>NC_084795.1:104482243-105861410 GCF_963169125.1 Humulus lupulus | reverse complement strand
GATTATATATGACATGGACCGATATGAATTAATGTCTTTATCCAAAAACCATTTAACAATAAAGACTTGTAATTCATATCATAACTGATGATCATTTATAGATCAACCTAAATCCTGAGTGTTCATGAACTCCTGTTCATGTTTATTAAATCTTTTGATTCATTCGTTAAGGTCTCTTCAAAGAATGAGGCTAATGACTTTTGTTTTGGAGATTTAATATCATGGATGGCTGGGAACATGTATCAACAATACGGAATCTAATCTTTCCTAACGGATCGTATATTAGTTCCCTTAAGGGTTAATTCTGGAACTGAATGATTTTGAGCTCAAATCTATAATTAGATTATAGATTAATTATTCACTAGTGAATTAATGGTACTTAAGGAATAAGAAGTAAATTAGAAAGGTTAAATGGTAATTCTCCCATTCTAATTTATGAACTAATTAATTAGAGGGTTGAACTATTGTAAGATGGTTATATCAATGGACGACTTAAGAAAAAGATTTCTATAAAAGTATATCTATAACATAAAGAGTGCAATTATGAATTTATAGTGGAGTAATATCAGAATTAATAAATTAACTATTATAATTAAAGAGTTTAATTATTTAGTTTCAATTTATTGGAGCTTAATGTTATAGGTCCATGGTCCTCGAAATGGCTCAAACAATCACTGTCAAAGGCAAATACAAAAAATGGGCAAAAAGGACTTATGTGATAAGTAAAATATTTTTCTATGTATCAAACATAATTATTGTTTAATTATGTGTAATTAATTAATTATTTGATTTAACAAAAATATAATTAATTTTGAATTAATTTATTTTTGGGATTTTTGGTATTTAAATAATAATAAAAATTGGGAAAAATCACATGCCTGCACAGGCATGTGGTACACGTGTGGCACAGTGCATAGGCACTGTGCTACACGCATAAGAGATGGACTTAGTCTCTTGATTCCACAATTTTAGTTATTTAAATATTAAATAAATAATGAGATATTTTAATATGATTAAAATATTATTATTTAAACAAAAATCTGATAACTGATCAGTTATTTTGAATTTGTTTAAAATAACAAATATTTTAATATATTGGATATTATTAAATATTGGATATCAGTTTTCACAGAACGTAATTTTTCAGGGATAGAAAAATATCTAGGATTCTCTCAGAGAAAAGAGAACAGTGACAAAAACAAAGGTCATTGTTCTTCATAAAACCTAGGTCCAAACTTTATCAGATCTCATGTGTTGAGAACATCTGATAAATAGTTATTGCCTATTATTTGTATAGCGAGCCCACACTCGTTCTTTGTGTGCCTGAGAACATTTTGGAAGATCTTGGTGTGACATCTCAAGGATTCAGCCATACGAAAAGATAGCAACAAGGAAGGACCTGAGGTAATTTTTCTATTCTTGTCCTTGATTCAATATATATATGAGTGTGAAGAAGTAGATCTAGAAATCTTATGGGATTAATCTGACAATTTGATTGTTGTTCCGCTGCGCATAATCTCTGATTTGATCAATAAAAACCAACAATTCATTTCCTAACCTCTTGACTAGCCTCTGAACGTTTTGACCGAGTCTTCAGCACATGCTAAATGAATATTCAAATATTTTTCAATTAATACTCATTATTTTTATTCAAGATAAAAGGAGATAGTTCACTCCTTAAACTCTATAAATAGGACCTAGTACCCAGCCATTTTTCTCATTCTTCGAGCTGTGTTCAGAGCCTTCAAGCTGCTAGGGTTACTATAGAGTGATAAACACTTTTGTTGGGATAAAAGCTTTATCATCTTAAGCTTTATAAACACTTGGGAAGTGAGATTTATAGTGTGTTTTCAATATCAAGGTGTAGTTCGGTGCTAGTATATTCAAAGGTATTTCTAATCTAAAGTTCATTTCTGTATGATTCCTTAGTTTTCTTTACTCAAATCCTAACTCGTTGTTTAAATTCTTGGTTAGGTATTCAAGTTCTTTGAACTTAAGGTTTCTTTTCGGTAAGTCTCCTCTTGGTGGTTTAGTTCATTTCTTTATCATCTCTTTCTTTAGAAATACTCACATTCTTATTGTTGGTTTTAGGAGTGTTCCAAATCCCGTCTTTGTTCTCATAAATCCCGGTATTGGTAAGGAAAATAGGATAGATCTGGTATGTTTTTATGTTTTTATATGTTTATGCTATATGTATGATATGTTTCTAGTTGTTTTAGTATATGAATTGTTTAGATAACAATCACATAATTTGTTTAGATAACAAATATATAACTTGTTTAGATAACAAGTCCCAATAATTTATTCCTTTAGTATATGATTGTTTAGATAATGAGCCCCATAAATTTATATGACTTGTTTAGATAACTAAGCCCCATAAATTTATGGGCATATGATTGCTTAGCTAGCAAGCCCCAAGAAGTGTGATGGCCATTATAATGCATGTTTTATAGCATATGTTTTGTAGTTTTATGTTTATGTTTTATGCTATATGTGCTAGTAGATTTTTCCTTGCTGGGCATTAGGCTCATTCCTTTATTTTTATGTATGCAGGAAAATAGTTATGGTGGTGGAAGGATTCTTGGCATCTTGGTTTGTGTATTAAGGATGAAGGGATTCGATGGACTGTGTGAACGATTCAAGGACGACGTCATTTTAGTCTCTTTAAATTATGTATTTTCTGCATTTAGTTTTGTAGACAAATTTCCTTTAGTTTAAAGTTATGTTTTGTTTTAAAACAATGGGATCCCATACCCCACATTTATGTATTTCAATATTTACTTTGGAGTTTTCAATAAAGTTGTGAATATTTCTTATGTATGTTTTCTTAAAAATTAGTAGCTAAGTCTAGTAGTTTTTAATGGTCCAAGGTCTTAGAATTAGTTGCGTCATTACAGCACGGCCCTCACGCTTTGGAGTTATGAACTTGAGATCTGACGATAGCTGATGGGCCTTTAGCATGTTGGCAAGTTTAACGCTAGTAAGGGTAGACCTGCCCGCGTCATTGGAAGTGTCAGAAATACTCTTCGGCATCTCGGGTACCTTGATAGAGACAGGCAATTTGTGAGCTATAGACTTTCTCAAGGCCGTAGAAGGACCCCTACGTGTCTTACATTGACCAGCACTCTGCTTTACCCTAGGACGTAAGATCGGGGGCAAAGGAGGAAGCATGGGGGAGATCATAGAAAGAAACTTAGGTTCAATGGGTTCACTGTTATCGCCCTTAGGGAGGGGACCCCTATGATTGGAAGACTCGTCGCCACAGAAGGAAAAAGGCTTGGGGGGTAGGTTTTCCTCTAGGCACACGATTTTAGAAACGCAATCCTGAAGGGCTAATTTTAGCTGGGAGATGTACGTCGCATGCCATGGGGAGAAACCAAAACCCTTGTCACTAGTAATAGATTCTAGTTCCTTCTCCAGGCCGCGTGCCTTCTGCTTGAGGTAGGATAGTCTTTGTAGGTAGAGAATTCGCACACCCCCACAATTAGAGGGTCTGTGAACGTCGGCCTCAGAGTCGGATGATGACAACTCGATGAATTCGACATTAGATGAACCTTCGGGACACCGCCTAGATGCCATGGGCCAGCTAAGACTCAAGGACATATGTGCGTAAGGATAACCCTATATCTACAAAATGAGTATGAAGGGTATAAGAAAAGGACCTATGCGTATGTACTGGAAGGGCCATAAGAAAAGAGAATAACAGCCTCTAAGGAATGGGTGCATTTCAGCCACTGTCCTTCCCCCCCGTATAAAATATAAAGACAACATGCATATCATAGGAAGAAGAACGTATACCTGGGTGTGTCTGTAGGGATCCGCAAGTGTGCGACGATAGGCTTTCGGGTGCGTAAAGGAGGCTTGAGCGTCAAGCGAGAGCGGATCCTTAGCAGCAAGAACGCCTAGTGCCACCACGATGCAAATTTTATATGAGGAGAAATAAGCAAAATAAAAAAAAAATTAATGAATACATGGAAAGTGGTGAAAATTACCACAAGAATGCAACCATGGAGGATAGAACCTTGGATCTCTTGGAAATAACTTAAGAGGAAATACCACTAGGCAAAACATGTTTTAGTGTGAAGAAGTGGGTTCAAGTCTTGGGGTATTTATAAGGAAAGTCAAGGCTTCCTAGCCATTGGATCAAATCAAGATGAAGGGTGGAGATTAAGAGCCTTGACAACCTTGGCATCCGTGCTTGGAAATGATTGGCTCTTATCACATCTTAAGGGCATACTTGGATCACAACCAAAATTAGTGGGTTTTTGTGTTTCTTTATGAATTACAAAGAAACACACAACCAATGCCCATTTTTTGTTTCCTCGTTCATTCTGAGATATCATTCAAAAGGTCAGTCTTCCATGCCCCTTCAAGAAAGGGTAAAGCATGAGCGTCATACTTATCACACAGAACACATATTAAAGAGTCTACGAGAACACTTGAAAGTATACTAATAAACTCGAGGGCAAGGGTGAATGTGGGAAATTCGCTGAAGAAGCAAGGCACTCAAGAAGAGGGCCTCGCATACGTATGGGGCCTCACATAGCGAGGCTAGGTGCATGGATAGGCTCCCTTGATGTCGCGACATGTGGAAGGTCGCGCATGGCCAAGGGGATAGCCTCGCATAGCGAGGCCCAATGCATGGAGGGGCCTCCTTTGAGTCGCGTCAATGGAGGGTCACGCATGGCTAAGGGAATAGCCTCACATAGCGTGGCCCGATTCATGGAGAGGCTCCCTTAATGTCGCATCGATGGAAGGCCACGCATGGCCAAGGGAATAGCCTCACATAGCGAGGCCCGATGCACGGAGGGGCTCCCTTGATGTCGCACGGACGAAAGGCCACGCATGGCCCAGGGAATAGCCTTGGATTGCAAGGCCCAATGCACGGTGGGGCTCCCTTGATGTCGCAGCTTGCGGAGCACCGCTCATGGCCAAGGGGGAATCCTCGCATAGCGAGGCCCGATGCATGGAGGGGACTCCTTGGTGTCGCGACGACATCAACAACCCAAATAGGCGCACAAAGGCACCCCCACCTAAGGTCCTCACTATGCAAGGACTGGTGCATTTGAAACATCCTCGGCAAAGGCCGTGCGCATAAGCACCACTGAGGGACCTAAGGACCTAGCTATCCGAGGTCGTCCTTATGCAAAAGCCTCGACAAACTTAAGGGACTTGCTATGAGGGGTCATCCCTATCCGAGACCCCCTCGCATCATGCCCTTGTAGATGAGACCAGGCGAGACCCCTCACAATTCTGCCTTGAAGACCGCTTCGCGATGCCATTGTCTCCTAAACCCCTTTATAGAACACATGCTTTGCTGATGAGGCCCTACCTTACTCTCTAAGGTAGGTGTTACCAACAGAGCGCGTCTCCAATATGTGTCAACTAAGATCGCCTCTTACAAGACACGAAGTTGGGAACATCTTAAGTATACAAGGGCCCATTTCCTACATCAACCTTTGGTTTTAAGGAGACCCACTCTACCTTGGGACGAAATCTGCAAACTTTCCAACACTAAGTAGAATACAAAGAAGCTTGGAGCAAAGGCATATCTTGGAAGAACAAGAACAACCATCTTGTGCGGGGCATAAGTACGAGTACAAAATGTACCAGACTGAAGAGGTCAGAGGTGTGGCCCTAACATCCATATAACACATGTAGCGGTGGTACGAAATAGTACACAAAGTGGTGGCACTACCTACAAACCTCTGACCATGTACAAGGGCCAACACCACACCCTTCAGCACAACTACAATATATGTCACTACCCTGACATTGTACTTATGTACTATCTTGTCCCCCAGACCACTATGTATCAGGAGTCATTAGAGCTTCACTATAAATAGATCATCACCCCTCAAACAAAGGGGTTGGAAAAAGTCATTGTAGAGAGAGATAGTAAAGCAATAAACATTATTTTCCTTCATGGTTGTTCTGCATGTTTCTTTCTCAAGTTTTTCCTAAGTTCAATCTACGCATCTTGTGGTAACAAGTTTTCCATCCATATATCATTGATGAGTTTTTGCCGTCAACACACCTAGTCCACGAGACAATGTTATTGCTTTTCTCTCTCAATTTCTACAGAGTTTTAGTATTACAAAAATGGTCGTCCCTTTCCCTGTCCATTATTCCTGATATTTATAGGAGAATTTCCTAGACAGGTTTGGGTAACCGCGTGAATAAATAAGGTATACATTTAATACAGATTATTCCCATTTACATTGGGATATGATTTGATAATAGATTATAATATACCCATGCAATCTCGGATAATAAATGATAGATATTCTATACAGCTTGAGCATTAATGAGCATATAAGGAGTCTTTGAATCTCTTGGGATCCTTCAGTATGCGTTCTGTACAGGTTTCCACAAGCTGAATAATTCACCCGAGCTCTTGTTCAAAGGCTATCCGAACCCTAGCTCGTTGTAAGCTCAGAACGCCCAAAGTTGTATCTAGCCATTATAAGTCTCGAACTCAATTGTTATCCCGAGAGGCGGTCTGATAATAATATGTATATCGTGTATGAACTTGATTGATCCTCGAGCTACTCACATCATTATTAACCAGATATCCTACTTGGTTATTTTTCCTCATATTCATTTGTCATTTGTACCGGAACTGAGTAATTGAACTCATGATAATTTTAGGGTACAACACAATTCTTTTAGAAGAAATGTTCATTGATAATAATTGCGAATGTGTTCTATATTCCAATAACGAGGAATGAGATCTCCGTTTAAGCGAGCAAGTTTATATGTTCTTGGTTGTAGTATTTCTTCAATTTGATATGGGCCTTCCTAGTTTGGTCCAAGGACTTCGGCAGCTTGGCTTCGAGTATTTAGGAAAACTCCTCTAAGTACCAAGTCTCCTAAAGCAAACAATCTCTCGTGTATTTTAGAGATAAAATATCGAGCGACCTTTTGTTGATGAGTTGTTATTCATAGCTTAGCCTTCTCTCTTCGTTCTTCTATCAAATCTAATGATTCCATCAGCAATTGGTGATTAGTATTCTGGTGATATGTTAGCCTTCGATGTGAGTGCGACATCCCGAGTTTTGAACACCCGTTAGTAGCCGGTGAAGAATTGTATGGAATATTATTTTGATAAATAATATTACATGAAATTGTGTTATTTCGTGAATTTTATAGCCGTTATGATGATCCGGTAAAGGGTTTATGCTTATGCTAAGAAAAAATGGTCTCGGATCGAGGGGCAAACCCTAATAGTGGAAAAATCTTGGATTTGGAAAAATAGGGGATACTCTGGTATACAAATATTTTGGCAACTGGGAATTTATAATCGATCCAATTAAATTTAAGAAAAATGATTGAGGATTGAATTCCAATCAATTGAGCCTAAGAATAAAAATTTCTTTCTTGGGCCTCCAAGGGAATTTTGGTCAATTTGATAAATTGCCAAAATTATGTGATATGTGACAAATTTTATTTTTTAGTCACATTTAATTTAATTAATTAAGCTTGGGATTTAAAAACTATAGGGTAAAATTTTAAGGAATTTTAGATAAGCAAAATTACAAACGGGCCCTTAAGTGTCTTAGGATAGAGGTAAAAATCAGCAAGGGCATAAAGGTCTTTTCCAAGGGAGGAGAGAGAGAGTGGTGGGCGGCAAGGCTAGGTCCTAGGGCTCTCAAGAGCCTAGGACACGTACCATAGCGGAATAGTGAGAGGTTCTTTGACTCCTTAGCTAAAAAGCTGTATTTTGTTTTCAAAACTTAAAAATTATTTTCCGAAAACAAGTAGGGGTGTTTGGCATTGTTTTAAAAAAAAAATTAAAAACAAATTTAAAAAAAATTGAATATTTTGAGAACAACAAAAAGTTATTTTTAGTTGTTCTTAAATTTTTTTTGTCCATTTTTTCTCACATAACCTTTTTAATTATTATTATCTCACATCATTTTTTCTCTCATTAATTTATCTCTCCTCACTTTCTCTAACGTCACTTTCTCTCTCATCATTTTTAACTCTTTCTTTTATCTTTCATCACTTATTATCTCATTATTTCTCTCTCATCACTTCCTATATTCTTATTTTCTCTCTCCTCATTTTCTCTATCTCGCCATTTTCTCTCTCATCACTTCATCTCTCATTTTTTTTTCTTGCATTTCTCTCTTTTCAATTTTTCTTCCTCAAAATTTATCTCCTTACTTTCTCTCCCCTTATTTTTCATTACTTTTTCTTTCATAGTACTTCATCTCATTATTTATTACAAACTTTTTAAAAAAATTCTCTTTCTAAATATATTTATTAATTTTTTATTTAATTTTTTTTAATTAAAACTTTTAAATTATTTTTAGAAAACATTAACCAAACACCTATTGTTTTTTTAAAACAACAAAACTGTTTTTTGTTTTCATTTCTAAAAACACAATTTTGAAAACAAAAAAGAGAAAACAATCCCAAACATGCCCTAAGAGTCTTACCCCACTCCCAAGTAAAGACCTAATCATTTTCTCTCACAAAATTTCTTTTCTCTCAAAAAAACACTCGCTCTTCCATTTTCCTCTCCCAATTTTCTGCTCAAATCAGTGTTACTTTTATGCTAGTTTTTCAATTACATTCATGCATTACTTCTCCCTGTGTAAAAACATATCTTTTTTTTATATTATAATTGTTACTATAACATCTTCTCGCATGGCCCCCAAGTGATTGAGTAGCTTAAGGTGCTCGGTCACTTTCCATTGACAAATACCCATTCGAACCTTACGGCTCGCGTACTTATAAGTAATTATGAAAAGATAGAAAAACAACACATGTAATGAGCATATACTTGTAAAAATACAATAATTGGCAATAATAACTGGCTGCGCACAATTCCTTTTATTTCTCGTAAAAAAATGGAAAAATTCATGTCTATATGAGTAACCAAACAATCTTACACTTATAAGCGACCAGCCAAATAACTGACCAGCGCTAGTTCAAAAACTAGTAAAAATAAAAACTAATTAATACAAACTATTTGTTGACGTGGTTTTTCGCCAACAATAGATTAAGAAATCAAATAGGTAGATTAGTGCTAAATTATAAACTGTAATGAAATAATAAAAACTCTCTCGAACACACACAACTATTACGTGGTTCAATGGTTAAAATCTACCTAGTCCACGAGACAATGTTATTGCTTTTCTCTCTCAATTTTTGCAGAGTTTTAGTTATACAAAAATGATCGTCCCTTTCCTTATCAATTATTCCTGATATTTATAGGAGAATTTTCTGGACAGGTTTGGGTGACCGCATGAATAAGTAAGGTATACAATTAATATAGATTATTCCCATTTACATTGGGATATGATTTGATAACATATTAGAATATACCCTTGCTATCTCGGATAATAAATGATAGATATTCAATATAGCCTAGGCGTTAATGAGCGTATAAGGAGTCTCTGAATCTATTGGGATCCTTCAGTATGCATTCTTTCAAGGTTTCTATGAGCTAAATAATTCACCTGAGCTCTTGCTCAAAGGCTATCCGAACCCTAGCTCGTTGTAAGCTAAGAATGCCCAGCGTTGGATCTAGCCATTATAAGTCTCGAACTCAATTGTTATCCCGAGAGGAGGTCTGATAATAACATGTATATCATGTACGAACTGGATTGATCCTCGAGCTGCTTACATCATTGTTAACCAGATATCCTACTTGGCTATTTTTCCTCATATTCATCTACCAGTTGTACCCGAGCTGAGTAATTGAACTCGTGCTAATTTTAGGGTACAAAATTTGCCCCCAAGCTCCTGCTCGTGCTTGATGTCATCACTTTCTGACCTACACAGTAGAGGCTTTTAGGCTTTTGCCATGTAAAATCATGTTTGCCCATTACTTGAGTAATGGACATGTGGCTACCTGCAATTGGCATCCGTCCGGGTTTCGAGGACTGTGACAAACGTCCTGTCAACTTTTTGCCGTCATATGGTTCATTTAATCTTGGCCTTTGGATCTCGAGGTAACCCAATTGGATGGCCCGAATTAATTCCCGTAGTTTACGTATAAATAGGGTGATCAAACTTGAACCTTCACCACCTTTGCATTCAAAAAGTTTCCATTTCAAAAACAAAGTTTCCCTTTTTCTTCTCCAAATTCTCTGAAAAAACCTCAATCGCCTTTCGGATTCTCAAAAGCTTTCATGGAGTTTCCTGTGGGCATATCGACATTTTCTCTGAATCGATCATATCAACTATAAGTATTTCCTCATCTGGTTTGAACTTTTCAACTCTATACTTTCCAGTGAGTTTTTCTTCTTTGTGGGTCTGACAGATCTGACACACAAATCTTGAAGTATCAGGGAACTTTAAGAAAAGCGTGTGGCCTAGGATCACGCGTGGAACCACGTGTTGAGGCTAGGACACAACTTAGCTCGTATGAATTTTCAAATTTCAAAAGTAAACCGCTTAAACCCTCAAATCTCTAATCTCCACAGCCGTAGCTAGAAATGATCTTAGGTCACCACTAATAGGTCTATTTTTATTCAGCCGATCTAAACTATTGCCCCTGTAAAGAAGTACACTGTGAGCTCCTCTATCCAGAGCAAAGATAAGGAAAGCATGTCGCCTCTGACTCTCCCATCCCCCATTTTGGCCCTATGTGGATAGGGAAATTATGGTCGACCCCAACGCATTCTTTGAGGCCGAACACATAGTCTCCCGGATCACGACTCAAGGGAAAGCTAAATAGATCCTACTGAGTCATAGGATTGAGATGAGAGTTGATGGCCTTATCGCCCGACCTGTGCTAGAGGGAAAGCGGAGCTGCGCTCCTTTAGAAGACGTGTAACGCCCTTGATAACCAAGATCGTTACACTGTGTATTTTAAAATAGTGCAATATTTGCTAATCAAGTCGTTCAAACAATAATGTTTTCCTAAAGTCAACTATCAGGTTAGGGTTGAAGGATTTTGATCATAAACGGTTAATTTTCATTAAAACATATGTTTGGTACACGGGATCCCAAAAACAAGGTATAAGTGATAATTTACAACCCTCAAAAGTTTAATACAATCAAAATCCACTCTAATGGCAAAATACAAGTTTTAGGGCTCTGTCCCTGTACTTTTCATCGGCCGTGGTGGACAACTGACTATGTACACCTCGCCCCAAAAGCTCTCCAACTCATGGTTGGTCTAGTTTTCCTTTGCCTTTACCTGCACCACATAGCATTCGTAAGCCAAGGGCCAACAAGAAAACCATAAAAAACATGCCCATATAACAACAATAATAGTCAATCAGTCTTAACTCAATCTGTTCAGTCATTTAACAAAATTCAAGCATATAACTAAACAATAGTAAACACATCATCTCAAAAACATATCATAACCAATTACACAAATGCTCAGGGCTGGCACACTTAGGCCAAGCCCTCTATTTATTTAGCTAGCCCCAGCTCGCTTAGGTCGAGCTGCGTTCAGTACGTTTATCATCAGCCCCGACACTCTTAGGTCGTTCACTTGCGTATACATAACAATCGTATAATCACAGAATACACATATCTAGTTATTGGGAACCTCAGTCCCATTCACAACCACACGGTTACCTCGAATCCCGAGCAAAGAATACAGAACGGTCCCGAGCACGATCCTCAATCCTGAGCCTTCGCGATAAAACTATTCACAGTGTCAATGGGTAACCATCAATTTCTAATCCAAATAAATACTTAGGAAATAATAGCTTTCCCCCTGGTCCTCAATTTCTACTAATCTGGGTAGTAGAAATCGTTCCAAGTGTTTAGGTTTGAATTCCCGAGCCTTAAACCCCATATTCCCTTAATTCCCCATTTAGGGCTGTGACTTTCCCTTGAGGGTCGTGGCCTGCCCCTTGGACAGAGGCTAAATCCTCCCAGATGGGGGACACGAGTCGCGACATGTTCTCCTCCGAGTTGCGGAGCGCCTGGCAAACAGAGGCTCCTAGCCTCCAAAATTCATGTGGGCCGCGACGCCTGAAGAACAGGGCCGCGACCCGAGCCCCTAAACCTAGAAAAACCACATTTTCTCAGCGTTTCTTCATGAGCAAAACCTCAAATTCACACCCCAAACCAACAGTCAAACCTGTATTAAGCCAAGAATTCCCATCCTTTTGGTCCAAACAATATATCTAACAACAAAGACTCGTGCAAACTCAAATATTAACACGGTTTCAAAAGAATTTTAGAGAAACTAACTTGAATTCTTACCTTAGTTTGCAGCCTAATTCCTCAGCAAGGGCTTTGGATGATCCCAGCTTGATCCCCTAGATTCCCACAGTTGAATTCCCAGCTTTCTCCCTTGAGTTTCTACTTGAAAATTCTAAGATTTCCCCTTAGTTCTAGAGTGAGGAAAGAAAAACATTTTTTTAAAAAGATTGAGGGATTTCTAGTGTTTTCTGATACACTCCCAAGACCCTTGTGTATATATCCTAACCCAATAGAAGACCATTTTCCCCTTTAAGGTGATCCAGCCCTTAAATTACCCCTAAGGGTAGATTGGTCATTTTCCCCCGGTTCCCACTAATTCCTAAAGTGTTCCTAATATTAACTAGTTAAACCCATCACGTCTAATTAATTACCAAATACTTATTCATTACTCAATAAAACCCAAAACATTCTCAAAATTCCCAAAATACCCCCAGGCTCCCCCAAGCGGGGTATTTATGCTGTGACTATTTCACTAATCCACTCACTAGGACCATCTTCGAGCCATGAATTGCAAATATATCCACATATTAATGTGGTCTCAACCATATATGCCATAAAATCACATTTATGCCCTCAACATGCCAAAATTACAAATATGCCCTTATAAGCTATAAAGGGCCCACATGCATATCTAATACTCATAAACATGCATATAATATATTCATATAATCATATTAATCATGCATGCCACATAGTCACACATTTAACCAGTTAAACACACATATAAACCAATTATGCCCTCCCAGCATGCTAATCAAGGCACTAAGCCCTATTAGCAATTTTGGGTCGTTACAACTTTCCCCTCCTACTGAGAATTTCATCCTCAAAATTTATCTGAATAACTCGAGATACTGTTCCCGCATAGCTGACTCATGCTCCTAAGTTTCTTCCTCGACCTTGCTATTCCTCCATTACACGTTGACTAGAGGAATCGTCTTGTTCCGTAGAACCTTATCTTTCCCATCTAGGACCTGAACTAGTTGCTCCACATATGACAAATCTGTCTGCAATTCCAAATCTTCATACTTCAGCACATGAGTCGTATCTGAGACGTACTTTCGAAGCATAGAAATGCGGAATACATCGTGAATCCCTGATAACAATGGTGGTAGAGCCAATCTATAGGCCACCTGCCCGATCCTTTCTAGGGTCTCGAAATGTCCTATGAATCTAGGACTCAACTTGCCTTTTTTCCGAAACCTCCTTACCCCTCCCAGTGGTGACATTCGCAGAAACACATGGTCCCCTACCTGAAACTCCACGTCCCTATGCTTAAGATCAGTGTAGCTTTTCTGTCTGTTCTGCGAAGTGAGCATTTGAGCTTGGATCTTCTCAATAGCTTCATTAGTCTTCTGAATAATCTCGGGTCCCAAATAATTTGTAACATCCCAAAATTACCTAATAAGGCTTAGGGCCTTGATTAGGGGGCTTGGAGGGCAATTTATGGAGTTATATGTTTATTCGATATATTTGTTTGTGATTATGTGAGTTATATGATAATATAACTAGCGGTGCATGTTTAGGGGTATTTGGAATTTAATTGGGTTATTGGGTAATGGGATTGAATATTTGGGGATATATTTGGAGTTAGTGAGTTTAGGAGGGAATATTGGGGAATTCGACCATTTTTCCCTCGGGGATGTTTTTGGTACCCCGAGCCTCGGGATTAGCTTAAGTCACTTAAGTCCCAAGGAAACAAAATACAAACACAAAAACACTCCTCACTGATCCGACTCATTCTCCCACCTCACTCTCTTTCTCCACAAGCTTCCCTTAGCTAGTCTTTGAAGAATTGAGAAGGATTTTGGCTAGAAACTAAAGAATTGAAGGCTTGGGATTGGGATTTGGAAAGCTTGTGGTTAGGGGATCATCATTAACAGCTAAGGTAACAATCTAATCCTCGTGTTTAACTGATTTATGTAAGAATTTGCAGTTGTTTTGAGGTGTTCTTGAACCTTCTAGCTCAATAATTGAAATTGGTGTTTTGATGAGTTTAGTAACTAGATTTTTATTGGGTTTTGCTGCTAGAAAGATGTTAGAACTATTGTGGTGATTGAATTATGGTTTTGGGGTGAAATTGGGAAAGTTTGGGTTGAATTTGGTTGTTGAAAATTGAACAAAAATCTGGGTTCGTAGGGCCAAGTCCCAGCTCTCTTCTTGAGGGGCAGCGACCTAGCTGAACCCAAGGCTCAGGGAGGCCTCTATCTACGAGGTGCACCTCAACCCTCTTGGGTAGGTCGCAGCCTGCATCCCTTCGGCAGAGGGAGAGGGCCTTTGATTAGATGGGTGCGTTGCGACCCTCAAGGGCAGGTTGCGGCTCGCCTGGGTAGTTTTGGCCTTGGGGAGTTTTTAAGGATGGGATCCTTTTCCTTAAGGCTCAAGATCGATTCCACTATCCGTTTTAGTGGATTCGAGGCCCAGGAGGCTAGGACTCGGTCCGGAAGCCTTTATATTGCTCGTTATTGATGGAATCCTATATTATGGTTATGACTAGGTTATCGATAGGGGCTCGGAACTGGGATCGTGCTCGATGGTCATCCTTATTTTACGCTATACTCAGACCTGAGGTAAGAAAACTGCACCCAATACGTGTTATATGTAATTAGGGCTTGCTCCGACTATTATCAATTATTATGATTAGGGCTTGGGGCCCGAGAACGTTTATGTTTAAGCTATTGTTTCACATGTTGATTGATCCTACCTAAATATTCTATTCCTGCTTAAGTGTTTCATGTTTGTTTTATGAATTCTATGGTTAGGGCCTAAGGATCTGTTAAATAAGTATGATTAGTATTATGAGTACGATTACTTGATGTTGTTATATGGTTAACATACATATGTGCTCGTTTTGTTGGGATATGCCTATTTATATCTGTCTCTGTTTTGAAGTTTGAATACCTGGATCAGGGTTTGAATTTTTAGTCAAGGATGGCGAAAGCGCATTGCGTGCTGGTCAAAAGGCTTAGGCCTAAATCAGCAACGTACTATTATGTTGGCCGACCCTATGGTCGTTGGAAAATCGAAGGTGTTGGGCTAGCTCTATGGCTAGTTACTTAGAGCTAAGGGCAAGGGCCCCAGGAGACTTTATGGTCACATATCTAGGGCATAGGCGCCGAGGTTGGCTCTATGGTCAACCGTTCAGGGCAGCAGCCCCAAATTGGTCCAATGACCATTTGTTTATAACTGAGTGACTATATGTGTAGGTTATTATTGCTGGACATGCTAGATAAGTATCTGGGAATTTGTATTGTTCTATTTATGCCCTTGTATAGTTTTCTTGCTGAGCATTGGCTCACGGGTGCTTTATGGTGCAGGTAAGGGGAAGGGACAGCTTGACTAGACATGAGTTGGAGAGCTTTGGTGGCGGCGTGTACATATGCGGCTGCTCGACCACCACGGCCGAGGATATCTCATAGGAACTAGGGTTGTAGCCCTGTTTTTGCCGCTTAGGTCGGCTGTATGTAATTTTTGATATACGTACACTTCTTTAATAATTTGGTTGTATTATTTTGGGATCCCACGAATGTATGAAACTTTTTAAATAAAAGTCAACAGTTCCCGTGACCAAAATTTTTAACCCTAACCCTTAACATTAACCATAGTTACATGTTTATGCCAAATGACTTGATTGGCAAGTGTGACACAGTTTAAAGTACACAGTGTAATAGTCCTAGATTAGGAGGACGTTACAACTTGGTATCAGAGCTGTCACAATTTAAGGGTTCCTGAAGACTGGCCGGGCATGTAAACTCGCCACTTAGGACAAGCTTGACTCAGGGTTCAGTAATTATTATGTGGTTGTGTGTTTAAATGTTTAAACATGAAATGAATGCCTTATCTGCGTGCCTGTTTAGGAAATGAGAGAATTTGATCGGGCCTGGCCCTTGACTGCTGCATGAATGATAAAGAACGTGCTTATTAGCATCAATACTGCTTGTGAATGCAAGGGAACCATTTATAAGCGTTATTATTTGTTTATAGGCCAGGAAATGCTTATTAGCACTTTTAACACTGGTAGGGATTAAAAGAACATGCTTATTAGAAATGTTATAGTTGTGTAAATGATTGGATATGTATATGTGGATTGTTATTTGCTGATGGATATCAGGAGGTGCTTATTAGCACCATGAATGAATATGTTGAGTGATGGCATGCTTATTAGCATTGCACTTGTTGTTTATCTGTTTGATCTTGGACCGTCAGGTGGAAAGAGGTATAGTTATTACTTACCTAATGGCCAATTTGATCACTGTAGGGTGGATTGAGTAGTAGTATGAATCCTCGAAGGTCGGGGAGGTTGGCTGGTCAAGAGTTATAGGCCGATGAAGGGAATGACCTGGGCCAGGCCCCACCGCCAGCTCTAGAAAATTGGCAGCAGGTGCTTGCTGACATGCAAGCCAGGTTAGAGAGGCAAGATGAAGAGATACTCCTATTGAGACAGCAACAGGTTCAAGCAGGGAACCCATAGCCTGCGGTACTGGCAGTGATACAGCCGGAGGTACTAGTAGTAGTGCAGCCCCAGGTTGGGGGAGATAGGTGGGAACCCTTATATGAGAGGTTCAGGAAGCAACATCCTCCAGTATATGAGGGCAACTCAGATCCACTGAAGGATGAGCAGTGGATGACCATGATAACCACCATCATTGATTTTATAAGGGTAAGTGGCTACGAGAGAGTAGCCTGCGCCACTTATATGTTTTGGGAGGATGCCCAAATATGGTGGGAGGTGGTATCCCAGACCAGAGCAGTAACCACCATGGAATGGGAAGAGTTCAGAACCTTGTTCAATGAGAAATACTACAATGACGCAGTTAAAGCTGCGAAGGCTGAGGAATTTAGCATGTTACTTCAGGTTAACATGACAGTGACTGATTACACCCTGAAGTTTGATAGATTGGCAAAGTTTGTCGAGGATCTGGTGCCCACTGATGGGACTAGAAGAGAGAGGTTCCTTCAAGGATATAACCTATGATAGCCCGGGACGTTTGTATTACCTCTGTGCTAGGATTGACTACCTATGCATAGGCTGTGGAGAAGGCGCATACAGCTGAGAGCGCAGAGAACAAGATCTGGCATGACAATGCAGCCAGAAGGGATTCTAGGAGGCCGGGACCTCCATTTATAGGTTTTGGTAGGGTATTACAGACGCTTTGTGGAGGGATTTTCCAAGATTGGCCAAGACCAAAGAACGCTTCAGAGATTAAGGGTTTCTTGGGATTGGCAGGGTATTACAGACGCTTTGTGGAGGGATTTTCCAAGATTGCATCATCACTGACAGAGTTAACATGCAAGAATCAAAAGTTTGTATGATCAGACAATTATGAAGGTAGCTTCCAGAAGCTCAAGAAGAGTTTGATCACCGCTCCGGTTTTGAGCCTTCCTACAGATTGGGACAAGTTTGTAGTTTATTGTGACACCTCGAGGCAGGGTTTGGGTTGTGTACTTATGCAGATAGGGAAGGTGATTGTCTATGACTCATGTCAGATGAAGGAATATGAGGAGAGATACCTTACACATGATTTAGAACTTGAAGCAGTAGTTTTTGCACTGAAGGTATGGCAGCACTACTTGTCTAGTGAGAAGTGTGAGATATACACTGATCATAAGAGTTTAAAATACTTTTTCACCCAGAAAGATTTGAACATGAGGCAAAGACATTGGTTAGAACTGGTAAAGGATTATGATTGTGAGATCCTCTATCACCCTGGGAAGGCCAATGTGGTAGCAGATGCCTTAAGCCAAAAGGGTCTGGGATAATTATATAGTGTCAGGCAGATATCAAGGGAATTGGTTGATGATATGACAAGCGCATGAATTGAGTTATTAGTGGGCCAACTAGCCAACATCACCCTATAGTCTACTCTTTTTGAGAGGATCGAGTAGAGGCAGTTAGATGACCCACAGTTGGGGCAGATTAGAGGGGACGTTCTACCTAGAATAGCTAAGGACTATACAGTGTCAAGCATGGGCTTGTTGAGGTACAAGGATTGGATTTGTGTTCCGATGGATACCGGGATCAGATGAGAGATTCTGGATGAATCTCATACTACCCTTAATTTTCTACATCCGGGCACCACGATGATGTACCCAGATCTATGTTGGTGGTCTGGGATGAAAAGGTATGTGACTAAGTATGTGGCAAGGGGCCTGACCTGTCAACAGGTCAAGGCTGAGCATCAAAGGCCGGCAGGGCTGTTACAGCCTCTGGATATTCCAGAGTGGAAGTGGGAAGATATCACGATGGATTTCGTGGTAGAATTACCCAGGACAATGGGCTAGCATGATTCTATTTGGCTCATCGTGGATCGGTATACGAAATCAGCTTATTTTCTATTAGTGAGGATGAATTATATAGTTGACCAGTATACAAACCTCTATATGAGAGAGATAGTTCGCCTTCATGGGACTCCGAGGTCTATCATGTCAGATAGAGATCCTATCTGTACTTCCAAGTTTTGGGGATGTTTGTAGAGGGCGATGGGTACACATTTGAAGTTCAGTACAACTTATCATCCTCAAACCGATGGTCAGTCTATGAGGACTATCTAGATATTGGAGGACATACTGAGAGTATGTGTGTTGGACTTTAAAGGGTCCTAGAGTAAACATTTGCCCTTGATAGAGTTTTCCTATAACAACAGCTACCATTCTACCATTGGGGTGGCACCTTATGAGGTGTTGTATGGTAGGAAGTGCAGATCGCCCATTCACTGGGATGAAATGGGTGAGAAGAAATATTTGGGCCCTAATGCAATTCAGAGGACCACTGAGGCTATCGAGAAGATCAGAGCTCGGATGCTCGCGTCTCAGAGTAGAAAAAAGTTCTATTTAGACCCAAGGCATAGGAACGTAGAGTTCCAAGTGGGAGATTATGTTTTCCTTAGGGTTTCACCTCTGATAGGGGTGAGGAGGTTCGGGAAGAAGGGCAAGCTCAGCCCTAGGTTTGTGGGACCATTTGAGATCCTGGAGAGGATCGGGCAGGTGAGGTATAGGTTGGCCTTACCCCCTACACTGTCTAGTGTGCATAATGTATTCCATATTTCTATGCTAAGGAAGTATGTGTCAGATGGAACTCATGTACTGAATTATGAGGATCTAGAACTGGACGCGGGCTTGTCCTATGAAGAACAACCAGTTTAACTTTTAGACAGGATGAACAAGGTCATAAGAAACAAGACTATACCTTTAGTTAAGGTATTATGGAGGAACAGCAAGGTCAAGGAAGTGACTTGGGAGCTGGAAGTAGATATGCAGACTCAATATCCCGAGCTATTTAGGTAAAATTTCGAGGATGAAATTTCTGTAAGGAGGGAATAGTTGTAACATCCCAAAATTACCTAATAGGGCTTAGGGCCTTGATTAGGGGGCTAGGATGGCAATATATGGAGTTATATCTTTATTCGATATATATTTGTTTGTGATTATGTGAGTTATATGATAACATAACTAGTGGTGCATGTTTAGGGGTATTTTAGGTATTTGACATTTCATTGGGTTATCGGGTAATGGGATTGAATACTTGGGGATATTTGGAGTTAGTGAGTTTAGGAGGGAATATTGGGGAATTTGACCATTTTTCCCTCAAGGATATTTTCGGTACCCCAAGCCTCGGGGTTGGCTTAAGTCACTTAAGCCTTAAGGAAACAAAAGACAAACACAAAAACACTAATCACTGAACTGACTCAATCTCTTTATCTTTAAGCTTCCCTAAGCTAGTCTTTGAAGAATTTAGAAGGATTTTGGCTAGAAACCAAAGAATTGAAGGCTTAAGATTGGGATTATGAAAGCTTGTGGTTAGGGAATCATCATTCATAGCTAAGGTAACAATGTAATCCTTGTGTCAAACTGATTTATGTAAGAATTTGCAGTTGTTTTGAGGTGTTCTTGAACCTTCAAGCTCAAGAATTGAAAGTAGTGTTTTGATGAGTTTAGTAACTAGAATTTTATTGGGTTTCGCAGCTGGAAAGATGTTAGAACTATTGTGGTGATTGAATTGTGGTTTTTGGGTGAAATTGGGATTGTTCGGGTTGAATTTGGTTGTTGAAAATTGAAGAGAAATATGGGTTCGCAGGGCCAAGTCGCAGCTCTGTTCTTGAGGGGTCGCGACCAAGCTCAACCAAGGGCCCAAGGAGGCCTCTGTCTTGAAGGTGCGTCACAACCCTCTTGGGCAGCTCGCGGCCCGCATCCCTTTGGCAGAAGGAGAGGGCCTCTGATTAGAAGGCGCGTCGTGACCCTCAAGGGCAGGTCGTGACCCGCCTGGGCAGTTTTGGCCTTGTGACTAGGTTATTGCTAGGGGCTCGGAACCGGGATCGTGCTCGAGCGTCTTCCTTATTTTACGCTATACTCGGACCTGAGGTAAGAAAATTGCACCCAATACATGTTATATGTGATCAAGGCTTGGCTCGACTGTTATCAATTATAATGATTAAGGCTTAGGCCCTTGAGAATGCTTATGTTTAAGCTATTGTTTCACATGTTGATTGATCCTACTTGAATATTCTATACCTGCTTAAGTTTTTCATGTTTGTTGCATGAATTATGTGGTTAGGGCCTAAGGCCACGTTAAATAAGTATGATTAGTATTATGAGTACGGTTACTCGATGGTTTTGTTGGGATATGCCTATTTATATCTGTTTCTGTTTTGAAGTTTGAATACCTGGATCAGGGTTTGACTTATTAGTCAAGGACGACGCACGCTGGTTGAAAGGCTTAGACCTAATTCAACAACGTACTATTATGTTGCCCGACCCTATGGTCGATGGAAAATCGAAGGTGTTGGGCTAGCTCTATGGCTAGTTATTCAGAGCTAACAACAAGGGCCCCAGGTGACTCTATGGTGACATAGCAAGGGCATAGGCCCTGGGGTTGGCTCTATGGTCAACCGTTCAGGGAAGCGGCCCCAAATTCGTCCAATGACCATTTGTTTATAACTGAGTGACTGTATGTGTAGTTTATTATTGCTGGACATGCTAGATAAGTATTTGGGAATCTGTATTGTTCTATTTATGCGCTTATATGGTTTTCTTATTGAGCCTTAGCTCACGGGTGCTTTTTCGTGCAGGTAAGGGGAAGAGAAAGCTTGACTAGCCATGAGTTGGAGAGCTTTGGTGGTGGCGTGTACATATGCGGCTGGTCGACCACCATGGCCGAGGATATCTTAGAGGAACTAGGGTTGTAGCCCTATTTTTGCCGCTTAGGTCGGCTGGATGTAATTTTTGATATACCTACACTTCTTTAAGAATTTGGTTGTAATATTTTGGGATCCCATGAATGTATGAAACTTAATACATAAAAGTCAACAGTTCCTTTCACCAAAAATTTTAACCCTAACCCTTGACATTAACCATAGTTAAACGTTTTAAGCCAAATGACTTGATTAGCAAGTGTGGTGCAGTTTAATGTACACAGTGTAACGGTCCTGGATTAGAAGGACGTTACATACTCTCTCTTAACTGTAACGACCAAAAATTGCTAATAGGTATTGGTGCCTTGATTAGCATGTATGGAGGGAATTATTATTTTATATGTGTGACTGTGTGGTTAAATGTGTGACTGTGTGGCATGCATGATTAATATGGTTATATGAATATATTATATGCATGTTGTTGAGTATTAGATATGCATGTGGGCCCTTGATAGATTATTAGGGCATATTTGTAATTTTGGTCCGTTGAGGGCATAAATGTGATATTATGTGATATATGGTTGAGACCACATAATTTTGTGGATATATTTGTAGTATATGGCTCGAGACAGTCCTAATGAGCAAATTAGCAAAATAGTCACAATGGGGTTTAATTACTCGACTCAGGGGAGCCTGGGAGTTTTTTGGGAATTTAGAGAATATTTAGGATTTATTGGGTAACAGACGAGCATTTGGTAATTTATTAGACGTGATTGGGTTAATTGGTTATTGGTTGGAACACTTGAGGAATTAGCGGGAATCGGGAAAATGGTCATTTTACCCTTAGAAACCATTAGAAGGCTGAATAAGTTTAAGGGGAAAAGGGTCTTTTTGAGTTATGGATATACATAGGAAAATACTTAGAAAATGAACCAGAAACTCATAGAATTCTCTCTCTCACCTCCTACACGTTCTTTCTCTCACTCTCTCTAGAACTTGGGAGAAATTTGGAGAATTGAAGGAGACCAAGCTGGGAATGGAGCTAAGAATTTGGGGGAAACTATGCTGAGATTAGTCAAAGTATTGCTGAGGATCTAAGCTGTAATTGAGGTAAGAAATTCATACTGAGCATGTTGAATTTTTTGCTGAAATTATGTTGGAAATTAGAGTTTGCAAAGGTCTTAGGTTGCTAGCTAGCTTTGGTTGAATTTGGGTATGTAATATGAGTAAGAGTTCATTATGAGTTGGTATAATGTTTAGACAAAAGGCATGGGAATTTTGGGCTTAAATTCAGGTTTGATTGCTGGTTTAGGCTATGAATTGAGGTTAGGCTCGAGGAGAAACGTTAAGAAAATGAAGGATTTTCTAGGTTTAGGGGCACGGGTCGTGATCCGCAGGAGTTTTTGAGGCTAGGGGCCTCTATTCGTCAAGCGCGCCTTGACTCGGAGAAGGGCAAGGTACGGCCTGTGTCCCCCATCAGGGAGGATTGAGCCTTTGTCCAAGGGGCGGGCAGCGACCCTCAAGGGCAAGTCGCGGCCCTAAATGAGGAATTAAGGGAAATGGGGTTTAAGAAATGTATTTGAGCAAATCAAATTCTTAATTTTAGCATTTTTTAAAGCATTATCTTGTGAGAAATCTAAGAGCGATAATATACCATCAGACAATAATGTAGTAAAAGAATTACTCATAAGCTAATAAATTCTTATTAATAGAATTATGTCATGTAAAATTACACATAAAAAGAGAGTGACTAGATTGATATGAAAAAGTGATAACACAATAATAAAATATGATTTTATCCAATTCTATTATACAAATAAAATCACTACACATATTAGTTATTCTCTAAACCTGTCAAGAACTTTAGCCTAGCCTACGAAACATGGAAGAAAACAAAAATACTAAGAACTACACTATAAGAAAATAGAAGAGGAAGTAGAGAGACGATGTTCTATGCTTGGACAAACTTCGCCTATCTATAACATTCTAGTTACCAAAAACTGTCTAGGGAAAAAAAGGTAATTTCAATATTAATTAGAGTTAATGTGCTTTTAGTTGGAATAAATAAAATGAAAATAATATTTAGTCTTCTTTTCCAAGAAATTGATATTTAATTACTGAAGAATAAGGTACTAGGCCCCATTCTTGAATTGAGGATAAGAGAGATTGTTGCATGAGCTTAGGTTCTCTTTTGGGCTTTTTTCTTTTCCCATTTAATTTCTTTTCTTTTGAAAAATACCAATATTTTCCTACAAAGCAAAACAAATTAAATTAAAACTAAATATTTTCAAATTCACAATATAAAGAATTAAGTCCATGATAATATTAATTAAAACTCAATTTATTTTGACATTTTCAAACATTAAATGTGTACTTTTTGGCACTAATCACCTCTCCATGATGGAGGTAACTTGGCTATTATAGCACCAATAAGGAATTGCTCCGGCAAAACAATAATTTGCACCTCATGGATTTGGGGGAGAAAGGGTTTATCGTCAATGAACTCAAATTCCATGTATTGAGTAATAAGGAATTTCTTTGTGCCTTCCTCCTTGGATTTGTCTTTGCTTTCCAATGCCTCCCATATCTCTTTGGAGGACTTGGTGTTGGTGTAGAGATCGTAGAGACAATTTGAAAGGGTGTTTAGAATGTGACCCTGACATATGAGCTCATCTTCTTCACGTTTCTTCCTTTGTTTGATAACATCTTTGAGTGCCATTATCCTTTGGTGGATCAAGAGCTTTCAATAGGCTTTTCATTTATGAAAATAATCATTTTAAAATTATTATATCATGGGATGTAATATTTAATGAGAATGAGTTCCCTCGCTTGAAAGTCAAGAAAGTCATTGGTTCACATGATGCAGGTGTGCAAGAAAAGAATGATAAACCTATTAAGTTTGAAATTGGATTAAGAGGATCTCATGAAAGCCCAAGTAGTCAAGCAGCGCGTGACAACGAAAGCATAAGAGAAGAGGAAGAAACAGTGACAAAACAGCCAGTAGAAGTAACAGGCTTTCAATTGGACTGAGACCGAACAAGAAGAGTTATTAAGCCTCCTAATTGATTTGCTAAAGCTGATGTTATTGCTTATACATTGGCAGTTGTTCAACAAAGTGATTTAAGAGAACCCAATACCTATGAGGAGGTTATTTCTGGTGAACATGGAAAGCTTTGGATGTCTGCAATGAAGGAAGAAATGAATGCACTAATTAGGAATGGAACATGGCCACTTGTTCCCAAACTAGAAATCAGAAAGTGATAGATTGTAAACGAATTTAGGTGAAATGAGTGACACAAGATAAGAAAGTGCAATTTAAGGCCAAATTAGTTGCAAAGGGATTCACTCAGGTGGAGGGAATTGACTATATTTAAGTGTTCTCACTTGTAGTAAAGTACAAATCTATTAGAATTTTGTGGTCAGTGCAACATAGTTAGATTTTGAGGTAGAACAATTTGATGGGAAGACAACCTTTTAAATGGTTTTATAGATGAAGTGATCTATATGTCTCAAACAGCTGGTTTTGAGGTGGAACGCAAAGGGAAAGAAATGGTTCGTTAATTGAAAGGTCTCTCTATGGTTTTAAGCAGTCACCAAGATAATGGTACAAAAGATTAGACTCTTATGCTCAATATATTGGCTTTATTAAGACAAAATACGATACATGTCTTTACCACAAAGACTTGGAGAAACCTGTAGTTTCTTTCTTATTACTCATTGTAGACGATATGCTTATTTTGGTAAGAATAAGTGCAACACCCTGGATAACCAAGACCGTTACACTGTGTGTTTAGAATAGTGCAAGACTCGCTAATCAAGTAATTTAAACATAAATGTGCTTCTAAACAGGTTAGGGTTTAAAGATTTTGATCGTAAAATGGTCGATTTTCATTAAAATAAGATTTTAATACACGAGATCCCAAAAATAAGATTTACATGGCGGATACAACTCTCAAAAGTTAATACAACAGTCGCCAGTCTAAATGGAAAAATACAAGTTTGAACTCTAGTCCCTATAATTCCCTCGGCTATGGCGGTCGAGTAGCTACCGATGTACACTCTGCATTGAAAGCTCTCGAACCCATGGTTGGTCCAGTTTTCCCTTGCCTTTACCTGCACCACATAGCACCCGTGAGCCAAGGCTCAACAAGATAACCATAATTAACAAGTATAGAAAGCAACAAAATATATACATAGCAAACTTTAGATCAATTAGTTCAATTAACAGAAAAATACAAGTGTTAAGCTAGGCATCAATAATAGTTCGATCCAAACATATAAATCAACCTTAATAAAGTTAAATAGGGGTCGGCGCCCTTAGGCTGAGCCCTCTGGTTATTTGGCTGATTCCGGCTTGCTTAGGCCGAGCTGCATTTAGTATGCTCAACATCAGCCCTAGCTCCCTTAGGTCGTATTTTCACATCACACATAACAGATATACATGTTACAGATCACATATGTTCATTTACAGAGAATCTCAGTCCCATTCATAACTTGGGTGCAGTTTTCTTACCTCGAGTCCCGAGCGAAGGATGTAAAGCGGTCCTGAGCACAACCCTCAATCCGAGCCTTAACGGTACCCCTAGTCATAAGAGACAATGGGTAACTATCAAAATCTAATCCAATTAAATTCTTTGGAAACAAATACCAGTCGCTTGGACCTCGAATTCTACTAAACCGGGTAGTACAATTCTTCCCGAGCGCTTAGGTTAAAGTCCCTGAGCCTAAAACCAAACTTGGCCCTAAGGGTCATGGCACACCCCAAGTCAAAGGCACCAGCCTCATGCTCCAAGGGGGAGGTGGGTTGCGACATGACTTCAAGGGTCGTAGCGCGCTCAAAAGTAAGGAAGCCCTCCTAGGGCCTTCTGGGGCACGCGGGTGGCGGTGCCCATGAACTAGGTCACGGCTCACCCTTGTGAACCCAAAAATCCCTGGGTTTCTCTGCATTTTTTCTCCAGCTACAGCCCAAAATTCAACGTAACTATATACCCAAGCCAAAACCAGGTCAAGAATTCCCAATATCACTTCAAAAACAACACATATAGGCTATATCATTAGTTTAATCCTCCCTAAATGCCAATTTCATAATCCCCTCAAGTACCCCTCAATATGCCCACACTCAACCAGAAATTCAACAATTTAAAACCTGAAACCTTACCTCAATTAGAAGTTTTAATCCTCAGCACTTGGTTGTTCCTTGCTTAATTTCCCCCAGATTTCCAATTCAATTCCCAGGTTTTTCCTTCAAAATTCTTTCAGCTTCAAAGCACAAGAGAGGGAGAGAGATAGAGAGGATGTGTAAGAGGGAGGAAGAGAGAGTGTGTTTGAGGATTTCTACAAAGTTCTGATCACTCCCTATAGTTTTTCAAGCCTATCCCCCTACAAAAGACGAAAATACCCCTAGTAGTAACCCAACCCCTTTGTTACCCTTAAGGGAAAAACGGTCATTTGCCCAGTTTCCCGCTAATTCCTCGAGTCATCCTACAAATTCCCAATCAATACCGACATGCCCAACAAATAACCAAACACGTACTCGTTACTCGATAAATCCCCAAATATTCTCTAAATTCCCAATATACCCCTAGGCTCACCCCGAGGCGGGTATTAAACCCCCGCTGTGACTATTCCGCTAATCCGCTCACTAGGATCGCCTCGAGCCGAATACTACAAATGTATCCACATAATAATCTGGTCCCAACCATTTAACACATAATCGCATTTATGCCCTCAACGGGCCAAAATTATAGATGTGCCCCTTATAAACAAGAGCGGGCCCATAAGCATATTTAATACTCATAAACATGCATTAAATATATTCATATTATCATATAAGTCATGCATGCCACCTAGTCACTCATTTAATCAATAAATCACACATATATCCAATTACGCCCTCCCAGCAAGCTAATCAAGGCACTAAACCCTAATAGCATTTTTGGGACGTTACAATAAGCATGTTATTAAAATAATTAAAGAAAGGCTGAAGAAAGAATTCAAAATTAAGGACCTTGGGAAATCTAAGAATATACTTGGAATTAAGATTTCAAGAGATAA
The DNA here is from genome assembly GCF_963169125.1 of Humulus lupulus. Classification (NCBI taxonomy): domain Eukaryota; kingdom Viridiplantae; phylum Streptophyta; class Magnoliopsida; order Rosales; family Cannabaceae; genus Humulus; species Humulus lupulus. The sequence continues at coordinate 105,834,048 of NC_084795.1, read as the reverse complement.
AGTTAATGGAAAAATGTACATGAAGCAAAGCACCTACATGAATAAAGTTTTAAAGAGATTCAACATGCAAGAGGGCTAAGAAGACAACAATACCGTTAGTTAATCACTTTAGACATTATACTGAACAATTTCCGAAAAATGATGTAGAAAAGGCTTAAATGTTGGGAATATATGACTTTACACTTTGAAAATCAGCAATGAATAATGGGAATAATGCAATATTACAAACCCTAGATGTTATTCAATACCCAAATTCAAAGTATGAATGCAATTATTGATAATCAAAGAAAATTGTTCATGGTATGAATGTTAATCTTGAATATAAGAAAATAAGTGATTAAATGATGATAAGATGAACTTAGAAACATTTAATCCTCAATACTAACAATGAAATCACAATAGAGTAACACAAATAGATACAACCTTTGATTTATAACAACTTGAATCTTCAAAGTTGTGGAACTTCTAAGGCTTATACTTAATAAGAATATTGTTGTCCAAAATCTCTATTCCAAGCCTTCCCTTATTGCTTGAATCTTCAACTAAGTAGAATGAGATTTTGGATTTAACAAGTCTTAAAACTCATGCAAGTCAAGCAATGTTTGATGAGTTTCTTGGAGAAAACTTTGGTCTTTGAGAGCTAGAGAGAGAGAGAAGTTAGAGAGAGGGTTGGAAAGTGTGATCAAGACTTTACAACTCTAATAACCCATATTTATAGTGTAGGCATCATCATTATTCTAACCAATAAGATTAGAGCATTTAAAACATATCATTTGGAGCATTTTACGTAAACTGTATGACCCTAAAAGACCGCCCAGGCAATGTATCGCTTGCATGAAAGCGATGTATCGCCTATCAGGGGATACGTCTCCTACTAGCAGGTGATGCATTGCTTGCTATGGCTTTTGAAGCCCTTAGCATTTTGGCGATGCTAGCCACTTAGGGGCAACGCATTGCCGCCTGCTCTGACTTTGGACCCCTCCAATGGTCCAAAAATTGCTCCAAATGCTACCAAATTTTTTGAGAATGTTTGGATACCTCATTGTATCACTTTAGACCCATAAAAGTCACCTTTAAATTCCTTCTACACAATCTCATGTTTTCACTTCTCTTTAAGTGAAAATTGTAAAGGGTTTTACACCTCAACGTGTAAACATCTTAATCATTATAATTAACCAATCTCAACATCCCCCACTTGGTTAAATATAATCTTCTCTTCTTAGCTTAACAATTTTGGCGCATAAAACAAACTATCTTTTGATTTGAATTTTACATTGGTTAAAGTATTACAAAGCCTTATCGAAGTCATTGGTGGTAAAGATTGAAAAAAGTACTCCTTAATGATAAAACTGGTAACACCTCACACCTCCCCTTGACCATTCATTTCCCTACTTTTCTCACTTAGCACTCATATGACCATGTGCTCATCAATTTCATGAACTTTCCGGGAAGAAACTCCAACTCCCATGAGAGGCGACACCACCTCTAATTTCACATAGGTGAAGTTCTTACAGCACCTTTGCCTCCTTTAGAGATTCTTTTTGTACACAAATGAACTTCATTCAAAGTCCTAGGCTTAACCCTCACTCGGTAGCAACCAAAATTAACCATCCTTGGACGGAACTCATGACTTTGTTAGTGTTGAAACAATTCACCACATAACTTTTTCTTACCCATTGAACTCTTGCCCTAGATTTTCACAAGTTTGGAGTTGGTTTGCCATCATTGGTGAATATATTATTCTATGAGGTTTAGTCCCATTCCTTTTGAAATGGAACTTACTAACCTCTTCAGAAGAGGTTTTGTAAATGGATCTGCTAAGTTCTCACTTGTCTCTATATACGAGATCGATATGATTCCTCCTCGATTACAGTGCTTTGATTACAGTGCCTGGAGGGCATAATAGGATTTATATGTGGAATTACTGGAATATATGTATGATCATGTTACATACATGACTTATATGATAATATGAATATGTATATGAATGTTTATGAGTATTAAACATGCATGTGGGCCTGTTCTTGTCACTATGGGCATATTTGTAATTTTTGACCTATTGAGGGTATATTTGCATTATGAATGTATTGTGAGTGAGAGTCCAGTGTTATGGGATATATTTGTGATGCGTGGTCCAAGGCGGTCCTAAGGAGCGGACTAGCGGAATAGTCACAACGGGGTCAAATACCCGGCTAGGAGTGAGCCTAGGGGTATTTAAGTAACCTAGTGGGTATTCAAAAATATTCGGGTAACGGGTATTTATTTGGTGATTAATTGGGCATGTTGGGATTAATTGGGAATTTATAAGACAATTTGAGGATTAGTGGGAGTTGAGGCTAATGACTATTTTGCCCTTGAAGATTGTGACTAAGGGGCATTATGGTCTTTTTATCAAGAGGATAGACTTACCTTTGGGATGGCTTAGGCACTAGAAGCCTATAGAAACAAAAGAAACAAAAACACAACATCTCCTTCTCACTCTCTATTCGGTTTTCTCTCCTATTCTTGGTGCCTTGGTGGGTTTGATCATTTGGGAAGGGAAGAGCTAGGGAACTTGTGGATTCAAGCTAGAATTGGAGCTAGAATCACTGGAAGATAAACTCAAGGTCGTAATATGTAGTAGGGGTAAGCCAATTCCTCTGTTCTTATTGAATTGTTAAGCTTGGTTTTGGTTTTCTTAATTTTGGAACTCAAGGTTGGATTTTAGGCTTTGGTAATGTGTTAGCTTGATTTTGGGGGTTTATATGAAGCTTACAATGCTTGGAAATGTTTTGGTTCTTGTTTGAGACTGTGATGGATTTTGGTGGGTTTAGCTCGGAGGAAATGTAGGGGAAATGTTGGGAATTTTGAGTTTCAGAGCTTGGTCGCAACCCTGTTCTTCAAGCGTCGCGGCCCGTGCGCGTGAGTGCCTTGATCACGATACCTGGAGGGCATAATAGGATTTATACGAGAAATTAATGGAATATATGTATGATTATGTGACATACATGACTTATATGATAATTTGAATATGTATATGCATGTTTATGAGTATTAAATATGCACGTGGGCCCGTTCTTGTCAATACGAGCATATTTGTAATTTTTTACCCATTGAGGGTGTATTTGCATTATGAATGTATTGTGAGTGAGACCTAGTGTTATGGGGATATATTTGTGATGTGTGATCCGAGGCAGTCATAGGGAGTGCACTAGCGGAATAGTCACATCGGGGTCAAATACCCAACTCGAGGTGAGCCTAGGGGTATTTTGGTAACCTAGTGGGTATTAAGAATTTTTCGGGTAACAGGTATTTATTTGGTGATTAATTGGGCATATCAGGATTAATTGGAAATTTATAAGACAATTTGAGGATTAGTGGGAGTCGGGGCTAATGATCGTTTTTCCGTTGGGGGCATTAAAGGATAAGGTTGTGACTAAGGGGCATTATGGTCTTTTTATCAAGAGGATAAACTTACCTTTGGGATAGCTTAGGCACTAGAAGCTTGTAGAAAAAAAAAATAGAACATCTTCTTCTAACTCTCTATTCGGTTTTCTCTCCACTTTTTGGTGAGGGAAGAGCTAGGGAACTTATGGATTCAAGCTGGAATTGGAGCTAGGATCACAGGAGGATAAACTCAGGGTCGTAATCTGCAGTAGGGGTAAGCCAATTTCCTCTGTTCTTATTAAATTTTTAAGCTTGGTTTTGGTGTTCTTAAGTTTTGAACTCAAGGTTGGATTTTACGCTTTGGTAATGTGTTAGCTTGATTTTGGGGGTTTATATGTATCTTACAATATTTGGAAATCTTTTGTCAGGTAAAGTTTTTGTTCTGGTTTGAGACTGTGATGGATTTTGGTGGGTTTAGCTCGGAGGAAATGCATGGGAAATGTTGGGAATTCTGGGTTTTAGAGCTTGGATCATAGCTCGTGTGCATGAGAAGACCCAGGAATCCCTTATGTTGCCCAAACACAGCAGCGCAGATAGGGGTGCGTCGTGATCCGTATCCCCCAGGGGAGAATGCCTTAGGCTCTCACTTGTAGCGTTCCATGGCCCTAGGGGACTGGGCTGCGACACTAATTGAAGAAAATAGCCCAATTTTTTTTTTAAGCTCAGGATTAGGTGACTTGTAGCGCGACATTGCCCTAATTTAAGAAAATAGCCCGGGTTGTGAATGGGGCTTAGACCCATGTTAACGAATATGTTATGATTGTGAATATATCTGTAACTGAGAATATCTGAATAGGCATGCTTGTATATGCTGCCTCTGATTGCTTGTTGTGCAATGTATATTTGTAATTATATCTATTTAAAGGTAAGTCTAAGGGTGTCGGGGGCCGATAGCAAGCATGCGGAACGCAGCCCGGCCTAAGGGTGTCGGGGTCAGCTATAAAATAAGAGGACTCAGCCTAAGGATGCCAGGCCTAGACATTATACAATAAACAGAAGAGTTAGCTGCACTTAACCATTTGTATTGATTGATGAGCTTAGTATATGCATTTGATTGATTTGAATGTTACTGTTAAGGTCGTTGCTTATATCCTGTTGTTGATTGAATTTATTGATTTAATTTTGTTTCTTTTATATTGTTGCCTAGTTGTGCATGTTGATTTATGTTTTCTTGCTGAGCCTTGGCTCATGGGTGCTATGTGGTGCTGGTAAGGGAACAGGAAAGCCAACCAGCAATGAGTTGGAGATCTTCAAGGTCAGTGTGTACATATGTAGCCTACTCGACTGCCATAGCCGGGGTAGCCTAGGAAGAACTAGGGTTGAACCATGTTTTGTTGCTTAGGATGACTAATTTGTATTTCATTTATCATTTATCAGTCTGTAATCGATTTTTGGGATCCCGTGTATAAACTTAATATTTTTAATGAAAAATAACCGTTTTATTGACCAAATTTTTTAATACCTGACCTTGACTTAGTCTTTAATTACACATTTAAGTACAAATGACTCACTTAGCGAGCTAAGCACTATTTTAAACACATAGTGTAACTGTCTTGTTTAACCAGGGCATTACCGTTACAACGAGATCTCCATTTAGGAATGTCATTTTGACATCCATTTGATGAATATAAAAGTTATATATTGATGATAAGGCAAATAAAACTTTTTTGTGGTTTTCCTAGAAACCGGTGAATACATGTCAAAATAATAGATTCATTTCTTTTGTTTAAACCCTTTAGCTACTCATCTAGCTTTGAAGGATTTGTATGTGTCATCGGTGTAATATTTCCTCTAAAATACCCGCTTGCGCCCAATTAGTTTTGAACCTTGTGAAAGGTCTACCAATTCCCATGTGTGGTCTCTCAAAGACATTGAGGGTGTTTGGCTCCTTAACTAAAAATTTGTTTTTTGTTTTTAAAACCTATAAACTATTTTCTAAAAACAAGTAGTAGTGTTTGGCATTTTTTTTCAAAAAACAATTTTTAAAACAAAGTTACAAAAAACATAAAATTTTGAGAACAACAAAAAGTTGTTTTTAGTTGTTCTCAAATTTGTCCTTTTGTCAATTTTTTTTTCTCACATAACGTTTTTAGTTATTATTATCTCACATCATTTTCTCTCTCATTAATTTGTCTCTCCTCACTTTCTCTAACATCACTCTCTCTCATAATTTTTTTATCTCCTTATTTTCTCTCTCGTCACCTATTATCTCATTATTTTCTGTCTCCTCATTTTTTCTGTCTCACCATTTCTCTCTCATTTTTTTTTTCTTGCATCAATTTCTCTCTTCTCAATTTTTCTTCCTCAAAATTTCTCTCCTTATTTTTCATCACTTTTTCATTCACATTACTTTATCTCATTATTTATTACAAACTTGTAAAATATTTTTCTCTTTGTAAATATATTTATTAATTTTTTATTTAAGATTTTTAAAAAAATAAATAAAACTAAAAAATTGTTTTTAGAAAACATTAACCAAACACCTATTGTTTTTTTAAAACTACAAAAATTGTTTTCTATTCTCATTTCTTAAAACACAATTTTGAAAAATAAAATAGAAACACAATGTCAAACAGTCCCATTACTTCTTGGTAGGTTTTGGGATTATCCTCAACCTGAAGAATCATAGGAAATTTCCATGTGACTTCTTAAAGTTTATCATAGAGTATCTCTACTTGAGAACACTTCTCAATTGACCCCAACTCTTTAAGCCTTTGGCTTCTCCGAGGCTATGTTGGTTGCTCATCAACCTTTGGATCTTTCTCTTTAAGAGATTCTCCAACACTTGTGGGTTATTGAGAGTTGCTATCACAATATAACATATTCTCAAAGAACTTCACTTCTCTTGATTCAATTATCACATTAGACTCCAGGTCTAATAGCCTATAGACCTTGCTATTTGAGGCATTGCCAACAAATGCAAACTTTATGGCCCTTATACCCAACTTGGTCCTTTTAGGCTCCATGCCTTTAAAATAAGAAAGACACCCTCACACTTTAAGATAGCCTATAATAGGCTTCACTCCTCTCCATAACTCATATGGAGATACATTGTTATTTTTCATAGAAATTCGATTCAATATATTACATGCATCAAGAAAAGCTTCACCCCACAAATTATAATACAATTTAGCATGCGAAATCATAGATTTAATCATCTCAAGATAAGTCCTATTATTTCTTTCAGCTATTCCATTTTGTTGTTCAGTGTATAGTGCAGTGCATTCATGTATAATGCCATGTTGTTAACAAAACACATTGCAATCATTTGAAAAATATTCACCACTTCTATCACTTCTAAGAGTCTTTATTTTCTTTTCCAATTGATTTTCTACTTCAGCTTTATATATTTTAGATGCATTAAATGACCCATCCTTACTCTCGAGCAAATACACATAAGTATATCTAGTGCAATCATCTATAAAAGTCATGAAGTATCTATTTTATCCTCTAGTCAACATGCCATTCAATTCGCATAAATCAATATGTATTAAATCTAGCAAGTTTGAACATCTATCAACACTTGGAAAATGTTTCTTTACCATTTTAGATTTAATACATAACTCACATTTATCATGCTCATTCACATCACAGTTAATCAATCCACATTTAACAACGCTTTTAATTATGCTATAACCTATATGAGCAAGTCTATTATGCCACAAAGTAATAGAATTGGAATTAACCACATTGCAAGATTTCGATGTCCTATCATTATTGTCACTATCAAGAGTACAGAGTTTGATCATTTTATCACATGAATAAACCTTTCCCACAAAAGTGCCCAATTTTGTCAAAGTGAGTTTACTGAATTCAAACTCAATTTTGATACTAGATTTACTCAATAGAGTTTCACTCATAATGTTTCTAGCATATCATGAACATAGAAAATATTATTTAGGGTCACTTTCTTTCCATTAGTGAAGAATACATCAATGAATCCCTTTCCAAGTACCTTGGATCTCTTTTCATTTCCCATTTGGACTTAAAGTCCCACCTTTGAACTTTCAAAGGTTTTGAAAAGAATTTTGTCATAGGTTGCATGAATGGTGGCACAAGTATCATACCACCATCCTATTGGGAAAACTTATACATGATCTTTATTTATTTTCATTTAGATCTAATTTTTAAAAAATTAATATGAGATAACCTAAAACATGTTTCTAAAATTGAATTTAAAGAGAAATAATGATAAGAAAACTTACATTATACGCAGTGGAATGAATGAGTCATTCCTTCAGTTTCTCTAACCCTTGTATCATTTCTGTCGCAGGGTATTACCAAGAAACTGAACTGATCTTCAATTATCTTCATAATCTTATGAAGTATCATTAGAATTACCTAGACTAGAGTGGGAAATTCTCAACACATGAGATAGATACAGAGAGAAGAAGAGAAAAAAAAACAATAAGGCTTAGAAAGGACTAATGTTTAGAGAGAATCTAAAACCTATAAGAAACTTGTGTTTCAACTTGTGATTTGACTTGTGTTTTCAACTCTCTCTTAATATTCCTTTTATAGACTCAATTAGGTTAATCATTTTGATTAAAAAATCAATAAAATAATAGTCAATTAACAGTCGTAGGTCGAAATTTTCATGGGCTTTAGGCCCGTGAAATTTCTCATTTGATTATAAGCCAATTGGGCTTAAAATCAAGGCCTATATTATTTTCTATTGATTTAATTATTTAAATCTTTTATCAAATTAATTATTTATAATTTGAATATTGATTTAAACTTATTTATTAATTTAGATACCAATTTATCTTAATTAATAAATCTGCCATAATTTCTCTTTTCTTCTCAAAATTACATAACTCTGTGAAACTATCCAAAATTGACTTGGTCAACTTTGATAATTCTAATTGATAATTAAATCAATTAATTGAGACTATTTAGATGATTTTATCCAAGGTACAGTGGGGACCATGGGCATTATGAAATCAAGCTCCAATAAGTTATCATAAATCTAACAAATGAATTTACTAACTTATTAATTCCTCGTGACTCCACTAAAGACTCAGAATTGCACTCTTGAATTCATAGATACGTTATTAATTATCCATTGTTACAACCATAATTGTCACTCAATCCTCTATAGACGGTCTACAATGAGATGGGACTAAAATACCGTTTTACCCCTCATTGTATTTTATCCTTAAAACACTTAGTTCGTTGTAAATGATATTTCAGTAAACTAATATTAATTACTGAAATGAGATCTCTATCATTAAGCACCTTGAACCAAACTAAAAGGAAACCATCATTTCACTTCATCATCAGAAGCTATAGATGTTCATATCTATGATTAACACTCCCACTCAATTATACTACCGAGTTCCCAAGATGTAAGTATGGGCTAGTCTGTAGGGTAAGCTAGTAATGAACAAGTCAAATAACTCAAATAATACAATCAGTTAGAATACTAACCACTCAGAATTGAGATTGAATTAACCTATGGTCAACTATATGATGTGACTAGAATAGATAATAACGGTATGTGTACTTATCCTATCAACTCTCAATATCATTCCTGTCCGATGTAACAAATACATCCAATCTGATCTAATTTGCTAATGTTCTGGAAAGAACATAACACTACAATGTGTAAGTAGATCATATCGTAGATTGGCAAGTTAGTGTAAATCTTGTGCACTGACTAATCTTAGGACTAACTTATTTTGAACATATAATCATATTTTTATTCCATTGTGATTACGTCACTATAAATACGATTAGCTATATGCTCAGGATTTAATATAAATTTATATTAAACAAATAATCATGAAAATAAAACATGTGAGCAAAGTGATTGACCAAGTAAAAAAAATTGTTTCTATTCTTTTATTGAAAATAAATGAGATTACAAAGAAATTGAGTTTTAATTCGGGCATAAAACCCCAACACATCCTTGCACCTTTCCTTAGGTTGCATTAACTTCACTCAAGGTTGCAATGATCTCAACATCAAATGCATTGGCCTTGGTCTCTTACAATGATCTCAACATCAAATGCATTGAGCTTAGTGTCTTCACTTTATTTTGCAAATATATCATCATCAATTGCATTGACATGTTCACCTTCTCTTAAGGTTACATTAGTCTCATCACTACATGCATGAAATATGTCAATTCTCTTTAGGGTTATCATGCATTGCTCATTGAATGTGTTACTCTCAATTAGGGTTACAATGCATTTCACATTAAATGTATTAAATTTAATCAAAGTCACAAAGATCTCATCATCAATTAGAGTGACCAAATTAAATTTATTTAGAATAGCAATGATCTCAACATCAATTGCCTTAACCCAATCTCATTATGGTTAATTTTACAATTACCATATCTCACATGATGATCAATAACTTTACAAGAAAAAAAAGTATAACAATAACCCTTGAATTATTTATTAATAATCACCATTGTAATCTTAACATAAACAATAATCACAAACTCAAAAAATATGGCAGCAAACACAGTTTATTCAAATTCTTGAAATCCACACATTTAGAAATAAGGAATTTAATGATTTCGATATCTTTAAGCATGGAATCTCATTTAGTTGTCTCATCCTTTGTTGATGAATACTTTGAATCCATATCATCATTCATGTAGAGCATATCCAAATAGAACTTTCTTTGATCTTTCATGGTTATGTGTTCAACTCAAAAAAAATCTTGAAACAGTGATTTGAAGGTTGTAGAAGATAAACCAATTTCCCTAGTTGTTGATTATGCAAAACACAAAATTGAAAGTAATTAGAATTAGAGATTTTGATTGTTGGGAATATATGGCTTTACACTTTGAAAATCAACAATGAATAATGGGAATAATGCAATATTCCAATCCATTGATGTTAATCAACATCCAAATTCAAAGTATGAATGCAATTCTTTATAATCAAAGAAACATGTTCATGATATGAATGTTAATCTTGAATATAAGAAACTAAATGGTTAAATGATCGTAAGATGAACTTAAAAATATTTAATCATCAATACTAACAATGAAAACATAATAGAGTAACATAAAACAAAGTTAGGGTTAGATAGACACAACCTTTGATTTAGAGCAACTTGAATCTTCAAATTTGATGAACTTCTAAGGTTTATACACAATAAGAATATTGGTCTCTTATTTCTTGAAGCTTTCCCTTATTGCTTGAAGCTTCAACTAAGTAAAATGAGATTTAGGATTTAACAAGCCTTAAAACTCATGCAAGTCAACAAAGCTTGATGAGTTTCTTGGAGAAAACTTGGGTCTTTGAGAGCTAGAGAAAGAGAGAGATTTGGAAAGTGTGATCAAGACTTTACAACTCTAATAACCCATATTTATAGTGTAGGAATCATCATTAGTCTAAAAAATAGGATTAGAGCATTTACAACACATCATTTGGAGCATTTTACGTAAATTGTACGACCCTAAAAGACTGCCCAAATGATGTATCATCTATATGTAGGTGATGTATCGCCTGTCAAGCTATACGTCACCTACTAGCAGGCAATGCATCGCTTGCTAGGGCTTTTGAAGCCCTTCGCATTTTGGTGATGCTACGCCACTTAGGGGGCGACGCATTGCCACCCCCTTGGACTTTGGACCCCTCCAATGGTCCTAAAATTGCTCCAAATGCACCAAATTTTTTGGAAATGTTTGGATACCTCATTGTATCACTTTAGACCCATAAAAGTAACTTTTAGATGCCTTCTACACAATCTCATGTTTTTAATTCTCTTTAAGTGAAAATCGTTAAGTGTTTAGCACTGTAACATGCAAACACCTTAACCATTATATTTAACCAATCTCAACAATAAATGGATAAGGTTCCTTTTGGGGTGTTTAATATACCTAATGGTAAGTAAGAGACCAGAAATTGCTCATGCTTTAAGCATCCTTAGTAAATGTATGTCTAAATTTGGTTTAGAGCATTGGCAAACTCTCAAGTGGTTTCTAAGATATATCAATGGTAATGTTGGTGTTGTCCATGTTTTCACAAGAGGACACGTGTCATTCATTAGAGGAGTAATTAAGCTCCTCAAGCGCTAGGAAGATTTCATTCTATGATCTGGCCAGACACAGGTGTCTCCAAGTGAGGCCATGCCCCAAGGTCTATCCTCGTGGTGCGGATGTCTCCAGGCGAGGCCACCTCCCATGACCCATCTCCAAGGAGTGGATGTCTCCAGGTTAGGTCACCCCCCCCCCCCCCCCCGGGACCATTCAGATGGTCCTCACTCTCTTCATTCACCAATCCCCCAAGTCTAGAATTCTTGTCCTCGGACTTGAAGTAGCTACCATGTGTCATTCGCCACAGCTGTGGCCCACCAGAATATCGTCTGGAAACTTTTGGTGAGCCTCGAGTAGTGGTGTAGAGATCGTACTCTTGACAATCAGTATTTCCCACAACATCGCCTAACATGGGCAAACATGCGTTGTATCCTGACACGGTCAGATACCTGTTCCCCATGAAGTTGGTAGGTAGCTTTCTGCAAATGGGCCCTGTGCGATCCGCATGGGCCCATGGTCTTTGTTAATGCATCCTTATGTAATTAATTAGCAGTTTACTCCCCAAATAATTGGAAATGTTGTATTAATTGTTCATTAAGGGCATTAATAACTCAACCCTCTATAAATAGGGTTGGGGTATCTCCTTGTAAAAGGTTCAGAACTTTTGCAAGTTAAGCATTGTAAACTCAGATCAATATATATGCTGCCTGAGACTCCATTGAAGCTGGCTCAAACAAGCTTCAACCTCACTAATACTGTAACGCCCTGGATAACCAAGACCGTTACACTGTGTGTTTAAAATAGCGCAAGACTTGCTAATCAAGTCATTCAGACAAAGTGTAAACTCTATACCATTATCAGAGTAGGAATAAAAGATTTTGGTTACAAACAGGCTATTTTCATTAAAAATGACGATTTAATACATGGAGACTCGAAACAGGGTTTAGATGTCTTAGTTACAACCAATTCTAGAAGTTACAAATAGTTCAAGCCACTCTAATGGCAAAATATACATTTTAGGTTTCCGTTCCTGTACAATTTGTCGACCGTGGCGGCCGAGCAGCTGACAATGTACACCTCGCCCCCAGAGCTCTCCAACTCATGGTTGATTCAGCCTACCCTTGCCTTTACCTGCACCACGTAGCACCCGTGAGCCAGGGCCCAGCAAGAAAGCATAATAACATAGCAAGATTAACATCAATAATCAAATATTCCACAGTGCATAATAAGAAATTCATCAGTTCATAACACTTATCCACGTAGTGATAACAATTGTCATCCAGACAGTCAATCAACTATATTCATAGCACAATATTCACGTTCATAACTAATAGATAGTCATATCCATCAAATAACATTCAGGGTTGGCGCCCTTAGTCGCACCCTCTATTTAACACACTGTCTTCAGCTCAATAGGGCCGCCCCCAGTGTAATACTCACTGACTCCGGCCAGCTTAACCGAGCTCAGTGATAAATAAGCTGCCTCAGCTCCCAGTGGCTGAGCCTCGCCCCGGTGCGCAAATAATGATTCCGACACCCTTAGGCCGGTAATCGCATGTCCCATGGCGTAATAACACCATCTCATGACATGATATACAATTATTGGGAACTCTTAGTCCCATCGTGACCACATGGTTAATCACATTCACATAGTAATGCATACAAACATAGGGAACACTTAGTCCCAATCTAACCACATACTCAGGTGCAACTTTCTTACCTTTCAATTCACTGGTTTCCGATGCCACGTAGCCACAAGCACGGTCCTCTACTCCGAGCCTCTCCAAAGTCCTAATCACAACACAAATATAATATTCTTTGTCATTAACCAATCCAAGACTACCTTCCCGGAACCTAACCCACACTCTCGGAACCCCCAAAACCTTAGAACAACACCCCGGAGACATCCCCCAAACCCCCGGAGCAAAGGCCAAAAATTGCCAAAAGAAACACTCTGAAATTAGCCTTGTGCCGCGGCACCACTTCCTTGTGCCGCGGCACCCAACAGTCAGAGACTCCAAGCCGCGGCACACAAAACCCGTGCCGCGGCACGCCTTCGCAGCCCAGAATTCTGGGTTTTTCCTTCGCATTTTCCCGAGCTCCAACCTCTCCAAATCACCCCAAACTCCATCCTAAGTCCCAAAACCAACTCTAAACCCTTAATAAACCTCACAACAACTCAAAAACATTATGCCCAAGCTCACTCACACCTTCAATCCTAAAATTCACTCTTGAATTTCATACTTAACAACTCAAACCAGAAAATTAAGAACAACTTGAACTCAAACACAAACCACACTCCAAACTCCCTAAACCTTAACAGAAACAAGCCTAATAATCACACAGAAACCTTACCTTGAGTGGTGAGTCCAACCTCTAGCTTTAAACCTCCTTCTCCTTTGATTACCCAATTCTGAGTTCATACAAAACCAGCCACCAATTTGTTTCAATTCACACTTATCAACCAAAAATCAGACTTGAGACTTACACAAATTATAGACAAACCCTTACCTCTGAGTAACCTTGATTTATGCTCAATTTAGTTGCCTAGAACCATCAAAGCTCCCCTCCTAGGTCTCCCAACTTCAGCTTTCCTCTTCTTCTCTTTTCTTCTATCTTTTCCTCACATTTCAGCATAAATCAATTCCCCACCAAGTGCTATACGTGACCCCCCTTTCCTTCAGCTGAAGTAATCCAATTCCTTGCCTAATGACCACTTTACCCTTCCATCTATTTCCCATTCCAACTAAACCTCAAGGCCCTTTTTGTCATTCCTACTTCCTTACAATTCTACCACTTCCGTTAACCAATCTTGTTACTCTCTAAGGTTACTAACAGCTACACAAGTTACCAAACCACCAGTTACCAATATCTCACAAGAACTAAATTACAAAATCCCCAAAATACCCTTAGGCTCCACCCGAGCCGGGTATAAAATCCCGTTGTGACCTTTGAGTTATCTAGCTCTCTAGGACTGTCTCGGCACGTGCATCGCATTAATATCACCACACCCACGTGGTACAAATCACATCACATAATTATCACACGTATGCCCTCAACGGGCTAGAATTACCACATACCATAGTACACATAATCATGCATCTCAAATACTCAAATAGTCATATAACATGCTTAAAATCGTAATCATGCGTCTTAATCATTAAATTCACGCATACTTCCCATTATGCCCTCCAGGCACGCTAATCAAGGCCCTTAAGCCTTATTAGCAAATTTGGGTCGTTACAAATACAAAAGACTCGTGGACTAGGTCTCTTTTATAGCCTGAACCACATAAAGTTTCTGTCAAGTTCTTATATTAAGTTGATAGCGAAAAAGGCAGTCAACATTTTGGTGCTTTCATTGAGAGCTAGAAGAAATCTTGAAGAAAAATGACCATGGTGACCACTAGACGGAACACACCAGATGGCATAGCTCCTCCCATTGAAGTTGAGGGTGGAGAAACCAGTCGTCCACCTCCACAAGACCTCCTGTAGATGGTCCAGGAAGATTATGACAAAAATGTTGATTATGACAGCATAGGTGACGAAGGCGATGACAGATATTATAAGGAGGATTATCCTCAGCATATGGATGCGAAGGATCCATGAGAGGTGGTGGTGTTCCACGACCAAGTGGCTCCCCAGTAGCAAAAACTCGATGACCAGGAGGGGAATATTGCTACCCTAGAGGTGATGGTTAACGCCATGAGAGCCCTTCTGGCAGCTCAAGGGCTGCGAGTGGGCCCACATGGCGAAGTACCATCTAGGAAGCCAGCTGGTGTGCCTCCCGAGCACACCGCTATCATGGCACAGTATATGCCAGCTAGGGTACTGCCTGCCCTCCCAACTGGAGCTAGAGCCTCACTTGCGCCACAAGAGCGTGGCCATGGCAGAGTCGATGAAAGTTCTGCTCTGGGGCAAATGAAGCTTCATCGATCCCTCGAACACAACAAGGCCTCGAGGCCAGCAAGAAAGAAGAATGGGCAAGGTGCCTGAGGACATTGCCAGGTTGCCAGCGCTCGTGGTGCCGCAGGCGTTCCACTTGGGCGCACCGAGGTGGGACATGCTAGACCTAGAGGAGATGTCCCCATAGCACCTAGCCAACCTTGCAAAACCCCTAGCCCAAGGGTGAATTGGAGGAACGTCTCCATTAACCAAGAGCAAGGCTTCAGCATCTCGGTTAACAACGAAAGCATCGAGTCTGATGGGGAGATCGAGGTAGGATATCACGAGGACGGTGGTTGCCACCAAAGTCAACCAAACCTACAAGATGGCTTAAATGCTCGTAGGGGCATAGCAACCTCGAAGAGAAACCCTGGAAAGAAAGGCCATCCAGACCTCGAAGATGATCTTAATGCTCAGAAGAGAGAACACCCAACAAAGAGTGTCAATCAAGATCGCAACCCTCTCCGTGCAGAATTAAAGAGCTTCAAAAAGATTTTGCCCATGATGGCCCGAAGTCAAGGCCAGGACTACGACTCAATGGACGAGGATGGGGAGTTGTGTGCTCCCCACATAGTGGAAGCCCTGTTTCCATGAGGCTTTACGATGTCTGCCATCACATCTTATGATGGCAACACGGATCCCATCGACCATTTGTCAAAGTTCAATTGATTGATGTCAGTGCATCATATCTCCGAGGATGCAATGTGCCACGTGTTCCCATTGACCTTGATGGGTCCGACGGACAAATGGTTCAAGAAGCACAAACTAAGATCAATTCACTCTTGGCACTAGCTCTCATCTTCATTTCAAAGATAGTTCATAGCGGCTAGAAAAGTGAGCTTTGAGGTCAACGCCTTGTCCAACATAAACCAAGGACCCCTCGAGACCCTCAAGGCCTACATCAAGTGCTTCAAGGAGGAAGCTGCTAGGACCAATGACCAGCAGATGATGGCCTTACAGTTAGGCATCCGAGCAGGATCTCCTTTGTGGAACGACCTCCAGCAGAGAGGATGTCACAGGCTCGACGACTTCATTTGTCAAGCACAAGAGTACATAAACTAGGAGGATGCCCAGATTGGGACATTTGGTGGGCCCGTCGCTTTCCCTGCTTCATTAGCTCTAAGCTCGGTGACTCCAAGGAACCAATACCCCCTTACACTCTCGTCCAATAGAGTGTGGTGGGTACCCCGCAGTTCAGCCCAGTTGTCCAGATAGTCGACTTTAGTGCCATACCTTCTACTTGATTCAGTGCCGCTCCGACAGGATATGGAGCCACACCCACTGGATACAATGTTTTTCAGCCTACGTTTAGTGCTTAAACTGTGGCTCTAGCCTAGTTAGTTGCACCAAGAAGGACCCCTAGAGAAAGTAAGCATGGGGGTAAAGGCAAAGGTAGAAAGCCCAAGGGAACTGGCGCACCGTTGGTAGAAGGAGTTGCTCCTGAGGATAAGTATATCTTGCAATTCTCCAACTACACGGACCTGGTGGAGTCTTGGGAGAATATCTTCTTAGCCACGGAAGAGCACGTCCACTACCGGAAACCACAACCCATCCGGAGAGACAGGGAGAAGAGAGATCCCAAAAAATTATGTCAGTTCCATAATGACATGGGCCACCACACCAACGAGTACCAACAACTCAAGGATGATATTGAGAACCTCATCAAGCTAGGGCATATGCATCAGTACACTCAGAACAGAGCACGTACGGTTCATTCCTCAGCTGCGGGAGTGCTTCCACACCAGGCAACTCCTCAGGCTCTAGGAACAATACCCGCAGTCCCACAACAAAAAATAGTCCCTAAGCCTCCCCTAGTGACTGGGAGAGTGAGAGCTGTCTTCGGAGGACCTCACTTGGGTGGCACCTCCTGAGGTTCGCAGAATAGATATGCGCGAACCTAGAATCACGATGATGAAGTGCTAGTGTTAGCTCAGCTACCAGTACAGATGCCTAGATGAATAACCAAGTCATCACATTCTCTAAGGATGATTCTCAGAGGGTCCACTTTCCCCACCATGATCCTCTAGTGGTCGAGAGCAAGATTTCCAATATGATGGTGGCTCATATCCTAGTGGACAACGAGAATTCTGTGAACATCCTGTTTAATTCAGCTTGCAAAAAGATTGGACTGACCACGAGCGATTTATCCCCATGCACCTCAACTATATATGGGTTCTCAGGTAAGGGCTCATTCTGATGGGGCATATCAAGCTGCCGATGATACTTGGAGAAGTGCTGTGTCAGGCCTTCAAATACTGCACATTCGCATCGTGGACTACTCCTTGGCATATAACACCATTTTGGGATGTACAACCCTAGTAGAATTTTGGGCGATCACTTCAATTTGCCACAGAGGCGGGAATTGCCATAGTCCAAGGAGACCAAAGGAGGCCAGAAAATGCTACAACAAATCCCTCAAGCAGCTAGCAATGGTGATCGAGGCAGCAGCCCCCGAACGACCTCTCCCCAAGGAGGTGGAGGTACATGTTGTTCAAGCAGAGGATTCTGATGAGTTGGACCCTCGAGTTCAAGAAGAAAGGGTTTTCAAGCCCATGGAGGAGAGCGAGGAGGTAACTCTAGATGCCTCCCTCCTCGACAAGAAAATCAAGGTTGAGAAAAACTCAAGCAGATTTCCGAGAAGCGCTGGTGAGCTTTCTCCAGGACAACCAAGATGTTTCTACTCACTCTGACATGACAGGCATTGAATCAAATATCATATCTCATGCCTTGAACGTCGATCCCAACATAGCTCCAATTCAGGAAAAGCGGAGGACTATCGACCCAACCTGGGCACTGGCTTTCAAGGTCGAGGTGGACAAGCTTCTCACGAACGAGTTCATCCAAGAGGCCCAGTAGCTGAAATGGGTATCTAATCTGGCCCTAGTGCCCAAGAAAAATGACACTTGGAGGACCTGTAAAGATTTCTCCGACCTCAACAAGGCCTGCCTGAAGGATTTTTTTCCTTTGTCGAAGAAAGATCAGATGGCGGACGCCACCACTAAATATGAACTATTTTCCTTTATGGACGCATACTTAGGGTATAACCAGATTTCCATGCATGTTGCGGACCAAGAGCACACCAACTTTTGGAGTGACAAATGGGTGTATTGCTAGAAAGTAATGCCCTTCAGGTTCAAGAACATAGGGGCCATGTAATGCCCTGGATGGCCAAGACCATTACACTGTGTATTTAAAATAGTGTTGGACTTGCTAATCAAGTCATTTTGATATAGACGCGCTACTAAGGTTAAATAATGAATTAGGGTTAAAATATTTTGATCATAGAAACAATTGTTTTCATTAAAAGGTGAGTTTGTACATTGGATCCAAACAATAAGTATTTACATGGCATTTACAACTCTCAAAATAAATACAACTTTAAGCCAACCTAAGCTGAAAAATCAATTTTGGCTCTAGTCCATGTTGATCCATTGGCCATTGTGGTTGAGCAGCTACAAATGTACACCCCGCTTGTAAAGCTCTCCAACTCACGACTGGTCCAGTTTCCCTTTCCCTTACATGCACCACATAGCACCTGTGAGCCAAGGCTCAGCAAGAAAACTTAATTCAAAAATACAAACGAACAACAATATATAAACCGTACACTTAATCATTCAATTTAATAACAACATATCATACGCAATAAACTAGGCAATAATAATAATTTGCTCAGTTCAACATATAATTCAATTACAGCATTCAACGCAGTTAGTTAAGTGCAAACGACAGCTCTGTTTACTTAGTAACGTTCAGGGTTGGCTCCCTTAGGCCGAGTCTTCTGGTTATATAGCTCACCTGGCTCACTTAGGCTAGGCTGCGTTCCACATGCTTAACGTCAACCCCGGCTCCCTTAGGCCAGACTTTCAGATCAAATATAAACAAACAAATAGATTGTAGAACACGCAATCGATTGTAGCATAAACTAGCATGCCTATCCAGATATTCTCAAATATAGATATTATCACAATCGCACATATATATTACCATACTTGTTAACAGGGGTCCAAGCCCCAATCACAACTTGGGTGCAATTTTCTTACATAGAGTCTCGAGCTGAAGGTGTAAGACGGTCCCGAGCACGAACCCTAATGTCGAGCCTTAACGGTAAATCTAGTCACAACGTAATAATAAATAACCATTAAAACCTAAACCAATTAAAAACATAAGAATAATATACTAGCCTCCGGGACCTCAAATTCTACTAAACCATGTAGTAGAATCCTTCCTAAGCACTTAGGTTTGAGTTCCTGAGCCTAAAAACCCTATTTGGCCAATATTTTCTATTTGAACTGTTGTAACGCCCTGGATAGCCAAGACCGTTACAACTTGGTATCAGAGCGTCCTAGGTTTATGGGTCCTGAAGACTGGCTGGGTATGTACATTCGCTGTGGGAGACAAGCACAACCCAGGGTTTGGTAATTGTGTATACATGATTGTGTGCATAAGTGATTTGAGTGAGATATGATTGTTGATATCTGTTTGATGAATAGGGAGCATGAGATACTGATAGGGCCTGGCCCTTGACTATTGCATGATGTTATTGAGGCGTGCTTATTAGCATTGCTGTGCATGTGGGTGAATATCTGGATAAATTGCTATACTTTGATTGCTTGCGAATGAGTGGAGTTTCAGTGATGGATTATGGAAAGATTATTACCCTGTCATCATAGCCTAATTTCCGAGTCGTTGATTGCAGATTGACTTGAATAGTTATGCGTTCAAGGAAATCCACACGACTAGCCGGTAGGTCAGGGGCTAGAGATGATGACCAGGGCCCGACCCCTCTGCCAGTCCCTGAGAACTGGCAGCAGTTAATGGTAGAAATGCAAGCTCGGCTTCAGAGCCAAGACGAACAGATCCGAATTTTGCAGCAAGCTTCATCTGGGAGTGTTGCCCCTGTTGTGCCACCGGCACTGGTACCTGTGGCACAGTCAGTTGATGTTGGGAACAGGATGGAACCATTGTATGAGCGGTTCAGGAAGCAACAGCCCCCGATCTTTGAGGGTGGACCAGATCCACTGAAAGCTGAACAGTGGATGACTTTGATCACTACCATTCTTGATTTTATGAGAGTGGAAGGACATGACAGGGTGGACTGTGCCACTTATATGCTGAGGGATGATGCCCGAATCTGGTGGGAGGTGGCATCACAGACTAGAGAGGTTGCTACATTGACTTGGGAAGGGTTTAAGGATTTGTTCAATCAGAAGTATTATAACGTTGCCATCAGGGCAGCGAAAGTGAGTGAGTTCGTGGGGCTGGTTCAGGGCAGTATGACAGTTACAGAATATGCCTTGAAGTTCGACAGACTTGCGAAGTTCGCACCAGATCTTGTACCTACTGATGCAGCTAGGCAGGACAGATTTGTCAGGGGGCTGAATGTTATGATAGCCCGAGATGTAAGAATTACCACAGTTCCTGGAGTGACTACTTATGCCCAGGCTGTGGAGAGGGCTCTGACCGCGGAGGAAGCGGAGAATAGGATATGGAGGGATAGTGTAGCAAGAAGGGAGGGCCGCAGGGCGGTGCCTCCATATTCTGGGTCTAGTAGGGGCGAAGGCCCCATTGACTTGAAGAGGAAGAATCCTGATGCTCCAATCGCTCCTAGGTTTGATAGGGGAGGTCGGGGTACTCAGGGTGGCCGTCAGGGGGGCGGTGACTCGTGGAGGACTTATCCAAAGTGCACGAGGTGCAAGAGGCGCCATCCGGGCGAGTGTCGGGCTAAGGCCTGCTATGTGTGTGGGGTGGTGGGACACCTCAGGAAAGATTGCCCAACGGTGAAGAAGGGAGAGACAGGAAAGGTGGACAGCTTGACTCCAGCTCGAGTGTTCACCCTGACGCAGGCGGAGGCCGAGGCTAGTCCCTCGGTAGTGACAGGTCAGCTTTCTAGTGCTGGCACTCCCTTTACTGTTTTGATTGATTCTGGTGCTACGCATTCATTTGTATCTGATTAGGTGATTGATAGACTGTGTAGGCCTAGTGAGTATAGTGCTTCAGGATTTGGGACTATATTTACTATAGGAGAGCTGGTAGTATCTCGGAGGTGGATTAGAGCACTACCAGTGTTAGTTGATGGTAGGGAGTTGTTAGTAGATTTGATTGAATTGAGTATGGAGGACTTTGATATGATTTTAGGTATGGATTGGCTAGTTAGGTATGGAGCTACCATTGACTATAGGAAGAAGATGGTAACCTTTGAGCCAGAGGGCGAGGATCCCTTTGTTTTTGTGGGAGCGGTGCATGGATCCCGCATACCCAGGATAACTGTATTGAGGGCCAGAGATCTATTGCAGGGTGGATGTATAAGCTTTTTGGCTAGTGTGGTGGATACCACCAAAGTTTCACCAGTTGGACCGGAGGACACCAGATTGGTTTGTGAGTTCTTGGATGTGTTCCCTGAGGATTTGCCTGGGTTGCCGCCGCGTAGGGAGATTCAGTTCGTTATTGAGTTGGCACCAGGGACGGAGCCAGTGTCGAGGGCACCGTATAGGATGGCACCAGCGGAATTGAAAGAGTTAAAGATACAGCTGCAGGAGCTTCTGGATTTGGGGTTCATCAGACCTAGTTATTTGACGTGGGGTGCTCCAGTTCTGTTTGTTAAGAAGAAGGACGGGACTCTGAGGATGTGTATTGACTATCGAGAATTGAACAAGTTAACAATTAAGAATACGTATCCCCTACCAAGGATTGATGACTTGTTCGATCAGCTGCAGGGTAAGTCGGTGTTCTCAAAGATTGATCTTCGATCTGGTTATCACCAGTTGAGGATCAAGGATGAGGACATACCTAAGACGGCCTTCCGGACGCGATATGGGCATTATGAGTTCTTGGTCATGTCTTTTGGTTTGACCAATGCCCCAGCAGCCTTTATGGATTTAATGAACAAGGTGTTCAAATATTTTCTAGATCAGTTTGTTAGTCTTCATCGATGACATCCTGGTGTATTCCAGTTCGGAGGCAGAACACGAGTTTCATCTTCGGCAGGTTCTTCAGAGGTTGAGAGAGCACCAGTTGTATGCTAAGTTTTAGAAGTGCGAGTTCTGGTTACCTGAAGTGACATTCCTTGGACACATTGTAGGTGCAGATGGGATTAAGGTTGATCTGTCTAAGATAGAGGCAGTTAGGGATTGGCCGAGGCCAAGGAATGCCTCAGAGGTGCGAAGTTTTCTGGGGTTAGCAGTGTAACGACCCAAATCCGCTAATAAGGCTTGAGGGCCTTGATTAGCGTGCCAGGAGGGCATGATGGGATTTATGTGTGATTTTAATGATTTAAATGCATGGTTATGATTTAAAGCATGTTATATGACCATTTGTTTATCTGAGATGCATGACTATGTATGTTAGTATGCATGTAGGCCCGGATCGTGTTAGAAGGGCATAATTGTAATTTTGTCCATGTTGGGCATAACCGCATTGATATGTGATGATTGTTGAGACCACGGTGGTATGTGGGTGTATCAGTGATTTGTGACTCGAGGCGATCCCTGTGAGCAGGCTAGCGGAAAGTCTTAGCGGGAATTTATACCCCGGCTCGGGGCGAGCCTGGGAGTATGAACAGGAATTCAGAGAAATAGATTGAGATTTATTTTGATGATGGGGGATAATTATTTGGTGATTTATCAGGTATTGGGAAGCAACGGGAAAATATTAGAGACACTTGAGGATTATCGGGAATTGGGTAAATGACTAAAATGGCCCTACTTGGGTAAAAGGGTTTAGAATTAATAGGGAGGGCATTTTGGTCAATTGGCTTTTGAAGACAGAATAAATGAGGCTTTATACACTTAGTGGATTTTGTAGAATAGAGTAAAGGGGCTGAAAAAGAAAGGAAAAAGGAAAGAAAGAAAAGAGAGAAAACTGATGGGTTTTCTAAGGGATCGGTTTGGGGGTTCTAGCACCTCTTCTCTTCATTTTTTTTCTTGAGGTCAAGCTCAATGGGGAGCTAGGATAGGCTGAGCATCAAGAATCTTAAGGTTACACTTGAAGACTTGGCAAGGATTAGCAAGAACATCTGAAACTTGAGGTAAGTTCTTGAGGATTTCAGTTTTTGGGCTTTACTGGTTTTGAGCTGTGTTTTTGAGCTAAATGGATGGGACTTTTGGGGAAAAGCAGGTCAAGCTTTGATGATGATCAAGCTAAGGAGGCCTAGGGTTGAATCAAGGTCGAAATTTCATTAATGGTATGATTTCTAAGACTCTATCTTTGTGGTTTACATGAATTTCTGGTTTAGGGTTGTTCATGGTAGATTTTGAGTTGTTGGGTTGCTTGAGCTTGGGATTGAGTTCTTGGGATGCTTGGGATGAGTGTGAGGTGTGTATAAGTTTGTTTTTGGGCTTGGGAAAGACTTGGACAAGTTTGGAGTTGAAATAAGAGAAGAAAATCGCAAGAAGCGATTTTTGGTTTTGGCTGCCTGCAACTAGCGCTACAACGCTAGTTTTTGGGCACTGTAGCACTAGGCCTTCTTTCTGGGGAGGTGTTGATTCTTCTTGTAGCGCTATAGTGCTCTCTTTTGAGCGCTACCCTGCGCCCAGAATGGGGTTGTTGGGCTATTTGTGAGGGATTTTGACCTAGGGTTCGGGGTTCGACTCCGCCACCTTGTTTTGTGGATCTAGGACTTCCCGGGGGGCTCGGGATTGGTCCCGAGGCTAGGTTTTCGGACTTGGGGTTCGGTGTTGACTTTGACCTATGTTTGTGCCTAGGTGTGCGCTAAGGCTCGAGTGGGATCATGCTCAGGGAGTCAGGTGATTTTGAGTATCGAATTGTCAGGTAAGAAAACTATAACACCCGTAGGATGGGGCGTGGGCCCATAGTGTGATTGCGGGGCACGACCCTATATTGCATGTTGCATGATGAGATGATTGCCGAGCGTGGCCCTATACTGCATTACATGTTAGGGTGCAGATTTATTTGAATTAGCATTTGTTTGAATGTTGCTTGATTTATGCTATGTGTGATTATGATGAAATGAACGGCAAGGGACGAGTGCGGCGTAGGCCGGGTACGACCGTGGGGCCGAAAGTAACACACAGCACATGGGATGCTTATATTCAGGGTGGGACCCAAGGGATACATGAGTTATCCTCGCGGTGAGAACCGAAACCCCAGGCTTTGGTAAGGCCTCGGGGGCGGCACGACTGTACTTGTTTATTATAATGGTTCTCCCGTTTATCAGTGAATTATGCCAGTGATATTATTATTTGCATATGTTATGTTCTGCATGAGTTTTCTTGCTGGGCTTCGGCTCACGGGTGCTCTGTGTTGCAGGTAAGGGCAATGGCTGAGTCAACCAACCATGAGTACGGAGAGCGTGAAGCGACGCGTACATGTTTGGCCTGCCCGACTGCTTTGGTTGGGGGTTTATATGAAAATGGCTGTAATAATCTATGATTTTATGATTTATCAACTGTAAACTTATTTCAAGATGTAAATAGTTTTCAAATCTTATTTTGGGATCCCAAATGTTTAATACTAGCAGTTTTAAATGAAACGACGCATTTTCTAAGATTACAGCCTTAAATTTTAATTAGTCACACTTTTGTCTCAAAACCTCGGTTAGCGAGTTCATTGCACACTGTTTTGTCTTAAAAATCACTTAGTAACGGCTCTAAGGAAGTAGGGCGTTACAAGCAGGGTACTACAGGCGGTTTGTAGAGGGCTTCTCGAAGATAGCAGCACCCATGACATAATTGACAAGAAAGAATTTGAAGTTTATCTGGTCAGACAAGTGTGAAGACAATTTTCAGGAGTTGAAGCGACGACTTATTACAGCGCCAGTGTTGAGTCTTCCTTCGGGGGAAGGGAAGTTTGTGGTATACTGTGATGCATCGAGGTTGGGCTTAGGCTGTGTGTTGATGCAGAATGAGAAGATTATAGCTTATGCGTCATGACAGTTGAAAGAATATGAGCAGCGGTATCCTACTCATGACCTAGAGTTGGCAGCAGTGGTTTTTGCCTTGAAGATTTGGCGGCATTATCTTTATGGGGAAAAGTGTGAGGTGTATACTGACCATAAGAGCCTGAAATATTTCTTTACATAGAAGGACCTAAATATGAGACGAAGGCGTTGGCTGGAGATGGTAAAGGATTATGATTGTGATATTCATTACCATCCAGGGAAAGCCAACGTGGTCGCTGATGCATTGAGCCGCAGAGGTCCTGGTCAGTTGTATAGTTCTGTTCAGATTTCAAGGAAGTTAGCTAATGAGATGGTTAGAGCAGGGATAGAGTTGGTGGTGGGACGGTTGGCTAATATTACTCTACGGTCGACCCTGCTAGAGCGGATCAGGGAGGGGCAGTTGACAGACGCTCAGTTACAGAGGGTTAGAGAGGATGTCTTAGCGGGAATAGCTAAGGACTATTCTGTTTCTGAGGTTGGCTTACTTCGGTATCAGGGATGGATTTGTGTTCCAGCTGATGAGGGGATCAGACGAGAGATACTAGATGAGTCTCTTACGACACCGTACTCACTTCATTCGGGTACCACGAAGATGTATCAGGATCTACGGACTTTGTATTGGTGGCCCGGGATGAAGAGGGATGTGGTTGAGTACGTTGCTAGATGTTTGACCTATCAACAGGTGAAGGCTGAGCATCAGCGACCAGCAGGGTTGCTTCAGCCATTGGGTATTCCTGAATGGAAATGGGAGGACATTACCATGGACTTTGTGGGAGGTTTACCCAGGACAGTGGGACTTCATGACTCGGTGTGGGTGATAGTAGATAGATACACCAAGTCAGCCCATTTCCTTCCAATGAGGTCGACATATACTGTGGATCAGTATGCTGAGCTGTATGTGAGGGAGATCGTACGTCTCCATGGGGTTCCCAAGTCTATAGTGTCAGACCGGGATCCTATCTTCACTTCCAAGTTTTGGGGTAGTTTACAGAAAGCTTTGGGAACTCAGTTGAAGTTCAGTACAGCCTTTCATCCTCAGACTGATGGACAGTCTGAGAGGACGATCCAGGTGTTGGAGGATATGCTCAGAGCATGTGTGATTGATTTTGAGGGTTCATGGAGTAAGTACCTTCCGTTGGTTGAATTCTCGTACAACAATAGTTATCAGTCAACGATTGGAGTGGCTCCCTATGAGATGTTATATGGGAGGAAGTGTAGATCACCCATTCATTGGGATGAGATGGGTGAGAGGAGGTATTTGGGGCCGGATATGGTACAGAAGACAAGTGAGGCCATAGAGAAGATCCGGGCTAGGATGCTCGCACCTCAGAGTAGGCAGAAGAGCTACGCTGATCCTAAGTGTAGGGACGTGGAGTTTCAGGTTGGGGACCACGTCTTTCTTCGAGTTTCACCTCTGCGAGGGGTGAGGAGGTTTGGTAAGAAGGGCAAGCTAAGCCCTAGATTCATTGGACCATTTGAGATCCTGGAAAGGATTGGTCAGGTGGCTTACAGGTTAGCTTTGCCGCCATCCTTGTCTGGAGTTCATGACGTGTTCCATGTTTCCATGCTTCGGAATTATGTCTCAGATGTGACTCACGTTTTGAGGCATGAAGATTTGGAGTTACAAGCAGATTTGGCTTATGAAGAGCAACCAGTTCAAATCTTGGACCGGAAAGATAAGGTGTTGCGGAACAAGACGATTCCTCTGCTTAAAGTGTTGTGGAGGAATAGTAAGGTCGAGGAGGCGACCTGGGAGCTTGAGACAGCTATGTGGGATCAGTATCCGGAGTTGTTCAAGTAAATTTCGAGGACGAAATTCTCATTAGGAGGGGATAGTTGTAACGACCCAAATTCACTAATTAGGCTTAAGGGCCTTGATTAGTGTGCCTGGAGGGCATAATGGGAACTATGTGTGATTTTAATGATTAAGATGTATGACTATGATTTAAAGCATGTTATATGACTATGTGTATTATGTTATGTGATAATTATGCTATGTGATTTGTACCACGTGGGTGTGGTGATATCAATGTGATGCACGTGCCGAGACGGTCCTAGAAAGCTAGATAATGGTAACTGGTAAAATGGTAACTTGTGTAACTATTAGTAACTATAGAGAGTAACAGGTTTTGTTGGAAAATTGGTAGAATTGTAAAGTAAGTAAAAGGACAAGAGTGCCCTTGAGGTTTAGTTAGAAAGGGATATTAGTGGAGGGATAAGGTAGTCTTTTGGCAGTGGTATAGATGGCTTTGGCTGAGGGGAAAGGATATACACGATTCTTTTATGCTAAGTATAACTGAAATTAAGACTTGGAAGGCTAGAAGATCAAGAAGGAAAGGGAGAATCAAGAACCTAGGAGGCAAAGTGGAAGAGGAGTTGAGCTGTGTTCTTTGAGGCTAATAAAAGGCTTAAGGGTGTGGAATCAAGCACATATCAAGGTTTATACTGAGGTAAGGATTTGGTCCCTGTTTTGTTAAGTTCTGAATTTGATTTTGGAAGGAATTGAAAGATAGCCATGGCTTGTTTTGCATGAAATTCAGCAGGTTTGTCAAGGGGAAACTTAGTTTAAAGCTTGGATTGGAGGAAGCTCAAGTTGAATTTCTGATTGAGGTAAGGGTATTAAACATGTTTGCAATCTCGTAGCTGTTATGATTTAGGGATTTAGAGGTCTGGTTTGTACTTTTCTCAAGTTTTGGGTTTAAGTATTTGAGTCTGAAATTTAAGTGTGAATTCTATGAATGGTTGTATAACTGAGCTAGATTATGATGTTTGTAGGTTGTTGAAAGGTTTATTTGGGGTTTTGAGTTGGTTTTGGGGCTTAGGTATGAGTTTGGGGTGATTTAGAGTGATTTGGGTTCGGGAAAAACGCAGGGGAAAACCCAGAATTCTGGGTTCGCGAAGGAGCGCTGCGGCCCTGTTCTTGGGCGCCGCGGCGCGAGGCTATTTCTGGGCAGAGCAAGCTCTCTGACTTGCTGGGCGCCGCGGCCCTATAGGGCAGCGCCGCGGCGCTAGGCCAATTTCAGGACATGGGATTTTGCAATTTTGAGCCTTTGTTCCAGGGGTTCGGGGGATGTCTTCGGTGCATTGTTTTAGGGATTTGGGGAATTCCGAGAGTGTGGGATTGGTTTTGGTAAGTAGTTTTGGATTGATTAGTGACAAAGGATGTTTCATTTGTGATGTGATTAGGTCTTTGGAGAGGCTCGGGGTAGAGGACCGTGTTCGCGGCTTTGAGGCATCGGAAACTAGTGAATTGAAAGGTAAGAAAACTTCACCCGGTTGTATTATTGTGATGGGACTAAGTGCCCCTGAGAGTTGTATCGTGTCAATGTTGGTATTACGCCATGGGACATGTAAAAGCGGTCGAAGAGTGCCGTACATGGTTTTAGCGCGCAGAGCGCGGATTGGCCACTGGTAGCCAAGGACAATGGGATAACGGAGGGAGCAGCCTGAGGGCGCTAGCCCTAGTTATCATTTGTGAACTGTAAATAATATGAATTGACATGCCTAGTATGTGGAATATTTGATTATATTGATTGATGATATGGTTGAGATTATGTAATGCAATGTGGGATTTTGACTTGTTTACTAATTGCTTATGCTTTGTTGCTATTGTGTTTTCTTGCTGTGCCTTGGCTCACGGGTGCTACGTGGTGCAGGTAAAAGCAAGGGCAAGCTGGACCAAGCCTGAGGTGGAGAGCTCCGAGGTGAAATGTACATAACCAGCGGTTCGACCGCCACGGTCGAGGAGTGGACCAGGACAGGGATCACCTAACAGCTTATTTTGCCTTAGTATGGTCGGTTGTTGTACATAAACCTTGTGTCTTTTGTAAACGGTCTTTGGACTTAATATTTTTGGGATCCCATGTAACAGATGATACTTTTTAATGAAAATGTGACTTTTGAGACCAAAACGTTTTTAACCCTAGTTCCTTTATAGTTTCAATGACACGATTTTATTTAAATGACTTGATTAGCAAGTCTGGCACTTTATAATCACACAGTGTAACGATCTTGGCTATCCAGGGCGTTACAACTACGACCCTCCTCAGAGGCGTCGTGGCCCTGAACAAGTGAGAGAGAATTCTAAGGAAAATCCCTGGAAACGCACCGCGGCGCACCCTGCCCAGTGTTGCAGTGCCAGGGTGGTTTAGCAAGACCCCTTAGCCCTTCTGGGTTCATGCAAGTCGCAGCGCCCAAGGACAGTGCTGTGGCGCGACCCCGCGAACCCAGATACCTGAGCATTTTCCCTACATTTTCCCAAGCCAAATTCACTAAAAACTCAACCTATACACCAGCCAAACCCAAGATTTAGTATAGAACTCCCATACACACAACATAAGCAGCGTTATTACCCCTAAAACTAACCAAGAACCCTATCCAAATTTAACAACGAAGGCTAGAAAAAAACTCAGTTAAAACCTATGCTAACCAGAGAAATTAGGTTATACAGCTTACCTTAGAAAGGATTTTGACCCTTGAGCTAACTCCAAACTTGCTGCTAACTTGATTCCTCAGTTCCCAGCCCCAAATTTCAGAGTTCTTCTCAAAATCCTAAAATCTTCACAAGCACCATGAAGAGGAGAGAAACGAGAGAGAGAGAGAGAGAGAGAGAGAGGGCTGAGAGATTACTATTTTTTTTTCTTTTCTCCTTCTTATTGTTTCATAATTCACCTAATTATATCCTCTAACATCAACAAAAAGTCTAAAGTTCCCCTAGGTCAAGACCTTTCCTTTCAATGCCCTCAAGGGCAAAACGGTCATTAGCCCCATTTCCTGCTAATTACTTGAGTAGTCCTACAAATTCCCAATTAATCCCGACGTACCCAATTTATCACTAATTAATTACCTGTTACCCGATAAATCCCAAATACACACTATGTGCCTGAAATACCCCTAGGCTCACCCCGAAGCAAGCATTTGACCCTATTGTGACTATTTTGCTAATTTGCTCCCTAGGATTTCCTCGAGCCGAATATAGCAAATATATCAACAAAATAATGTGGTCTCTATCCTTTAACACATATAATCACATTTATACCCTCAATGGGTCAAAATCACAAATATGCCCTTATTAACAAGAACGGGCCTGCATGCATATTTAATGCACATAAACATTTACATATATTCATATTACCATATAAATCATGTATGCCACATAATCAGACATTTAATCAATTAATTTCACACATATATATATATCCAGTTATGCCCTCCCGACACACTAATCAAGGCACTAAGCCTTATTAGTAAATTTGGACAACTATCCCCTCCTACTGAAAATTTTGTCCTGGAATTTTACCTGAATAACTCGGGATGCTGATCCCGCATAATCGACTCTAGCTCCCAGATCACTTCCTCGACCTTGCTATTCCTCCATAAGACTTTAGCTAGAGGAATCGTCTTGTTCCTTAGAACCTATTCCTTTCTGTCTAGGATCTGAACTGGTCACTTCTCATAAGACAAGTCTGTCTGTAGCTCCAGATCCGCATATCCCAATACATGGGTCGTATCTGACACATACTTCCAAATCATTGAGATGTGAAACACAGCATGAACTCCTGATAACGATGGGGGTAGCACCAATCTATAGGCTACATGTGTGATCCTCTCTAGAATTTCAAAAGGTCCTACGAACCTAGGGTTTAGCTTGCCCTTCTTTCTAAATCTCTTTACTCCCCGTAATGGCGAAACTCGCAGAATACGTTGTCCCCTACCTGGAACTCCACGTCCCTATGCTTAGGATCAACGTAGCTTTTCTGCCTACTCTATGAAGTGAGCATTCGAGCTCGCATCTTCTCAATAGCTTCATTTCCCCCATCCTTCCATACAGCATCTCGTATGGAGCTACTCCAATCATTGACTGGTAATTGTTATTGTAGGAGAATTCAATCAATAGGAGGTACTTACTTCAAGACCCCTCGAAGTCTAGCACACATGTTCTCAGCATGTCTTCAAATGTCTAAATCGTCCTCTTAGATTTCCCGTCTATTTGAGGATGAAAGGTTGCACTAAACTTCAGCTGATACCCTATAGCCTTCTGTAAACTACTTAAAAACTTGGAGGTAAATATGGGATCCCAGTCTGATACTATAGATTTCGGAAGCCCATGGAGATGCACAATCTCCCTCACATACAACTCTGCATACTGGTCCACAATATAGTTTTTCCTCTCTGGCAGAAAATGAGCTAACTTGGTATATCTATCCAATATCACCCATACCGATTCATGTTGCCCCACCGTCCTGGGTAAGCCTCCTACAAATTCCATGGTAATATCTTCCCACTTCCATTCGGGAACGCCTAAAGGCTGTAACAACTCTGTTGGGTGTTGGTGTTGAGCCTTCACTTGCTGACAGGTTAAACACTTCACTATGTAATCGACCACTGCCTTCTTCATCCCAGACCACTAGTACAAAAACTGTAAATCCTGATACATCTTCGTGGTGCCTGGATGTAATGAGTATGGTGTGGTATGAGATTCATCGAGGATCTCTCTCCTGATACCTATGTCAATTGGAACACAGATCTGATCCTTCTATCTCAACAAACACGTCTCTAAAATGGAATAATCCTTAGCTACTCCAGCTAGGACATCCCCTCTAATCTCCTTCAATTGTGTATCACTCATATGGCCCTCTTATATTCTCTCCAAGAGGGAACTGCAATGTAATATTGTCAAAATGGCCCACTACCAATTCTATCCTTGCTCTGGTCATATCTTCTGCCAATTCCTTTGATATCTACTTCGAGCTAAACAATTGTCCTTGGCCCCTCTGGCTCAAAGCATCTGCCACTACATTGGCTTTCCCGGGGTGATAATGAATCTCACAATCATAATCCTTTACCAACTCTAGCCAACATCTCTATCTCTTATTAGGTCCTTCTGGGTGAAGAAATACTTCAAGCTCTTATGATCAGTGTATTTCTCACACTTCTCTCCATACAAGTTGTGTCGCCACACTTTCAGTGCGAATACCATCGCTGCTAGCACCAAATCATGGGTAGGGTACCATTGCTCATATTCCTTCAACTGTCGTGATGCGTAGGCAATAACCTTTCCACTCTGCATTAACACACATCCTAAACCCAGTCTCAATGCGTCGTAATATACCACAAACTTGTCCCCATCTGAAGAAAGACTCAGCACCAAAGCAGTAATCAATCGTCACTTTAGTTCCAAGAAACCGCTCTCACATCTATTTGACCATGCAAACTTTAGATTCTTACGCATCAACTCGGTCAATGGTGTGGCAATCTTCAAAAACCCTTCCACGAATCGCTTGTAATATCCTACCAGCCCAAGAAAGCTCCTAACCTTCGAGGCGTTTCTTGGCCTCGGCTAATCTCTAACTGCTTCAACCTTGGTTGGATCTACCTTAATCCCGTCTCTGCTGACAATATGACCAAGGAATGTCACCTGCGATAGCCAAAACTCACATTTCTTAAACTTAGCATATAACCGATTCTCCCTCAACCTCTACAATACCAATCAGAGATGTTGCTCATGCTCTGCCTCTGAACGACAGTAAACGAGGATGTCATTGATGAAGACAATCACAAACTGATATGGATAATCCTCGAACACCCTATTCATCAAATCCATAAATGTTGCTAGGGCGTTGGTCAATCCAAATGACATGACCAGGAACTCGTAATGCCCGTACCTCGTGCGAAAGGTCATCCTCGAGATATCCTCATCCTTGAACCTTAGCTAGTGATAACCAGATTGAATATCAATCTTTGAGAATAATGTCTAGCCCTGTAACTAATCGAATAGGTCATCTATCCTCAGTACTGGGTACTTGTTCTTGATAGTTAACTTGTTCAACTCCCTGTAGTCTATGCACATCCTCAAGATCCCATCCTTCTTCTTCACAAACAAAATTGGAGCACCCCATGGTGAGAAGCTAGGTCTGATAAATCTCAGGTCTGATAACTCCTGTAACTGTACCTTCAACTACTTCAACTCTGCCAGAGCCATTCTGCATGGTGCCCTCGACACCAGTTATGTACCTGGTGCTAACTCAATGATGAAATCAATCTCCCAGTGTGGCGGCACTCCCGATAAGTACTCAAGGAACACATCCAAGAACTCACATACCAGTCTAGTCTCCCCTGGTCCCAATGGCATGACCCTAGTGGTATCCATCCCCAAAATCATGTAGAATTCATCCATACCCAACTCAATCAAGTCTACTCACTGGAAATGACCTTTCCCATCTCCTAGAAACTACTAGTTCTCCTATAGGCAGTATAGTCCCAAACCCCTCAGTATAATACTCACAAGGCCTACACAATTTATCAATCACTTTGCTAGAAATAAATGAATGTGTAGCACCAGAGTCAATCAATACAGTTGTTATCCCAAAAATTGACCTATCTGATGTGGTATCAAGACTTGACACGTGGAGTAGACTAGGTAGACCCCCCGACAGGCTGATCGGTGTATACCTGAAGGATATACGACAAGTTACTACTCGGCATGCTATCTCCAGAGGCTCAGTGGCTTGGTGAGACCACTAGAAACCTGTTGGTCGGTATGACAGACAGATAAACTTGGTCAGCTAAAAGTAGTTACACTCACTGTTTGCACTCTGCATGAATCGTCTAACCACCCACAAAGAGTGCCTAACAGCCCTAAAAACTTGGTCAAGGCTCCTGAAGAATAGGACACCAACCACTTGCAATAATGTAGGGATATTTCCCCACTAGTTATGCTTAGGCACAACCCTCAGACGAGAGGGACAATATAAATACAAACTCTCCACCACAGTGGAGGGGGTTCACGAAATTAGCCTACTGACTACCACCAGAAACATATTGAGCAGCCTGGCTTGGTACTTAGCAATGATTCTACCATTCTATATTGTCTTTTACACCTAGAAATCTACATGTATTCACTGGTTATCTTGTGTAAACCTTTAATACCAATAAAAATCTACGAGGAAGTAGGTCATTACCATTTCTTGGGGTTGAATCTCTATAATTCTGGTGGTTTAGGTCATTTATTGCTCATAGTTATTAGGATTTTGGCTTCTTTATGGTTCATTGATTGTCTAATCAAAAGCTCTCAAATTAATTAATTTAACTCCGCGTTAGTTGACCAAAAAGCTAGTCAACATTTTGGTGCTTTCATTGAGAACCCAAGACAATCATATTAGGATTACATTGCTACAAGGATTGTTGTCTCAACCAGAAGGTCAAGCCAAGAGCCTCAAAAGCCCGAGGCTAAAATCTCTCACCAAGTTCCATCGATGAGCAATTTGAATGGGCAGCAAGGTGATTTGCTGCCAAGGGACCCATCCTGTATCGGGGGAAAAATGTTGGGCCCACTGCACTAGGACGCGGAGATGCTGCCTCTGCAGGAGTCACCCACACAGGAATGTCAGCTAGAGTTGCGGGGTATGACCCTTTGAGCGAATTTATATATGTCTAGATTGTTGGTTAGCTTTATTATGTGTGAATATATTGAATGAACGACATGAGCCGTGAACGGTGAAGGCCGATAATGGCGTAGGCCAAGAAAGACAGAGGCCGAGAATGGGAATGGGCTGGGAACGGTGATAGGCACGTGGAGTGCAAGGCCGAGGGCGGAAAGGGGCTGGGAGCAGCGGTTAGCACGCGGAGTGCAAGTTGCTAGGGTTGACCCTAAAGGATACATGGGATATCCTCACGATATGGATCGTGAAACCATGGCCTCGTAAAGCACCTGGGACGGCATGACCGTATGTGTTTAGTTTATGGATGGCCCGTTAACTGTTAAGTGTTTGATATGCATATGTTATCTGTTTGTGAGTTTTCTTGCTGGGCTTCGGCTCACGGGTGCTCTGTGGTGCAGGTAAGGGCAAGGAGAAAGCCAACCAATCATGAGTATGGAGAGCATGAAGCGGCGTGTACATGTTTGGCCTGCCTGACTGTCACGGTCATAAGTATTTTGGAAGATGAATGTATAAAATTAGATTTTGTCGTTTAGTCGACTGTATTTCTATTTTAGAGTTGTAAATATTTCTAAAATTGTATTTAGGGATCCCAACTGTTAAACTTTTATAATTTTCAATGAAATAGAGTTATCTCCAAAGTTTCTACTCTGATTATGATTAGTTACACTTCTGCTTTAAAAACCTCGATTAGTGAGTGATTGCACGTTTTTAACCCACTTAGTAACGACTCTAAGGTAGTAGGGCGTTACAACTTGGCATCAAAGCGAGCCAAGGTTTATTGGTTCTGGAGATTGACCAAACATGTACGCTCGCTGTCAGTGACAAGCTCGACTCAGGGTTGGTTGGTATGGTTGATTAATATGCTTGAATATGTGCTTGAAGGCCCTGTTTTCCTGCTTGTTTCATATAGAGCATGATGAATGAGTTAACATATGCATGATGCCAGGGCATGGCCCATTGTTTTATATGCTATCTGTATGTTATGTGAATTACTGTTTGTGGTTAGTTGATGTGATTGGGAGGTGGATTTTGGATGTTGTTATCATGCCTGATGAGCGGCGTCGTTTGTTGCAGGCATATTTGTTGAGATGCCTCGATAATCATCTAGACTCCGCGGCAGTCGGGCCAAGGATGACAGTCAGGGTCAGGACCCTCCACCTGCCCCATAGAATTGGCAAGAGATGTTTGCCGAAATGGAAGCAAGGCTGCAGCGAACAGAGGAAGAGCTTCGACAGTTGAGGCAACAGGCCCCACCTCAGGTCACTGGGCAGCCAGTTCAGTAGGTTATGGCGCCAGTGCCAGTTCAATCTGTTATAGAGAATAAGTGGGAACCTTTGTATGAGAGGTTGAGGAAACAACATCCTCCCACCTTCGAGGGTGGACCAGACCCACTGCGGGCAGAGAAGTGGATGAATATGGTTTCCTCTATCCTGGATTTCATGAGGGTTGAGGAGAACGAGAGGGTAGCTTATGCTAGCTACATGTTTAGAGAGGATGCCCGCATCTGGTGGGACGTGGTAGTTTAGAGAAGGAACATAACAGTTATGACTTAGGAAGAGTTCAGAAACTTATTTAATGAGAAGTATTATAGTGTGGCAGTTCGAGCTACGAAGGTTGACGAGTTCATCAACCTGACTCAGAACCGATTGACAGTGACAGAGTATGCTGTGAGATTTGATCGTTTGGCGAAGTTTGCGCCAGATCTAGTGCCGACAGATGCGGCAAGAAGAGACAGGTTTGTACGGGGGTTGAACGTTATGATCGCCTGCGATGTGAATATTACTTTGGATCCAAAGATTACTACTTATGCCCAACCAGTGGACAAGGCCCTTACAGCTGAGAGGGCCAAAGATCAGATATGGAGGGAGAGCGATGTTAGGCGCGATGCTAGGAGGACAGTGCCTCCTTTTGTTGGATCCAGTCGGGGTAGTGGCCCCAGTGAGCAGAAGAGGAAGGTCCCAGATTCCTTCGTTCCTCCCAGTTCAGATAGGAGGGCACGAGGTGCTTCTACGGTGCAGGCGACGACACCAGGGTGAGTGCAGGATCAGGGCCTGTTTTGTCTGTGGAAGTGCTAGTCATCTGAAGAGGGATTGACCTCAAGTCAAGAAAGAGGAGCTGAAGCTGAGTGTTTACCTTTACTCATACTGAGGCTGAGGCTAGCCCCTCAGTTGTGATAGGTCAGATTTTTAGTGCTGGGTCTTTGTATACTGCATTGTTTGATTCGGGAGCTACCCATTCGTTTGTGTCAGCTAGGGTGATAGATCAGCTGTGTAGACCTAGTGTTGTGTATGCTAGGGGTTTCCAGACTTTGTTGCTGACTGGGGAACTGGTACTCTCTAGGAAATGGATTAGATCATTACCAGTAGAGATAGATGGTAGGGAATTGTCTGTTGATCTGATTGAGCTCGCGATGGATGACTTGGATATGATCTTAGGGATGGACTGGTTAGCAAAATATGGGGCAACAATTGACTGCAAGCGCAGGATGGTGACTTTTGAACCAGAAGGGGAGGTACCCTTTGTATTCGTGGGGATGTCTAGTGGACCGCGAATACCTATCATTTCAGCATTGAAGGCTAGAGACTTGATGCAGGAAGGTTGCATGGGATTCCTAGCAAATTTTGTGGACACCTCTAGGGTTGAGTCGGTTGGTCCAGGTGAGACTAGATTAGTGTGTGAGTTTCCAGATTTATTTCCAGCAAATCTGCCAGGCTTGCCGCTGCAGCGGGAGATTGACTTTGTTATTGAGTTAGCGCCAGGGGTGGAACCAGTGTCTAGGATGCCTTACAGAATGGCTCCGGCGGAGTTGAAAGAGTTAAAGATTCAGTTACAGGAGTTACTGGATTTGGGGTTCATCAGACCGAGTTTCTCGCCATGGGGTGCACCAGTGTTGTTTGTTAAGAAGAAGGATGGATCCCTTAGGATGTGCATTGACTACAGGGAGTTGAACAAGCTGACTATTAAGAATAAGTATCCACTGCCTAGGATCGATGATTTATTTGATCAGTTACAGGGGAGTACGGTGTTTTCTAAGATTGATCTCCGGGCAGGTTACCATCAGTTAAGGATCAAAGAAGAGGACATACCAAAGACTGCTTTCCACACGAGGTATGGACACTATGAATTTCTGGTTATGTCCTTTGGATTAACCAATGCCCCAGCAACTTTTATGGATATGATGAATAGGGTTTTCAAGGACTATCTGGATAAGTTTGTAATTGTATTCATTGACGACATTTTGGTGTACTCTCAGTCAAAGACAGAGCACGAGCAGCATTTGCGGTTGGTTTTACAGCGGTTAAGGGAGCATAAGTTATATGCTAAGTTTAGCAAGTGTGAGTTTTGGCTACCGCAAGTCACATTTCTGGGTCACATCGTCAATAAGGAGGGGATCCTGGTTGATCCAAGTAAGATTGAGGCAGTTAGAGATTGGCCTAGACCAAGCAATGTTCCAGAAGTTAGAAGTTTTCTGGGATTGGCAGGATATTATCGGCGGTTTTTTGAGGGGTTCTCCAGAATAGCTACGCTTTTGACAGAACTAACAAAGAAGAAGACAAGATATGTCTGGACAGATAGATGTGAGAATAGTTTTAAAGAGTTGAAGCGACAACTGATCACTGCGCCAGTGTTGAGTCTGCCAACAGATAATGAGAAGTTTGTGGTTTATTGTGATGCTTCCAGACAGGGTTTGGGGTGTGTGCTGATGCAAGCTGGTAAGGTGATTGCCTATGCATCGAGACAGTTAAAGGACTATGAGCA
The DNA here is from genome assembly GCF_963169125.1 of Humulus lupulus. NCBI lineage: Eukaryota > Viridiplantae > Streptophyta > Magnoliopsida > Rosales > Cannabaceae > Humulus > Humulus lupulus. The sequence goes on along the minus strand of NC_084795.1, from coordinate 105,795,585 downwards.
GAGATATCCCACGCATGATCTGGAATTGGCAGCGGTGGTATTTGCACTTAAGATTTGGAGACATTATTTATATGGAGAGAAGTGCGAGATATACACTGACCATAAAAGTTTGAAGTATTTCGTTCCTCAAAAGGATTTGAATATGCGCCAGAGACAGTGGATAGAGTTGGTTAAGGATTATGATTGTGATATCCTATACCATCCTAGGAAGGCTAATGTAGTGGCTGATGCATTGAGTCGGAAAGGCCCAGGACAGCTGTTCAGTTCAAGGCAGATATCTAGTAAGCTGGCTGAGGAGATGACTAGAGCGGGAATAGAGTTGGTTGTTGGCCGGTTAGCCAACATCACTCTTCAGTCTACACTCCTTGAGAGGATCAGGGAAGCGCAGGGGAAAGATTCCCAGTTGTGAGGTCACAGAGAGAACGTCTTAGTTGGAGCGACTAAGGACTTTTCTCTTTCAGAGATGGGGTTACTGAAGTGCAAGGGTCGGATTTGTGTTCCAATGGATTCTGTTATCCGATGGGAGATTCTGGATGAATCGCATACCACTCCCTACTCTTTGCATCTAGGTACGACGAAGATGTACCAGGATTTGAGAGCTTTATGTTGGTGGTCGGGCATGAAAAGGGATGTGGTGGATTATGTGGCCAAGTCTTTAACGTGTCAGCAGGTCAAGGCTGAACATCAGAGGCCAGCAGGATTGCTGCAGCCTCTAGGGATTCTGGGGTGGAAGTGGGAGGATATTACCATGGATTTTGTGGTTGGTTTGCTGAGAACTGTGGGACAGCATGACTCGATGTGGGTGATCGTGGATAGGTATACCAAGTCAGCCCACTTTTTGCCTATTAGGACGACTTATACTGTGGAGCAGTATGCTGAATTATATGTGAAGGAAATTGTTCGACTTCATGGAGCTCCGAGATTGATAGTGTCTGACAGAGACCCCACCTTCACCGCCAAGTTTTGGGAGAGCCTACAGAAGGCTATGGGCACGCAGTTACGGTTTAGTACCGCTTATCATCCTCAGACTGATGGACAGTCTGAGAGGACGATTCAGATACTGGAAGACATGTTCCAAGCCTGTGTATTAGATTTTGGGGGATCTTGGAGTAAGTATCTTCCTTTGATTGAGTTCTGGTTTCTATTATCGGAGTAGCTCCGTATGAGATGCTATATGGGAGGAAGTGTAGATCACCTATCCATTGGGATGAGATGGGTGAGAGAAGTTATTTGGGTCCTGAGATGGTTCAGAGGACCAATGAGGCGATTGAGAAGATTAGAGCGTGAATGCTCGTGTTGTGAAAATTCTAATGATTAAAATATGCGCAAGTATACACAATCGACAACAAGTAATACAGTGATAATGTATCAAAGTTCGTCTCCACAGGGACTTTTCAACTAAATTAATGTAAAATCAACCAAAAACAGTTTATAATACAGTAACCAAATCAAGAGAAAGGTTGTGTAATTAGTTCTGAAAATAAATGTAAATGAGCAAATTAATTCAACTAAAAATCAGAGATTAAAATGAAAGAATTCTGGGTGGATTTCAGATATGAGAAAAATAGATTTAGGTGGTTATTTCCCCTCGGTACGTTCCAGTTGCTACAGCAATGGCTCAGCAATGGGTCAGCAATTTATGTCACAGTTAACAGATTTCGTAAAACCCAGTAAGTTTTTCCCAAAACTTAATATCTATTGTTTATAACCTCTCTCCATACATTCCTGTATTAAAACAGACTATAAACAATCCATCAAACACCAAATCTTTAGGTTATGCAAGGCAGCAAAATAGTCCTATTCCACTACTAAAAATCACCTAAAAATAGATGAATCTCTTGCATCAATTGAATGGGTTCAGCTAGACTTCCTTTTTCCAAGTTAGATCTAACTTAATAAATGCTAAATATGGCCAGTAATTAACATTCAATTAACATTACAGCACATTCAATTGAACTTTGACATAAACAACTTCACCATGCATTTAGAAATTTAGCTCATACATAAGGGTTCATAACCACCCAAATCTTTAGAGTGTTAGTTCATGGCTGAAATTATAAACATAAAACCAGTACAGAATATTTCCATGGAGTTTGAGCAGAAATTGAGATGAGAAAATAATACAAAATTAAAGAGAGATAGAGATTAGAGAGAATTGAGTGTTGAGCTCTAGTCCCCCTTAGGCGTCTGTCTTCTTTTTCTCTCCTATTTCGTACTCCCTTCTTCTTCTTTCTTTCTGCTTCTCTCTGTACTTTGCTTAGTGAAAAATATTCAGAATTCTCCAAAAAATGATCCCTCCCCTCAATATTTCGGCTGGGCCCTCTTTAAGGGTACTTGGTTTACCCTAATTAGCAAGTCAAAGTCAATCTTGCCCCCCTGTCCTTTGCCACACCATCCAGCTGACTTAATTGTACAATATTCTCGCCACCTCAGCGCCACTTATGTCTCATTAAGTCCAACTGGCATTTGTCACGTTTTCTTCCTGGGCTCTGCCAATTGCTACGGTATGTTTGCTACAGCATTAAGAGTACAGCAACAAGCTCTTTCCAGAATTGTTCCTCTTCATGATCCAAAGTTCCCAATCACCTGTTTGAGCCTCCTTTCCTGATTAACATAAACACGAAACTACATAAATCACTAAGAAAAATATGATAATACAGATACACAGTCCCTTGATACAAATATACACTAAATGGACACAATTACACTACTTACAACTCATTACTCTTTTGTTTTGGCTTGAAAATTAAGTTTAAAGATGTGAAAATAACTCTAAATCCTAGAGTTATCAGCTCGCCTCCCAGAGTCGCCAGAAGAGTTATTCGGACCTGAAACGCAAGAGTGTAGAATTTCAGGTTGGTGACCATGTGTTCCTTAGGGTTTCACCTCTGAGAGGAGTGAAATGGTTCGGTGTTCGGGGCAAGCTGAGCCCTAGGTTTGTTGGACCCTTTAAGATTCTGGAACGAGTTGGGGAGGTAGCCTATAGGTTGGCGATGCCTCCAGCCTTATCAGGGGTTCATAATGTTTTTCATGTGTCCATGCTCCGAAAGTATGTATCATATTCGACACACGTATTGAGTTATGAGAGTTTGGAACTAGACCAGGATTTTTCCTATGAGGAGAAGCCGGTTCGGATTCTTGATCGTAAAGATAAGGTTTTGCGGAGCAAGACCATCGCCTTGGTGAAAGTGCTGTGGAGGAACACCAAAGTTGAGGAGGCAACATGGGAACTTGAATCAGATATGCAGAAGCGGAATCCCGAGTTGTTTAGGTAATTTCGAGGATGAAATCTCTGTAAGGAGGGGATAGTTGTAGCAACCCAAATTTGCTAATAAGGCTTGGGGCCTTAATTAGTGTGCCTGGAGGGCAATAACTGTTATATTATATTAATATATGTGGGTTTAATGAATATGTGATTAGAGTGCATGTTTAGGCGATTAAATATGCATGTGGGCCCCGTTTGGTTGTTAGGGGCATAAATGTAATATATGTGATATTCTTGATATAATGGTAAAATATCTGCGATGCACGTTCCAAGACGGTCCTAGAGAGCTATCTCGCTAAAAGTCACAACGGGATTAAATACCCGACTCGGGAGGAGCCTAGGGGTATTTTGGGAATATTATAAATTTAGTTGGGGACTTTTAATTAAAGGTTAATGGTATTTAGTAACTTGGGTAACTATAGGTAACTATTGAGGATAGTTACTTTAAGTGAGAAAGTGGTATTTTGTAAAAGAATAGGAAAGGTCTAGGCTGCCCTTGAGGTTTAGTTAGAAGGAGAGTTAGATGGAAGGGAAAATGGGTCCTTTGGCTGGGATTTAGATAACTATGGCTGAGAGAAGGTCATTCACGTTTTCTACACTTAGACAAAATTCAATTCTTGCTGAATGTGGAAGATAAGCTAAGAAGCAAGAAGGAAGGAAGGGAAAACTCTGAATTTTGTGGGATCAAGAAGGGAGTTAAGGCTAGAGAATTTAGAGGATTGCTCTGCATATTGAGGTAAGGGAATTTTGTGTAATTAGGTTGTAGAATTCAGCTAAGAATATCATGGTTTGAGAATTGAATTGTGTGTTTTGTTTGGTGAATTCTTTGGATGAATTGTGGTTAGGTTCAGCTTGAATTTTGTGAATTAAGCTTGGAATTTGATTGGGAAAGCAGCTCAAGGTCGAATCTCCACTTGAGGTAAGGGTTTCATGCATCTCTACTTGGTCGATTGTTGGTGTGGTTTAAGAATTCTGAGGGATGGTTTAAGTTTTACAAGTTCTGGTTTAAGTTTTGAAAGGCTTGGTTTAAGTTTCTGAAGTTTTAAACCAAATTGTGAATTGTAGGTTTGATTGTGTCATTGAGCTTATTATTGATGTTTTTTAGTTGTTAGATGGTCTATGTGGGGTTTCGAATTGAATTTGGGACTTAGGTAAGTCTTGGTAATGATTTGGGAGTGTTTTGGCTCGGGGAAAACATTTGGAGAAACCCAGATTTCTGGGTTTGCGAAGGTGCGCCGCGGCGCTAGGCTGCATCAGTGGATGGGGGCCCTTCTAGGCGCTGCGGCCCTCAAAGGGTGGCGCCGCGGCGCTAAACCATTTTTGGGCAGGGGGAAATTTCAGTTTTTAGGCTTTTGCTCAGGGGGCTCGAGGGACGCTTCAGCCACCTTGTGTGGGGGTCTGGGAGGTCCCGAGAGCTCGGGATTGGTTCCAGGAGGAGTTTTTGAATTGGTTAGTAATGGGAGTGATATGTATGTGTTGTGACTAGGTTCTAGGTGAGGCTCGGACTAGAGGACTGTGCTCAAGGGTTCAGTGCTCAAGAAGCTCGGGACACAGGTAAGAAAACCATTGTTCCCATAGAGCATGTGTTGCAGGGCTCGGCCCTATATGACTGTGTTGCAGGGTATGACCCTTTGAGTGAATTTATATATGTCTAGATTGTTGGTTAGCTTTATTATGTGTGAATATATTGAATGAACGGCATGAGCTATGAACGGTGAAGGCCGATAATGGCGTAGGCCAAGAACGGTAGAGGCCGAGAACGGGAATGGGCCGGGAACGGCGATAGGCACGTGGAGTGCAAGGCCGAGTGCGGAAAGGGGCTGGGAGCAGCGGTTAGTAGGCGGAGTATGAGTTGCTAGGGTTGACTCTAAAGGATACCTAGGATATCCTCACGGTATGGACCCCGAAACCACGACCTGGTAAAGCACCTGGGACGGCATGGCCGTATGTGTTTAGTTTATGGATGGCCCGTTAATTGTTAAGTGTTTGATATGCATATGTTATCTGTTTGTGAGTTTTCTTGTTGGGCTTCGGCTCACGGGTGCTCTGTGGTGCAGGTAAGGGCAAGGAGAAATCCAACCAATCATGAGTATGGCGAGCATGAAGCGGCGTGTACATGTTTGGTCTGCCTGACTGTCACGGTCAGAAGTATTTTGGAAGATGAATGTATAAAATTAGATTTTGTCGTTTAGTCGACTGTATTTCTATTTTAGAGTTGTAAATATTTCTAAAATTGTATTTTGGGATCCCAACTGTTAAACTTTTATAATTTTCAATGAAATAGATTTATCTCCAAAGTTTCTACTCTGATTATGATTAGTTACACTTCTGCTTTAGAAACCTCGATTAGCGAGTGATTGAACGTTTTTAACCCACTTAGTAACGGCTCTATGTTAGTAGGGCATTACACTTAGCCTCAAAATGGGAATCAGGGTCCGACTAGGAGTCACAGATCTCGTCATGGTGCCCAAGCCAACAATAATAGATAACCCTTACCGCTTGATGAGCAGGTCCTTCCAAGCACGGCATGGGACAGAACCAAGCAAGAAACTTTCAGCCGAGATCTCAGGGCGGTGGTTGTGATAGAAATTCAGGTGTTGTAGGACGGGATGGCAACCCCCGAGCACCAGCACTGAATAGGAATGGTCAGCACCAAAATTACCAGCAACAACCTGTTTGGTATAGATAGTACCAAGAATACCGACCAAGATCCCGAAGAGAGGAGACAAAAGTTAGTAGTTCATGCAGACCCCATTATGTTGATGGGTATGACCATGATGAGGAAACGAGCCAAGTTCGCCAAAAAAATGATCGAGGCCAACAAAATAACCAGGGTCAGAGAGGTAACCAGCCTGAAGGACCGTTGGTCCCACAAGGGCAGGATATCCCAAACAACCAACCATTCCAAGGTGGAGGGTTTCAAGGAGTACCTCCAATACCAGGCCGAGCAGACAACCCGAATGCAGGGGGCAGGCCTCGGCAAAACTCTGTTTTCAACCGAATGGGTCCCATTGGATGTGAAGACCTTTGAGATGCTCTTAATCGTAGCAGGGAAAATCAGGATTTGAACAATATAGCTCCGCCTGAGCCTATTCGGGACCCGAGAATGGATGAGGTCTACAATCCAGCATAGCCCCAGGCAGCTGCAGACCCTAACATCCAGGCCCAGCTGGATCTATTAGCCTGACTGGTAAGGGACTTGACGGCCCCCAAGTTAACAGATATTGAAATGGAGAGGCAGAGAGGTTCTGTAATGCCCCAAATTCTCCGATGTGGTTTAGTGGCAGTTTAGTAGGCCGGGAGGGCCGTAATTGTTTAATTATGCTATTAAATGAATATATGCATGTTTATGTGGATTAGCAGTTTTGTCATAACGGGGTCAATTTTGGGGTAATATGAATGTTTATTTGATGATAAATTCAGAATATATGAGATCAGGGTGAAATTCTGGAGGTTTTGACTATAATATCCCCGGGGGTGCTTTCGGGACCCCGAGCACTAGGTTTTATTTGAGGTTACTTAAGCTTGAAGTAGCTTTCAGATAGAACATACAATTAGAAAACTTCTCGTTCTTCCTCTTTAGTTCACTTTTGCCATCCGAAGCATATTTGAAGAAATCTTGAGTTCTAGGAGTCGGAATCAAGCGAGGATCGAGGCATAGCGATCCTAGGAAAGATTAGAAGCTTCTTGATCGAAGGATTTGACAGAAAACAACCTAATCGAAGGTAATCTAAGTTTGAAGTTTTGAGTTTTTAGAGTTTCTAAGCTTTGAATTGGACTTTGTGAATTGTTGGGTTTTCAATTCGTTTGAACCTTGGGTTTTGAGGGTTTTGATGCATTGGGAATCTTGTTTTGATTATTGGGGAATGTTTAGGTATGTTTTTGGAGGCTTTGGAGTGTTAAAAACACATTTGGGAATGGCCCAGAATTGAGGGTCGCGGCCCTGTTCTTGGGGTGCCGCGACCCTGCCTTGAAGAAGCAGGTGGAGTTTTTGTGCTTGCTGGGCGGCGCAGCCCTTGATGGAGGGCGTCGCGGCCCTTGCCTCAGGGATCTCTGGGGGTCGCGGCCCAAGGAGCTAAGGCCGCAGCCCTTGCCCAGTTTTTGCCCCGTTTGCTCGTTTTGACCCCGGGAACCTAGTTTTAGGCCTTGGGAGTGTCCTTACTACTTGGATTAGTTTGGATTGATCTCTTGGAGGCTAGCTAATGGTTTGAGAACCTTTGATTATCATGTTATTGATGGTATCCTATAATGTGTTATGATTAGGTAACCGCTAAAGGACTAAAAGCTAAACCGTTCTCAAGGGTCGTTCTTTTGTTCATTCTAGCTCGAATCAGAGGTAAGAAAGCTGCACCCCAAATGTGACATGCATGGTTATTCATGAGGCAAGTTGGTTGTCTAAATGTGGACATGAATTGATTGTGGAATACTTAGCAAATTTTGCTCACTTGTGCATGGTACTGACTCATTAGTCAGATTTTGGCAAAGGTGCTAGTATCAACTGTGAAGCTGTGACTTATTAGTCAGGTTCAGCAGTGGTACTGGGCACTGGTCACATTGCGCTAACTCATTAGTCAAGATGGCCTTAGCGTGTTCAACGCAAGCCAATAAAGATTAGATCTAATCGACTTTCTGCATTGAATGACTCAAAGAGCATTAATGTCGGACCGACCTCAAGGTCGATGAATAATATAAGCGCTTGAAGGCCAGTGGCTTACCTAGCAGCCACTCTTCCACTTGAGAAAGTGACTTGCTTGTCAGTCACTCAATATGGTTTACCAGAACCTGTTGAAGGCTAGTGGCTTACCTAGCAGCCACTCTTCCATTTGAATTAGTGACTTGTTTGTCAGTCACTCAGTATGGTTTATCAGGACCTCAAGTGATATTCACTCATCTGTTTGAAAGTTATGAGCTCTGTGTGATTATAATGATAATCATTTGATGATGTTTACATATAATGTTATGTTTTCTTGCTGGGCTTTGGCTCATGGGTGCTATGTGGTGCAGGTAAAGGAAAAGAAAAGCTCACCTAGCCTTGAGTGGAGAGCTTAGGTGGTGATGTGTACATATGCGGCCGCTTGACCACCACGGCCAAGGAGTTCTCAGAGGAACTAGGGGGTTTACCCTATTTTTGCCGCTTAGGTCGGCGGGGTTTGAAATTTTGGAACAGTAATGACCTTTTTGAGTTGTAAATGTTCTTGTGGGCCCATGAACAGTTTTATGTATCAATAAAACATATCCTTTCCTTTTTACTGGTTTTCACCTTAACCTGTTAATCACACTTAGATCACGTTTTTAACCAAAGGACTCAGGCAATGAGTCAAATTTCTGGTTCACCGTAACTGTTCTGGGGTAACCAGGGTGTTACAACTTGGTATCAGAGCAATGCCAAGGTTAAGGTTCCTGTAGACTGGCTGGCTGGGCATGTACACACATCACTGAAGTTAAACTCGACTTATGGTTTGGTAACTATTTATGTAGTTATGTGCATAACTGCCTAAATGTGGTGCATATGCTTTACCTGTGTGCATGAGACACTGTGTTGAACCTGTGCCCCTGAAATATTATGAATTGTTATGTGATACATGCTGAGTGCTGAGTGCCATAAACATGTATCTGCTTGTGAATGTTGAATGACTGTGGAATATGATAATTATATGCTTGTTCTTGGACCGTGAGGCAGCAAGAGGTTTAGTTATTACTACCTGACTGGTCGTATTGATCAATGTTTCAGCAAGGTATCAGATAAGAATGAATCCAGAACAGACAGATACTACAGCTGGTCAGAGTGATCAGGGCCAGGATAACAATAACAACCATGGTCAGGAAAATGACCAGTCTCAGATTCCACAGCCAGCTTCTGCAAACTGGCAGCAGTTGTTTAATGACTTGCAGGCTATAGTGTTGAAACAAGGAGAGGAGCTTCGTCTCCTGAGACAGCAACAAGTGCCTACAGTGGTTGGTGTATCAGAGGCACCTCCTGTGTTGGTGCCAGTAATTAGGCAGCTGCTGGAGGTTGGAAACAAATGGGAACCTTTTTATGAAAGGTTCAGAAAGTAACAACCTCCTGTTTTTGAGGGCAGTGCAGATCCTGCCAAGGCAGAACAATGGATGAGCATGATTACCACTATCCTTGACTTTATGAGGGTAGCTGGTAGTGAAAGGGTGGCATGTGCTACCTATATGTTTCGGATGATGCCCGGATTTGGTGGGAAGTGATTACCCAGACCAGGAATGTTAATGCTCTGAGTTGGGAGGAGTTTTAGACCTTGTTTAATGAAAAGTATTACAACGATGCCATCAGGGCAGCTAATGCTGAGGAATTCATCAGGCTAGTTCAGGGAAGCTTATCAGTTACTGAATATGCCTTAAAGTTTGACCGTTTGGCAAAGTTTTCCAAGGAACTGGTGCCCACTGATAGGACCAGGAGAGAGAGATTCCTCCAGGGGCTACAGTCCAGACTAGCCCGGGATGTACGTATCACCACTGTGGCAGGGGTTACTACCTACGCACAGGTGGTTGAGAAGGCACTCACAGCTGAGAGTGTGGAGACCAAGATCTGGCGTGACAGTGCAGCCATAAAGGATTTCAGGAGGACAGTTCCTCCATTTGTGGGTTCTGGTAGGGGTGTTGGCCCCAGTGATCAGAAGAGGAAGGTTCCTGATACCTTCCCAGTTCCAGGTCCTGACAGGAGGCCCCGTGGTATTACAATGGGTCATCCTGGGGGTAGTGAAGCCTGGAAGACTCGTCCTGAATGCCCTAGATGCAAGAGGTGCCATCTGGGAGAGTGTAGGGCAAAGGCCTGCTACTTTTGTGGAGCAGTGGGTCATCATAAGAAAGATTGCCCTCAGATAGGGAAAGAAGAACCCAGGAAGGTGGACAGCTCGGCCCCAGCTCGAGTGTTCACGTTGACTCAAGCAGAAGCTGAGGCTTCCCCCTCAGTTGTTACAGGTCAGCTTCTTAGTGCTGGAATCCCTTCTAATGTGTTGATTGATTCTGGTGCTACACATTCTTTTGTTGCTAGTAGCATTATTGATAGACTGTGTAGACCTTATGATTTCTATGCTGTGGGATTTCGGTACTTTGTTACCCACTGTAGAGTTAGTGGTGTCCAAGAGATGGGTCAGATCTTTGCCACTGACAGTGGAGGGCAGAGAGTTGTCAGTGGACTTGATAGAGTTATTTATGACTGACTTTGATATGATACTGGGTATGGATTGGTTGGCAAAGTATGGGGCAACTATTGATTGCAGAAGGAAGATGGTCACCTTTGAGCCTGGAAGATGTACACTAGACTGGAAGACCCAGCATCCCATGTTCACAACTTTGAACTACAGACTGATTTACAGGGAGTTCGAGATGATGCCAGGTGCTGGATCTTCCCGGCCACCCTATCAGAAATCACCCAGCAATGGTTCTTCAAGCTACAACTAGGGTCAATTACATCATGGGATCATGGGATGCATTTGTATGCATATTTTGTTCCCAATTCTCTTCGGCAATGCCCCTTCCGGCCGAGCCGAATGACCTGGTGGACATAAAACAAAGGGATAATGAACCTTTAAAGGACTACATTCAACGTTTTATGTGGGAAGCCACCAGGGTGAAATCCCTCAGTGATGATGGTAAATTGATAGCCATCAATTCGGGAGTCAAAGTAATGAGTCTGTTCTAGAGCAGTTTGAAAAGGAAGTCTGCACATACCACCCAAGAGTTCCTTGATCGGGTTGATGAATTCATCAAGCTTGAGGAAGTTGAGCAGAAGGTGGATAATCCGACTCATACAGCTGCCGAGCAAAGGAAAACAGATGCTGGAGATACCACTAACCTTGCAGAGGGAGGTAAGAATGGGGCTAAGAACGGCAAATGCAGTAATGGGGCTGGAAGTAGCAGGAACCAAAATGACAATAAGAAGCCTAAGATCATCGAGCAACCCAAACCATGAGAATATGCTCCCAAGTTTACTACTTACTCCATCATTTTGGAGCCTCGTGCAGATGTTTTTAACGCTACACAGGCAGTCGTACCGTACAAAAGACCTCCACAAATGAGGATGGATGTTAACATACGGGATATGACTAAGTTCTATCGGTTTCACAATGATTATGATCGTGAAACAAATGAATGTGACCACCTGAAGGAAGAGGTAGAATTCCTTACTCGACAAAACAATGCTCTTCTAAAGAGGTATGTACAGCCGATTGCCGACTGCCGACCAGCATCCTCAACAGCCTCCTCAGCAACAGTCTCAACAGTACCAGAGAAATCATCCTCTCGTACTACCACCAGTTGCTGGTCGGCTAGATATAATCTGTGGAAGACCACATTTGGCCGGAAACTCTGGCAAAGCTCAAGAAAGATACGCTCGCTCCCTTAGGCACGAGCAGGAGGAAGATGTATTGGCTGTCCAGGAGCATACTCCTAAACAGCCTTGATACGAGTGTGAGCCCATCACATTCAACGAGCAAGATACAAGTCACGTACATCATCTGCATAATGATCCTTTTGTTGTAGAAGTACATATCGCTAATATGATCGTGGCCCAAACAATGATTGACCATGGGTCGTCTGCCAACATCTTGTTCAAGAGTACCTTGGAAAGGATGAATTTAAGTATCAGAGATCTAGAACCATGCAAGCAGCTACTCTATGGGTTTACAAGGAATGGCATGGCCCCAGCAGAAAGCATAAGGTTGCCTTTGATAGTGGGGACGACACCTAACAGCAGCATTGTAATGGCTTTGTTCGTAGTAATCAACATCCCCTCTTAGTACAATGCCATGATAGGCCAACCAGCCCTATGTGACCTCCGAGCAATCACTTTGGTCTTCCATTTTCTCATCAAATTCCTAACCTGGGCAAGTATAGGATGTCTCAAAGGGAACCAATTGGTGGCCAGAGAATGTTATAATTCATCAGTAAAAAAAGGCAGGGAAGGCTATCTGTACCGCACAACCTGCAGCGCCCAATCACCAGAAATAGGATGTAGCCCAAAACAGGGGGAGGACATAGACCCTTCTTTTGGGGATATTGATACAGGGGTGTGTCTAGTCTAATAATTAGAAGAAGTCCCCCTTGACCCAAAGCACCCAGCCATGGTTGTCAAGTTAGGGAAAGGGTTGCCCAGGAACTTAAGATCTACCTTGATCCAGTTCTTACGGACCAACCAAGATGTATTCACCTAGTCTCATGATGATATGGTGGGGATCAACCCAACCATTATAAGCCACGCCCTCAACATTGATACTGAACACTTCAAGCCCGTACAACAGAAAATGAGGTTACTAGATCCAACTAGGGCAAAGGCCTTGAAGGAGGAAGTGGAAAAGCTTCGAAAATAACAATTTCATTAGGGAAGCCCTCTACCCAGTATGGGTGTTCAATCCCATATTGGTACCGAAGCCTAATAACAAGTGAAGGGTGTGCATAGATTTCACAGATTTAAATAAAGCATGCCCAAAGGACTACTTCCCACTTCCGAGAATTGACCAGCTGGTAGATGCTACAACCGACAATGAAATCTTAACCATTATGGATGCCTACTCGGGGTACAACCAGATAAGCATGCGTCCACCTAACCAGGAGCACACTAGCTTTGCACGGATGTAGGGCTATACTGCTATAAAGTTATGTCATTCGGCCTGAGAAATGCTAGAGCCACGTATCAACGACTGGTAAACCGTATGTTCAAAGACCGTATAGGAAATAACATGGAAGTTTACATGGATGATATGTTGGTGAAATCTAAAAAGGCCAGGGGGCACATTAAGGACTTGGATGAATGCTTCAACATCTTGAGGCAATATAGAATGAAATTGATCCCCCTAAAATGCTCATTTGGTGTGGGGTCGGGAAAATTCTTGGGATTCATATTGAACTCCAGGGGAATTTAAGCAGAGAAGACAAAGGCCTTACTAGACATGCCCTCACCAACCAGGATCAAGGACATGTAGAGCCTAACGGGACGCATAGCAGCACTAAGCATATTCGTGTACAAATCCACTAATAGGTGTATTCTGTTTTTAATATCCTCAGAGATACAAAGAAATTTGAATGGACTGAGGAGTGCAAACAAGCCTTCCAAGCTCTAAAGCAGCAGCAAGAACAACCCCCGATCCTTTCAAAACCTCTGAAAGGCGAAGAACTGTGCATATACATAGCAGTAACTCAACACGTTGTCAGTCCAAACCTAGTCAAAGAAGAAAACAAGATTCAGCATCCAGTCTACTATGTCAGTAAAGGCCAGGCTCTCGGAGATTTTGTAGCTGAATGTACCAGTATACCAGAACCAAGCGAAGACATGGTCAAACAGTCAACGGAGTCTGGACCACCGCCCTGTACAGGTGTTGAGCAGAATACCAAGCACCCAACATCCAACATTGTTCATTCTGAAGAAGAACCCCAAGTCTGGAAGCTTCACGCCGATGGCTCATCTACCGACCAGCTGTTTGGGGTTAGTCTCATGCTAATCACTCCTGAAGGGCAATGCATCCATTGTGCACTTCATTTTGGATGTAGGGCATCTAATAATGAAGCGAAGTACAAAGCATTAATCACGGGGCTGAAGTTAGCAAAAGAAATTAAGGTAGAATTCTTGGACAAATACAGTGATTCGCAACTTGTTGTCAATCAGGTCCATGGTGAGTACATTGCTCGGGGAGAAAAAAATGATAGCCTACCTTAGTAAGATCAAAGACCTGCTTGCTCAGCTCAAGAAACACACCATCCAACAAATACCAAGAGATCAAAATGCCACAACAGATGTACTGGCCAGACTGGCCAGCAATATTATGGTGGACAAGGCAAACTTAATTCCTATTGAATACCTGGTCGAACCTAGTATCAAGCTACCGAACTAGTCCTTCTAATAGATGACACTCCATTCTGGATGACCTCAATCGCAGCTTATTTGGAATACAGAATCCTAATCAACAATCGCATTGAATCCAGGAAACTGATGAGGAAAGCTTCTCTGTACCTAATCCTGGATGGGGTTATGTATAGAAAGGGGTTTTCCATGCCATTGCTCAGGTGTGTCAACCAAACAGAATCGGGACGACTGCTGGAGGAGGTACATGAGGATTTATGTGGGAACCATGTAGGGGGCAAAGTTTATCTAAGAAAATTCTAAGGCAAGGCTACTTCTGGCCAACTATGAATGAGGATTCAATGGCATATGTTAAAAAATGCAACAAATGTCAAAAGTTTGCAGAAATTTCCTGGGAAGTCCCCAATCGAACTTACTCAGATGCAAAGTCTGTGTTCCTTTGCCATTTAGGGAATTGACCTTATTGGTCGGTTGCCGAAAGGAGAGGGGGGAGTACAGGATGCAGTAGTAGTAGTGGATTATTTCACCAAGTGGGCAGAGGTTGAACCACTAGCAACCGTCACTTCCAAAACATTATTGGAATTCGTGGTGAAAAATATAATTTGTAGGTTTGGTCTACCCCAAAAAATAGTGTCTAACAATGGCATGCAATATGATAGCCATTTGTTTATTAATTTTTATGCTAGACACAGCCTCACGAAAAGCTCCTCAGCAGTCTCTCACCCACAAGCAAACAGGCAGGTAGAAGCAGTTAACAAGACTCTCAAAGACACTCTGAAGAAGCGTCTGGAAGAGGCTAAGCGAAACTGGCCAAAGAAATTACCTGAGGTTGTAACGCCCTGGTTACTCCAAGACCGTTACTGTAAATTTTAAACCGTGCTTAACTCGCTAAACTAGTCATTTGGTTATAAACATGCATCTAGGTGTTATTAATAGGCTAAGGTGAAAAATCTTAATCAAAAGGAATGGATATATTTTATTTAAAACATAAAACTGTACATGGGCCCATAAAAACGTTTACAAGCTATTTACAATCCAAAATGGTAATTATAGTGTAAAAATTACAACCCGCCGACCTAAGCAGCAAATAAAGGATTAACCCCAAGTTTCTCTGAGAAACACCTTGGCTATGGTGGTCAAGCGGCCGCATATGTACACATCGCCACCTTAGCTCTCCACTCAAGGTTGGGTGAGCTTTTTTTTTCCTTTACCTACACCACATAGCACCCGTGAGCCTAGGCTCAGCCAGAAAATTCATTACTACATGTATTCAATATCAATTGATGATTATGATAATCATACTAGGGTTTTTAGCCCAAATCAAATATGTGAAGATCAACAAATGAATATGGTAATCATTCTTGGCTTGCAGCCCAATCAGATGGTATTGAGATTCTAATAATCATGCTGGGGCGTGTAGCCTTAATCAAATAAGTGATTGATGAGTAACTCACAAACTTAAACCAGATAAGTGACTATGGAGTCACGAACTTGAATTAGATAAGTGACTAATGAGTGAGTCACGAACTTGGGCTCCGCACCCTTAGCCATGTGACGATGCAGTCACCTGGGCCTTTTTGGCCCTAGCTCTAAGTAACTAGCCTTTATGCTAGATAAGCGCTTTTGTTTTCATCGAACTTAAGGTCAATCAAGCATTTCATGCTTATGAAGATAATGCTTATGTCAATTAGATCTAATCTTTTCGGCTTGCGTTAAACACGCTAATACCGTTCTTTACTCATAAGTCAATACCATACGACCAGTGCTTAGTACTACTGTCGAACTTGACTAATGAGTCATGGCTTCACAGTCAATACTAACACCATTGCTGATTCTGACTAATAATTCAGTGCCATTCACAAGTAAGCAAGATTGCTAAGCATTTAATATGCAATTTATGTCCACATATAGAGCACTCAACATGCCTCATTAATAACCATGCATGTCACATACTGGGTGCAGTTTTCTTACCTCTGGTTCGAGGGAGAAATAAGTTAAAAATGACCCTAGAGAATCATCGATCCTTTGATCCCTTAGCGGTCACCTAGTCATAACCAAATATGGAACTCCATCAATAAAATCAATAATAAAAGGTTCATGATCTAAACCTCACTCCCGGGACCTCGAATCATACTCAAACGGTTAGTAGATTCGATCCTGAGCCTTAGGAATTGAAACCCCTAGCCAAAAACCCTCAAAAGTACCCAAAATAGTACCCTAGAAAAATAGGGTAGCGCTACAGCGCTGCCCCCTGGTGCCATGGCGCTACAGGCAGGGCTGACATGCCCTGGACAGCGCTGTAGCGCCCATCCTTGGGCATTGTAGTGCTAGAACCAGGGTGATTCAGCCCTGGTTTTTCCCCTTCGAGTTCTCCAATGTCCAACCTCCATAAATTGATTCCAAATCTCAACCAAATGAACCCAAAAACCCATTCTACAAGTCCTAGGCATCAAAACCCAATCAAACTTTGCCAAAAACTTCAATGAATTCTCAACTATCCAATCCAAAAATCCCAACTGAAAATCAATGAAAAATAGAGCAAAACCAGAGTTTCCATGGTTGAATTCTTACCTCAAGCTCAAGATTAAACCCTCTTCAATGGTTGAACACAATCCTAGACCCTCAAGGCTTGACTCCCTAGCTTGAATCCTCAATTGGGGCTTCAAAATTTCAAAGGAAAAAAGGAAGAAAAGGATGATCGGGAGGAAGAGGAAGATGAGCTCTGTTTTGCTTCAGTTTTCTACAGCCGTCTAGTTTGATATAACCCTTGGTCAAATGACCAAAATTCCCCTAGGTTAAGTAATTTCTTTTCAAAGCTAGCAAGGGCAAAATCGTCATTTCCCGTCTATCTCGTTAATTATAATTAACATCCTCCAATTCCTATTATTCCCAATATTCTCAAATGCTAATAAATCATATCCCATTACCCTTTAATTCCTGGTAATGTACTAATCATCAAATTACCCTGAGACTCACCCCGAGCCCCGAAATTAACCCTATTATGACCAAACCGCTAAGTTGCATTCAAAGATTGTCTCATGCGGAATAGCTCGAACATATCCACATAATAATGTGGCCTCATCCATAATTCACCATCATGCATGAAAATATACAAATATGCCCTCAACAAATACCCTTATAATGAAAAGTGGACCCACATGCATGCATTAATCATCATATAATAATATAATTCACATAATCATGCATATAATCATTTAATGGCATAATAAACCAATTATGGCCCTCCCGGCCTTCTAATTTGACCATTAAACCTCATTAGGGATTTTGGGGCATTACAGAGGTACTCTGGTCATATAGGATTATCAAGCAAATAGCTACTGGTGATACCCCATTCGCACTCACATATGGATATGAAGCAATGTTTCCAGTTGAGGTAACTCCCCCATCTCACCGGCATGCGGCATACGACCAAGAACATAGCCACCAGCTGCTAGCAGAATCCTTGGACCAAATTGAAGAAAGACGCAAAAATTCCAACATATGCCTGGCTGCCCATCAGCAAAAAGTTGATCGGTACTTCAATTCTAGAGTAAAGGAATGAAAGTTTGACGTGGGGGATCTAGTCCTGCGAAGAATATTCCCAAAAACTCGAGATGCCTCAACAAGAGTTCTAGGGCCAAGCTTGGAAGGCCTTACCAGGTCACGGAGATAGTACTACCCAGCACGTACAAGCTAGTACGGTATGACCAAGATCTCCAGTTAATAATTATCCCCCGTTTCTTGAATGGGGAACACCAAAGGAAGTACTACCAATAAAGATTACTTTTAAGTGATCGTTGACTGGTCAGTACAGGCACGGATTGCCCCTACCACCGACCATCCAAAGTTAGCATTATTAATTACACAGGCACGATTTGCCCATTTATTGTAATAATTAATATTTATGAATGTAAGCTATAATGTAGCGATGAAGCTTGTATGTTTAATAAGACACGATTTTTGTCCATTTTTACAAGCCTTACTTTACAATGATTATCTTGCAAACTAGTGATTTGTTTCACTGATTGTCGACAGCGTATGAAACCTTCGTAGGTTTTGGAAAACTCTGGTCAATTAGCAAGTGATCAAGAGGATAACCCACGAGTTATGACTCCTACTCGGTCAGGCACCATAGTCATACATGGACAAACAAAGGAAAAAGCGCGTAATTAAAAGGACTTAGAAACATTAATCTTTATTAATGTTAAAGTGCTTACGCATTGCTCAGTATATACCAGGCAACAAAAAGAGCCATTAAAAAATTTCTGTTGATAGGGTTGAACAGTTTTTGTTTTCAACCCATTCATAAAAATTGAACAACTCCAATTTATAGAGCCACACAGCTCCAAAAATAGTATACGTCGAGTAGCAATAACAAATAAGGTATGAGCAGATATACAGTCAAAACAAGAAGCATTTCAGAGAAAGTGTTAAGATTACTTGAGATTAAAGGTTGCTCGGCTCAACCATGTTGTCTTTAAAGGCTGCTCGGGATTAAAGGCTGCTCGGCTCATCCATTTTTTGTCTTTGCAAAAATAAAAGAAAAGTTAAAAATATTAAGTGCTTCAATGGTCTTGAGGCTGGGCGGCAGGCAAGTCTTGAGGCTGGTTGGCAAGGACAGAGGTGTCAGCTGAAGCATTCAGACCAGAGGGCAGAGCAGAATCCTCAGGAGCAGGAGTGTTATCTTGTTTGGCAATAAAGAAAACTAGGTCCTGAACAACTGAAATATGTTCGAAAGACACAAGCTGGGCATCGTCTTGTTGTCACTTAGTACAGTACTACATAAGCTCATCAAAAGCGTCCCCCAGATAGCTGTAGTCGACCCCCTCATTGCGCACCAAGAAGTCGTAGAAAGTGCTCATGCCAAAAGGCTCGTAGGCCACAACATCAACAGCCCTTCTAGCTTCCTCTTCATCGAGGGCCTTTGCTAGTTCATCCTTCTCTTCTTGGACGGCTCTCCCCTCGGCAGCATTTCTCATTGCAATGTCCTTCAGCTCTTTCACCCTCTTCTCCAGCCAGTTAATGTCAAGGTTCCTCTGCTCGGCAGCAGTCTTGAGCCCCTCATTTTCTTTTGAAATCTGCTCAGAGGTTTGTTAAAGATTTTAGACTTTCTCGATCAACTGGGCAAATTGGGAGGCTTTTTTCTCAGACTCTTTTACCAAGCCAACCACCTACTTGCTCACCCCCTTAGCACAGTGATGAGCATAGCTGAGGACCAGTATGCCCTACAACATGAAATGAAGGAATTTAGAACAAGTAACATATAAGAAAGATTAGTTGAACACCGAGTAGATCAATTACTTACCCTGGCAACATCCTGGAGATTTGTACTAGTGATGTACTCTAAGGATTCGGTACTGAGGGTACCCATAAATTTAGCTTGAGAGGAGGACACCCTTTTGATATGTCTTTGATGGATTGCCATGGCCTTTTTCACAGTCCTGTGGACCTCCTCGGTAGGGTCCTAACAATGCCTTCTTGGGCTCTGCTCGGGGCAGTAGGCTCTTGTGTAGTGGTCATATGGATAACCTCCTCGGCATGGAGTCCTTTTCTCTTGCCCGATTTACGTGATGGAGTATGCGCCTTTTTCTTAGAAGGAGTCTTCTCGACTTGCTCGGTAGCTTCGGCAGGTGAGTCAATTTTCTAGCGCTTGGCTATGGGAGCCTCGCTGCTTGGACCGCTAGTGTGCTTCTGGGAAAATTTCTTAAAAAACACGGACGACATATCTACAAAATAAAAGAAAGGATTAGTAAAGGTGCCAAGCAGGGTCTGAACAAGAAAAAAATCATAATTAAACAAAAGTAAAAGCAAGTTATGAAAAGAGAGTCAAATCACCCTCTTCAGCTCCCCACCAAGCAGTCGGTCGCCTCGAGCGAGAAATTCCCATCACTGGTTGATGAGTCTGAGTCTACATGCACCTACTTCCCTTTTCCAGACAGAGCGGCAGCGACAGTTTTGGAAGCATTGTACCGACAGGCTCCCTGATAACGACTCCAGCCGAAGTCCTTGTTCGGTGGGCTACGCAGGGCCTGGACAAGGGGATAGACGGTCTAGTTTATTTTTTACTGGGTGGAGTTGAGCTAGGCGATCTAGTGCTAGGCGAGGGCTTCCTAGGCGACTTCCTGGTGGGGGTAGGACCCTTGGATTGGTCCTTGGTACTGGCATAAATCCCAGCATTGGTTAATTTCTCTGTGGTGGTCAAAGCCACCAAGTGATTGAGATCGGGTTCATAGGGGCCAACTTACGGGCTCGCTTGGCCATCTCCCAGGTAGGGTCTAGACAGTTGAATGGACCATTACATAGGAAGGAAAGGTGGGTGGCGGCAATGTTTTTCATAATGAAATACTGGCTGGAATACTCCCCAACTTTGGAGATGCCTTCAGTATTGGCCAGGTATACATTAGAATCCCTGTGACTAAAGTAAAAGTATCCCGAGCGACCTTGCTGGGGACTGGATTTGAGGTCAAAAAGGTAGTTGATTTCATGAGCGAATGGTACTGGCCAGCTTAAGGATTTAAACAACACGAAAAGGGAAGAGAGAAACCTAATGCCCTTGGGATTGATTTGAGCAAGGCAGATCCCAAAAAAATCAGCCACATTCAGAAAGTATGGTTTGTGTAACGACCCCAAATTCAGTATTAAGGCTTAAGGGCCTGGAGTAGTGTGTCTGGAGGGCATGATGGGATTTGGTGTGTGTTTCTATTGAGTTTTATGCATGATTATCATTTAATGCACGTTATATGACTAATTGATTATTTGAGATGCATGACTATGTGAATTAGTATGCATGTAGACCTGATTGTCTTAGAATGAGCATGATTGTAATCTGGCCATGATAGGGCATAACCGTGATCATTGTACTATGTGAATTGTGCCATGTGAGGTGGTTTTTTTATCAGGATGCACACATCGAGACGGTCCTAGTGAGCCATTTAGTCTAAAAGTCACAACGGGATGTTGTACCCAGCTCGGGAGGAGCCTAGGGGTACTTCGGGAATCTTATAAGTTGAGTTGAGGATGAGTGGTTAGTTATTGGTTATTGGGTAACCTGGGTAACCGTTAGTAACTGCTTTGGGTAACAAGTTTTAAGATAAAAAGTGATAGAATTGAAATGAAAGTGTAAAGACTTAAGTGCCCTTGAAGGTTTAGCTAAGAAGGATTAGTAGGAAGGGGTAATTTGGTCTTTTGGCAAGGGGATTGTGAAATTCTCAGCTGGGATATAGGGGGTACAGTTTGGGCATTTGGGTTCACTTGAGCCTTTGATAGATATTGAAGAGAAGGGGAAAGAAGAGCTAGGGCAAGCAAAAAGAAAAGAAGAAGAAGAGAAGGAGAAGTGGGAGTCTAGGAGGAGATCAAGGACTTTGTGTGGATTCTCCATTTGAGGTAAGGGTTTTATACATATTTAAGTTTGGGTTTTGTTTTGATTTGAGGAATTTAAATGCCTAAGCTAAGCATTGTTAAGTTTTGGGTTAGTTGATGAAATTTGAGATCAAAGGTGTGGATCTTGGGTGTGTTGATGTTTTGGTCTTGATTCTAGTGTTTATAGGGTGTTAGATTTTTCATTTGAGGTTTGGATTTGAGTTTTGGGGTTTAGGTATTGGTTTGGGGTGATTTGGAGAGGTTAAAGCTCGGGAAAAATGCAGGAAAAACCCAGAAAATCTGGGTTCGCGAAGGAGCGCCGCGGCCCTGTTCTTTGGCGCCGCGGCGCGAGGAGGCTTCAGGATGGTGGCCAGGTCACTGGGCGCCGCGGCCCTTGTTGGGTGTGCCGCGGCCCTAGGCCATTTTGGCAGCCCAAAAGTTGAGTTTTTAGGGCTTTTGCCCGGGGACTCAGGGGATGGTTCCGATACTTTGCTTTATGGATGTAGAAGTCCCGAGAGTGCGGGATTGGTCCCGGGAAGTGGTTTTGGGCTTGGTTAGTATTAAAAGTGTTTTATGTGTGTTGTGACTAGGATTTCGGGGAGGCTCGTGCTAGTGGACCGTGCTCGTGACCGTGGTGCATCGGAAAGCAAGGGATACAGGTAAGAAAATCGTAACACTCGAGAATAGGGCATAGGCCCACTGTGTGATTGTAGGGCACGTCCCTAGATTGTATTGTGTGCGAATGTGTAATCTTAGATAAATTATTGTATGCTTGGATGGTTATTTCTGAATGTATTATGTGTGATTGTAATGGAATGAACGGCTAAGGCCGAGAGCGGCGTAGGCCGGGTACGGCAGCGGGGCCGGAAGTAACGCTCAGCACATGGGATGCTATAGCCAGGGTGGGACCCAAGGGATACATGGGTTATCCTACGGTAATGACCGAGACCCCAAGCTTTGGTAAGGCCTCTGGGGCGGCATGGCCGTGCTTGTTTAACTAATGATTTCCTATTTATCAGTGAATTATGCCAGTGATATTATCTGCATATGTTATGTGCTATTTGGGTTTTCTTGCTGGGCTTCGGCTCACGGGTGCTCCGTGTGGCAGGTAAAAGCAAGGAGTCAGTCAACCGGCCATGAGTATGGAGAGCGTGGGGGCGGTGCGTACATGTTCGGCCTGCCCGACTGCTTTGGTTGGGGGCATTTTGTAAATGGCTGTATTGATCCATTCTTTTAATAGTTAACCTGGTGTAAATCTATTTTTGAGTTGTAAATATTTTGTAAACCTTATTTTGGGATCCCAGATGTTTTATACTTATGTTTTCAATGAAGCTAAACATTTTAAAAGAGTACAGCCTTAAACTCTGGTTTTATCACACTTTTGGTTTAGAAACCACTTTGAGTCAATTAAATGCACAATTTCTGTTTTAAACTCACTTAGTAACGGCTCTAAGGTAGTAGGGCGTTACAGTTTGAGAGGAAGAGTGACCCTAGCAGCCATATGGAACCTACTTCAAGCGCAGAATTGGGCCCAGGGGTTATCGGCAGTCTGCAAGGCAGTGGGTTTGATGATGGATACATCCTTAAGCTTAAAATGCTTTTTCACATTTTTTATTTGCTTATCTGAAATGGTACTAGCTGGGGCCACATATAAAGGACCTTCCTCCTTCTCTGCTAAAGGGTTAAGGAACGCCTTGGTGTAGATATCTGAAGCGTACTCGATTTTGAGTTCCTCTTCTTGCCCTGAACTACTGATCTCCTGTTCAGGAGATGAATCATTCTAGGTGTCCCCGGTGGTAGCACACCGTGCTACATGGGGATCCTCTCCGTCAACACCTTGAGTCTTCTACTTGATACTGGCCATTTTTTAAAGAAAGTCTTACGGGTGACGTCCAGTGATCACCTCCCCCGAAATGGTCTGCGCACACAAGAAAACTGGGAAAGATGAGGCGAGAGCACCGAACAATACTTGTCAGTAGGGATGTCATAAACTATACCGTCTAGCCCAGAACAAACATAGTACAGTGTACCAAACAACAGGAAGATTAGAACAAAAGCAAAGAAAACTGAGAAAGTGAAGGGTTTTCCCCAAAAAATTTCTCAGGATTTGTTCTTGGTGTTCTTCAAGAACACCGAACGTAAATCAACAAAAATGGGAGGTTAAAATTTAGTTTTTACAAAATCAGAGGTTCAAATAGGTTACCCAGGCCGAGGGCTACTAAAAACAGTCATTTATTTATAGATTCAAGCAACATGAATTCAAGAAATCTGTGGATTTATCAAAAAAAATATTACCCATGGCCACAATAAAAAAAATGCAAAGAAAAAGGAATGCATTTTGCATGAGTTACAGAAATAACAAAAGGAAAAATAGAGGACTTACTGGTAGCAAGCGGGTGGAACGAGCACGGAGCGAAGAACTTCGATAAAGCACGAATGGGTGTTGGTCAATGTGGGTGTTTGAAGTTCAAAGTTCAAAGGGCTCTAAGTATATGTAATGTCTGAAAAAGGGAGTGTAAAGTGGTAACAGTGAAGGAGGAAGTTATTTATAAGCTAGGCGCAACACCTTCTCTCCTCACAAAGCATTGATGAACCGTCTCTTCAACTGTTGTAGGCACGCCTCCCCAGACACATTAGCACATCTTTCTAATCACCTCGCCTCAACCGCCCAATATGTCAGCCACTCTTCAGTAACTGCATGATACAATTGGTGGAAGACCATTATGATGCTTTATCGTTCCAAAAAGAGGCGAGAAAGAGTACAAATTCATTTCTTGGAAACTTGAAGAAATAAAAAAGATATTAACTACACCAGATGCTATGCCACGTAGCGAGGAGCATATACCCCTGATCTAGTTGGATGGTATGGTCCCCAGAAGAAAGTTTCCATGCTGCTTAGCACCATTGCAAACTTGGGGGGAAAATTTTATCCCAAAAATTGACATATCTGACATGGCATTAAGCCTGGACACGTGGAGTAGACTGGATAGACCCCCTGGCAGGCTGATC
Source organism: Humulus lupulus (assembly GCF_963169125.1). Taxonomy (NCBI): domain Eukaryota; kingdom Viridiplantae; phylum Streptophyta; class Magnoliopsida; order Rosales; family Cannabaceae; genus Humulus; species Humulus lupulus. The sequence goes on along the minus strand of NC_084795.1, from coordinate 105,771,127 downwards.
GGTGTATACCTGTAGAATATATGACAAGTTAATGCTTGGCATGCTATCTCCAGAGGCTCAGTTGCTCGACAAGACCACCAGAAATGTTATGGTCGATATGACAACATATAAACCTCGTCTGCTGAAAGCAGTTATATTCACCGTTAGCACTTCGCAAGAATCACCCAACTACCCGCAAAGAGCTCCTAACAGCCCTAAAAGCTTGGTGAAGGCTCCTGAAGAATAGGGCACCAACCACTTGCAAGAATGTAGGGATATTTCCACACCAGTAATGCTTAGGCGCAACCCTCGAAAGAGAGGGACAGTATAAATACAAACTCTTCACCATAATGGAGGGGGTTCATGAAATTGGCCTACCGAGCAGCCTGGCTTGGTACTTAGCAGTGATTCTTCCATTCTGTATTGTCTTTTACACCTATAAATCTACATGTATTCATTGGTTATCTTGTGTAAACCTTTAAGATCAATACAAATCTACAATGAAGTAGGTCATTACTATTTCTGGGGGCCAAATCTCTATAATTCTTGTGTTTTTGGTCCATTATTGCTCATAATTATTAGGTTTTTGGCTTCTTTATGGTTCATTGATTGTCTAATTGAAATCTCTCTAATTAATTAATTTAACTCCCCGTTAGTTGACTAAAAAGCCAGTCAACAACAGTATATGAAGTGTCAGCGCTAGAAAGTTGTCCTGTCACCACCGAGGGACTAGCCTCAGTCTCTGCCTGAGTCAAGGCGAATACTCGAGCTAGAGTCAAGCTGTCCTCCTTCCTTGGTTCTTCTTTCTTCAAAGTCAAGCAGTCTTCTTGAGGTGCCCAATCACCCCGCACAAGTAACAGGCTTTCACCCAACATTCGCCCAGATAGCGCTTCCTACATCTAGAACATTCTAGGTAGCTTCTCCACGCCTTACTGCCACCCTGACGGCTGCCCTGGACACCCTGGCCCCTCCTATCAGGACCAACAATGGTCAAGGTGTCAGGGTCTTTCTCTTCTGATCACTGGGGCCTCCACCCCTGCCAGATCCCACAACTGGAGGCATTTTTCTCCGAACATCCCGTCTTGCAGCGCTTTCCCTCCATATCTTGTTCGATGCCTCCTCAGTTGTGAGGGCCTTCTCAACCACCTAGGCATAAGTAGTCTCCCCAAGTACTGATGTAATCTGCACATCTTGGGTTATCATAGCATTCAGCCCTCGAATAAACATGTCTTGCCTGGCTGCATCGATAGGCACTTGATTAGGTGCAAACTTCGCTAGTCTGTCGAATTTCAGGGCATACTCAGTAACTGTCATGTTGCCCTATACCAAACTATTGAACTCGTTCATCTTCACCGCCCTGACAGCAACGCTATGTATTTCTTGTTGAAAAAATCTCTGAACTCATCCCAACTAATGGTAGAAACATCTCGAGTCTGGGAATCCACCTCCCACAAAATGCAGGCATCATCTCGAAACATGTAAGTGGCGCAGGCCACCTTATCACTACCTACCACCCTCATGAAGTCCATGATGGAGGTGATTAGACTCATCCACTATTTTGTCTTAAGTGGATCTGTTCCTTCCTCAAAGATTGGAGGATGCTGCTTCCTAAACCTTTCATACAGTGGCTCCCACATGTTCCCAATCTTAGGCTGTTGTACTACTGGTGCCACAGCATGTGGCAAGTCTGGTGCAGCGTTCCCTAGTGGAACCTGCTGTCTTAGAAGACGAATCTCTTTCTCTTGACTCTAAAGTCTAGCTTGCATATCAGTAAGCATCTGATTCTAGTTCTCAGGGGCTGGCGGAGGGTTCTAGCCCTGGTAATAATCTCTAGCCTTGATCTCTGTACCGACTAGTCGAATTGATCGCCTTGGATTCATAACTCTCCAAGTTTATCTGTAATCAATGACTCCATTGATTAGGCAATGATAAAGGGTTTTGAAATCACCCCACGGTCAAATGCCAATACTCTAGCAAAAATATGCAATTACAATGCAAACAGGCATTTCAACAATTATCCGCATACAGCAGCAATGCTAATAAGCATGCCTTATCATATACACATAGCAGTGAAGGGTCAGGCCCTATCAGTATATCTCATGCTTCCTAGTAAACAAGCAGATAAGGCATTTATATTTCATTTAAACACTTAAATATGTAATCACATATACAATTACCAAACCCTGAGTCGAGCTTGTCTTTAGCGGCAAGTGTGCATGCCCAGCCAGTCTTCAGGAACCATTAAACCTAAACTTCTCTAATACCAAGTTGTAATGCCCTGGATAGGCAAGACCATTACACTGTGTATTTAAAATAGTGATGGAATTTCTAATCAAGTCATTTGTACATAGACCTGTTACTAAGGTTAATTAACAAATTAGGGTTAAAAGATTTTTATCGTAGAAACAACTATTTTCATTAAAAGGCTTGAGTCTGTACATCGGATCTCAAAGATAAGTATTTATAACTCTCAAAATAAATAAAAATTAAGCCAGCCTAACCGAAAAAATCAAGTTCGACTCTAGTCCCTGTTGATCTCTCGGTCATGGTGGTCGAACAGGCACCAAATGTATACGCCGTCCCTAAAGCTGTCCAACTCATGGCTGGTCCAGCTTTCCCTTTCCCTTACCTGGACCACATAGCATCTGTGAGCCAAGGCTCAGTAAGAAAACTTAATTCAGAAATAGAAACGAATAGCAATATATAAACTGTACACTTAAATCGTTCGATTTAATAACAACAGATCATATGCAATAAGCTAGGCAATAATAATAATCTGCTCAATTCAACATATAATTCAATCACATCATTTAATACAGTTAGGTAAGTGCGAACAACACTTATGTTTACTTAGTAACGTTCAGGCCCGACTCCTTAAGGATGAGTCCTCTAGTTATATAGCTCACCCCGGCTCACTTAGGCTAGGTTGCGTTCCACACACTTAACGTTAGCCCCGGCTCCCTTAGGCTGGACTTTCATATCAAATATAAACAAACAAATAGATTGTTGAACACGCAATCGATTGCAGCATAAACCAACATGCCTATCTAGATATTCTCAAATATAGATATAATCATAATCGCACATATAAATGACCACACTCGTTAATAAGGGTCCAAGCCCCAGTCACAACCCGGGTGTAGTTTTCTTACCTCGAGTCCCGAGATGAAGGTGTAAGACAGTCTCGAGCATGATCCCTAATGTCGAGCCTTAACAGTAGACCTAGTCAAAACATAATAATAAATAACAATTAAAACCTAAACCAATTAAAAGCTTCATAATAATATACTAGCCTTCGGGACCTCGAATTCCACTAAACTGGGTAGTAGAATCCTTCCTCAGCACTTAGGATTGAGTTCCCGAGCCTACAAACCCTATTTGGCCAATATTTCCTATTTGAGACACGACTCTCCTCAGAGGCGTCGCGACCCTCAACAACTCAGAGTGCATTCTAAGGAAATTCCCTAGACACGTGTCGCGGCACACCCTGCCCAGTGTCATAGCGCCAAGGCGATTCAACAAGCCCCCTTAGCCCTTCTGGGTTCATGCGGGCTACAGCGCCTAAGGACAGTGTCGTGGCACAACCCTGCGAACCCAGAAACCTCAGCATTTTCCCTGCGTTTTCCCAAGCCAAATTCACTAAAAAAAATCAACCTAAATAGCAGCTAAACCCAAGATTCAGTCTAGAACTCCCATACACACAACATAAGTAACATTATTACCCCTAAAACTAACCAAGAACCCTATCCAAACTTAACAACCAAGGCTAGAACAAAACTCAGTTAAAACCTATGCTAACTAGAGAAATTAGGCAGTACAACTTACCTTAGAAATGATTTCGACCCTTGAGCTAACTCCAAACTTGCTCTTAGCTTGATTCCTCAGTTCCCAGCCCCAAATTTCAGAGTTCTTCTCAAAATCCCAAAATCTTCACAAGCTCCATGAAGAGAGGAGGAAAACGAGAGCGAGAGAGGGTTGAGAGATTGCTATTTTTTCTTTTCTCCTTCTGATTGTTTCTCAATTTACCTAAGTCTATCCTCTAACATCAACAAAAAGTCTAAAGTGCCCCTAGGACAAGACCTTTCATTTCAATGCCCTCAAGGGCAAAATGGTCTTTAGCCCCATTTCCCGCTAATTCCTTGAGTAGTCCTACGAATTCCCAATTAGTCACGACATACCCAATTTATCACCAATTAACTACCCGTTACCCCATAAATCCCAAATACGCACAAAGTCCCCGAAATACCCCTAGGCTCACCCCGAGCCGAGCATTTGACCCCGTTGTGACTATTCTGCTATTCCGCTCCCTAGGATCGCCTCAAACTGAACACTGCAAATATATCCACATAATAATGTAGTCTCAATCATTTAACATATATAATCACATTTATACCCTCAATGGGTCAAAATCACAAATATGCCCTTATTAACAAGAATGGGCTCACATGCATATTTAATGCACATATATTAATATTACCATATAATCATGTATGCCACATAGTCACACATTTAATCAATTATTTTCACATATATATCCAGTTATGCCCTCCCGGCACACTAATCAAGGCATTAAGCCTTATTAGCAAATTTGTGACGTTACAGGCCACTTATCAGAGATTGGTAAACCATATGTTCAAGAACCAGTTGGGTAGGAACATGGAGGTTTATGTGGATGACATGCTGGCCAAATCCAGGATGGCCCCCAACCACATGAGAGACCTGGCGGAAGTGTTTTTGCTCCTTCGCAGGTTCGGGATGAAGTTGTGATGGGCCCAAAATGGGTATGTTTTAAAAATTTATAACTCGCAAGCGCACAAATCGTATATGAAGTATAGTGTTCGTGTAAGCACGAGATCAAACCCAAAGGAGTTGTCTAAAATCATAAAGAAAACTATTGTAACCAAAATTAATCAATTCTAACCTAGCTCCAAAGATTGATGAGAATTTGTGAAAAAAAAATCAAATAAGAGATAATAATAAAGAAATTAAAGACAATATATAAAAATAAATTAATAGTAGAAGTCAAGATGGTAAAAGAAGATTATTAAGGTATTAGAATCCACAAAATATAAGTTCAATAATATTTATAAGTACATTGATTCTCAAGTTTCATTAATAGTAGAAATTAATCACTATTACTTATTCAAATTAGATATTCTATTTAAGCACAAATTATCATGGAATTGTAGGATTTATCTTCACTTTTAAAATTATAAGTTCAAAGTATTTAATGTAAATCAATCTAATGAAATAACAAATAAATCAATGAATATTATTTATAAGACAAAACATAATATTTTTGTTCTAAGCATTTGATGTGCACAATTTAATGGCACACCTTAATCAAAGAATATTATGATTTTGCACTAATGAAGAACAAAGTGTAAATATATTCTATCAATCAAAAATACAAGATATTTAAGATGAAAGAAAATATTTGAAGAAGAAAATCCATAAACTTTATTGTACAAAATGGGAAATCAACATACAACATAAATACTATCTAGTTACATATTGTTTCCTCATCACCTTAATAATCTTAAAAAGATTAGAAACTCATAACTAGAATAGAAATTACAAACCCAAAAATTACAAACATAAATAGGAAAATTTGGAGGAGGAACCCCCAAATTTTTCCTCTAAAAACTCATAGAAAAAATGACCAAAAAGAATAAAAAGATGAAGAGAATTGAGTGGTCTTGAAAATGTAGAAATTTTGTATTGTGACCTCCTCCAAATTAAGCACCCTCAAATGGTCTTGAAAATTCCCTATTTATAGCCAAAATGAGAGTATTATAATAATCAATTTAAATTAATTAACTTGATTAAATTAATAATAATATGGAAAATAGGGGTAAATTTTAGGGTGTAATGATGATTTTGGGATCAAATTTGTGGAAAAGTTTGGGTGAAAATATGGCATTTTTAGACATTGGGGACAAGGCTGCAATTGTTGGGCTCAAAAAGCACAAAGGGGGCTGGTTGGGTGGCTAGGCAAGGCAGGGGAGGTAGCTGGGAGGTTGGGCCTGGCGTGGTGGACTGAAGGAAGGCTGGGTCTTGGTGACGTGGGCTGGCTGCTGAGGCAGCTGGGCATGGGCCTGGAAGCTTGGGCCAGTGAGGTGCAGGCCTGGGCAGGTGCGGCCCAGTGGGCTGCTGAAGGCTGGGCCGACTGGAAAGGAGAAGGAGGTTGTGGCCGTGGGCTTTGGGTGGTTGGGCTCATGGAGCTTCAATTTCCTCATTTTCTCTTTTCTTTCTTCAAAAATGCCACTTCTTTCGTTTGATTTCCTTACTTTTCAAAGCCCAAAAAAACAACGTACTCCCTACAAAATAAACATAAATTAAATCATAATCAAATATTTTCAATTATAAAATAAATCATATTAATTCATTGAAAATATTAATTAAAACTTAATTTAATTTAACATTAAAGATCAACAAAAGTGCATTTTTTTTACTTCTAACTAAACTCAATAATTCAATTGATTAAACTACAACATTTTACAATAATATAACTAAAAAAATACACAAAAATCTATAAAATTAAAATAAACCTAATAAATTCAAAATTACTTTAAAACTTGATAAATCAATTAAAAACTCAAGAATTAAGCAACAATTAGCATATAAAAAGTGGTAAAATAACTCTATTTTGTAGAGTTATCAAGTTGAACCCCCAAAAGTGCCATTTTGGAGTTGCCTCTGGGAACTTCTTGGGTTTTATTGTCAGTGCCCGGGGAATAGAGGCAAACCCCGAGAAGATCAAAGCTTTGGTCAATATGCCATCCCCCCACAAGCATAAAGATGTGCAGAGTCTCACTGGGAGGATAGCAGCCCTAAGTTGCTTTGTCTCCAAGGCAACTGACAAGTGCATACCATTCTTCAACATACTTTGAGGAGGTTAGAGGTTTGAATGGACGAAGGAGTGCAAACATGCATTCCAGCAACTAAAGGTGCACATGGCTAGCCCATCGATCCTCTCAAAGCCCATAGATGGAGAATCATTCCTCCTCTATAGGGTCGTGTTGGAGGATTCCCTCAATGTCACCTTGGTGCGTAAGGAAGGTTGTGTCCAACACCCCGTGTACTATACAAGTAAGAGACTCCTTGAGGTGGAATCAAGGTACCCGCTTATAAAGAAGTTAACATTTTGTCTAATGGTTGCTTCTCAAAAATTAAGGCCCTATTTCCAAGTGCATCCCATCAAGGTTCTTACTAACCATCCCTTGTGGCAAGTCCTTCAGAAGTCGGAGTCATCCAAGAGACTCCTTAAGTGGGCGGTTGAATTGAGTCAGTTCGACATCACCTATCTCCCGAGGACTCCCATCAAGGGACAAGCACTGACAAATTTCATTGCCTAGTGCACGGGAAATCATGAGAGACTTGGGAACACACCAGTGGTCGGGCCTATATGGAAGCTATACGTAGATGGGTCTTCCAATGAGAACGAAGCCGGAGTGGGTCTAATCTTGGTATCCCCCAAAGGACACAGGGACCACAGTGCTCTGAGGTTTGGGTTTGATGCTTCCAACAACGAGGCCGAGTACGAAGCACTTATTGCTGGGCTTCGGGTGGCCCTGGAGGTCAAGGCCAAGGGCCTCAAGATCTTCAGCGACTCGCAGTTTGTAGTCAATTAGGTGCTCGGAGAATACCAGGCCTGGGGGACGAAGATGGATGCTTATTTGGCGTAAACCCAAGAAATGTTGGACAGCTTCAAGAAATTTACCATACGACAAGTGCCACAGGAATAGAATTCTAATGTTGATGCCCTGACTAAGCTTGCTACCACCAAGGACTCTGAGTTAATTTGACTACTTGGTCACTCCGAGCATCTCAGCCCCCGAGGAGGTAGATGTAATTTATCCCCAGGATGGCTGGATGGAGCCCATTGTGAAGTATCTTGTATTTGGGGGAGTTACCGCAGGATAAGAAAGCAGCTCGAAAGTTGCTTTACCAGATGCCTCAGTACGTCATCATGGACAGTAAGCTATACAAGCGAGGATATTTACTGCCCTTACTCCATTGTGTGTCCAAGCAAGAAGCCAATCTTATACTACACGAAGTACATGAAGGCTTTTGCGAGGACCACGCTGGGGGGCAAAGCCTCACCAAGAAAATCTTGAGACAGGGATACTTTTGGGCCACTATGAATGGCGATGCGATGGATTACATCAAGAAGTGTGACAAGTGCCAATGCTTCACCAACATACCCCGAGCTCCTCCAAACTAGCTCACTCAGATGGTGAGTTAGTGGCCCTTCGCAATCTGGGTCATTGACCTTATTGGGTCCTTGTCCACAGGGAAAGGAGGAGTGAAGTATGCAATTATGGCGGTCGACTACTTCACGAAGTGGGTCGAGGCTGAACCCCTTGCTACAATCACCTCCAAGAAGGCATTGGACTTCATCATCAAGAATATCATTTTCCGCTACGGGCTCCCGAGAAAGATAGTTTTCTACAACGGCCTATAGTTCGACAATGAGTTGTTCACAGATTTCTATCGAGGGCATAGGGTGGTGAAGAGCTTCTCCTCTGTAGCTCACCCGCACGCAAATGGACAGGTTGAAGCAGTCAACAAGACGCTTAAGGCCCCCATGAAAAAATGTCTGTAATAGGTGAAAGGCGCTTGGCCCGAGGAGTTGCCTAAGGCATTGTGGAGTTACTGTACCACTCCTAGGACCTCAACTAAAACGTACCAAATATCCTAATAAGGCTTATGGCCTTGATTAGGGGGCCAGGATGACAAATTATGGAATTATTGTGTTTATGTGATATATATATATATATGTGCATCATTATGTGATTATGTGAGTTATATTATAGTATTACTTGATATGCATGTTTAGGTGTATTAAATATGCATGTCGGCCCATTTTTATTTAAAAGGGAATTTTTTGTAATTTGGCCTGCTATGGGTATTTGGCATATATGTGGTATGTGTGTGGTACTACATTACTATTTGGATATGTTTGGGTTACTCGCCATGAGACGATCCTAGGGAATAAGCTAATGGGAAAGTCACAACGGGACCCATACTTGACTCGGAGTGAGTCAATGGATATATTGGGTATTTAGCACATTACCAGGATATTGGGTAATGGGAATGATTATTTGATGATATATTGGGAGTTAGTGAGATCAGGAGGGAACTCTGGGAATTTTGACTATTTTACCCCGGGAGCATTTTTTGGACCCCGAGCATTAGGATTTGCTTGAGGTTACTTAAGCATGAAGTAACCTATCAGAAACATAAAAAGAACGTTCAATACGTTCTCTCTCTCTCTCTCTCTCTCTCTCTCTCTCTCTCTCTCTCTCTCTCTCTCTCTCTCCCGTTCTCTTTTATACGTCGTTAGCATTTTTGAAGGAAACTCGAGTTTTAAGACTCGGATTCAAGCAAGGTTAGAGTCATAACGATTCTAAGGAAGATTAGAAGCTTACTAGCTGGAGGATTTAATTGGGAAACGACTCAATTAGAGGTAGTCCAAGTTTTAAGTTTTGAGTTTTCAAGTTTTTAAGCTTTGATTGGATTTTATGCTTTGATGAGATTTTGAGTTATTTAAAGCTTAGGTTTTGATAGTTTTGGGCCATTGGGATGTTTGGGAACTTTTTTGGGGGGGGATTTGATTATGTTTGGATAGGTTTTTGGAGGATTTTAAATGGGAAAAAATGAATAAAATGGCTGGGTTCAAGGTTGTGTCGTGACCTTGTTCTTGGAAGTCGCAACCTATGTAAACCAAAAACCAGGAGGGGTTCAGCCTAGGGGGTGTGCCGCGACTCTAGGGGGAAAATCGCGGCCCACACCCTGAAGCCCAGGCAGAGGGTTGTCTGTTTAGGAGGCACACCGCTATCCCCATGGCCAAGTAGTTGTCTGCCTGTGTAGTTTTGGCCAGGTTGGGTTTTAGTCGTTGAAACTTAAACCTAAGGGCTCGGGATCAATCCTACTACCCGGTTTGGTAGGATTCTACGTCCCGGAGGCTAGGACTCAGTCCGGAAGTCTTGATTTACTCTTTTTTTATAGAATTCTATATTATGGTTATGACTAGGTGATCGCTAGGGGTTCAAAATAAGGATCGTGCTTGAGGGTCATTTATTGGTAACCTGTACTTGGACCAAAGGTAAGAAAACTACACCCAGTATGTGATGTATGTGATGCCTGTGATACATGTGATTATGGCATGGCATGAATTTTGACTATGGAATTGATCAAAGCTTGAGTCTCTGTAAATGTGCATGATTATGATTATGCTTGTGATTGTTGATTAAGCATATCGAGTGCCTTATATCTTGATATTTGAAATATGATATATGTCTGTTTGCATTACCTCATCAAGGAAGCACTGACTTATTAGTCAAGGACGGCAATAGCGCTAAGCACTGGTCCTAAAGCACTGACTTATTAGTCAATAGCGGCAATAGCGAGCGTTGGTCGATATGATTAGATCTAATCAATAGAGCATTATACGCTTGTCCCACCCAATGGTCGAAGAAAACTAAAGCACTTGACTAGTCTATGACTAGTTACCCAGAGCCAGGGCTAAAAGGCCCAGGTGACTTGATGGTCACATGGCTCAGAGCGCAGGACCCCAGAATAACTTAGCAGCCATATATTCAGGGCACAGGATCCCAAGTTGACCCCATGGTCATCTATCCAATGGACAAGATCCCAGGTTGACTCCATGGTCATCTACCCAGGACACCCGACCCCAGGTTGACTCCATGGTCGTCTATTTAGGGCGTAGGACCCCAGGCTGACTCCATGGTCATCTATTTAGGGCGCAGGCCCCCAGGTTGACTCCATAGTCATCTATTCAGGGCAAAGGACCCGAGGTTGACCCCATGGTCATCTGATTAGGGCTGCAAGTCCCAGAATGATCCCATAATCATTTATTTGTACTTGTCTGCATGCATGAATAGGGTTATTACTACCAGGCATGCTTATTTGATGACATGCTATTAACTGCTTATGAGCATGTTTAAGTTTTCTTGTTGAGCCTTGGCTCACGGGTGCTATGTGGTGCAGGTAAAGTTAAAAGAAATATGGACCATCCTTGAGTTGCAGAACTTAGGTGATGATGTGTACATATGCGGTTGCTTGACCACCACGGCTGAGGGTTTAAAGGGGAACTAGGGTCAAACCCTATTTTGCAGCTTAAGTCGGGAAGTTGTGACTCTTTTATTGTAATTAACCTTTCAAATGTATTTTGGGATCCCACGTATACAGTAAACATTTTAGTGAAATGCTTGTGTCTTTGACCAAAATTTTTAACCTTAAACTGTTAATCACATTTAGTTACACGATTATGGACAAATGACTTGTTTCACGAGTTTAGCACTATTTAAAATACGTTGGGTAACGGTCCCTGGGTAGTAGGGCGTTACAACTTGGTATTAGAGCGAGCCAATGTTAAGGGTTCCTATAGACAAGTTGGGCATGTACACGCGTCACTAGAGGCATGCTTCACTCAGGGTATGGTAACTATTTATGTGGTTGTGTCTAATTGCTTAAATAGAATGTAAATGATGTACCTGCATACCTTATTAGGAAGCATGAGATTTTGTTAGGGCTTAGCCCTTGACTATTGATATGATTATGTGATTACCTGCTCAATGATTATATGAATGTGTTAATTGCATGTTGGAGTTGAGAGCATGGTATGTATGTTGGTAGAGCAGGGGTTATGGATTAATGCATGAATGTTGTCGGCATGTATTTTGGTACCGCAGTGGTATGTGAGTGTGGTGTTGTGTGATTATTCCCGTGGGGGAAGGCTTTTGAATGTGTGCATCATGTTTAATGGATCAAGTTACTGACTGCAGACTAATCAGAGGTTATGTACCCAAAGCAATTAATGTGACCTGGTGGTGGTTATACCGAGGCTAGGAATTATAGCCAGGGCCTGAGCCCTTCACCTACCCCTCAGAATTTGCAGCAGGTGTTTACAGATATGTAATTAAGATTGCAGAGGCAAGAGGAAGAGATCAGTGTTTAAAACAGCAACAGGTTCTGTCAGGAAACACCTCTTCCTTTGCTATGTCAGCAGTGGCACCAGTATTGGCCCAGCCTAGGGTTGAGAACATGTGGGAATTTCTTTGTGGAAGATTCCAGGAATATTACCCTCCAGTTTTTGAGGGAGGCCTAGATCCATTCAGAGTTGAGCAATGGATGGGCATGATCAGTTCCATCCTCGACAGTATGGGAGTGGTAGGTCACGATAGGGTGATCTGTGCTACATATGTGTTGCAGGAAGATGCCTGGACGTGGTGGGAAGTGGTATCCTAGGCACAAGATACAACTGCAATGAACTGGAAAGAATTTAGACAGTTATTTAGTGAAATATATTACTATGATGCAGTCAAGACTGCTAAGACAAATGAGTTCGAACCTGGTTCAGAGCAATGCAACAATAACCGAGTATGTTAATAGATTCAATGGGTTGGCCAAGTATTATTTTGATATGATACCAACAAATGTGGCTTGGAAAGAACGATTTATCCAGGGATTGAATCCCAGAATAGCTCAAGGCGTTAGAGTCGCCCCAGTACATGAAATCTCTACCTACGCTCAGGTGGTAGGGAAGGCTCTTATTGTTGAGAGCACAGGAAATGAGATTGAGAAGGAGAGTGTCGGAGAGCATGGAGCTCAGACAGTGATACCTCCGTTTATTGGATCGGGCAAGGATGAGGATTGGAAAGTCCACCCCACTCGATGCAAGAGGCGTCATTTGGGAGAATGTCGAGAAAAGGCATGTTTCTTATGTGGGATGGTTGGGCACTTCAAGAGAGATTGCCTAGGGCGAAGGAAGGATGAGCCAAAAGGGGCGGACAACTCAACCCCGGCTCGAGTGTTTGCTCTGACACAGTCAGAGTCAGAGACTAAGACTGGGGTTGGTTCCTCAGTAGTGGCAGGTCAACTTTTAGTTCTGATTTTTTGTATTATGTTGATTGGTTTTGGTGCCATGTTGTTCTTTGCTTTGTTGCATCTAGAGAGGCGTAGACTTGATATGCAGATTACATGGTTATGTTGTGATGAGAATGTGGTACTCTATTGGTAATTTTAAGAAATGAGTTAGATTATTGTGGAAAGGACTCATCAGTTGATTTGATAGAGTTGGTTATGACTGACTTCGGTATGATCCTGGATATGGATTGGTTAGCCAAGTTTGGGGTAATGATAGATTGCAAGAAAAGGATGGTAACTCTTGGGCTTGAGGGTGAGAAACCCTTATATTTGTTGGCACTGTGCATGGACCTCGTATGCTTATGACATCTGTACTTAGAGCTAAAGACCTATTGTAAGAGGGATGCATAGGACTCTTAGCTAGTGTGGTGGATACCACTAAGGTCACGCCAGTGGGATTAAGATAGACTAGATTAGTCTGTGAGTTTCTGGATGTGTTCCAGGGGATTTTCCAAGGTTACCTTTACACCAAACGGGAGAATGGTGATTAGGTTTGTGCCAAGGACAGAACCAGGTCTAGGGCATAGTATTGAAGGGCTTCAGCAGAGCTGTAGAAACTAAAGGCTCAATTATTAAGTAAGATGATATTCTTTAAGGTGGATCTTCGATCTGGTTATTACTAGTTGAAGATCAGGGAAAAGGATATGCAGAAGACTTCCTTCTATATCAAATATGGGCACTAGGAGTGTTGAGTTATGTCTTGTGGATTTGACTTATGCCCCAGTTGTTTTGATGGATAAGATGAATAGGGTATTCAGAGATTATTTGAATTGGTTTGTGATTGTCTTGATCAATGATATTGTGGTATACTCTCAGTCAGAAATTGGCCAAGGCCAAGAAACTCTTTAGGGGTCAGGAGTTTCCTTGGATGGGCAGGATATTACATGTGTTTTGTGAAAGAATTCTCGAGGATTGTTACCTCATTGATAAAAAAAAGTGATTGCCTATGCATCACATCAGTTAAATGATATGACCAGAGCTAGAATAGAGTTACTAATGGGCCAGTTTGCCAACATTACACTTGAGTTTACTATTGTAGAGAGGATCAAAGGAAAACAATTGAGTGAACCACAGATGGGAAGAATTAAGGGAAATGTCTTAGCTGGGTTAGCTAAGGACTATGCAGTGTCAGGCATGAGTTTATTGAGGTATAAGGATCAGATTAGTATTCTGATGGACACTGAGATTAAATGGGAGGTTCTGGATGAATCTCATACTACCCCTTATTCTCTTCATCTAGTCACCATGAAGATGTACCAGGATGTGAAAGCTTTATATTGGTGTCCTGGGATGGAGAGGAACGTAATTGAATATGTGACAAAGTGCCTAACATAATAGCAGGTCAAGACAGAGTATCAGAAATCAGTAAGGCCAATACAGCCTTTGTATATTCCATAGTGGAAGTAAGAGAACATCGTGATGGATTTCGCGGTGGGGCTGCCCAGGATAGTGGGCCAACATGATTCAGTTCGGGTCATTATGGACTAGTATACAAATTCAGCTTGCTTTTATCAGTAAGGATGCATAATACAGTTGACCAGTACGCAGATCTCTCTGTGAAAGAGAGATAGTATGCCTTCTTGGGACTTTGAGGTCTACCCTGATGGATAAGGACCCTGCATTTACCTCCAAGTTTTGGGGAAGGTTGCAGAAGGCGATGAGTATACAGTTGGAGTTCAGTACAGCTTATTACCTTCAAATTGATGGTAAATCAGAGGGAGTTATTCAGTTATTAAAAAGGGCACCTTATAAGATAATGTATCGTAGGAAATGTAGATCGCTCATTCGCTGGGATGAGATAAGTAAGATGTTATATTTGGATCCTGTGGTACTTTAGGGGATCATTGAGGCTATTGAAAAGATTAAAGCTCGGATGCTCGCTTCTCAGAGTAAATGGGAAAGTTATGTTAATTTGAAGTGAAGGAACGTGGAGTTCCAAATGGAAGGCTATATCTTCCTTAGAGTATCTCCATGGAAAGGGGTGAGGAGATAAGAGCAAGTTGAGCTCTAAATTAATAGACTGTTTGAAATCCTGGATAGAATCGGTCAGGTGGCCTATAGACTGGTCTTATCTTCGGCAATGTCGGTCGTATACAATGTATTTCATATTTCCATGTTGAGAAAACATGTGCTAGACGAGACTCATGTGTTGAGTTATGATGATCTAGAATTGGAAGCAGAATTATCCTGTGAGGAATAGCCAGTTCAGATTTTAACAAAGAGAACAAGGTTCTGAGGAACAATGCTATACCTTGGGTTAAGGTATTATACAGAAATAGTAAGGTCAAGGGAGTGACCTGGAAACTGGAATCAGTATGCGGAATTGATATTCTGGGCTATTCAAATAAAATTTTGAGGACGAAATTTCTGTAAGGAGAGGATAGTTGTATTGTCCCAAATTTCCTATTAAGGCTCAGGGCCTTAATTAAGGGGCCAGGATGGCAAATTATGGAATTATTGTGATTATGTGATATATATATATGTGCATCATTATGTGATTATGTGAGTTATATTATAATATGACTTGATATGCATGTTTAGGTGTATTAAACATGCATGTAGGCCCATTTTTGTTTAAAAGGGAAATTTTTGTAATTTGACTCGTTATGGGTATATTTGGCATATATGTGGTATGTGTGTGGTACTACATTACTATGTGGATATGTTTGGGTTACTCGGCACGAGACAATCATAGGGAGTAAGCTAATGGGAAAGTCACAACGAGACCCATACTTGACACGGAGTGAGTCAAGGGGTATATTGGGTATTTAGCACATTATCGGGATATTGGGTAATGGGAATGATTATTTGATGATATATTGGGAGTTAGTGAGATCAGGGGGGAATTCAGGAAATTTTGACTATTTTACCCCGGGGGGCGTTTTTGGGACCCCAAGCATTAGGATTTGCTTTAGGTTACTTAAGCTTGAATTAACCTGTCAAAAACATAAAAAGAATGTTCAGTACATTCTCTCTCTCTCCAGTTCTCTTTCTGACGTCGTTAGCATTTTCGAAGGAAACTCGAGTTTTAGGACTTGGATTCAAGCAAGGTTAGAGTCATAATGATTCTAAGGAAGATTAGAATTTTATTAGCCGGAGGATTTAATTGGGAAACGACTCAATCAAAGGTGATCCAAGTTTTAAGTTTTGAGTTTTTAAGCTTTGATTGGATTTTATGCTTTGATGAGTTTTTGAGTTGTTTAAAGATTATGTTTTGATGGTTTTGGGCCATTGGGATGTTTGGGAACTTTATTTTTGGGATTTGAATATGTTTGGATAGGTTTTTGGAGGATTTTAAATGGGAAAAAATGAAGAAAATTGCTGGGCTTGAGGTTGGGTCGCGACCTTGTTCTTGGAAGTTGCGACCTATGTGAACCCAGAACCGGGAAGGGTTCTGCCTGGGGGGGGCGCCGCGACTCTAGGGGGCAAGTCGTTGCTCGCACCCTGAAGCCCAGGCAGAGGGCTGTCTATCTAGGAGGCGCGCAGCGACCCCCAGGGCCAAGTCGCGGCCCGCCCGTGCAGTTTTGGTCGGGTTGGGTTTTTAGTCGTGGGAACTTAAACCTAAGGGCTTGGGATCGATCCTACTACCCGGTTTAGTAGGATTCGACGTCCTAAAGGCTAGGACTCAGTCTGGAAGTCTTTATTTACTCTTTTTTGACGGGATTCTATATTATGGTTGTGAGTAGGTGATCGCTAAGGGTTCAGAATCAAGATCGTGCTCGAGGGTCGTTTATTGGTAACCTGTGCTTGGACCAAAGGTAAGAAAACTACACCCAGTATGTGATGCATGTGACATATATGATACATGTGATTATGGCATGGCATGAATGTTGAATATGGAATTGATCAGAGCTTGAGTCTCTGTAAATATGCATGATTATGATTATGCTTGTGATTGTTGATTAAGCATGCTGAGTGCCTTATATCTGGATATTTGACATATGATATATGCCTGTTTGCATTACCTCATCGAGGAAGCACTGACTTATTAGTCAAGGATGACAATAGCGCTGAACGCTGGTCATAAAGCACTGACTTATTAGTCAAGAGCGGCAATAGTGCATCGAGCGCTGGTCGATATGATTAGATCTAATCAATAGAGCATTATATGCTCGTCTAACCCAATTGTCGAAGAAAACTAAATCACTTGGCTAGTCTATGGCTAGTTACTCAGAGCCAGGGCTAAAAGGACCAGGTGACTTGATAATCACATGGCTTAGGGCGCAGGATCCCAGAATGACTTAATAGTCTCTATTCAGGGCACAGGACCCCAGGTTGACCCCATTGTCATCTATCCAATGCACAAGACCCCAGGTTGACTCCACGGTCATCTACCCAGGACACACGACCCCAGGTTGACTCCATGGTCATCTATTTTGGATGCAGGACCCCAAGTTGACTCCATGGTAATATATTCAGGGCGCAGGACCCCGTGTTGACTCCATGGTCATCTATTCAGGGCAAAGGACCCCAGGTTGACCCCCATGGTCATCTGATTAGGGATGCAAACCCCAGAATGATCCCATAATCATATATTTGTACCTACTTGCATGCGTGATTAGGGTTATTACTACTAGGCATGCTTATTATGATTTGGTGACATGTTATTAACTACTTATGAGGATGTTTAAGTTTTCCGGCTAAGCCTCGGCTCGCAGGTGCTATGTGGTGTAGGTAAAGGTAAAAGAAAGATGGACCATCCTTGAGTTGGAGAGCTTAGGTGACGATGTGTACATATGCGGCTTTTTGACCACCACGACCGAGGGTTTAAAGAGGAACTAGGGTCAAACCCTATTTTGCCGCTTAGGTCGGCAGGTTGTAACTCTTTTATTGTAATTAACATTTCAAATGTATTTTGGGATCCCACGTATACAGTAAATTTTTTAGTGAAACGTTTGTATCTTTGACCAAAAATTTTAACCCTAAATCATTAATCATATTTAGTTACACGATTATGGCCAAATGACTCGTTTAGCGAGTTTAGCACTTTTTCAAATACACAGTGTAACAGTCCTTAGGTAGTAGGGTGTTACATCAAATGACCCCTCACCATTCTCCATGGCCTGCGGGTACAAAGTGATGCTCCCAGTTGAGACAGCAATCTCCACACACCGAAGAGATACGTATGATTCGACCATAAATCACACTTTACTCCAAGAGTCTCTAGACCTCATGGAGGAGCTCTGCAAAACTTCTCAGCTTCGAGTAGCTTCCTACCAGCAGAAAGTGGCCAGATACTTTAACTCTAAATTGAAGGATAGAAAATTTGGTGTTGCGAAGAGTTTTCCTAGCCATCCGAGATCCTGGTGCTAGGGTGTTGGGCCTCAACATGGAAGGTTAGTACCAAGTCGAGAGCGTTGTATGTCCAGAGACTTACAAGCTTCCCTGGCTGAGTAGGGAGGTAGTACCCCACACATGGAATGAAGAGCATCTCCATCGTTATTACCAGTGATGTGAGCATTGTATTTTTGTTAAATTCTGTAATCATTTTGTAGCCTCTGGGCACAAGTAATGGAAACCGTGTAGACAAAACTCAGTTATAAATTTAAAAGAATCTGCTTATATTTTAGCTTCCTTTTTTATTCTATTTGTACTACTCTAAGAGCACCCGCTCGCTGGCCTGGACAAGTGAACGTAGACTAGTCTCTGATCAATTGGGGGACATAGGGTTAGGGAAGCCTCATAGATTATAGTGTCTCGCAGAGGATGACCTAGAAAACTAAGCTTGTCTTGAGCGGAGTAAGCCTAATGTCAATACCCAGAGAATAGAAAAATCTAGGGAACCAAGCAAGTCTGGGGAAGTCCATGACTTAAAGATCCTAGTAGCGCTAGAACGAACTTTGGGTTGCCTCCTAAGGATATTGAGTCTAAGGAGCCATGACCAAAGTCCTTAGATCTTGAGAGGCAACGAAACCTGAGTAATTTGTACTCGGGCTTAAAGACCTAGGGAACTAAGCTTGTCGTGAGAGTAGGCCTAATGTCACGGGACATTGAAGATTAGAAAATCATATTTGTACTAGAGTGGACTTGTGTTTCCTCCTGAGGAGCTGTGACCAAGTTCCTAAATCTCGAGATGTGAAGAAAATCCTGAGTCGTATGCACTCGAGCCTGAAGCCTCAAGTTGCCAAAACTCGAGCATCGCAAGGTTAATCCTAGCACTGGAAGTCAGTGACCTGGGAAGCTAAGCTAGCCAACGAGTGAAGCAACCTAAGTGTCATGGGACACCTAAGCTAAGACCTGGGAAAATTCCTAGCATCGAAAAAATCCAAGTAACGCGAGGTTCGACCTAAGGTATTCTCTCGAGGACCCCACGTGCTCGAGGAATGAAAACTAGGTCCCAATCCTCGAGATGTGAACGGAGTCCCGAGTCATATGTACTCGGGCACAACCCCAAAATAATCTCCTCGACGATGAGAAATCCATGTAACGCGAGTGCTAACTCGAGGTGTGAACAGAAATCTAACATCGCGATACCTAGCCTAAGGACGTAAGACTCGGTTGCATGCTCCGGGTGTTGGAAATAGTGCCCTTAAAGCAATCGTAGTTGACAAATGTTTTAAATGAAATAAAATTTAATTGAATTATTATATATATAGACTATGTTCGATATTATATGATAATATTAAGAGAATATAAGAAAATTCCAAGGTGTATCTATGTGGTCTTAATCTCATATTGGTATGGAAGGGTCGAGATTAAGATAATAAACTTAAATAGTTCGCAGTAAAATAAAGTTATGGAATCTTTAGATTAATTACTAATAGTACGGTCCACTATTATTATGAATACATGTGACCTAGATTAGGGTTACAAGTGTAGTAGGACACTTTAGTGGAGGTGCTTTGCATGCTGAGAGTATGTAAAACTGGACCAGATGTGATTTGTTAATGCTTGTTTAACTACCGTTTCATAGTATTAATCAAACACATCAAACAATGATCATATACACGATGATCTTAATCCTAAGGTTACTATGAACTCCTAAATATGTCATATGATCCTTTGATTCATGCGTTAAGGTTTGTCAGAATGATCATGCTAAGAACAATTGTTTTGGGAACTCAATGATATATATGGTTGGGGACGTAGTTTAACAGTAAGGAATCTATGCCTTCTTATAGATTGAATAATGGTTCCCTATTGAGTTAGCTTTTGGAACTGAAAAGGTTATGAGTGCTCACGTCGCAAACTTGTTGTGACACAACCTTCACTAATAAAGTCAATGGTACTCTAGGAACAAGATATAGCTAAAAGGGTAAAACATTAATTTTATTCCCTTTTAATCATGAACCATTAATAGATGATTAACGTTGTATATAATGATTATATCAATGGACACTTTATTCTTTAATAAAGTACTCAATAAATATATGTCTGTAATTATCAAGAGTTTAATCTCATATTTATAGTGGAGTAATCATGAGATTAATAAATATGATTATTTAATCAAATAGCTTTGATTAATAATGTAATATTTATTGGAGCTTGATATTATAGGTCCATAAGTCCCCAGGGTGGCTCTATCAATACCATATCAAGGTAAGAGTTCATACAAGGGTATAACTGTAATTTGAGAATATGAGAAGAATTTTATTCTTCGGGTCAAGTATGCAATTATATGATAGTTGAGGTTGAATAATTAATTTAGAATTAATTATTAATTTTCAAAAATATATTTATTAATTTAAATATATAAAAATTTTAATTTCATATATATAAATAAATTAATTAATTATTTTATTTGAGTGGGAGAAAATAACATTGGTAAGTAAAAAAAAATAGTTTTTGATTTATTTAATTTTAAAAGATGATGATTGTTGACCCTCGATTTGTCCAACGACACGGAGTCAAAAATACGACAAGAAATGAGATGATAATCAATAATAGAATCTAATGGTAAAGAACAGACACAAACGTTTTATAGTGGTTCGGCCCCAATGAATGGTAATGACCTACGTCCACTTAGTGCTATTATTAATATTGAATCCCAATGCTATGATCAAAGAACTAGGGTTCTTGAGTTTCACGAGCCTTAGGGGAAATACAACTATTTGGAGGATAATCGCAATGTATGCTCTTTCTCTCAGTATTGAGAAGAAAGATTCAAAAGTCCAAAAGTCAAAAGTCCCCTCCTTAAGCTTTCTCATGCATATTTATAAGCTCAAGGTGGGTTACATGGGCCAATGGGCCTTAACTATCCTTAATATTCGTATATCAAGGAAATAAAGAGGAAACAATCAATGTAGTTATTATAAGATTACAATCTTTCAAGGAAACAAACCGAAGCATACGACTAGTCTGGTCGCATCTAATCGTGAGGTTTGATAAAGCATCAGGGAGCTGGTCGATAAGCGAACAACACCTCTTCATTTCAACTCTGCCACGTGTCAACCACGTGTGAGAAATTCTTGCCACATCATCAGCAACCGTTTTTAGGTAAACATTTGCCCCCCAAGTTTATTTTACTGCGACCAACAAAAAGTAAACTTAGGAAACCGACCCTTCGCGCACCCCACCAAATCTGTCAGAGCCGCCCATGCCTTCTCGAAAAAGGTAACTAGTCATGGCCAATCAAGTCTTTTCGATTTCCCAAAAAATTGTCTGACAGCTATTGCACTTCCCCATACTTTGAAAAAAGTAATTCCATGATTACCTCTTTTACGGTGCCACGATCACTATAAATAATACCCCAAGATCACATTTTTACTTTTTACTTTTCATTTATCTTCTCTTCTTCAAGAACTCTGAAGAACTTTGACCATCAGAGCCAAGAAAACCCAGAAGCTTTCATTGCTGATCTAAGGAACTTTCGCTCAGACGTTCAAAACGTTCGTGTTCATACTCTAACTTTCATCCAAGTAAGTTTCCTGAACCTTTCAGTCGTTTGAGATGCCATGCAAAAGCATTTATATTTGTTTCGTATCTGAGCTCTTGAATGTTCTTGGCTGAAACTGTTTTGGGGTAAACGGGCATATTGATCGATGCTCGATAGGGTAGTGAAATAATGTTTTATAGGAGTTAGGAGTCAGTTTGGTAGTTGAGATCGTAGATTTAGGGCGTAAAATCGAAGTAAAAATTTGATTTTTAAGCTAGCTGAAAAACTGGGTTTTTCCCGCCCTTACAGAGTCGAAAAAGCTTTTCCTGAAAAAAATTTCACTTCTGCTTTTTAATCTATTTTCCAAATTGTTCACTTGAAATACAGTGTTTTTTATTAGAATGTTGCTGGTCGTATAAAAGCTTAACTTTTATACACGAGCCATGTTATTCCAACTTTTAAACACAAGGTTTTAGGCCTTAAATTCTCATATCCCCCTTCTCTGTTTGCAGATTTTCATGCAAGATCCGTGGGGAGGTGAGAGACTTATCGACGATGACTTGCTGGCCCAATTTCTTGAGGATGAAGAGCAACTGTCGCTGTTGATACCAGAGATCCCTTTTTCTCGTGTGACCCCAAACATTCCATTTCCCCCACTTCAAAATATGGGTCGAGTAAAGTCCAAAGCCCAGAAAAAGAAGCCATTCGCTTCCCCTTTAAATCAGCCTGCTCCTCGGGCTAAAACTCCTTCGACCAGTGGTCGGGTAGAAAACACCCCCGACCCTGAAATCCAAACTCAAGCCCAACTCTGAAATTCCATTCAACCCAATGTTGAATGGTACGTTGCCCCTCCTAGCCGAGTAACGATTAGGATGATTGCAAATTACATTAAGAAGTATGGACTTCCTCGGGTGACCCTATTCCAACCTACTAGAGACCAACGGGAAAATCTGCCTAGAGGCACCTTCAGTGCCTGGTCGAGGTATCACATCGAGGCAGGAGCGATCCTGCCTCTCCATCCTTTCTTCCAAGGAGTGGCCAACTATTTCGGGGTCGCTCCTTTCCAAATATCCCCAAACGGGTATAGAATTCTCTCTGCACTCTATATCCTTTATAGCCATAAAAAATGGCATGTCCCCACACCACATGAGGTCAACTATCTATTCGACCTAAAATCCTACTCCAATCAAGAAAACACAGGTTCTTCCATTTTTGTCACTAGGAAACGTCCCGCACTTTCCTGAGTGATACCACCTTTATATCCAATGTGGGGAAGTACCATCTAGAGTACTTTCTGACTACAGACATGGTTTCCAACAACCTAGCCTTCACCCAATGAGGTAATATTTTTACTCCCTTAGTCGTTTATTTTCCTTTAATTCTTCCTGCATTACCCTTAGAATTTTAGTGCATTTCAAGCCCGTGGCTGCGACCGGCTCCCACTCCATACATGGAAGTCCGATTAGCACTCTTGGCCAGCATGACTGACATAGAGAAGAGCATCAAGCATCTGGTCACAGAGGCTAACCTGAGGCTGGTCGGGCTTTTGGAACCTCACCAGGATGTGAGGGAGTCAACAGCAGGGAGTGACACCGGTGGGGAGATTCCCAAGCAGCACCCAGACGTGTCGCAACCTCAAAGGAGGAGGACGACTGGAGTGACAATCAGGGAGCCCTCCAGCACCTCGCGAGCTGCTGCTCCCCCTGCCCCACTAGGGAAGGGAAAAAAGAAAGCCACCGAACCCTCTGCTCCCATCGACGAGTCCTCAGATGAGAACGGTACTGTTTTCTCATTCTTAGATAGTTTGCCAATTCCCTGTCACTTATTTGACGGGGACGAAAACTTTAAGTATACTCCAAACTTAAATTCATATTTCTTCCAGGCAGTAAGTGAGGGTAGAAGTAGTTCAGTAAGTAATGTAGCGACCAGTAGTTGTAGCACGAGTACTTTACTTATAATCTCCTTACTTTCTTTTTTAGTTCCATTTATATATTTTGTCTCACTGCTCGTATTGTTTCCTTTTGTGTAGATATGCCGCCTGAAGACGTGTTCAAACATTACAAGGTTGATGCTGCTTCCTCAGGCAGGAAGAAAGACAACAAGAGGGTTCAGGGGGAAAGCAGCAAAACTACCTCAAAGAAGGCCCGGACTGAGGGTCCTTCAGTAACTGTTCCTTCAAAGGAAAACACGCCACCTCCCTCTCCACTCAACCAGCCGGCCTCAACTCCGCCGGTCGATCAGCACTCCATTCCTCCAGCGCCGTCTGACCGGCCACATCGCACTCAGCTCAAAGGCTCTTTGTCCAGCACCGTGGTCAGTTTGGCCAGGGAGAGAATATACAAACTCTCCAAACACAAACATAGTCAAGAGGCCATTGATGGTACCATCTCCATGGAAACCGACCAAATAATAAATCGAGGGCTAAATGAGATAGGCAGTGTAAGTTGCTTTCTATTGTTGAGTAATTTACTTTTAATTTTCTGCCATCACGTTATTCTTTTCATCTGTTCATAGGGATTGCTAACCATGACTATTGGCTGGCACCGCACGGGTGCAATGGTCTCCCAGACCAAAAACTTTGACACCAAGCTCGCTGAGGCAATGAAGGCGCTTGAGGGAAAGAATGCTGACCTGCTCGAGAAGAACACTAAATTAGCCAAGCATAATGGTGAACTGCTTGAGAAAAATTCATAGTTGAATAAGCAGAATGATGAATTGCTCGAGCAGAAATCCACGCTGACCGAGGAGCTGTTGGAAAGTCGGGCCGCCCTGAAGAAATCCAATGAAGATAAAGAAAAATTCAGGGAGAGTGCCAAACTCAACCACCAACAATCCAAACAACTTGAGCTTGATCTGAATGCGAGCAGGAAGGAGACGGAGGAGTTGGAAAGGCATGTGAAGGAGCTCGAAGAAACTGATGCCAAAAACTTGGAGAAGTATAAGGAAGCCACCTGTAACGACCCAAAATCACTAATATGGCTTAAGGGCCTTGATTAGTGTGTCGGGAGGGCATAATTGGTTTATGTGTGAATTTATTAAATATAATGTGTGATTATATAATAAGAATGATTGTATGGTTATATGAATGTTAATGTGATTATATGTTATACTTATGAGAACCACATTATTATGTGGGTAAATCTACAGCATGCGACTTGGGGCGATCCTAGGGAGCTAGTTAGCGGGAAAGTCACAATGGGGCTTAATACTTGACTTGGGGCAAGTCAAGGGGTATTTCAGGTATTGAATGGTTATTTAGGTTATCGAGTTATGGAAATAAATAATTGGAGATATATTTGAGGTTAGGAAGCTTAGGTGGGAATACTGGGGAATTTTACCATTTTACCCTCGGCGACATTTCTGGCACCCCAAGCCTCGGGATTAACTTAATTACCTAAGTATAGACTAAGTAAAAACTCAGAACTCGGTGGAAACAAAGGAATCGACCCTGCTCTCTCTTTCCTTCTCTCTTCTTCTTTCTCAAGGAAAACCACTAAAACTTAAGGAAAACTCAGCTAGAATTCAGTGGATTGAGCTGGAGTTTTAGAGGATTAAACCAGGTGTTCAGTTTAGGAGCTCAATTAGAGTTAAGGTATGTTATAAGCTTTGTGCATGGTGATTAATTCTATGTTTTTGGCTGGGTTTTGAGGTGTTTATGGATTTTGATATTGAAGGATTGGATTGAAGCTGAAACTTGGGAGTTAGCTCAGAAATCTTTAAGGGAGTTGGTTCATCAAAGAAGGTAAGCATGAATTTATGGTTTAATGACTGAACTTTAGTGTTTCCTTGATTGTTTTTTATGTTTTAAGCTTTTAAGTTTCAGAGATTGAAGTGAGATTTTGGTGAGTCTCTAACCTAAGTTTTTGCGGGGTTATGTTGCTGGAATTGTGTTAGAAGCTTTGTGATAATTGAGTTGTGGAATTGGGATAGTTTTGGATGGTTTTGAGTGAGGTTTAAGAGTTAGAAATGGAGGTTTTTCTGGGTTTGAAGGGGTCGAGCTGCGGTATAATACTTGGTGAGCCACGGCCCTTTGAAGCTGATGCATGCTGAGGAAGGAGGGCGGGCCGCGGCATGGGGCTTGTAGGGCCACGACCCGTGCCTGGTTCTGAACCTAGATGGTCTCTGTTTGGGGGCTATGCCGCGGCATGGTAGGCTTGAGCCGCAGCCCTTGAGGGAATTTGGGATTTTGGGATTTTAAGCATGGGAATTTAACCTAGGGAGCTCGGGATCGAATCTACTACTGTGCTTGGTGGAATTCGATGTTCCGGAGATTAGAACTTTGTCTAGAAGCCCTTCTTTAAAATTATTGATGGTATCCCTTATCTTGGTTGTGACTAGGTACTAAGCTAGGGCTCGGGAATCGGATCGTGCTCAAGAGGCATTGCTCGTAATTAGTGCACTTGGAAACTAAAGGTAAGAAAACTGCACCCGGTTGTGGATTTATAATGGAACTAAGGGTTCCCTGTTTTGTATGCTTTGTTAAGGGTGGTATTATGCCATGTAAACAATAGACAAACGACCTAAGAGTGCTGAATTTTACACTAGCGTACAGGGAGCGGCTCGGCCACGAGTAGCTGAGGATAACTTATCATGCACTGAGCTCGGTTTAAGCGGGCCAGAGTCAGTGGGGTAAACAGAGGGTGTGACCTAAGGTGTCGACCCTAATTATCATGTGAATTGGTTGTTATTAATGATTGGTGGGTTTGTCATGCTGAATAGCTAAGTGTTAATTGGTTGAATCTTTGGTTATATTCATGTGCTATGTGATTAGTTTGGTATGTTAAGTGTATGATCATGCCTAAAGGGTTATTCAATTGTTATCATCATTTGTTATATAATGTTATGTTTTCTTGCTAGGCCTTGGCTCATGGGTGCTTCGTGGTGCAGGCAAAGGCAAGGGCAAGCTTGATCAGCCCTGATTCGGAGAGCTCTGAGAGCATAATGTACATGATCAGCTACTCAGCCACCACGGTTGAGAGGGAGAAAGGAACAGGAGAACCAGAAACGTCTGTTTTTCCCTTAGAGTGGCAATTAGTTGTTTGAACTCTATAAATTTTGTAAACTGACTTTTGAACGTTGTTCCTTTTTGGGATCCCATGTGTAAAAAATGTTTAGTTATATGAAATGTACCCTTTTGAGACCAAAACCTTTTAACCCTGGTTCATTAGTGATTTTTGTATCATGTTTTTCACTAAATGACTTGATTAGCAAGTCCTGGACCTTTATAAGTACACAGTGTAGCGGTCTTGGCTATCCAGGGCGTTACACCACCCACCTTTGCTTCTACGAGTTTTGGAAGCACAATCAGAAGGCCGACTTCATCTATCTATCTGAGCATTTGAGACGGACTCTAATGTCCCAGTGCACCATTCGCCTGGAGGAAGAAGAAAGGGCTAAAATTCCTACTTCTCCAGAGATTTCCCTGGCAACGGGGATTGACTGCGCAGAAAATGAAGCTGGCGCCACTGTCGACCAACACGCTCCTAAAGATCCTCCAGCCTCATAATCTTTTTATTTTTCTTGTTATTATTTTTTTTTTAATACACGACCTACGATTCGTGATGTAAAGACAATTACTTTAATTTTTAATTTTTATTGCTACATGGGCAGCTTTTACTTTTAACAAACAATTACATCCGAGCACTTGCTGCTCGAGATGTAAAGGAATTCCTTTTGATATTATAATATTTTTATGTTATTATAACATCTGTTCGCATGACCGAACTTAGCATAGTACTTTGTATTGATTTAACAAAATAACAAAATTTTGAAAAATACTCTAAGTACCCTAACATGCTTTCACTTATTTTGCTCATGTGTTTACATACCTTTTGATATGCTTTGCTTACTAAATGCCTTATATGCCCCCCAAGTGATTGAGGGGCTTTAGGTCCTTGGTCACTTGCCTTGACCATAACCTGTTCGAATATCACTGCTCGGAGCAAAGATTTTAAAACGATAATACAGCAAAACAACACACGTAATGAGCAAATACTTGTAATAAATACAATAATTGGCAAGAATGACTGGCTGCGCACAGTCCCTTATATTTCTCATAATAAATGGACAAAACATGTATGTACGAGTGATCAATAAGATCTTACACTTATAAGCGATCAGACACGTAAAATGACCAACCCTTTTTCATAACTTGTAAGAAGTAAAATTAATACAAGCCAATTCTTTAAGAAGAATTGTTTATTGATAGTACTTGCGCAGGTGTTCTCCATTCCAATAGCAAGGAATGAGATCTCCATTTAAGCGAGCAAGTTTATAGGTGCCTAGATGGAGGACTTCTTCAATCTGGTATGGTCCTTCCCAATTAGGTCCGAGTACTCCAGCAGCCTGGTCGCAGGTGTTAAGGAAAACCCTTCGAAGTACTAGATTTTCGACATTGAATTTCCTTTCGCATACTTTAGAATTGAAATACCAGGGGACTTTTTTCTGGTAAGCTGCTACTCGAAGTTGAGCTTGCTCTCGCCTTTCATCGACCAAATCAAGAGATTCCATCAATAGCTGGAAATTAGAGCCTTGATCGTACGTTATTCTGCGATGCGACGACGGATCTAACTCAACAGGCAACATAGCCTCATATCCATAAGCTAGGGAAAATGGAGTATGACCTGTCGCTATTCGAAGGGCATTAATTTGTAATAGTAAAGCTTTGTGTCAGTCTAAAAGCTAGTGTGATCCTCATCAGGTGGGTGCATATTGATTTGATTATACCCAGAGTATGCATCCATGAATGAGAGAATCTCATGCCCTGCAGTGGCATCGACCAGTTGGTCGATCCTAGGAAGTGGAAAACAATCTTTTGGGCAGGCTTTATTAAGGTTTGTGAAATCCACGCATGTTCGCAATTTTCCATTCGGCTTGGGAACTAGTACGGGATTAGAGACCCATGATGGATAAAATGCTACCCTAATGAATCCATTCTCCTTTAGCTTCTCGACTTCCTCCTTTAGAGCCTTTGATCTATCTTTGCCGAGGAGCCTCATTTTCTGTTGCACTGGTGGAAAACTTTTGCCTATGTTCAGGACATGGCTAATGACTGCAGGGTCTATTCCGACCATGTCTTTGTGTGATCAGGCAAAGACTTCTTGGTTTTCTTTTAAAAATTCCACCAGTGCTTGTTTTGTTGTTGTCTCTAAGTTTTTACCGACTTTCACAACCCTGGTCGGATTTTCTTCATCGAGTTGGACCTCTTCAAGGTCCTCGATGGGTCCTATCTCTTCATCAAAATCCCCAAAGTGAGGATCTAAATCTCTGTCCTCACTTTGGGCAATGCCCTATTTGGTGACATCATCACCTGATTGTGCTTGTACATCAACAGCCATTTGAAACTCTTTTCTGCCAACTTCCCCCTATACGCCTTTCTTCGCTTTCGTTATCGAGGTGTTGTAGCACTCCCTTGCTTCCCGCTGATTTCCCAACACGCATCCTATCCCAGCGTCGGTTGGGAATTTCATGGCCAGGTGCCATACCGAGGTAACAGCTCGTAGGTCGACCAAAATTGGCCTCCCAATTATAGCATTATATGCCGAAGGACAATCAACTACTATGAAAGTAGTGAGTAATGTCCTGTTAGCAGGTGCAGTACCTGCTGTAATGAGCCCTTCGCCAGAAAAACCATAGGTGGTTTGGTTGCATGGCTCCAAGTCTTTGACGGACAATTTCATTCGTTCCAGTGAAGACTTGTATAGGATGTTGACTGAGCTCCCTGTGTCAACCAACACCCTCTTAACCATCATGTGGGCAATTTGAACGTCAACGACCAGTGGATCGGAGTGTGGGAATCGCACGTACTGGGCATCATCTTCAGAGAAGGTTATTAATTCCTCCTCTATTCGAGCCTTCTTTGGTGCTTGATCCTCCACACTCATCATCTCGATGTCTTGATCTTGGCGTAGGGTTCGAGCGTAACGTTCCCTTGCCTTCCCACTATCCCCTGCAAGGTGTGGGCCACCACAGATGGTGAGTAGCGTGCCTGCTACAGGAGCTGGATGTAAAGGTGGTGAGCATTGGCATGCAGGCGCCTGCTCATTGCCACCTTGAGCCTCTCACTGAGATCCTTTTGTGGCTCGCACATATCTCCTTAGATGTCCCTGCCTGATCAGGAACTCAATTTCGTCCTTCAACTGGTTGCACTCATTGGTGTCATGTCCGTAGTTCTTATGAAAACGACAGAATTTTGTGGTATCTCTCTTGGAGATATCCTTCCTTATAGGTGCGGGTCGCTTATAAGGAACATTAGAGTTGGTCGCCTGGTAGACCTCTGCTCGACTTTCGACTAGGGCCATGTAGTTGGTGAATCTCAGCTCATATCTATTGCCTTTGGGGTGCTTATTCTTAGATGCTGACGGCTCATTGTTCGCCTATTTGCCACCATTACTGCCATTTCTGTTACTGTTGCCCTTGCCATTGCCATTGGGTTTCTCCGACCCATTGGTGGCCTTGGCGGGTACTTCCTTTGGCCCCTTGTCTTTCGTGGGCGATTTCCCTTCGTTGGCAATCACGTCCTTGAGCTTGATATATCGATCAGCTTAATCCAAAATCTCTTGGGTACTCTTTACCCCATTCTTTCTTAGACTACTCCGAAGGGGAGAATGGCGTCTAACCCCAGCAGTTAAGGCCATCATTTTTCCTTCATCACCCACTGTCTTGGCTCCAGCCGCTGCTCGCATAAAGCGCTGGACATACTCCTTCAAGGGCTCTCTCTCCTTCTAGCATATCTCGACCAATTGGTTGGCCTCTGTGGGGTGTACGCGACCCGCATAGAATTGTCCGTAGAATTCCTTCACGAACATCTCCCAGGATACTATACTAGCAGGAGAGAACTTAAAGAACCACTCCTGGGCAGTATCAGACAGTGTTGCGAGGAAGATTCTGCAACAGGCATCGTCCGACACCTTCTGAATGTCCATTTGTATCTCAAATTTGTTGACATGAGATACTGGGTCTCCGTACCCATCAAAGTTTGGCAATACTGGCATTTTGAATTTGTTGGGGGTTTCCGCCACAGCAATCCTTTGCACAAACGGAGTGCCCCTCCTCCGATCGTACTCTATGTGGGATGTTCGACCCTCGACTAGCTGTTGTACTGCTTGGTTCAAAGCATCAATCTGTGCCTGAACTGCTTCTGGGATCGATGGGGCGATCAGTGCCGGAGGAGTGTACTCATCGTGCCTTTCACGTCGGTCGTTGAGTACATCGCTCAAATCATCATCTCTGCGTCTCTGCTCACTAACTCCTAGCCGATCAAATACATTATTTTGTCGGGGTTACCCCCCAGCGTTATGGCTCGCCGGTCTATTTTCTCTAGGTGGGGGGCTTCTGTCTCCACCTCTTTCCTCATTCCTCCGACCAGCATTCCCTCTGCCAGAATCGGCTTCATTATTGTCGTGGCCGTCTCTAAACTGTGGTCGACTACGGTGTGATCGACTATTTACGTTGTTTCCTCCTCGGGCTGGCATTTCTCGGGCATCAGGGGGAGGCCTGCATCAGTCGTTGGGTCCCCGTGCATTACTATGTCGTGGGGGGCCCCTGACCGCAGAGCCCGGCTCGAGATGCCTTCTATTGGCAGAAGGATGCTGCCCCCTGCTCGGTGAATTTGGCTCTTCATCCCCTGAGAGTCTAGGGCTGCGGGGCGATTTCCCGGCCCTATTCTACCTCTGGCGCTAGGGATTGCCTCAACCAGCTTGAGATGGAGGCTGCTTTTCAGGATCCCGAATTGGGACATCATCCTAAGCCACAGGTGGTTGCTCTTGCTTTTGGGGGCTTACTGGCTGGAGTGGAGGACTTGGGTTGGGAGCCCGCTGTGGTGGTGCGCTCGGTGGCTGATCCAGCTAAGAGGCCAGTGTAGCCTGTCCTCGAGCCAATTGAATGGCTGCTTCGAGAGCGGCCATGGAATCCCTCTGCCGACAGTCCATGTCCGCCTGCCGCTCACTCAGCTCCTGGCGCTGACGTTCAATTTCTCTCTGCTGCAGCACCATTGTCTCTACTGCGTTCTCCTTATTGGCCCTCAGATTGGCCAACTCATCCTGCAACACCCCCAGTGTTGCCCTCAGTGTTTCCGTATCCAACTCCTCCTCTTCAATCTCTAAATGTGGCTCATTCTCCGCCACATTTGGAGGAGGAGGTTGAGATGATGCAGCGCCAGCGGCCGATCCAGCTTTCTTAGATGTCTTTTCCATTTGATTTTCTTAAAGATTTTTATCAAACTCTCAATGAAAGCACCAGAATGTTGACCCTCGATTTGGCCAACGACACGGAGTCAAAAATACGACAAGAAATGAGATGATAATCAAGAATAGAATCTAATGGTAAAGAACAGACACAAACGATTTATAGTGGTTCGGCCCCAATGAATGGTAATGACCTATGTCCACTTAGTGCTATTATTAATATTGAATCCCAATGTCGTGATCAAAGAACTAGGGTTCTTTAGTTTCATGAGCCTTAGGGGAAATACAACTATTTGGAGGATAATCGCAATGTATGCTCTTTCTCTCAGTATTGAGAAGAAAGATTCAAAAGTCCAAAAGTCAAAAGTCCCATCATTGAGCTTTCTCATGAATATTTATAAGCTCTGTTATCCAATAAATCAGCATTGGTGACGTGGCAAATAATCTCTGGACACGTGGCTGACACCTGGAAGCGTCTGCTAGAGTATCGACCAGAAGACACGGTAGAGGCAGGGTAAGCCCTCTTAGCCGCGACCAGTATGGTCGATGGTTCCGTGTACAAGGCAATTTTTATGGGAAGATCTTTATGAATCCCGAATTTATCTCATACAATCTTTTGGATATCCGATTATTCAGGGAAGAATATCTGTAACAATCTCTTGTAACCCTTCTTGAGCCTATAAATAGCAAGAGATAGCTCAAAGGAAGGGACCTTTTTTTTGCTTTAGAATCATTCAAAACTATAGTAATTCTCCAAGTAAACCTGGATCGTTCTTCAGAGGTGTGTGAAACTCATTGAACCCTGGTTCTTTGATCACCCTTCTGATTCTTATATCAATATGAGTTTAAGTGGACGTAGGTCGTTACCAGATCCTGGGGCCGAACCACTATAAATTACTGTGTTCTCTTTACTTTTGTCATTGCGTTCTTCTCTATACATTCGTTTATATCAACCACGTTTTGACTCCGTGTCAGTTGGCCAAATCTTGGGTCAACAAGCTCAATGGGGGGTTACATGGGTCCGTATATCAAGGCAATAAAAAGGAAATAATCAACGTAGTTATTATAAGATTACAATGTTTTAAGGAAACAAACTGAAGCATACGACTAGTCTGATCGCATCTAATCGTGAGGTTTGATAAAGCATCAGGGAGCTGGTCGATAAGCGAACAACACCTCTTCATTTCGACTCTGCCACGTGTCAACCACGTCTGAGAAATTCTTGCCACGTGTCAACCACGTCTGAGAAATTCTTGCCACGTCATCAGCATCCGTTTTTGGGTAAACAATGATAATGATGATCATCAATTTGAATTTTGAATTTTGAATTTAAAATTTAAATATTGAAATATGGTTGTCATATTTGTCTTAAAAAGATTAACACCTTATTTTGTGGGAGATTTATTTTAATTAAATAATTAAATAAAAGAAAAATACAAAATCTCTAAAAAGGGAATAGCAGTACATGCCTGACACAATCCAAGGACTATGTCATGTGTGTACCACATATACAGATATTGTATCTGTATAGTTTTTATTTTATTTATTTAATTATTTAATAATTTGAAAATAGTTTTTTTAAATTAGGTAAGTTAGATATTTACCTAAATCAAATCCTATTATCATTATGATATTTTATTATATTACTATTATTATTAGGAACAATAAGGTAATAGTAATATCTCTATATATATGATATAGAATAAAGAGAAGAAAATAGCAGACACAAAATACACAAAAATACGGAGACAATTCATAATAGTTCTCAGAGTTTTTGTCAAACAAAAATCTTTCTTCTTCTTCTTCTTCTTCTTCTTCTTCTTCTTCTTCTTCTTCATTCTAGCCATTCTGAGACCATAATCCAAGTTCTCATGTGTTGAGAAATACTTGTGATTCCTAAAATTGCAAACCCATGTTCTATATGTGCCCACACGCATCTTGAGGTGTAAAGAACACTCCAGAAGATCGTGGTTTGAGTGCTCAAAGCTTTAGATATGAAGATCGATAATAATACAAAAAGAATCAAGGACACTTGATAGGCCTCAAGAGGTAAAAGTTTATGTTCTTGATTTTTTGTGTTTATATGTTGTATATAAATATATTGTATATTTATATATATATATTTGTTGCATGATTAATAATATAGTATGATAATGTTTCTGGATTGTGTTCTTGGTCACATAAACTATTTATATGATTAATGAAAAAAAAAATTATTGTTGTTGTTCCAAAACTAAAAACAAAAATGGGTCCACCACGCAAAGTCTCTACTGAGTGCTCTGAATGTTTTCCAACATCGGGGACTTAGAGCCCACGGACAACGAGTTCACGACTTCCGTGTGGCAGAGGTCGAATTAACTATACTTGGGGGCAGGGTGGAAAGCCTAGGATAGCATTCCGGGGACAGTACGCTTCGGGGCGCGATTATCTCAATACATTTGACCTCTAAAAGCCTAAGTGGTTGACACTTGAAGGTACCAGATGGCGTTAAAGTTGCTCCCAAGGACAACGAGCCTAGGAAGCAACCCTAAATCCCCAAAGCGTCAGTACTGAGATAAGAACCTTAGAACCTTGTAGTGTAATAAGACCTCCTAAGGCCCGAGTCATTAAGACTCGAGAGCGTAGGACTGGCAAGAGTCCCACTTAACAAGGTGTTAAAGTTCATCCCGAGGACTGCATTCCTGGGAGACAATACTAAACACCCAAAGTGTCTAAACACTAAAGGAAGATCTTCGAGCTCTATATGTACAATAGATAGCCTAGGCCCCGAGTTATTGGGACACGGGGACCTAGGATTACGTTAGATGTTCCTACTTCACAACGTATTAAAAGTTAAACTCGAGGACTATGAGCCTGGGGGACAACACTAAGTGCCTAAGACTATCCAAACACTGAGAGAAGTTGATAAACTCGAGTCACTAAGATTCGAGGGCAACACCTAAGTCTGTAAGACTTGAGGCCCACAAAGATGGACAGGTTGAGGTTTCAGACACTCGTGGTGTTATGTTACGTTGAAGTACGTGAAAACCCAGACAAATTAGTAAGACCAAATTGCATAATTATTAAGTGTTATCATGCTAATAAAAAAAAAAGCAATAATGGCAACAAAAATAGTGCAAGTTGCATAGAGGTTAAAAGGTATTTACAATTGATCTCGGGGGCTTGAGCATTAAATTATTTATAGCTGAATAAACAAAAAAGGCATGCAGGCATCCTTAGTCAAAACAAAGAAAAATCACTTCGGGCCCTCGCTTGGAGGAACTTTCGCCACCACCTCTATGACAGGATCCACCTCGAGAGCGAGACTAGCCACCACAACTTCCTTTTCCTGGGCTGTCTTGGCCTCCTTGCGTGGGGAAGCCACTAGTCCAGGAGAAATGGTCCTTGTAGTCCCTCGTGTGGTTCTCGTTGCCGTACAGGGCCTCATACTTCATCACCGGGTGCGTATGCTTCATCAGCGTATAATACATATCTCGCTCGTCCTTCTTCGGGCATGGTCGAAATATGTTGATGTACAGTATCTCAACTGGAGAAAGAGCGGGTCAGTTCTATCTCTTGTACAAAACATACAGCCCGACCAACACTCGATATCCATTCGAGGATAGCTGGAATGGAGCTATGCCAATGAACTTCAAAAAATCGACATAGTACTGGTGCAACGGCAAAGCTGCACCAGCTTGGAGATGAGACGTGCTCCAGGCCCCGAGGCCGTGGATGCTCTCATGCGCTCTCTCGTCCTCCCGAGATAGGCACACCCACATCACAGTGGTGTCCACCCCATTGTGGGTTATAATCCTATCTAGATCTCCTCGGTGTCTGAGCTCGCTGGGGATCACCTCTGCCTCGAAACCTGCAGCGGTATATGTTTTGTCCGACAATAGAGGGCCCAAGTTTGCCTGTTCCTCCAAGAGTCAGTGTCGGAGAGGCCTCTTCACCGTCAGGGTTTATCTTCCCTTACCACGAGAGCCTAACTACTCTCCTCCTATTTTCTCTTCTCGAGGAGTCTTCCTGCTTCTTGGGCCATCTCCAGTTTCTAGAAGTTGAACGTGTAGAACGCCTGCTGATGTAGTTTTTGAAGCTCCTCGTGCATCTGAAACAAGAAACAAAGTAGTTAGCATCATGACCTGAAGAAAATAGGCCAAGTACGAGAACCCCTAAGACTACTACTCAGAAAGATGAGAAGGAAAATTTCTAAGGGGACTAGGGTCTCTTTGGGGCAAAGGATGGCCGCCGAAGAGCACCACCGGAAAATTATGAACACTGCCGGAATTTGGGAATTTTCCAAATTCTGGTCGGATGTCCAGAAATGCGAAAAGTTGCATACAAAGCGTAGGGTCCATTTTGACTATTTTTAACGTCAAAATGTGCCCAAAAAGGGTCTATAAGAGGTCAAAATGACCTCTGAAGTGCAAAAAAATCACAATCCTAAACATGCACCTAAAGCCCTCAACAGAATTAAAAAATGTGCTTAAACCCAAACAGGAGATAGAAGTTAAACTTACTCGAAATGAAACGCTTGTAAGTGCTGAAGCGAGTCCGGGCTTTGAAAAACTATTTGCCGTCTGACCAGAAGTATGATGATTCTCGCTAGCTGTCTAGGGCGTCGCGAACTCAGAAATTGGGAAAATTTGGAAACAAGGAAGTGAAGGGGAAGAGAGGTTTTGAAGGTTCTGAGATTTTGGATTTTGAATGCTAAAAGTGATTTCTGAGAGGCGATTCTCGAAGTTTTATACTCAAACAGCTTAGGGTGGAAACAACTCCACCCCGACCCTTGATTACCTACGACATAAGCACTCGAGAGAAATCCAACATTCATAACTCAAGAGACATGGATCGTGATCATTAGCATGGGGAAAGGACGCCTCAGATCTGGAGCAAAAGGACACCTAGGGTACGAATTAGACATTTTGGGTAATGGAATGGACTCCTTATTAATGGCACAGATTGATGGGCCCAACAATAGGGAGTCAACATGTGGCGCTACCTTTTCCAAGAGTGACGCCATGAAAGCCCAAACGTCTTCTCCCGAAGACCTTTCGAATTACTCCTCTCAGTCTAAGACTCCACTGTCCGAAGACAAGTGAAGATTTGGGGGGCAAATGTTGTCCGTGTTTTCACTAGAGGAAATGTGGCATTCGTTAGAGGAGTAATTGAGCTCCTCAGGCGTTAGTAAGGTTTCGTGTTATGATTTGGCCAGGCGCGAGTGTCTCCAAGTGAGGCCACACCACAAGGTTTGTCCTCGAGGCACGGATGTCTCTAGGTAAGGTCACGCCCCAAGGACCATTCAGATGGTCCTCACTCTCTTCATTCGCCAATCCCACAGGTCTAGGATTCTTGTCCTCGGACCTAAAGTAGCTTCCAGGTGTCATTCGTCGCAGCTGTGCCCACCAGAAGATCATCTGACAACTTTTGGTGAGCCTCAAGTAATGGTGTAGACATCGTACACTCGACAATCGGCATTTCCCACAACGCCACCTGACATGGGTGAATGTGTGCCGTATCCTGACATGGTCAGATACATGGTCCCCATAAAATTGGTAGGCAGCTTTCTGCAAATGGACATGGTGCAATCCGCCTGGGCTCGTGGTCTTTGTTAGTGTCTCCGTAAGTAATTAATTAGCAGTTTACTGCACAAATAATGGGGAATGTTGTATTAATTTTTCATTAAGGAAACTAATTACTCAAGCCTCTATAAATAGGGCTGGGTATCCCCTTGTAAAAGGTTCGGAATTTTTGCTAGTTAAGCATTGTAAACTCAAAGCAATATAAACGCTGCTTGAGACTCCATTGAAGCTGGCTCAAACAAGCTTCAGACTCACTAATACAAAAGACTTGTGGACTAGGGCTCTTTTATAGCCTGAACAAGGTAAAATTTATGTGTTATTTTCTTCTAGTTTCTGTCAAGTTCTTAGATTAAGTTGATAGCAAAAAAGGCATTCAAAAGTTGGTTATGGTTTGATCTATGAGAGTTTATTTAATAAAGTTTTACTTGAAGGGTTCATTGATTCAGATTATGCTACAAATAGGGACATAAGAAGGTCAACTACTTCCTCTGCGTTTGTTGGAAATCTCAATTGCAACAAGTTGTTGCTTTGTCAACTGATAACTCTACAAAATAGAGTTATTTTACCACTTTTTATGTGCTAATTATTGCTTAATTATTGAGTTTTTAATTGATTTATTAAGTTTTTAAGTAATTTTGAATTTATTGGGTTTATTTTGATTTTATAGATTTTTGTGTATTTTTATAGTTATATTATTGTAAAATGTTATAGTTTAATTATTTAAAATTAATATTGTCAAGTTAGGAGTAAAAAGATGCAATTTTGAGCTTAAATGTTTAAGTAAATTAAGTTTTAATTAATATTTTCATGGAACTTTTGTTGTATATTTTAGTATTGAAAATATTTAGTTGTAATTTAATTTATGTTTATTTTATAGGGAATATTTTGTATTGTTGGGCTCTTGAAAAACAAGAGCAATGAAGGAAAGGAAAAATAAATAAAACTAGAAAAAATAAAGCAAAAGATGGCATTTTTTAGAATGGAAAGAAGCACAAGGCAGCCACAGGCCCAGGCCCAATTTCTCCTCCTGCCAGCAGCTGCTCCTGCTCTCCCAGCCACGGGCCCAAGCACCAAAATGCCTCCTGAATCATCACCTAGCCGAGCACCCCTGCCCAGCCGTGCCTGTTGCCTTCCTTCCGCCTGCCGAAATCCCAGGCCCACACGTGAAGCTTCTACCAGCCATCTTCCCAAGCTTCAGTCCTCAGCCTTCTCCCACACGCCTGGAGCCGCTGAGCCACCCTCCCGAAGCCCACCGTGGGCCTGCCAATCCAGCCGGCCCAATCTCACCACTTTTCACTGCCGCCTGGTCCCTGCCACAGCCCACCTAGCCACTTTTCCTTGTTCCCTTGTCCCATAATACCCAAAAATGCCAACTTTCTACCCATTTTTCTACACATTTTTCACCACAACATCATCATTACACCCTATAAATTACCTCTCCATACCATATTTATTTTATTTAATTAATTTAAATTGATTATTTTATTAATCTCATTTTGGCTATAAATATGGAATTTCAAGACCATTTTTGGGTGCTTAATTTTTGGTTACCATCTTCTTTTCTCCCATTTTCTCTCTACCATTTTGGGTTTTTCAAGAGAATTTTCAAGTATGTATGTCATTTATTTTGTAATTTCTACTCTAGTTATGTGCTTCTAATCTTTTTCATAAGATTATTAAGATCATGACGAAGCAACTTGTAACTAGGTAATATTTATGTTGTATGTTGATTTCCCTTGTAATGCAACAAAGTTTATGGATTTTTCTTCTTCATATATGTCTTTCATCTTTAATATCTCATATTTTGGATTGTTAGATAATATGCACTTTGTTCTTCATTTTGCAAAAACATGATATTCTTTGTGTAAGATGTGTCATTAAATTGTACACATCCATGCTTATAACAAAAATATTATGTTTTGCCTTATAAATAATGTTATTTAATTTTTTGTTGTTTCATTAGGTTGATTCACATTAAATACTTTGAAATTATAATTTTTGAAAAGTGAAGAAAAATCCTATCTTTTTAGAAGTAATTTGTGCTTAAACTTATAAATATATTTGGAAAATGATAGTTTGATTTATTTTAACTATCACTAAAACTTGGGAATCAATATACTAATAAATATTATTAAACTTACATTTTGTGGATTCTAGTATCTTAATAATCTTTCCTTTTCCACTTATTTTCAAATCATTATTGGCTTATTTTTATTCTCTTAAATAGTTTTATTTTCAATCTTTTATTTTATGTTCATAACATTAAAAATCATCAATCTTTGGAGCTAGGTTAGAATTTATTAATTTTGGTTTAAAATAGTTTTCTTTTTTTATTTTAGACAACTCCTTTGGGTTCGATCTCGTGCTTACACAAACACTATATTCCATATACGATTCGTCCGCTTGCGAGTATAAATTTTTAAAACATACCCGTTTTGAGTCCATCATCAACCACATAAGCTAAATTTATGGCGACCATAGAGGCATTTAAAGAAGCTATTTGGATACATGGACTAGTGCAAGAGTTGAAAATGATCAAGGGAAAATGAATTATCTACTCAAATAGCCAATCTTCAATACATCTTTGCAAGAATCCAAACTGCCATGATAAAAGAAAACACATTGGCATCAGGTTGTTTTGGATCCGTGACAAATTAAAGACAAGATTTTGGATCTTGAGAAAGTCCATACAGAAGATAATACATCAAACCTCAAGTCAGGTCTAAAGTTCTTACACTCAGTAAGCTGAAGCATTGCCTAAGCTTGCTGAGTAACGGAGATCATTGATTGATTAGGAGTATACCACCATAAGTATGTTATTGGTTCATGTTAAGCTTAGAAAAAATAAGGTGAAATTTTGAGGTATTTATTTCTCCTATTCTTAACCCTCTTTCCCACACACACACACAAAAATATATAGGGTGCACTCTTAATGGTTACTATCCATGGATAGTTACTTTAATATTAACCATTTGATTAAGATCAATGATCCATATTTATAGTTGTTAATTAATATTTCTAAAAATAAATTTGATTTTTTCAAATTTTTGGAAGGGTTACCTGATGAAAAAAGTGTATTTATTATGAAAATATTATATTGTAAACTTTTCATTTTTCAAATGCATGTCAATTTCTAAATATATCTAGTGTCTCTCATTGGTTGGAAACAACATTAATTATGGCAAAAAAAAATAACTAATTTTGAAATTAATGTAGAAAAAAAATATTTACCTGTTAGTGACTTGCTATACCAAGTCACTATGTTGCCACATTATCATAATTGTTAGTACCCATCTATGGGTAGTAACTATTGAGAAGTCTTCTATATATATATATATATATATATAGGTTCACTCTTAATGGTGATTGACTTTTTTCCCCATGGATTGGTTGTCAATTAATAGCCATTGGATTAAGATCCAATGGTCCACATTTAAAGATGTTAATTAATGCTATCTTTGACTTTTTCAAACTTGGTAATGGGCTACCTGCTGACATGGCGGTCACCTTTTAATTAAATTAAATAATTAAAAAAATCATTATTTAAGATTCATTCCAAGATTCTTTATCTCCATTCCTTCTTCATTCCTTTCATTCCTTGTTCATTCCATGTTCTTTCCAGATTCATTCCTTATGCATTAATGACTCCTGTCTTCCCAACTACAATTAGTTGGTGTTGACGGTGAAATCTCGTCAACGATTAAAGGTTAGAAAACTAAGATTTTTATAGTAAGGGTAGCTTAGAATCAAGAGGAAAGAACTTCAATCAATAGAAAAAAAAAACAGAGCAACAATGGAACAAAGATCATGTATTTCTAAAATGTCCCCTCATACACTCAGTTTTCCAACCCCTTAACCTGAGGGGTTAGGGCATATTTATAGGGGGGCTCTATTGGCCCTAGATACAGACAAGTCCCAGACGACAGGGTCGTACACAGGTACTCTGATAGTGTAGTGGCTCAGGGCGTAGTGGTGTCTACCCTGATGATGCCAGAGTCGTGGCCTAGGACATAGTACTGTCGGCTCTGGCGTATGGTTGGGGGTGGCCAAGTGGTACCACTACTCTTCGTACAGGTCCGTACCGCCACTACTCCTCAGATGCAGGTCACGAGGCCGTACCTTTGTTCTCTCCACAACCGTACGCCCCGTGTCAGTACGCGTGTCTTGTACCCGGTTGTCCTCATCAATACACGTTTGGTACCCAATGCTGGCTTGGCATTCCCACTAAGTGTCTCTAAGTACCCCTCATGCTAATGCCAAGGAGGCTTCATCCTGTATGCGTCATGTGTGGCCGATACGCTAGGAGCCGAGGCTGGTCTACGCAGGTCACGTGAAATCGAGGCTGAAGACACAGGCGGCGCAACAGGGCAGCACCCTCGCATAGCGAGGCTGCCCCTCTTCCCCCCGGGTGCAGGCGTGGCGAGGCTCAGAGCACGGATGCCACAACAAGGCCTCACCCTCGCATAGCGAGGGTGTCTCGCGTAGCGGGGTTGACCTTCTTCTCCCGAGTGCAGGCGTGGCGAGGCTCGGGGCACGGACGCCACAACAAGGCCTCCATCCTCGCATAGCGAGGGTATCTCGCGTAGCGAGGCTGGCTTTCTTCTCCTAAGTGCAGGCGAGGCTCGATGCTTGATGGAACGGGGCGCACGCAGATGGCCAACCCGGGACCCTCGCATAGCGAGGGTGACGTTCAGATTGGCAAGCGGCCGAGGGCCCTCTCATAGCGAGGGTGGCCCTCTTAGCTCAATTCCCTCACCATCATGTGACGTCCTCATCCCCTTGTGCAGACAATGAGTAGCTTTTAGGATGTCTCGTAGTATAGAGCTTCACTTGTGAATAGGATTCATAAGGGAGGAATTTCCACATTTACACTTCCCCCCGAGTCTATAAGTACACTTTTAAGTGTGTTTGTAGACTCTTTCTATTTATCTTGCCTGACATGTACGGCCAACCTTGGGGGCCTTAGCCTTGGAAAGTTTCACAACGTCGCTCGAAGAAATACGAAGTGAGGCTTGGAGTTGTGTTTCTTTATAGTATCCAAAGAAACACAACAGCCACCTAACACTTGGGGGATCCATGAAAATTCCTAAGATTGCATAAGGACCAATCATCCTCAATCGCAGATCCCAAGGTTACCCATACTCTTGATCTCCTCCATTCATAGGGAGATAGATCCAATGGCTAGGGAGCATTGACTTTCCCTATGAATACCCCCAAGGCTTGAAGCCACTTCTTCTCTTTTTCTCCTCTTTTCTTTTTTTTTTTTTTATCAAACTTAAGGGGCTCTGGTAAGTCCATCTTATTACTGTTGTTCGTGGATTACATATTTTTCTCTGATCTGATGGCGATAATCTTTCTGGTGCACCTTGATTATACTTGTAAGGACACGTTAACCCGTTGGGCTGTTGAGGTCCTTTTATATTCTTTGCGCGCGCTTTTTTTTTTTTTTTTTTGCGAGAAGCGTCCCTCTAGTTATTAGGCATAGTACTATTTTAGCAAGCGTCTTCTTTGAGACCCTTTTTGCAAGCGTCTTCTTTGAGACCCTTTTTACAAGCGTCTACTTTGAGACCCTTTTTGCGAGCGTCTACGTTGAGACCCTTTTTGCAAGCGTCTACTTTGAGACCCTTTTTGCGAACGTCTACGTTGAGACCCTTTTTGCGAGCGTCTACTTTGAGACCCTTTTTACAAGCGTCTACTTTGAGACCCTTTTTGCGAACGTCTACGTTGAGACCCTTTTTGCGAGCGTCTACTTTGAGACCCTTTTTGCAATTTTTGAGGTGATCTCCCCTCATGTCGGGACTTATATGGCTAGCTGGTCCTCGTCCAATTTTAAACTTCGCCAGCGATCCTTCTAGCATGACGTCCCCTTCTATATTGACTCTTCAGACGTATTAGAAGTA
Organism: Humulus lupulus; assembly: GCF_963169125.1. Lineage (NCBI taxonomy): Eukaryota > Viridiplantae > Streptophyta > Magnoliopsida > Rosales > Cannabaceae > Humulus > Humulus lupulus. The sequence goes on along the minus strand of NC_084795.1, from coordinate 105,727,731 downwards.
GGGTGACTGGAGGAAGGTTCGCTTTCTTCAACATGCGAGTCGTTATGGCCCTCTTCCACACGTATGCACTTGTGTGCTCTATTCGACCCCTCATTGGCTGGGGACTTTACATGGGACTCGCTGTTTCCTGCCTTTAAGTTTGCATGGCCATCCTCCACACGAATATACTTTTGCGCCCTCTCGTAGAAGTCATCTAGGTCAGTGACTTCCCTCTTAAGCATGTTATCCCACAATTTGCTTCCCGGACGCACTCCGGCTGTGATGGCCATTTTTAATTCCCTGCGGGTCAAGCTCCCCACTTTGGCTGCCTCCATGTTAAACCTGTGGATGTAACCCTTCAGACTTTCGTTTTCTCCTTGTTTTACATTGGCGAGGCTGGTGTCTGGCATTGTATAATCACGCACGGCGTGATGCTGTCGGAGAAACTCATCCGAAAGTTGCTGCCAAGACCTGATGGATCCTGGGCGAAGTCTTTTGAACCATTTGTACGCAAGTCCTTTCAATGTGACCACGAAACAGTGGCATCTAGCGCCGCTGCTGATCCCTCTTAACTTCATCAAGTCATTGAATGCGTCCAGATGGTACTTGGGGTCTGTGCTCCCCTCATAAGGGGTCATATGCGGCTCCTTGAAGTTGACTGGGAGTCGGATGGCTTGAATCTCTTTAGTGAAGGGCGATTCATGATCAAACTCATCCTCGATGGTTTGTCCTCCGGGTGCGATGACAATCTTGCTTCGCAGGCTCCTCGTCTCTGTATCGAGGCCTTGCCTCCTCTCCTTCAGGGAGTCTCTCAACATGGAGGGGTTGACATCTTCCTTTCCTTTGTCGTCTCGGGGGATAGTAGGAGGTGTAGTTCTCTTGTCTGCCCCTCCCTTGTTGAGCTCTTCTTGTAGACCTGAGGGCGTCCTCTTTGAGGTGACCTCGATGTCGTTGTGAGAGCCAACATTGTTCCCTTGCCTTGGCCCCTGAGGTGGCCTCGATGGTCCGGGATGCTCATGTGGCTTCTCCCTGGGGGTGTTACTGGTGGAGTGTCTGGTCCTCCCGTCGTTTACCGGGACAGTGGTTTCCTGACCCTTCTCTTTCCTCTTGGGCAGGGTCATGTTCGACTTACCTTGCAACAGGCCATTCAGCACCTCCTGCATGTTCTCCACGGTGGTCTCCAGTCTTTGGTTTTTACAGTGCAGCTCACGAATCTCCTCTTCATAGAAACGAGATTTAGAACTCGAGCTCATGGAATGGACCCGGGGTTGTTTGTCATGTCTACGTGTCGAGGGGCCCGGATCCTGTCGCCGGAGTTCAGTACCTGCGGTGGTTTGGGAGGAGGAAACTCGTTGGCATTCCCTGGTGGTGCGGTAGTTGTCCTTGGAGGATTATCACCGGACGAGATGGCCGATGACGAGGCCTCCCTATCATTCTCGTGAACCTCAGGGTCCCTTGGGGGCTCCACGTCTCGGGGTGGAGATAGATCCTTCATGGAGGCCTTCAGCTGGACTCCGTTTAGGTGGACCTCCACCTCTCGTGGCTCCCTGAGTCGCTTCGAACGTCTTTGCATTTCTTCTTGCCGGAAGTAATGGTAGAACAGTAGCTTGGTGCTTACGTTCCCACAGACGGCGCCAAACTATTGACGGTGAAATCTCGTCAACGATTAAAGGTTAGAAAACTAAGATTTTTATAGTAAGGGTAGCTTAGAATCAAGAGGAAAGAACTTCAATCAATAGAAAAAAAACAGAGCAACAATGGAACAAAGATCATGTATTTCTAAAATGTCCCCTCATACACTCAGTTTTCCAACCCCTTAACCTGAGGGGTTAGGGCCTATTTATAGGGGGGCTCTATTGGCCCTGGATACAGACAAGTCCCAGACGACAGGGTCGTACACAGGTACTCTGATAGTGTAGTGGCTCAGGGCGTAGTGGTGTCTACCCTGATGATGCCAGAGTCGTGGCCTAGGACATAGTACTGTCGGCTCTGGCGTATGGTTGGGGATGGCCAAGTGGTACCACTACTCTTCGTACAGGTCCGTACCGCCACTACTCCTCAGATGCAGGTCACGGGGTCGTACCTTTGTTCTCTCCACAACCGTACGCCCCGTGTCAGTACGCGTGTCTTGTACCCAGTTGTCCTCATCAATACACGTTTGGTACCCAATGCTGGCTTGGCATTCCCACTAAGTGTCTCTAAGTACCCCTCATGCTAATGCCAAGGAGGCTTCATCCTGTATGCGTCATGTGTGGCCGATACGCTAGGAGCCGAGGCTGGTCTACGCAGGTCACGTGAAATCGAGGCTGAAGACACAGGCGGCGCAACAGGGCAGCACCCTCGCATAGCGAGGCTGCCCCTCTTCCCCCCGGGTGCAGGCGTGGCGAGGCTCAGAGCACGGATGCCACAACAAGGCCTCACCCTCGCATAGCGAGGGTGTCTCGCGTAGCGGGGTTGACCTTCTTCTCCCGAGTGCAGGCGTGGCGAGGCTCGGGGCACGGACGCCACAACAAGGCCTCCATCCTCACATAGCGAGGGTATCTCGCGTAGCGAGGCTGGCTTTCTTCTCCTAAGTGCAGGCGAGGCTCGATGCTTGATGGAACGGGGCGCACGCAGATGGCCAACCCGGGACCCTCGCATAGCGAGGGTGACGTTCAAATTGGCAAGCGGCCGAGGGACCTCTCATAGCGAGGGTGGCCCTCTTAGCTCAATTTCCTCACCATCATGTGACGTCCTCATCCCCTTGTGCGGACAATGAGTAGCTTTTAGGATGTCTGGTAGTATAGAGCTTCACTTGTGAATAGGATTCATAAGGGAGGAATTTCCACATTTACAGTTGGCTAATTAATGATGCATATTTCGAAATTTATATATATTATATATATTTTTATACAAAATTTACTCATCTTAAAAAACTTGTTTATTGAAGAAGCTCCAATTTTTGAAAGTGTTTTCAAGTAAGATTTCTAAGTCATTTTCGAAAATCACTAGTAGATTTTCTATTTTTTTTCAAAAAAATTCCAACTTTTTTTTGTTATGTAGGATTTGAAATTCACATAGATGAGTAAATCATATTTCTCTTGAAAAACTTGTTTAGTGAAAACCCACAAGAATTATTTTTTTGAAAGTGTTTGATGAAAAAGCTCTAGATTTTTCATAGTGTTCATTGTAAGATTTTCAATCGTTTTTTTGCTTTCTTTATTTTTACAAAAAAATTATCATCTATTTCTCCAATTTCATATTTCGAAATTCACTACTAGAGCTTCTTTTTTTTTTTTTTAAAAGTTCAACTTAGTTTTATTTGTCTTGTAGGATTTGAAATTCAAAAAAATGACTAAATCTTATTTCTCTTGAAAACTTGTTTAGTAAAATCTCACAAGAATAATTTTTTTTTAAAATGATTAATGAAAAAGTTCTAGATTTTTCATAGTGTTTCTTGCAAGATTTTCAATCATTTTTGTGATTTCTTTATTTTTACAAACAATTTATCATCTATTTCTCCAATTTCATATTTCGAAATTCACTACTAGATCTTTTTTTTTAAAAAAAAAAAATCCAACTTAGTTTTATTTGTCATGTAGGATTTGAAATTAAAAAAGATGACTAAATCTTTTTTCTCTTGAAAAATTTGTTTAGTAAAAACTCACAAGAACATTTTTTTTAAAGTGTTTGATGAAAAAGCTCTAGATTTTTCATGGTGTTTCTTGTAAGATTTTCAATCATTTTTGTTGTAACGACCCAAATTTGCTAATAAGGCTTAAGGGCCTTGATTAGTGTGCATGGAGGGAAAAATGGAAAGTATGTGAGAATTTAATGATTATGATTTAAAGCATGTTATATGACTATGTGTATTATGTTATGTGATAACTTTAGCCCGTTGAGGGCATAAACGTGATAATTATGTTATGTGATTTGTACCACGAGGGTGTGGTGATGTCAATGTGATGCACATGCCGAGACGGTCCTTGAGAGCTAGATAACTCAAAAGTCACAACGGGATTTTATACCCGGCTCGGGAGGCGTCTAGGGGTATTTCGAGGATTTTGTAATTTAGCTCTTGTGAGATAATGGTAACTGGTTGTCATACCCAAAAATTGGAGAAGGCATCCTAGGAGGCTAAGGAGAATGCATTCTAGGAGAGCTAAGGGGAGTGGTCTTAGGAGACCCCAAGGAGAAAGTGGTCCTAGGAGACCCCAAGGAGAAGGTGGTCCTAGAAGACCCCAAGGAGGATGTGGTCCTAGGAGACCCCAAGGGTGTGTTTGAGGTAAGCCTCCCAAGATTTCCTAAGTGTTGGCTCGAACGTGTCCAAGGTAAGTAACTAAGGAGGAGGAGTCCCATGCAAGTCAAGAATGGGGACTTAGATTTTGCCAAGGAGAGCCTACACAATGTCCGATCGGACATGCTTGGGAGATGCTAAAGGAGAATGCTTTGAACTTGTCCAAGGTAAGGTGCCAAGGAGGTTGCCTCGGACCACCTTGGTCCGAGGAGAAGCCAAGGAGATTGGTTCAAGGAGGAACATGGCATGCTAGAGGAGAGTGCCATGTTAGAGGAGAGAAGTGCATGTCCTACCACCATGCACGTTCAACCCACAAAAACATGTCCTACCACCATGCACGTCCGACCAACACTTGCATGAGTGGTCAGTAGGAGGTGGATCAACTAGCTAGAGGAGACTAAGTCAAGATTCCCAGAGACAGCTTCAACAACATACGCGGGAATCTCTCATTCTTCCCACAAATGGGGGGTTTGTTACATTTCGAATTTTGAATGTTTCTTTGTAATATAAATATAAGATGAATAATAAAATATCCCTATCGTAAGGGGATATCAGTTGAGGATCCCAGGCCTATAAATAGAGAGCTTATGGGATGAGAGAGGGGTTCTTCTTCTGCTTCTTCTTTCTAGAGAGAGAAAATTGGGACTGTGTATTCTAGAGAGAGAAAATTGGGTCTGAGTATTCTAGAGAGAGAATTCTTGTATTTTTGCCATCAGTACTGAAGAAACTCAGTTGGCTCAGTCTATCTGATCTTGAGTACAGATATATAAATCACAACTCTAAGTGGATTAGGCTATTACCGACGATCGGGGCTGAACCACTATAAAAATCTCTTGTGTGTTCTTTACTTTATTTATTATACCGTCTGGTCATTTATATTCTCTTGAAGGCTTGTCGTTATTGACGTTCTCACGTCGTTGGCTAAAAAGACAGTCAACACTGGTAATTTGGTAACCTGTGTAACTGTTAGTAACCATAGAGAGTAACAGGTTTAGATGGAGAAATGGCATAATTGTAAGGAAGTAGGAATGACAAAAAGGGCCTTGAGGTTTAGTTGGAATGGGAAATAGATGGAAGGGTAAAATGGTCATTAGGCAAGGATTAGGATTACTTCAGCTGAAGGAGAAGGGAATACGTACTACACTTGATCATATTTTGGTTTATGCTGAATTTGGAAGAAAGAGCTAGAAAGAAAGGGGAAATGAAGAAGGGGCTGAACTTGTGACCTAGGAGGAGATTCAAAGGAGTTTGAGGCAACCAAAACCAGATTTAAGCTAGGATTGCTCAAAGGTAAGAATTGTGCTCTATTTAAAGTTGAATTTAAGTCTGAATTTTCAGAGATTGAGTGGGAAAACTTAAAGGGAATATGGCTGGTTTTACTTGGAAATTCAATTAGGATAATCAAGAGGAAAGAGGTTGGGAGCTGGAATTGGGAGGAGTTCAAGCTGAGTTTGATTGAGGTAAGAATCTTTAGCATGTTTAATTTTCGTAATTGGTGTGGTTTAAGACTTTTGAAGCATGATTTATAGTTTTGGAAGCCATGGTTAAAGTTTTAGGAATTTGAAACTCAAGATAGGATCCTGGGGTGTGCTTGTGTGATTGGGGTTGTTTATGACGTTTATGGGTTGTTAGAGGGTTCATTTGGGGTTCTGAATTGATTCTTGGGCTTAGGTATTTGTTTGGAATGATTTGGAATGGTTTAGGCTCGGGAAAAAACGCAAGGAAAAACCCAGATTTCTGGGCTCGCGAAGGAGCGCCGCGGCGCTGTTCTTGCGCACCGCGGCGCAAGGCTGATTCTGGGCAGAGCAAGTTCTCTGACTTGTTGGGCGCCGCGGCGCTAGGCCAATTTCAGAACATGGGATTTTGCAATTTTGAGCCTTTGCTCCAGGGGTTCGGGGGATGTCTTCGGTGCATTGTTTTAGGGTTTTGGGGGTTCCGAGAGTGTGGGATTGGTTCTGGGAAGTAGTTTTGGATTGGTTAGTGATAAAGGATGTTTCATTTGTGTTGTGACTAGGTCTTTGGTGAGGCTCGGGTTAGAGGACCGTGCTCGCGGCTTTAGGGCATCGGAAGCTCAGGATACAGGTAAGAAAGTTGCACCTGATTATGTGGCTAGGTTGGGACTAAGTGTTCCCTATGTTTGTATGCATTATTATGTGAATGTGATTAACCATGTGGACACGATGGGACTAAGAGCTCCCTACATTTGTATATCATGTCATGAGATGGTATTATTATGCCATGGGACATGCGATAACCGGCCTAAGAGTGTCAGAATCAATATTCGCGCACAGGGCGCGGCTCGACCACTGGTAGCTGAGGTAGCTTATTTATCACTGAGCTCGGTTAAGCTGGCCGGAGTCAGTGAGTATTACACTGGGGGCGGCCCAAGAGAGCCGAAGACAGTGTATTAAATAGAGGGTGCGACTAAGGGCGCTGACCCTGAATATCATTTGATGATGTGATAAAGTGTTGATTATGATCATGAATATTGTGCTATGAATGTGATTTGTTGACTATTTGGATGACAACTGTTATTCTGTTGTGAGTTATCACTGATTGGATAAATGTTATGAAATGTTGAATTCCTGGTTGTGCATCGTGAAATATTTGATAAGTGATGTTGATCTTGCTTTGTTATCATGATTTCTTGCTGGGCCTCGGCTCACGGGTGCTATGTGGTGCAGGTAAAGGCGAGGGTAGGCTGAATCAACCATGAGTTGGAGAGCTCTGGGGGCGAGGTGTACATTGTCAGCTGCTCGGCCGCCACGGTCGAGAAATTGTACAGGGGCGGAAACCTAAAATGTATATTTTGCCATTAGAGTGGCTTGAAATACTTGTAACTCTTGGAATTTGTTGTAACTAAGACATCTAAATCCTGTTTTGAGTTTCCATGTATTAAACCGTCATTTTAATGAAAATAGCCTGCTTGTGACCAAAATCTTTTATTCCTACTCTGATGATGGTTTAGAGTTCACACTTTGTCTAAATGACTTGATTAGCAAGTCTTGCACTATTTTAAACACACAGTGTAACGGTCTTGGTTATCCAGGGCGTTACATTTGTGCTTTCTTTATTTTTACATATTTCGAAATTCACTACTAGAACTTTTTTTTTCTTTTAAAAAAGATTCAAACTTATTTTTATTTGTTATGTAGGATTTGAAATTAAAAAAGATGAGAATCTTATTTCTCTTGAAAAACTTGTTTAGTAAAAACCCACAAGAACAATTTCGCAAGTGTTTGATGAAAAAGCTCAAGATATTTTAAAGTGTTTCATTTAAGATTCTCAATTTTTTTTTCTTTATACTTACAAACAAATTATCATATTTTTCTCCTATTTTAAAATTCGAAATTGAATGGTACGTTTTATTTTATTTTGTTCTTATGATACTATACTTGAGTGAAAAAGATTTCTCTATTGTAGTTCGACTCTAATGAAGAAAGATGTTGCATAGCTTCATGGATTGCATGGTCAAATTTCAACAAAAATAAAGCAAAATTATTGAAAGATGTTCGAAAGTTCATTTCAAGCATAGGAATATAGTACTAGAGACATGGATCTTTACTTCATGTTATGAAGTGGCTTTTGTTATTCTCAATCAAGTTGTGTAAAATAAAGAAATTTTTATTATTATTTATCATTTTTGAGAAATTAGAAGATGATCAATATTTGGGAGAAGTTGAATAGTTTACTTCTAAATTACTTATTTATTAACAATATTAAAAACATAAGTTTTAATGTTTATTGGAAGTTTAAAATGGTAGTTGTTGACGTTAATATCATATTAAATAAATAAAAATAAAAATTATGTATGTTAATTTAGAATTTAATGATTAATATATCAACCAATCAAAATTAGAGCATGTTGTTAGAGATTGGAATGGATTTATGGAGACATACATTTAATATAATTAATTGTAATGATCTTAGTTGTACACGTTTTTTATGAGAAATAATTAATAACTCAACCAATCAGAATTAGAACATGATGTTAAGGAATTGGAATAGAATTATGGAAACATGCATTTAATGAAATTAGTTGGAATGATCTTAATTGTACACGTTTTTTATGAGAAATGATTAATAACTCAACCAATCATTATTAAAGCATGATGTTAGGGTATTGGAATGGATTTATGAATACATATATTTAATGAAATTAGTTGACATTTTTTAAATTAATTGCACACATTTTTTAAGATAAATTTTATTTATATATATATATATATTTACACAAACTAACTCAACAAAACTTGTTTTCTATTAGAAAAGTTAAATATATTTCGAAATTTGTTTGAAATTTAAATTAAAAATTGGTAATTAAATATCAATGCATAGTAACTCAATGCTTGAAACCATAATTATGCAAATTAATTGAACTTCCCCAATTCTCAAAACTATATTTAATTTTTAAAAAAGAAACAATTATTCTTTGTAGCTGAAATTAGGGTTTAAAAAATAATTTAATAAATTTTAATTTAATGCTAGAGTTCGTTAGACTCATTGAATATGAAAATGTGCATTTAATATTTAAGATATATTCAATATTTAAATTTTCAAAATAAGTATTACTGTAAACCCTAATTATGCAAATTAATTTAACTTTCCCAATTCTCAATACTATATTTATTTTATGTTTTAAAAAATAATTATTCTCTCTAATAAATATAGTAGTCGAAATATGTGTTTAAAAAAATAATTTAATAAATTTGTATATAATGTTAGGATATAGATAGTTGGTTAGAGTCTTTGAATATGAAAATGTGTATTTAATATTTAAGATATATTCAATATTTAATTTTTCAAAATAATAATTAATGTAAACCATAATTATAAAAAATAATTGAACTTTCCCAATTCTCAATACCATATTTAGTTTTTTTTTTTTAAATTATTCTCTCTAATAAATGTAGTAGCCGAAATATAGGTTTAATAAAATTAATTTAATAATTTTTTATTTTATGCTAGGATATAGATAGTTGGTTAAAGCTTTGAATATGAAAATGTGCATTTTATATTTAAGATATATTCAATATTTAATTGTTCAAAATAATAATTAGTGTAAACCCTAATTATGCAAATTAATTGAACTTTCTCAATTCTCAATACTATATTTTTATATTTAAATTGATTATATTAATATTAAAATGAAGAAAGACATTAAACACACATGAGATGAAAAGTCACCAAAATAATTGACTAGTAAGCTTATACTTACAAATTTCGAAATTATAATAACATTTAATATATTAGTGGGGTGGTTGAAAAGTTGATACTTACAAATTTCGAAATTATAATAGCATTTAATATAATTTCAAAATTTTGAAAATATGTCTAGGTTCTATGAACCTTTGCCTTATAATTAAATACACATGACATGAAGAGTCACCAGAATGTTTAACCAATAGAACTTCATTTTAAAAAATTGAAATTATAATAGCATTTAATATTATTAGTGGGGTGATTGAAAATTTGAAATTATTATATTATATTTAAACATGATAATAGGAGTTACACAATAACATTTATTAATTAATTTCGAAATTCATACAAAAAATGAGAGAATTAAAGAAAGTAATTATTGTATGATAATATAATTGTTATAAATTTTTTAAATGTATGTGTTTTAATGGGAAGTTGAAAAGTTGTAATTTTAAGAAATTTCTATAATTTCTTTATTATAAATTTCATAATATATGTGTGCTTCTTGGAACATTTTCTTTTTAATTATTCATGCAGTGTAATAAATGTATTGATAATCGTATTGGAAAATTATGATTGATTTTTTGGTGAAAAAATAGATAATTTCGAAAATATGTGTAGGTTCTATGAACCTTTGCTTTTTAATTAAACACACATGACATGAAGAGTCACCAAAATGTTTAAACAATAGAACTAATCTTAAATTTTTTGAAATTATAATAGCATTTAATATCATTAATGCGGTGGTTGAAAATATTAAATATTGTATTATATTTAAACATGATAATAGGATTTAGATGATAACAACTAATAATGAATAAAAAATGAGAGAATTAAGGAAATTAATATGAGAAGTTGAACAATTTACATCCATAATAATTATTTTTTATGTAAAAAATTATGAATTTTGAAATATTATTGGATTTATTTTATTTTTTGCATTAAAATAGGGTTTTTCAAAAATATGTATAGGTTCTATGAACCTTTGCCTTTTAAATTGAACATGTCATTTAATAAATGTACATAAAGTTGTGTTGGTAGAATAAACGTGGATTAATTCATTTATGAAAATATATAACTATTATATTTATTTTTATTGTTTTATTGGGAAGATGAATATGTCACTTTCAAATGAAAATTTGTATTTCTAATGAAACATGCAATGCTTTGTTCTATGAATATTGAAATTCAAATGTTCCCACATTTTCAAAATTAAATTTTAAAATTGTAAATAATAAATCGAATTATTAGTATATAATATGATTTTATACATGCCGAAATTTGTGTAATAAATATAAAAATGATTTTTTTTAAACTATCTCAAATCTACATATTGGACAAAATTTGCTAATTTGTAGCCATAGAACAATACATTTCTCATGATATGTGTGTGTGCAAGGTAACTTCGGAGCTTCCAAACCAACATGAACATTCTCAAAGCAAATAGAACATACAATTTGAACATCTTTATTCAAAACTTTCTCTAATCTTTCAATGGTCTGCTAGCTTGCTGCCACGAGATTAATAGTCATATTATCCATGTAATCTTCACTATCAACATTAGCATCAATGCTAGAATTGTGTTGTGGAGGAAGATCATAAATAAAAACATGAACATCCACTTTTACACAAAAATTAAAATCCTCTTTGTTCCACATCTTTCGAGCGTGATCAATAATTTTATCAGAAAGAAAAAATATAGAAGGATGGAGATGGGTCTCACCTAGCATCTCGTCAATGATAACTTTGGCATGATTATTGTCATTGGCCATCAACGTTTGTCGTGAAAGAAATACAATATTATCGCAACAAATAGAGTCTTCCATGCCGTTGTCGACCATATAATTTGGAAAACTTGGTTCCCTACTAGTCAGTGGATGGCGTGAAATTTTTGCGAAAATGTGAATGATAAAGAAAGAATCAAAACCTTCACCTAGTTTGATGGTGTTATTAGTATCACCTGTTACTATTTGGTAGTATGGATCTCCTAGAATTTCAGGAGGAGCCATAATTGTGGGCTAGAATGGTTACTTTTTCATTATAACTATAAGCAAAAGATGAGATGTATAGAGAATATAAGAGGAGGAGATCTATAAAATATATAGAAAAAACTTGTGTGTTAAAATAAAATAGAGAGAATAAAAGATTAAAATTTATTATTTTTTTAATAAAAATTATAGGTACAATTAATAACGGTGGTTGAAATATGTTACATGATAAAAACATAGGGAAGATAAATAGTGGTCACTTGGTGATATGGATAAGTTACCATCATAATTTCTATTGATATGATTATTTAATTTAGAATATTATTTTTTAGATTTTAAATAAGCGATAATTAAATTATAAATTAAATTTTGTTTATTAATAAATTTAAGTTAATATTATATTTTGGTTGTTTTATTAAATTCTCAAAAGTTATTTGGTTCTTAATAAAAATTAATCAAATTGTTAAATATCTCTCAATCATAAAATTAGAAAGTTTTACCTTATCAAATTTGTACTTAATTTCAATTTTTTAAATTCTTTAAATTAAAAAATTGTGCTAATTGTATTAAATTGCATAAATTATTATTGTTATTTTTTATTTTTTAAAAATAATAAGGCCAAACGTACGTGTACATGCATACAAAATTTAAGTTTTCGTTGAGGGTGATTAATCTATTGTTAGTTTCATTTTTTAGGGTAATCTTGGATTGAAATTTTTAGATTCATGTAATGTACATTAAAATTTTATTTGGCAATTTTTTTCAAAAAAAAGAAATGAGCAAAACTATTTATTTTAAGAACAAAATTCTAAGTTATGTTAAAAAAAGATATATATTTACCCAACAAGATATACCTAGAGTTACACTTAATATACATGTTCCTTTAGAATGTGATCTGATCCTGATCTCATATTACTAAAAAACATCGAACCAAGTAGACCTAATTATGACATAATAAATTGTTCCAATGTACCATAGTCACCGTGATAACAATTACTACCGCTAGAGTCTCAAATAGTTATCCTATAGAGTAAGATAGAGTTATGACTTTAGAAGGTGATCCAAATCGATCTTATATTACTAAGTATCGCATAGTCTTGGATAGTTCTCCTATAGGTTTTTAGTTGAGACAGTAGAGACTTTAGAAGATGATCCAATCTCGAACTAATATTACTAGATAGCGTTGCACCAAGCATACCTCATTATGACATAATGAATTGTTCCAATGTATCCTAGTCAACCAATACTACCGTTAGAGTCTCAGATAGTTGTTGCAATGCCCCAAATTTCCTAATGAGGTTTAGGACCTTGATTAGGAGGTCGGGAGGGCCATAATTGATGTTATTAAATGATTATATGTATGTTTATGTGAATTATATTATTATATGATGAAAAATGCATGCATATGGGTCCACATTTTTTTATAAGGGTATTTTGGTAATTTGGCCCGTTGAGGGCGTGATTGTGTATTTTCATGCATGTGGGTGAATTATAAATAATACCACATTATATGTGGATTTGTTCAAGCCATTCGACATGAGACGATCATGGAATGCAAGTTATCGATCTAGTCATAACGGGGTTAGTTTCGAGCCTCAGGGTGAGTCTCGGGGTAATTTGGTGATTAGAACTGTTGACGCGGTTTTTCGCCAACAGATAATTATACGGATAAATAGGATGGATTAGTGCTGATTGATAAACCGTAATATGAAAATGATAGTAATCTATAATGTGGAGATTAATTGCAAGGAAAAGATGGTCACTCCTTTTTTAGGTGGTTTGGAGGTTAAAATCCCCCTAGTCCACCAGTCGATATTATTGATATTTCCTTACAATTTCTTACAAAGTATTTGCTTTTCAAGAAGAAGCAAACCCCTTACACTACCCAGGGTTTCGGTATTTATAGGAGATTGATCTCTGAGTAGGTATTGGGGTCATCCCGTGATCTCTTCATCCATCATGTCATTTATGTGACACCGATGATTAATTCCTAAACATTATAGTGAAGTGTGGTCTAATCAATAGGTAAAGATGGGTAATGGGCCGCATGACCCAAATCAAGCGTTGGATGTCTGAACGCGCACGTTTATACTGCGTATCCGAGAATTCAGGAATGGAACAGACACGTGATGTCTGGTATATGCACGTTTATATTACGTGGTTGACTTTATAAGGATTCGGGGGTGTCAGACCCCTGATGCACCACGAGCTTAATGTGGCGCTAGCTCATGGCTTCTATTATGTCTACACAATGGCTCAACGCACGGAGCAGCTAAATGATCCCTCAGCTCGGGTTGGTTGTTTAGGGGTCCGTAACGATCAGCTCCGAGTGGACGGTTGACACGTGGCAGATCGATTTAGGCCCTGTTCTAGCCCGCCAAAGTGTGTGCGGATATTCAGGGCGTACATTTGCCCCCCAAGCCCCTGCTCGTGACCTATGACGTCATCTTTGATCTTCACAGCGGGGGCTTTTAAACTTCCCTTTCGAGGAGTACGTGACTAACCTTAGGTCGTGACCCTCCCTTCTGGAGGGTGTAGTTGCTCCAGGACTTAGACAATATGTAGATGAGTCCAGTCCTGAGGTAGATCCAGACCCAGAACCCTCTCTGATTCGTGAAGTAATAACCTTAGACTCCCCTATAGAAGTTCCAAGGCTGGAGGTCGTGGCAATAGATTCCTCCTCCAACTCGGAGGGTAGGACTTTTTCAATATACCTTTAGATTTCTCTTATAATAAAACGACCTTACATGTATGCTGACGTTCCTTTCTTTTTGCTTCAGGCGAGGAGATGGCGCAACCTGGAGATAGCGCCATGCAATCCATCTTCCAGGGGGGAAACCCTTCCTCCAGACCATCCGGGCCATTGGTCAAGAGATCCCGGTTGACCAATAAGACTCCTGCCTCCGGGACAACCTCCAAGTCCCCCGCCAAGGGGAGAAGTCAGATCCCCGCCTCCACAATGAGTATGCCTCCACCTCCCCCGCGACCTCCAGCCCCTACGGGAACAGGAGGCACTAGCTGGAACTCCGTCAGTCCCCGCTCCCATCGTACGCATCCCGGTTAATGCCCAAGACCTGGAGAAAATCCCAGACACCTTCCGAGGGAAGGTCTATGAGACCGTGAGCTACACGGTGGAGCATTATTATAAGGCCAACCCGAGGGACTTGAGGGAGATTGAGGCGAGGAGCCCCGAGAATGTCATAGAGTCCGCACTGGGGATGAACCTCACGGTAAGCTTACTTAGTTAAATTCCTTTGCTTTCTTCCCAGCATGTGCCTTACTCTCTTTATTTCTTTGCAGGCGGCTTTGGCTCTACACCGCAGCATAGCTCGGACCAGGGCCAGGACTGACGAGCTCAGGGGCGAGCTCCAGACTGCTCAGGCCGCTCTCGCAACTGCTCAACAACAAGAGCAAAGTGCCAAGGTTGCCTTGACGGCTGCCAAAGAAAGCGAAAAGGCTGCGCATGTCACCTTGGCCGCTGCGAAGGCCGAGCTCAAGGAGCTCAGGGCTAAGCAGCTGGAGGCCGAGGCTGCCACCATGGCAGAGAGGGCCGCCACGTGCCTTGAAAATAACATTGAATAAAAAATTAACCCTAAAATTAAGGATCATGATTTTTAAAATTCAAATTTCAAAATGGAGGGAAATAAATTACTTGGTTTGTTTTTCAAATCTTAATTTACACACAAATTTTGAAATTATGGGGTGACAAGAAGAAATTTAAAAGGGGATCCGATCCTGGAAAAATATTATTAGATAACATTGCACTAAGATATAGTAGTGAATTTAGAAGGGGATCCGATCCCAAAAAAGTATTACTAGAAAATGTTGCACTAAGCTGACCTAATTATGACATAACAAATCGTTCCAACGTACCCTAGTAAACCAATACTACCACTAGAGTCTCAGATAGTTGTCCTGCTGAGTAAGATAGAGTAGTGAATTTAGAAAGGGGTCTGATCCCAAAAAAATATTACTACATAACATTGCACTAAGCAAACCTAATTATTACATGATGAGTCGTTACAACGTTAACTATTCACCGAGATAACCTATACTACATGTAATAATATACAATGTATTATATTTTTTTCAACTTGTGCTTTCATTTTTCTATTTTTTTTCTTTTTCATATTTTAAACAATACATATAAATAGTATATATTTTAAAATATTTAAATAAAATAAAATTAAAACAAAAAATATATAAAAAAACTTGTTAAAATAAGAGGCTTTTATTTTTTTTAAAAAAGACATTATTTTTTTAAAATAATGATGAACATAATATAAAATAAATTTTTTGAAATTAACAAAAAAAAAAAAATTAAAGAATGTCAATAAAAATATTGAGAAAAAGTGTTAGAAATAAATATAAAATTAATTTTTTGTTTAATTAATGGGGTGTCTTTATATATTAGTGGAGTGCAAATATAATGTCCCTAAAATACAAATATATATTTTATTTTATTTTGTAACAACAAAAAAAATTTAATGTTAAAAGTTTCAATTAAGGGTTTTTATTTTATTTTAATTTTATTTTTTATTATCAAAACAATTTTCATTATTAATAAAATCAAATCAATACTATAATTTGGTTGCTTTATTAAATTCTCGATTTTTTTTAGTTTATGATAATAATTAATTAAATTTTTAAATATCTACCAATAATAAAATTATAGAGCTTTACCTTATCAAATTTGTATTTAATTTCAATTTTTAAATTCATTAAATTAAAAAATGTGGTAGTTTTATTAAATTATTATTGTTATTTTTTATTTATTTTAAAAATGCATTTAATTGGTCAATTTTGTAATTAAAACTATAGTGGCTGAAATTAATGGGTGATTTTTATTTATTTCGAATGGTGTGTTGCACTATTCAATATTTTTTATATTTAAACTGATTATATTATTAAAATTGCATCAATTAATATAATTAGTGGGGTGATTGAAAAGTTGATGCTTATAAATTTTGAAATTATAAGAGCATTAATTAATATAATTAGTGGGGTGGTTGAAAAGTTGATACTTACAAATTTCGAAATTATAATAGCATTTAATATAATTTTGCAATTTTGAAAATATGTATAAATCCAATAATATTTCAAAATTTTCGAAATTTTCATTAGAATTTTCGAAATTAGGGTTTAGATAACCACAATTATGCAATATTTTTTTTTTTTAATGTTAAGATATAGATAGTTAGTTAGAGTCTTTGAATATGAAGATGTGCATTTAATATTTAACATATTTTCAATAATTAATTCTCCAAAATAGTAATTAGTGTAAGCCCTAATTAATGTATAATAATATAATTGTTATAATTTTTTTTTTAAAAAATACTAAATCATTTTTGAAACCATTGTGTTTTGATGGGAAGTTGAAAAGTTGTAATTTTAATAATTATATATAATTTTTGGCATAATAATAGGTAATTTTGAAAATATGTGTAGGTTCTATGAACCTTTGCTTTGTAATTAAGAATCACCAGAATGTTTAACCAATAGAACTACACTTAAATTTTTAGAAATTATAATAACATTTAATATAATTAGTGGGGTGGTTGAAAAGTTGATGCTTATAAATTTCGAAATTATAATAGCATTAATTAATATAATTAGTGAGGTGGTTGAAAAGTTGATACTTACAAATTTCAAAATTATAATAGCATTTAATATAATTTTGAAATTTAGAAAATATGTATAAATCCAATAATATTTCGAAATTTTCATTATAATTTTCGAAATTAGGGTTCAGATAACCACAATTGTGCAATATTAATTTTTTTTATTTAATGCTAGGAAATAGATAGTTGGTTAGAGTCTTTGAATATGAAGATGTGCATTTAATATTTAACATATATTCTGTTATCCCAAAAATTTGAAAAGAATGATGTGGCAATAAAATTGACACATGGCATGAGTTAGTGGGGTGATCTGGCTTAGTAATGGTCCAATACATCAGTTAAGGGATTGGACAGATAGTCAAGCCAAATACGCCCGACCGAAGAGAATATTTGGACTGGGGGTTGCTTAGCTCAGGCCTCAGTTTGAAGACCCTAATAATTGAATTGGAGCCAAGTCCAAGAAGTTGAAGGGGAGGTTTGGATTTTGGTTCAAAGGATAAAAGCATTAGGTCCGACCGGACCTAAGCTTAGGAGACCTCTTGTTAAGTTTGGCTCGAATGTGTTCCAAGAAAATGACCAAGGCTCAAGTTTTACTCAAGGGGAAAGCCACATAATGGCCGATCGGGTATGATGTGGAAGAGGTACACTTGGGCTTGAATGAGGTGAGGAGGAAAAGTATACCTCGGACCACTTTGGTCCGAGGAGGAGATGTTGGAGTCCGATCGAACATACTCATAGAAGAGGTACCTTGGACCATTTTGGTCCAAGGAGGTGATATGTAAAAGGAGGCTCGGACCACCTTGGTCTAAGGAGAAAGGTCCAAGGTCCGATCGGACCTTGGTTGAACAAAGGAGGCTCGGACCATTTTGGTCCGAGGAGAGGAGCATTGTGCCCGATCGGAGGTACCCATAGGAGAGGTACCTTGGGTCATTTGGGTCCAAGGTGATGGTATGTAAAAGAAGGCTCGGACCCTTCTGGTCCGAGGAGAAGAGTCCAAGGTCCGATCGGACCTTGGTTGAACGAAGAAAGGCTCGGACCATGTTGGTTCGAGGAGAA
Organism: Humulus lupulus; assembly: GCF_963169125.1. Classification (NCBI taxonomy): domain Eukaryota; kingdom Viridiplantae; phylum Streptophyta; class Magnoliopsida; order Rosales; family Cannabaceae; genus Humulus; species Humulus lupulus. Next base: position 105,709,609 of record NC_084795.1, on the reverse strand, counting down.
GAAAGTTGTGTCCGATCGGACATGGTGCTTATGGGGTGCTTTGGACCATTTTGGTCCGAGGAGATGCTAAGAAGAGATGGCTCGGACCACCTTGGTCCAAGGAGGAGAGTGCAAGGTCCGATCGGACCTTGACTGAAGGAGCCAAAGAGGGTGGTTTGAACCACCTTAAGCCAAGGAGAGAACCATTGTGTCCGATCGGGCACAATGAAGGGGGATGCCTCGAATTTGCCCGAAGTAAGAAGCAAAGTAAGTACCCTCGGACGACCTTGGTCCGAGGAGAGCCATGCACATACCACCTTTGACCTACAAAAAGCTTGAAGAGTAGTCAACATGCATGAGAGACTATGTCAAACTGCCCGAAACTACTCCAGTGAGAATTGGTCTGAGCGTCCGGGAATCTCTCAATCCTCACTCGAATTTAGGGATCAGTTGTATTTTGAATATTTATTTTGTAATATAAATATTAGGTAAATAATGAAATATCCCTATCTAAAGGGGATATCAGTTGAGAATCCCAGGTCTATAAATAGAGAGTTGGGAGGATCGTAAAGGGACTTTTGGAAAAATCAAGATTTAACCTGTGTTCTAGAGAGAGAAAGTGTTTTCCCTGAGAGAACCCCTTTTTGTATTCTGGAATATTTTACACTGAAGAAACTCAGTTGACACGGTTCATCTGATCTTGAGTGTGAATACAGTAATAAAATCTCTAAGTGGATTAGGCTATTACCGATCATCGGGGCTGAACCACTATAAAATCTTGTGTTATTTACTTTTCTTGTTTAAAACTATCTGTTGTCGTTTATAATTCTCTTGAAGGCTTGTCGTAGTTGACGTTCTTACGTCGTTGGCTAAATTCACAGTCAACATTTTGGTGCTTTCATTGAGAGCCTGAAGAGAAGACAGACAGTCCCTGAAGCATTATGGCGCCCAAGAACACCACCGCGGCCTCCAAGAGGGTAAGCACCTCCAGGGAGCATGCTAGATCGGAAGGTCCCAGTGTTCAAGATCGTGAGAATGAGCCTAGAGTTGTGCTCGAGGATGCAGTTCCAGAAGTAGAGGAGCTCCAGGAGACTATGAGCGCATTCCAGGAGGAGCTAGCTCAGTTCAATGCTAGGCAGGAGGCCTTTGCTGAGGAAATGGCCAAGCAGAGGCAAGAGATGGACGCTAAGAGCGAGGAGATCCGTCGACAGCAGGAGGAGGCGGACAGGCGACATCGCGAAGCTGCGCTTGCTCTGGAGGCAGCTACGCAATTGACCCGAGCCAATGCTCAAGCTGCGCCTGGGGTGATACCCACCCCAGAGGCAAGGACCACAGAGGCTGGTCATAAGAAAGCTGATAGACCAGGCAGGGGTGGTGGTAACCCACCTGGTCATGAGGAGGAGGGAGTACGATCGCGCACTGCCTCTACCCAAAGGGGAAATTCTAAGACCCCCTCAAGGAGCCACAGATCATAGACTTCCAGGTCAGGGAGTCATAAGTCTGGCAGTAAGAAAACACCTTATGAGCAGGGGCATAACAAAGCTCCTCGTGGCAAGGAGACTTCCCAATTCAAAGATGGATATGGGCGTGATGAAGGTGACAGTCACCACACCAACCAGTCGAAGGAGAAGAATAATAACCGGCGAGGGGGAGATGATCAACCAGCTCAAACGGGGAAGCCACCACGGCATCCCAACCAGCGTAATGGCAAGGAGCACGCTCCACCTAGTAGGCCCTCCGAGAAGACTCGGAGTATGGTGTTCGACCGGTTGGGAAAGAACACTGCTCAGAAGGACCTGAGGGACGTCATTGATGACAGAAGGAGGACCGCTCCGGTCGAAGGGCAGGAGCCAATCCGTCCTACCAGTCGAGTAGAAATACTCGACGTGGATACGCCGGATAGGAGTGCCCGACCAAGCGGTCCCGAAGGTGCATCCCCAGCAGTGGCCCCAGCCATCCAAGCCTAGCTTGATGCTTTGACGGCGGCAGTACAAAGTTTGTCAAAACAACCAGTTATTGATCCGATAGACCACAGAAGTGGTAGCCCTTTTTGTGCTAGAATAAGAGCAGCCCAACCACCAAGGAAATACAAAGCGCCGGTATTGCCAGTTTATACAGAAAAGGTAGACCCGGTGAGACACGTTGGAAAGTTCGAAGACCAGATAGAGCTGCTTGGGGTGAGTGATGACTACCGCTGCAGAGTCTTCCCCACCACCTTGTCAGACACTGCCCAGGAGTGGTACTGGAAGTTCAAACCCGACTCCATCACCTCTTGGGAAAGCTTTAGGAAGGAATTCTGCAGGCAGTTCAGTACTGCCCGAACCCCTCCTGTTTATGCCAACCACTTGGTGGATATTAGGCAGGGTAAGGATGAGTCTCTCAAGAACTACATTCAAAGGTTTATGAGAGAAGCCAATCGGGCTACCGCAGTTGGAGATGAAGGGAAGATGGTTGCAATCTCCTCGGGTATTATTTATCGAAGTCCTTTGTGGGACAGCATTCACCGCCATCCAATTTCAACTTTACAACAGTTTTTGGACCGGGCAGATAAGTACATGAAGTTGGATGATGCCATTGAGAAAGGAGAGAACGGGTTGAACAACCCAAGTGGATTGGAGGATACTCCAAAGGATAGCGGAAATGATCAAGGCGGTAGTAAGAAACGTGGGAATAACGGGTCTGACCGCCGCAGTGAGAAAAAAGCTAAGTCTAGGTCGAATGACAAACCTATGAAGTATGAACCTCGATTCACCAACTACACCACTCTTTCGGCAACCCGAGCGGAGATCTATCTAGCCAGCCATCAGGAGGTCCCTTACCGGAGACCCCCTCCAATCAAAAAGGAAATGAGTAAGAGGGACAAGAACAAGTTCTGTCGTTTCCATGGAGACTATGGTCACGACACGAATGAGTGTAATCACCTTAAGGATGAGATAGAGTTTCTCCTCCGGTCGGGGAAACTAAAAAAGTATAAGGCAGAGAAGACCCAGGAAGAGGGAAGCAGCAATAATCCTGGGTTCAAGCGACAACGGTCCCCACCTTTGCAACCTGAACCTGTGGACTTCACACTAGATACAATATGTGGAGGACCACATCTTGCTGGGGATAGCAACAGGGCAAGGGAGAGGTATGCTCGCACCCTTCGTCATGAGTTGGGGGCGGCATCCACTTCCGAGGTTATGACGGTGGAGGAGAGACCATCAAAGAACCCAAGGTATGAAAGTGAGTCCCTCACTTTCACTGAGGAAGATGCTAAACACGTGAGGTATCCTCACAATGACCCTCTTGTTGTGACAGTTCAAATAGCTAACATGAAGGTGAAAAGATGTCTGGTTGATACGGGAAGCTCCGTAAACATTATTTATAAGTCCTCTTTTGAAAAAATGAAGCTATCCATCAATGACTTGAAGCCATGCTCTCACGTCATTTATGGATTTACTGGAGAGGGACTGTCACCAGCTGGGACAATAAAGTTACCAGTCACCACGGGGGAAGCTCCCAAGCATGAAACCGTGATGACTGAGTTTTTGATTGTTGACTGCCCGTCTGCCTACAATGTGGTTATTGGTCGACCACTACTCACCAACTTGCATGCGGTAGTTTCAATTTGGCACCTCTCTATGAAGTTCCCGACCAGCGCTGGCATAGGCTGCGTCCAAGGAGACCAAAGGGAAGCTAGAGAGTGTTATAATGCCTCCATAGCTAAGGCAAAGAAAGGTGCCAAGGAGAACAACATGATTGTATGCATTGAAAGAGAGGAAGTGGATGGATGTAGACCATAATCTTGTAGTAGTGAACGATGAAGAAGTGTTGGAGGAGTGTGGCCAGGAGAGCACTCCTAGTTTGAAAGAGCAGAAGACCCCATCAGGTGATGAAGTCACCAAATAGGGCGTTGCCCAAAGCGAGGGAAGAGATATTGATCCTCGCTTTGGGGATTATGAGAGTGATGTGGGACCGTCCGAGGAGTTAGAGGAGGTCCCTATAGATGAGAATGACCCGACAAGAGGGGTCAAGATTGGGAAGAAGTTGAAAGCTGAGGTGAGAGTACAGCTGATAGAGTTCTTGCGAAGGAATCAAGATGTCTTCGCCTGGTCTCACAAAGATATGGTGGGTATCTCACCAACTGTGATCAGCCACATGCTCAACGTGGATGAAATATATCCAGCGGTATAGCAGAAGAGGAGGTTGCTTGACAAGGATCGAGCAAAGGCTCTTAAGGAGGAGGTAGAGCGGTTGAAGGAGAACGGGTTTATTAGAGAGGCATACTACCCAGCTTGGGTTTCAAACCCAGTCTTGATGCCTAAACCCAATGGAAAGTGGAGGACATGTGTAGATTTTACTGATCTAAACAAAGCGTGCCCGAAGGATTGTTTTCCTTTACCAAGAATAGACCAGTTGGTGGATGCAACCTCTGGTCACGAGACCTTGTCCTTCATGGACGCATATTCGGGATACAACCAAATCAGCATGCATCCTCCTGATGAAGAGCATACCAGCTTCCGAACGGATATAGGGCTGTATTGCTATAGAGTGATGCCCTTCGGATTAAAGAATGCAGGAGCTACCTACCAACGCTTGGTGAATGGTATGTTTCGTGACTTAATCAGCAAGAGCATGGAGGTATACGTAGATGATATGCTGGTGAAGTCGAAGGAAGTTGGGGGGCACGTGGGAGACTTAGAGGAGTGCTTGGCAATCTTAAGGAGGTATAACATGAAGTTAAACCCCCTTAAGTGTTCGTTTGGAGTAGGTTCCGAGAAATTCCTTGGGTTTATTGTTAACTCTCGAGGAATAGAAGCAAACCCTGAGAAGATCAAGGCACTCATGGAGATGAAGTCTCCCACAAGAATAAAGGATGTGCAAAGCTTGACTGGGCGGATTGCGGCTCTAAGCAGGTTCGTCTCAAAATCAACGGACAAGTGCGTCCCGTTTTTTAACCTGCTTAAAGGAGGCAAGAAGTTCGAGTGGACCGCAGAGTGTGAACAAGCTTTCCAGGCGATAAAGGAGCATTTGGCTCAACCTCCTGTTCTTTCTAAGCCAGTTGATGGAGAGGACCTATTTATGTATCTAGCAGTCACGGAACACGCTGTTAGTGCTGCCTTGGTACGTGAGGAGGATAAGGTGCAGCACCCAGTGTATTACATTAGCAAGCGTTTGGTAGGAGCAGAGTCCCGATACCCCATGATTGAGAAGTTGGCTTACTGCTTGGTACTTGCGTCACGAAAGTTGAGGCCATATTTCCAAGCACACCCCATCAAGGTCCTCACTGACCAGCCCCTTCGCTAAGTTTTACAAAAGCCGGAGTCATCTGGTCGGCTACTTAAATGGGCGGTCGAGCTGGGCCAGTTTGAAATCAAGTACCAACCAAGGACTGCTATTAAAGGTCAAGCCTTGGCAGATTTCATCGCTGAGTGTACCGGAATCGTTGAGGTCCCTGACCAGCAGGAGAATGTTACTGGGTTAAAAGAAGAAATTCCTGTTTGGCAACTCTTCATTGATGGATCGTCGAACGGGCACCATTCAGGAGCTGGGATTATACTAGTCACACCAGAGAAGCACCGAATTCATTGTGCACTAAGATTCGGATTTAATGCTTCTAATAACGAAGCGGAGTATGAGGCCCTCTTAGCAGGCTTGCGACTAGCTAGAGATGTGCGTGCCCGGTCGGTGGAGATAAACAGTGATTCTCAATTGGTGGTTTATCAAGTATTAGGGGAGTACCAGGCAAGGGGCCTACACATGGTGGCATACTTAAACAAAACCAAATATTTGCTAGCCCAGTTCGAGGAGTATACCATCAAATTAGTACCAAGGGAGCAGAATTCCAATGCCGATGCTCTAGCAAAGCTTGCAAGTGCGAAAGATGCCGAAACACTGAATATGGTTCCAGTAGAGTACTTGGCAGAGCCAAGCATTGGTAGACAAGAGGCCATGCCGATTACGATAGTCGACACCTGGATGACTCCCATCATTGCTTACCTTGAGCAAGGGACACTCCCAGATGGTCGTAATGAAGCAAGGAAAGTTATGAGGCAAGCTACTAGATACACCATGATGGATGGAGTGTTATATAGGAGAGGATACTCCTTACCTCTACTCAGGTGCATAACTCCCGACCAGTCAAAGAACTTATTAGCTGAAGTGCATGAGGGGTTTTGTGTAGATCATGCTGGGGGGCAGAGTCTATCTAAAAAGATCTTGAGGCAAGGATTCTTCTGGCCTACTATGAACGAGGACTCTATGGAATATGTGAAAAGGTGTGACAAATGCCAAAGATTTTCTAAAGTACCCAGAGCACCCCCAAATCTTTTGAAGCAAATGCAAAGTCCGTGGCCTTTTGCAGTGTGGGGCATTGATCTGATCGGGAAGTTACCCAAAGGAAAAGGAGGAGTGCAGTTCGCAGTGGTCGCGGTAGATTATTTTACTAAATGGACTGAAGCCAAGCCATTAGCCACGATTACATCGAAAAAGGTGTTGGACTTTGTTGTTAAAAACATAATATGTCGCTATGGTCTGCCTAAGAAGATAGTGTCTGACAATGGCACCCAGTTTGACAGCGACATATTTACCGATTTTTGCACTCGGCATGGCATCACCAAAAGTTTCTCCTCAGTAGCCCATCCTCAAGCCAATGGGCAGGTTGAAGCGGTAAACAAAACATTGAACGACACTTTAAAGAAGCGCCTGGAGCAAGCTAAGGGTGCTTGGGCAGATGAGTTACCAGAGGTCCTTTGGTCATATAGGACTACCGCTCGGACGGCAACTGACCATACCCCATTCTCTTTAGCATATGGGTATGAAGCCATGTTACCTGTGGAGATAGATCCACCCTCTCATAGAAGGACCGTTTACAACCAAGAGGAGAACCATCAGTTGTTGGCAGAATCATTGGACTTCCTCGAAGAAAGGAGAGAGGAGGCAAGCCTCAGAGTAGCAGCTCATCAGCAAAAAGTGGCACGCTACTTCAATTCCAGAGTGCGAGATCGAAAGTTCCAGGTCGGAGATTTGGTCCTAAGGAAGGTGTTTGTTAGAGACCCAGCAGCTGGTGTGCTAGGACCAAACTGGGAAGGACCGTATCAAATTGAACAAGTCTTACCGCCTGGCACTTACAAGCTTGCTCGGTTGAATGGGGAGCTGATCAGAAACTACTGGAATGGCGAGCACTTGAGAAAATATTATCAATAAATACTACCTGCAGAGTAGTGACTTTGTATCAAGTGCTTAACTTGTTATTTAAGTTTTTGTTTGTGAACTGGTTATTTGCTACCCAGTCACACTATTTTGAACAATGTTATTTTGTTTGGAACTCGTTGTTAGACACGTTTTGTCATTTATTATTACGAGTAATAAAAGAGACCACGCGCAGCGTGGTCGCATCTTGCTACAAACTTTGCATATGTGTTGATTATTTTTGCTTGGCAGTGTTCAACTGTCATAATAATTTAAACAAAACAGGTCTTCTAAAAACTAAGTGTAAATATATACCGGACAGTGTTCAACTGGTCGGTATCATGATATGAAGGACCAACGTTTAAATAATATTTTTGTAGTGGTCAACTACTGATATATGTTCGTATATTTTATGTGTTTCACGAGTAGTAACTACTTGAACAAATTCGATCAAGTAGCAAGTGATCAAGGATTTATCAACCCTCAATCACTTGGGGGGCACATAGAGTATACTGGTATGTATTTCAACACAGGCAATAAGAGCACGAGCAAATATATTTGTTTTTGGGCTGACTTGTAAGTTTGGAAGTCTAAAATAGCCATTAAGCTAACTTGTATTACAAAGCTTAAGTAACTTAGAGTTTTTAAAATTTTAAGTTAGAAACAGATATTCGTGTAATAAGAAATTTATGCTCATAAAAAGTTAGAGCAATAAGAGCATGAGGAAGTATATTTAGTATGGACTTATGGAATGGTAAAAAAATTTCTAAGTTAAAAAACTAAATTCTCATGTGAAACTAAAGGCATCTAAAAACTTTGCTATACACAATAAAAACTTAAAAGTTTAAAGTTGTCGACAAGGAAAGAGTAAAGTGCTAAATGTCAAAATAAGCTCACTAGTTCGAGCAACAAAATACAAAGTAAAGTAAACTATGATGAACTACGAGAGGGAGTCACAGGCGAGCTCCTCTGGTGGGTTGATCGACTCCCTCCTCGGCATCAGCTGCTCCTCTCGCTCGGAATGATAAAGCAGAGGAGGCAGGGGTGAGTGCAGGAGGATTGGCAGCTTCTTCAGCGGCCCTTGCTTCGCATCTGGCAAGCTCCTCTGCCTGAGCCTTCTTGGAGAAACAATCAAGATTAAGAGGCTTGTTCAGCTTCCAGACCTTATAAAAGCAGTCGAAACTGGCCTCCTCAAAGCGAATCAAGTCAAGCTCCTTTTCTTGCTTCAGCTCTTCGCTCTCGTTGATTAACCTCTCATTGTCTCGAACTAACTCTTTAATCTTGAGGGATTGCTTCTCCAATTGAGTTGTCAAGGAAGCGTTGCTTTGGGCCTACTTCTGGTTCTCGTCAGAAAGCTTTTTGAGAGACTCGTCCCGTTCAGCTACAGTTCTCTCTACTTGCTCCAGCTTGGATTTGGCCTCCACCAGTTGATCGTTCTGCACCTTGATCAACTCTTTATAGTCTACGGCTCGGACCTGAGCGTGACCAATGGTGACAAGTGACTGCATGGAAGACAAAGGGTTATTACAAGTAAAAATACTAATAACAAATTGTCTCAAGAAAAAATGCTTACCTTCATCAATTGAGCGAGTCCTCTCTTCAAGAAAACTTCGACACTAAGTCGAGGGTAGGAGTCTAGGCTTTGAAGCGTCGATGCATCATGGCCAATATCCTCAAGAAGTCCCTTGCCCAGGTCGCTAACAGCACGAAAAAGCTCGCTTGAACTACCCTGGTGAGTAGGAGTTAGGCTCGCAGAAGGAGGAAGGGAAGAGGGAGCCAATGGCGGGAGTGTAGTCGGTCCCTCATTTTGCCTCCCTTGACTGGGCAGCGCTACCTTCTGAACCTTCTATGGAGGCATAGAGCCACTTCCATCACCAGTTTTCCTCTTTGAAGCAACGCACTCTCTGAACATGTCTGAATCTGCAAAGGAAGAAAACACAAAGTACTTAGAAATTTAAACATAGTGAAACGTGAACAAGGGTATGCTACAATTTTGTTATCCTCTAATTACCGAGCTATCAAAAATATTCCTATTTTCACTAGGCGTGTGTTACCTGCGTTGAGGATCTGGTCTAAGAACTCATCCTCGTCGTCCGAAGATGAGCTAAGTTCCCTCTCAACCTGGATAGCCTTTCCTTTCCCAGGCTGAGTGGAAACAGTAGATTTGTGCTGAGATGTGGGTTCTCTAATGACTAAGTCGCCAGGTCTGCGAGAAAGCGGAGAAGGCCCAGGAGAAGGCCGATCAGTCAATAGCTCTGTGCCTTCATTAGACTGATCAGGTGTGTCGTTCTCCCCAGTGGTACTTTCCACCGCCAGATCCTGGTCACATGGCACCAGACCCACCATCTGAAGGAGGTCCAACGTGACCAACCTTTTCACATCCTTCTCTTTAAGACTCATGTTAGCCAACTTCTTGGCCCACCTAAACATCTCTTCAGTAGGCAGTGGTCGCTCAAATGGACCCGAGCGTGTAAAGGCCAAGTTGTTGGCCTCAATATCCAATGTGAGGAAGTATTCTTTATGATACTTCCCGGCGTTCGATTTGTGGGAGATGCCGTTGAGATATGTAATCCCCCTATGCCTATGATAGAAGTGGAAGAAGCCTGAGTTGTTGTGAGAAGGATTGGTCCGAAGATCGAACAGGTAATGCACCTCATGAGGGGTGGGCTCGTCCCAACCATTCAGGAAGTAAAGGATGTACAGCGCGGAGAGTGCCTGGATCCCATTCGGTGTGATCTGAAATGGGGAGACGTTGAAGTAGTCTGCTACAGACCGGAAATAGATGTGCAGCGGGAGTGTTGCTCCAGCATGCACATGGTGCCTGGACCAGGCGCAGTACCTTCCACCGGGCCTATTGGCTCTTTGATGCGAGCCCGAACACGTCACGTTTGCCCCGCTCAAGCCTAAAGCTTCAATGTGTTTCTGGAATAGCGCGGGATTAAGTTTTGAAGCTTCGGCAACGAACCAAGAGGGTTCTTCTTCTCCCTCATCATGTGGCTTCTGGACAGCCAAATCCTGGATCGCGGTAGCAAATTTTAGAGAGGGCTTTCTTGAAGCTGTGGTAGTGCGGGTTTGATTGCGCTTTACCACCTTCTGTACTGCTCTGTGGGCAACCTGCGGATCGTGTTCCTGAGGGAGCCTGTTAGATTGCTTCACCCTCATCGTCGATTGAGAAGCCTGTCGAAGGAACTGTTCCTCGTGGAGAAGATATAAGGCTGAGCGAGGGAGGATCTGCTTGAAGCGGCGAAGACGATCCTCTGGAGTGTAACCAGTAGACGAGCCTGGTGAGGAATCGCTATTCAAGGGAGTCTCGATTGTTTGCGGGGCGGATGATTCGGAGTCTGTATGATTGTCACCTCCCCTATAGTCAGAGCGATTCATCTACAAAAATGAATAAAAAATGGGGAGGTGAGTAACCATACAGAAAAAATTCATCAAAAATAAGAATTATTTTTATACTTGGAAAATTTTTGTCTAAGTTATAAAAATATAACACATATGGAAAAAATAATTTTAATGCTCAAAAGTGCCTAAAAAGTACTTGGAGTGTTGAATTTATTAAAATTTATAGAAGGGGGCAATTTTGAGGTTTTCCTATAAAATGATGCGTGTAAGTTAACATAAAGAAGTTGGTTATGCATTTGGAAGGAAAGAAGGCCAAGGCCTAAGGAGTTAAGTGTGGTCCGATCGGACCATATTTCAGGCTCAAGGGAATGGTCTTATGCCTCCGATCGGATGCCTAGACCCATTAAGTGGGCATGACCACAAAGGCGTACAAGCCAAGGGAATTTGAAGACAGTCCGATCGGACCGTATACTTATTCTAGGGGATAACTTAGCATTCGATCGAATGCCAAGATGGGTTGGATACTCATGACCAAAAGAGGCATTCAGAGCCCATGGGTCAAGGAACCGTGCATCCACGCGAGCCCAGAGCAAAGTACAATTGGTCCGATCGGACACATTCTGGCCAGGAGACGTCCTGCCTCGCCACCGCACGAGCCTCACGCGAAGTCCCCAGGACGTCCGATCGGGCGTAGCACGCCCGAGGAGAAGACACGCACCCATGATCCAAGTCCGCCTGGTATGCCTCGTGCCTCCAAAGCTCCTAGCCAGCAGCAACCCTTTGTGTCCGATCGGGCATGGGTGTTTAGGGAGGTTCGAGGTTAACTGTCAAAGATTCGGGCACTTAAAAGCCAAGGAAGGAAAGTGTGGTCCGATCGGACCACACATTTGTCTGAAATTTTTCGAATCTCCGATCGGGTATGAAGAGAAAGGCAACCACTTCCAGCCTTGGACGAGAGGTTCGATCGAACCTGATGGATTTTGCACGCCTCAAGAGAAGCGCATATGCCCAGAATTTCTGGGCAAAAACCGAGTGAAAAAAATGGTCCCTAATTGCATGCTTTGCCTACCCCAAGTCCAAATTAAAGAGGCAAAGCCCTAAAAATCCCTAGTCTAAACACCTTCCATCATTCACACAAACAAAAAAACAAGATCAAAGCATAAAAATGAAAGGTTTTCTTCATGTTCTTAGAAACCCATAACACTATCAAAACCTTCAAAACCCATATTCACATTCATGTCAAAATAGCCAAAATGTCTTGAAATTCCTATGGAATTAGGGGAAAATTCGGGTTACCCATGCCACAAACCTCATCAAAACAACAAGCAAACACATTGTACAAAACATTTTCAAGAACTTCAAGAACATTCAAGGCACACATGCATATTCGGCCATGGCATTTTTTTGAGAATTTCTGAAAAAAAAAAAATATAGCAATCTAAGAGGCATGGAGAAGAAGACTTACCCAAGGTTGGAGAACTTTGGGTTTGCTTGGAGGATGCTTGAAGATGAAGAGCTCCCCTTGAAGCTTGTGAAATCGGCAAGATGATGGGATCCTTGGGAGTTTCGGCCAAGAGAGAAGATGAAGGGTTTTTTAGAGTGATTTTTGTATGTGTAAAGAAGAGAGTGTAGAGTGGGGATATTTAAAGGGAAAAAAGTGGGTTTTTCATTTACTTTTGGACCTTTGGTATTCTGGGACTGTTTTTCTCTCCACGATCATGGGTGGATTTTTGCAGTGATCGTGGGTCTGCTGCATGAAGATGAACTGTTATTATTTTTTATAATGACGTCAGCTGGAGAAAAAGTTTATTACGTGAATGAATCATATAATAAACTTGGGGGGCAAATGTTATCCTAAAAATTTGAAAAGAATGACGTGGCAGTAAAATTGACACATGGCATGAGTTAGTGGGGTGATCTGTCTTAGTAATGGTCCAATACATCAGTTAAGGGATTGGACAGATAGTCAAGCCAAATACGCCCGACCGAAGAGAATATTTGGACTGGGGGTTGCTTAGCTCAGGCCTCAGTTTGAAGACCCTAATAATTGAATTGGAGCCAAGTCCAAGAAGTTGAAGGGGAGGTTTGGATTTTGGTTCAAAGGATAAAAGCATTAGGTCCGACCGGACCTAAGCTTAGGAGACCTCTTGTTAAGTTTGGCTCGAATGTGTTCCAAGAAAATGACCAAGGCTCAAGTTTTACTCAAGGGGAAAGCCACATAATGGCCGATCGAGTATGATGTGGAAGAGGTACACTTGGGCTTGAATGAGGTGAGGAGGAAAAGTATACCTCGGACCACTTTGGTCCGAGGAGGAGATGTTGGAGTCCGATCGAACATACTCATAGAAGAGGTACCTTGGACCATTTTGGTCCAAGGAGGTGATATGTAAAAGGAGGCTCGGACCACCTTGGTCTAAGGAGAAAGGTCTAAGGTCCGATCGGACCTTGGTTGAACAAAGGAGGCTCGGACCATTTTAGTCCGAGGAGAGGAGCATTGTGCCCGATCGGAGGTACCCATAGGAGAGGTACCTTGGGTCATTTGGGTCCAAGGTGATGGTATGTAAAAGAAGGCTCGGACCCTTCTGGTCCGAGGAGAAGAGTCCAAGGTCCGATCGGACCTTGGTTGAACGAAGAAAGGCTCGGACCATGTTGGTCCGAGGAGAAGAAAGTTGTGTCCGATCGGACATGGTGCTTATGGGGTGCTTTGGACCATTTTGGTCCGAGGAGATGCTAAGAAGAGATGGCTCGGACCACCTTGGTCCGAGGAGGAGAGTGCAAGGTCCGATCGGACCTTGACTGAAGGAGCCAAAGAGGGTGGTTTGAACCACCTTAAGCCAAGGAAAGAACCATTGTGTCCGATCGGGCACAATGAAGGGGGATGCCTCGAATTTTCCCGAAGTAAGAAGCAAAGTAAGTACCCTCGGACGACCTTGGTCCGAGGAGAGCCATGCACATACCACCTTTGACCTACAAAAAGCTTGAAGATTAGTCAACATGCATGAGAGACTACGTCAAACTGCCCGAAACTACTCCAGTGAGAATTGGTCTGAGCGCCCGGGAATCTCTCAATCCTCACTCGAATTTAGGGATCAGTTGTATTTTGAATATTTATTTTGTAATATAAATATTAGGTAAATAATGAAATATCCCTATCTAAAGGGGATATCAGTTGAGAATCCCAGGTCTATAAATAGAAAGTTGGGAGGATCGTAAAGGGACTTTTGGAAAAATCAAGAGTTAACCTGTGTTCTAGAGAGAGAAAGTGTTTTCCCTGAGAGAACCCCTTTTTGTATTCTGGAATATTTTACACTGAAGAAAATCAGTTGACACGGTTCATCTGATCTTGAGTGTGAATACAGTAATAAAATCTCTAAGTGGATTAGGCTATTACCGATCATCGGGGCTGAACCACTATAAAATCTTGTGTTATTTACTTTTCTTGTTTAAAACTGTCTGTTGTCGTTTATAATTCTCTTGAAGGCTTGTCGTGGTTGACTTTCTTACGTCGTTGGCTAAATTCACAGTCAACATATTCAATAATTAATTGTTCAAAATAGTAATTAGTGTACACCCTAATTAATGTATAATAATATAATTGTTATAATTTTCAAAATTTTCATTACAAATTTCGAAATTAGGGTTTAGAGAACCACAATTGTGCAATATTAATGTTTTTTTATTTAATGATAGGATATAGATAGTTGGTTAGAGTCTTTGAATATGAAGATGTGCATTTAATATTTAACATATATTCAATAATTAATTGTTCAAAATAGTAATTAGTGTAAACCCTAATTAATGTGTAATAATATAATTGTTATAATTTTCAAAATTTTCATTACAAATTTCGAAATTAGGGTTTAGAGAACCACAATTGTGCAATATTAATGTTTTTTTTATTTAATGCTAGGATATAGATAGTTGGTTAGAATCTTTGAATATGAAGATGTGCATTTAATATTTAACATATATTCAATAATTAATTGTTCAAAATAGTAATTAGTGTAAACCCTAATTAATGTGTAATAATATAATTTTTATAATTTTCAAAATTTTCATTACAAATTTCGAAATTAGGGTTTAGAGAACCACAATTGTGCAATATTAATTTTTTATTTATTTTAATGCTAGGTTATAGATAGTTGGTTAGAGTATTTAAATATGAAGATGTGCATTTAATATAAAAATTAATAGGATTTAGATAATAACAATTAAAAATTAATAAAAAAATAGAGAATATCATAAATTAATATGGGAAGTTGAACAATTTACATCCATAATAATTATCTTTGATGTACAAAATTATAAATTTCAAAATATTATTGGAATTTTTTTTTTTTTGCATTACAATAGGGTATTTCAAAAATATGTATAGGTTCTATGAACCTTTGCCTTTTAATGTGAACATGTCATTTAATAATTGTAGATAAAGTTGTGTTGATAGAATAAATATGGATTAATTCATTTATAAATATATAACTATTATATTTATTTTTATTATTTTATTGGGAAGATGAATATGTATCTTTCAAATGAATAAGTCTTTCTAATTAAACATGCAATATTTTTTTATATAAATATTGAAATTCAAATGTTCTCACATTTTCGAAATTATATGTAAAAATTGTAAATAAAATTCGGATTATTAGTATATAATATGATTTAATACATGCTGAAATTTGTGTAACAAATATAAAAATGATTTTTTTAAACTATCTCAAATCGACACATTGGACAAAATTTACTAGTTTGTAGCCACTGAACAATACATTTTTCATGATATGTGTGTGTGCAAGGTAACTTTGTAGCTTCCAAACCAACATGAACATTCTCAAAGCAAATAGAACATACAATTTGATCATCTTTAATCAAAGGTTTCTCCAATCTTTCAATGGATTGCTCGCTTGCCGCCACAAAATTAATAGTCATATTATCCATATACTCCTCACTATCAACGTCACCATCAATGCCAGAATCGTGTTGTGGAGGAGGATCATAAACAAAAACATGAACATCCAATTTTACACAGAAATTAAAATCCTCTTCGTTCCATTTTACATGGTCTGGAATTTGAAGGTTCCCTTTGTTTACATCTGATGGTATATTAATGGTCATTGCATCACCATCTTCATCAGGTATGACAAAACTCCATGGTGGGATAGGAACATCACGGTCTACCTCATCTACACATACACGGTTTTCGTATTCCTAATTTTTAAATAGAAAAAATATTTTAGAAAAATATAATCGAAGTGTTCTAACATAAACATAAAATGAGATCTCAATCATAGACACATATATAGATATGAAGATATTACCTTACAAAAAGAACAATAAGACTCACTATGAAGACAACGTCGAGTTCTACTTTCGAACATTGAAGAGGACGACTCCAAACGTTTCATAGGAGATCTATACCGACGAGCGCGATCTAAAGACAATTTTGACCTGATTCGATTAGGAGACAATGAGTTATCATAAAAAATTTGTCTCTTCTTTCCAACCCTTCCTTCTAAATCCTTAGATCTACTTCTTTTATTCTTCATCCCCTTCCCCTCTACTCCCATGCGTTTTCTCTCTCTCCCCCTCTATTGTTTCCTCACACGTTTTTTTTTTCTTCTTTCTCTTCTTCACATGCTCACGAAAATGATGGTGCAATTCTGATTTTTTTATGTTTATTTTTTTACTTTGAATGAAGAAGAAGAAGAAGAAGAATAGAGAGTTTAAGAAATGAGTGTGCATTTATTATGAAACCCTAATTTTAAAATTTTAAATTAATTCAAAACTTGAAAAGAGAGCTTACCTTTTATTGGTTGGAATCACCATTCCTAATGACCAAAAAAAAAAGTTAATTTCGAAATTAATGCAAAAAAAAAAAAAAATCTATGCCAAAAAAAAAAAAAATCTTTACTTGTTGGTAACTTGATGTACCAAGTCACCTACATGCCATGTCAGCATATTTGCACATTTATCTAGGTACCCATGTGTGGGTAATAACCATTGAGAACTTTTCCATATATATATATATACTAGATACAAGCAACATGCAATGCACGTCTGTTTGGTTTTATTTTAGAATTTATTAATTATTTTTATTAAATTTTTATCAATTTTATATAAATTTCAAATAAATAAATAAATAATATTATATATAAAAGAATGACATAAACATATTAAATGAAAAATTAAACAAAAATATTGTTTAAGATTTAAAATATATATATAATATGATAACCTTTTTAAACATAAATGATAATTTTTTTTAATAAAAATTAAGATTATGTATTATATATTTGTGGTCCCTGTTTTTGCCACACGACACGTGGTAATTAGGAGTAATTAGTGACAAGTCATGAAGTTCTCAGAGTGTGGGCTCTTCAAGGAAATCCAGTCCGGCCAAGTCGTGGATGTCTCCGAGTGAGGCCACGCCCCAAGGCCTGTCCTCGAGGTGAGGATGTCTCCAGGTGAGGCCACGTCCCGAGCCAATCTCCAAGTCATGAATGTCGCCGAGTGAGGCCACGCCTTGAGGCCTGTCATCAAGGCGAGGATGTCTGTAGGTGAGGTCATGTCCCATGAGGCTTTCTTTACTCGCCCATCTTTTAGGTTTAGGAATCTGGTCCTCAGACCTGTAGTCAATGCTAGGTGTCAATCACTGCGGGTATGGGCCACTAAAGGATCATCTGAAAACTTTTGGTGAGCCTCGATTAGTGGTGTCGAATTCGTACCATCGATAATCAACATCTCCCACAACGCCACCTGACACGGGCAAATGTGCTCCGCATCTTGATACTGTTAGAGGCATGTTCCTCATAAAGCTGGCGAACAACTTTTTGAGATGGGCCCTGTGCAATTCGCCTGGCCGTAGTCTTTATTTAGTGCAGCCATTTTTGTATTAACTCAAGATCAATACCCTAAGATGGGGGAATTTTGTATTAATGATAGGTGATTAACATTAATGACCTCATCCTCTATAAATAGGGCTAGGGTATCTCTTTGTAAAGGGTTCAGATTTTTAGAGAGATAAATTCTATAGCTTAGTACAATATATACGCTACCTAAGAACTACCATTGAAGCTTGCTAAAACGAGCTTCAAGCTCACCAAATACCATAGACTCGTGGACTAGGGCTCTTGTATAGCCTGAACCACGTAAAACTCTTGTGTCTTTTGTATTATTTTCTTTATATTCTCAAATTTAGTTGATAGCGAAAAAAGACAGTCAACAATATTATTATTATAATGATATTTTATAATATTTAAATTTATATTAATATAAGTACTAAATATGTAGTCTTCTATTAAATATTATTATTATAATAATAATATTTTATAAATTTGAATTCATATTAATGTAATTATTAAAAAATTAGGATTATATATTATTACCATAATAATATTTTATAACATTTAAATTTATATTAATATAATTATTAAATATATAGTTTTGTAGTATATATTATTATAATAATGATATTTGATAATATTTAAATTTAAATTTGAATATATATTGATATAATTATTATATTTATATATGTAGTCTTATAATTATATTTTATAATATTTAAATTTATATTAATATAATTAATAAATATGTATTTTTAATTAATTTTAAAAGTATATTCTATTAAATATTTAAAATATTAAATTAAAATTAACAAACCAAACAGTAAAACAAAAAATTTCTATTATGCGTACTTACCAATAACAACCTGCAATATGTGGCAAAGTTTTGTTTTATTGTGTTGGCCTTATAAATAGATCACCCATCCTTTTTTGAAGACCAATTCGGTATTTTTGAGATATTCGACCTCAAGAACGAGAGAACTAGCTTTGAGAGAATTTCTTCAAGATTGTAAAAGAAATTGAGGGGTTCGGTTGTATTGGGGTGCATGGTGTGAGAAAGCTTGAGTGCTTGTGTGTGTGCTATTGTACTTTGAGTGTGCTAATTCTTCTCAACTTGTTTAGGTTGTAATCTCTGATTGTTGGTGATTAATGAAGATGAATAGTGGTGCTCCAGAACAGGACGTAGGATCACATTGATCTAAACTTGTATTAACCCTCGTGTTCCTCTTTTACTTTCTGTTTTGATACTTTAATTTGATTCTTGTTACTTTGTATTGTTCTTGTGTGCTCTGTTGGTGTTCGATAAATTGTGCAGGTGAATCTTTGTGTTGACTTAGTCAACATTACGCTACAACTTTTTTTTATCATCACAGCTAATATTGATTGGTTCATATGAATTTGACACAAAATTTAAAATTCTAAATAATTTCATATGTGAATTGTTAAAAGATAATACATATTTAGATAGCTAAAATTATATGTATTTAAATTTGGCGAGACAATACTTTTTTTAAAGTTAATCATCAAAAATATTAATTTACATGTAATAGATAACCATCATAACTTCTTGTCACAAGTTTAAATATTTTTAATTATATCTGTAATAAATTATAACCTTTTTACAATAATAAAATTAATTTGATTCGATACTTATAACTATATTGAGAATTTACTGTAAATAACTACAGTTAAAAAAAACTATGTGATATGCCTACTTCCATTTCATCAATGTTGGAGCTAAAAGGGGCTATTGTCAGGTCCCGACCAGTGACCCTCGACCAGTGGGCGCACATCCTGCACACAGACTCGTACGGACGAGTGGGCCGAGTAATGTCACGACCAATGACGCGGCCCACGAAGGGCCCATGGGGCTTGGGTGGTTTGGGGATTACTTAGCATGAATGTACTCCTCCTTCTTAAGTAAACTTAGCATAGTGGGTTTACTCCCTTAATGGGTCGGCCATTTAGTTTATGGGCTTGTCCACATGCTTTATGTAGATATCTTAAGGGAAATGGATGGTGGGGAGCTTGCCACTTGTCGGCCTAGGGTATTCTCTAGTTTCCTATATAAAAGGCAAGACCCTCACATGTTTAGGGGCTGCCATTACATTTCTCTACACTTGTAAACACATTCTTATCAATACAAAGCACGGATTCTTTGTACCTTGTTGCCATGTTCCTTTCATTAAGTTGCTTACACTCTTTCGGAGTGGTTTTCCATACCCACTCTTTTAGGCTGACTTTGCCGACGGACTGGTGAAGTGCCGCACTCCCTAACCTCGGTGGGTTCGGAGCGTGTCAGGTGGTATCAGAGCTAATTGTGAGGAGAAAGAGTAGAACTAATGACGGATCAACCAATGGCGGAAGCCACGAAGCAAGTGTCTAAAAAGAAAGCCGATCTAAGAGAAACGGTAACTGAACTAGAAAAACGTCTCGAAACCAATGTTTACCTAGTCCATGCCATGGACTCCCGGATTGGAGGCCTTGAAGAAAAATGCAAGGACCTAGAAGCAGAAGATGCTGCTATACACAGCTCCATTTCGGATGCACTTCAAATGAAAGCCGAAGGTCTGCGAGATGAAGTTGGAACCATGAGGGATTTGCTGCTCGCAGAAATGCATTCCTTACGAGCCCGGCTCGACATCATGGAGGTAAATGAAAGAGAGAGAGACGTAGAGCATCGCGAGATGCTCAACCGGCAGGAGGAGGCAAATACAGCCACCATGGCCAAGCTTGAAGAAATCCAAGCCAATTGGGCCATGTGTAGAAGAGCCGCGTCTGGAGGTGGAGTTTCCACCCCCTCGGTTCACAAGATCGAAATACCGAAGCCAAAAGCTTTTGGCGGGGCCCGAAATGCCAAAGAAGTTGACAACTTCATATGGGGCCTATCTCAGTATTTCGAAGCTACCAACATCACCGATGAGGCAGTAAAAATTCGAACCTCGGCTATGTACTTATCCGATACTGCCATGTTATGGTGGCGCCGGAGGCATGGCGAGATTGGAAGACAACTCTGCGTGATGGACTCTTTTGAAGATTTCAAAAGAGAGCTAAAGAAACAGTTCTACCCCGAGAACGCACTAGACGATGCGAAGGGCCAGTTGAGACGGCTTAAACAAACTGGCGGGATCCGTGAGTACGTAAGAGATTTTACTACTCTGATCCTAGAAGTCCCGAACACTACCGAAGAAGACTCACTATTTAACTTCATTGATGGGTTACAACAGTGGGCTAAAGTTGAGTTAAGGCGGAGGAATGTTCAAGATCTTTCTTCGGCCATTGCAGTGGCCGAGAGCTTAACCGACTATACTTCTAAAGAATCCTCCAAACCGAAGGAAACAAAGACGTTTGTTAGCCCGAGGAGCGGAGGAGGAGAACGGTGGAAGGCTTGTGGGACGACCGAAGCTAGTGCGAGTCAAAAGGGGAAGACTAAGGAGATGTCCACACGAGACACTGTTCGATGTTTTGTCTGTGCTGGGCCACATTGGGCGCAGGAATGCCCACAAAAACGGCTGTTGAATGCTCAGGCAGTCGTTAAGCAAAGGGAGCTCGAGGAACAACGAAGACTCGAGGAGCAAGGAGCCAGATGCGGCTCGATGAAATTGCTGAAAGCCCTGAAAGCCAGGCCACGAACAAGAGCAGATGGCCAGATGTTCGTGGATATCATCCTCAACGGAACGAAGATGACGGCGCTGGTCGATACAGGTGCGTCTCACAATTTCCTGTCACCCTTTGGAGCGAGGAGCGTTGGGGTAAAGCCTGCTCATGAAGGCGGGGCACTGAAGACGGTAAATTCAGTACCTATCCCAATAACTGGCGTTGCCAATGGCGTTGAAACCAGTCTTGGTGAATGGACTGGTTGGACTAATTGATCGATAGTGAACATGGACGACTACAACGTTGTCTTAGGGATGGAATTCTTTGATCAGACAAAGGCCATCCTCATTCCCTACGCCAATCAGGTTTGCATCTCTGATGATGCCGGTCCGTGTGTTGTTTATACCCGAACAACCATGGAAATTGAAGAGCGAGCGTTGTCCGCCCTTCAATTCAAGCGAGGAATGCACCAGGAGGGTGTGAGTTACCTTGCTATACTGAAGGAGTTTGATGATGAGGTATTATCAGCCCCAACAGTGGAACTCGATGAAGTACAAAGTGTACTGAATGAGTTTGAGGATGTGATGCCGGATGCTTTGCCTATGCAGCTACCCCCTCGACGTGGTGTGGACCACGAGATCGAGCTAGAAGCTGGTGCCAAGCCTCCCGCAATGTGTCCTTATCGGATGGCTCCGCCGGAGTTAGCCGAGCTGCGTAGTCAGTTGAGAGAGTTGCTCATCGCTGGCTTAATCAGACCCTCTAAGGCACCCTTTGGGGTGCCTGTGTTGTTCCAGAAGAAGAAGGACGGGAGCCTTCAAATGTGCATCGACTATCGGGCACTTAACAAGATTACCATAAAAAATAAGTACCCGATACCGCTGATCGCGGATCTGTTCGACCAGTTAGGAACTGTTCGATACTTTACCAAACTTGATCTTCGCTCCGGCTACTATCAAGTGAGGATTAAAGAGGGCGACAAGTCGAAGACCACTTGCGTGACTCGATACGGCTCGTATGAATACTTGGTGATGCCCTTCGACCTTACCAATGCCCCAGTGACGTTCTGCACACTGATGAATAAGGTATTTCAAGATTACCTTGATAAATTCATTGTTGTCTATTTGGACGATATAGTCATATATAGCAACACTCTGGAAGAACACCTTGACCACTTAAAGTTAGCTTTTGCCTTGCTAAGGGAAAATCGGCTCTTCGTCAAAAGAGAGAAGTGCACCTTTGCGAGCAACGAAGTAATGTTCTTGGGTCACAAAATTAGAGATGGACTTCTGATGATGGATGGGGCCAAGGTGGTGGCCATCCAAGATTGGGAACCCCCGAAGAAAGTCCCCGAACTAAGGTCCTTCCTTGGTTTGGTGAACTACTATCGACGGTTCATCAAAAGCTACTCTGCCCGAGCAGCTAAACTGACCGATATGCTCAAGAAAAACAAACCTTGGGTATGGGACGCTGCTTGCCAAAGCGCGTTCGATGACTTGAAGGACGCGGTTGCTGTTGAACCTTTGCTGGTCCTGCCTGACTGTGCAAAGCCCTTTGAGGTGCACACTGATGCATCCGACTTTGCCATTGGAGGAGTCCCAATGCAAAACAACAGACCGATTGCCTTCGAGAGCCGCAAGCTCAACGAGACCGAGCGGCGGTATACGGTCCAAGAAAAGGAGATGACGGCTGTGGTTCATTGTCTGAGAGTATGGCGCCATTATCTCCTCGGATCCTTCTTTGTTGTCATGACTGACAACATAGCCACAAGTTACTTTCAAACTCAGAAGAAGCTGAGCCCGAAGCAGGCTCGATGGCAAGACTTCCTTGCTGAGTTTCACTACTCGCTAGAGTATCGACCAGGGAAAGTCAACGTGGTCGCGGATGCACTGAGTAGGAAGGCATCTCTTGCTGCACTCAGTCGACCACTGGGCACTCTTGTGGCTCGGATTAAAGAAGGATTGGCACATGATCCTTTGGCCAAAAGTTTGATTACTATGGTCGAGGAGAAGAAGACGCGAAAATTCTGGCTGGTCGATGGTTTACTCTATGCCAAGAGTCATCGAATATATGTGCCTAAATCTGCCAGTCTTCGAAGGGAGCTCATTAAGGAATGCCATGACTCCTTATGGGCTGGGCATCCGGGGATGAAGCGCACCTTGGCGCTCATAAAGGCGATTTACTATTGGCCTCAACTTCGTGATGATGTTGAAGCTTATGTTCGCACTTGTCTTATTTGCCAACAAGACAAACCAGAACAGCGCTCACCAGGCGGGTTGCTGGTCCCTTTGCCCATTCCTGATAAACCATGGGAAAGTTTATCTATGGATTTCATTACTGGCTTTCCAAAGTCAGATGGTTGCGTGAGCATAATGGTGGTGGTTGATCGATTCAGCAAGTATGCAACCTTTATCCCGGCCCCGACCGAATGTACGGCGGAAGTAACGATGAGACTATTCCTAAAGCACGTTGTGAAATTTTGGGGGATACCCTCAAGTATCATAAGTGATAGGGACCCTCGTTTTACTGGTCGCTTTTGGACCGAGTTGTTTAAACTCCTTGGTACGGAATTAAACTTCTCTACTTCGTTTCACCCTCAAACCGACGGACAGACTGAGAGGGTGAATGCGCTGGTCGAGTTATATCTAAGGCACTATGTTAGTGCGAATCAGAAAAATTGGGCAAGTCTGCTTGACGTTGCCCAGTTTTCATACAACCTTCAGCGAAGCGAGTCCACGAGCAAGAGCCCGTTTGAGCCGGTCGTGGGGATGCAACCTCAAACGCCTCACGCGCTGGTCGCGAATTACGACGGGCAGAGTCCCGCGGCGTTTAGGTTTGCGAAAAATTGGAGCGAACTGGCCGAGTTGGCCAGGGCTCATTTGATGCGAGCCCAAAAACGGATGAAGAAGTGGGCGAATAAGAAGAGAAGGCAAGTCGAATTCCAAGAAGGTGATCTTGTCTTGGTGAAAATGTTGCCTCAGCAGTTCAAAGCCTTGCGGAGATTCCACAAAGCTTTGGTTCGGAAATACGAAGGCCCATTCCCGGTGCTCCGGAGAGTAGGCCAGGTCGCCTACAAACTTCAGCTGCCTCCACAGATGAAGATTCATCCAGTATTCCACGTGAGTATGCTGAAGCCTTATCATGGTGACGAAGAAGACCCCGAGCGGGGAGTGTCCAAAAGAGCCCCTACGGCAATGACTACTTCTTATGATAAGGAAGTCGAGTGTATACTGGCCGATAGAGAAATTCGGAAGAAGAGGATCCCCAGATACACGGAATACTTAGTTAAGTGGAAAGGTTTGCCAGATGAAGAGGCTAGTTGGGAACCAGAATCTCTTCTTTGGAAATTCAGAGATCACATCCTGCGTTACAAGGATGGTGATGCGACGGGGACGTCGCGAACTTAAGTGGGGGAGGGTGTCAGGTCCCGACCAGTGACCCTCGACCAGTGGGCGCACATCCTGCGCACGGACTCGTACGGACGAGTGGGCCGAGTAATGTCACGACCAATGACGCGGCCCACGAAGGGCCCATGGGGCTTGGGTGGTTTGGGGATTACTTAGCATGGATGTACTCCTCCTTCTTAAGTAAACTTAGCATAGTGGGTTTACTCCCTTAATGGGCCGGCCATTTAGTTTATGGGCTTGTCCACATGCTTTATGTAGATATCTTAAGGGAAATGGATGGTGGGGAGCTTGCCACTTGTCGGCCTAGGGTATTCTCTAGTTTCTTATATAAAGGGCAAGACCCTCACATGTTTAGGGGCTGCCATTACATTTCTCTACACTTGTAAACACATTCTTATCAATACAAAGCACGGATTCTTTGTACCTTGTTGCCTTATTCCTTTCATTAAGTTGCTTACACTCTTTCGGAGTGGTTTTTCATACCCACTCTTTTAGGCTGACTTTGCCGACGGACTGGTGAAGTGCCGCACTCCCTAACCTTGGTGGGTTCGGAGCGTGTCACTATGGCCTCCTTTTAAAAAAAAAAAAAAAGAAATTAAATAGATGTAATATATTTATTCTAATCAAATAAATATATGTCCATAAATTACAATGGTCCCTCTTAAAATAAAATAAAAAATAAAAAAATATATGCTGTATATATAATATTATAATCTATATTTAAAAAAAAAAAAATTGGTTTCCTCTCCAATAATCCTGACTGCACAATTGCACCTCATAAAACTCAAAAAGACCTACATGTCCAAGCAAACACAATTAAAGCCATTAATTGTAACGTGAAAAATGGGAGAAGAGATAACATATAAAACAACACTTCTCATTTCTCACATGCAAATTGACAATGGCTCATTTGTTAGGTGGATGCCCCTAATGTTTTTCAACTTAGTCTCTCTCTTTTCTATCCAAAACCTTACACGTGCTACAGCTTTGGGTTTTTCATTTTAGTCAATCTACTTCCAAACGTTTAGATTCTTTCACCGAAATTGCCAAAAATTTGACTATGAAAAGTGTCAAATTTCTATTGTTGGATATATTAGTGCATTCATGAATATATTCGACCACTTATTAAACAAAGAAATATATATAACTCCCCACAGTCAAATAAAATGAACTGTAAACTTCACAATATATTATAACACAAAGGTGTTGGAATTCACTAGCCAAAAAAAAAACATAAAAAGTGGGTAGTGGGTCATGGTCATTGCATATATAATGAAACATATTTCCAAGCTTCTTTATTTGGTAACTTAAAATGATTGGTTCTTTTGTTTCTCTTGTATTATGCTTTTATGGCTTTTTTGCAAAGCCAAATTGTCTGTTTGTTCCTTGCTTTCTATGCAAAATCCCATACTTGAAGGCTGAAAGTGGCGTTTCATCCGCAGACCACGGCCGGCCATATAGTTGCCTCGTAAGAGGGCAATGTCTCAGGGGTATATTCGTAAAATCATTTGAATTTTAAATTTCCTTAGCCACTTCATCCGTCTACCGGCCCAGGCCCGCCAATTTGGCATACCTAAAGCCGTCTTCGAGTCAAAGTCAAGATTTTAAAATAAATACTTAAATACTTTTTGTTTTTGTCTTTTAACTCTTTTATTTTTCTTATATCGAGAAAGAAAATTTTAAGAAATGATCTGAGCAAGGGATTTAACTAATATGACATACAGTTTTTAACGAACACTGTCACAGAAAATATAATTAACTCCACTAAAGTTAAAAACTCTCTCGTTTTACCTGATGTTTAGGGTAAAACGACCCCGTAAGTTTGCTAATTTCCGTTGAGCCGTCACTAATCGACAGTAGGACTTTCCTTGTGAGTTGTGACTGTAGAACCGCCAAATCAAATAGAAAAAAAGAGATTGCAAAAAATTAAAAATTTGTTCTTACTTTTCAACTGCCTATCAGACATAGCCACGTCACCAATTTAATATGCTAGAAGACGATAGGCGACGCAATGTGGTTTTTCTTTATTGGTTTTTTCCCGTCAGCGATTTGACAAATATAATGGAAAATTCAATTCAACAAGTTCTCTTTAATTGTTTTTAATAATTGAATATATAATGTTTTTGTCTCTTGAAAATTTTATGAAGTTTATTTAAACCAGTTGTTAAAAAAAAATTAGTTAATTAAATCTTTGTCTTATAAATTAAGTAATTAATTAAAGTTAAACACCCAAATGGAGCGAAGACTTTAAAACGACCAAATCAAATCAAAAAGAGCAACCAAACGGTTTCTGCCTTCTCTTCTTTGTGTGTGTTTGCCACCGTAACGCGTATACTTGAAGTAAGCTACAGTGAAGATCTATCAGACAGTCTCCCCCTTTTTATCAAGTTTTCTCTATCTTTCCGGCATTTTCTCGGAAAATCGTTGTCAGGTAATTCTACTCTTTTTTTTTCCTTTTTTCTAATGATCTTAAACATAGTGTTTTAGACTCGCTTTTGCGAATTCTAGAGCTACGATTTTCGTTTTCTTCTTCCGCTGTAGTAGTTGTTTTTTTAAAAAAAAAAAAAAAAAATTCACATTCGGTGGTCTTCTGCTTTGGATCTATCTGGTGTTTGTATAAAATTGATGGAATGAAAAGATAGTAGTTTTTTTAAACCTTTTAGTTTTATTTTTATTTTCGTTGGTTTTCTCAGTCAAGGGATAATAAAGTTGCATCGGCGAAGGAGATCTCAATATTTTATGATTATGCGTTAGAAAATAAAATTCTATTCTCACTCTGAACTAATCGGAGCGATTAGCTAAGCTCATGATGCTTGTTTTTTGTTTTTGTTTTGTTTTTAATTTTTTTTTTTTGGGAGGGGGAGGTTGACTGATGTAGTGTTCTTGTTTTTCTAGTCAAATATTGGAATTGCAGAGAAAATACGCGTTGAATAAGTCACTACAAGTATTCTGAACTAATTGTTCATCTAATTTATTTTTGGTTATAGGCACAGATTAATCTCTTCTTTTAAATAAATATTTTGTTTTTTGAGAATTGTAGTTACTAGTTATGCATGGAATATAGATGATCATCCCCAGACCTTAGCGTTTTTATTTTACGTTTTGGTCAACTAGTTTTATTTCTTCTCGAAAATTGATGTTTAATGATTATAGCAATACTGCGAAAGATATTAATGGCTTCATGATATTAGACCAGTTGGCTAATTAGCTAGGATGTCGATCAGCTATTGATTGAGCACTGCAAAACTAAATTGATTTGATTCATGAAATGCTCTTCTCAAATTGATTTTCAAATTGCTTTTATTGGCGAACGCATTGTTGACATGGGTCTAAGTTGGCGAACGCGTGTGAATGTGATCCATGCCTTTATCATGGTATTAAACTTGAGAATTATCTTTTATTATATGGCATTGTTTGTGGTCCATCTCCTAATCTTCCAGGTGACACCTGAAGTTCTGTAATAAATCGGCATGTTTTTCTTGTGTTCTATTAATACCAGTGAAGTTATAGTATTAACAGATGCCAGTGGAAATATGATTTTTAATATAGTTACATTCTTTGATGATAAAGAAAACCCTGCTTTTCTCTTCACTCTTATTTAGCAAGTTATATGAACACGAATTTGACTTGCTTTCACATTCCTTAATGTAATTTGTAAGCGTACACCTTTGTGAAGAACTTATTGTTTTCATTATTCGAGGTTCATCATGAGTTACTACATCATTCTCTTTCTAATCTAGATGAAAATGCTTGCAAAAATGTTTGTTGGTGTCAGTTGGACTGCTGGCTGAGATTGGAGAAACCTTGAAAGTTACTTCGTGGAAGCAAAGGTCCTTCAACCAATGCACTTAATATGATTTTAGCTGTTTGCACAGAATGGATCATTCTTCTTCCTCCCTGTCAAAGAATTGGCCTTGTGGTTTCCGTTCTCAGAAGTAATTTTCCTATTTACGCATTATACCACCAATTGCTGGATTGTTTGAACTTTTATCCTCCTTTACTGAGGAAATCTGGCATCGACCAATTGATTCCTTGAGGGATAACGAAAATGAAGAAATGGTATGGTGGTGTTCTGGTAGCATCTTTGTTTATGCTTCTGGTTCTGAGATATGGCTTGATGAAAGATCCTATCGGGGAAAGTTATTTGACTACTCCTTTCTCCTCTAATACTAGTAATGTTAACCCTCTTGAATGGCTGAGTGCCTTTTCTCCACCTGCAGTTCAAAATCCTGTGAATACTTTACAAGTGATACCTACAAAAACCATTATTTTTGATCTCTTTGCTCAGAGGAATATCTCTGATGTTGAGCAGAAATCTCTGCAGACATGGGACCATTTGAAACACCTAATTGATCATGCTCAAGGTTTACCTAATGCAGTAGACGCCATTAAGGAAGCTGGAGGTGCATGGAATAACCTTATGGCTTCAGTTGAAGAGGAAAAACTAAGTACAAATGAAAGTTCACAAGGCAGGGCAAAAGAGAAACAGTGTCCATATTTTTTAAACAAAATGAGTGGCACAGAACTCAATAACAGTGACTATAAGTTGCAAGTTCCTTGTGGCCTGACTCAAGGTTCTTCCATTACAGTTATTGGAATTCCAAATGGTCTTCTTGGAAATTTTCGGTTTGATTTGACTGGGGAACCACTTCCAGGGGAGCCTGAACCACCTATCATTTTGCATTACAATGTCAGGCTTCATGGTGATAAAATAACTGAAGACCCTGTTATTGTTCAGAACTCATGGACTGCAGCTCATGATTGGGGTGAAGAGGAGCGTTGTCCCTCTCCAAGTCCTGAAAATGAAAAGAAAGGTACTGCCTCAAGGTTTAATTAATTTTGTAAGTATGCAGTTTGATATAAAGATTCGTTGCTAAAACATTTTAGTAAAGTTTTTGTGCCAAAATCTTTACCAATCTATGAATTTTGAAGTTGGGCACATGAACATGCATAAAATGTTTGTAATGATATTTAAACTAATTTATCTCATCTTGTATATGGGTATCAAATTAAGCCATCTCTCTCTCGCTCCTTGTTAGCAATCCTCTAACAAGTACTTATTTAATATGATACTGCATAGTTTTGACTTCAGCACACAGCATTTTATAAATATGTACTACAAATTTGTGATAAATGACATTATTGTGGCTATTTTCCAGTGGATGAGTTGGCCCAGTGTAACAAGATAGTGGGTGAAGGTGATGATCAGCTTCTCATGACTAGAAAATCTACTAACCTTTCAAGGCGGTCATCAATGGTTCAAGATGGATCTAAACCTAGGAAATACTTCCCTTTTAAACAAGGTTATCCATTTGTTGCCACACTCAGAGTGGGATCAGAAGGAATCCAAATGACAGTTGATGGGAAGCACATAACATCTTTTGCTCAGCGTGAAGTAATCGTTTTCATCTTGTCATGTTTCTTTGGGCTTTTCAAGTGAAATGCACTCGTTCCTTAATTATTAGCTGACTGAGTTCTTTCTTATCCCTCAGGCATTAGAACCATGGCTCGTCAGTGAAGTAAGAATTTCTGGA
The DNA here is from genome assembly GCF_963169125.1 of Humulus lupulus. Taxonomy (NCBI): domain Eukaryota; kingdom Viridiplantae; phylum Streptophyta; class Magnoliopsida; order Rosales; family Cannabaceae; genus Humulus; species Humulus lupulus. Next base: position 105,679,738 of record NC_084795.1, on the reverse strand, counting down.
GACTTGAAATTGGTTTCTGTCTTAGCCAGTGGTCTACCCACATCAGAAGATTCAGAGCATATAATGGATTTGGAAACGCTCAAATCACCTCCTTTACCCAAACAAACTGCACTCGATCTTTTCATTGGTGTGTTTTCTACTGCGAACAATTTTAAACGCAGAATGGCTGTTCGAAGAACATGGATGCAATATCCAGAAGTACGATCTGGGGCAGTTGCAGTTCGTTTTCTTGTTGGTCTGGTGAGCTTCACTTTTTATGTATATTTATCCATTTTTTTTCTCTTCTTCTCAATATGCTTTTGATTGGATAAAAAATGATCAACTATGAAGCTCTATGGAAATGTTGCAGCACATGTAACACAGTTCAAGGACTTTTGGATGAAATTTTTAAAATTGTAAAAACAAATTCACAAATAGAAAGTGGGAGAGAATAAAGAAAAATTAGATGATGAGAACACGATTTTTTTTTTTTTTTTTTATGGGTTTCTAGTCTATGTAAACTGTTCTGTTCTAAGAAATGATCACCTATTTGTTTTTTATCGATTGATGAGCAGAATTTTTCTGTTAAGTAACCTTGTTAAGTTAATTAATTACTAGTTCATTATATGCAGCATAAAAACAAAATAGTAAATGAGGAACTGTGGAATGAGGCCCAAACATATGGAGACATCCAACTGATGCCCTTTGTCGATTACTATAGCCTCATCACATGGAAAACTTTAGGAATTTGTATCTTCGGGGTAAAATCTTCTTCCTTTCCCTCGAGATGTTTGGTATTTTTCCTTTAGCTTATTAACCTTTTTTTATTTATTTATAATAAAATAAAAATAAATAAAAAACAGACAGAGGTTGTTTCTGCAAAATTTGTCATGAAGACAGACGATGATGCATTTGTCCGTGTAGACGAAGTTCTATCTTCGTTGAAAAGAATCGGAGCTAGTCGTGGGTTGCTTTATGGACTCATAAATTCAGATTCTCGGCCTCATCGAAATACTGATAGCAAATGGTTTATCAGTCCTGAGGTAAATATCCATACATTATCCAACTTAAGTTGGAATTAATCATGAATTATCTCTACACTCTGACTCCATTCTTGATTGAGCTACTGCATATGACTAACTATAGGTCTTTTTATTCTTTCCAGTATGTTACCATGTGAGTGAGGACATTGGCATAAGCATATGCATGCATGATTCATCCATATATTGTTGTGTACATACATTAGCTCAAAAGAAAATAGGAAAATAACTTGAGTGTATTAGTTCGGTTATTTTAGGTTAATTCCTATTTCTTCTTTCTTCAATTCGTAGTTAGGCTTTTGCAGACTACTTTGTTCCAAGGTTTACCAAATGGGACTTTTTGGCTTTTAAGCTGAATTAGTACATTTCGGATGTAGGTCAGCCGAGGTAAGTGCCTCTTAATAAAAAAATACAATGTTGTAGGGTCTCACTTCATTGTCTATCTTATTGTAGGAATGGCGCGAAGATACTTACCCACCTTGGGCACATGGTCCTGGTTACGTGGTCTCAAGAGACATAGCAAGCGCCGTCGTCAAATTGAACAAAAAAGGCCATTTGAAGGTAATATGTGCGCTTGTAGCAGCAGATTTCATAGCAACTTCATTTTTTTGCTTACATGGAATTTCGATGTAAAAACGAGGTCTATTCTAATGTCCGTATAAAATACAGTAGTAGTTTCTCAATCTGAAAGAGAACTTTTTTTTTCAGATGTTTAAGCTAGAGGATGTAGCAATGGGCATCTGGATTGCGGAGATGAAGAAAGAGGGTTTAAAGGTTCGCTATGAAAATGACGATAGGATCTATAATGAAGGATGTAAAGATGATTATGTGGTTGCCCATTACCAGGGCCCAAGAGAGATGCTTTGCCTCTGGCAAAAACTTCAAGAAGGAAAAGGAGCGAGATGCTGCGGTGAAAGATAGGCATATTACATTTCACTTTTAACTGGACTGGAGCTATTTTGAGGAAGCTCCACAACACAATTGAGAGGAATCTTGGTAACTAATCTTTTGGTAGTGATTATCTGACCAAGGTTGACCGAAGACGAAAGAGAGATGACCACTCTAACTAGATGGTGAGGAATCGCCTATTTTAATGGGAAGGGGTTAGTTACACTATTGTTACATATTAGTAATAGCACGGAGCCATTTCATATTACTATAGAAAGCATGTCCAAAATTTTTGCAAATTTTGTAGGTTAGAGATTCTTTTGCCCTGTATAAATCGTAACAATAGTTGGATATTCCAAAGTATATAGTGTCAATAACATAAAATTGACTGCTTTACACATCTCTTTTGCCGTAGTTTTGTTCTGTTACATAGCCCTGTATGCTTTGATTTAGCATTTCCAATATTTTTTTGGATAAATTTTCAGAGATATAATTTAAAATTGTGGAATCACATTGCTCCCTCAGTGAATAATTTTTCAAACAACGTGAGAAAATGAAATTAAAAAATAACTTCATTATTTTTATATTGATAACACGTCTACAATGGTGTACATTTTTATATAATCCAGTTTCGCCAAGTCTTCAGCAAATTTTAAAGAAAATCTGAATAATTAAGGATGTCAAAATAGGGTTCCAAACTTTTAGTATCGTCACGTGCGCAAATATTATTTTAGATATTTTTGCCACTCTAAATTGTTCAGATTTTCTTGAAAATTTGTAGGAGATTCGTTGTGACTATAATGAATATTATCACACACATATATATAAAGATTTGCGTATGTAAAAATGTATGATTCATCATAATAGTGCACAAAAGCGTAGACCATTGTAGTTGTAATAGTTATAAAAATTATAAAAGTGTTAAGAAAATTATTTCCCCACTTTTTTTATATTGAGGAAGGGGGTTTGAAGTTGGTACTTCTTTTTGTGAGAAAATGTGTTAAACCACTAAATTATGTCTATCACCACATCTTTTTCACTAACTCTCTTATTTTGTTATTTGCCAAATATATTTTATTAAGGGTTGTTGACGGTAAGAACTCGTCAACTAAGTTAGATTAAGGATTTTGTTAGTTGTAAGGGAAACGAACTTAAATTGAGTGATCTTAAAACAAACTTTTTGATATCTCAAAGAACTTAAACTTAAATATTAGAATGGAAATGGAGAGAATTTAGAAAATATGTGTATTGCTCAAAAATGTCAGGTTACAATGCTCAAAAACTCGATCTCTTTCTCAGGTGAAGGGAGATCATATTTATAGAAGAGCACTACTGGCTCATTGTACATGGTGGTCCTAAGGAGACAAGGCCCTGCACATGCAGACTACAGGTGGTAGTGGTGCTGGGAGAGTGGTGGTCGGCTCTAGTACATGTTTGGGGTTTGCGGGAGCACTTCGCAAGGTTGCTAGGCGGGTGAGGCAAGGAACGAAGTCACGGATTCACAAGGGCCTCGCATGAGGCATGGGTCTCACGTGGGGCGAGACGAGGCAGCTTCGCGATGGTGCTAGGCGGGTGAGGCAAGGCGAAGCGCGAAGTCACGGCTTCGCAAGGGCCTCGCCTGAGGCATGGGTCTCGCGTGGGGCAAGACGGAGCGGCTTCGCGAGGGCCTCGCTTAAGGCATGGGTCTCACGTGGGGCGAGACACAATGTTGCTTGGCGTGCTCGAGGTTACTAGGGAGAAAGCCTCACCTTTTCTCCCGAGTGTTTACTGAGGCCCTCTCGAGAGTATGTGCAATTTTTGGCATTCACACTTGCCCCCCAGTCTATGAGAGAGTCTTCAGGCTCTCTGGTAGACTTCACGGTGCGGTGTTTTTGGGATGCATGTGAGGTATTAGTTTACTTCTTCATTTTGGTATTATGGAGAAACACACTTCGGTGTTAAGGACTCTTATGAGATTTTGAGAGTGAATGTGGGCCTATCATTGTGCTTAGCGGATCCCAAGGCGAGTGCCAAGCCTCCTTTTTGACCATTGATCAAGTTTGTCATCCAAGGGCTAGGATTTTTTTTGATCTTCCTATAAATAGGCCTTCATGTTGAAGCCTTTCCCTTCACTCTTCACTTTCTAGCCTAGTGGAAGTTTGTTCTTTAAAATTTGAAGAGGATAAGGGTTCAATCCTTGGTGAATTCACTTTACACATTTATTTTCTTTTTGTTCTCTCTCTCTCTCTCTCTTTTAAAAAAAGCCTAAGCATATCTAGCTAGGTTTTAATAACAGTTTGCCCCCTCGTCCTTGTAGTTTTGTAGGTGCAGGGTGTACGGTATCAAGGTAGATATGGAGATTGCGTGTACTTTTGATGCCAGGTACTTTTGCAGCCGCGGTGGTTTGTAGCTTCACCTATCCAAGGTATACCTTCACCATTTCTCGTGTTCAATGGGTCTAAATTATCGTTTGGAAATGGTTTCCTCGGCCAGAGCACCTTGTGAGCTGAATTATGCATTTGCACCCATTAGCACGTATACCCTTCATTGTACCCCGTAGTTGGTTATTTTGGGCACTCGTGTCTAGGAGTTTTGAGTTTACTCCTTTGTGTCTTATATTATACAGTGCTTTCCACATACATTTGCACATGTGTTTCTAACGAGGCGCGACTCTATGGTATTTGAGGGGTCGTCTAGCATTCCTCTGGGGGTCGAATTTGTAAATTTGTCCTCAGACTCGGGGTCCCCCGAAAACAGCCCCTACCAAAGATATGACACTTTAAGGAGGGCCCATATATGTCACCTAGAACGAATGACTGAGCTTAGGCAAAAAAATCTGGGTTGTCGAAAGCGAGATAGACTCGATTCTGAGGGGTGATGGAGCACCTTTTTCCTTTGATCCTGATGACTATATTGCCAGCCTTAGAGTGAGAATTCTTGACCTACAAATGGAGCTGGAGTTCATGGAAGGCAACCTCCTTCCTGAACCTTCACCTCCACATCCTCCTCGTAGCAGTCCTGAGGTCACTCCCGGTTCCCCTCAACCCTTGTCTACAATCTACCCGTGTTTGATGCTCCCATGCTCAATGTCTAGATGGAAAGCTCTCGCAAGAAGGAGAAAATGGAGGGTAAAGTACCCTATTTTGACCTCACCTTTTACCTTTGGTTTTGCATATATGTCGAAGAGAGTGAGGCGACAAGTTTCTCCTGAGAAGCTAGATTCTGGTCCTCTATTGGTGGCCACCATTGTCTCCAATGTGTTGGAGAATAGGCTGCTCGAGTTGGCAGAGAAGTACCACATTGGCAAGGGGTACAAATTATATGTACCTTCCAATAAATGTCGGGCTAACGATCCACCCCAGAGCTATGTCACATTCAGTGAACATATTTTGAAGGCGGGTGGTACCATTCTTCTACACCCGTTCTTTGTCATGATACTGAACCATTTTGACCTTGCTCCACTTCAGCTGGCACCCAACAGCTAGTTGACTCTGAGCTGCCTGTACATGGCGTTTATGAAGCTCAACGGTCGCGCCCCAACGGCCCATGAAGTGCACGACAACATTCTCACGGGGAATGATTCTTCTCTTTTATTTGATTTCATCAAGGAGCTTGGCAGCTAATTTGTCTCTTTCATTTCATGTACAACCTCATGCCTACTCCCAAATGAAAAGGCTTCTATTTTTTTACAGAAAGCCAATTCTGAGGTCTCTTTGATCGAGGGATCCATTTCTAACCCCTGTTCGTGGAGGCATGACTTTTTCTTTGTCAAAGGACCTCTTTTTGTCCGCGAACACTTCCGTTCCTCTTTAAGTACCTCAAGTCTTTTCTTTTACATTGATCTTGCTATGGTGGACCTTGTATTTGTGCTGATAGCTGAGTTGATTGTTAAGAGAATTTTACGATCCTTGATGTCCCTAAGTCGGAGGTGCCACTAGTGGATGCCTTCCTTGATTCGAACCCTTCGACGAAAATGGTTGCCCATATTTTCACCATGGCCAACCTCAACTCTTATATTCTATCCAAGGTTTCGGAGCTCGACCTGATATGGCATATTTCTGAGCGAAAGAAGAAAACGGCTCCAGTGGAACCTGACTCAGATGATGGTGACACTGAATGGGTGCCTGGGGAGACTTCTCTCGAAGCAAAACGTCCAGCCTGTCTGCCCCTCGCCTCCAAGGGACGCACTTCTCCAACTCCTATGGACCATGACGCGGCCTCTCATTCCGACGCTTCACAACTTATGCAAGGGAGCTTTGTTTTGCCTACTTACGATGAGTTTGAAAATCTTCCTTATGTCCCTTCTAGTCATGGCTACTCTGGATATCCTCCGCCTAATACTCATGTGCCTCCTCCTCGCTCGGTGAGTGGGTCGTCTGTTCCTGCTCACCCAGAGGCTTCTGACTTGGAGGGGATGTCATGGGTGAGTCGCACATCAGCTCATGATGTGTAGAGGTATACTTGGGTTGCCGAGGACATCCCCGAGACTGACTGGAGGGGTCTCGAGAGTTTTAACATGGTAGAACTTGGGGAGACCCTTTTCACTCCACTACTTGGGTGAGTTCATGTGTTTTACATTGGTCCTTTTTGTGTTTAGGTTCATTATTTGCTCACTTTTCTTTCCTTTGCAGACGACTCTGGTGGCTCAACGTTTGATAAACTCAGCACATGACCTATCCTCGTTTAGTGCAGAAAAGGATCGTCTCGCGACCAGAATTCAAGAGCTTGAGGAACAACTTGTTGATGCCAATCTTGAGTTGGATACAGCCATGTTGAAGGCCTCATCTTCGTCCAAAAGGAAGAAGAGAGCAAAAGCCCGGGCTGAAGTGTTGCGGGAGAGGATCACTCTTCTAGAGGCCGACCTAGCAAAGGTTGAATATAAGTCTGTGGAGCGCACCTTGTATGGAGTATGGAGGCAGAGTCCTGGTTTCGACTTCTTCTCTTTTGGTGATCATGTCGTTGCCAAGGCAACCGAGTGGAGTGCTCGTGGCCGGAGGCCTTGAAATTTTCTTTTTGCAAATTTTATTTTTCTACTTCGATTTGGTTGTATTATTATCCAAACCTTATTATGCCTGAGAGGTTTCTCCACGTCTTTTGCTTTTTCCTTTAGGAACTTTTAGAAGTCCTACTATGGTTGGTGCTGGTATTATTCTAGAACATTATCATGCCACTCTTTTTTCTTATATATATATATATATGTGTGTGTGTGTGATATTTTTTTATCGTTTATTTATGTTTGAGGTCCTTTTGAGCCCACTCCTGTATGTAGGAGCAAAAGGGGTTCGTTAGGTCTCTTTTTTTTGTAACTTGTTGATGTCTTATCTGGACCAGTAGTGATAGTCTCTTCAATGCACCTTGGCTGTATTTGTAAGGATGTGTTAACCACTTGGGATATTTAGTATCCTTTTATGTTTTTTTTTGCGCGCGCTTGTTATTTTTGCAAGAAGTGTCATTCTCGTCGTTATGCATAGTACTATTTTTGCAAGGGTTTTCTTTAAGACCCTTTTTGGCTAGACGACTTGACTGTCTCTGTAGACTTATTGATGGCTAGATGGCTTGATTGTCGCTCTATACTTATTGATGGACGTTCTCCTTGAGGCCTTACCCCTCATGGAGTTATTATCCTTTTCTAGGAGGTTGTCTCTGTCTATCCGCTTGGCCCCCTTATCATCAACAAGGGTAATTACTCCTCATGAATTCAGGGAATGAGCTTGGCTTGTTACCGAGTATCTTCATTGAGACATTGTTCTTTGTGGAGGTCTTTGTTGCGAAGTTACCCCTGTAGAACCTCTTGGCCCTCCTGATATTCATAAGGGTAGCTAATCCTCATGAATTCGAGAGATGCCCTACAAGGCTTTCTTTTCTACTGTAAACCTTCCTTATGACTCCCTTGATATCCATAAGGATAGCTAATCCTTATGAATTCAAGGGATGCCTTGCAAGGTTCTTTATCATTTTTTTTTGTTTCCGCTATATACCATGCCCCCCAAGTGGTTGGTGGGATTTATCTCATTGAGCACTTTGGTTGTTCTATTCCCAAAATGTGTGCATATCTGTTATATGGGTGCTTTCATGGGAAAAGAATGTAACAACTGGAAAAAAAAATATTCTCATTAAAGATAGGTAGATTACAAAGGCGCCCATGGTTGTATTGCATCTACTGAGGCTTTTGAGACAACCTCTTTGATTTTTAACTACTTAACTTGACATAGCATAAACAAACAAAGTAAAGACATTCTTGCCTCAGATATGGAGGTCTTACTGATAGTATTATTTTAGGTGTTCTGTGTTCCACGCTTGGGGTACCATGGTATCATCCAAACGAGCCAACTTGTAGGTGTTAGGGGGCACCACCTGGGTGACCTGGTAGGGTCCCTCCCAGTTTGCTCCCAACACACCCTCTCCTGGGTCGCGAGTGTTTGGCAGGAATTTCCTCAACATGAGGTCTCTGATATCGCCCAATAAACTCCTAAGCAGTTGCAGTAGTAATTGGGTTATGTCGTATCCACAGAAAGGCAAACACAACTAAAGATTAGATTAGTAAATAAAAGATAAAATAAAGTAGAATTGAAGAAATGGATTTCGTGAAAGTAAAATGATAGATTAGAGAAAGCGATCAGATAAAGAGCATGGCAAGGTAGAGATGCAGTGCTGTAAAACCTATTCTAATATTGATATTAATTCAAAACACAGTTACAATTCTACACCATTAATTGCAACTGGAAGATGTATATGTTAAAAACACAAATTAAATAATCTAGATTAAATTGAATCTAACTCCTAATTTCATAGCATATCATATTATATATCCAAGAGCGACAAAATACCACTAGCAGAATGCAGTAAAAGACATACAATATAACAAATATACTAAAATAAATTAACAATCTAAGTTACATAAGAAAAGCATGACTAGACTTATGTAAAAGATGCTAAATAATTTTAGAAAAGAAATTAGAAGATCAAAAACAAAATAATTAATGAGATATGGAAATGAAGCATAAGAAGAATCAATATCAATATTGAGAATGAACGCCCTGGTTACCCCAGAACAGTTACGGTGAACGGTGAACCAGAAATTTGACTCATTGCCTGAGTCCTTTGGTTAAAAACGCGTTCTAAGTGTTATTAACAGGTTAAGGTGAAAACCAGTAAAAAGGAAAGGATATGTTTTATTGATACATAAAACTGTTCATGGGCCCACAAGAACATTTACAACTCAAAGAGGTCATTACTGTTCCAAAATTTCGAACCCCGCCGACCTAAGCGGCAAAAATAGGGTAAACCCCCTAGTTCCTCTGAGAACTCCTTGGCCGTGGTGGTCAAGCGGCCGCATATGTACACATCAGCACCTAAGCTCTCCACTCAAGGCTGGGTGAGCTTTTCTTTTCCTTTACCTGCACCACATAGCACCCATGAGCCAAAGCCCAGTAAGAAAACACAGTATCATATGTAAACATCATCAAATGATTATCATTATAATCACACAGAGCTCATAGCTTTCAAACAAATGAGTGAATATCACTTGAGGTTCTGGTAAACCATACTGAGTGACTGACAAGCAGGTCACTAATTCAAATGGAAGAGTGGCTGTTGGGTAAGCCACTAGCCTTCAAGCGCTCATAATATTCATCGAACTTGAGGTCGGTCCGGCATTAATGCTCTTTGAGTCATTCAATGCAGAAAGTCGATTAGATCTAATCTTTATTGGCTTGCGTTGAACACGCTAAGGCCGTCCTGACTAATGAGTTAGCGCAATGTGACCAGTGCCCAGTACCACTGTCGAACCTGACTAATGAGTCACAGCTTCACAGTTGATACTAGCACCTTTGCGAAATCTGACTAATGAGTCAGTACCATGCACAAGTGAGAAACATTTGCTAAGTATTCCACATTCAATTCATGTCCATATTTATACAACCAACATGCCTCATGAATAACCTTTCATGTCACATTTGGGGTACAGTTTTCTTACCTCTAATTCGAGCTAGAATGAACAAAAGAACGATCCTTGAGAACGGTTTAGCTTTTAGTCCTTTAGCGGTTACCTAATCATAACACATTATAGGATACCATCAATAACATGATATTCAAAAGTTCTCAAACCAAGATTTTGCCTCCGAGACATCAGTCCTCACTAATCCGGGTAGTAGGAGTGATCTCGAGGCCGAAAACCATGATCCCGGAGTCAAAACATGCAAATGGGCTCAACCCTGCTCAAGAGCCGCGGCCCTGACACCTTGTGCCACGACCCCCAGAAAATCCAGAGGCAAGCACTGCGGCGCCCAACACCAAGGGTCGCGGCGCCTAGCGCAAACAGAACCTCCTCCCTCAACCTCGAGCTAGGGCCGCGGCCCCCAACCCTGGGCCATTCCCAAACGCGTTTTCAACTTCTCAAAACCCCCAAAATCATACCTAAACATTCCCCAATCATCAAAACAAGCTTCCCAAGTTTCCCAATGCATCAAAACCCTCAAAACCCAAGGTTCAAACGAATCGAAAACTCAGCAATTCACAAAGTCCAATTCAAAGCTTAGAAACTCTAGAAACTCAAAACTTTAAACTTAGATTACCTTTGATTAGGTTGTTTTTTGTCAAATCCTTCGTTCAAGAAGCTTCTAATCTTTCCTAGGATCGCTATGCCTCAATCCTCACTTGATTCTGACTCCTAGAACTCAAGATTTCTTCAAATATGCTTCGGGTGGCAAAAATGAACTAACGAAGGAGAACGAGAGGTTTTCTAATCGTACGTTCTATCTGACAGCTACTTCAAGCTTAAGTACCTCAAATAAAACCTAATGCTCGGGGTCCCGAAAATATCCCCAGGGACATTATAGTCAAAACTTCCAGAATTTCACCATAATCTCAAATATTCCCAATTTGTCATCAAATAAACATTCTTACTACCCAAAAAATTGACCCCATTATGACAAAACCGCTAATCCACTAAATAGGACCGTCTCATGCCGAATAGCTCGAATATATCTCCATAATAATGGAATCTCATTCACAAATCACATCATGCACCCAAATACACAAATTTACCCTCAATGGGCCAAATTGTCAAAACAACATCATATTTCAAATGTGGACCCACATGCATGCATATATCATCATATTATAATATAATTCACATAAACATGCATATATTCATTTAATGGCGTAATTAAACAATTACGGCCCTCCCGGCCAACTAAACCGCCACTAAACCACATCGAAGAATTTGGGGCATTACAACTATCCCCTCCTTACTGAAATTTCGTCCTCGAAATTTACCTGAACAACTCGGGATACTGACTCTGCACATCTGAATCCAGCTCCCAGGTCGCTTCCTCGACCTTGCTATTCCTCCACAATACCTTAACCAAAGGTATCGTCTTATTCCCGAGGACCTTATCTTTTCTGTCAAGTATCTGAACTGGCTGCTCCTCAAAGGAGAGATCTGGTTCAAGCTCCAGATCTTCATAAATCAAAATATGGCTCACATCAGATACATACCTCCGAAGAGCTGATACATGGAAAAAATTATGCACGGCAGACAACGCCGGAGGCAAGGCCAATCTGTAAGCCACCTGACCAATCCTCTCCAGGATCTCAAATGGACCTACAAATCTAGGGCTCAGCTTGCCTTTCTTCCCAAACCTTCTCATCCCTTTCCATGGTGAGACTCTGAGGAAAACATAGTCTCCTACCTGGAACTCCACATTCCTGAACTTGGGATCTGCATAGCTCTTCTGTCTACTCTGAGAAGCAAGCATCCGAGCTCTAATCTTCTCAATAGCCTCATTGCTCCTCTGAACTGCCTCAGGACGTAAGTATCTCCTTTCACCTGTCTCATCCCAATGAATGGGAGATCTACACTTCCTACCATACATCATCTCATAAGGTGCAATTCCAATGGTAGATTGATAACTGTTGTTGTAGGAAAACTCTATCAAAGGCAGATACTTATTCCAAGATCCACTGAAGTCCAGCACACATGCTCTCAGCATGTCTTCCAGAATCTGAATTGTCCTCTCAGATTGCCCATCTATCTGAGGATGATAAGCTGTATTGAACTTCAACTGTGTCCCCATGGCTTTCTACAAACTCCCCCAGAACTTGGAAGTAAAAGTGGGGTCCCGATCTGACACAATCGACCTAGGTGCTCCATGGAGGCGCACGATCTCTCTCACATAGAGATCTGCATACTGATCAACTGTATAAGTGCTCCGTTTTTGGGCCTAAGTCACCTTCAAAAATACCACTTTATCATCACTTTCTTTCAATTATATTTCTTTCTTTCTTCTTTCTTCTTTCTTTTTGTTTGTGTCAAAAGTACATTTTATTTCCTAAAAATTAAACACAAATTAAATCAATAATTAATATTTTCAAATATGAAATATATGACAATAAATCCATGAAAATGTTATTTAAAACTTAATTAATTTTACACTTCAAGATTAATAAAATGATACTTTTGAACATTAATCAGTCTCCTACCCTGAATGCCCTATCTCGCACCCTGGAGATGTAGTACCTTGCGGCCTGTTGTTGGTACGTTGCCAACCTAAGTTGTGCCTTTTCTCTTCTTGCCTCCAATAGGTCCAAATTTTCAGCCATCGCTGTGTGGTTAACTTGATCATCGTATGCTTGTATCGAAAAGAATTAACTATCATCTCTGTTGTAAGAACAACCTCGTACCCATAGGCTAAGGAGAAAGGTATTTCTCCAATAGTAGAACAGGGGTGGTCCAGTACGCCCAGAGCACATTAGGTAGTTCTTCAACTGATGCTCCCTTCATCTTTTCCAATTTCATTTTTCAGGTTCCTCTTGAGGATCTTGTTGATGGCTTCCACTTGTCCATTGACTTGTGGGTGTACTATAGTAGAAAATCTCTTCTTAATCCCCATTTCTCTACAATATTTTTCGAACAACCCTCCTTCAAACTGGCTGTCGTTGTCGAAGATTATCTTGTAAGGCACCCCATATCTATAGACGATAGACTTGTTGACAAAGGCGGTGATTTGTTTGGTCGTTATATTGACCAGAGACTCTGCTTCAACCCACTTGGTATAGTAATCCACTGCTACAGCCACATACTTTGCACCTTTTCTACCTGCGAGCAATGATCCAATCAAGTCGATCCCCCATACGGCAAAGGGTCATGGACTAGTCATGCTCACCAGCTCATTTGGTGACTGTCTGGGGTAGTTTGCATGCCATTGGCACTTGTCGCATCTTCTCGCGAAGTCACTTGCGTTCTTTTCAATGGTAGGCCACTAATACCTATGTCGCATGGTATTCTTTGCCGTGGATTGCCCCCAGTATGATTTCCACATTCTCCTTCGTGTATCTCTCGTAGATCCTTCAAAGCTTCCTCCTTGTTAATACATCGGAGGAGCGGGGAGGAGAAGCCCCTTTTATACAAGACTCCATCCACTAGGGTCAAGCCTTCTACCTTAGCTGCCTCCATATTGAACCTATGGATATAGCTCTTTAGGCTCTTATCCTCCCCTTATTTTATGTTAGTGAGGCGGGTGCCTGGCATGGTGTAATCACGCACTTCGTGATGTTGCTGGAGAAACTCGTTGGAAATTTTTTGCCAAGACCTGACAGACCCTGGCCTAAGTCTCTTGAACCACTTGTATGCAGCTCCCTTCAACATGATAGCGAAGCAGTGGCATCTAGCTCTGCTATTAATTCCCCTTAACTTCATTAGGTCATTGAATGCATCAAGATGGTACTTTGGATCCGTATTTCCCTTGTAGGGGGTCATGTGGAGCTCTTTGAGGTTGGCTAGGAGCTGCACAACTTGGATTTCTCTAGTAAAGGGTGACTCATAATCAAACTCATCATCGAAAACTTGCCCCCCAGACGCGGTGATTATCTTGCTCCATAGGCTCCTCATCTTGGTGTCTAACTCTTGTCTCATTTTGTTCAAGGAGTCCCTCAAATTGGATGGGTTGGTCTTTCCTTTCCCTTTGTCTTCCGGGGGAGCCACAAGGGGCGTGGTCCTCATGCCCATCCTTCTCCTATTGAGCTCCTCCCTCAAGTCTGTGGGTGTTTCCCTAGAAGTGACCTGAACTTCATTCTGATGGTTAGTGTCGCTCTGACCTCTTAGGTTGCTTCGCCTATCCAGGACCCTCATGCTGCTTTGGCAAAGGGTATTGTTAGTGGAGAGTCGAGTCCTTGCGTCATCCACAGGGACTGTGGTCTCTGCCTCTCATGCCCTATTTCCTTTCGTTTAGGAAGAGGCATGCTTGATTTTCCCTGTAACAAGCCATTTAACACCTCTTGCATGTTTTCTAAGGTGGTTTCTAACATTTGGTTCTTTTTGTATAAGTTATCCCTCAAAAATCCAGAGATGATGTGGCGAATGTGAAAGCGAAACGTGGCATCACAAATCAGGGGAAAACGACGAAGTATTGAAAAAAGACCAATGAGCAAAAAAGATAGGTCCATGACCTATAGAAAGTCAATCAGGCCTAAACCCCCTTGGGGTGGTCGACTTGACCCCAACCCCTAGGGGTCGTCGGTCTAAGCATGCCCAAGAACCCCTTGGGGTGGTCGACCCACCCTATCCTTCATAGGGTGGTCGACCAACACTCCTAAAGACACTTCACTGGGTAAAACTCACACTCGTTCAAACTAAAATCAATAGGCCTAGCACCCAGCAGATCAACAGGCCTAGCACCCAGAAGACCACAGGCCTATCACCCAGAGGACCAAGGGGTCTAGCACCCAAGCTCTAAAGGGTCGTCGAGCCTAGCACCTAAGTCTCATAGACCAATCAAGACTTAGTGTTTTCTCGAAGGTCCCAATCGTGCATTATTGACCACAATCCAGAGAAGACAACAGGAAGACCCACTATCTCATAATCATGGGAAGGTGGACACGTATCTCCACTCCCAATGATAGTGTACCAAACCACGATCCCACTCTTACTGATCATGTAACAACCCCTAGGTATTATAAATAAAGGACCCAGGGCTTCGTTTCAAAGGACTCTTTTTCTAGACTTTTTGGATCGATCTTTTGGATGAACTTGTGAAGAGTGAACTATGAGTTGATCTTTGTAATTGTCTATCGAGTAGTTCAATACTAAAGTCTAAGTGGATTAGGTTATTACTGTTCAGAAAAACACGGCTAAACCACTATAAATTCCTGTATGTTTTTGTTTAGATATTTGTACTCTGTCATATATTAGATGCATTTCGTTCAAAAGGTGTCGTATATTGTACATACGACCGTTGGCCAATTTCACAACTCAACATTTTGGTGCTTTCATTGAGATTGCGAAATCAAGAAACACACTTTCATCAGTTTTATGATGCCTCCAAAATCCAGTCAGACAAAGAAGACAACTCCCAGAGATTCCACCACCCAGGATCCCATCAATCCCATTAACGAACCTCAGGTGGAGGTTGGAGACCAACCTAATGCAGAAGATCCACAGGATGCTCACCAGGAGAAGATGGCGCAATTTTTGGCAAGGCAGGAGGCCTTTGCTGGGGAAATTGCCCTCCAGAGGGCGATTATGGAACGACAATGATGGGAGATAGATGAGAAAGTCCAGAGGATGATCCAGAGGGAGCAGGAAGATGACCGGAGGTACCAGGAGGCTGTTGTTACCCTTGAGGCGGCTACCCCGTTAGCCCGAGCTAACGCAGAAGCCACTGCTCAGGTGGTGAGGGAGGCTCAGGCCAAAGTAGCAGGAATGCGAGACAGCAGTAACAAGGAGTCCTAGGGGAGGATTCGAACCCCAAGGACGCTCTTAGAGCCACTTTCCCAAAGACAAGATGAAGATGAATAGTCCAATACTGCTTCCTCCATGACTAAGAAGAATAACACTTCATCTCGGAGTAAGAGTGTTACCAACCCGAAGGCCCCCTCCCAGGGGGACAGACGAAACAATGTAGAAGATGAGGGTCAAACATTTGAGAGGCAGGACAGGAATGGAAATGGCCGCTCAAAGTCTCAAAGTCACGTAGGAGGAGAGGCTCGGGGGCAAGGTCGCACCGATAAGGGCAAGGAAAACCTACCACCCCTACACCCTCAGTCTCGCAAGGGAAAGGAACTGATGAACAACACCAATACCGTGTTCGATAAGCTCAGGAAAGATGCACAACCTCAGGATCTGAGGGAGGTCATCAACAGGAGGACCAGCACTCAGGATGGGGTACCAGGGACGTCTACCCCACCTGGAGTAGCGATCCCACTAGCAGTGCAGGCTCAAATATATGCACTCATCATGGTTGTCCAGGGTCTGACAAAGAAACCTTCTGATATCGAGCTGGCTCATAGAAGTGGGAATCCCAAGCTGCTCAACCACCACTGAAATACAAGGCCCCAAAGCTTCCAACATACACTAGGAAGGAGGACCTAGTACGACACATTGGAAAGTTTGAGGATCAGATGGAGTTACTCGGTGTAGAGCATGATTATAGGTGCAGGGTATTCCCTACCACTCTCTCTGACTCAACTCAGTAATGGTATTGGAAATTCAAACCTTGATCCATCACTTCCTGGGAGCAGTTCATGAAGGAATTTTGCAAGGTCTTCAGTGCTGGACGGATTCAACAAGTTTATGCCAACCAGCTAGCTGACATCAAGCAAGGGAAGGATGAATCCCTGAAGTACTACATCCAAAGATTCATGAGAGAGGCAAACTGAGCGTCCACGGTAAGAGATGAGGGGAAGTTCGTTGCCATCTCGGCAGGAATAATTTATTGTAGTCCCTTGTGGGATAGCATACACAGAACCTCATCAACACCTTACAAGAGTTCCTGGACTGAGCAAACAAATACATGTAGCTAGAAGATGCTATCATGAAGGAAGAAAAAGGCATAAACCATCCAACCAGTACCAAGGCAGACAAGAATGACACAAACCCACATGGTGGCAATGGGGGCAACGGTAAGAAAAGGAGTACCTCAGGGACCGAGCAGGGTGGAGAAAAGAAAGCTAAGTCAGCACCAGCCAACAAACAGCCTAAGCACCAGCCCTACCAGCCCAGGTTCACCAATTATACCATCCTGACTACATCAAGGGCTGAGATTTACTTGGAAACATACCAGGAGGTACCATACCGAAAGCTATCACCCTTACGTTCAAAAGGAAAAAGGGAAAAAAATAAGTTTTTTCGTTTCCACAATGATTATGGGCATGACACAAACGAATGCAAACAATTGAAGGACGAGATAGAGTTTCTCCTCCGATCAAGAAAACTCTCGAGGTACCGAGTCAAGACCGAAACCCCGAGCAGGAATCCAGAGTTCCGAAGGCAGAGGAGTCCACCACTGGAGCCAGCGGCTGTGGACTTCACATTGGATACCATATGTGGGGGGCCCCACATAGTAGGCAACAGTAACAATGCCCATGAGTGATATGCAAGGACCCTAAGACATGAGGTAAGGGAGTCTTCCCAATGCATAACAGTCAAGGAGTGGTCTCCAAAAAATCTAAAGTATGAAAGTGAAACTCTCACTTTTATGGAGGATGACGCCAGGCAGGTGAGGTATCCCCACAATGACCCTCTGGTCCTTACCATTCAGATTTTCAATGCACAAGTAAAGAGATGCTTAGTGGATATGGGAAGCTCACTTGATATCATCTACAGACCATCCCTCGAGAAGATGAAGCTCACGGTCAAGGACCTGACACCATGTTCCCAAGTGATATATGGGTTCACAGGAGAATGCCTAGCACCAGCAGGAACTATCAGATTACCGGTCACGATGGGGGATGCCCCTAGACACGAGACTGTGATGACAGAGTTCCTGGTGGTAGATTGCTCATCGACTTACAATGTAGTGCTCAGGAGACCCCTCCTGATGGCATTACATGCAGCAGTGTTTATCTGGCATCTATCTTTGAAGTTCCCCACAAGCGCAGGGCAAGGATGCGTACAGGGTAACCAAAGGGAGGCATGAGAATGCTATAATGCGTCAGTGGTCAAGGAAAAGAAAGGACCAAGCATAAACAACATGGTAGTAACCTGCTGCGAAGGGAATGAAAGAACCGATGAGGTTGTCAACATGGAAGTTGGCATTGAAAGAAACACTCTACTGAAGTCGGGGGCTCCTTTTAACGAAGGTTTGTCATTATAGCAAGTTTCCAAAGCGAGGGAAACGACATCGATCCTCGCTTTGGGGATGACATCATGGGGGTAGGACCATTCGAAGACCTTGACGAAGTCCTACTAGATGAGGAGGACTCGACTAGAGTAATTAAAGTCAGGAATAAGCTAAAGGTGGAAATTAAAGCACGGTTGGTAGAGCTTTTGAAGAAGAACCATGATGTCTTTGCCTAGTCACATAAGGACATGGTTGGAATTTCTCCATCCGTGATAAGCCATGTCCTCAATGTGGACAAGAACTACCCACCGGTGCAACAAAAGAGGAGACTGCTTGACAAAGATCGATCTCAAGCTCTAAAGGAGGAGGTCGAGCGGCTCAAGGAAAATAGTTTTATACGGGAGGCCTACTACCCAGATTGGGTATCAAATCCCGTGTTGGTCCCAAAGCCAAACGGGAAGTGAAGGACATGAGTGGACTTTCCACCTACCAGCATTTAGTGAATGGCATGTTTCGAGACTTGATCGGAAAAAATATGGAGGTATAGTCCAAAGAAGCTGGAGGGCATGTTCGAGACTTGGAGGAATGGTTTGCTATACTTAGAAAGTATAGCATGAAGTTAAACCCTCTCAAGTGCTCGTTTGGAGTTGGTTCTGGTAAGTTTCTCAGATACATAGTCAATTCACGTGGAATCGAGGCTAACCCCGAGAAGATCAAAGCATTGATCGACATGAAGTCACCTACCGCAATCAAAGAAGTGCAAAGCTTAACAGGGAGAGTAGCTGTCCACAGTAGGTTCCTATCAAAGTCTACGGATAAGTGTGTCCCTTTCTTTAACTTACTGAGGGGAAGCAAGAAGATCTAATGGACCGAGGAGTCCGAGAAAGCTTTCCAATCCTTGAAGGAACAGCTCACTCAACCTCTTGTCCTAGCAAAGCCAATATATGGTGAAGTGTTATTCATCTATTTGGCAATCACCGAGCATGCAACCGGCGCTGCTTTGGTAAAAGAAGAAAAACAGGGTACAACACCCTGTGTACTATATCAGTAAAAGGATAGTAGGTACAGAGTCTAGGTATCCCCTCTTGAAAAGCTAGCCTAATGTTTAGTAATCGCCTCTCGAAAGCTGCATCCATACTTCCAAGCTCACTCGATCTGAGTCTTGACCGATCAATCGCAAATTCTTCAGAAACCAGAAACCTCGGGACGTTTACTCAAGTGGGCAGTGGAACTAGGACAGTTTGATATCACTTATCATTCGAGGACGGCGATAAAAGGACAAGCGTTGGCAGACTTCAATCAGAGAATGGAGATACCGAGATGGAAGGAGATACTCTTGTATGGAAGCTATATGTTGATAGAACATCCAATGAACACAACTCAGGCGTAGGAATCATACTGATCACTTAGGAGAATCACCGGATCCATTGTGCTCTCATATTTGGATTCAGCGCTTCAAAAAATGAGGTTGAGTACGAGGCATTATTAGTAGGATTTCGCTTGTCTCGGGATGTGCATGCACAGTCCCTGGAGATATTCAACGATTCCCAGCTAGTGGTGTACCAAGTATTGGGGGAGTATCAAGCCAAGGGACTTAGGATGGTGCAGTACCTGAACAAGGTGAAGGACTTGTTGACACAGTTCAAGAAATACTCAATTATACAAGTCTCGAGGGAGCAAAATGCCAATGTTGATGCCTTAGCCAAGCTTTCCAGTGCCATAGATGCGAACACCCTGAATGTCATTCCCGTTGAATACTTGGCAGAAAGAAGAATAACCAAGCCGGAGGCACTACCTGTTGAGTTAGGAGATACATGGATGACCCCTATTATTAACTATCTCAACCAAGGAGTAGTACCCAGTGATCGGAACAAAGCAAGGAAGTTGGTGAGATAAGATGCACGATTTATGATAGTCGAGGGGTCCTATACCAACAAGGGTACTCCCTACCATTGCTAAGGTGCGTTACACCCGACCAGTCAAAGTTGTTAATGATCGAGGTACACGAGGGGTTTTGTGGAGATCATGCTGGGGGAAGATCCTATCAAAGAAAATCCTAAGACAAGGATACTTTTGGCCAAAGATGAATGAAGACTCGATGGAGTATGTTAGAAGATGGCACAAGTGTTAGATGTTCTCCAAGATATCCCAGGCGGCACCTAATGAACTAACACAAATGCAAAGCCCTTGGCCCTTCGTTGTATGGGGAATCGACCTGATCGGAAAGCTACCCACGGGAAGGGGAGGAGTTCAATTTGTTGTTGTAGTTGTAGACTACTTCACCTAATGGATTAAAGCAGAACCGTTCGCCACCATAACCTCGAAGAAAGTCTTAGATTTTCTAGTGAAGAATATCATATGTCGGTTGGTCTACCAAAGAAGATATTCTCAGACAATGGGACTCAATTCGACAGTGATATGTTCACCAAATTTTGTACGAGGCATGGAATCACAAAGAGCTTATCCTCGATAGCACACCCCCAAGCTAATGGTCAAGTAGAAGCAGTGAACAAGACTATTAAAGACACTTTGAAGAAACGCCTTGAACAAGCCAAAGGAGCCTGGCCAGAATTACTTCTAGAGGTCCTATGGTCACATCGAACGACGGCACAAACAACGACAGGCCATATGCCGTTCTCTTTGGCATTTGGGTATGAATTCATGTTGCTAGTTGAACTTACTCCCCCATTGCATAGACGAGAGACATACGATCAAGGGAGGAACCATCAACTAATCGAAGATTCGCTCGATTTAATCGAAGAAAGACGAGAAAAGGCAAGCCTCAGAGTAGCAGCACATCAACAAAAAGCAACCAGATACTTCAACTCCAGAGTGAAAGATCAAAAAATTCCAAGTTGGAGACTTAGTACTCAAGAGTGTGTTCCTAAACACTAAGGACACTACAACAGGGGTACTAAGACCTAATTGGGAAGGGTCATACCTTGTGGAGGAGGTGATCCCACCAGGGACATACAAGATAGCTCAACTGAATGAATAACTAATAAAAAACTACTGGAATGGCGAACACCTCCACCGGTACTATCAGTGAAGTTGTTCAACAGCGACACAAGTTTTAATTTGCAAATGTAGTATTTTCAAATTATCCATGTAACAACCATTGTGCTTCAATGAATGAATGAATTTAATTTCTTAAGTTTCACTTAATTCTCTAAATTTCTTTCAACGAGGGACTTGTCCTTTAGACCTGTCAACCCCATCGGATCATGTTCAATTCTGGTCCATGAGGGACCTATCGACCTATACGATCCAAAAGAGAGGCAGGTCCTAGGAACATGTCATCAAGTTATCAGATCATGTTCGATTCTGGTCCTTGAGGGACCTATCGACCCATAAGATCCGAACAAGAGACTGGTCCGAGGACCTTGTTGCCAAACTATTTGATCATGTTCGATCTTGGTTCTTGAGGAACCTATCGATCCACATGATCAACAAGAGAGACGGGCCCTAGGACCTTGTCGTCAAATTATGGATCATGTTCGATCTTGCTTCTTGAGAAGCCTATTGACCCATAAGATCCAAATGAGAGATTGGTCCAGGACCTTGTCGCCAAACTATTTGATCATGTTCGATCCTGGTTCTTGAGGAACCTATTGGGCCACACGATCAACAAGAGAGACAGGTCCTAGGACCTTGTCGTCAAATTATGGATCATGTTCGATCTTGGTTCTTGAGGAGCCTATCGACCCAAACAATCCAAATAAGAGACTGGTCCGAGGGCCTTATCGCCAATTTATTTGATCATGTTCGATCTTGGCTCTTGAGGAACCTATTGACCTATACGATCAACAAAAGATACTGGCCCGAGGATCATTCGCCATTATTTGATCACGTTCGATTATGGTTCTTGAGGAACCTATCGACCCATATGATAAAAAAAGAGACTAGTTCGAGGACTAGTCACCATAATCAGATCATAAATTGAATCTGGTCCTTGAGGGACCGATCGATAATTTGATCTAAAACTCATTACAGGCTTGATTAGCCCATCTAGACCCGGTTGGTCCAACTTAGACACTTCTGTCTACAATCATTATAACGAGTACATGAGAGATTACGTAGATCGTGATCGACACTTGCTACACAATCTGCATATGTGTATAGGTATCATTACTACTTATTATGAAACCATCACCCGACTACCAATGAGGGACAAGCATTTGCTGCTTGCATCATTGGGTGAACAGGATAATAATATGCGTCTAAATGCTCAAAGCAATGCATGGTCAAGTAGCAAGTGACCAAACCCATGATCACTTGGGGGGCATATAGTACATACTAATCGGGGTATACACAAGCAATGAGGACATGACCTTAAGTACTAAGCAAGCTCAAGTTTTTTTTAGGACATTTGTTCAATATATTTTCCGAAAGTGCAAAAAACAAAAACAAAAAAGCCATTGGTGAGGAGATTCCTAGCCATGTCCATTATAGGGTGGTCGGCCAATCCATCAACCCTGTATGGTGGTTAGCCTATCACCCATGGGGTGGTCTACCTGACCTGTTTTGTTCATGGTACATGGTGAAGTATCATAATACTCACATTACCATGGTTGTTATCATGAAAAACATAAAAGAGTAAGGTTAGTATGGCACGTGAAATACATGTGTTCAGAATATACTGATACCTAAACCAATGAGGGTTGTGAGTTGATATACTTAGTACGCATTGGAAATAAAAAATTTCAATCAATACACTGAGTACTCACAACAAAAAAACCATAAAGGCATAAAATGTCATATGTAAAAACTATCAAGTAAAAGGTGCCCCACCAATGGCACAAAAGGAAAGACAAAGAATAAAAGACCAAAAAGAAGGCTAACTAGAGTAAGGAGTATAATTTGAAAGACCACCCTAAGCCTCGGCAACATCGCGAGTTAGACACTTCCTAAGCTCCTTCGCTCGCATCTTCTCGGGAAGGAAATCCAAGCTCAGATCTTTGTTGGACTTCCAGATCAAGTGGAAGCAAGAGACAACTGTCTCTGAATACTCCTCTCGAGCATTGTCCTAGGCAGCCTTAACCTCTTGCTCCTTCTCAACAAGAGCATCCTTCCGCAGTTGGTCCATGTCAGCAATCAACTTCTCTTTCTCAGCTTTAGATTGTTGGAGCTGATCAACAAGTTTCCCCTCCATCTGGGTTATCCTGACGGTCAACTTGGTCACTTCTTACTATTTTAGCTCCACGGTACTGCAATGATTGTTGATCTTTTCATCTTTCAAAGCAATGTCCGCATCCCTGGAGCCAAGAACATGCCTAAGGTCCAGCACCTCCTGGCGGACATTTTCTAGCTCAGAATGAAGGTTGGAAAGTGTAGAGGTATACCCTACAGACCTATCGCGAACATGGGAGACCAACATCAACACCTGCGAAAAACATACAAGTGTTAAATAAACGTCAGCACACAAGCCAACCAGATAAGAAGAAAGCTGTAGAGGACTTACACTCTGAATGTTAAGGAGTGACTTCGTGAGGATGGTGCTCAAGTCCTCATTATTAATCCCATTAAAAGTCGTTGTCGTCTGCTCTAGATGGGACGCTCAGTCCATGATGGCACCTAGATTCCATATGGCAGACTGGTGTGGTTCAGATAAAGGAGCAGGCACAAAACAGGAGGCACCCGCATCAATGAAGATGGGAAGAACGGGTGTAGGTAAGGATGGTTCTACCTTTGCGACAGGACTAGACTCCAAAGGAGTCAAAGGAGGCACCTTGGGAGGAACCTCCATTATCGTCTCAGCCTCAACCCTGGCCCTTTTAGCCGCTCGGATAGAAGGACTGGCCTCAGTGGGAGTCAACCTCTGCTAGGTATGGACAAAGCTGAACATGTCTGAACCTGCAAAAGAAGATCAAATGTTATAAGGATATCAAGCACAGATGAATCATAAAATAAAGGTGGTAAAGTGTCGAACCTTCTGAATGAGATTCGGGCTCGAACATAGTCTCATCAAAGTCATCTAAAGCAAGCGATGAGTATGCAACAAATGCACCCACCTCATCACCCTCCTATCCAGCTAGCACAGGCAAAGCAGGTACTTCCTCGACATGAATAGGTCCCGGGGAGTCTATGGCGTTCACGGGCTCGGACCATCTTCATCCGGAACATCAGCTATAGTAGGAGGAAACAACCCGACCTTCCTAAGGTTCTCTGAAGTAACGAGGGTCTTGAAATTCTTCTCCTCAAGGGTCATGGCAATCAATGCCTTGGCCCTAACTATCATAGCCTGGGTCGGGAGCGGTCTATAAAAAGGCCCGAGGTGCTTAAACTTGGAGTAGTTGGCCTGTAGCGTCCCAAATTTGCTAATAAGGCTTAGGGCCTTGATTAGCGTGCCTGGTGGGCAATAATTGATTTATTATGTTAATATGTGAATTTGATGAGTATGTGATTAGAAATGCATGTTTAGGTGAATTAAATATGCATGTTTAGGTGAATTAAATATGCATGTGGGCCCCATTTGGTTGTTAGGGGCATATTTGTAATTCCAGCCTATTGAGGGCATAAATGCTATATTTATGAATATTGTGATTGACACCATGAGTGAGTGGTGATATATCTATGATGCACAATTTGAGACAGTCCTAGGGAGCAGTTTAGCTAGAAAGTCACAACGGGGTCGAATACCCGGTTCGGGAGGAGCCTGGGGTATTTGGGTATATAATATGAGTCTGGGATTTATGGAGTAACGGGTAGTAATTTAGTAATGATTTGAGTATGCCAGGATTAATGGGGATTTTTAGGTGTACTCAAGGACTTAGCGGGATATGTCAAAGGACTAAATTACCCTTGGTGGTATTTGAGGACATAGACTAACTTAAGGGGGCAATTCAGTCATTTTGGCAAAATGACATATACCATTTGTTGAAGAGGAAGTAGGGCGCCAGACTTGATGGCAGAACGTGTCCAGGCGCACATACCCAAAGGGGGGGGGGGGTCCTCAGCTCTGTCATTTGGACCAGATAGATACACCAGAAAGGTCAAAGGTCTTCCTTAAGTTCTTTACCTTCTCTTCAGTCATGTCAGAGGCAGCCCCTTTGAACCAAACTACCTCGTAATCAGTAGGGCGAGGCTTCTCAACCGGTTTCCATATGATCTCACTGGCAAAGGTGGCCACAGAATCTGATGAATGGAACTCTTTTTGTTGGCTCTTCTTCTACTGTGCAGATGGCAAAACCGTCTTCCTCTTGGGAGAAGGGTGAACCACCTTAGGCCGGAACTTGTGAATAGAACACTCCTAAGGAAGAGTAGTATGGTGATGAGAGCCCTCGGTATATTCTTGGTGAGAAGAAGAGTGATGGGGAACCCGACTGGTATCCCAATTCAAAGGACGTGGCAAGGAGTCTCGCTGACCCGACAAACTCTACTAAGAAGAATGACTTCACTGAGGTGTGTCTTGAGAGCCACGGGGAGTACTATGCTGAGAAGAGATCTGAGAAGAGCCCAATGAAGAGCCCTGAGTGATGTGCCTAACAATCTGAGGATTATCTTCGGAGGGCTATTGAGTTGTCTGTTTTACTCTCGCCTTTGGGCTATATCTTTTCAGAAGTATTCCTCACTAAACAAATATAAAGCGGAGCAAGGGAGAATCATTTTCACCCTTTCCAAGAACTCCTAGGGAGTACGCTCGCTTACAGACTTATTTGACAAAGAGGAGCTGGACATTTGCAACAAAGGAAAAATAAAGAGTAAAGTTAGTAAGTGAACATAATGAAGCCAATAGCTGGGGGCATATCCATTAACTAATGAGCAAAAATGAAGAAATCGGGGGTCGACCCAGTGAGACTAAGCTCAGGTCGACCATCATAGGACTCCCCTAGACTTGGAAAAATCGATCGAAGTCACAAAGAAGGGTTAACCTAGGCCCTAAGCTTACAAAATGTGAAAGAAAGGGCATAGGTGGTTGGCCTACCACCTTAGGCCGACCACCCTAGGGATGCAAACCTCAAAAAAATGTTAGAGGACTAAGGTTCAAGCCTCCAATAAATTATACAGTACAAGGAAGACCCCAAAGAGATCAATAAAGAAGGAGAAAAAAAATTAGGGTCCCAGGTGGTCGGCCTATGCTTGGGCCGACCACCCTAGACCCTGGATCCCTGGAAATCGCCCAGGGAGTATGGTGGTCGGCCCATGATGGAAACCCTAAGGTGCTCGACCCATGATTGGGTATGTAAGCTTGGAAGCTGCATAAGGCAAGGGAAATGCAAGGGGAATCCTAGAGGTGGTAGGCCAATGATGGAATTTAAATCCCTAGAAATCACCTATGCCTGGATCTGAATTCCTGAAAATCGCCCAACCCTAATGTTTATAAGCCTGGAAATCGCCAGGCCAAGGGCTTTTAAGGGTGGTCGGTCTAGGGTTTTACAAGCCTAAAATTTTCCAGGCTAGTGAATCTCAAAGAGTGGTTGGCCTAGGTGAGAGTTTTACAAACTTGGAAATCGCCAGGGGCATGAAGGTGGTCGACCTAGGGTTTTACAAGCCTGAAATCTCCTATGCTAGGGGTTGTGAACCCTGGAAATCGTCCAGGCTAGGGAAATAATAAACTTGATTCAAATAAGTTATTTATTTTGGATCAACATAAAACAAAACAAGGAGATTCAGACAGATTCCTCAAAGATTCAAAGTATTTCTTCAAAGTCTAAGCACATTTAAATTAAATGATGTAAAGATTAGGATAAAATACTTACCCAAGTAAAGATCTGAGTTTGATGAAGAATTGAAGAAATCATGCTTGGAGAACCCTACAACTTAGGCGCACAGAGCAGAGAACTGAGAAGTGAATACCCTACTTATAGCCTCTCAGGCTAACCATACATTTTTAGGAATTCAAAATCCTTGAAAAATATCTGGTATGGTTAAAAATTCAAATTCCTTGAAAAGTATTTTGTATTTTTAGGAATTAATATCCTTGAAAAATATATTATATTTTTAAGACTTCAAATTTCCTTGAAAAATATACTAGAGTTTTAGGAAATTAATTTTCTTTGAAAAATATAATTATTTTTAGGAATTACAATTATCCTTGAGAAATTCGTACTGAGCAAATTATCGATAGTTGATAAAGGTACTACGTAATGTTCCAAGGGACTTTGTCGTTAAAGTACTGTTGCGATATGTTTCTCGGGCCAGATCAAGTTTACTGTAATGTTGAACACATTACGATAAACTTGGCGGGGGGGGGGGGGGGGGGGGGGGCAAATGTTATCAGAGAATGAGAAAGTGGCACGTGGCATCACAAATCAGGGAAAAACGACAAAGTACTGAAAAAAGACCAATGAGCAAAAAAGATAGGTCCATGACCTATAGAAAGTCAATCAGGCCTAAACCCCCTAAGAGTGGTCGACCTGGCATTGGCCCCCTAGGGGTGGTCGGCCTGACCCCAACCCCTAGGGGTGGTCGGCCTAAGCATGCCCAAGAACCCCTTGGGGTGTTCGACCCACCCTATCCTTCATAGGGTGGTCGGCCAACACTCCCAAAGACACTTCACTGGGTAAAACTCACACTCGTTTAAACTAAGATCAATAGGCCTAGCACCCAGCAGATCAACAGGCCTAGCACCCAGAGGACCAACGGGTCTAGCACCCAAGCTCTAAAGGGTCGTCGAGCCTAGCACCTAAGTCTCATAGACCAATCAAGACTTAGCATTTTCTCAAAGGTCTCAATCGTGCATTATCAACCACGATCCAACGAAGACAACGGGAAGACCCACAATCTCATAATCATGGGAAGGTGGACACGTATCTCCATTCCCAATGATTGTGTACCAAACCACGATCCCACTCTTACTAACCATGTAATAGCCCCTGGGTACTATAAATAAAGGACCCAGGACTTCGTTTCAAAGGACTCTTTTTCTGGACTTTTTGGATCGATCTTTTGGACGAACTTGTGAAGAGTGAACTCTGAGTTGATCTTTGTAATTGTCTATCGAGCAATTCAATACTAAAGACTAAGTGGATTAGGTTATTACTGTTCAGAAGAATAGGGATGAACCACTATAAATTCATGTGTGTTTTTGTTTAGATATTTGCACTTTGTCATATATTAAATTCATTCCGTTCAAAAGGTGTCATATGTTGTACATTCGACCGTTGGCCAATTTCACAGGTCAACAGTGTAACTCGCATATTTCGTCCTCATAGAATCGAGTCCTAGAGCTTGAGCTTATAGAATGTACTCAGGGACTCTTGCCAGGCTTGCGCATTGAAGGACCTAGACCCCATTGGCCGGAGCTCAGCACCGGTGGTGGCCTTGGGGGAGGGAACGCTCCCATGCCACCCATAGGGGTGGCTGTTGGTCTCGGACAATCTCCATCAGGCTGGACAGCTGGGGATGAAGCATCCCTTTCGTCTTCAGGAGCCATGGGCTCCTCTGGTGTACCCACGTTTTTCGGGAGGTAGAGGGTTCCTCATGGAGGCTCTCAGCTGATCTCCATCCAGGTTGACTTCAACTTCTTGTGGTTCTCTCAAACACTTAGAATGTCTTGGCATCTTTCCCTACCGGAATCAATGGAAGAACAGTGGCTTGACACTAATCCTTCCCACAGATGGCGCCAAACTGTTGACGGTAAGAACTCGTCAACTAAGTTAGATTAAGGACTTTGTGAGTTGTAAGGGAAATGAACTTAAATTGATTGATCTTAAAACAAACATTCTAATATCTCAAAGAAATTAAACTTGAATATTAGAATTGAAATGGAGAGAATGCAGAAAATATGTGTATTGCTAAAAAATGTCTGGTTACAATGCTAAAAAATTTGACCCCCTTCTCAGGTGAAGGGATGTCATATTTATAGAATAGCATTACTGGCTCATTGTACATGGTGGTCCCGAGGAAACAAGGCCCTGCACATGCAGACTACAGGTGGCATTGGTGTTGGGAGAGTGGTGGTCAGCTCTAGCACATGCCAGGGTTTTGCGGGTGCACTTAAGCTTTCATACCATGTCGTACCTCCACCATCTGTCTAGTATAGACGTCAGAGGTTGGCTGGGAAAGACCTTGTCGAGTACCCCACTTGTACCACCACTACTTGTCTGGCATGGAGATTAGGATCAAACTCCTAGGGTCTTCAGGGTTGTATCCCATTACTAGTACACGTATTTTTTACCTGAGAGTTCCTCTCATCATCCTGGCATAAATCTTTTCTCCAAACTCCCTTGCATTTTGCTAAGTGTTGGAAGGCTTGCAAATTATTAGGAGTGACACGTCAAGTTGCCTCCACCAATCTTACATTGATTAGCAATGACGAGGGCTTCACAAGCGTTCTAAGTGCATACTCTCAAAAGGTTTCGCAAGTATATATCGCGAGGAACCATGGTGGCAAGGTGTCTTGCTAGTGGCACCTACTCAGGGAGATCAGTAGGGCCTTTTCAATGAGGCACGAAGGCACGAGACGGGGCAAGCTGTGAGGTACTAGGCGGGCGACGCGAGGCTCAAATTCACAGCTTCGCAAGGGCCTCACTTGAGGCATGGGTCTCGCGTGGGGTGAGATGGGGCGGCTTCGCGAGGTTTCCAGGTGGGCGAGGGGAGGCGTGAATGTTAGGATTAATGCCCTAAAAGCATGTAAAAACATTTTATTGGTTTTAAATAAAAGTATAATTTTATTATATTTGAGTGTTATAATTATTGTTTCAATTAATTATATAATAATATCAAGAAAATTCTCTATTTATTCATGAGAATATTATCTTCTGTTAGTACGAGAGAATTAAGATAATATATAATGAATAAAATAGTCAGTAACATATTAAAGTAAAGAATCTTTAATGAATGGTTACTAGTATGGTTTGCTAAGCATACGAGATGCAAGTAATCTAGATTCAGATTACTGATGTGGATAGACATCTTAGTAAATGTGTTGTATATAATAGAGATTATATATGACAGGGCCGATAAGAATTAATTATCTTTATAAACTTGCCGTTTGACATAAAGATTTAATTCTTATCATAATAGATGATCATTTGTAGATCAGTCTAAATCCTGAGTATTCATGAACTCTTGTTTATGTTTATTGGATCTTTTGATTCACTCGTTAAGGTCTCTTAGGATAATGAGGCTAATGACTTTTGTTTTGGAGATTCAATATCACAGATGGCTGGGAACAAGAATTACAATAATGGAATTCATGCTTTCCTAACAGATCGAATATTGGTTCCCTTAAGGGTTGATTCTTGAACTGAATAGTTATTGAGCTCAAATCTATAATTAGATTATAGATTAATTATTCGCTAGTGAATTAATGGTACTTAAGGATCAAGAGGTAATTATAAGGGTAAAATGATAATTTTGACCAGCTCTAATTAACAAACCAATAATGGAGGACAAAACTACATATATTGATTATATCAATGGACTACTAAATAAAACTCTATAAATATAATTCTATAAATACTTAGAGTGCAATTCCATATTTATAGTGGAGTAATCATGGAATTAATAAATAAGATTATTAGATTAAAAAGTTTAATTAATAATCTAGTTTATTGGAGCTTTGTATTATAGGTCCATGGTCCTCAGATCACCTCTGCCCTACACTTTCAAGGGTAAGGATGTCAAAAGAAAGATTTGTTAAGAGAAAGGACTAAATTGCAAAGGAATTAATTTTTCACGACAAGGAAATAATTATTTGGTAATTATGGGTAATTGATTAAGTGTGAATTAATTAATTATTTAACTATATAGTTTTTATTTTGAAAAGCTATAGGTTAAAATTAATATTAATCTTGCTTGGATTAATATAAAAAAGAGAAAATAATAAATATCTTATTTATAATATGATATTTATTTATTTAATTTAAAACTGATATTTTAAGATAAAGTTAATTTTGAATTAACTGATATTTATGTTGGGATAAATATCTTGTCTTAAAAGTTGATTAAATAAACAACTGAGAAAATCAGGGCGACCCTAGTAGGGCTGGGCGACACACACTATACAGTACAGTGTGTAGCGCCTAGCATCAAGGATTTTTATCCTTGGGATTTGAATTTTAAGTTTCAAATAAGTTTGTTTAATCAGTTATTTAATTATTCTTTTTAAATATGATTTAAATAAATAATTAAATTAAAATATATAATAAGTTTTCATTTGAATTATATTTTAATTAAATAAAGATTATTTAATTATGATAGTACGTAACTTTCATAACAGGGCATTATTATTATTTTGAATAATAAAAATATAGGCTCTCTCTCTAAAACGATAGTTTTTCTCTAAACCTGAAAACTATTCAAAACCTTTTCTCTGTCAAAAACTCTTTAGATCTCATGTGTTGAGTACATCTAGGGAGTCACATAAATCAACCTTTTGAATCCTACGTGCCTACACACGTCCTTGTGTGTTTGAAGATTGGTCTGGAAGATCAAGATGTGAGATCTCAGAACATTGGATAGGAAGATCGTTGATTTATACAAAAAGACTCAATGACACTTGATAGGCTATAAGAGGTAATCACTGATCTATTTGTATGTGATTTAATATTTATATATGTATATGATTCTGGCTGGTATTAATATTTATTAAAATTGGTCCATATATTCTGATGCGTACCATTGATTTGATCATTTAATACTAACAATGAATCCACGACTTCACGAGGGCCTCGCGTGAGGCATAGGTCTCGCGTGTGGCGAGACGGGGCGTCTTTGCGAGGTTGTCAAGCGGGCGAGGCAAGGAGTGAAGTCACAGCTTCGCAAGGGCCTCGCGAGGTTTCTAGGCGGACGAGGTGAGGTGTGAAGCCACGACTTCACGAGGGCCTCGCGTGAGGCATGGATCTTGTAACGACCTAAACTCCAGGGAGCATTACGGTGTGCCTTTTAAACAATGCTAAACTCGCTAATCGAGTCATTTGGCTATAATCGTGTAACTAAGTATGATTAGCGGTTTAGGGATTAAATTTTTTAGTTAAGATATAACGTTTCACTAAAACGTTTACTGTATACATTGGGATCCCAAAAATATAATTTAAAGGTTAATTACAAGAAAATATTTACAATCAGCCGATCTAAGCGGCAAAATAGGGTTTAACCCTAGTTCCTTTTTCAACCCTTGGCCGTGGCGGTCGAGCAGCCGCATATGTACACATTGTCACCTAAGCTCTCCAAATCAAGGATGGTCCAGCTTTCTTTTGCCTTTACCTGCACCACATAGCACCTGTGAGCCCAAGCCCAGCAAGAAAACTCAATATGCTCATGAACATTAATAACATGTCATCAAATCATAATGTGCATGGCTAGCAATAATAGCCTTAATCATGCATGCAAAAAAGTTCAGATAATGATGGGAGATTCATGATGAGGAGCACTGCCCTCCTGAATGGATGACTATCAATTCAATCCTAATCAGATGAGTGATTTAACACTTTGTGGTTCCATTAACCATAATGAGTGACTGACGAGAAAGTCACTACGGGGCTCAACACCCACAACCAAGTGACTGATGATCATTATAATCATATAGAGCTTATAGCCCTGAACAGATGAGTGAATATCACTTTGAGGTTCTGTTTACCATAATGAGTGACTGAAGAGCAAGTCACTACGGGGCTTAGCACCCACAGCCATGTGACTAATGATCATTATAATCATACAGAGCTTATAGCCCTGAACAGATGAGTGAATATCACTTTGAGGTTCTGTTTAACCATAATGAGTGACTGACGAGCAAGTCACTACGGGGCTCAGCACCCATAGCCATGTGACTGATGATCATTATAATCATACAGAGCTTATAGCCCTGAACAGATGAGTGAATATCACTTCGAGGTTCTATTTAACCATAATGAGTGACTGACGAGCAAGTCACTATGGGGCTCAGCACCCACAGCCATGTGATGGCGCAGTGAGTGACTGATGGGTAGTCACTACGGGCTCAGCACCCATAGCCATGTGACAAAAAATTCACCTGGGCCTTCTGGCCCTGGCTCTAATCAGATGAGTGATTGATGGGTAAGTCACTACAAGCCCAGCACCTATAGCCATGTGACGAAGCAGTCACTTGGGCTCTCTGGCCTTGGCTCTAAGTGACTAGCCATAGGCTAGACAAGCGCTTTTAGTTTTCATCGAACTTGAGGTCGGTCCGGCATTAATGCTGATTTGAGTCATTCAATGCAAATGTCGATTAGTTCTAATCTTTGTCGGCTTGTGTTAAACACGCTAAGACCATTCATGACTTATTAGTCAATACCAGGTGACCAGTGCTCAGTACTACTGCCGAACTTGACTAGTGAGTCACATCTTCACAGTTAGTATTGACACCATTGCCAATTCTGACTATTTAGTCAGCGCCACGCACAAGTAAGCAATGCTACCAGGCATATATCATATGTCAAATATCCAAATGTAGGGCATTGAACATGCTTACTTAACAATAGCTAGCATAATTATGATCATGCACAAACACAGAGACTTAAGCTCTGATCAATCTCATATTCAACATTCATGGCATGCCCTAATCACATGTTTCTCGTGCATTACATGCTTCACATACTGGGTGCAGTTTTCTTACCTCTGGTTCGAGCGAGAAATAGCAAATGAGCGACCCTCGAGAATGATCGATCCTTTGATTCTTTAACGGTCACCTAGTCATAACCAAATATGGGATTTCATCAATAAAATCAATCAATAAAAGGTTCCCGGACCAAGACCTAGCCTCCGGGACATTGAATCCTACTAAATCGGGTAGTAGAAACGGTCCTGAGGCCTAAGGTTTAAGTTCCCATGATCGAAACACATTTCTGGCCAAAAATGCACTAAGGGTCGCGGCCCTACATCCACCATGCCGTGGCCCGCCTCCCAAACAAAAGCGGCCACCCTTCAATCCCCAACACGGGCCGCGACCCTACCTTTCCCATGTCGCGGCCCAACGGCCTTCTTGCACCCACCTGCTTCTTCATCAAGCTTGGGTCGCGGTGCTGTAGAATAGAACCACGGCCCCGCCAGAAACCCAGCCAAAATCCCTTGTTTTCCCTCTTCGAACTCAATTCAAAACCTCACTAAAACACTTCCAACGTCACAAAGTAAAGGTCCCAACTATTACCACAACTTGTCTATCATATAACCAAAAAAACTTAAGCTTTAAACCAATCAAAACCTCATCAATTCCCATTCCTATGATCAAAACATTAACCTCAAAACTAACACCAAAAACAGAGTAAGGAACTAGGAAATTCATGGCTGAATCTTACCTTAAGCTTAAGATTAAACCCTCTTCAATGGCTGAACACAAGTCTAGAACCTCAAGCATCAATTTCCAAGCTTGAACCCTCAACTTGAGCTTCAAAATCCAAAGAGAAATGAGGAGAAGAAGATGAACGAGAGAGGAAGAAGAATTGCTCTATTTTCTACAGCCCTCTTAGTTTATATATATCCTTTAGGTCCAAAAGACCAAAATTCCCCTAGGCTCATCTTCTTTCCTTAACAGCCCCCAAGGGTAAAATTGTCCTTTCCCATCTAATCTCGCTAATCATAATTAACGTCCTCCAATTCCCATTACTTCCAATATTCTCAAATGCTAATAAATCACATCCCATTACCCTTTAATTCCCGGCAATGTTCTAATCACCAAATTATCCCGAGACTCACCCCGAGCCCCGAAACTAACTCCGTTATGACCAGACTGATAACTTGCATTCAAAGATCGTCTCATGTCGAATGGCTCGAAAAAATCCACATATAATGTGGTATTATTCACAATTCACCCTCATGCATGAAAGTACACAATTATGCCCTCAACTGGCAAAATTATCAAAATGCCCTTATAATTAAAAATGGACCCATATGCATGCATTTATCATCATATTATAATATAATTCACATAAACATGCATATAATAATTTAATAGCACAATAAATCAATTATGGCCCTCCCGGCCTCCTAATCAAGGTCCTAAACCTTATTAGGAATTTTGGGGCATTACAGGTCTCGTGTGGGGTGAGACAAGGTGCAAAGTCAGGGCTTGTGTAACGCCCTAGTTACCCCAAGACCGTTACGGTGAATCGTGAATTTAACTCACTACCCGAGTTCTTTGGTTAAAAACATGCTTCTAGGTGTTATTAACAGGTTAAGGTGGAGAACCAATCAAAAGGGAAGGATATATTTTATTTAAAACATAAAATTGTTCATGGGCCCATAAAAACATTTACAAGTTATTTATAACTCAAAATGATCATTACAGTTAAAATTTACAACCCGCCGACCTAAGCGGAAAAAATAGGGTAAACCCCCTAGTTCATCTGAGAACTCCTTGGCTGTGGTGGTCAAGCGGCCGCATATGTACACAACACCACCTAAGCTCTCCACTCAAGGCTGGGTGAGCTTCTCTTTCCCTTTACCTGGACCACATAGCACCCATGAGCCAAAGCCCAGCAAGAAAACACAATAATTCAAACATATAATATCAAATGATGATCATGATAATCATACAGAGCTCATAGCTCTGAATAGATGAGTGAATATCACTTTGTGTTTACAATAACCATGAAGGAGCTTATAGCTCTTAATCAAATGAGTGATTTAACACTTGAGGTTCTGGTAAACCATAATGAGTGACTGACGAGCAAGTCACTAACTTAAACAAATGAGTGACTGTTGGATAAGTCACTAGCTTAAACAAATGAGTGACTGCTGGGTAAGTCACACGGGGCTCAGCACCCACAGCCATGTGACTATATAGTCACTGTGGCTCTAAGTAACTAGCCTTTGGCTAGACAAGCGCTTATAGTATTCATCGAACTTGAGGTCGCTCTGGCATTAATGCTCTTCTAAGTCATTTAATGCATATGTTGATTAGATCTAATCTTTATTGGCTTACGTTGAACACGCTAAGGCCGTTCCTGACTTATGAGTTAGCACTGTTTGACCAATGCCCAGTACCACTGCAGAACTTGACTAATGAGTCACAGCTTCACAGTTGATACTGACACCTTTTCCAATTCTGACTATTCAGTCAGTACTATGCACAAATGAGCAGGATTTGCTAAGTATTCAATAATCAATCCATGTCCACATTCAAACATTCAACATGCCTCACGAATAACCATGCATGTCACATATGGGGTGCAGTTCTCTTGCCTCTGATTCGAGCGAGAGTTAATATAAGAACGACCCTTGAGAACGATCAACCTTTAAGTTCCTTAGCGATCTCCTAGTCATAACCAAATATGGGACACCATCAATAAAATGAGCAACAAAGGTTCTCAAACCAAGATCTAGCCTCCGGGACATCGAATCCCACTAATCCGGGTAGTAGGAGCGATCCCGAGGCCTAAAAATGAGTTCCCATGATCAAAACACCCAATTGGCCTCAAAACCCTACCTGAGCCGCGGACCCTAGCCACACTAGGAGCAAGGACTGTGGCGCCCACTACTCAGTGCCGCGACGCCCAGGACGCCCAAACTCCACCGCTTGCTTCTTCGAGTTTGGGCCGCGGCGCCCAAGAACAGGGTTGTGGCCCCCACCCGAGAACCAGCCATAACTCTGATTTTCTTCATTTAAAACCTTCCAAAAACATACCTAAACACTTCCAAATCCAAAAATCAAAGTTCCCAAACATCCTAATGATCCAAAATCATCAAATCCCGAGGCTCAAACGAATAAAAAACTCAACGATTCACAAAATCCAATCCAAAGCTTAGAAACTCTAAAAACTCAAAGCTTAAAGCTTAAATTACCTTTGATTGGGTTGTTTCTCATTAAATCCTTCGGTCAAGAAGCTTCTAATCTTCCCTAGGATCGCTATGCCTCGATCCTTGCTTGATTCCGACTCCTAGAACTCAAGATTTCTTCGAAATTTCCACGAACGTCACAAAGGTTAACGGGAGAGAGAAATAGGTGCTTTAAACGTACTGTTCTATCTGACGAACTACTTCAGGCTTAAGTAACCTCAAATAAAACCTAATGCTCTGGGTCCCTAAAACACCCCCGGGGACATAATAGTCAAAACTCCCAGAATTTCCTCATAATCTCAACAACTCTCAATTTATCATCAAATAAACATTCCCATCATCCAATTTCCCAATAAATGACCCTGTTATGACAAAACCGGTAATTTACAATATAAGACCGTCTCATGCTGAATATCTTGAATATATCTCCATAATAATGGGATCTCATCCATAAATCACAATATGCACCAAAATACACAAATATGCCCTCAACGGGCCAAATTACCAAAACACCCTAATAATCAAATGTGGACCCACATGCATGCATTTGACATCATATTATAATATAATTCACATAAACATGCATATAATCATTTAATGGCATAATTAAACAATTATGGCCCTCCCGACCTACTAATCCAGCCACTAAACCGCATTAGGGATTTCGGGGCATTACATCTTGGCTTCGCGAGGCCTCGCGTGAGGCATGTATTGGGGTTTTATGCCCTAATTAAAACCCAAATTCTTTGTAATCTCATTTTATTATCAATAAAAGAATAGAAATCATTTTTTGATTTGGTCAATCACTTTGCTCACATGTTTTATTTTCATGATTATTTGTTTAATAGAAACTTCTATTAAATCCCGAGCATATAGCTAATCGTATTTATAGTGACGTAATCACAGTGGAATATAAATATGATTAAATGTTCAAAATAAGTTAGTCCTAAGATTAGTCAGTGCACAGAATTTACACTGTCTTGCCAATCTACGATATGATCTACTTACACATTACAGTGTTATGTTCTTTCTAGAACATTATCTAAGTGGATAAGATCAGATGTATTTCTTACATCGGACTGGATCGATATTGACAGTTGATAAGATAAGTAAACATACCATTATTATCTATTCTAGTCATATCATATAGTTGACCATAGGTCAATCCAATCTCAATTCTGAGTGGTTAGTATTCTAACTGATTATATTATTTGAGTTCTTTGACTTGTTTGTTACCAGCTTACCCTACGGACTAGCCCATACTTACATCTTGGGAACTTGGTAGTATAATTGAGTGGGAGTGTTAATCATAGATATGAACATCTATAGCTTTTGATGAAGAAGTGAAACGATGGTTTCCTTTTAGTTTGGTTCAAGGTGTTAAATGATAGAGATCTAATTTCAAAAATTAAATTAGTTTACTGAAATATCATTTACAAGGAACTAAGTGTTTTAAGGATAAAATACAATGAGGGGTAAAACAGTATTTTAGTCCCATCTCATTGTAGACCGTCTATAGAGGATTGAGTGACAATTATGATTGTAAAAATGGATAATTAATAGCGTATCTATATTTGTTATAGAGTGTTCTATGAATTCACGAGTGAAATTCCGAGTCTATAGTGGAGTCACGAGGAATTAATAAGTTAGTAAATTTATTTGTTAGATTTATGATAACTTATTGGAGTTTGATTTCATAGGCCCATGGTCCCCATTGTACCTTGGATAAAATCATCTAGATAGTCTCAATTAATTGATTTAATTATCAATTAGAATTATCAAAGTTGACCAGGTCAATTTTGGATAGTTTCACACAGTTATGTATTTTTTAGAAGAAAAGATAAATTAGGGCAGATTTATTAATTAAGATAAATTGATATCTAAATTAATAAATAATTTTAAATCAAGGTTCAAATTATTTAATTAATTTGATAAAGGATTTAAATAATTAAATCAATAGAAAATAATACAGGCCTTAATTTTAAGTCCAATGGGCTTATAATCAAATGAGAAATTTCACGGGCCTAAAGCCCATGATAATTTCGACCTAGGGCTTCAAATTGGCTATTATTTTATTGATTTTTAATTAAATTAATGTAGAGTCCAAGAACTTTACTTAACTAGTTAGATAGTAGTAGTAGTAGTAATAGCTAGTAGTAGTTATAGTATGTTTATTACTGTGGATTTTGGTTCAAGCCGGGACTAAGTTTGACACTCGTAGCAAAACTTGTAGATTTTATAAGTTTAACCTATAGTTTAAGAATATTAATTATAACCTAGGGTTTGATTAATATAGCTGATTATGAAGATGATAATTATTATACTATAAGGTTTAGATAGACCCAATAAGATCATGACACTTATCATGTGCATGTTTAATGAGAAATTAAGTATTTTTGAGGAATAGTTTATTAAGAGTAATATTTGAAAATCCAAGAGTTTGCCAGCAGCTTTGAAATCGTTATAGGACTCAGTCAAAGTTGTTTACTCAATTCAAATTAGGCTGAAAAAATGTAATTACGTGTATAATATTTTAGCGTATGCCGATATACCGCAGCTCTAGGGGGCGATATATTGCTAGTAGGGGAATACGAAAAACACGTAACTTTGCACGACCACTTCGACGAGCCTCAGGAATATGAGCCCAGGCAATATATCGCCTATGGTAGGTGATATTTCGGCTCTAGGGCTGCATTTTCAAATGATTTTGAAACCGAGCTCATTTTAATCATTAACCTCTTGATAAGCCAAAATCTTTTTGACCGAGTCTTCAGCCTCTGCTGAACAATTATTCAAATGTTTTTCAATTAGAAAGCCATTATTTTATTCAAGTTAAATGAAGATCTTTTCATTCTTGAACTCTATAAATAGGACCTAGTACCCAGCCATTTATTTCATTCTTCAAGCTGAGTTCAGAGCCTACAAGCTGCTAGGTTTACTTTAGAGTGTTAAACACTTGGGTTGGGGTTATAAGTTTTATCATCATAAGCTTATTAAACACTTGGGAAGTAAGGTTCATAGTGTGTATTTCAATTTCGAGGTGTAGTTCGTTCATAGCAATTTCAAAGTGTTATACCCAAAAATTGGAGAATGCATCCTAGGAGGCTAAGGAGAATGCATCTAGGAGACCCCAAGGGTGTGTAGGAGGTAAGCCTCCCAAGGTTTTCTAAGTGTTGGCTCGAACGTGCCCAAGGTAAATAGCTAAGGAGGAGGAGTCTCATGCAAGAGAATGGAGACTTAGACTTTCATAAGGAAAGTCTATACACTGTTCGATCGGACATGTTTGGGAGATGCTAAAGGGGGTTGCCTCAATGTTGTCCAAGGTGGGGTTCCCTCCTCAATGTTGTCCAAGGTGAGGTTCCCTCAATGTTGTCCAAGGTGAGGTTCCCTCAATGTTGTCCAAGGTGAGGTTCCCTCAATGTTGTCCAAGGTGAGGTTGCCTCAATGTCGTTCAAGGTGAGGTGCCAAGGAAGTTGCCTCGAACCACCTTGGTCCG
Source organism: Humulus lupulus (assembly GCF_963169125.1). Classification (NCBI taxonomy): domain Eukaryota; kingdom Viridiplantae; phylum Streptophyta; class Magnoliopsida; order Rosales; family Cannabaceae; genus Humulus; species Humulus lupulus. The sequence goes on along the minus strand of NC_084795.1, from coordinate 105,639,620 downwards.
AGGAGAAGCCAAGGAGATTGGTTCAAGGAGGAACATGGCATGCTAGAGGAGAGTACATGTTCGAGGAGAACCATGCACGTTCAACCCACCCAAAGCATGTCCTACCACCATGCATGTTTAACCAGCACTTGCATGGGTAGTGAGTAGGAGGTGGACCAACTAGCTAGAGGAGACTAAGTCAGACACAACTTCAACAACATGCGCGGGAATCTCTCATTCTTCCCACAAATGGGGAATTTGTTACATTTTGAATTTTGAATGTTTATTTGTAATATAAATGTAATAAATATAATAAAATATCCCTATTATAAGGGGATATCAGTTGAGGATCCCATCTCTATAAAGAGAGAGCTTATGAGATGAGAGAGGGACCCCTTCTGCTTATTCTTTCTAGAGAGATAAAATTGGGTCTGTCTATTCTAGAGAGAGAAAGTGCTGAAATTAGAGAGAATTCTTGTATTTTCACAATTTATACTGAAGAAACTCAGTTGGCATAGTCCATCTGATCTTGAGTATAGATTTATAAATCACAACTCTAAGTGGATTAGGCTATTACCGACAATCGGGGCTGAACCACTATAAAAATTCTGTGTTATTTACTTTTCTTGTTTATACCGTCTGTTGTCGTTTACATTCTCTTGAAGGTTCGTCGTATTTGACGTTCTCACGTCGTTGGCTAAAAACGCAGTCAACATTTTGGTGCTTTCATTGAGAGCCTGAAGAGAAGAACAGACGGTCCCTGAAGCAAGATGGCGCCTAAGAACACCACTGCTGCTTCCAAGAGGACGAACTCCTCTAAAGAACCTGCTAGATCTGAAGGTCCTTGCCCACAATATCATGAGAATGAACCTAGGGTCATGCTTGAGGATGTGACTCCAGGAGTTGAAGAGCTCCAAGAGACCATGGGGGCCTTCCAGGAGGAGATGGCACGATTCCACGCTAGGCAAGAGGCGTTTGCTGAAGAGATGGCCAGGCAGAGAGCTGCCTTAGAGCAGCAAAAACGCGGTATGGAGGCCAGAAGTGAGGAGCTCAGACAACAACAGGAGGAGGTCAACCAGAAACATCGTGAAGAGTACGGTGTTTGATCGGGTAGGAGAGCATGCTTCTCAGAAGGATCTGAGGGACGTTATCACCAACAAGAGGAGGACCGTCCCGGTCGAAGGGCAAAATCTGGACCGTCCTACCAGTCAATTAGAAATACTTGACGGTGGCGTGCCAGATGGTAATGCCCGACCAGGCGGTCAAAACCTTGGAACCTCATCAGTTGCACCAGCTATCCAAGCCCAGCTTGACATGCTAGCAGCTGCAGTGCAAGGTTTGTCGAAGCGACCTTCCGAGATAGATCCGATAGACTACCGGAGTGGCAGCCCGTTCTCTGCTCGAATAAGAGCAGCCCAACCACCAGCAAAGTACAAAGCACCGATACTGCCAATTTATACCGAAAAGGCGGACCCAATAAGACATGTTGGGAAGTTTGAGGACCAGATGGAACTACTCGGGGTGAGTGATGACTATCGGTGTAGAGTCTTCCCCACCACCTTGACGGACACTGCCCAAGAGTGGTATTGGAGGTTTAAACCAAACTCCATTACCTCTTGGGAGTCATTCAGGAAGGAGTTTTGTAGACAATTTAGCACTGCCCGGACTCCACCAGTTTATGCCAACGACTTGGCAGATATCAAACAAAGAAAAGATGAGTCTCTAAAGAGCTATATACAGAGGTTCATGAGAGAAGCCAATAGAGCAACTGCTGTAGGAGACGAAGGGAAGATGGTTGCTATATCTGCTGGGATAATTTATCGGAGTCCTCTATGGGACAGCATCCATCGCCATCCAATTTCAACACTTCAACAATTTCTTGACCGGGCGGAAAAATATATGAATTTGGATGATGCAATAGAGAAAGGGGAGAATGGCATAAACAACCCAAGCAGACCAAGTGACTCTCCTAGTGATGGTGGAAAGAAACGTAGAAGTAATGGGTCTGACCACCATGAAGAAAAGAAGGCAAAGATGGATTCAAGTGAGAAGCCAACCAAGTATGAGCCTCAATTCACCAACTACACCACTCTCTCAACCAGTAGAGCAGAGATATATCTTGCTAGTCAAGAGGAGGTTCCTTACAAGAAGCCTCCACCCATCAGGAGAGAGATGAGGAAGAGAGACATGAACAAGTATTGTCGCTTCCATGAAGATTATGGTCACGACACAAATGAATGCAACCACCTCAAGGACGAGATAGAATTTCTTCTCCGGTCGGGCAAGTTGAAGAAGTACCGAGCAGAGACACCCCAAGGAGAAGGAGGTAGAAGCAATTCCGGATTCAAGCGACAAAAATCTCCACCCTTGCAGCCTGGACCCGTGGACTTCACCGTAGACACTATATGTGGAGGTCCACCCTTAGCTGAGGAGAGCAACGAAGCAAGAGGAGGGGTATGCTGAGGAGGAGTGCTAGGAGCAGGAATCGTTGGAGTGGCGTGCACATAGAGCGTCGAAGGAGATATTATTTTTAAATACCGCTTTCAGAGTGGTAGCTTGATTTCGAGTTTTTTAGACTTGTTATTTAAGTTTGGTGTATGAACTGGTTATTTGTTAACCAGACATTTTATTTTGAACAATTTTGGTTGTTTAAGACTCGTTGTTAAACATGTTTTGTCATTTTTAATTTACGAGTAATAAAAGAGACTACGCGCAGCGTGGTCGATTCTTGCTACAAATATGCATGTGTGTTAGTTATCCGAGCAGTGTTCAACTGGTCGATGTGTTCAAGCAGTGTTCAACTGCTTGAGTATTTTCCATATATCCTATGTGTTTCACGAGTAGTTAACTGCTCGAACAGATTCAGTCATGTAGCAAGTGACTAAGGGTCTTTCAACCTCCAACCACCTGGGGGGCACATGGGGTATGCTGGTATATAACTTAACACAGGCAATAAGAGCACGAGGTAATATATCTGTTTTTAGGCTGACTTGTAAATTTTCGAAGTCCAAAAAGGCCATTAAGCTAACTTGCTTGGCAAAGCTTAAGTAACTTGGAATTTTTAAAATTTCAAGTTAGGAGCAGATATTCGTGTGACCATAAACATCATGCTCATAAAATGTTAGAGCAACAAGAGTGTGAGAAAGTATACTTAGCATGGACTTATGAAATGTCTAGAATTTCTAAGTTAGAAAACTAAGTACTCATGCGAAAATCTAAGGCATACACCAGAGTGACTTTACTCTTCACAAAAAACTTATAACTTTTTAAGTCTAGAGGAGACTTAGAATGTTTTAAGCTAATAGAGAGAAGTAAAGTATAAGTGCCAACAGCTACAAGTTTAGCTCACCAGGTGCAAAGTTTTCTTGCTCAGGAGAGCAGATACAACTTCCCTGGTCGGCTAAGCATGTATCATCGATCAACATTCCCTGGAGTGAATCAAACAAATGCATGCAAAATAGATGCTACATGGTGAAAATTTGTCCTTGGGAGGAGAAGTCAAGTTTTCACTAAGATTGATTGAGAGAAATCAATCTCTCAAAATAAATTTGGGAGGGTCGAACAAGGTGCTTTGATGGTTTTTCCTAAAAGTACCTAAGAGTGCCCAAGCAAATGCATAAAAATGTGGTGTCTAAGCATACCTTGAGGTGGCCGATCGGATGCATGTTGATCCAAGGAGCATCTCGCCTACGTCCAAGGATCTAGGCCCAGAAATATTGGTGCCTAAGGTACTGCATCTGAGGAGGAGAAACACGCTTGAGTGGTTGGAAGCTACATTATATCCGATCGGAGTGGGGGGCATTCGTCTGAGGTGATGTGTTTAGTTCCAAGGAGAAGCGTCCAAATGGTGATGCTGCCTATGACCGATCGGAGAAGGAATGCTTGGAAGGCTGGCTACTGTTCCATGCATTGCATTGCATTGCATTGCATTGCATTCATGTTAACACGGCTTATGCCTGTTTGTCCATGCTCACGATCAATACAGGTGCTTAAAGTGTTTGAAAAATTGGGTGTCCAAGCATACTTTGAGATGGCCGATCGGATGCATGTTGATCCAAGGAGCATCTCACCTACGTCCAAGGATCTAGGCTAGAAATATTGGTGCCTAAGGTGCTACATCCGACCAAGAGGAAACAAGAAGTATCCAGTCGGACCTAGGTCTTTGGCACCATAAGAAAAGAAGTGTCCGATCGGACAAGAAGTGTGCCTAAGGTGCTACATTCGACCAAGAGGAAACAAGAAGTATCCAGTCGGACCTAGGTCTTTGGCACCATAAGAAAAGAAGTGTCCGATCGGACAAGAAGTGTGGTACCCGATCGGACCTTGATGGAGGAGCCAAATGTTTGGCTCGGGCCATGTCCGAGGAGAAGCCAAGTCATTGACTTGGACCTTGGTTCAAGGAAAGGTCATGAAAGCTTCGATCGGATTATGTTCGAGGAGAAGGCCATGCATGTGTGCCAAGGGTCCGATCGGACCTTAACTTGGTGAGCTTCCAAAAAGATTGGCTCGGACCAAGTCCAAGGAGAGGTCCCATGCATGCCCAAAAGATAAACTCAAGAGTGCATGCCTGCCTGCCTTGTGTCTAAGAGTATATGCATCCGATCGGACATGATTGGAGGAGCCAAGAGGTGTCCGATCGGACCTTAGTTTGGGCTTCCAAAAATTTGTAGCTGGGACATGACCGAGGAGAGCCAAAGCGGATGCCATAAGTGTTCAGGTAGGCCCGTGTGCGTCTAAGTGTTGGTGTCCGAACAACTAGGCTGCATCCGATCGGAGATGGTGGGCTGTTGTTAAGGCTTGAGGCATGCATTTCTTTGAACGAGGCGAGTGATCACTTCCGATCGGGCATTGAAAACTTTAGGCAATTGTGTAGTCCAATCGGACCACACTTACCTATCTTTGCATTGAAATGCCCGACTTGGCAGTAGACTTTGAACCCCCTTAAACTCCCATGCTCGATCGGACATCCTGGGGGAATTCACGCTGGGCTCGCGTGAAGGAAGGCTGGACGCTTCCTTGGTCAAGCTTTGCCCGATCGAACCATGTCATGAAAGCTCCGATCGGACCATGTCCGAGGAGGCCATGCATGTGTTCCAAAATGGTTGGCTCGGAGCAAGTCAGAGGAGAAGTCCCATACAAGCCAAAAGATGGAGTTAGTTTTGGGCCAAAAGTGCATTGTCCGATCGGACATGGTTGAAGATGCCAAGAAGAGTGTCCAGGTCCGATCGGATCACATCCAAGGAGACCATGTTTTGCATGGTACAAGCCGAGCATGTCCAAGGAGCCTAATGCATGTGTCCGATCGAACAATCTTGTTCAAGGACCCTAGTCCTAGCATCCGATCGGATCATGTGTCTTGCCAATCTACGATATGATCTACTTACACATTACAGTGTTATGTTCTTTCTAGAACATTATCTAAGTGGATAAGATCAGATGTATTTCTTACATCGGACTGGATCGATATTGACAGTTGATAAGATAAGTAAACATACCATTATTATCTATTCTAGTCATATCATATAGTTGACCATAGGTCAATCCAATCTCAATTCTGAGTGGTTAGTATTCTAACTGATTATATTATTTGAGTTCTTTGACTTGTTTGTTACCAGCTTACCCTACGGACTAGCCCATACTTACATCTTGGGAACTTGGTAGTATAATTGAGTGGGAGTGTTAATCATAGATATGAACATCTATAGCTTTTGATGAAGAAGTGAAACGATGGTTTCCTTTTAGTTTGGTTCAAGGTGTTAAATGATAGAGATCTAATTTCAAAAATTAAATTAGTTTACTGAAATATCATTTACAAGGAACTAAGTGTTTTAAGGATAAAATACAATGAGGGGTAAAACAGTATTTTAGTCCCATCTCATTGTAGACCGTCTATAGAGGATTGAGTGACAATTATGATTGTAAAAATGGATAATTAATAGCGTATCTATATTTGTTATAGAGTGTTCTATGAATTCACGAGTGAAATTCCGAGTCTATAGTGGAGTCACGAGGAATTAATAAGTTAGTAAATTTATTTGTTAGATTTATGATAACTTATTGGAGTTTGATTTCATAGGCCCATGGTCCCCATTGTACCTTGGATAAAATCATCTAGATAGTCTCAATTAATTGATTTAATTATCAATTAGAATTATCAAAGTTGACCAGGTCAATTTTGGATAGTTTCACACAGTTATGTATTTTTTAGAAGAAAAGATAAATTAGGGCAGATTTATTAATTAAGATAAATTGATATCTAAATTAATAAATAATTTTAAATCAAGGTTCAAATTATTTAATTAATTTGATAAAGGATTTAAATAATTAAATCAATAGAAAATAATACAGGCCTTAATTTTAAGTCCAATGGGCTTATAATCAAATGAGAAATTTCACGGGCCTAAAGCCCATGATAATTTCGACCTAGGGCTTCAAATTGGCTATTATTTTATTGATTTTTAATTAAATTAATGTAGAGTCCAAGAACTTTACTTAACTAGTTAGATAGTAGTAGTAGTAGTAATAGCTAGTAGTAGTTATAGTATGTTTATTACTGTGGATTTTGGTTCAAGCCGGGACTAAGTTTGACACTCGTAGCAAAACTTGTAGATTTTATAAGTTTAACCTATAGTTTAAGAATATTAATTATAACCTAGGGTTTGATTAATATAGCTGATTATGAAGATGATAATTATTATACTATAAGGTTTAGATAGACCCAATAAGATCATGACACTTATCATGTGCATGTTTAATGAGAAATTAAGTATTTTTGAGGAATAGTTTATTAAGAGTAATATTTGAAAATCCAAGAGTTTGCCAGCAGCTTTGAAATCGTTATAGGACTCAGTCAAAGTTGTTTACTCAATTCAAATTAGGCTGAAAAAATGTAATTACGTGTATAATATTTTAGCGTATGCCGATATACCGCAGCTCTAGGGGGCGATATATTGCTAGTAGGGGAATACGAAAAACACGTAACTTTGCACGACCACTTCGACGAGCCTCAGGAATATGAGCCCAGGCAATATATCGCCTATGGTAGGTGATATTTCGGCTCTAGGGCTGCATTTTCAAATGATTTTGAAACCGAGCTCATTTTAATCATTAACCTCTTGATAAGCCAAAATCTTTTTGACCGAGTCTTCAGCCTCTGCTGAACAATTATTCAAATGTTTTTCAATTAGAAAGCCATTATTTTATTCAAGTTAAATGAAGATCTTTTCATTCTTGAACTCTATAAATAGGACCTAGTACCCAGCCATTTATTTCATTCTTCAAGCTGAGTTCAGAGCCTACAAGCTGCTAGGTTTACTTTAGAGTGTTAAACACTTGGGTTGGGGTTATAAGTTTTATCATCATAAGCTTATTAAACACTTGGGAAGTAAGGTTCATAGTGTGTATTTCAATTTCGAGGTGTAGTTCGTTCATAGCAATTTCAAAGTGTTATACCCAAAAATTGGAGAATGCATCCTAGGAGGCTAAGGAGAATGCATCTAGGAGACCCCAAGGGTGTGTAGGAGGTAAGCCTCCCAAGGTTTTCTAAGTGTTGGCTCGAACGTGCCCAAGGTAAATAGCTAAGGAGGAGGAGTCTCATGCAAGAGAATGGAGACTTAGACTTTCATAAGGAAAGTCTATACACTGTTCGATCGGACATGTTTGGGAGATGCTAAAGGGGGTTGCCTCAATGTTGTCCAAGGTGGGGTTCCCTCCTCAATGTTGTCCAAGGTGAGGTTCCCTCAATGTTGTCCAAGGTGAGGTTCCCTCAATGTTGTCCAAGGTGAGGTTCCCTCAATGTTGTCCAAGGTGAGGTTGCCTCAATGTCGTTCAAGGTGAGGTGCCAAGGAAGTTGCCTCGAACCACCTTGGTCCGAGGAGAAGCCAAGGAGATTGGTTCAAGGAGGAACATGGCATGCTAGAGGAGAGTACATGTTCGAGGAGAACCATGCACGTTCAACCCACCCAAAGCATGTCCTACCACCATGCATGTTTAACCAGCACTTGCATGGGTAGTGAGTAGGAGGTGGACCAACTAGCTAGAGGAGACTAAGTCAGACACAACTTCAACAACATGCGCGGGAATCTCTCATTCTTCCCACAAATGGGGAATTTGTTACATTTTGAATTTTGAATGTTTATTTGTAATATAAATGTAATAAATATAATAAAATATCCCTATTATAAGGGGATATCAGTTGAGGATCCCATCTCTATAAAGAGAGAGCTTATGAGATGAGAGAGGGACCCCTTCTGCTTATTCTTTCTAGAGAGATAAAATTGGGTCTGTCTATTCTAGAGAGAGAAAGTGCTGAAATTAGAGAGAATTCTTGTATTTTCACAATTTATACTGAAGAAACTCAGTTGGCATAGTCCATCTGATCTTGAGTATAGATTTATAAATCACAACTCTAAGTGGATTAGGCTATTACCGACAATCGGGGCTGAACCACTATAAAAATTCTGTGTTATTTACTTTTCTTGTTTATACCGTCTGTTGTCGTTTACATTCTCTTGAAGGTTCGTCGTATTTGACGTTCTCACGTCGTTGGCTAAAAACGCAGTCAACACAAAGGTATTCCTATTTCTAGTTCCTTTCTGTATGTTTTCATTAGTTTTTATAGTTTTTCTCTACTCAAATCCTAACTCAGTCTTCTCTATTCTTGGTTAGGAATCTAAGTTCTTTGAACTTGAGGTTCCTTGTTGGTAAGTATATTCTCGGTGGCTTTTAGTTCATTCATTTTCATCTCTTTCTTTTAGAATACTCACCTTTCTATTAATGGTTTTTAGGAGTGTTCCAAAATCCTGACCTTGTTCTCACGTCCCGGTATTTTGGTAAGGAAAATAGGATAGTTCCTATGTGATATGTGCTATGTTATATAATATGTTATGATTATGCTTTAGTATGATTTTATGTGTTATAATATATGTATGTTTTGGGGCTTATAGTTGCTATATAGCAAACCCCCAACTCTTTTATGTTTTTGGGGCTTATAGTTGCTTAACTAGCAAACCTCATTGTAGTTTGAGGCTTATAGTTGCTTAGTTAGCAAACCCCAATAGTTACCATGTACATGGGTTAGAATTATGATATATGTTTATAGAATATGTTATATGTTTATGTATATGTTTCATGCTTGTAGTAGATTTTCCTTGTTGGGCATTAGGCTCATTCATTTGTTTTGTATGTGCAGGAAAATAGTATGGCGGCGGGAAGATTCTTGGCAGCTTGGGATTGTGTATTGAGGGAGAATGGAATCGGTGGACTGCGTGAATGATTCGAGGATGAAGTTGTTTAAGTCTTTTAAATTATGATTTCTATGTATTTCGGCACTTGATTTTGTAACCAATTATTTAAGATTTAAGCTATGTTATGTTTTATTTTCAAAACAATGGGATCCCATATCCTACTCTGAATTTTATGTATTTTAACCTTGTTTTACATTTTAATGAAGCTATGATTATTTCATATGTATGTTTTCTTAAGATTAATATCTATGTATAGTAGTTATTAATGGTCCAAAGTCTAGAATAAGTTGGGTCATTACAATTAAATGGCCTAATTGAGTCTATAAAAGGAGTGCTTAGAGAGAAGTCAAAAGAGACGACAGATAAGTTTGACAAGTCACAAGTTAGATTTTCTGATAGGTTTTAGATTCTCTCTAAACACAAGTCCTTTTCTAAGCCTCTTTGTTATTTTCTCTTCTTCTCTCTGTATCTATCTCATGTGTTGAGAATTTCCCACTCTAGTCTAGGTGATTCTAAGGATACATTAGAAAAATGTGAAGAAATTAGAAGAACGGTTCAGTTTCTTGATAATACTCTGTGACAGAAAGGATACAAGAGTTAGAGAAACTGAAGGAAAGACTCTTTCATTCCGCTGCGTATACTGTAAGTATTCTTATCTTTGTTTCTCTTTGAATTCAAATTTAGAAAGATGTTCTAGGTTATCTCATATTAATTTGTTTAATATTAGATCTACATGAAAATAAATAAAGATCTTGTATAAGTTTTTCCTAACAACTGGCCTCAAAGCCTTTGGTGATCTTTATTTTCATGCATGAACATGTTAAAAATTGGATTATTTGATGTGTTTGAATAATTGGATGGCTTTCAAGTTTTTATGAAGCATATTGATTCTATGTGATTATTAGCAATTTTTAGGTTATTTTGTAGTGTTTTCTATGCTATTAATTTTTATATATGCTTTATTTTGTGTAAAACATGTTAAAAAATAATTAGAAAATGGTTTTGGTTTGAAAAATTGCTCAAAAATTTTTTTGGTCTCGCTGCCCATGCGCGCGTCCACCTACGCGCACGCCCACACGCCACCCGCACACGCCCACGCTGAACAATACCAGTTACTATTCATCCAATTTTTTTTATTTATTTTTAAATTAAAGAAAAATAAAATTTGTGAAAATAAATTATTTATAATCAAAACCAAAAATATCATTTTTGTTTTATCATTTAAAATTGTTTTTTAAAAGTAAGATATTTTTGTTAGTTGAGATTTAAGTAATTAGATATTTTCTACAAAGATTCAAATTCAAATTTAAAAATAGACTAACAACTTAATTTTATTTCATTTAATATATTAAAATATTAGAATTATGATATCAGACATTTAAGATATTTTCTTTTAAATTCTTGATATTTTTATTAAATTTTTATTTGAAAATATAAATATCTTTTTGTTCTATAGTTTTTAATATTTGAATTATTTGAAATTTGAATATTGTTAGTTATATATTTTTATGGATATTTGAATTTGTTTAACTGTTTTAAGATATTTTAGAGTTGTTATAACTATTTATATTTTATATTTTTTTAAATGATTAAAATATTAGCTAATAGTTGTAACAACACAAGACATTTTTTAAAAAATGCAGTTTAGATATTGATTTTAAAATTTAAAATTGGTTAAATTTTGAAAAATATAATTTTTTTGGCCATTTAATAAAATATTTTTTTAATAGATGGGATTTAAATTAATTTTGGTTAATTGTTGATAAATCCTATTTAAATTAAATTAATATTTTTTTTTCAAATTAACCTAAATCAAGTTGATTGTTGATAAATGAAATTTAAATTAACTATTGTTAATTGTTGATAAATTTTATTTAAATTGACTTATTTTTTGTAAAAATTTTATTAATTAGAATTTTTTGATAAATTCTAGATAATTAATTGTGATATTTTTGCATAAAGTCATAGAATTGCTCATATAGTAACATGATTAGGCCCATCCAATTATAATATGTATGTTTGCACTATATGTGTTATTTTTGCAATTGGGCTTAGATGCATATAGTGTCCCATATGTTTGTTAGATATATAGTTTTTGCCAAATAAAATATTAATAAAATGATAGGTTTTATTTGGGTCCATTAGAAAATGTAAAGTTTAAATTCCTCTCTTGTGGGTGATTCCAAGTGGGAATGCTCATTTGCTTTGCATAACTATAGTGTGCCTAATCAATTAATAACAATTAATAAAATGAAGGTTTAAATTCCTGTCTTTTAGACCTTGTATGGAAGATTGGGGGCCTTTGTAGTGGGAACGACATACTAGACCCAGCCCTCCTCCATACAAGTCCAATTGTTAAGGCCCATTTACCTAAGTTGGACTTAATTGTATAGGTTCATTATATTAGTTAAACCTAAATATTGATTAGCAACAAATTAATTGAATTTGTTTCAATGTGACACTTTAGAATTAATAGGAAATCATAGGACTTTGGTTTTAAAAATTTTAATCTGTTTAATTTTTTTTTGTTGCAAAACCATAGTCATTAATTTTCTAAAAATAAATAATAAAAATACTATTTTTTTAATTTAATAATGAGCTTATTTTAAGAATTTTATTCGATCTCTACCGTTGGTTTAACATAGTCAATAGCTTAATGGGGCCTCGAGGAGCTTTAATTCGTCCCCCTACAGAAGGTGTTCATTAGTTATTTTGACAAGGTTAGATCTCGAAAGATAGATAATTATAGGTCAAATTCTACTAGACTCACACTTACGGTGACTATTAGGATTAAATCTATGATTATCGAAACCGTGGGTCTAGCTCATAAAATAAGAGATTTTGTTTTCTTATTTTGATCAAATAATATGTTGTTAATAGTGGTGTCCATTATCAAATGAGTTTACAACTCTATTTAACTAGTGGTATTTTTTACTCTCGCCAACCGGGACAAGGATATCATAGATTTGTTAAAAACCTAAAGAAATAGATATATGATTGTTTTTTTGTATTTTTTTCTCATATCTTACATATTTTGGTATATGTTGTACTATTTCTTGAAATTTGTGTGAATAGAAGTTTTATTGAGCAAATGTGATTGATTTCTATTTTATTAGTAATTTGTAGTTTTAAGTTAAGTAGTGTCTGTGTCTACTCCCATCCTTTCTCAACTTTCGATGGAAAAACTCACTAGAGAAAACTTCCTTAAATGGAAGCAAAACATCAACATTGTGTTGATTGGTGACAACTCCAAGTTCGTCATGACAGAGGAATCCCCAGAAGTTCCAGCTTAAGGAGCTACCAAGTTTGTGAGGGAAAAGTATGAGCGTTGGCAGGCGGCTAACAACAAGGCGCGGTACTACATGTTGACTAGTATGGTCGACACTCTCAAGACAAAGATGGAGAATGTCGAGACAGCCTACGAAATCATGGATCAGCTCCAAGACATGTTTGGTTCCAAGTCAGCACAGACTCGTTTTGAGGCCACCAAGAAATATGCCAATGCTTGGATGGCACCTTCTCAACATGTTCTTGATCACCTGATCAAGATGACAAACTACTTTCAGGAAGTGGAACTGCATGGAGCCATAATAGATGAGGAAACTCAAGTTGGCTTAATCCTCGACAATCTTTCTCCAGCTTTCCTGCCATTCACCACCAACTATGTGTTGAATAAACTCAACTATGATCTGACGCAGCTCATGAACGAGCTTCAGACTTTTGAGTCTATCATGGGTGGACCAAGTAAGGGAGGAGAAAAGAAGACAACTACTACTACTGCTGCTGATCCAGCTAAGGTTGAGGCTAACCAAGCTTCGTCTTCAAAAGCTGGAAACAAGAGAAAAGGTGGACAAAACAACAACCCCAAGCCTGCAAAGGCTGCAAAGACAAGTGCACAACCAAGTGCACAAACGCCTAAGGGGAAGAACAAGACAAACAAGAAAGGTAAAGGTAAGTGTTTTCACTGCAATGAGGAGGGGCATTGGAAGAAAGATTTCCCTAAGTTTCTAGCAGCGAAAAACAAAGGTAATGATTATAGTTCATTTATCTTGGAAACATGTGTTTTAGAGAATGATAAATCTGTTTGGATTATTGATTCTGGATCTACTAACCATGTTTGTAATTCTTTACAGCTTCTTGAATCGTGGGAGGAAGTGGATGAAAGCGGCTTAAAGCTTAGAGTTGGGAATGGAGCGTTCGTTGCGGTCCAAGCTAGAAGAAGAGCTCGTCTGAAGTTCGGAAATAAATTTTTAATTTTAAATGATGTATTTTTTATTCTGGATTTTAGTATAAATTTAATTTCAGTTTCCATATTGCAATTAGAACGATTTGTTATGACTTTCACAAGTTCTAATATATCTATTTCTTTCAATGGATCACAATTGTGTATTGCATGTTTGGAAAACGGGCTTTATATTCTACGACCTAACGAACCCCTCACTCTAAACAATGATTTATTCAAAGTAGCTAAACCTAGGACCAATAAACGTCAAAAGACAGATAACGATAATATGACGTATTTATGGTACTTGAGACTAGGTCACATTGGCTATGATAGAATTCAAAGACTTACAAAGGACGGACCTTTGAGGGAACTCACCTTAGGTGAATTACCTATCTGTGAATCTTGTCTAGAAGGCAAACTGACCAAGCGTCCATTCTCTGCAAAGGGTGATTGTAACACCCTAGTTACCCCAGAACAGTTACGGTGAACCGGAAATTTAACTCGCTACCCGAGTTATTTGGTTAAAAACGTGCTTCTAGGTATTATTAACAGGCTAAGGTGGAAAACCAATCAAAAGGAAAGGATATATTTTATTTAAAACATAAATTGTTCATGGGCCCATCAAAACTTTTACAAGCTATTTACAACTCAAAATGGTCATTACTGTTTCAAATTTACAAACCCGCCGACCTAAGTGACAAAAATAGGGTAAACCCCCTAGTTCCTTTGAGAACTCCTTGGCCGTGGTGGTCAAGCGGCCGCATATGTACACAGCACCACCTAAGCTCTCCACTCAAGGCTGGGTGAGCTTTTCTTTCCCTTTACCTACACCACATAGCACCCATGAGCCAAGGCCCAGCAAGAAAACACAATATATCATGAATACAGTATCAACAATGATCATAATCATTATACAGGACTCTCAGTCCAAAGAAGATGAGAGACAATCGCAAAAGTCACTAAGGTGGGTTCCATTCCCTCCAGCCATGTGACGTTAGGGTCACCGGGGATTTACAAATAAGTGAACCTTTCACTAGCTTAAACAGGATAGGTGCATGATGAATAGTCATCAACATAACCTACCTCATGACCATAGAGTCATAACCATGGGATTCCGCTCCCTAGCCATGTGACAAGCTATCACCTAGGCCTTTGGCCCTAGCTCTGAGTAACTAGTCTTAGACTAGTCAAGCGCTTAAAAGTTTCATCGACCTTAGGGTCAGTCCAACATTAATGCTTTAGAGTCATTAAACGCTGATATCGATTAGATCTAATCTTTAATCAGCCCTGGATTCAGGACGCTTATGCCGTTTATGACTCTCAGGTCAGTAAAATGCGACTAGTGTCATCCCTGACTAATCAGTGCCATACACAAGTAATCAAGCTCTACTAAGCATTTAATATGCAATCAATGTCCACATTTATCAACCACATGCCTCAACAACAATCATGCATGTCATACACACAGGGCCGCGGCGCCCAGCAAGGCCAAAATGCCTCCACCTGCTTCTTCAAGCTAGGGTCGCGGCCCCCAACCCAGAACCAGCCACAAACTCGATCTCCATCATCCCAAACCCTCCAAAAACATACCTAAACACTTCCGAATCCACAAATCAAAGTTCCCAAACTTCCTAATGATCCAAAACCATCAAATCCCGAGGCTCAAATGAACCAAAAACTCAACGATTCACAAAATCCAATTCGAAGCTTAGAAACTCTATAAACTCATTACTTAAAGCTTAGATTACCTTTGATTGGGTTGTTTCTCACAAATCCTTCGGTCAAGAAGCTTCTAATCTTTCCTAGGATCGCTATGCCTCAATCCTCGCTTGATTCTGACTCCTAGAACTCAAGATTTCTTCAAAAATGCCTCGAACGGGAAGAGAGAAATGGTTTTCTAATGTACGGTTCTATCTGACAAGCTACTTCAAGCTTAAGTAACCTCAAATAAAACCTAGTGCTCGGGGTCCCAAAAACACTCCCAGGGACATTACAGTTGAACTAGGGTTAAAAGATTTTGGTCTCAAAAGTGACATTTCCTATAATCAAACATTTTCTTTACATGGGATCCCAGAAGTAGTAAACTTAAAAGACAGTTTACAAAATTTCAGGATTAAAATATAGTTACTAGCCACTCTAAGGCAAAACAGACAATTAGGCTTTTCTCATCCTGTACCACTCCTCGGCTGTTGTGGCCGATTAGCTGACTATGTACATTCAGCCCCAAAGCTCCCCATCTCAGGACTGGTCCACTTTGCTCTTCCCTTTACCTACACCATGTAGCACCCGTGAGCTAAGGCCCAGCAAGAAAACACAATAGCAGAGCATAATCATCAAGCAAACAACCAAATAACTCATGCAGTATAAACATATACTCAACAGTCCAAACATTCACATTATTTAAGTATTCAGCATACCAAGTACATCATTTTATATTAACAATCAATTACACATGATAACCAGGGTTAATGCCCTTAGGCCGCACCCTCTATTTATCCCACTGACTCCGACCCGCTTAAATCGAGCTCAGTGAATAATAAGTTGTCCTCAGCTACTAGTCGCCGAGCCACGCCCTGTGCGCAAGTATTATTTACGACACCCTTAGGCCGTCTAACACATGTCCCATGGCATAATACCATCTATGACATCATACAGATATAGGGAGCTCTTAGTCCCATCACAAACACATAACCGGGTGCAATTTTCTGACCTTTAGATTCTGATAGCTTTGTTCAATTCGATTCTCAAGCACGATCCTGTCTGATCCCTAGCGTACACCTAGTCATGGTCACAAGTTAGAACCAACTCTAAACTTCAATTCCAAAACCTAGCCTCGGGACCAACCCTGAGCCCTCGGGAAGCCCTAATTTCACCAAACGGGGTGGTGGAATCAAACCCCGAGCCCCCGAGCAAAAACTCTAAGAAATAACCCACAAATCCCTTTCTGGGAATAGGGTAGCGCTACAGCGCTACAAACAGAGCCATCTGGCTCCCAGACACCCAAGCCTAGCGCTGTAGCGCCCTAAGGCTAGCGCTACAACGCTAGTCACAGCCAGGCAATACCTAGACTTCTCCTCTTCGAATTTCTTCGAGCCAAACCTTTCTAAAACTCAACCAAACCTTAACCAAACTTCAAAAAAAGCCTCCCAACATCTCCAACTCATCCCAAACAACCTAACCACAAATAATTCAATCACATGCACCCCAAAATAAGGAAATCACCATGGCCGAATTTAAAGCTCAAGAACTCAGCAGAACAACAGAAATCACAGAACTTAAAACTAGAGTTTCTTACCTTTGATGGATGAGCTCAAATTACGTTATTTTCCAAACTTGCTTAGCCTTCACCTCCTCAAACCCTTAGGTTTAATTCCCTTGAATTCCCACAGAAACTCAGCTTAGAAAACCAATTCAACACCAAAACCAAGAACTGAATAACAACCTCAAAACCTTACCTCAAATGATGAGTAACCTCTGCCAATTCCCCAAGCCAAATCAAGGATCCTAGTGTTGAGTCCTAGCCTAAGCCTTCTATGAATTTTAGCTCCAAATTTCCAGAGAATTGGTGAAGAAATGCCCAAATCGTGCAAGAGAGAAGACTCCTGCTTTTCCCTTCTTTCTTTTCCTTTTTCTTTTCTTCAGCCCTCTACAACTTTCTACATAATCCACTAAGGCATAAAGCAGCATGACCCTTATCTCTGATCCTAACCATCAAAAGACCATATTGCCCTCCCACTTAGGACTAAGCTTTTAAATCTCCTAAGGGCATTTTAGTCATTACACCCAATTCCTACTAATTCATCGAATGTCTCTAATATTTACCGCTTACTTCTCGACAACTAACTAATCACCAATTATACTCCTAAATATCAAAGTAGACTCCAATATATTCTCTCAATTCCCAAAAATACCCCTAGGCTTGCCCCGAGCCGGGTATAAATCTCTGCCGTGACTTTTTCGCGAAACCGCTCACTAGGATCGCCTTGAGTCACAGATTACAAATATATCCACATAATAATGTGGTCTCAACAATTTATCACAGATATATACAGTTATGCCCTTAACGGGCCAAAATTACGAATATGCCCTTCTAACCTAATCAGGGCCTACGTGCATACTAATACACATAGTCGTGCATCACAGATATCCAAATAATCATATAACATGCTTGTAATCATTAACTCGCATATAATCCAGTTATGCCCTCCAATCAAGGACCTTAAGCCTTATTAGTAAATTTGGGTCGTTACAACTATCCCTTCCTAATGAGAATTTCGTCCTCAAAATTTACCTGAATAATTCGGGATACTGATCCCGCATCGCTGACTCAAGCTCCCAAGTCGCCTCCTTGACCCTACTATTCCTCCACAGCACTTTAACAAGAGGAATCGTCTTATTCCGTAGTACTTTGTCCTTCCGATCCAAGATCTGAACCGGTTGCTCCTCATAGGCTAGATCTATCTGCAATTCCAAGTCTTCATTCCTCAACACATGTGTCGCATCTGAGACGTACTTCTGGAGCATAGAAACATGGAATACGTCATGGACTCCTGACAATGATGGTGACAAGGCTAATCTGTAAGCCACCTGACTGATCCTTTCCAGGATCTCAAAAGGTCCGATGAACCTAGGGCTCAGCTTGCCCTTCTTTCCGAACCTCCTCACCCCTCGCAATGGTGAAACTCGGAGAAATACGTGGTCCCCAACCTGGAACTCCACGTCACGACACTTGGGATCAGCGTAGCTCTTCTGCCTGCTCTGTGAGGCGAGCATCCTAGCTCAGATCTTCTCTATAGCTTCATTTGTCCTCTGAACCATATCTGGCCCCAAATACTTCCTCTCACCCATCTCATCCCAATGAATGGGCGATCTACACTTCCTCCCATATAACATCTCGTAGGGAGCCACTCCAATCGTTGATTGGTAACTATTGTTATATGAAAATTCAATCAACGGGAGATACTTACTCCATGACCCCTCAAAGTCTATCACACACGCTCTGAGCATATCCTCCAACACCTGAATTGTCCTCTCAGACTGTCCATCAGTCTGAGGATGAAAGGCTGTGCTGAAGTTCAACTGAGTCCCCATAGCCTTCTGCAAACCACCCCAAAACTTGGAGGTAAAAATAGGATCCCGGTCTGACACTATAGACTTAGGAACCCCATGGAGACGTACTCCCTCACATACAACTCTACATACTGATCCAAAATATATGTCGACCTTACTGGAAGAAAATGGGCTGACTTGGTGTATCTGTCCACTATCACCCACACCGAGTCATGAAGCCCTACTGTTCTGGGTAAACCTCCCACAAAATCCATCGTAATATCCTCCCATTTCCACTCGGGGATACCCAAAGGTTGAAGCAATCCTGCTGGTCACTGATGCTCAGCTTTCACCTGCTGACAGGTTAAACATCTGGCTATGTACTCTACCACATCCTTCTTCATCCCGGGCCACCAATATAACGTCCGTAGATCCTGATACATCTTCATGGTACCCGGATGAAGTGAGTACGGTGTCGTATGTGACTCATCCAATATCTCTCATCTGATCCCCTCATCAGCTGGAACACAAATCTGTCCCTGATGCCGAAGCAAACCAACCTCAGAAATAGAATAGTTCTTAGCTACTCCCGCTAAGACATTCTCTCTAACCTCCTGTAACTGAGCATCTACCAATTGTCCTTCTTTAATCCGCTCTAGCAGGGTCGACTACAGAGTAATATTGGCTAACTGGCCCACCACCAATTCTATCCCCGCTCTGACCATCTCATCAGCTAACTCTCTCAAGATCTGGGTGGAACTATATAATTGACCTGTGCCTCTCCGGCTCAATGCATCCGCCACTACTTTGGCTTTCCCCGGATGGTAAAGAATATCACAATCATAATCTTTCACCAATTCTAGCCAACGTCTATGCCTCATGTTTAGGTCCTTCTGTGTGAAGAAGTACTTCAAGCTCTTATGATTGGTGTATATCTCGCACTTCTCCCCATATAGGCAATGCCACCAAACCTTCAGTGCGAATACCACTGCTGCTAACTCCAAGTCATGGGTGGGATACCATTGTTCATACTCCTTCAACTGTCGTGATGCATAAGCTATGATATTCTCATTCTGCATCAACACACAGCCTAAACCCAACCTCGATGCATCGCAGTAGACAACAAACTTCCCTTCCCCCGTAGGAAAACTCAACACAGGTGCAGTAATAAGTCGCCGCTTCAATTCTTGGAAACTGTTCTCACACTTGTTCGACCAGATAAACTGAAAGTTCTTCCGTGTCAATTATTTCATCGGTGCCGCTATCTTCGAGAAGCCTTCCACAAACCGTCTATAGTACCCTGCTAGACCAAGAAAACTCCGCACCTCCGAGGCGTTCCTTAGCCTCAGCCAATCCCTAACTGCCTCCACCTTAGATGGATTTACCTTAATCCCATCAGCACCAACAATATGTCCAAGGAACGTCACTTCTGGTAACCAAAATTCATATTTCTTAAACTTGGCATACAACTGATGCTCCCTCAACCTCTGCAAAATCTGTCGAAGATGAATCTCGTGCTCTATCTCTGAACTAGAGTACACTAAGATGTCGTCAATGAAGACAATAACAAACTGGTCCAGAAAGTCCTTGAACACCCTGTTCATTAAGTCCATAAAGGCTGCTGGGGCATTGGTCAAACCAAACGACATGACCAGAAAATCATAGTGCCCATACCTTATTCGAAAGGTCGTCTTCGGTACGTCCTCGTCCTTGATCCTCAGCTGGTGATAACCAGATCGAAGATCAATCTTCGAGAACACTGTCTTACCCTGCAGCTGATCGAACAAGTCATCAATCCTTGGTAAGGGATACTTATTCTTGATAGTCAACTTGTTCAATTCCCTGTAGTATATACACATTCTCAAAGTCCCGTCCTTCTTCTTCACAAACAAAACTGGAGCACCCCACGGCGAGTAACTAGGCCTGATGAACCCCAAATCCAGAAGCTCTTGTAGTTGTATCTTTAATTCCTTCAGTTCTGTCGGTGCCATCCTATATGGTGCCCTCGACACTGGTTCTGTCCGTGGTGCCAACTCAATGACAAACTGAATCTCCCTACGCGGCGGCAACCCAGGTAAGTCCTTAGGAAACATATCCAAGAATTCGCAAACCAATCTGGTCTCCTCCAGTCTTGTTGGCAAAACTCTGGTGGTATCCACCACACTAGCTAGAAAACCTATACACCCTCCTTGTAACAGATCTCTGGCTCTCAGCGCTGATATCCTAGTACGCGGGATCCATGCACCGCTACCACAAAGACAAAGTGATCCTCGCCCTCCGGCTCAAAGGTCACCATCTTCTTCCTGCAGTCAATAGTAGCTCCATATCTAACCAGCCAATCCATACCTAAAATCATATCAAAGTCCTCCATACTCAACTCAATCAAGTCCACTGAAAATTCCCTACCACCTACAATCATTGGCAGTGCTCTAATCCACCTCCTAGAAACTACCAGTTCTCCTGTAGGCAAAATAGTCCCAAACCCTGAAGTACAATACTCACTAGGTCTACACAGTCTATCAATCAACTTACTAGAAGCAAATGAATGTGTAGCACCAGAGTCAATCAATACAGTAGAAGGAGAGCCAGCGCTAGAAAGCTGACCATTCACTACCGAGGGACTAGCCTCGGCCTTCGCCTGCGTCAGGGTGAACACTCGAGCTGGAGTCAAGCTGTCCACCTTCCCCGCATCTCCCTTCTTCACTGTCAAGTAGTCTTTCTTTAGGTGTCCCACCACCCCGCATGCATAACAGGACTTAGCCCGACACTCGCCCGGATGGCGTCTTCTGCACCTCGTGCACTCAAGATAGGTCCTCCATGATTCACTGCCTCCTTGACGGCCACCCTAAGTACCCCAACCTCTCCTATCAGGACCAGGAGCGGTCAAACCATCAGGGGTCTTCCTCTTCAAATCACTGGGGCCTCCGCCCCTACCATAACCAGAATATGGAGGCACCACCCTACGACCCTCCCATCTTGCTGCACTTTCCCTCCATATCTTGTTTTCCGCTTCCTCAGCAGTAAGAGCCTTCTCTACAACCTGGGCATAAGTCGCTCCTCCAGGAACTGTTGTAATCCTCACATCTTGGGCTATCATAGCATTAAGCCCTCCTTTCCTACCTAGCTGCATCAGTAGGCACAAGAACTGGTGCGAACTTCGCAAGTTTGTCAAACTTTAGGGCATATTCTGTAACTGTCATGCTGGCCTAAACCAGCCCCACGAACTCATTTACTTTCGCTGCCCTGATGGCAACATTATAGTACTTCTGACTGAATAAGTCCTTGAATCCTTCCCAAGTCAAAGCAGTAACATCTCTAGTCTGTGATGCCACTTCCCACCAGATATGGGCATCCTCTCTCAACATATATGTGGCACAGGCCACTCTGTCATATCCCTCTACCCTCATGAAATCTAGGATAGTAGTAATCATGGTCATCCACTGTTCAGCCTTCAGTGGATCAGGTCCTCCCTCAAAGATCGAGGGCTGCTGCTTCCTGAACCGCTCATACAACGGCTCCCATCTGATCCCAACCTCTACTGGCTGTACCACTGCAGGTGGCACAATAGGGGCATCACTCCCTGTTGGAGCCTACTGTTGCAGAATTAGAATCTGTTCATCCTGGCTCTGTAGTCGTGCTTGCATGTCTGCCATAAGCTGCTGCCAGTTCTCAGGGACTGGCGGAGGGGTCTGGCCCTGGTCATCATCTCTAGTCTCAGACCTGGTGTCGGCTAGTCGCGTAGATTTTCTTGGACGCATAATTATCCAAGTCAATCTGCAATCAACGACTCGGCGGTCAGACTATGATGACAGGGTAATAATCCTTCCATGATCCACCATTAGAACCCAAACAATGCGATAATGGATAACCATAAGATTCTAAACCATTTAAAAGCTTTGGATTAAAGTACTAGCCTCCGGGACCTTGATTTCTACTAAACCGGGTAGTAGAAATTGTCCCGAGCGCTTAAGTTTAGATCCTCAAGCCTGAGCCTTAAGACAAATCTAGGCTAAAACTATTTAGTCGGGTCGTGACCTGGCCCTGAAGGTCACGACGCGCCTCAAGTCAGAGCGCAGCCTCTGCATCTAGAGGGAGGCAAGCTGTGACTTGCCCCCCTACGGTCGCGGTGCGCCTATGAATCAGCAAATCGTTCCAAGGCATCTGGGGCACGCGGGTCGCGACACCCATGAACTGGGTTGCAGCGCACCCCCGCGAACCCAGAATCCCCTGGGTTTTTCCAATGTTTTTTTCCAGCCAAATCCTCAAAATTCAACTTCTATTATATTCCCTAACCCAAACCAAGTCTAGAAACGATTCTAGGACTCTTAACCACATAGCTTAGGCATAGAAACACTCAAAATCCTACTGGACTACCATCCCAAATTAACAATCATTCATCCCTCAAAAACATAAATTCAGAACCTCAAAATACTTAAGAAAAACTAAGGATTTCAGTAACCATACTTACTTAAATCTTACCTCAGTGGGAATTTCGAGATTAATCTAGATGTCCCACACCCTCAGCTTGTTCTCCCAAGTTTCCAGCTTCAAACTCAAGCCTCAACACCAGATTTGTCCAAAGTTGCCTAAGTCTTCAAGAAAGAGGAGAGGGAACCATGAGAGAGAATGCTCAGAGCTTGAGAGAGTTCCTTCCTTTTTTTTTTTCCTCAGTTTCTAGTTTTTTCTCAAACCACACAGCTGCCTAAGTCCACCCATAACCTGAAGAGACCAAAATACCCCTTAATTAACACAACCTCTCTTTTTGCCCACAAGGGCAATATGGTCATTGACTCCAATTCCTGCTAACTCCTCGAGTCATCCTATAAATTTCCAATTAATCCCGACATGCCCATTTAATCACCAAATACTTACCCATTACTCAATAAATCCCAAATATACATTAACTTCCCAAAATACCCCTAGGCTCGCCCCAAGCTCGGTATTAATCCCTACTGTGACTATTCTGCCAATCCGCTCACTAGGATCGCCTTGAGCCGTATACTACAAATATATTCACATAATAATGTGGTCTCAATCATTTAACACATATAATCACATTTATGCCTTCTACGGGCCAATATTACGAACATGCCCTTATAAATAATAATGAGCTCACATGCATATTTAATACTCATAAACATGCATATAATCATACTCATATTATCATATATTTCATGCATGCCACATAGTCACGTATTTAATCAATTAATCACACATATATCCAATTATGCCATCTTAACACATTAATCAAAGCAATAAACCCTATTAGCCTTTTTGGGACGTTACATGGGGAATGTTGTATTAATTGTCCATTAAAGGCATTAATGACCCATGCCTCTATAAATAGGGTTGGGGTATCTCTTTGTAAAGGGTTTAGAACTTTGGCAAGTTAAGCATTGTAAACTCAAAGAAATATATACGTTGTCTGAGACTCCATTGAAACTTGCTTAAACAAGCTTCAAACTCACTAATACCAAAGACTCGTGGACTAGGGCTTTTTTTATAACCCGAACCACGTGAAATCTCTGTGTTATTCTCTTCTAGTGTCTGTCAAGTTATTAGATTAGGTTGATAGCGAAAAATGTAGTCAACAAAAATCTTAATAAGTCAAAAAAATTAATTAAATATAAGAAAAATACTATTTTTGTCCCCATGTTTTGGCTAAATATGTGTTTGGACTTTATGTTTTGTTAAATTATATTTCAAACACTTATTTTGCATAATTGATTAAAATATCTCACTTGATTTTTCTAACAATAATTTCAAATATGACCAAGATGCTCTCATATTTTTTTAATTAATGAATAAATTAAAATATTAAATGATTAAAAAATAGATTTTAAATAATGAAAAGTTAACATATATATATTTAAAAATAAAAAAAACTAAATATATCATTAAACTAAAGTTTAATCTACCCTAAATCAATTCACAAATCTAATTTATCATCTAATTAATCCTAATATACTATTGGAACTTGAAGAAGACCTTGTTGATTTTTCCCTTAGCAATAGCTTTGTAAAGGCTCCTAATAAGAATTTCAACTACCAAAATTAATAGGTAAGAGGATAGGCTCCCATTGCCTTATACCTCTCCTAGGAATAAAACTGTCAAAATGGCTACTATTCAAGCCGACATTCATCGAAACAGTTTCAATACAGTTTCTAAATCCAAGGGCCAAAAGCTGGAGGAAGGCCTAAAAACGACAAGATCTTACATATGTAAGACTAGCTCAACTTACCATAAGCTTTAACAAGGTCAAGTTTGAGAGCAAAGAAGCCTCTCTTATTTCCCTTTCTCTTGAAGAAGTGAATGATCTCTTATATTGTAATATTATCGTGAATGACCTCGAATGAAGGCAGCTTGTGTCACATCAATTTGGGGAGAAGAGGCCTGAGTCTAGTTGTTAGGATCTTATGCTACTACTTTATAAAAGACATTACGCATTGCAATAGGCTGAAATGAAGATAGTTGGACAACATTCTCCTCCTTTGGGATCAACACTAAATTGGTAGAGTTAAAAGCCTTTTATGCATTGATCTTGAGCCAAAAAAAATCTCCCACTGCTTTACAAAAGGAAGCACTCACATCTTCCTAGTAACTCTTATAGAAAAGTACTAACGTCCCATGCAGGCTTGGAGCCTTAAAACTTCCCATAGAAAACAAAGTATGTTCGATTTCCTCACACAAAGAAGGAACCACTAAGTCACCTAAATCTTCATGGTTCCAAATTATAGAATGTAAGTCTTTGAAATTGCTAGTGAATGATCTAATATGAGAACTAGAAGCGAGCCATGAACCATTAGGGCCCTTATTAGTTTTTGTTTTATAAATATATATTAACTAGGAAACATAACCGTGCTTCGCGCAGTCTTTTATAATTATTAAAAAATATACATATTTAAAATAATTTTTGGGAGATTGTAGGGTAGAGATTCATTTTCACCCGACTCGTATAACATATTTTTTATATATACACGTGAGGGCGTCTTGACCAACATTTTTTTCACAATGGTGTTCATTGTATAGAAATTCTCTTGCAGGTTTTTGAAAAATTCTGAATAATTAAAGTGTCGAAAATAAAGTTAAAAAAATTTGTTGTACGTGTGCTTTTATTTTTTATTATTATTATCATTATTATACGTTTTGAGTGATTTTTTTTTTTTTATAAAAAGTCTAAATTATGTATAAGAAAATTAATGTTTTGTGTAAGACTTATTTTGGCTGATTACCCATTTGAACCCTTTATTTTTAAAAATTAACTTTTAGATCTCGTGTCTTGTCAAAATATTAAATATAGGAATGGATAAATCGATTATTTGAACATTGTATTTTGACCGTTTACCTGTTTGACCTTTTATGTTTAAAAATTAACCTTTGGACCATGTATTTATTGAAAATGTTCAAAATTCTTTATTAAAATTAAATTATATATATAATATATGTCTTCTTTAAGGGTTCATACCATTTTGAACATTGTATTTTAGCCGATTATCCGTTGGGACCTTTATTTTTAAAAATGAACTTGTGGACCTCAAGTTTTATCAAAATGTTAAAAATAGGAATAAATAGATCGGTTATTTGAATACTATATTTTTGTCGATTACTCATTTTAAGTCTTTATTTTAAAAAATTAACCTTTGGGCCATGTATTTATTCAAAGTGTTAAAATTCTTTATAAAAAGTAAATTATATAAATATATATATATATATAATTATCTATATAGTTTATGTTTTCTATAAGGGTTCATACCATTTTTAACTTTATTTTTTAGCCGATTACCCGTTTTGACTCTTTATTTTTTAAAATTAACTTGTGGACCTTGTGTTTTGTCAAAAGGTTAATTACCCGTTTGAATCATTTATTGTTAAAAATTAACATTTGGATGTCTTGTTTTGTCAAAAGGTTAAAAATACAAATAGATAGATTATTTATTTATTTATTATTATTATATAGATATTTTTAATTGAAATCTATTATTATTATTAAAATAAAAATGATATAAAAGAGAAAATAGATAGAATTTTTTCCATAACTATAAATTAGAAAAATAAAATAAAAAATAAAAAAAGTTCACGGTTATTTATATTTATTTTATTTATAATTTAATTTAATAGTTGTCGTAATTAAATATCTAATAAAATTTGAATTTAAATTAAAAAATGTGAAAAAAGAAGAAAATAGAAAGGGTGCTTTGGAGCAATTTTAGAGTGTCACATCATACAAATATATTAGAAAATATACTCACTTTTGCATAAAAAATTTTATAATAATTTTAAATATATATTTAAGGTAATTTTATATTTGTTTGATAAAAATTATAATTTGAATTTATACATTTTGCAATTCAACTATATATATTTAACGTAATTTTATATTTGTTTGATTAATTTTATAATTTGTATAATGTGAGTGAGAACTTTATACTTTTTGTAATTCCTCCATTTTTTTAAGTTATGCTCTAATAGTAAAATTGTACAAAAAGTATCTAATTAATCAATTATTTGTTTCTCTCTTCTTTCAAAAAATTAATAGAATGTATAATAGAATTTGAAAAGCAAGATATGTGAAAAAATTAAGCGAACAAACAATATTAACATTAATTGTCATAATTATATATTTTTTAATTCATAATATGTTCCTTGTTTCTAAAAAAAAAAAAATATGCTTCACATCAACTTCCGCATCTTTTGTTGTTGCTGGAATGTCTAGTAAATTACAATCTAGAAAATATTTATTTATTATAGTGAAAACAAATCACAAATCCAAACAACACCATTAGTAATATCGTTTTGTCACAAGCTTGAGCAAATATCAAATGATGAGAGAAAAATACAATTATTAATATCGTTTTTATTATTAATACATTTTTTTAAACGTGTAAAATAGATAGAGTAAATAATAATATATTGTAAATATCTTATTTAAATTTAAAAAATATGTAACTACATATTTTTTTATAATGTGTATGGTACATTTTTGTTTAAATTACTACATTATTATAATCTATATAAAATGAATAAAAAAATTAGATTAAAGGAGAAAAAAATAAAGTGCTTTGGAGCAATTTTAGTTTTTAAACGTGTAAAATAGATAGAGTAAATAATAATATCTTGTGAATATCTTATTTAAATTTTAAAAAACATGTAACTACTTACATTTTTTTAAATTACAATATTATTATAAGCTATAAAATGAATAAAAAAATTAGATTAAATGAAAAAATAAATAAAGTGCTCTGGAGCAATTTTAGTTTTTTAAATGTGTAAAATAGATAGAGTAAATAATAATATCTTATTTAAATTTAAAAAATATGTAACAACTTACATCTTTTTTTAAATTACTATATTATTATAATCTATAAAATGAATAAAAGATTAGATTAAAGAAGAGAATAGATAGAGTGTTTTAGAACAATTTTAGAGTGTCACACCATCTCCTTGAATCTCTCATTTATATAATATATAGATATGTAGATTTAGATTTAAATTTAAAAAACATCTAACTACATATTTTTTTATAACGTGTATGGTACATTTTTTTTAAATTACTAAATTATTATAATCTGTATAAAATGAATAAAAAAAAATTAGATTAAATGAGAAAATAAATAAAGTACTTTGGAGCAATTTTAGTTTTTAATCGTGTAAAATAAATAGAGTAAATAATAATATCTTGTAAATATCTTATTTAAATTTAAAAAAAACATATAACTACTTACATTTTTTTTAAATTACTATATTATTATAATCTATAAAATGAATAAAGAATTAGATTAAATGAAAAAAAATGGATAAAGTGCTCTGGAGCAATTTTAGTTTTTTAAATGTGTAAAATAGATAGAGTAAATAATAATATCTAATTTAAATTTTAAAAATATGTAATTACTTACATTTTTTTTAAAATTACTATATTATTATAATCTATAAAATGAATAAAAAATTAGATTAAATGAGAAAATAGAGAGAGTGTTTTAGAGCAATTTTAGAGTGGCACATCATCTCCTTGAAGATCTTTTTTTTTATATAATATATAGATTTAAATTACTATATTATTATAACCTATAAAATGAATAAAAAATTAGATTAAAGGATAAAATAGATAGAGTGTTTTAGAACAATTTTAGAGTGCCACATCATCTCCTTGAATATCTTATTTATATAATATATAGATTTAAATTACTATATTATTATAATCTATAAAATGAATAAAAAATTAGTTTAAATGAAAAAAATAAATAAAGTGCTCTGGAGCAATTTTAATTTTTTAAATATGTAAAATAGATAGAGTAAATAATAATATCTAATTTAAATTTGAAAAATATGTAACTAGTTATATATTTTTTTAAATTATTATATTATTATAATCTATAAAATGAATAAAAAATTAGATTAAAGGAGAAAATAGATAGAGTGTTTTAAAGCAATTTTAGAGTGCTACATCATCTCCTTGAAGATCTCATTTATATAATATATAGATTCTTAAAATAATTTTAATTAAATAATTACGATGACTTAAGCTATATTCGAAATTATGTATACTAAAAATTGGTGGAAATGTACACTCTTTGAAATTAATTTATCATGTACAAAGTATTAAAATGGTATAAATTAAAACAATAAGTTTTAAGTTTGTGTTTAGACAAACAATAAAATACTAAAATGATATTTATTAAACAAATAGGAAGCGAAATAGTATATTGGCGATATTATAATTTTAAAATATAAATAAATGAATACAAATTACACAAGTTCTTTAGCGTAAATTAAGAGCTTGATTAATATATGATTTAGATACAATTTTTGTTGGGGTTTTATGCCTTAATTAAAACAAAATTTCTTTGTAATCTTATTTTATTATCAATAAAAGAATATAAATCATTTTTGACTTGGTCAATTACTTTGCTCACATATTTTATTTTCATGACTATTTGTTTAATATAAGCTTTTATTAAATCTCGAGCATATAGCTAATCATATTTATAGTGACGTAATCACAGAGGAACATAAATATGATTATATGTTCAAAAATAAGTTAGTTCTAAGATTAGTCAATGCACGAGATTTACACTGACTTGTCAATCTATGATATGAAATAAAAGTGTTACACCAAGATTTCGAGCTATGTTAATTATGACCTCGAAAGTTGGATTCGCAAATAAGTGGACTCATAAGATTGGAAACATGCTCCAGGATTGTATGTCGAGTTTGCAGGATATAGACGACCTCGAGTATGGTGACCTCGAAGTATTCATGATCTCAAAAGATAGCTCCGGGAACACATTCATCTCCAGGGATGACCTCGGGTCAGGGGTCCCGAGCTTGACGCACATACGATCTCGAAAGCCATGTGACCTCGGAAGATGTCTCCAGCTCGAAAGGTGACGGGAAACCTGGGAGGCTAAAGCCTTAGAGATACGTGATAACCACCTTGAATATCTACAAGTGTTATAAATATGAGATGTAATCCTCATTTATTATTGTAAATCCCCTAGAATCATGGGATATTATTTAGTCAGTTATACGTCCCCTGGTCTTCAGGGGACGTTTCCTTTTATATCTGATTATAGGCATTTAAAGCCATTAATTTTATTTATACAAAAAGAGTAACTACCCAAAATATGTGGGATAGTATTCTTTAGCCTTCTCTATAAATAGAGAGGCCATGCACCATTGTAAAGGACCGAAATTCTGATCCTTGAGAGAAAACTCTGGAGAATTCATTCTAGAAGAATTCCTAGAGATAATCTTGAGTTTAATAACAAAGACTCGTGGACTAGGCAGATTTAACTGCTGAACCACGTAAAAATCGTGTGTTTACATTGTTTTATTTCAATTGGCCATTTTCAGTTATTGTTTACGTGCTCTTCTTTCACTGTTTGACGAAAAATGGCGTCAACAGTTTGGTGCTTTCATTGAGAGCCTTAAGCATTCATCCCTGAGAAAATCATGGCCACAAACAATCAGAACACCCCTGAAGAAAATTACCCAAGACGTCCTGGAAAACAACCAATGGAGAACCCGGACGTTGAGGAGAGGAGTGGGTCTTCTGATTCCCGAGGACCACTGCCTCCACCAAGGGATGAGGATATGTACTACAATCCTGAGCGTTACGTTCCTATTGTAGAACTGGAAAACCAGTAGTTGAAACAGCTGTTGGCAGAGGCCAACAAACGGAATGAGGAGTTGACTAGGATAGCCGCAGAGGTGCAGGTGGCTCAGCCCCCGCCTCCGCGCGAAAACCAAGTCCCTCCTCCAAGGGACGTGCATGTTCCTCCCCGGAGGCCCCGTGGGCGTCCGCGAAAGGATGCTGCCACAAGAAGGCCGACTCAACCTTCGGCGCCAGCAGAGCCATCTGCTATTCCTTGGCCCCAGAGGAGTACCCGAGCTCGAGTCCCGCCTAACCCGCCTGTGGAAGTGCCTACGGGAACTGAGAATAACCGAACCCCTGCAGAGGCTCGGACTCAGGTACCTGGGAGCTCACCGAACGCGACTGACCCATCTCGGGCAAATTCTGGACCCTCTAGGCTGCGACAAGGGTGGCAGCCACCGTCGCCTATACGGTTCCCTCCGTCACCCGTAAGATATCCTTCGCCACCCTGCAGAAACGCTCAACCTGTTTGAGATCAGGATCAAGGGCGTGCAGGGGATGGACAAGGAAACAGGGAGACTTTCCAGGAGCGGAGAGGCGCTCCATCTGAGAGAAGTCAAACGTCTCGGTCTCGCACCGCGGAGACGAGGCGACGTGGAAAGAATCCATCGCGAAACAACCGAGCAATGAGTCTCACCAGTGACGAATCCGGAGAGACCAGGTCCGTCAGCAAACACGACCGAGGTCGTAAGAATACTGGGAGTCGCAAGAAACGTCCCGACCTGCGCAATCATCTGAATCAGAGTCGGGGGAATGGAAATCAAACAAATCCGGACCTGAGGGATTGCTTGAATAGGCGTAGAGATCCCTCGTGGAGACGCGAGCCTGGAATCACGGTCAATGACAGTCAATTCCAGACAGCACCTCCTACTGACCCAGTCCAAGAAAGAATCGATCAGCTCGAAAGAGCCTTTAGGCTTTTGAAGAATGAACGAGGATTGAGTCGATATGAGGACTCAGATGAGGAGATCGAACCGTTTGCTCCCCATATTTCTGACACTCAATTTCCTCAAGGGTTTCAGATTCCTCACGTCCCAACGTTTGAAGGAAAGACCGATCCATGTAGTCACCTGAGCACGTTCAACACTATCATGAGAGCCAGTAACGTGGGTTATGAGCTCAGGTGCATGTTGTTTCCAACATCATTGGCAGGACCCGCCAAAAGTTGGTTCGAAAAATATAAAAGACACTCAATAACTTCGTGGGAGCAGTTGTCTAGAGACTTTAAGAAGCAGTTCCGAACTATGATGGGAGTCAGACCAGAGGCATCCACCCTAACTAACGTCCGACAACAGCCGGGCGAAACACTGAAAAGTTACCTGATAAGATTTAATCTGGAAGTCGCCCGAGCTGGGGACGTGGATGACAGTGGGCACTTAATGGCTATCCGAGCTGGTGTTTTACCCGGAAGTGCCCTTTGGGATGACATGCAAGGGAAACCGGTGAGGTCGATAACCGAGTTTAACAGACGTGCGCAGAGATTTGTCAATGTAGAGGAGGCGAGGTCAATGCTCAAAGCGACCTCGCAGATCGAAACTACAACAATAAACATCAACTCTGCCTCAACCTCGGCTGACCCAGCAGCTCCACAGCCTACCTCGGAGAATCCCTCCAAGAGGAAAAAGAATGAAGGAAATAATCCGAAGCTGAGGGAGGAAAGAAAAAGAAAGGAGAGAGGTATTTCTCCATGTATAAAGTGCACATCGAGCTCAACGAGTCTCGGGAAAACATATACCTGGCTAATGAAAACCAGGTCCCCTTCAGGCGTCCGGACCCAATGAGAAATCAAAAATCCAAGAGGGATTCCAGTAAGTATTGCTGGTTCCACAGAGACACCGGACACACAACTGATGAATGTCGAAAACTGAAGGACGAGATCGAAGGGTTGATCTCGAGAGGTTACTTCCGGCAGTATGTCAAAAACCAGAGTACTGGACAGACTACCGCGAGCCAGAGAGTAGCCGCGCCTCCGACGACACAAAACAATAATTCCCGATCTCGGGAAGAAGACAGACCCCCACCGATAGATGGAGAGGACGTAATAACCATCTCGGGAGGGCCTCATCTCGCAGGAGGGGGCAGGAATGCCCAAAAGAGATATGTTAACGAGCTTAAGACAGGGGACGGGTCTCCTTATGAACCCAAACCTAGGGCACCTAAAAGCCAGAGGATTGAAACACAACCCATAACCTTCACTGAGGAGGACGCCTCCTATGTTCAGTTCCCACATCATGATCCGCTGGTTATTACTCTTTAGCTCGCCAACAAAAGAGTCCACCGAGTTCTCATAGATAATGGGAGCTCAGTCAACATTCTTTACAAAGCAACCCTCAAGAAAATGGGACTCTCCCTTCGCGACCTGAAGGCATGTGCAACTACTTTGTACGACTTTTCAGGAGAAGGAACTGCCTGCATGGGATCCATTGAGCTCCCCGTGACCTTGGGAGATTATCCAGTCTCGGTGACCAAGATAATGGAGTTCGTGGTGGTAGACTTGCCATCTGCCTACAATGTGCTGCTCGGGAGACCCGCCCTGGTCGGGCTGGGGGCAGTTTCATCGGTAAGGCATTTGGCCCTTAAGTTCCCGACCCCTAGCGGAGTCGGGACATTAAAAGGGGACCAACTGGCAGGGAGAGAGTGCTATAGCATCTCTTTGAGAAAGAAGCAAACGAGCGCTCAGGCACTCGTTATCATACAAAATAAAGATGGAACGGTCTTAGAAATCGACGAGGAGATTGATCCGAGGATTGAGGAGAAAGTTGACCTTGAACTTCTAGAGGAGCTCGAAGAAATTCAGCTCGAGGAAGCTGAACCCTTGAGAAAGGTAAAGGTCGGGAAACACCTCCCAGATGAGACAAAATAGCAATTAATTTGCTTTCTGAAGAAAAACCAAGATGTCTTCGCATGGTCGCATTCCGACATGGTGGGGATAAGCCCGAATGTATCAAGCCATGCTCTAAACATAGACAAAAGTTTTCCCCCAAAGCAACAAAAACGAAGACAGCTGGACGAAGACAGAAAGAAAGCATTAAAGGAGGAAGTTGACAGGTTAAAAGCAAACCATTTCATTAGGGATGCCTTTTACCGTGACTGGGTGGCCAATCTGGTGTTGGTCCCAAAGCCCAATGGGACGTGGAGAACCTGTATTGACTACTCGGATCTCAACAAAGTTTGCCCAAAAGACTGTTTTCCTCTGCCAAGGATTGATCAGCTCGTGGATGCCACGGCGGGTCATGGCCTGATGTCATTCATGGATGCCTATTCTGGATATAACCAGATTCCCATGCATGCCCCCGACCAAGAACATACGAGCTTCATCACAGATAAAGGGCTCTACTGCTACAATGTCATGCCGTTCGGACTCAAGAATGCTGGAGCCACGTACCAGCGGCTCGTAAACATGATGTTTTCAGAACAGATAGGGAACAACATGGAGGTTTATGTTGATGACATGCTTGTCATGTCTCAACTTAACAAGAACCATGTTGATGACCTCGAAGAGTGCTTTGGCGTGCTCAGAAAATATGGCATGAAGCTAAATCCTCAAAAGTGCACCTTCGGGGTATCTTCAGGAAAATTCTGGGCTTTATTGTGAACTCTCGTGGAATCGAGGCTAACCCCGACAAGATCAAGGCCCTGATTGACATGCCTTCACCTCGGAAGCACAAAGATGTCCAAAGCTTGACTGGCAGGATGGCAGCCCTAAGCAGATTCATCTCGAAATCAACGGATCGTGGCCTTCCATTCTTCAACTTATTGAGAGGAAGTAAGAAGTTTGAATGGACAGAGGAGTGCGAGATGGCCTTTCAGGAGCTCATAAAGCACCTAGATGAACCACCCATCCTGTCAAAACCTGAAACGGGAGAAGTTTTGTACCTATACCTCTCAACCACCGAACACGCGATAAGCGCGGTGCTCGTTCGAGAAGAAGAGAGGGTGCAAAGACCCGTTTATTACATCAGTAAAAGATTACTGGGGGCAGAGTCAAGATATCCATTGATGGAGAAACTCGCGCTCAGTCTAATTCATTCATCTCGTAAGCTCCGCCCCTACTTTCAGGCGCATCCCATCCATGTACTGATTGATCAACCACTTAGGCAAGTCCTGTCTAAACCAGAAGCTTCAGGTCGACTTCTTAAATGGGCTGTTGAGCTCGGACAGTTCGAGATCACCTACCACCCGAGAACGACCATTAAGGCACAGGCATTGGCAGACTTTATAGTGGAATGTACTGGTATGGCCGACGACGAGGTAATAACCATGGCCCACGAGCTGTGGAAACTTTACGTCGATTGCTCGTCAAATGAAAATGGAGCGGGGGCAGGGGTTATTCTGACCACCCCGGCAGGGAGCAAATTTCACTCCGCTTTAAGATTTGGCTTCAAAGCATCGAATAATGAGGCCGAGTACGAGGCTCTACTCGTGGGACTACGAATAGCAAAAGAGCTCAAGGCTAAAGCTATACATTGCTATAGCGACTCCCAGCTCGTAGTTAATCAAATTTTGGGAGAATACCAGGCTCGTGGCACAAGAATGGCAGCTTATCTGGAGAAGGCAAAATCCGCATTAGAGTATTTCGAGTTTTATGCAATCGAACAGGTTCCCCGAGAACGAAACTCAAATGCAGATGCCTTAGCTCGACTCGCCACCTCCGCCGAAAATGAAGAGCTGAATGTTGTACCCATAGAACACCTATCAACACCCAGCATTAGTGAGCCAGAAGAGGAAGATGTGTGTATGATCGAAACAGAGCCGACCTGGATGACCCCGATAGTTGATTACCTCGAAAGCGGAATTCTTCCAAAAGATCGGAATCAGGCTCGAAAGTTGATGTATCAACTTCCTCGGTACACCATTTTAGACGGAAAACTATACAGAAGGGGATATTCCATGCTGTTGCTTAGATGTGTACCCCCCCGAAGCTAAGAAAATCATTGAAGAAATTCATGAAGGGTTCTGCGGAGACCACATTGGAGGGCACAGCCTGTCCAAGAAGATCATACGCCAAGGATATTTCTGGCCAACCATTAAAACGGATTCTTTCGAGTATGTGAAGAAGTGCGACAAATGCCAGAGATTCACCACGATACCCCGAGCTCCACCATCCGAGCTGACCATGTTGACATCCCCATGGCCTTTCGCGGTATGGGGCATCGACCTCATAGGCTCTCTCCCGACTGGCAAAGGCGGAGTAAAATATGTTGTAGTCGCCGTTGATTACTTCATGAAATGGACGGAGGCTGAACCATTGGCGACCATAACTTCAAAATAGATCCTTGATTTCGTGGTAAAGAACATCGTATGCCGATACGGAGTACCGAGGAAGATCGTATCCGATAACGGAACCCAGTTCGATTGCGATTTGTTCACCAACTTTTGTGAAAAGAATGGCATAATAAAGAGTTTTTCATCAGTGGCTCACCCTCAAGCGAATGGTCAGGTCGAAGCCGTTAACAAAACTCTTAAGAGTTCTCTAAAGAAAAAGTTGGAGGAAGCAAAGGGACGATGGCCCGAGGAATTGCCTCAAGTCCTTTGGGGGTATAGGACCACAGCTCGGACATCAACAGGACATACCCCGTTCTCTCTAGCATACGACTGCGAGGCAATGTTGCCCATCGAAGTCGAAATCCCAACAATCCGAACTCTAATTTACGATCAGAGCTCAAATCACACTCAGCTCGAAGAAAACCTAGACTTGATCGAAGAAAAAAGAGAAGAGACTCAGTTGAGAAATGCTGCTTACCAGCAACGAACTATCAGATATTTCAACAAGAGGGTTCGAGATCGAAAGTTCGGAATGGGAGATCTGGTGTTGAGACGCGTATTCTTAGCAACCCGAGATCCAGCAGCTGGAGTGCTCGGGCCGAACTGGGAAGGACAGTACCAGATAGAGTCGGTCATCCGACTTGGCGTATACAAACTTGCGAGATTGGACGGAAGCCTAGTACCGCGAGCATGGAATGGCGAACACCTTAGACCTTACTATCAGTAGTGTAGGAAGAGTGTTGCCTGTAACCATGATTTTCTATCTGTATTAGCTTGTCTGTTTTTGAATTCCATCAAATAAAAGATCTATTTTGTTCAATATGTAATCTCTTTTTGTTTTTTATTTTTGCAATCTCTCTTAATTTAATAACCTATGGTCACACTCATAGGATATTAAGGGGGCATCATTGGTATATATACCATCAATTTAAAAAATAAAAAATATATATATAAAGTATTTGGATGTAACCAAGTACGCGAGCTTAGATAGTTCGGACATAACCGAATTATCAAAAATATATATATTAAGTATTTGGATCCAACCAAGTACGCGAGCTTAGATAGTTCGAACATTACCGAATTATCAAAAATATATATATAAAGTATTTGGATGTAACCAAGTACGCGAGATTAGATAGTTCGGACATAACCGAATTATCAAAAATATATATATAAAGTATTTGGATGTAACCAAGTACGCGAGCTTAGATAGTTCGGACATAACCGAATTATCAAAAATATATATATTAAGTATTTGGATGTAACCAAGTACGCGAGCTTAGATAGTTCGGACATAACCGAATTATCAAAAACATAAAGTACTTGGATGTAACCAAGTATGCGAGCTTAGATAGTTCGGACATAACCGAATTATCAAAAACATAAAGTACTTGGATGTAACTAAATACGCGAGCTTAGATAGTTCGGACATAACCGAACCATAAAAAACTTAAAACATTTGGAGTTAACCAGAGGTGCAAACCTAACAGGTTTGGAACAAACCGGCCAAAAAATTAATCGATAATAAGTAGGAACCTAAACCTACTTCGAGATGAGTCGAGATTGAGGCTGGAATATCTTAAAGAAAAATAGTTTCGAACTCTTAACCTCGGAGCAAAAACTGAGGATGAGGAAAAGTGACTAAACAAAAAAAAGATATAACCAAATCATATACGTTACATACCATATAAGTACTTTCGGGTTCATGGTTAAAGTAATATCCAACCTTGATAAATAACGAGGTCGGAAGCGGATAATTCGAACAAACTATGCATGAATGCATCGAGTTTCGAGCCTAAAATCCAAACTATGTTTGTATGAATAAATAAACATAACTGATTCATCAACATAAAATGTGCAAAATATTTCGAGCCAAGAAATGTAAAGCATGTAAAAGAATAGTTAAAGAAATTGTATCAGCCCCGTGGGCATAAATTAAAATAATTACAAAATAGGGGGACGCAGCCCCAATAAATGATCTCCCCGAGGTCTGATTCAAGGAAGAGGAGTCTCCTTGGCCTTCTCAGCGTCAGCAGCACCAGAGTTACCAGGATGAATAGCATGACTATCCTCCTGGGCTCCCTCCGAAGTGGCCTCCTGAGCAGCTTTTTCCTTCTCGAGCTGGGCTGCTTCTTCCTCCTCGAGCCGAGCATTCCATCTCTCAAGAAGAGTCACCTCGTGAGGGCCTAAGAAGATGGTGTCCAGATCTTCATTGTAGGCCCACATCTGGTACATGGCCGAGTCGACCGCCTTCTCTTTCTTCTCTTTGTACTCGGCAAGGAGACGAGCTTTTGCATCCTCCATGATGTCGAAGGTGGCGACCTTGTCCTCTTCAAGCTTCTTATTGGTCTCCCGAAGCTGGATGATCTCTTTTTTATGCTCCTCGAGCTCAGCCTTCAACTTCCCGAGCTCGGTGGCCATACCCTCACGCTCCTTAACTTCCGCCTCGAGCTTCGCATTCGCTGCCTTCAGATCATCGCTCGCTTTGAGGTGAAGATCTTTCGCCTCCTGAGCATGAATCTTGCTCGAATGGATCTCATGGTTTAACTGGTAATTGAGCTGAGCAGTGAAGGCAAGAGCCTGAAAAAGAAATAAACCACCATTAGCTCCAGGTCAGTATGATTACAAGTAAAAAAGGAAGGAGTATAGAAGAATACTTACCGCGGCGGTGTGCTCGATACTCTTCTCATAAAGAGCAGCGCAGTCTCGGGTATCATTTAAGCACTGCCACTAGGGAGCTTCGAGGCTGCCATAGCTCTGGCCGATCTGGGACATGACATCCGAGACCAGCGTGGATCCATGGGACCCAGCAGCATTGTCCACCGCATATGCGTCCATATGGGTGGAGATTGATAGCTTCTAAACTCGGGAAGCAGAAGGCCTTTTGGAAAGCGGAGCAGAGGATGATTGACCCACCACAGGAGGTTGGGGCTCAACCATGATGGGGGCACCAACCAGCGTAGTCGGTGCCACCGCAGAGGCGACGGCCTGCGAGGATGGTGCCGTCGTGGAAGTGCCGGCCTGAGTAGTCGACGCAGTAACAGAGCTCAGAACTGGCGGAGCAAGGGGAGGTGTTTTCTTGGACCTCTTAGAGCCTTTGCCCGCTTGGCCGGTCTTCAGCGACCCTGCCCTAGGGCGTTTGCTCCTCTTGGCACCAGCAGTGTCGATGAGGGTGTCAAGGTCGGAGTCCATCTCGCCTGCACAAGTCACAACACGGTGAACAAAGTGAAGCACACAAGTTGTTTCAGTGTCATAGACATATAGAGTGATGATAGAAGAAACCTAACTGGAACTCTCCCCCGAGCTCGAGCTTGGGGACCATGAAATTCCCCCGTCTTCAAAGGAGGCGGGGGGAGTGCCTTCCCTATAAGTAGGTGATAACCTCGAGAGGTCCCTATAATCATTGGTCCCGTACTGCACAGCTATCCCATTCCACACCTCGTCCGTGGTGTACATGGTGTCGTATTTCCCGAGCCCACTATCAAACCTATGGACACAGTCATCTACCCAACTCCATATGTAGAAGTGGTATCTATCCTGTGGGCACGAGACTAACCTATTGGGCCTGTGTTTTAGTAAAGTGGGGGACCACATTCTCGAAGTAGGGAGGACTTTACCTTCATCTGAATCCGAGCTCGAAGCTTCATCATTGGCCTCATTCCCAGATCGCGGACTCCTCAGGCGAATTGGGAGTGATGGCCTCGTTTCTCTCCTCGGGGGAAGGGCGCCTGTGGGCAGTGGCACCTCCTCCCAGTGTTCATATTTTTTATTGGACCAGTCAGAGGTTGACTGGCCCTCTCCCAACAGCCCACAAGCTCGGAGCTTGCCCTCGTGTAATAGATACGAGAGAGACCTCCTGCCATAAGGGAGTTGGAGCAAGGCCTCTCTGTGCCCCTTCATTGCTTCATCGGGGGTGGGACGCTAAAAATTAGCTGAAAGGCGAGACACATTTCAACTAAATATGGATTTAAGAACTAAAGTCTCGAGCACAGAAATAAAGGTAACGAGAATACTTACGAATCCGCCTGAACGAATAATGTCGAGACGGGGACAGACCATCTGTCCAGAAGAAGGCCCTTTTGAAATCAGGCGGGTGGTTGGGAAGATCCTCAAAAACCTTCGTCTCCTTGGGGTAGCTCGAGAGGTAGTAAAAGCCATCCCCTCCCCGAGCTCGGGAAGGGTTACTTTTTAAACAAAAGAGATATAAAATCTCTTGAGGTGAAGGTCCTTTCCACCCCAGCTCGTGGTACAAGGACCTCAGGGCAGACATCACCCTGTACGAATTGGTGTTGAGTTGGAACGGAGCCAACCCAACGAAATCAGTAAAGTATTTGAAAAAAGACTTCAAGGGCAGTAGTGCTCCCGCCCTCATGTGCTCCTGGCTCCATGCCACATATTTCACTGTGGCGTCGCGGCCGCCAGGGGCGAAGCAGCTCCGTTCATGACCAGTCGGAGCTCGACACTTCAAGGTGCCCGACAAACCAAGGCCATGGAAAGTCAGGATTTCAGTTATTTGACTGGTTGTGGTAACTGAGCTCCAGTAGAGCTCGGCCTCGAACATCTCTCTCCTCGACTGCGAGGATGAAGGTTCCCCCATTAGTGAAAATTTGAGCTCTCCGGGGTGGTATGCGACAGTAACCTTTAAAGCAGGATCGAGAGGAATCGGCCTAGGACCTGAATTGGATTCCGGATAGATGGCCTCCCGAAGAACTCTCCTCTTCCCCTCTATGACTTCGTCAATCTGACGGCGGTAGTGAGCTCGAATGTCCTCTTGCTCGCGCGCAAGTTCGTATTCTCTTATCCGACGTTGATTCCGGGCGAACATCGATTCTGGGGTCGGAGATTTTGGCTCGTAAGGGATTGCCAACAATGACCCCCACTGTCTTTCCAGATTCTGTGACATCTAACGAGAAAGAAAAAATGGTGAGGGCCATGCATGCAAGAATCACGAGCTCGATGGGATGAGCTCGGATAAGACCCTTATTGAGGAGTCAGGGCGTGTGTTCCACGAAAAAGAAAGGGAGCGTGGATAATTTTTTGAAAATCCCGAAATTCAAGGGAAAGAAGAGTGGCGGTTAACCAGGAAAGGCATTCTTGGGTTTTGTGCATATGTCAAGGACAAGGGTTTTTACCCGAAAACTTAGTGTACAAGAAACGTCGCCTAAATTTTTTTCAAAACCCAGAAAATAAGAACCTCATTCAAACATCAAAACTGGGTATGAACCAGAGATGTAAATCCAGGATGGAAGTATAAAAAGTATAAGAGCTTATCAGATCAAAACCTCCTATCGTATTATGCTAAGGATGTAAACCAGTATATACACGTACACAGCAAGAACAGCGTGAATAAAAACTGACAAAATGGAAAACAAAAATTGCATACTTACACAGTAACGGAGATTGCAGAGAGATTGTCGATTGAAGAAGAGGTTGCAAATAAGAACTCACTGACTCGAACAGACCATGATTTCTTTGTTTCTTTGGCCGAGAAAACATGCGCGGGACAGAAGCTTTTTAGGAAGGTCTCTGGTTTTCTTTTTTTCTTCTTTTCTTGCTTATGGTGAACGAAGGTAAAAGTGAAGGTGAAGAGTGGAGTCTTGTATATATAGGTGGGAAAAAGGAGTTAATCTGGAACGTTGAACGAAATCCTTGCAAGATCCAACGGTCAGGGATCAATGACATGATGGCGCCGAAAAGGTGTCAGACGAACGATCGTGGGCATGTTTCCAAGGTACTCAAGTACCAAAAATGAGCAGTGCCCAAGTGACGCGTGTCCATTTTCAAGGGTGTATGACGGTACCGTTCTTGAAGAAAGTAGTTCAAAAGTTTCCTTCTCTTAGGATTCGAACAAATACTTTTGAGGGGGCTAGATGTTACACCCAGATTTCGAGCTATGTTAATTATGACCTCGAAAGTTTGATTCGCAAATAAGTGGACTCATAAGATTGGAAACATGCTCCAGGATTGTATGTAGAGCTTGCAGGATATAGACGACCTCGAGTATGGTGACCTCGAAGTATTCATGATCTCGAAAGATAGCTTCGGGAACACATTCATCTCCAGGGATGACCTCGGGTCAGGGGTCCCGAGCTCGACGCACATACGATCTCGAAAGCCATGTGACCTTGGAAGATGTCTCCAGCTCGAAAGGTGACGGGAAACCTGGGAGGCTAAAGCCTTAGAGATACGTGATAACCACCTTGAATATCTACAAGTGTTATAAATATGAGATGTAATCCTCATTTATTATTGTAAATCCCCTAGAATCATGGGATATTATTTGGTCAGTTATACGTCCCCTGGTCTTCAGGGGACATTTCCTTTTATATCTGATTATAGGCATTTAAAGCCATTAATTTTATTTATACAAAAAGAGTAACTACCCAAAATATGTGGGATAGTATTCTTTAGCCTTCTCTATAAATAGAGAGGCCATGAACCATTGTAAAGGACCGAAATTCTGATCCTTGAGAGAAAACTCTGGAGAATTCATTCTAGAAGAATTCCTAGAGATAATCTTGAGTTTAATAACAAAGACTCGTGGACTAGGCAGATTTAACTGCTGAACCACGTAAAAATCGTGTGTTACATTGTTTTATTTCAATTGGCCATTTTCAGTTATTGTTTACGTGCTCTTCTTTCACTGTTTGACGAAAAACGGCGTCAACAAAAAGAATATAAATCATTTTTTACTTGGTCAATCACTTTGCTCACATATTTTATTTTCATGATTATTTGTTTAATATAAACTTTTATTAAATCTCGAGCATATAGCTAATCATATTTATAGTGACGTAATCACAGAGGAACATAAATATGATTATATGTTCAAAAATAAGTTAGTCCTAAGATTAGTCAATGCACGAGATTTACACTGACTTGTCAATCTATGATATGATCTACTTACACATTGTAGTGTTATGTTCTTTCCAAAACATTAGCAAAGTAGATAAGATCGAATGTATTTGTTACATCGGACAGGACCGATATTGACAGTAGATAAGGCAAGAAGACATAGAATTATTATCTATTATAGTCATATTATATAATTGACCATATGTCAATTCAATCTCAATTCTGAGTGGTTAGTATTATAACTGAATGTATTATTTGAGTTCTTTGACTTGTTCGTTACCATCTTACCCTACGGACTAGCTCATACTTACATCTTGGGAACTCGGTAATATAATTGAGTGGGAGTGTTAATCATAGATATGAACATTTATAACTTCTAATAAAGAAGTAAAACGATGATTTCCTTTTAGTTTGGTTGGAGGTGCTAAATGATAGATATCTCATTTCAATAATTAATATAGGTTTACTGAAATATCATTTACAAGGAACTAAGTGTTTTAAGGATAAAATACAATGAGAGGTAAAACGATATTTTAGTCTCATCTCATTGTAGACCGTCTATAAAGGATTGGGTAATAATTATGGTTGTAATAATGGATAACTAATAACGTATCTATATTGCTTATAGAGCATTCTATGAATTCAAGAGTGCAATTTCGAGTTTTTAGTGGAGTCACGAGGAATTAATAAGTTCGTAAATTTATTTGTTAAATTTATGATAACTTATTGGAGCTTGATTTCATAGGTTCATGGTCCCCACAGTACCTTGGATAAAATCATCTAGATACTCTCAATTAATTGATTTAATTATCAATTAGAATTATCAAAGTTAACTAGGTCATTTTTGGATAATTTTAGAGAAGAAAAGAGATTCTAGGGTAGATTTATTAATTAAGACACATTGGTGTCTAAATTAATAAATAAGTTTAAATCAAGGTTCAAATTATAAATAATTAATTTGATAAAGTATTTAAATAATTATTTAATCAATAGAAAATAATACGAGCCTTAAATTTAAGTCCAACGGGCTTATAATTAAATGGAAAATTTCACGGACCTATAGCCCATGAGAATTTTGACCTAAGAGTTGTAATTGCCTATTATTTTATTGATTTTTTTAATTAAATAAGTGACATAATTGAACATTTAAAAGGAACGCTAAGTGAGAGTTGAAAACAGATGATCAAAAGATCTAATTTTGATGCTTTATGGTTTTAGGCTCTCTTTACAACAAAAGTCATTTTCAACGCCTCTATATTCTCTTCTCTTCTTCTCTTTGTGTCTATCTCATGAGTTGAGAATTTTCCACTCTAGTC
The DNA here is from genome assembly GCF_963169125.1 of Humulus lupulus. Taxonomy (NCBI): domain Eukaryota; kingdom Viridiplantae; phylum Streptophyta; class Magnoliopsida; order Rosales; family Cannabaceae; genus Humulus; species Humulus lupulus. The sequence continues at coordinate 105,595,535 of NC_084795.1, read as the reverse complement.
CAGGTGATTCTAAGGATACTATGGAAGACTGTGAAGAAATTCGAAGATCGGTTTAGTTTCTTGGTGATGCCCTGCGACAGAAATGATACAAGGGTTAGAAAAACTTAAGGAATGACTTATTTATTCTGCTGCATATAATGTAAGTATTCTTAGCATTATCTCTGTTTAAATTCAATTTTAGAAACATGTTCTAGGTTTTCTTATATTAATTTCTTTAATATATGATTTACATGAAAATAAATAAGATCATGTATAAGTAATTTCAACAAGTGGCCTCAAAGCTTTTGGTAATGTTTATTTTCATACATGAACATGGTAAAATTGAATTATTTGATGTGTTGAATAATTGGATGGATTTCATGTTTTTTATGAAGCATATTGAATTTTATGTGATTATTAGCAAATTTGAGTTATTTTGTTGTGTTTTCTATGCAATTAAATTTTATAAATATTTTATTTGGTGTAAAATATGGTAAAAATTATTTAGAAAACGTTTTCGGTTGAAAAATTACACACAAATGTTTTGGAAATATTTTTTGGCAGCATTGTGCACATTCGTTCGAATCTACGCGCGTCACCATTGCCATGTGCGCGGGTCCCTCGGCGCACCTCCCCACCTGCGCGCACGTCACTCGGCTACAGCAACACCCTGGCGCACACGTCCCTCGGCAACCAACATCCTTTTGCGCGCGCATGTCTCCCCAGCAGCGCCCAACGGTGAACAATACCCGATAGATGTATTGTTCATCACACATTTTAATTTTTTTCCTAAAAATGAAAGATAATAAATATGAAATTGAATTTTTGTAACAAACTCAAAAATATCATATTTATTTTATCATTTAAAATTGTTTTTTAAAATAAGATATGTTTGTTATTTGTTATTTAAAAATTGGATATTTTCTACAAATATTAAAATTCAAATTTAAAAATAGGTTAAGTAATTAATTTTAAATCTTAATATGTTAAATCTTTTATTTGAAAATATTAATATCTGATTATTCTATAGATTTTAATATTTAAATTATTTGAAATTTGTCGACTCGATATTTTTATGGATATTTAAATTTGTTTAATTGTTTGAGATATTCTAGGTTTGTTATAACTATTAATATATTTTTTTTTATAAATGCTTAAGATAATTGTTGATGGTTGTAACAACACAAGATATTTTTTTGCAAAACAGTTAATGATATTTTTTTTACAATTTAAAATTGGTTAAATTTTAAAAATATCACCTTTTTTCAAACTAATTAACAAAATATTATTATTTTTTAATTGTTAATAATGGGATTTAAATTAACTTTTGGTTAATTGTTGATAAATCATATTTAAATTAAATTAACATTTTTCAAAGTAACCTAAACTAAGTTGATTGTTGATAAATAAAATTTAAATTAAATTTTGTTAATTGTTGATAAATTTCATTTAAATTGACTTATTTTTTTGCAAAAATTTAATTAATTCAAATTTTGGATAAATTCTAGAAAATTAATTGTTGTATTTTTGCAAACGAAATAAATTGTTGTATTTTTGCATAAATTCATAGACTTGCTCATATAGTAACATGATTATGATCATCCAATTATAACATGTCTGTTTACATTATATGTGGTATTTTTGCAATTGAGCTTAGATGCATATAGTGGCTCATATGTTTGCATAATATATGATGTTTTCCTAAATAAAATATTCATAAAATGATAGGTTTTATTTGGGCCCATTAGAAAATGTAAAGTTTAAATTCTTCTCTTGTGGATGACTCCACTTGTAAATGCTCATTTACTTGGCATGACTATAGTGAGTCTAATCAATTAATAATAATTAATAAAACGGATGTTTAAATTATTATCTTTTGGATCTTGTATGGAAGTTTAGGGGGCCCTTGTAGTGGGAACGACATAATGGACACAACCCTCCTCCATACAAGTCCAATTGTTAAGGGTCATTTGCCTGAGTTGGACTTAATTTTATATGTTCATTATAATAGCTAAACATAATATTGATTAGCAACAAATTAATTCTAATTTAATTGAATTTGTTTCAATGTGCACTTTAGAATTAATAGAAAATTATAGGACTTTGGTTTTAAAAATTTAATTTTACAATTTTTTGGAGAACCATAGTCATTAATTTTTGAAAAATTAATAATAAAAATACTATTTTTAATTAAATAATGAACTTATTTTAAGAATTATATTCGATCCCCACCGTTAGTTTAACAATGTCAATAGCTTAATGGGGCCTCAAGATGTTCCGATTCGTCCCCCTACGGAAGATGTTCATTAAATATTTTGACAAGGTTAAACTTCGAAAGGTAGATAATTATAGGTCAAATGCTAATAGACTCACCCCTACGGTGACTACTAGGACTAAATCTATGATTATCGAAACCGTGGGTCTAGCTCATAAAATAAGAAATTTTGTTTTTATTTTTATTTTGATTGAATAGTACGTTGTTAATAATGGTGTCCATTATTAAATGAGTTTACAATTCTATTTAACTAATGATATTTTTTTTACTCTCGCCAATTGGTAGAACAATATCATAGATTAGTTTAAACACTTACAAAAATAGAGATATGTTTTTTTTGGTATTTTTCCATATCTTACATATTTTGTGCTATTTCTTAAAATTTGAGTGAATAGAAGTTTTATTGAGAAAATGTGATTGATTTCTATTTTATTGATAATCTGTAGTATTATTATGTGTATACTCGCATCCTTTCTCAACTTTCTATGAAGAAACTCACTGGAGAAACCTTCCTTAAGTGGAAGCAGAACATCAACAAAGTGTTGATTGGTGACAACTCCAAGTTTGTCATGACTGAAGAATCCCCAAAAGTTCCAGCTAAAAGAGCTACCAAAACTTCTAGAGACAAATACGAGCATTGGAAAATGGCTAACAACAAGGCACAATATTACATGTTGACTAGTATGGTCGACACTCTCAAAACAAAGATGGAGAATATCGAGACGGCCAACGAAATCATGGATCAGGTCCAAGACATGTTCGGGGCAAAATCAGTGCAAACTCGTTTTGAGGCCACCAAGAAGTATGTCAATGCTTGAATGGCACCGTCTCAACATGTTCGCGATCATCTGATCAAAAGGACTAACTACTTTCAGGAAGCTGAACTGCACGGAGAAATAATATATGAGGAAACTCAAGTCGACTTAATCCTCAACAGTCTATCTCCAGCTTTCCTGGTGTTCACCACCAACTATTTGATGAATAAACTCAACTATGGTCTGACGCAGCTCATGAATGACTTGCAGACTTTTGAGTCTATCATGGGTGGCCAAGTAAGGGAGGAGAAAAGAATACTGCTGCTACTACTGTTGCTGATCCGACTAAGGCTGAAGCTAATCTAGCTTCATCTTCGAAAGCTCGAAACAAGAAGAAAGGTGGAAAAAACACCAACCCCATGCCTACAAAGGCTACAAAGACGAGTGCACAACCAAGTGCACAGATGCCTAATGGGAAGAAAAAGAAAAATAAGAAAGGTAAATGTAAGTGTTTTCATTGCAATGAGAATGGGCATTGGAAACAGGATTGCCCCAAGTTTTTAGCAGCGAAAAACAAAGGTAATGATTATAGTTCATTCATCTTAGAAACATGTATTTTAGAGAATGATAAATCTGTTTGGATTATTGATTCTGCATCTTCCAACCATGCTTGTAACTCTTTACATCTTCTTGAATCATGGGAGGAAGTGGACGAAGGCGACTTAAAGCTTAGAGTTGGTAACGGGACATTCGTTGTGGTCCAAGCTAGAGGAAGAGCTCGCCTGAAGTTTGGAAATAAATATTTAATTTTTAAAAATGTATTATTTATCCTGGATTTTAGTAGAAATTTAATTTCAGTTCCCATGTTACAATTAGAACAATTTGTAATGACTCTTACAAGTTCTAATATATCTATTTCTTTCAAGGGATCACAATTGTGTATTGCATGTTTGGAAAATTGGCTTTATATCATGTGACCTAATGAACCCCTCATGCTTAATAATGATTTATTCAAAGTAGCTAAACCTAGGAACAATAAAAGTCAAAAGACCAATATCGATAACATGACGTGCTTATGGTACTTGAGACTAGGTCATATTGGCTATGATAGAATTCCAGGACTTACAAAGGACAGACCTTTAAGGGAATTCTCCTTAGGTGAATTACCTGTCTGTGAATCTTGTACAGAAGGCAAACTGGCCAAGTTTCCATTCTCTGCAAAGGGTGATAGGGCCAAAGAACCACTTGGACTTGTTCATTCAGATGTTTGTGGATCTTTGAATGTAAAAGGCAGGGGTGGTTTTGAGTATTTCGTCACTTTCATTAACGATTACTCTATATACTCATGTCTTTATCTAATGCATAGGAAATCAGAAACATTTTATAGGTCTTGCAATGTTAAAGGTCTTGCAATCTGATAAGGGGTGGAGAATATTTGGATATGCAGTTCCAAGATCATTTAATTGATCCTAGGATTTTATCACAACTTACTTCCCTGGGTACTCCGCAACAAAATGGTGTAGGGAAACATTATAATTGAACTTTATTGGAAATGGTTAGATGCATGCTTAGTTACTCAACTTTGCCAACTTCATTCTGGGGACATGAAATTTACCGTCCAAATCAATCCCCAAAACACCTTTAGAACGCTAGAATGGTTGTGAACCTAGTTTACGTCATTATAGAATCTATGGGTGTCCCGCCCACGCCTTGAGGAAAAAGGAAGGAAAGCTAGAACCGAAAACCAAAGTTTGCATGTTTGTTAGCTATCCTAAAGGCACTCGGGGTGGACTATTCTATATTCATTCAGAAAAGAAAGTGTTTACTTCTACGAATGCTACTTTTATGGAAAAAGACTATGTCCAAAACTTCAAACCGCACAATAAAATAGTTTTAGAAGAGATGGTTGAAGAATTTTGTAACGCCCTGGGTAACCAAGACCGTTACACTGTGTGTTTAAAATAGTGCAAGACTTGCTAATCAATTAATTTGAACAAACTGTGAATCTAAAGTCTTCAACTGATTAGGAATAAAAGATTTTGGTCATAAATAAGTTATTTTCGTAAAAAAAATGAAAGTTTAATACATAGACTCTCTAAACAAGGTTTGGATGACATATTTTACAAATTATCAAAAATATAAACAACTCAAGCCACTCTAATGGAAAAATACGCATTTTAGGTTTCTGTCCCTGTACAATCCCTCCACCGTGGTGGCCGAGCAGCTGGAAATGTACACTTCGCCCCCAGAGCTCTCCAACTCATGGTTGAATCTACATGCGCTTGCCTTTACCTACACCACGTAGCACCCGTGAGCCGAGGCCCAGCTAGAAAACATAATAGCATAGCATGATCAATATCAATAACCAGATATTCCACAACACACAGTCAAGAATTCAGCAATGCCTAACATTTACCTATTCAGTGATAACAATCGACAAACTAACAATTTGTCATCCAGATAATCAACATATCATATCTACCAGATTGAAAATCATACGCATAATCAACAATTTATCTCAATCATTACACAATATTTAGGGTCGGCACCCTTAGGCTGCTCCCTCTATTTAACCCACTGTCTTCAGCTCATTTAGGCCGCCCCCAGTGTAATACCCACTGACTCTGGCCAGCTTAACCGAGCTCAGTGATTAATAAGCTGTCCTCGGCTACCAGTGTCCGAGCCACACCATGTGCGTAAATATTATTTACGGCACCCTTAGGTCGTTTATCTTATGTCCCATGGCATAATACCATCTATGACATCATACAGATATAGGGAGCTCTTAGTCCCTTCGTAATCACATAATAATGCATACAAATATAGCGAAGAATTAGTCCCAACCTAACCACATAATCGGGTGCACCTTTAGATTTTGCTAGCTCGTTCAATTTGATCCTCAAGCATGATCCTGTTTGAACCTTAGTGCGCACCTAGTCATAGCCATAGATCAGAATCATCACCAAAATTCAAATCCAAAACCTAGCCTCGGGACCAATCCCGAGTCACCGGGAAGCCCTAATTCCACCAAATAGGGTGGTGGAATCAAACCCCGAGCTCTCAGGCAAAAACCCTAAGAAATAACCCAAAAACCCCTTTCTGGAAACAGGGTAGCGCTACAGTGCTCTAAGGAGGGCGCTACAACACTACTAGCATAGCCAAAAATTCCCAGAAAGCCCAAGCCTAGCGTTGTAATGCTCAAAGGCTAGCGCTACAGCGCTAGTCACAGACCAGCATCACCCTGTTTTTCCCATCTTCGATTTTCTAGAACCAAGACCCCTTGGAACCCTTCCAAACCTTAACTACACACCAAATTGAGTCTACCATCACCTATATCTCATCCCAAATGGCCCAAAAACCCAAAACTTAGCCACATGCATCATCAAGCTAAGAAAATAAACATTGAACTCAAAAACTCATAAACATATCTGAAAACCAGCAACTACCAAGCAATTCAAGATAACAAAACCCAGAAATCCTTACCTTTTATGGAGAGCCCAAATTAGGTTATCTCTAATATCCCTCCAGTCCTTAGCTCCTCAATCCCCAAAGCTCAATTCCCTTAAGTTCCATCCAAAGCCTCAAGTTAGAAATCTATTCTAGCAAAATTCAGAAAACTCAACAGAACCCTTTAAACCTTACCTCAATTGAGCAACCAATCCCTGGTAACTCCTTAGCTTCACCAAGGTCTCTAGCCCCAAACTCCAGTCTGAACTTTCTCTAAAATCCCAACTCCAAAACTCACAAGAAATGATGAGGAAAAAGAACAAACCGAATGGAGAAGAAAAGTCCTTGTTTTTTCTTCTTTCTTTCCTTCTTTCCCTTTCCTTTAGCTTCTCACACTTTCTTACAATTCCACTAAGGCATAAAGGCAGATGTTACTTATCTCTTATAGTCAAATGACCATATTGCCCTCCCAATTAAACCAAGCTTTTAAACATCCTAAGGGCATTTTAGTCATTGCTCCCAATTCCCACTAATTCCTCAAGTGTCCTAAATATTTACCACTTAATTCCCATCATCTAATTATTCACCAACTATTTTTCCTCATTATCAAATAATTTCCAATATGTTCTCCAAATTCTCAGATACATCCCCAGGCTCACCCCGAGCCGGGTATAAATCGCCGCTGTGACTTTCTCGCTAAACCGCTTGGTAGGATCGCCTCGAATCACAAGCTACAAACATATCCACATAATAATGCGGTCTCAAGATTAGCCTACCAATATACACACAAATATGCAATTAAACTCTCAACGAGCCAAATTACCAAAATACCCTCACAACAAAGTATATATCCCCATGCATGCTTTTATCGTCATATAATAATATGACCCACATAACCATGCATATAATCATATAATAGCACAATAAATCAATTATGGCCCTCCCGGCCTCCAAATCAAGGTCCTAAACCTTATTAGGAAATTTGGGTCGTTACAAATTGACTCCAACCAATGTTCCATCGTCATCAATGAAAGTTGATGATGAAATCCCCATTCTTCATGTCCAACCGACGCAAGTCGATTTAAATGAAGAAAGTACCATTGTTCCTAAGCAAACAATCACAGAGCCTCGTCGTAGTGGGAGGGTTTCTAGGAACCCAATTCACTATGGTTTGGAAGGTGAAACCAATATGGTTGTTGGTGACACTGGTGACGATGAACCATTATCTTTCAAACAGGCAATGGCTAGCCCTGAAAAGGAACTATGGCTTTTAGCCATGAAACAGGAAATGCAGTCCATGTACTCAAATTCTGTCTGGCATCTTGTGGAAGCACTTAGTGACTTTAGTACCATTGGGAGCAAGTGGATCTACCAGAAGAAATGAGGTGTTGATGGAAAGATCGAAACTTATAAAGCTCAATTAGTGGCAAAGGGTTATACCCAAAGAGAAGGCATGGACTATGAGGAAACTTTTAGTCTGGTAGCCATGCTCAAATCCATTCGCATCCTCCTATCCATAGCAACCGCTCTCGACTATGAGATTTGGCAAATGGACGTCAAGCCAGCTTTTCTTAATGGAAAGCTTGACGAAGTCATTTATATGGATCAGCCACAAGGATTTAAAGTATCTAGACAAGAAGGAAAAGTTTGAAAGTTAAATAGGTCCATTTATGGACTTAAGCAAGCTTCTCGTTCCTGGAATCTTAGGTTTGATGAAATAATCAAAACATATGGCTTTGAATAAAATATTGATGAGCCCTGTGTTTACCAACTGAAGACAAATCAAATAGTGGTATTCCCGGTTCTTTATGCAGATGATATCTTACTCATTGGAAACAATGTTAAGAAATTATCAGATGTGAAGAATTGGCTGAGCACTCAATTCCAGATGACGAATTTGGGTGAAGCGAGTTATGTTCTAGGTATCCAAATCATTAGGGATAGAATGAACAAACTCTTAGTTCTATCTCAAGCAACTTACATTGATAAAGTGCTTGAACGTTTCTCAATGAAAAATTCCAAGAAAGGACGTCTACCGTCCTGCCATGGAATTCATCTTTCAAAGAAGTAGTCTCCCTGGACTCTTGAAGAGGAAGTTGCAATGAGAAAAGTTTCTTACGCATCTGCAGTTAGAAGTCTGATGTATGCTATGTTGTGCACTAGACTAGATATCAGCTATGCAATGGGAGTAGTGAGCAGGTATCAGTCAAACCTAGGACCGGAACATTGGATAGCAGTTAAGCATATCCTGAAGTATTTAAGGTGAACTAGGGATTATATGTTAGTCTACAAGGGTGGTGTTCTGAACCCTGTAGGCTACACTAATTCAAATTTTTAGACTAATGTCCATGACAGGATGTTTACTTTTGGAATGGTGTTTACTCTTAGGGGTGGAGTTGTGATATGGAGAAGCGTAAAGCAGTCTGCGATCTCAGATTCCACCATGGAGGCTAAGTACATAGCTGCGTCTGAAGCAGCTAAGGAAATAGTCTGGCTAAAGAAGTTTTATTCAGATCTTGGTCTTATTCTAGATATGGATAAACCGCTGGTGTTGTTTTGTGACAACACATGAGCGATAGCCAACTCGAAAGAACCTCGAAGTCACAAGAGGAGTAAGCATATAGAAAGTAACATTGGCATAATTTGAGAATATGTTGTCAGGGGAGATGTAAAGGTTATGAAGATTGTATCTAAAGATAATCTTGCGGATCCATTTACAAAGGCACTACCAAAAGCTACATTTGATAAGCATATCAAGGAAATGAGATTAGTATAATTAATGCATTAGTTTCAATTAGTGCAAGTGGGAGTTTGTTTGGGTTTTATGCCCTAATTAAAACCTAATTTCTTTGTAATCTCATTTTATTATCAATACAAGAATAGAAATCATTTTTTACTTGGTCAATCACTTTGCTCACATGTTTTATTTTCATGATTATTTGTTTAATATAAACTTCTATTAAATTCTGAGCATATAGCTAATCATATTTATAGTTATGTAAACACATTGGAATATAAATATGATTATATGTTCAAAAATAAGTTAGTCCCAAGATAAGTCAGTGCACAGGATTTACACTGACTTGCCAATCTACGATATCATCTACTTACACATTGTAGTGTTATGTTATTTCCAGAACATTAGCAAAGTAGATAAGATCAAATGTATTTGTTACATCGGACAAGACCGATATTGACAGTAGATAAGACAAGAAGAGATAGAATTATTATCTATTCTAGTCATATTATATAGTTGACCATATGTCAATTCAATCTCAATTCTGAGTGGTTAGTATTCTAATTGATTGTATTATTTGAGTTCTTTGACTTGTTCATTACCAGCTTACCCTACGAACTAGCCCATACTTACATCTTGGGAACTCGGTAGTATAATTGAGTGGGAGTGTTAATCATAGATATGAACATCTATAACTTCCGATAAAGAAGTAAAATGATGGTTTCCTTTTATTTTGGTTCAAGGTGCTAAATGATAGAGATCTCATTTTAGTAATTAATATAAGTTTACTGAAATATCATTTACAAGGAACTAAGTATTTTAAGGATAAAATACAATGAGGGGTAAAACGGTATTTTATTCCCATCTCATTGTAGACAGTCTATAGAGGATTGAGTGATAGTTATAGTTATAACAATAGATAACTAATAACATATATATATATATATTGCTTATAGAGTGTTCTATGAATTCAAGAGTGCAATTCCGAGTCTTTGGTGGAGTCACGAGGAATTAATAAGTTAGTAAATTTATTTGTTAAATTTATGATAACTTATTGGAGCTTGATTTCATAGGCCCATAGTCCCCACAGTACCTTGGATAAAATCATCTAGATACTCTCAATTAATTGATTTAATTATCAATTATAATTATCAAAGTTGACTAGGTCAATTTTAGATAATTTCACATAGTTATGCAATTTAGAGAAGAAAATAGATTTTAGAGCTGATTTATTAATTAAGAAAAATTGGTGTCTAAATTAATAAATAAGTTTAAATCAAGGTTAAAATTATAAATAATTAATTTGATAAAGGATTTAAATAATTATTTAATTAATTAATCAATAGAATATAATACGGGCCTTGAATTTAAGTCTAACAGGCTTATAATTAAATGAGAAATTTCATGGGCCTATAATCTATGAGAATTTTGACCTAAGGACTGTAACGGCCTATTATTTTATTGATTTTTTAATCAATTAAGTGACCTAATTGAGCCTTTAAAAGGAATGCTAAGCGGGAGTTGAAAACAGACGATCAAAAGATCTAGGTTTGATGCTTTAGGATTTTAGACTCTCTCTATAACAAAAGCCTCTATATTCTCTTCTCTTCTTCTCTCTGTATCTATCTAATGTGTTGAGAATTTCTCATTCTAGTCTAGGTGATTCTAAGGATACTAAGGAAGACTATGAAGAAATTTGAAGATCACTTCAGTTTCTTGGTAGTACCATGCGACAAAAAGGATACAAGGGTTAAAGAAATTGAAGGAATGACTTATTCATTCCGCTGCATATAATGTAAGTGTTCTTATCATTATCTCTGTTTAAATTCAATTATAGAAACATGTTCTAGGTTTTCTTATATTACTTTGTTTAATATATGATTTACATGAAAATATGTATAATTAATTCCAACAATTTTATGATTGGAAAACTTAGAATTTGTAAGGCCCATAAAAATATAAAAATATGTGATTAGTTAATTGTTTTCAAAAATTATTTCCAAATATCGACTTAAAAATTAGGCCAAAATCTAAAAACAAAAATTTCACATTTTCTTAAAATCCAACTCCAAAATCTAAAATATTATTCATGATATCTCTCATCCTTTCCTTCTCTCTGTTCAGTAGCCCAACAGAAGAATCGATCTACGACTTCCAATCCGCTATTGCATTCCACATCTCATCGATACCATAGTCCCTCTCTTTTTCTTTCCCTTACCTTTGAGATAACCTCAAGCTTGCTTCTTCTCCATTGTCATTAATCATCATGCCACATGTAGCTTCTACACCTAAGGAAACCGTCGACAATAGTGCGCCTTAGTCACCAACTCATTGTTCCTCCAATCTCTACTATGCCAATTAGCTATCGCAATAAATATCTCTTCTTTGTTTTTTTCCTCTTTTCCTTTTTGTGCGTGTTAAATGTCATTCTATTTTATAGTTGTATTTTAATATTATGTGATAGTATTTGTAACGTCCCAAATTACCTAATAAGGCTTAGGGCCTTGATTAGGGAGCCAAGATGGCAAATTGTGGAAAATTATGTGTTTATGTGATATATATGTGTGTCATTATATGATTATGTGAGTTATATTATAATATGACTAGATATGTATGTTTAGGTGTATTAAATATGCATGTGGGCTCGTTTCTTATTAGAATGTCTATTTTTCGTAATTTAGCCTGTAAGGTGTATATTTGGAATATATGTGCATATATGTGATATATGTGTGAGACCACATTATTATGTGGATAAATTTGGATATATTTGTGTGTGAGACCACATCATTATGTGGATATATTTGGGTTACTCAGTACGAGGAGATCCTAGGGAGCAAGTTAGCGGGAAAGTCACAACGAGACCGAATACCCGACTCGGGGTAAGTTAAGGGTATTTTGTGTATCTGGTACATTACTGGGTTATCAAGTAACGGGAATAAATATTCGAGGATATGTTTGGATTTAGTGAGGTTAGAAGGAAATTTCAAGGATTTTGACCATTTTACCCTCGGGGACGTTTTTGGGTACCCCGAGCCTCAGAATTTACTTAGAGTTACTTGAACTCTAAGTAACCTCTCATAAACTGAAATACACAGAAAAACAGAGGAGAAAATATTCTCTCTCTCTCTCTCTCTCTCTCTCTCTCGTTCGTACTCTCTCTCTCTCTTGATTGATCGATTGTCAATTCTTGCAATCTAGGAGGAATCGAAGCTACTTTAGGCTCGGGATTACTCGGGGAAAAGCTTGACATCGTGTTGGGCAGAAGAGGTAACGATTTCTAGCCTTCAATCTCTGTGTTTCTCTAGTTTTTAGTTGAGTTTTAGAGTTTTAGAAACTCAACCTGAATTTGGAGATTTGATGAGCCTTTGACAAAGTTTTAGCTTGGGTTTTGTGGGTGTTGAGGTGGTGAGTTGTTTGGGAACCTTGTTTTTGGGATTCAGCTATGTTTGGATAGGTTTTTGGTGAGATTAGGCTTGAAGAAAATAGGGAAAAAAATTGGGTTTTCATGGCGAGCCACGACCCTGTTCTTGGGGCGTCGCGACTCTCATGATCTCAAGGAGAAGGAGGAGCCGGACCTCCATTTGAGCCGCGCCGCCAGTATGGGCGCAGCGCGACGCGTGTGGTCCAGAGGAGAGCCTTGCGCTCTCTGACTTGAGGTGGGCCACGAATCTTTTGCCTTGGGTCACGACGCTTGAAGGGCCTTTGAGCCTCGGGAAGGATTTAAGTGCAGGAACTCAAACCTAAGGGCTTAGGATCGATCCTACTACCTGGTTTAGTAGAATTCAACATCCCAGAGGCTAGGACTTAGTCCGTAAGCCTCTATTCGTTCATTTTTAACTGGATTCTATATTATGGTTTTGACTAGGTTATCGCTACAGGCTCGGAACCAGGATCGTGCTCGAGGGTCATTCTTAATATACATTGTACTCAGACCTAAGGTAAGAAAACTACACCCAATATGTGATATATGTGATTAGGGCTTGGCCCGGTTGTTGATTATAACTATGAATAGGGCTCGGGCCCTTGAGAATGAACATTATTAAGGCTATGTTTGTACTCCTTGATCAAGTATGCTTGAATGCTGTATGTCTGGATAATTATTTATTGATTGCTTGCGTTGTCTGCATAATTAGGGTTCGGTCCCGTTAAGGAACTTGGTTATTACTATGATTAATATTTAAGTGTAACGCCCTGGATAACCAAGACCGTTACATTGTGTGTTTGAAATAGTGCGAGACTTACTAATCAAGTCATTTGATTAAAAATGTGAATCTAACGATACAAACAAGTTAGGTTTAAAAGATTTTGGTTATAAACGGATAATTTTTCATTAAAATACATGTTTGGTACATGGGATCCCAAGTCAAGGTTTAAATAACGTAATTACAAAATTTCCAAAGCTTATAAATAACCAAGCCATTCTAATGGAAAAATACATGTTTTAGGTTCTCGTTCCTATACAACTCCTCGACCGTGGCAGCCGAGTAGCTGACCATGTACACCTCTCCCCCAGAGCTCTCCAACCCATGATTAACCTACCTTGCCCTTGCCCTTACCTGCACCACGTAGCACCCGTGAGCCAAGGCCCAGCAAGAAAACATAACATTTAAAACACAATCACTAATAATATTCAATTATTTCACAAGACATAACCAGGTACTCAACAGTGCACAACATTCACCCATTCAACGATAATATTCAACAAGCTAACAGTCTGCCATTCAATTAACCAGCATATCATAATCATCACAATTATTGCACTCAAATCACATGATAGTTAGGGCCGAAAACTTAGGTCGCACCCTCTGTTTAACCCACAGACTCCAACCCGCTTAAACCGAGCTCAGTGCATAATAAGCTGTCCTCGGCTACCAGTGGCCGAGCCGCGCCCTGTGCGCAAGTGTAAAATCCGGCGCTCTAAGGCCACACGTTTACTGTTTACATGGCGTGATACCATCCATTTAAAATTTACATGGCATAATACCATCCCCTCTAAAGGGCATACAAAACAGGGAACCCTTAGTCCCAATATAAATTCCACAACCAGGTGCAGTTTTCTTACCTTTAATTCCAAGTGCTTTAATTTGGAGAGACGACCCCCGAGCATGATCCTACCTCGAGCCCAAGCATACACCTAGTCACAACCATGATAAAGGATTCCATCAATAATTGCATAAGGGTTTCCGGATAGAATTCTAGCCTCTGGGACATTGAATTCCACCAAACACGGTAGTGGGATCGATCCCGAGCATCAAAGGTTAGGTTCCCACGCTTAAAAACTTCAAATGGCCACAAATGCTCTTAAGGGCCGTAGCTTCTAAGACCTGTGCCGCAGCCCGCCCCCTAAAACAGAGGCTAGGCCTCTCGTACCACAGACACGCGCCGCAGCCCTGCCCCTGTGGCGCCGCGGCGCTCCCTCATCTCAGAGCCCTCCTGGCTCTTCCTTGCTCCGAAGGGCCACGACGCTCTAGAACAGAGTCGCGGCCTAGCCCCGCGAACCCAGAAAAACCACCATTTGTAACATTCAAACCTCAGCCAAATCCACCCTAAACCATCCCAATAACACAATTCGATTATCCCAACATTCTAACATGATTTCAACAACATAACCCAACAAAAAGTATCAGGTCCCGCTGTGACTTTCCCGCTACTTGCTCCCTAGGATCGCCTCGTGTCGAAAGCTGCAACACATATCTCCACATAATAATGTGGTCTTAACAGATTATCACAAAATCACATTTATGCCCTAACGGGCCAAAACTACAATTATGCCCTTACAACCGAACAGGGCCCGCATGCTTATCAAATACTCATAAACATGCATTTCACACCATTAATTCACACAACTTCCAACTATGCCCTCCCGGAACACTAATCAAGGCCTTTAAGCCTTATTAGTAATTTTGGGTCGTTACATTATGCATACTTGTATTGTCCGAAGTATGCTTATCTGTATTTGTTTGTCTGATTATCTGGATATCTGGTTAAAGCATTGACTTATTAGTCAAGGGCAGCAATAGCGCACTGCACGCTGGTTGAGAGGCTTAGGCCTAATCAGGGACGTACTATTATGTTGGCCGACCCTATGATCGTTGGAAAACAAAGCACTTGGCTAGCTCTATGGCTAGTTACTCAGAGATAAGGGCAAGAGGCCTAGGTGACTCTATGGTCACATAGCTAGGGCATAGGGCCCCGGGTTGACTCTGTGGTCATCTATCTAGGGCAGCGGGCCCCAAAATGATCCTATGATCATTTATTTATAATTGTATGCATGCATGAGTAGGTTATTACTGTTGGGAATGCTAGATATGTACATGGAATCTGTAGTTGCTGTTCATGCACATGTTTAAGTTTTCTTACTGAGCCTTGGCTCACGAGTGCTATGTGGTATAGGTAAGGGTAAAGGAAAGCTGGAGTAGCCATGAGTTGGAGAGCTTCGGTGGTGGCATGTACATATGCGGCTGCTCAACCACCACGGCCGAGAATATCTCAGAGGAACTAGGGTTGTAATCCTTATATTGCCGCTTAGGCTAGCTAGTTTTAACTTTTGACTTGTATATAACGTTTTCTTTTGACCAAAATTTTTAACTCTAACCCTTGACATTCACCTTAGTTATACGTTTATAATCAAATGACTTGTTTAGTAAGTCTGCCATTATTTAAAATACACAGTGTAACAGTCTTGGATTTGGAGGATTTTACAGTATTTTAGTTTATATATATAATATTTGATCAAATGTACGTGAAGCATTGGTTATAGTAACAACCAGTGATGAAACATTTTCTCTGATTTTTTATGCAACTTGTAGTTTATATATATATATATATAAATATTGTCCAATGATACCTCATCCAGTGTTATTGATCAAACTATTTCTATAATTTTTTTTTTCAGAAGTTATCAAACTCATTCAGGTTACTTATCATATGAGATTTGGCTAGAAATTCTTTAGAATCCGCCATTTCTATATACAACCAATCATAGTTTTAATTGCTTGCAATTACCATCTCAGTATTTGGTTTTGAAGTAATTCAAAATCTTTTGAAATTACAATACTCGTTATAATCTTGTAAGTGAATGTTAAATCCTAATTGGAAAGATGAAGTCAATATATTTTTTTTAGAATTGGTTTCTCAAATGTTTCTATCGTTATGAAAGATGTAATGCCCCGAATTCTCCGATGTGATTTAGTGGCGGTTAGTAAGCTGGGAGGGCCATAACTGTTTAATTACGCCATTAAATGAATATACGCATGTTTATGTGAATTATATTATAATACGATGATATATGCATGCATGTGGGTCCACATTTGAAATATTATGTTGTTCTGATCACTTGGCCCATTGAGGGTAAATTTGTGTATTTGGGTGCATGATGTGATTTGTGAATGAGATTCCATCATTATGGAGATATATTCGAGCTATTCGGCATGAGACGGTCATACTTAGTGGATTAGCGGTTTTGTCATCATGGGGTCAATTTTGGGGTAACAGGAATGTTTATTTGATGATAAATTGGGAATATTTGAGATCAGGGTGAAATTCTGGAGATTTTGACTATAATGTCCCCGGGGGTATTTTCGGGACACCTAGCATTAGGTTTTATTTGAGGTTACTTAAGCTTGAAGTAGCTATCAGATAGAACGTACGATTAGAAAACCTCTCGTTCTCCTTCGTTAGTTCATTTTTGCCACCCGAAGCATATTTGAAGAAATCGTGAGTTCTAGGAGTCAGAATCACGTGAGGATCAAGG
The DNA here is from genome assembly GCF_963169125.1 of Humulus lupulus. Classification (NCBI taxonomy): domain Eukaryota; kingdom Viridiplantae; phylum Streptophyta; class Magnoliopsida; order Rosales; family Cannabaceae; genus Humulus; species Humulus lupulus. The sequence goes on along the minus strand of NC_084795.1, from coordinate 105,578,589 downwards.
CATAGCGATCCTAGGAAATATTAGAAGCTTCTTTACTGAAGGATTTGACAGAAAACAACCTAATCGAAGGTAATCTAAGTTTAAAGTTTTGAGATTTTAGAGTTTCTAAGCTTTGAATTGGACTTTGTGAATTGTTGGGTTTTCGATTCATTTGAACCTTGGGTTTTGAGGGTTTTGGTGCATTGGGAAGCATGGGAACTTTGATTTGATGATTGGGGAATGTTTAGGTATGTTTTTGGAGGCTTTGGAGTGTTAAAAACACGTTTGGGAATGGCCTAGAGTTGAGGGCTGCGACCCTGTTCTTGGGGTGTTGCGGCCCTGCTTTGAAGAAGCAGGTGGGGGAAGGTGCACCTGCTGGGCGCCGCGGCCCTTGCTTCAGGGAACTCTGGGGGCCACGGCCCAAGGTGCTAGGGCCGCAGCCCTTGCCCAGTTTTCGCTCTGTTCGCTCGTTTTGACCCCGGGAACCTAGTTTTTGGCCTCGGGAGTGTCCTTACTACTTGGATTAGTTTGGATTGATCTCTCGGTAGCTAGATATTGGTTTGAGAACCTTTGATTATCATGTTATTGATGGTATCCTATAATTTGTTATGATTAGGTAACCGCTAAAGGACTAAAAGCTAAACCATTCTCAAGGGTCGTTCTTTTGTTCATTCTAGCTCGAATCAGAGGTAAGAAAACTGCACCCCAAATGTGACATGCATGGTTATTCATGAGGCATGTTGGTTGTATAAATGTGGACATGAATTGATTGTGGAATACTTAGCAAATCTTGCTCACTTGTGCATGGTATTGGCTCATTAGTCAGATTTGGCAAAGGTGCTAGTATCAACTGTGAAGCTGTGACTCATTAGTCAGTTTCGGTAGTGGTACTGGGCACTGGTCACATTGCGCTGACTCATTAGTCAGGACGGCCTTAGAGTGTTCAACGCAAGCCAATAAAGATTAGATCTAATCGACTTTCTGCATTGGATGACTCAAAGGGCATTAGTGCCGGACCGACCTCAAGTTCGATGAATATTATAAGCGCTTGTGTGGCTTACCCATCAGTCACTCATTTGTTAAAGTAGGGACTTACCCATCAGTCTCTCATTTGTTGAAGGCTAGTGGCTTACCCATCGGCCACTCTTCCATTTGAATTAGTGACCTGCTTGTCAGTCACTCAATATGGTTTACCAAAACCTCAAAGTGATATTCACTCATTTGTTTGAAAGCTATGAGCTCTGTGTGATTATAATAATAATCATGTGATGATGTTTACATATAATGCAATGTTTTCTTGCTGGGCTTTGGCTCATGGGTGCTATGTGGTGCAGGTAAAGGAAAAGAAAAGCTCACCCAGCCTTGAGTGGAGAGCTTAGGTTGTGATATGTACATATGCGGCCGCTTGACCACCACGGCCAAGGAGTTCTCATAGGAACTAGGGGGTTTACCCTATTTTTCCCGCTTAGGTCGGCGGGGTTTGAAATTTTGTAACAGTAATGACCTTTTTGAGTTGTAAATAACCTGTAAATGTTCTTGTGGGCCCATGAATAGTTTTATGTATTAAATAAAACATATCCTTTCCTTTTTATTGGTTTTCACCTTAACCTGTTAATAACATTTAGAACACGTTTTTAACCAAAGGACTCAGGCAATGAGTCAGATTTTCGGTTCACCGTAACTGTTCTGGGGTAACCAGGGCGTTACAACTTGGTATCAGAGCAATGAAGGTTAAGGTTCCTGTAGACTGGCTGGGCATGTACACACATCACTGAAGTCAAGCTCGACTCATGGTTTGGTAACTATTTATGTAGTTATGTGCATAGCTGCATAAATGTGGTGCATATGCTTTACCTGTATGCATGAGACACTGTGCTGAACCTGTGCCCCTGAAATATTATGAATTGTTATGTGATACATGCTGAGTGTTGAATGCCATAAACATGTATTTTCTTGTGAATGTTGAATGCCTGTGGAATATGATAATTGTCTGCTTGTTCTTGGACCGTGAGGCGGCAAGAGGTTTAGTTATTACTACCTGACTGGGCGTATTGATCAATGTTTCAGCAAGGTATATCAGAAATAAGAATGAATCCAGAACAGATAGATACTACAGTTGGCCAAAGTGATCATGGCCAAAATAACAATAACAGCTAGGGTCAGGAAAATGACCAGTCTCAGATTCCACAGCCAGCTCCTGCAAACTGGCATCAGTTGTTTAATGGGTTGCAGGAGACAGTGCTAAAATAGGGAGAGGAGCTTCATCTCCTGAGACAGCAGCAAGTGCCTGTAGTGGTTGGTGTATCAGAGGCATCTCTTGTGCCGGTGCCATCAGCAGAACAGCTGCCCGAGGTAGGAAATAAATGGGAACCTCTTTATGAAAGGTTCAGAAAGCAACAACCTCATGTTTTTTAGGGCAGTGCAGATCCTGCCAAGGCAGAACAATGGATGCGCATGATTACCACTATCCTTGATTTTATGAGGGTAACTGGTAATGAGAGGGTGGCTTGTGCTACCTATATGTTTCGGAAGGATGCCCGGATTTGGTGGGAAGTGATTACCCAGACCAAGAATGTTAATGCCCTGAGCTGGGAGGAGTTTCAGACCTTGTTTAATGAAAAGTATTACAATGATGCCATCAGGGCAGCTAAAGCTAAGGAATTCATTAGGCTAGTTCAGGAAGTTTATCAGTTACTGAATATGCCTTAAAATTTGACCGTTTGGCAAAGTTTACCAAGGAACTGGTGCCCACTGATGGGACCAGGAGAAAAAGATTCCTCCAGGGGCTACAGCCCAGGGGTTACTACCTATGCACAGGTGGTTAAGAAGGCACTCACAGCTAAGAGTGCAGAGACTAAGATCTGGCGTGACAGTGCAGCTAGAAAGGATTTCAGGAGGACAGTTCCTCCATTTGTGGGTTCTGGTAGGGGTGTTGGCCCCAGTGATCAGAAGAGGAAGGTTCCTGATACCTTCCCAGTTCCAGGTCTTGACAGGAGACCCCGTGGTATTACAATGGGTTGTCCTGGGGGTAGTGAAGCCTGGAAGACTCGTCCTGAATGCCCTAGATGCAAGAGGCGCCATTTGGGAGAGTGTAGGGCAAAGGCCTGCTACTTGTGTGAAGCAGTGGGTCATCTTAAGAAAGATTGCCCTCAGGTAGGGAAAGAAGAACCCAGGAAGGTGGACAGCTCAGCTCGAGTGTTAGCGTTGACTCAAGCAGAAGCTGAGGCTTCCCCCTCAATTGTTACAGGTCAGCTTCTTAGTGCTAGAATCCCTTATAATGTGTTGATTGATTCTGGTGCTACACATTCCTTTGTTGCTAGTAGCATTATTGATAGATTGTGTAGACCTTGTGATTTCTATGCTGTGGGATTTGGTACTTTGTTACCCACTGGAGAGTTAGTGGTATCTAGGAGATGGGTCAGATCTTTGCCAATGACAGTGGAGGGCAGAGAGTTATCAGTGGACTTGATAGAGTTGGTTATGACTGACTTTGATATGATACTGGGTATGGATTGGTTGGCAAAGTATGGGGCAACTATTGACTGCAGAAGGAAGATGGCCACCTTTGAGCCTGAAGGTGAGGATCCTTTTGTGTTTGTTGGTGCTGTGCATGGACCTCGCATTCCTATGATTTCTGTGTTGAGGGCCAGGGATCTATTGCAAAGAGGATGCATTGGGTTCTTAGCCAGTGTGGTTGACACCACTCAGGTCATGTCAGTGAAACCAGAGGATACTAGACTTGTATGTGAATTCCTGGATGTATTTCCAGAAGATTTGCCAGGATTGCCACCACATAGGGAAATTGAGTTCGTTATAGAACTGGCACCAGGGACGGAGCCAGTTTCTAGAGCACCATACAGAATGGCCCCAGCTGAATTGAAAGAATTAAAGGTACAGTTGCAAGAGCTGTTAGACTTGGGTTTTATTAGACCTAGTTTCTCACCTTGGGGTGCGCCAGTTCTGTTTGTGAAAAAGAAGGATGGTTCTCTGAGAATGTGTATAGATTACATAGAACTGAATAAGTTGACAATTAAGAATAAGTATCCTTTGCCAAGGATAGATGACCTGTTCGATCAGTTGCAAGGTAAGAAGGTATTCTCAAAGATCGACCTTCGTTCTGGTTATCATCAATTGAGGGTCAAGGAGGGAGACATACCGAAGACTGCCTTTCATACTAGGTATGGGCATTATGAGTTTCTAGTTATGTCATTTGGATTGACTAATGCCCCTGCTACTTTTATGGAGCTGATGAACAAAGTGTTCAAGGATTATTTAGACCAGTTTGTGATCATCTTCATCGATGATATTCTGGTATATTCTCAGACTGAGTTAGAGCATGAGCAGCATCTGAGGTTGGTTCTTCAGAGACTGAGAGAACACAGGCTGTTTGCTAAATTCAAGAAGTGTGAGTTCTGGTTGTCTCAGGTATCCTTTCTTGGACACATTGTCAGTAAGGAGGGGATTAAGGTAGATCCAACAAAGATTGAAGCGGTCAGAGATTGGCCAAGGCCAAAGAATGCTTCTGAGGTTAGAAGTTTCCTTGGATTGGCAGGTTATTACAGGCGTTTCGTGGAAGGGTTCTCAAAGATTGCTAGTGCTTTGACTGAGTTGACACGCAAGAGCCAGAAATTTGTGTGGTCAGATAAATGTGGGAACAGCTTCCAGGAATTGAAGCAGAGATTGATTACAGCTCCGATTCTGAGTCTTGCGACAGATCAGGAGAAGTTTGTGATTTACTGCGATGCTTCTCATCAGGGTTTGGGCTATGTTTTGATTCAATCAGAGAAGGTAATTGCTTATGCTTCTCGTCAGCTGAAGGAGTATGAAAAGAGATATCCCACTCATGATTTAGAGTTGGCGGCTGTGGTTTTTTCTTTGAGGATATGGAGGCATTATCTCTATGGAGAGAAGTGTGAGATCTATACAGACCACAAGAGCCTGAAATACTTCTTCACCCAGAAAGACCTGAACATGAGGCAAAGACGTTGGCTGGAGTTAGTAAAAGATTATGATTGTGAGATTCTGTTTCATCCAAGAAAAGCCAACGTGGTAGCTGATGCTTTAAGTCGGAAGGGTCCGGGGCAGATTCATGGTATGAGGCTGATAGCCAGAGAATTAGCAGATGATATGACCAGAGCTGGTATAGGGTTGCTGGTGGGCCAGTTGGCTAACATTACGCTACAGTCTACGCTGTTGGAGAGAATCAAAGAAGGTCAGTTGAGTGATCCACAGCTGATCAATATCAGAGAGGATGTTCTGGATGGAGCATCCAAAGATTATACAGTGTCTGAGATAGGCTTGTTGAGATACAAAGGGCAGATATGTGTTCCGTTAGACACTGCATTGAGGCGAGAGATTCTGGATGAATCTCATACTACACCTTACTCGTTGCATCCAGGCACCACGAAGATGTATCAGGGTGTGAGATCGTTGTATTGGTGGCCAGGGATGAAGAGAGATGTAGTAGAGTATGTGGCTAAGTGCTTGACATGTCAACAGGTCAAGGCTGAGCATCAGAGGCCGGCAGGGTCATTGCAGCCTCTGGATATTCCAGAGTGGAAGTGGGAAGACATCACAATGGATTTTGTGGTGGGCTTACCCAGGACTACTGGTCAACATGATTCTATTTGGGTGATAGTGGATCGCTACACCAAATCAACTCACTTTCTGCCAGTGAGGACTACTTATACAGTTGATCAGTATGCAGATCTCTATGTGAGAGAGATCGTGCGCCTCCATGGAGCACCTAGGTCGATCGTGTCAGATCGGGACCCCACTTTTACTTCCAAGTTCTGGGGGAGTTTGCAGAAAGCCATGGGGACACAGTTGAAGTTCAGTACAGCTTATCATCCTCAGACAGATGGGCAATCTGAGAGGACAATTTAGATTCTGGAAGACATGCTGAGAGCATGTGTGCTGGACTTCGGTGGATCTTGGAGTAAGTATCTACCTTTGATAGAGTTCTCCTATAACAACAGTTATCAATCTACCATTAGAGTAGCACCTTATGAGATGTTGTATGGTAGGAAGTGCAGATCTCCCATTCATTGGGATGAGACAGGTGAAAGGAGATACTTAGGCCCTGAGGCAGTCCAGAGGACCAGTGAGGCTATTGAGAAGATTAGAGCTCGGATGCTCGCTTCTCAGAGTAGACAGAAGAGCTATGCAGATCCCAAGCGCAGGAACGTGGAGTTCCAAGTGGGAGACTATATTTTCCTCAGAGTCTCACCATGGAAAGGGGTGAGAAGGTTTGGGAAGAAAGGCAAGCTGAGCCCTAGATTTATAGGTCCATTTGAGATCCTGGAGAGGATTGGTTAGATGGCTTACGAATTGGCTTTGCCTCCGGCATTGTCTGCCGTGCATAATGTGCTTCATGTATCAACTCTTCGGAGGTATGTATCTGATGTGAGCCATATCTTGAGTTATGAAGATCTGGAGCTTGAACCAAATCTCTCTTTTGAGGAGCAGCCAGTTCAAATACTTGACAGAAAAGACAAGGTCCTCATGAATAAGACGATACCTTTGGTTAAGGTATTGTGGAGGAACAACAAGGTCGAGGAAGCGACCTAGGAGCTGGAGTCAGATATGCAGAGTAAGTATCCCGAGCTGTTCAGGTAAATTTTGAGGACGAAATTTCAGTAAGGAGGGGATAGTTGTAATGCCCCGAATTCTCCGATGTGGTTTAGTGGCGGTTAGTAAGCCGGGAGGGCCATAACTATTTAATTACGCCATTAAATGAATATACGCATGTTTATGTGAATTATATTATAATATGATGATATATGCATGCATGTGGGTCCACATTTGAAATATTATGTTGTTCTGATCACTTGGCCCATTGAGGGTAAATTTGTGTATTTGGGTGCATGATGTGATTTGTGAATAAGATTCCATCATTATGGAGATATATTCGAGCTATTCGGCATGAGACGGTTATACTTAGTGGATTAGCGGTTTTGTCATAACATGGTCAATTTTGGGGTAACAGGAATGTTTATTTGATGATAAATTGGGAATATTTGAGATCAGGGTGAAATTCTGGAGATTTTGACTATAATGTCCCCGGGGGTATTTTCGGGACCCCGAGCATTAGGTTTTATTTGAGGTACTTAAGCTTGAAGTAGCTGTCAGATAGAACGTACGATTAGAACACCTCTCGTTCTCCTTCGTTAGTTCATTTTTGCCACCCGAAGCATATTTGAAGAAATCGTGAGTTCTAGGAGTCAGAATCAGGTGAGGATCGAGGCATAGCAATCCTAGGAAATATTGGAAGCTTCTTGACCGAAGGATTTGACAAAAAATAACCTAATCGAAGGTAATCTAAGTTTAAAGTTGTGAGTTTTTAGAGTTTCTAAGCTTTGAATTGGACTTTGTGAATTGTTGGGTTTTCGATTCGTTTGAACCTTGGGTTTTGAGGGTTTTGGTGCATTGGGAAGCTTGGGAACTTTGATTTGATGATTGGGGAATGTTTAGGTATGTTTTTGGAGGCTTTGGAGTGTTAAGAACACGTTTGGGAATGGCCTAGAGTTGAGGGCCGCGGCCCTGCTTCGAAGAAGCAGGTGGGGGAAGGCGCACCTGTTGGGCGTTGCGGCCCTTGATGGAGGGCACCGCAGCCCTTGCTTCAGGGAACTCTGGGGGCCATGACCCAAGGTGCTAGGGCCACAGCCCTTGCCCAGTTTTCGCCCCATTCGCTTGTTTTGACCCCGGGAACCTAATTTTAGGCCTCGGGAGTGTCCTTACTACTTGGATTAGTTTGGATTGATCTCTCGGCTGCTAGATATTGGTTTGAGAACCTTTGATTATCATGTGATTGATGGTATCCTATAATGTGTTATGATTAGGTAACCGCTAAAGGACTAAAAGCTAAACTTTTCTCAAGGGTCGTTCTTTTGTTCATTCTAGCTCGAATCCGAGGTAAGAAAACTACACCCCAAATGTGACATGCATGGTTATTCATGAGGCATGTTAGTTGTATAAATGTGGACATGAATTGATTGTGGAATACTTAGCAAATCTTGCTCACTTGTGCATGGTACTGGCTCATTAGTCAGATTTGGCAAAGGTGCTAGTATCAACTGTGAAGCTGTGACTCATTAGTCAGGTTCGGCTGTGGTACTGGGCACTGGTCACATTGCGCTGACTCATTAGTCAGGACGGCCTTAGCGTGTTCAACGCAAGCCAATAAAGATTAGATCTAATCGACTTTCTGCATTGGATGACTCAAAGGGCATTAGTGCCGGACCGACCTCAAGTTCGATGAATATTATAAGCGCTTGTGTGGCTTACCCGTCAGTCACTCATTTGTTAAAGTAGGGACTTACCCATCAGTCTCTCATTTGTTGAAGGCTAGTGACTTACCCATCAGCCACTCTTCCATTTGAATTAGTGACCTGCTTGTCAGTCACTCAGTATGGTTTACCAAAACCTCAAAGTGATATTCACTCATCTATTTGAAAGCTATGAGCTCTGTGTGATTATAATAATAATCATGTGATGGTGTTTACATATAATGCAATGTTTTCTTGCTGGGCTTTGGCTCATGGGTGCTATGTGGTGCAGGTAAAGGAAAAGAAAAGCTCACCTAGCCTTGAGTGGAGAGCTTAGGTGGTGATGTTTACATATGCGGCCGCTTGGCCACCACGGCCAAGGAGTTCTCAGAGGAACTAGGGGATTACCCTATTTTTGCCGCTTAGGTCGGCGGGGTTTGAAATTTTGGAACAGTAATAACATTTTTGAGTTGTAAATAACTTGTAAATGTTCTTATGGGCCCATGAACAATTTTATGTATTAAATAAAACATATCCTTTCCTTTTACTTGGTTTTCACCTTAATCTGTTAATAACATTTAGAACACGTTTTTAACCAAAGGACTCAGGCAATGAGTCAAATTTCCGGTTCACCGTTCACCGTAACTGTTCTAGGGTAACCAGGGCATTACAAAAGATAAGGTATAAATTAGGAATAATGTTAGGTGCACCAAAAATATGCACATAAATATTAGTGATATTTACACATAACATTTATTTAATGAAAAAAATAACAATTTTACTGTTACAAGAGATTTTTTACATTTATACGGTATTACTAAATTAATTTCTTTTATACGGACTCAACAAGTCTATCCCCAAGTCTACAACCAGTTCGTCAAGAGCTGCTATCGGGAGTGTGCGCGAAGTCACCATCATTACGGGGCTGCCCGCGCGAATAGAGTGTTGAGATGCTTGAAGAGCTCGACGACGATACTCGAGTCATGTTGTTTCACATAATCGGTGGGGACCAACCGGTCGACGATTTTAGTCTAGGAGGAGGAGGAGGAAGGTGGCGCTGCTAGTAAGACGATGGTGGTGGAGTCGTGCGTGGTGGATGTTCCCGCGGGAAGTAGCGTTGAGGATACTTGCACGTTCGCTGATTCCATTATACGGTGTAACTTTTAGTCATTGGCTAGAACGCTAAAAAAAATGGTTGTTGACAGTGCAAGTAACCTTTGGATGAGTGAAGTAGTTGTGCAAGTGTTTTTCTGTAACAGATGATGAGCAAATTTTGTTCTCTTTCAAGTCAGGTAAATCCAAAATTTTGTTGATTATACATATATATAAATATATATAATATAAAAGTCTTTTTTCTTTGATGAGATATTATTATTATTATTAATATTTTGATATGCATCCTCTTTTTTCCATTACAATTATAATTCTGCATGCATATCTCTTTAACAAAGAGAGAAAGTTGTGTGCACCTACTTCTATAGTGAGAATATTATTATTACTATATTAATGTTAAATGTAAATAAAATCATATATCTCTATTTTTATATATAATATATACTTTAATTTATTAAAAGATATGTATGTGATATAAGTCTAATGATATCCACATGTGACACACAATTATATATTATGTATTGGAGCTAATATTTAATAAATATATGTTTCTTGTTTCTACCAAACAAAATTATTGTTTTGTTGTTGTTTTTTAGCTTATGTTGGGTTGATGCAATGTTTTGGTTGTATTGTTGTGAAGTTGATGTCTAGTTGATTTTAAGTTGTTTTTTTAACACTATTATTTAGGTTTTAGATTTATGTATAGTTGTCTAATATGTGGGGTTGTTGTTTTTGTGTTGTTTAGATTTTATGTATAATTTTTTTCATGTTGATTTTTAGTTGTTTAAGTTTATTTATAGTTGTTCTATTGATGCCTATTTGTTGTTTAGTTGTTTGCAGAAATATTTTGATTTAAAAAAATAACATGTTAGTATGCAATGAGTTAATGTTTAGTTATTATCTTATTGTTGTTTTTTGTTGTTTCATTGACACCGTATTTTTGTAAATATAAAATTTAAAAAAACGTATTTTTGAAAACTTAAGTTAGTATTTTTTTTTTTTTTAAATTTCTTTTTACACAATTTCTTAAAAAGTTTAGCACAAAATATTTATTAGTCATTGTGTAAAAAAAGAAATTTTAAAAAATTTATGTAGTTACTTAAAAGTGGTGGAGGAAAAGAAGAAGGTATATGGAGGAGTAATATTTAACATATTCATAATGTAATTTTTTTTGTTTTGTTTTGTGGCAGTAATTCTAGAACATTCTTATTCTAGTAAATTATTGGGAAAGATCATTCCTCCAACTTCGAGTCTTATCCTATTTGTTTAAACTGATATTCTAATACTTTTTGTCGTCATTTCCACTTTCCCGTATTTTATAATTACCGTGATGTGGTTAATACCGTATGCTGAATTATTGCCATTTACCATTTACTTGTACTTGTTGTGTCATCATGTAAGTAATTGATATTGTTTCCTAGGTTATTGTCCTATAATTCTGCTATAAAACTCTGGTGGAACTCAATTTGGAAACTCAAAGTCCATTCTAGAATTTTTTTAAAAAAATTATCTTGAAAGTAAGTCACAACTAATTGCTCACAAATACTAATCACATTAAGAAAGGCCAATATAAACTCCATAATGAATCTCTTCCACATGTTCTTTAGTCATGCGCTCACTCAAAAAATATTTCAGAAGGGTTGCATTTTTATCATTTGCTCCCCCCACTTGCAATTCTGATAATTGTTTTGATTACATACTCCAAGTTGAAGAGAATCTTTCAAGGGATAATTTCCTTTAGCACTTGGTGCATTATAATAATACTTACAGACATGACTTGTTATAAACATGATCTGCACTCTCTGTTGGTCATTTTTTATTGTTCCTCCGTTATTAATGCTAGCAATAAGCAATGCTTCTCATTTTAATGACTGTGGTTCAATTATTGAGGACATTCTTGAGGCTCCAAACATCAAGGACTGCACTAAGTAATTACACTCTTTCAGAGGTTCTACAACACCATGGCTCATGCTATTGATCAATCCGCTTTAAAATTCTCTATAAACTGTTCTTGGATTGGGGTTACCCCGTGTGCATCTGCCTTTGTCTTGGAAGATTTTCCTTTTCCTCCCAATAACCACCAAACCAAAATACAAGAACTAGAACAACATCAAAACGGCATCAATAAATAAATAATGAATAAGGTACAAAAACCTATTCAAAGGTTCCATTTTGGTGAAATGGACTACTATGGAACCTTGGAGCCTATGTTTGAAAGGCACCGTTACTGCCAAAATTTATCAGAACCTAAGCGAGCAACACAATTCATCTTGGCAAAAATCCATGATTGGATATTGCAATCTCAAAAGCTTGCATTCTTTCACCATAGGCCAAACCATTGCGATCATAAGATGATATTTCATTCACGTTGAGATCATTACAAGTCTTGATCAGCTCCTCACCAACGCGTTTAGCTGCATCCTATAACACATCAAGGCAGAAATGTTGTAAGCAAAACAGATGAGTTTCTTTATGTCTGCCTTTCAAGAACAATTGATAATGAATGTCTTTAGTCCCGAAGAGGGTAAATAATACTTACAATGGTGCTAAAATGAGGATTCTGACGAATCGATTTCTGCATAGTGCTACCATAAAACAGACACTTCTTATTTTGATCATCTACCAGCATAGCATACAACTGCTTGTCTGAACAAATACAGAAAGTCTCGGTTTTGTAGGCGTGCCATTAAACTGGAGAAAAGTTACAGAAATATAGTTTTAGTAGATTAACAAACAATTATAAGAGATGACATTCATTCCAAAAGCTTAATCTATACTGAAATTATTTCTTTGTAACTAGGTGTAAACAAAAATGTTACACAAAAAAGAGCCAAAAGAAACATATAGAAGGGGCAAAAAATATGATAATCAGAAAGATGAAACTTTTGTCACCAACCGTGTAGGACTTCTCATCATACTTAAATTTATCAATCCAGTATTCTCTAATTGCTGGCAGAACATAAATGAGTATAAGAATGGAAACCAATTTCATCAAACTCTACTTTCCATTCCTGTATAATAAAATAGACAATCACTGAATATCAAAATAGTTTTAACACTTTAGAAGAAAATTTACCTTCGTTTGCATTCTTCGGTTCCAAATTTTCAGGCTTTCCTTTCTGGTATTTTCCCTGGCACTAATCACCAATGGCTTCAAAGTTAAATCTGTAGCAAATGTAACTAATTATAGTCAACTAATTTTGCTTTGTTAAGGATAAATAGGTACATAATAACTAATATTAAGCCCTCACTTAAACAGTCTTAGAGATTTTTTTTTTCATTATTTGTGAGAGTAATGCAAGAGCATGCAGTGTCACATACAAGTTAACCTAAAACACATCTATATATGAAAACTGTGAAATAAAAGTAACTTACTTCTACTGTGCATAATTTTAGATGGTGCTACGAAGATTCCACAAAGATTGGGTCTTCTAAGCTGCAATGTGGAAACATTTACAAGATCCATGCCGTGTTCTTTTACAAATCTCTAATTACCCAGAAACAATTTATTGCTTTAAAACCTTCACCTGCAAGTTCTCCATCGAGCTCAGAATAAAAACAAGTGCCGTAAAATTGGATGACAAATAAAAAAGCGATGCATTGAGGAATTTCATCGAACAGTGCATGTTCATGGGTATATCCTAAAAACACACATTTAATTGACCTAGGCTGCAATTTTCCCATGTTTTGGTTTGCATATGCAGTGCACCCAAAAACTCTAAGATGTGATAAATCTGGTTGTTTATTTGACCTCATATACTAAGGGTTACTAAACTCTATTGCACTTGATGGGCTCCAATTCACTAGATAAGTGGTTGTAATTAAAGCCTCTACCCAAAATTTCTTAGAAAGACCTGAACTAATTAATAGATATAAAGTTTCTATCATAAAAAAAAATTAATATATTAGATTTAAGGAAGTACTCAGATCTCTACAAACTATTTTTTATTATCATTACATATACACACAAACAAAGCAGAGATGAATCAAGGGAAAGAGTTAACTGTGGCGGAGTCAGCAGTCAAAACTTGCAAATGAGGCGAAAAAGGGAGAAGCTTGACGGAGGTGGTGCCGAAGCTTGACTGAGGTTTTTCTGAAGCTTGCGATGGAGGCAGAGATGGAATGAAGCTTGCGTAGGGTAGTGGTGTCGTAGCTTGCGTCAGTGGCGGAGATGGTAGAAGTTTGCGATGATGGCGATGTAGAGGCTTGCGACGGTAGTGGTGTCAAAGCTTGGAAACGGTGGCAGAGATGGCTGCAGCTTGTGACGATGGTCGTGTCCAAGCTTGCGACGGTAGTGGTGTCATGAAGCTTGCAACGGTGACGGAGATGGCTGTAGTTTGTGATGATGGTGGTGCTGAAGCTGTGATGATGTGGTGCCGAAGCTTGCGACGGTGGCGGAAATGGCTGAAGCTTGCGAGTTTGCGACGATGGTTATGCCGAAGCTTGACGAAGGTGGTGCCAAAGCTTACTCTGGAGGGTGGCGGCTCAATAAAGAAACAAAGATGAGATGAATAACTTTATGTAATATGTACTGTAGAGAGAAGGAAAACCCTTATATAATGGGCTTGGCCTTTTTTTTCTTTTTTTTTTGTTTGGAAAAGGGGCTTCACCTTTCTAGTTATAGCAATATTTAAAGTTATTACTTCGATTGTTTAATATTTTTTTAGGGCACGATTTGTGTGTTCTTAATACTCTTTGAGAGTCTTAAAAAAAATTCTTTAAGAATCCTCAATGAGTGTTCTAAAAAGTCTAAGAACTTTTGTTAAAATAAAATTCAAACTTTTAGGACACATAAGTTTTTAGGGCTCGTACTACGTGTCTTAAAAGAAATTATTTAAGGATTATCAATGAGTGTCCTAAAAAGGCCAAGAGTTGTTTTTATAGTTCGTATCTAGGTGAATACCCTAAAAAAATGTCATAAAAACCTATTTTTGTAGTAATGGTAATTACATGCAAATGGATTTACATGATAAAAGATGGGGTCAAAGCTGGAGAAGAAGTCAAGTACAAGGCTAGGTTTGTTGCAAAAGGGTTTACACAAAGGGAAGGCTTAGACTACTCTAAGATTTTTGCTCCCATGGTCAAGTATAAAACCTATCAGAATAATGTTGTCGTTAGCTACTTAGTACAACTTGGAATTAGAGCAAATGGATGTAGTTACAACTTTCTTAAATGGAGAGTTAGAGGAGACTATACATATGGAGTAGCCTGAAGGATATGTGAACAACTTTGATAAAGACAAAGTTTGTTTAATAAAGAAGTCTCTCTACGGATTAAGACAAGCACCTCAACAGTGGAATAAAACATTCAATGAGTTCATGACTGAATTGGGATTCACTAGGAGCATGTATGACACATGTTTATACTTAAAACGAAATAACATATTGACTCCTAGGTATCTTTTACTCTATGTTGATGATATGCTCCTGATAAGCAAGAATAAAGGAAAAATAAAAGATTTGAAGGAAGCACTTAAAACTAAGATTGATATGAAGGATTTAGGGATAACAAACAAAATATTGGGAGTGAATATCATAATAGAAAGATTACGAAATGTTCTAACACTGAATCAAAGGATTTAGTTGGAGAAGCTAGTTGATAAGTTTTCCATGAATGATGCTAGATCTGCTAGCATGCCTTTGCCAAGCCAGCTACCACTTACGACTGAACAAAGTCCTAAAACAGATGAGGAAATAAATTATATGAGTAAAGTCCCTTACTCTACAGTAGTAGATTCAATTATGTACTTAATGCTAAGGACAAGACATGACCTTGCTTACTCTGTTAGCTTGCTCAATAAATATATGTCAAATCCAGCTAAAACTCATTGGACATCAATGAAACATGTTCTAAGATATATAACAAGTACAAAAGATCTGAGATTAAAGTACAAGAAACATGGAGACACAATTGAGGTGGAAGGTTATGTAGATGTTGACTTTTCAAGGGATAAAGATTCAAGAAAATCTACTGTGTTTATGGTCTCTGGGAATTGTGTTAGTTGGAAATCTCAATTACAACCAATAGTAACTCTCTCAACAATTGAAGCTGAATATGTGTTGCTACCGAGGCCATCAAAGAAGCTCTTTGGATACACAAGCGTTACTAAAGGAATTGAAGCTCTTTAATGGAACTGCTACATTTTATTCCGATAGTCAAAGTGTAGTGCATCTCTGTAGAAATCGTGTATTCCACTTGTTGACGCAATTTTTCGCTAACAGTGGATTAAGAAATTCGACAACAGAGATATTAGGCTTCCTTACTAAGGAGTGATTAGACAAATGAACAATATCACAAACACTCACACTTTAACGTGGTTCAATGGTTAAAATCAATCTAGTCCACGAGACAATCTTATTAATCTCTTTAAGGCTCTGGGTGAAATTGTTTCTTACAATTTCAGCAGAGTTTCTGTATATCAAGAAGCTGCCCCTTTTTCTATCCATTCCCCTGATATTTATCGAGAGTTTTCCTGGACAGTTTTGGGTAACCGCATGCATAAATATGGTAAATAATAAATCAGAATAATCTCCCATTTACAAAGGGATATGATTGCCTATGGAATATACATCTGTTATCTCGAGTAATAAATGTATAATAAAATCTGGGCATTGATGAGTGTATAAGGAATTTTTGAGTCTTTTGTGATCTTTCACCATGCGTCATGATCAGGCTTCCACGAGCTGAACACTTCCTTCGAGATGGATGTCAGAGAGATAACCTAACCTGACACGGGCCAAGTTCAGTCTAGAAGGCGATCTAGCCATCACACATCTCGAACTAGGTTGTTGGTGCAAGAGGCGATCTGGAGATTATCTGGTTATCGTACTGTCAAGTATGACTCGAGTTGATCACACCAGAGTTAGCTAAATGTTCTACCTGTACACTTTCTCTATGCACTTATCTGCCAGCTGTACTCCGGGCTGAGTGATTCAGCTCGTATTTATTTTGGGATACAACATTTGCTCCCAAGCTCCTACTCGTGCATGACGTCACCTATGACACACAGTGGGGGATTTTAGGCTTTTGTTATGTGAAATCGTGCCACCCACTACTTGAGTGCTAAACACGTGTCAGTCTATAATAGGTGCCTGTTCAGGTTTCAAGTATTGTGACAATTGTCCTGTCAACTTTTTGTTGCCGCAGGGGTTGTTTAATCTAGGCCCTTGGATCTTAAAGTTTACATATAAATAGGAGAAACAGACCTGAACCTCACCACCTTTGCATTAAAAAAAATTCCCTTTCTTTCTCAAAGCACCTTCAGAAACCTTCGACATTCTCTCATTCTTCAGAAGCTTTCAGGCTACTTGTAACGACCCAAATTCGCTAATAAGGCTTAAGGGCCTTGTAACGCCCTAGATAGCCAAGACCGCTACACTGTGTGTTTATTAAGTGCTGGACTTGCTAATTAAGTCATTTAATTAAAAATGTGTTGTTGAAACTATAAAGGAACTAGGGTTAAAATGTTTCGGTCTCAAAAGTCATAGTTTTCATTAAGAAACACTATCTGTTTACACGGGATCCCAAAAATAATAAGTATAAAGACCGTTTACAAAGGGTCATAAGGTTTAGACACAATATCAAGCCATAATAAGGCAAAACAAATAGTTAGGCAATCCATGTCCTAATCCACTCCTTGACCATCGATCGAACAGCTGGCTATGTACATTCAACCCCACAGCTCTCCATCTCAGGATAGGTCCAGCTTGCCTTTGCCTTTACCTGCACCACGTAGCACCCGTGAGCCAAGGCCCAGCAAGAAAACACAACAGCAGAGCATAAGCAATCAACAGACAAATCAATATTTCATATTGCATCACATATTCTCAACCATATAAGCATTCAGTATAATCAAGTATTCCACATACTAAACATATCAACTCATATCATATATTAGTTCACAAATGATAACTAGGGCTAGCGCCCTCAGGCCGCCCCCTCCGTTATCCCACTGACTCCGGATTGCTTAAACCGAGCTCAGTGAATATTAAGCTGTCATCGGCTACCAGTGGCCAAGCCGTGCCCTGTGCGCAAATATTTTGTACGACACCCTTAGGTTGCTATCACATGTCCCATGGCGTGATACCATCATTGACATAATATAAGTATCGGGAGCACTTAGTCCCATCACAATCATATAACTGGGTGCAGTTTTCTTACCTTTCAACTCGCTAGCTTTGATCTCTCGACTCCTTGAGCACGATCCCCCTCGAGCCCTAGCGCTCACCTAAACACAACCATAGGCCAAAGTCATCATCAATCCTCAAGTCCAAAACCTAGCCTCGGGGCCAATCCCGAGCCCCCGGGAAGTCCTAGTTCCACCAAACAAGGTGGTGAAAGCAGGGCAGCGCTACAGTGCTCTTAGGAGGGCACTACAGTGCTACAAACAGAAGCAAAATCCCCTCAGCATGCAAGGCCTAGCGCTACAATGCCCAAAGGCTAGCGCTGTAGCTAGTCACAGACAGGCACCACCTCAGTTTTCCCCCCTGCGATTCCCTCGAGCCAAACTCAACCAAAACTTCTCCAAACCTTCACCAAACTCAAAAAAAAACCTTATGAACATACTCCACTCATCCCAAGCACCCTATATACTCAAAACCCAAACACATGCATCCCTAATCCCAAAATTCACCATAGCTGACCCTAAGTTCAGAAACTCAGCAAAAGCAGTCAAAACATCATAGTTAGAAGCTTAGAATTCATACCTTTAATGGGATTTCGATTTCAAGACAACCTCTACACCACCTTAGCTTGCTCTTCCTCAACCTTTGCCCTGAATTCCCTAAAGTTCCCATCAAACTCAGTTTATGCACCACAATTCAAAAACCAAAACCAGAAACTGAAGAAACTATAGAACCTTACCTCAAGTGTTAGGGTGTTCCTGCTAAACCTCTGCCAATTCTCCAAGCCTAGCTTAGGATTCTTGATGCTTAGCCTAACCCAGCTCTCCTCTGAGCTTTGCTCCAAGAAAGCCCCAGAAAAGTGGTGAGAGAACCACAAACCGACCCAAGAGAATACAACTATGTTTTCCCTTCCTTTTCTCTTTTCTTCCTTTTCCTTCTTTTCTCTCTTTCAGACTTCTATACTTTTCTACAGCTTCCACTAACATAAAGCCTCAGTAATTCCCATCTTTAAAAAGCCAAATGACCTTAATGCCCTCCCCTTTATTTCTAACCCTTTAATCCACTTAAGGGCATTTTAGTCATTTTATCCAATTCCCGCTAATTCCTCGAGTGTCGCTAATATTTACCGCTTAATTCCCAATACCTAATTATTCACCAATAATATTCCTCGATGTCAAAATAGACCCCAATATACTCACTAAATTCCCATTTATACCCCTAGGCTCACCCCGAGCCGGGTATAAATCCCCGCCATGACTTTTTCGCTACTTTGCTCACCAGGATCGTCTCGAGTCACAGATCACAGATATATCCACATAATAATGTGGTCTCGACAATTATCACATATATCAATACAGTTACGCCCATAATGGCCAAAATTACGATTATGCCCTTCTAACCTAATCAGGGCCTACATGCATACTAATACACATAGTCATGCATCTCAAATATTCAAATAGTCATATAACACGCTTAAATCATAATCATGCATTTTACTCATTAAAGTCACACATAATTCCCATTATGCCCTCCAGGCACACTAATCAAGGCCCTTAAGCCTTATTAGCGAATTTGGGTCGTTACAACTATCCCCTCCTAATGAGAATTTCGTCCTCGAAATTTACCTGAACAACTCGGGATACTGATCCCGCATCGCTGTCTCAAGCTCCCAGGTCGCCTCCTCGACCTTACTGTTTCTCCACAATACTTTAACAAGAGGAATCGTCTTATTCCGCAATACTTTATCTTTTCGATCCAAGATCTGAACTGGTTGCTCCTCATAAGCCAAATCTGTCTGTAACTCCAAATCTTCATACCTCAACACATGAGTCACATCTGAGACGTACTTTCGAAGCATAGAAACATGGAATACGTCATGAACTCCAAACAATGATGGTGGAAAGGCTAATCTGTAAGCCACCTGACCAATCCTTTCCAGGATCTCGAATGGTCCAATGAATCTAGGGCTTAGCTTGCCCTTCTTACCAAACCTCCTCACCCCTCGCAATGGTGAAACTTGGAGAAAGACGTGGTCCCCAACCTGAAACTCCACGTCCCTACGCTTAGGATCAGCGTAGCTTTTCTGTCTGCTCTGGGAAGCAAGCATTCTAGCCCGGATCTTCTCTATACCTTCACTTGTCCTCTGAACCATGTCCGGCCCCAAATATCTCTTTTCACCCATCTCATCCCAATGAATGGGTGATATACACTTCCTCCCATATAACATGTCATAGGGAGCCACTCCAATCGTTGATTGATAACTATTGTTATACGAAAATTCAATCAACGGAAGATACTTACTCCATGAACCCTCAAAATCAATCACACATGCTCTGAGCATATCCTCTAATACCTGGATCGTCCTCTCAGACTATCCATCAGTCTGAGGATGAAAGGCTGTACTGAACTTCAACTGAGTCCCCAAAGCCTTCTGCAAACCACCCCAAAACTTGAAAGTGAAGATAGGATCCCGGTCTGACACTATAGACTTAGGAACCCCATGGAGACGTACGATTTCCCTCACATACAACTCAGCATACTGATCCACAGTATATGTCGACCTCACTGGAAGAAAATGGGCTGACTTGGTGTATCTATCCACTATCACCCACACCGAATCATGAAGCCCCACTGCCCTGGGTAAACCTCCCACAAAATCTATAGTAATGTCCTCCCATTTCCATTCAGGAATACCCAAAGGCTGAAGCAACCCTGCCGGTCGCCGATACTTAGCTTTCACCTACTGACAGGTTAAGCATCTGGCAACGTACTCTACCACATCCTTCTTCATCCCGGGCCACCAATATAAAGTCTGTAGATCCTGATACATCTTCGCGGTACCCAGATGAAGTGAGTACGGCGTCGTATGAGACTCATCTAGTATCTCTCATCTGATCCCCTCATCAGCTGGAACAAAAATCCGTCCCTGATACCGAAGTAGTCCAACCTCAGGAGCAGAATAGTCCTTAGCTACTCCTGCTAAGACATCCTCTCTAACCCTCTGTAACTGAGCGTCTGCCAATTGCCCTTCTCTGATCCGCTCTAGCAGGGTCGACTGCAGAGTAATACTAGCCAACCGGCCTACCACCAACTCTATCCCTGCTCTAACCATCTCATCAGCTAACTCCCTTGAGATCTGAACAGAACTATACAACTGACCTGGACCTCTGCGGCTCAATGCATCTGCCACCACATTGGCTTTCCCCGGATGGTAAAGAATATCACAATCATAATCCTTTACCAACTCTAGCCAACGCCTCTGTCTCATGTTCAGGTCTTTCTGTGTAAAGAAATACTTCAGGCTCTTATGATCAGTGTATACCTCGCACTTCTCCCAGTGTCGCCAAATCTTCAATGCGAATACCACCGCTGCTAACTCCAAATCATGGGTAGGATACCGCTGCTCATACTCCTTCAGCTGTCATGATGCATAAGCTATAACCTTCTCATTCTGCATCAACACACAGCCTAAACCCAGCCTTGATGCATCGCAGTAAACAACAAACTTCCCTTCCCCCGAAGGAAGACTCAACACTGGCGCTGTAATAAGTCGTCGCTTCAACTTTGTTGATCCCAAAAGAGGGTGTTTTAATATTTAAACTCGCAAGTGCACGAATCGTTTCAGAATATAATGTTCATGTAAGTACGAGGTCGAACCCATGGGAGTTGACTAACATCAAAAGAAACTATTTCAAACAAAGCAAGAATATTCTAACCTAGTTCCAAATATTTGATGAGATTTTGTTTTAAAAAAAATAAAAGACAAGTAATAAAAAGATTTAAGATTAAATAGAAAAATGGTTTTCAAATGAGATATGTAAAATAAGATTATTAAGATTTTAGAATCCACAAAATGCAAGTTCAATAGTATTTATAAGTATATTGATTCCCAAGTTTAGATATAGTTGAAATAAATCACACTATACTTTTTCTTAAAATACATTTTCTATTCAAGCACAAGTTTCTTTTAAAAAATGTAGGATTTTTCTTCACTTATATAAGATATAATTTCTAAGCATTAGTTGTGTTACAACCTAATGAAACTATAAAAAATCAAAGAGATTATGTTTAGGCAAAATATGATGCTTATGCTCTAAGAATTAGATGTGAACAATTTAATGAAAAACATTTAATCAAAGAATATCATATTTTTGCATAATGAAGAACTAAGTGTAATATGCTTTAACAATCAACACTAGATGAAGAATGCATATATTTGATAGAAAAATCCATAAACAATGTTGTACAAATAGGAAATCAACATACAACAAAAAAAATACTATCTAGTTACATTTTGCTTCATCATCATCTTAATAACCTTTGAAAAAGATTAGAAGCTCATAACTAGATTGAAATAAAAATTACAAATTAACATACTTGACATGCTCTTCAAAAGATGAAAATGGTAGAGAGAAAATAGTGAAAAGAAGAGAGAAAAATATTTGTAGAAGATGTTAAAAAGATGAAGAAGAAGAGCTCCCCAAATGGTCTTACAAGACTCTATTTATAGGCAAAATATGGAGATTAAATTAATCAAATTAAAATAAATAAATTGATTAATTTAATTGTGTTGGGAAGTGGTAGGACAAATAGAGTAAGTGTAAGAGTATTGGAAAGATGAAATGTTTGGTTGGGTAAAAGATTAGTGAAAAGTTAGGGTAAAAAAAAATGAATTAGGAATGTTTATTTAGGTAAGAAAAATAGGGAAGAGTGAATTGATATTTGAGTGAAAAATATTGGGAATAAAAATGTGGTTTTTGGCCTTTTGGTGGCTATTGGCAGCTTGCTCTAGGCAGGCGTGGTGGGCCTGATTGGGCCGAAATGGGGCAGCTGGGATTGAAGGAATACTGGGCCGTTGGCTTGGAGATGCAGGCGTGGGCCTGGGCTGGGTTGATGCTGGCAGGCCCAGGAGTGGGAGAAGGAGCTGCAACTTGACTTCGGCTGGCAGGTGGAGAACCGTTGGAAGGTTGCTGCTTGTTGTGGTGTTATATGCTGAGGAAACTAGACAGGTGGCGACATCTGGAGCTTGGAAGGCTGGCGAATTGGGGAGCTGAAGGAGACTTGCTGAAGGCAGAGGCAACTGGGCCGAAAGGTGGGAAGGCAGCTGGAGGTTGGGCTCGGGCCCAGGTGCTTGGTTGGCTTCATTCTTTCAAAAATAACATTTTTTTTCCTCTTTATTTCTTTTTTCTTTTCTTCACTCTTTCTTGGCTCTTCAAGAACCAAAAATAGAACCATTTCCTACAAAATAAATATAAATTAAGTCATGATAAAATATTTTCAATTATAAATAACTCATATAAATTCTTTGAAAATATTAATTATAACTTAATTTAACATTTAAGTTCAACAATACTCATTTATTTATTTATATAAAATTTTACAACAAAATAATTATAAAAATACATAAAAATCTATAAAAATTAAAATGAAGCTAATAAATTCAAAAAGTAATTAAAACTTAATAATTTAATTAAAAACTTAAGAACTAAATCATTTTTAGCTTAAAAAATGTGGTAAAATAACTCTAATTTCTAGAGTTATCAAACTCCTGGAAACTGTCTTCACACTTGTCCGACCAGATAAACTTCAGATTCTTCCATGTCAATTCTGTCATCGATGCTGCTATCTTCGAGAAGCCCTCTATAAACCGTCTGTAGTAACCTGCCAACCCAAGGAAACTCCGCACCCCCGAGGCATTCCTCGGCCTCGGCCAATCCCTAACCGCCTCTATCTTAGATGGATCCACCTTAATCCCATCTGCACCTACGATATGTCCAAGGAATGTCACTTCGGGTAACCAAAATTCACACTTCTTAAACTTGGCATACAACTGATGCTCCCTCAACCTCTGAAGAACCTGTCGAAGATGAAACTCGTGCTCTGCCTCTGAACTGGAATACACCAAGATGTCGTCGATGAAGACAATAACGAACTGATCTAGAAAATCCTTGAACACCCTGTTCATTAGGTCCATAAAGGCTGCTGGGGCATTGGTCAAACCAAAAGACATGACCAAGAACTCATAGTGCCCATACCGCGTTCGGAAGGCCGTCTTAGGTATTTCCTCATCCTTGATCCTCAGCTGGTGATAACCAGATCGAAGATCAATCTTTGAGAACACCGTCTTACCCTGAAGCTGATCAAACAAGTCATCAATCCTTGGTAGGGGATACTTATTCTTGATAGTCAACTTGTTCAATTCTCGGTAGTCGATGCACATTTGCAAAGTCCCGTCCTTCTTCTTTACAAACAAAACTGGAGCACCCCATGGTGAGTAACTAGGCCTGATAAACCCCAAATCTAGAAGCTCCTACAGCTGTATCTTTAATTCTTTCAATTCTGCCGTTGCCATCCTATACGGTGCCCTCGACACTAGCTCTATCCCTGGTGCCAACTCAATGACAAACTGAATCTCTCTACGCGGCTGTTAACCGAGATTTTCGGCAACTATCTTAAAGAAGGATATTTACTGATAATAATAAAGAGAATGGAGGATCGACACAAGATTTTTACGTGGTTGGGGCGTTAACAAGCCTTAGTCCACGAGTCTGTATATAAGTCTGTATTAGAGCTAGAATAAGCTTTTACAATGGAGTTGTTTAACTGTATTTGAGCAGAGTTTCTGCCTTCTCTCCCCTTTCTACGTTGCATTACAACTTATATTTATAGGATGAGGGGGACATCAGGTTTGGGCCGGGCCTGACCCGGACCCATTTGGGGAATGTGCACAAGGGGCCTTCCTAGTGGAGGCCCGAGCTAAAAAGATATACAGAACATCAAACCCGAACCAGCTCAGGCCCAATTAGTTACCCTGAGATGCAAGCATTCTCCCGACAAAACGACACTTTGGCTCTGACCACTTCGAATCACGAGGCCGATTCAGGGGACAAGACCGGTCAGAGTACTTGGCTGCGCAGTCCTGACACGCCAGCAGATAATCCCAAGGAGACCCTTTCTGCAGGTGAAAAGTGGGGGGACAAGACCCACGCGAAATGAGGCGGCTTCAGTGTCCTGGACGCCTGACCCATAGCCAGGGGATGAAGCGGTCCAGGTTTGTTTACCTTGGGCCCACTGCGTTTACTTCGGGCCCGAGACCGGGACGCGATGGCCGCGATGGTCCGGGGCACTCCGGACAGTGCCGGGACCGTTCGAGCTGAATCATGAACCCGGAGGGACGTCTCGGACCCTTCTACACAGGCCCAGTCCGTAGTCCGCGGACTAGGCCCAAATACCGAACCGGTCCCTCTGACCGTGGGCCGGCGCGAGGGCCCAAAACCCTGACAGGAAATGGGGATAACATTTACCCTCCAAGCCTTCATCCCGGTTAGCCGGGGGGAGGGTTGCACCACCCTCGCGGTTCTTGTCAAGTTGCCTCCACAATTTCTGCCAGGGCCAGGAGGCTCGCGGGAAGGCAGTGGCTGGGCCAGGTTACCCAGCCCGGACCATTTGATGTACCCCGGGGACGTTTACCCTTGGCCTGCTTCAAGAATAGCGACACGTGTCGCCATGTGACTGTTGCGAGGGCCTCGAAGAGTCGCCTAGGCCTCCCAAAGTCTGCTAGGCCTGGGCTAGGGTGTCAGCGCACGTCACGAGGCGTCCCATCCGCACGGGGAGAGTCATCATTGATTTCCTTGGAAAGGGGCGGACCGTAGGATGGGGCGTCCTTTGACATCCCCCACTCCTGGACCGTCGGATTGGAGGTGCTGAGGATCTAGACCACAAAAGAGCTCATAAATGTCCTCTGCGCGATCCTCGGCCGTCGGATGAAGAGGCATCTGACCGTTGGATCGGGGGCCAGTATTTGGGGGCTGATATAAAGACTCAGACTACAGGCATTCGGCATTTTTCCATTTCCGACCCAGCTTAAGAAAAAGAAAAACCAGAACGCTCGCCAGAGCTTTGCATGTCCAACCTCGCCGACGAAATACTTCGCCGTTTACTAGTTCTACGCCACCGCCTGTTTCCCAGGGCCTCAGCTTTCGTTCTGCAACCTGACGGCGCTTCTCGGACTTGCCCCGCTGACGAACTGCTGCACCGGCTGTGCCACTTCAAGAACGAGGTTCTGCCGTCCTTACGATCGGACAACCGCCAGCTTCAGCCGTCGACACCACACAGTAAGTATCTTCTGATTCTATTGTCAACTTTGTGAACCTAGGCTTTCTAGACGCATGCACCTAGGCTCCGTGCTTTATAATTTGCTAGGAAGGCTGCCCGGTTTGGGCGGCACCATTTCGGATGATCCCTGGACAAGGGATGGACCGTAGTAGCCTTTCCTCCCGATCAGGGTCCCGGGGCTTTTCGGGGTCCCGGGCCTGATCCGTCGGGACTCCGAGGAGTCCTTAGGAGACTCCCTGTACCTCGACCGACTCTATTGGGTTCAGGTACTGACTGCTTGGCCTTTCTTTCTTTGTTCCCAGATCGTCAATCATGGCCACGGGCGTCACACTTCACTCCGAAGAGGAGGTTAATAGGGCCCCTGTAGTCACTCCCGGCTCCAAGACGCCCAAAGGCAACAAGTGGGAGATGGACGTAACGCCCAACCTGTTCCGGAACTACCGGATGATGCAGCTCCTGGAGACGGGGCTGGGCATCGAATCGACTCCGGGCCTATTTCACAATCGTATGGCCAGGTTAGAGGAGCGGGCGCATACATCCGTGGATAACTTCGGGGCCTGGAGTGCCGGCCACATCAGCGCGAGAGCTACGCTCCCGCTTCATGACTACTTCGTGCGGTTCCTGACGTATGTGGGGATCGCACCATTCCAACTGCTGCCACAAGCATACCGCCTGCTTGCTGGGTGGAAGGTGTTCTGTGCCGCGAAAGAGATCGCGGATCCTACCCCGGCGGAAGTCCTGTACTTCTACAAGCTGGTGCCGCAGGTCAGCGCCAAAGACAAGAGCCTGGACGGCTTTTACAGGCTGCAGCCGCGGAGTGGCTATCCGGCTCCTACCAGTACCTGGAAGCACCCCCCGGATGTTAGGCATTACTGGTTTATGACATCCGGGTTCCTTATTGACGAGAATCCCACGCTGCTGCTAGACTTCCAGCGAGTGGGTAAGTACTTCCCCGGACCCTCCATTTCACTCCCCTTTCGTTTTCCATCTCTCATCGTATCTTCCGGGTCGCAGGTCCCTTCATCCAAACCCCCCTCACCGCCTTTCTCCTGGAAAGGAGGAGGTTCTACGCCAAGCTGACCGCGGAGGAGCTGGACGTAGGGGGCTATGTCAACGACAAAAACCTCCGGCTAATAGGGTTACTCGCGGCCACCCAGACCATTGTAGCCCCTAGCTTCCGGGGCATCCCGTTTAAGAAGAACGTCGAGGCCCGGGAGCAGCTAGCCCTTGACCACATCGCCGGGGTGGTGAGAGCGGCGCGGGCCACCGCAGCCCAGCGTAAGAAGAATCAGCTCCCGGTGGAAGAGGCCACCTCGGAAGAGCTGGAAGAGCTTTTCGAAGATGCCCTACCAAACGTTGGGACTCCCGGGGCTAGCGTATCGGGGCGAGGTAACTCCCCTTTAGTCTTAATTTATGCCCCTCAAGTTGGGGATTTAGCTAGGGATAGGCTAGAACCGCCGGGCCCCGCGTTTGGGGCTGATGGGGAGATGAGGCCTTCGTCTCCCATCCCTGTAGGATCAGAAACCCTAATGTTCCTGTCCGGGTTCCTCCAGTACGGGGGGTTTCTAATCCCGGACGACGTAGGAGACCGGATACACTCATTTGCTTTGAGGGAATTGAGTCTCGCCCGGGGCCTAGACGAGGGTTTGTCCCGGGCTATACTTTCTTCTTACTGTTGTGCTTTCCTGTTCGGCTTATCATACTAACTTCGTTTTCCTGTATTTTTGCAGAGGATTCCAACATGTCTGACCCGCCCAGCGAGATGAGGAGGCTCATCAAGGAAAGATCAGCCTTGAAGGCAGCCAGGAGGTCAAATGTCGTGGCTGGCGCGGAGCTCCCCCCAACCAGTGAAAGATCCGGGACAACGCCCGGCCCAGGCGAGGCACTGGCCGTTGTACCATTCCGGGCCATGGAGCCGGCCGCAGACGGTCTCCCAGACCAGCCCCCGGTAATTGATTTGGAAGCAGGCGAAGCCACAAGCCGGAGCTCTGGGAAGAGAGGCCCCGGAGATGATGCCCAGGAGGGCAAACTCGGGAAGAGGCCTCGGACGACGTTATCAGAGACAGCCGAGGAGTCACACGGGGAGAGTAGGCTAACCGCGAAGGAGATCCCTGCTCCGCCTGTCCTTCCCCTCCGCCCAACCCTTCTCGAGGAGGGGGAGTCCGCTCTGCGGGACGAGCAGTCCCGGCTGGTCAACCGGACCTGGGAGAGCGGACGATGCTGGAGAGACGACGCTTACAAGGCCCTGATGATCCATCGCCAGGTCGAGTTTTCAGATCGTCCCGCCGAGTTCAGTGCTCCTCAGCCGATCGTGGATCGGCTAGCTGTTGAGGTGGGCTTCCGCCCCAAGCTGGGCCAGGACATTGCCCCCATGGCCGCTGATCTGCTCGATTAGGTCGGGAGCACTATGTCTAACCTCCAGCTGAAGAGGTACGCCACGATAGCCAATCCGGACGGGCTGTTCATTTCTCAGGCTCTCCGCCACCAGGCTACCACGGTAATTTTCAACTCATGTCCTTTAGTCATTCGTTGGTGGTGACTCCTTTTTCTAACTTTCGTTTGTTCCAGGTTGCCTTGTTATCTCAAAGGAGTGCCGATTTGACGGCCGAGCTTGCCCTCAAGATGGAGACGGCCAAGCTGGAATTAGAGGCGGCCGTGAACCAGAGGGAGACCGTCAAGGAAAATCTCAGCAAGGAGACAGCCGGCCTCCAAGAAGAGCTGGCCCGGGCGAAGGCGGAGCGTGAGGAAATTAGCCGTGCCAAGACCGGGGTGGAAGAGGAGTTGTCCCGGACGACGAAGGTTGCTGACGAAAGGGCGACTCTCTTGGAGACGGCTGCGGCACAGTCCGTCCAGGACAAGGAGGAGATCCGGGTCTTGAAAGCCCGTGTTCTTGAGCTGGGTGACTCTCTTCTTCAGGAGAAGGCGGCACACGACACCACCCGTCGGGAGAAGGAGGAGGCCGACAACTTAGTGGATGTCACCTTTAACGAGGCCATTTATATGGCCTGGTGCAAGGACAAGAACATGAACCTCCTTATCTTCCCCGATCCCGACACGAAGCGTGCCGAGTACGAGGCCAAGGAGAGGGAGGATGCGGACCTCCGGGCGGACGCGCTGTAGGCCCTTGTCTCGGCCTCGTTCTTTTTGTTAATTAGTTTAGCTTGTAATTTAATTTCAAACACTGCTTCTTCCTTTGGTTTTTAAAAGATTTCTCCTTTCACCATTCAGTAAGAAGTAGATGTCGCGACTAACTGATTGCAAGGGGTTTTGTCCCGGTTCCAATGGCCGGGACTGAACCCAACGACTAGTCTTTGCTCTGTTCGGGGCCCTTGGGGCATTGTTTAACCCGGAGTGTGCTTTCCCTGGAATTTTAGGTCCTGGGTTTGTTCCGGGGTTGACCTGATGCTTCTGTGCTCCGAGGATCAACACGTCCGTCCGGGGTAGGACCGGCCTTGGGCTCGGTTCCCTTTTATTTATACCCCCGGACGTCGTTCGTCCGGGGTGGAACTGGCCTTGGGCACGGTCCTCTTATTTTTATACTCCCGGACATCGTTCGTCCGGGGTGGGACCGGCCTTGGGCTTGGTTCCCTTATATTTATATCCCCGGACATCGTTCGTCCGGGGTGGGACCGGCCTTGGGCTCGGTTCCCCTTTATTTATACCTCTAGACGTCGTTCGTCCGGGGTAGAACCGGCCTTGAGCTCGGTTCCCTTTTATTTATACCCCCGGACGTCGTTCGTCCGGGGTGGGACCGGCCTTGGGCACGGTCCTCTTATTTTTATACTCCCGGACATCGTTCGTCCGGGGTGGGACCGGCCTTGGGCTCGGTTCCCTTTATTTTTATACTCCCGGACATCGTTCGTCCGGGGTGGGACCGGCCTTGGGCTCGGTTCCCCTTTATTTATACCCCCGGACGTCGTTCGTCCGGGGTGGAACCGGCCTTGAGCTCGGTTCCCTTTTATTTATACCCCCGGACGTCGTTCGTCCGGGGTGGGACCGGCCTTGGGCACGGTCCTCTTATTTTTATACTCCCGGACATCGTTCGTCCGGGGTGGGACCGGCCATGGGCTCGTTTCCCTTTATTTTTATACTCCCAGACATTGTTCGTCCGGGGTGGGACCGGCCTTGGGCTCGGTTCCCCTTTATTTATACCCCCGGACGTCGTTCGTCCGGGGTGGAACTGGCCTTGAGCTCGGTTCCCTTTTATTTATACCCCCGGACGTCGTTCGTCCGGGGTGGGACCGGCCTTGGGCACGGTCCTCTTATTTTTATACTCCCGGACATCGTTCGTCTAGGGTGGGATCGGCCTTGGGCTCGGTTCCCCTTTATTTATACCTCTGGACGTCGTTCGTCCGGGGTGGAACCGGCCTTGAGCTCGGTTCCCTTTTATTTATACCCCCGGACGTCGTTCGTCTGGGGTGGGACCAGCCTTGGGCACGGTCCTCTTATTTTTATACTCCCGGACATCGTTCGTCCGGGGTGGGCCGGCCTTGGGCTCGGTTCCCTTTATTTTTATACTCCCGGACATCGTTCGTCCGGGGTGGGACCGGCCTTGGGCTCGGTTCCCCTTTAATTATACCCCGGGACGTCGTTCGTCCGGGGTGGAACTGGCCTTGAGCTCGGTTCCCTTTTATTTATACCCCCGTACGTCGTTCGTCCGGGGTGGGACCGGCCTTGGGCACGGTCCTCTTATTTTTATAATCCCGGACATCGTTCGTCCGGGGTGGGACCGGCCTTGGGCTCGGTTCCCTTTTATTTATATCCCCGGACGTCGTTCGTCTGGGGTGGGACCGGCCTTGGACACGGTCCTCTTATTTTTATACTCCCGGACATCGTTCGTCCGGGGTGGGACCGGCCTTGGGCTCGGTTCCCCTTTATTTATACCCCCGGACATCGTTCGTCCGGGGTGGAACCGGCCTTGAGCTCGGTTCCCTTTTATTTATACCCCCGGACGTCGTTCGTCCGGGGTGGGACCGGCCTTGGGCACGGTCCTCTTATTTTTATACTCCCGGACTTCGTTCGTCCGGGGTGGGACCGGCCTTGGGCTCGGTTCCCTTTTGTTTATATCCCCGGACGTCGTTCGTCCGGGGTGGGACCGGCCTTGGACTCGGTCCTCTTTTTTTTATACCCCCGGACGTCGTTCGTCCTGGGTGGGACCGGCCTTGGGCTCGGTTCCCTTTTATTTATACCCCTGGACGTCGTTCGTCCGGGGTGGGACCGGCCTTGGGTACGGTCCTCTTATTTTTATACTCTCGGACATTGTTCGTCCGGGGTGGGACCGGCCTTGGGCTCGGTTCCCTTTTATTTGTACCCCCGGACGTCGTTCGTCCGGGGTAGGACCAGCCTTGGGCACGGTCCTCTTATTTTTATACTCCCGGACATCGTTCGTCCGGGGTGGGACCGGCCTTGGGCTCGGTTCCCTTTATTTTTATACTCCCGGACATCGTTCGTCCGGGGTGGGACCGGCCTTGGGCTCGGTTCCCTTTTATTTATATCCCCGGACGTCGTTCGTCCGGGGTGGGACCGGCCTTGGGCTCGGTCCCCTTTTTTATTTTTGCGCCTGGGATGACACCCCCCGCAAGTGAGCAGAGACTGGTCTGTGGTCACTTGAGATAATAGCCCTGAGGAACACATTTTCATGGAAATAATAGCCCTTTATGACGTTTTGCACACGTCATTTTCATTGTTCTACAAAAGGGAATTAGCCCTGAGGCGTACATGTTATAGCGTAAACATTAAACTCGGACGAGCCCTTAGGCTACTGGTAGTATTTACGGAGGTGTTCCGCGTTCCAGCCTCGCGGAACCTCGGAACCATCGAGCCGTTTCAAGCGGTACGTTCCGGGGCAGATCTCTTGCTGGATCTCATACAGCCCTTCCCATTTGGGGCCCAGAACCCCTTCCCCCGGATCCTGAGTGGCAGGGAAGACCCTCCGCAAGACCAGATCGCCGGTTTCGAACTTACGGCTCTTGACTCTGGAGTTGAATTGCCGAGCGATCTTGCCCTGGTACATCTTTAACTGCACTTGCGACTCTTCCCGGATTTCCTCGATAAGGTCTAGAGATTCTTGGAGTAAGGCATGGTTCTGGGTGGGATCATACGTGTCGCGACGATGGGATGGGATGGTCGTTTCGATTGGGATGACGGCTTCGCATCCGTACGTCATTGAGTATGGGGTGTGCCCGGTTGATGTCCGTTCGGTTGTCCGGTAGGCCCACAACACGCGGGGGAGCTCTTCGGGCCACTTGCTCTTACAGGCCTGAAGCTTTTTCTTCAGTGTTCCTTTTAGGATTTTGTTCACGGCTTCGGCCTGTCCGTTCGCCTGGGGCCTGGCCACGGCGGAGAAACTCTTCACTATACCGTGCCTCTCGCAGAAATCCGTGAAGTGATGGCTGTGAAATTGTTTCCCGTTGTCAGACACGATTTTGTAGGGGAGGCCATACCGACACACTATGTTGTTAACGACGAAATCTTAGGCCTTCTTGGACGTGATCGTGTTCATAGGCTCCGCCTCAACCCATTTCGTGAAATAGTCTACCGCCACAATGGCATACTTCACCCCTCCTCTCCCGGTTGGGAGGGATCCCACAAGATCGATCCCCCACACTGCAAAGGGCCAGGGACTGTTCATCAAGGTTATCTTTGTTGGGGGGGCCCGAGGGATCTTCGCGTACCTCTGGCATTGTTCGCACCTGCGGACGTAGTCTATGCAGTCCCTTTTCATGGTGGGCCAGAAGTATCCTTGGCGCAGAATCTTCTTGGACAAACTGGGTCCGGCTGTGTGGTCTCCGCAAAAGCCTTCGTGGACCTCATGCATGATGGCGCCCAGCTCAGTCCCGGACACGCACCTGAGGTAAGGCATAGACAGTCCCCGGCGATAAAGTTTCCCGTCCATCATGACGTATCGGTGGGCCTGGTACAGGAGCTTCCTGGCCGCGACTCGCTCGTTCGGAACCTCCCCGGTGGACAGGTAGCGGATCAGCGGCCCCATCCATGAATTGGAGTGATCGACGGCATGGACGGTCGGAGTCCCTATGCTTGGGACGGGGAGATGGTTGACGGGGACCAGCCCGGCCAACTCGGCCTCTGCGTCGGTTGCTAGCTTCGCTAATGTGTCCGCAAAGACGTTCTTCTCCCGGGGTATCTGGTGGATGGAATGCGCTGCGAACGCTTGGAGCATCTCCCTCGCTTGGGTTACGTATGCCGCCATTCGCTCTCCCTTGGTCTGATACTCCCCCGAAATCTGTCTGACTACCAACTGAGAATCGCTGTATATTTCGAGGTTCGCCGCCCCTACTTCTCGGGCCAGACGCAAACCGGCTATGACGGCCTCATGCTCCGCCTCGTTGTTCGACGCTTTGAACTGGAAACGGAGAGCGTTTTGTAGCTGATGCCCCTGCGGGGATACCAGGATGATCCCGGCGCCGGCCCCGTTCTCGTTCGATGCTCCGGCCACGAAGACTTTCCAAATGGGAGAAATGCAGGCCACGGGGGCACTCTCTTCTGGGGTGACCCCGGAACATTCGACGATGAAGTCGGCTAGGACCTGTCCCTTAATGGCCACCCGGGGCACGTAAGATATATCAAATTGGCTCAGCTCCATGGCCCATTTCAGGAGTCTCCCCGACGCCTCAGGTTTCTGCAACACCTGCCGCAGGGGGTGGTTGGTTAAGACCTTTATCATGTGGGCCTGGAAATAAGGCCGAAGCTTCCGGGATGCCGTCAGCAGACAGAAAGTCAGCTTCTCAATTAGTGGGTATCTAGATTCAGCATTTAGTAATCGCTTGCTCACGTATTACACCGGGAGTTGAGTCCTCTCCTCTTCGCGTACCAACGCTGCGCTGATGGCGTGCTCGGTTACGGCCAGGTATAAGTACAAAGGCTCTCCTTCGACTGGCTTCGCCAGGATGGGGGCCTTGGCCAAGTGCTCTTTCAGCTTCTGGAAGGCTTCTTCGCACTCGGGTGACCATTCGAACCGCTGGCTTCCCCGGAGGACGTTGAAAAAAGGGACGCACTTGTCCGTGGCCTTGGAGACAAAACGGCTTAGGGCGGCCACTCGCCCCGTCAGGCTTTGAACGTCCTTGTGCTTCCGGGGAGAGGCCATGTTGATCAGGGCCTTGATCTTCTCGGGGTTGGCTTCAATTCCTCGGGAACTCACGATAAAGCCCAGGAACTTCTCGGATGCGACGCCGAAGGTGCACTTCTTAGGGTTCAGCTTCATCCCGTACTTCCGGATAACCGCGAAAGCCTCCGCCAAATCGCTCGAATGTTCCCGCGACGTCTTGGATTTGACCAGCATATCGTCGATGTATACTTCCATGTTTCGCCCCAGCTGGGCCCTAAACATTCGATTGACGAGCCTCTGGTAGGTTGCTCCGGCATTCTTGAGTCCGAAAGGCATGACGACATAGCAGTAGATGCCCTTGTCAGTTTGGAAACTGGTGTGCTCCTGATCTACCACATGCATGGAGATCTGGTTGTAGCCTGAGTAGGCGTCCATGAAACTCAAGATCTCGTAACCGGACGTAGCATCCACCATTTGGTTTATCCGGGGGAGCGGGAAACAGTCCTTCGGACATGCTTTGTTGAGGTCCGTGAAGTCGATGCAGGTCCTCCAGGTCCCGTTAGGCTTCGACACCAAGACCGGGTTGGCCAGCCATACGGGGTACACGGCTTCGCGGATGAAGTTAATGGAAGACAGCTTCTCTACCTCCAGCTTGAGGGCCTCGACCCTTTCCGTCCCCAAAGGTCTGCGCTTCTGGCAGACCGGGGTCGCGTTTGGGTCAACACTCAACGCGTGGCATATGATATTGCGGTCGATCCCGGTCATATCGGAGTGGGACCATGCCAGAAGATCCTGGTTTTTCTTGACTTGGGCGATAATGGCGGCCCGAATGTCTTCCGGCAGGCTCTTTCCCACTTGGATGACCCTGGCAGGGTCGGACTCGCTGATGCATACCTCTTCTATTTCGTCCATTGGCTCAAGAGTGCGTTCCTCTCCCAACCGTGGGTCCAGATCGTCTTTGTCCTGGATAGCTTGCTCGGGCGGGCGGAGTGCCGGCCCGACGGGCTC
Source organism: Humulus lupulus (assembly GCF_963169125.1). NCBI lineage: Eukaryota > Viridiplantae > Streptophyta > Magnoliopsida > Rosales > Cannabaceae > Humulus > Humulus lupulus. The sequence goes on along the minus strand of NC_084795.1, from coordinate 105,543,919 downwards.
ATCCCGGACCATACAAACAGGACGGGCAGAGATATGGTAACACTTCCGCGCGCTTTTCTGGTCTCCGCGGACCGTCCCAATCCCTCCGTTGTTGCACGGGAACTTCATGCATAGATGGCGGATGGAGGTGATGGCCCCGAACTCGACCAGGGCGGGCCGGCCAAAGATGGCGTTGTAAGCGGTCGGGCAATCCACCACCACAAAGGTGTAGAACTTGAACGATTGCTGCAATGCATCCCCCAGAGTAACAGGCAGCTGGATCTTTCCCATGGGGAGGAGTGCGTCTCCGTTGAAGCCGTAGATTTGGGTCGGGCACGACGCCAGATCAGCCTCCGTCAGGCCAATGGCGGCAAAGGCAGATTTGAACAACAAGTTGACGGAGCTTCCGTCATCCACCAACACTCGGGACACCATCTTGTTGGCAATTTGAGCATCTATGACCAGCGGGTCATGGTGCGGGAAATGGACGTTACGGGCGTCGTCTTCCGTGAACGTGATGGGGAGGTTCATCAGTTTGGGGCGCTGAGCAGGGGCCTGGACGAGGGCGCAAACTTCTTGGACATGGTCCAGCTCGCTCAGATAGCGCTTTTGATCATTCTTCGAAGGGCCTCCTAGGTGGGGTCCGCCTGATATGGTCGACACGTGCCCGTCCACTCGAGGGGGCGCTGCCCCGGAAGGATAGGGCATCCCAGGACCGGGGGCCTGCGTGGCAACGGCCCCCTGAGGGGTCTGTGCCGGGAGCCCTTGCGCGTACCCTCCTTGGGGCGGGTATGCACGGGTCGTTGCCGGCGCCGCGGACTTCCCGGGATTTGCTGTCATGCCCGGGATGCCTATGGGCATCCTTACCCACTGATGGAGGTGTCCCAGCTTGATGAGGTTTTCAATTTCATCTTTGAGCTGCCGACATTCATCGGTGGTGTGGCCCACATCTTTGTGGTAGGCGCACCGTTTGCTGGTGTCTCTGGGGTTCCTCCCCCCCCTAAACATGGGGCTAGGTTTCCAGTAATGGACCGCTCTTTCTGTAGCCAGGTAGATGTTTTCCCGGGTATCCACCAAGTTAGTGTATTCCGAGTATTGGGGCTCATAGCCCCTCTTCCCTTTTTTGGCCGACTTCGGCCGTTTCTGGCCTTTGCCGGCCCGCTTACTCCGGGAGGGATTCACGCTTGCCTCGGTTACCCCGGTCTGCGATTGCTGGGCCACGACGGGGGCCATGCTGTGCCCCGCTGGCGCGACACCATACCCGGAGAAGGGCGTTGACTGGGCCGGGGCATATCCCGAAGCGGCAGGACCGTACACCGTAGGCGTGTAACTAATGCCGGGCGCGACTACCGCCCCCGGGACGATGGGGGGAGATGCGTAGGACTGCGCGGGGAAATGTCCCGCACCTCCTGGAATCGTCTTAGGGACTGGATGAGGAGCCGAGGGCCATCCGAAGGCCTGGATCTGGGCCTCCTCCCAGTTGATGAATCCTTGGGCCCTCCTAATAAATTCTTCTAGGGTGGCGGCTTTATTGCGCTGCATGTTGTCCCAGAGCGGGGACCCGGCCCGGATTCCAGACTGTAGTGCCACCAGGCGCTGTCCGTCGTCGACCTTTGTCTTGGAGGCTTCTTCAGTGAAGCGCTGGATGTAGGCCCTCAATGTTTCTGTGGGCATTTGCTTAATATTGGCGAGGGCACTGATTTGCATGTCCATCCTCATGGCGGCCACGAATTGCTTCCGAAAAGCCGACTGTAGCCCGGACCATGTTTGGATGGACCACGGTTTAAGCCTTTTCCACCACTCTTCGGCGGGACCGCCCAACGTGATGGAGAAGCAGAGGCATTTGCCGTTGTCACTGACGTGAGCCACGGTCATGAGTCGGTTGTACCGGGACAGATGATCCCTAGGGTCCGTGCTTCCAGTGTAGGCGGTGAGACTTGGCATCTTGAACCCCTTGGGAAACACGGCGTCTAGGATATGTCTCGCGCACGGCTCCTTGTCCTCTTCGTCAGAGTCAGTGTCCGCGCCCTCTTGCTTGCGGACCAAGCGGTCGGTTACCTTTTTTAATGCTGCCATTTGCTCCATGAGCTGCCTGGCCGCGCCGTCCTGCAGGGGGATTCTCTCGTTCCGCCTGTCGTTTATGTCGTTCCTGAGGTCGCCGTTTCGAGGAAGGATTTTTTGCTTGCAGGCCCGCTCTTTCCGGGCATTTAGTCCGTCATGTAAATCTACCCGGGAAGTGTCGTCCCCGGAGCTGAGAGCGTCACGATCCTCGCGGCGGGGTCGTTCCCGATGGTTCTTGTTGACCGAGGCACTCGGGTGCAAAGACTTTTCCCTCCCGTTCGCCCTTGGGGCGGGCCGGGGCTGACCGTCCTGCGGCCGTACCCCCTGCGGATCGATTGGGTGGCCTCGTCCTGGGACGGGGCACACCTTCTCTTTCCTAGGTAACAGTCGTGAACGTGCCCCGGCTTTACTGACGGGGGTAGTCTTTTTCCGAGTCGTCCGTCGATCCCTGTCCGGGACTTTCGGAGCCGTGTCGGGGGGAGGCTCTGGGAAACGGATCGGGCTGGCCCCCCTGGGGCCCCCGGTTTGCGCTTGGGGAGCGGGATGTTGCGTTTCTGGGTGCAGGCCAACTGCGAGGTTGGCCGCCGGGCCCTGTGCGGCCATCAGTGCTTGCAGGGCATGGAGAGACTCTTGCACCCAGCGGTGTGCCTCCGCCTGCTCAGCCATCCTGGCTTCCTGATCCAGGATCTGCTGCCTAAGTCTAGTCACCTCCGGGTCTTGCTGATCGTCGCGAGGGACCTCGGGATCCGCGACTTCATCATGATACTCCCCTTCGTTCTCCTCCTCATAGTACTCTTCTTCGTTTCCTACTTCGTACTCTGTCTCACCCTCGTAGTCTTGCGACTCGTCTTGGTGAGACGTCTGAGGAGGCACGTCTTCAGGCAGGTTTTGAGGGATGCGCTGAGAAGGCAGTGGGTCTCCGTTGCCCTGCTCCGGGTTGGCAGGGTCGAAGGTGGTGTTACGAGTGTTCACCATCGTAGTAAAGGCCTGACGTTGGCGCTAGCTTCCTTCAGCTCTCAATGAAAGCACCAAACTGTTAACCGAGATTTTCGGCAACTATCTTAAAGAAGGATATTTACTGATAATAATAAAGAGAATGGAGGATCGACACAAGATTTTTACGTGGTTGGGGCGTTAACTAGCCTTAGTCCACGAGTCTGTATATAAGTCTGTATTAGAGCTAGAATAAGCTTTTACAATGGAGTTGTTTAACTGTATTTGAGCAAAGTTTCTACCTTCTCTCCCCTTTCTACGTTGCATTACAACTTATATTTATAGGATGAGGGGGACATCAGGTTTGGGTCGGGCCTGACCCGGACCCATTTGGGGAATGTGCACAAGGGGCCTTCCTAGTGGAGGCCCGAGCTAAAAAGATATACAGAACATCAAACCCGAACCAGCTCAGGCCCAATTAGTTACCCTGAGATGCAAGCATTCTCCCGACAAAACGGCACTTTGGCTCTGACCACTTCGAATCATGAGGCCGATTCAGGGGACAAGACCGGTCAGAGTACTTGGCTGCGCAGTCCTGACACACCAGCAGATAATCCCAAGGAGACCCTTTCTGCAGGTGAAAAGTGGGGGGACAAGACCCACGCGAAATGAGGCGGCTTCAGTGTCCTGGACGCCTGACCCATAGCCTGGGGATGAAGCGGTCCAGGTTCGTTTACCTTGGGCCCGCTGCGTTTACTTCGGGCCCGGACCATTCTGGGCCCGGGACCGGGACGCGATGGCTGCGATGGTCCGGGGCACTCCGGACAGTGCCGGGACCGTTCGAGCTGAATCATGAACCCGGAGGGACGTCCCGGACCCTTCTACACAGGCCCAGTCCGTAGTCCGCGGACTAGGCCCAAATACCGAACCGGTCCCTCTGACCGTGGGCCGGGGCGAGGGCCCAAAACCCTGACAGGAAATGGGGATAACAGCGGCAGCAACCCAGGAAAATCCTCAGGGAACATATCAAAGAACTCGCAAACCAATCTGGTCTCCTCCAGTCCTAATGGTGAAACTCTGGTGGTATCCACCACACTAGCTAGAAAGCCTATACATCCACCCTGTAACAGGTCTATAGCTCTCAATGCGGATATCCTGGGTATGCGGGGTCCATGCACCGCTCCCACAAAAATAAAGGGTTCCTCGCCCTCTGGCTCAAAAGTCACCATCTTCTTCCTACAGTCAATGGTAGCTCCATATCTAACCAGCCAATCCATACCTAGAATCATATCAAAATCCTCCATACTCAACTCAATCAAATCTACTGACAACTCTCTACCATCAACTATCACTGACAGTGCTCTAATCCACCTCCTAAATACTACCAATTCTCTTGTAGGAAAAATAGTCCCAAACCCTGAAGTACTATACTCACTAGGTCTACATAATCTACCAATCACCTTATCAGATACAAACGAATGCGTAGCACCAGAATCAATCAAAATAGTAAAAGGAGTGCCATCGCTAAAAAGCTGACTTGTCACTACCGAGGGACTAGCCTCGGCCTCCACCTGCGTCAGGGTGAACACTCGAGCTGGAGTCAAGCTGTCCACCTTCCCTGTCTCTCCTTTCTTCACCGTCGGGCAATCCTTCCTGAGGTGTCCCACCACCCTGCACACATAGCAGGCCTTAGCCCGACACTCGCCCGGATGGCGTCTCTTGCATCTCGTGCACTCTGGATAAGTCCTCCATGAATCACCGCCTCCCTGACGGCCACCCTGAGTACCCCAACCTCTCCTATCAAGACTAGGAGCGATCAGAGCATCAGGGGTCTTCCTCTTTAATTCATTGGGACCTCCGCCCCTACCTGAACTAGAATATGGAGGCACCCCCCTGCGGCCCTCCCTCCTCACAGCACTCTCTCTCCATATCTTATTCTCCGCTTCCTCGGCGGTAAGAGCCTTCTCCACAGCCTGGGCATAGGTTGTTCCTCTAGGAACTGTGGTAATTCTCACATCTCGGGCTATCATAGCATCCAGCCCTCTAATAATCCTGTCCTGCCCTTAAGCCTTATTAGCGAATTTGGGTCGTTACAGGGCTTGATTAGTGTGCTTGGAGGGCATAATGGGAATTATGTGCGACTTTAATGAGTAAAATGCATGGCTATGATTTAAAGCATGTTATATGACTATTTGAATATTTGAGATGCATGGCTATGTGTATTTGAATGCATGTAGGCCCTGATTAGGTTAGAATGACATAATTGTAATTTTGGCCATTATGGGCATAACTGTATTGATATATGTGATAATTGTCGAGACCACATTATTATGTGGATATATCTGTGATCTGTGACTCAAGACGATCCTGGTGAGCAGATTAGCGAAAAAGTCATGACGGGGATTTATACCCGGCTCGGGGTGAGCCTAGGGGTATAAATGGGAATTTAGTGAGTATATTGGGGTCTATTTTGACATCGAGGAATATTATTGGTGATTAATTAGGTATTGGGAAGCAAACGGGGAAATATTAGAGTCACTCGAGGAATTAGCGGGAATTGGGTAAAATGACTAGAATGCCCTTAAGTGGATTAAAGGGTTAGAAATAAAAGGGAAGGCATTAAGGTCATTTGGCTTTTTAAAGATGGGTATTACGAAGGCTTTATGTTAGTGGAAGTTGTATAAAAATATAGAAGTCTGAGGAAAGAAAGAAAAGAAGGAAAAGAAAGAAAAGAGAAAGGGGAGGAAAACAGAGCTGGTTTTCTCTAGGGTCGGTTTGTTGTTCTCTTACCACTTTTCTTGGGTTTTCTTGGAGCAAAGCTCAGGGAGGAGCTAAGTTAGGCTAAGCATCAAGAATCCAAAGCTAGGCTTGGAGAATTGGCAGAGGTTTAGCAGGAACACCCTAACACTTGAGGTAAGACTTTGTAGCTTCTTCAGTTTTTGGTTTTAGTTTTTAACCTATGGTGTATGAGCTGGACTTGGTGGGAACTTTAGGGAATTCAGGCCAAAGGTTGAGGAAGAGCAAGCTAAGGAGGTGTAGAGGTTGTCTTGAAATTGAAATCCCATTAAAGGTATGAATTATAAGTTTCTAACTCTGATGTTTAACTGGTTTCTGCTGAGTTTTGATGTCTAGAGGTGGCTATGGTGAATTTTGGGATTAGGGATGTGTGTGCTTGAGTTCTAGGTATTTGGGGTGCTTGGGATGAGTGGAGTGTGTTTATAAGGTTTTTTTTTAGTTTGGTGAAGGTTTGGAGAAGTTTTGGTTGAGTTTGGTTCGAGGAAATCGCAGGAGGGAAAGTTTGGAGGTTGCCTGTCTGTGACTAGCGCTACAACGCTAGCCTTTGGGTGTTGTAGCGCTAGTCCATGCATGCTGAGGGTGTTTTGCTTCTGTTTGTAGCGCTGTAGCGCCCTCCTAAGAGTGTTGTAGCGCTGCCCTGTTTTCAGAAGGGGATTTTAGGGTTGTTTGCAAGGGGTTTTGACCAAGGGTTTGGGGTTTGATTCCATCACCTTGTTTGGTGGAACTAGGACTTCCCGGGGGCTCGGGATTGGCCCCGAGGCTAGGTTTTGGAATTGAGGTTTGATGATGACTTTGGCCTATGGTTGTGTTTAGGTGAGCGCTAGGGCTCGAGAGGGATCGTCCTCAAGGAGTCGAGTGATCAAAGCTAGCGAATTGAAAGGTAACAAAACTGCACCCGATTATATTTTTTTGATGGGACTAAGTGCTCCCCACATCTGTATTGTGTCAATGATGGTATCATGCCATGGGACATGTGATAGCGGCCTAAGAGTGCCGTACACAATATTTGCGCACAGGGCACGGCTTGGCCACTGGTAGCCGAGGACAGCTTAATATTCATTGAGCTCGGTTTAAGCGGGCCGGAGTCAATGGGGTAACGGAGGGAGCGGCCTGAGGGCGCTAGCCCTAGTTATCATTTGTGAATTGATATATGATATGAGTTGATATGTTTAGTATATGGAATACTTGATTATACTGAATGCTTATTTGGTTGAGCATATGTGATGCAATATGAGATATTAATTTGTCTATTGATTGCTTATGCTTTGCTGTTGTGTTTTCTTGCTGGGCCTTGGCTCACGGATGCTACGTGGTGCAGGTAAAGGCAAAGGCAAGCTGGACCAATCCTGAGATGGAGAGCTGCGGGGTTGAATGTACATAGCCAGCTGTTCGACCACCATGGTCGAGGAGTGGATTAGGACAGGGATTGCCTAATTGTCTTTTTTTCCTTAATATGGCTTGATATTGTATCTAAACCTTATGACTTTTGTAAATGGTCTTTAATCTTAATATTTTTGGGATCCTGTGTAAACAGGAAACATTTCTTAATGAAAATGTGACTTTTGAGACCAAAACGTTTTAACCCTAGTTCCTTTATAGTTTCGATAACACGTTTTTAATTAAACGACTTGATTAGCAAGTCTAGCACTTTATAAACACACAGTGTAACGGTCTTGGCTATCCAGGGCGTTACACTACTATCTTTGGAGCTATCATCAATTCCCTCGATCTAACATCTAATCTATAAGTATTTCTATACCCGGTTTAAATTTCACCATTTTATTTTTGAATAAGTTCTACAAAATTTTCCAGTATAGTTTTATACTTCGGCCATGTTCGAGTTTAATAGGATTTTTGATAGGCCAAAACAATAGTACTAGGTTTGATTAGAAATAATGTGCATAAAAAACAGGTAATTTTATGGGTTTTGAAAGAGGATCGCCTGTGTATGCATAGAAATTTAAGGGTTTTTAGGTTCAGTTCTGGGTAGTTTAAGGGTTACGATTTCCCGAACGATTTTGTATTAAATCACCTTAAAAAAGGTATTGGGTCTGACACGCGAATCCCGAAGTATCAGGGGATTTCCCGAGTTTACAGTGTGTGGTTACTGAACGTGCGTGGACACACATGTTGTTGCTAGGAGATATCTTAGCTCGTGTGTTCCTTAGGTCAAATAAATCAAATTCAAACCCTCGAGTCGCAGTACCTTTATCGCCGTAGCAAGGTTTTATCTTAGGTCGCATCTAACAGGTCGCTTTGTCGTCAGGCGAGCTAGATCATGGCCCATCAGAAGAAGTCAGTCGCGAGCTCCTCTTCCAAAAGTAAGTGTAAGGGCAAGCATATTGAATCTGAGACCCCTATTCCCCACTTCGGCCTGGTGGTGGGTAAGGAGATCGTAATTGACCACTTCGGCCCAGTGGTGGCCTTTTTTGAGGCTAAGCGCGTCGAATCCCGAATAAAGACTCGGGGCAAGGTGAATAATTTTTTTTGGAGCCACGAGATTGAATTGGGATCCAAGGGCCTTGTTTCCCAACCTCCGCTGGAAGGAGAGCGAAGCTGCACTCCACTTCAGGATGACTTCGGGACTTGGAGTGACGAGCATCTGAAGGCAGGTGCCTTTCTCCCTTTAGACTAGTACTTCGTGGATTTTCTGAACTACGTCGAACTAGCACCATTCCAACTTCCTCCCAATTTATATCGGCTTTTGGTGGGGCTAAAATATTTATTTTTGAAACATGAGTGGGAGGTCCCCACCCCTGCAAACATCATATACTTTTTCTGTCTCAAAGCCAACCCCGAACAGAAGGGGTAAGGTGACAACTTTTACTACCTCACCATATTCCCCAATACGACCTCTGTCATCAACCTCTCCAGCCACCTGAATGACTACAAGGATCAATTATTCATGTCGAACGGGTTCAAGAACTGCACCAATCAGTATTTCAACCGTCCTCGTAAGTTTCTTAGCTCTTCGAGTTTTGTACTTGAATTCCTTTTTGATCAAGTTTAAACATATTCTGATTGAGTTGTTACTTTGTGCAACTATATACAAAAGAACGGGGCAATCAGAGACCCTTGGAGGTCAATATGAGACGTTGTCTCGTATCCCTGCCAAGGAGAAGGAGTTCTGGATGGTAGTTAATGACGCTACCATGGTGGGCTGCAAACTGATCTGGAAAGATTATACATTGGCCATTACAGCTCGAGGTCCTCCCCTTGAGCTCCCTCCTCCTCAAGAAGTACTGAATGGGAAGAACAGGTCGCGCAGGTGGTGGGCAAAAGAAAGGTCCCCGAGATGGACAAGGTCTTGACCCAGACCGAGCTGAATCAGGGGCAACAATCGGTACTTCCGGCCAAGGTAACCCATATAGAGAATTAAACCGAGCTTTTTCCAGTTTTAGGCTAGTTCGATTCAACCCACGACAGCTCGTGAGTCGGCATCCAGTTGATCCGGACCTGAACGTGACCTTCCTCCAGTGTGTGGATCACTTGGTTGTATGCTACGACCATAGCTATCCCTGGTGTACCATAGTGGTTGATAATACCCTTCACTTTAGGTCCTCCATTTGAGGAGTACGGTACAAATATTTTGTCATGGTCTTCCCTTCGTCACGATGTTTTTTCCCCGAGTATTAGGTAGGCCGCGCATGAGTCTAGTTCGAATGAAGAGCCTGAACCCCGTAGGGCCCAAAATGTAGTAATATTAGAGTCCCCCGCCTCCAATAGTCCAAGAGTTAGAGGTTTTACCTAGTCTAGTTCGTAACCCAGAGCCGATCATAGTAGTTTCCTCCTCTAGCTCAAAAGGTAAGGTTCTTGCTCTATTCTTTTCCTTGCATTACCATGACTAATCATTTCTTGGATCTGAATTTTTTGCTTGTCCTTTTGTAGACGAAGATATGGACCTGAAGGGCGCCTTCAAATCTGGTGGGTCCGGAACTGGACCCATAGTCAAGAAGGCAAGAATATAAAAAAGAGTGCTCCCAAATCCGGAGCTGCCATCGAATCTCTTGTAAAGGATAAAGGTGCCAGCTCCACTTAGAAACAATAGTAGCAAACACAACCACCAACTCCGATAACTACAGTTATCGTTCTTGATGCTCCTCCTTCTCATCCTCACGATGAACCTATTCCGGTTCCACAAGTTGTTCAGGGCGAAGCCCCATTCGTTCAACTCCAAGTCAAGCCTTGAGGTGGCAAAGATCCCAGAAGTGCTTTGAGGGACCCTCCATGACATGGCGAACCACATGGTGGGTCACACCAACCAAGCGAACATCAAGGAACTGAGGGCCATAGAGGAGAATTCCTTAGGGGATGTCCTGGAGTCAGCCTTGGGAATGAACTTGACTGTGAGTTATCTTTCTTCCCCTATAGTATTCCCCTTTTTGTTATTGCTTTTGCGAGCTAATCTTGTCTTGGGTCTTTCTTTTGTAGTTTGCTTTAGCTCAAATCTGTGGCATCGCCCGATGCTGAGCTCAAAGAGAGGAGCTCAAGGCCGCCCTGGCTACATCCCAGGAGAACGAGCGAATAGCCAAGGACCAAGTTGTTGAGGTGAGCCAGCGACGAGATCTGTTGCAGGCTGAGATCGACAACCTTAACAAGAAACTTGAAGAGGTCAATGTACTAAAAAATAAGTTGTCTGAGGTCGAGGCCAAAGTCAAGGAAGATGCTGAGAAGGCAAAGCAAGATGCCGAGAAGGCGAAGCAGGATGCTGAACAGGAGAAGCTCGATGTTGTAGAAGCAACGAATGCCTTGGAGGAGATGCTTTATCGGTGCTGGGAATACAACTAGGAATGGGATCTCTACTTTTTGGATGCATAGCTTTGGGTGCGTTATCTTGCCAAGTTCCAGAGCCGACTCTCGCAAGAGCCCTCCGAGACTGCGGATGCTTTTGGAGTTGCTAAGGGGGATGGTGATGAGGTGTCATCACATGGGCAAGTTACCGGAGCTCAGTGATGTTTTAGGGCAACCTCATCTCTTTTTTTCTTTTTCTATATTTTTTTACATCCCTTGTAACTATGCTTTCACAAGCTGAAAGGCTTTGTTTGATGTTATTTTTCATCGTGATATTCATATACTTGTTTTAGTGTATTTTCATTACTCTATGATCTATTTTTTTTCCCCTTACTCTATTATCTTGCTATGCCCATGAATTTGAAATTCTTGCACACTCGCAATTATAAGGGTTATCTTTAGATCGAGATAAGTTTCTGATGGTTTGACCAATCAATTCTGGTCGATATCCAGGTTATACCCAGGAATTTGCTCGCCTAATAGCGTTGTGCTTGTTAGGAATCAGGTATTGGACCTAGTTGTGTCCAGGATTTTGTCTGCTTAACAACATTATACCAGTTAGGAATTAGGCCTCAGAACTGGTTATGTCTAGGAGTTTGTCTGCTTAACAGAGTTGTACTTATTAGGAATCAGGTCTCGGACCTGCTTATGTCCAGGAGTTTGTCTGCTTAACAACATTATACCTGTTAGGAATCAAGTCTCATACCTGGTTATATCCAAGAGTTTGTAGTTGAATTTTGTTTAATTTAGTACGTATTTGGAATTTCTTTGAAAATTCAATCCATCTATAAAAAACCCTTAAATAATAAAATTTCCAAATTCTAAGTTTCAATTTTTTTTAACCACTCTAAATATTTTTAAACTCATCGAGAGTTATATGCCCCCCAAGCGATCATGATTTATGAATATTTTAGGTCGCTTTTACAAAATGAGTATGTGAAACATCGCGAGAATAAGATAAACACGTAGCCATCCCGTGACAATTAAATAGAATGACTTTTATAAACAAGCCTTACACGGAAAAATACTAAAAACATAAAAAACTAACACAACTGTCTTATTACTCATAATATTTTTTAAGATGAAGAGCATTCCAAGTTCGTGGTACAACCTCTCCACTTAACTGAGCTAGTTTGAATGTTTCTTCATGTAAAATCTCCATGACCTGGTATGATCCTTCCCAATTCAGTCCCAATACACCATGTAGGATCCTTACTCGCCAAAAATATTCTTCGAAACACTAGGTCGCCCAGCTCGAGTCTATGTCCTTTTACCTTCGAGTTAAAGTAATGCGTAATTCTCTACTGATAATGGGTGAGCTGTAATTGTTATTCCTCCCGCGTTTCTTCGATTAGATCCAGGGATGCGTTGAGCAATTCATGGTTTCGATTTTTATCGAAGGTTTTTTGTCTAAGTGTCGTCACTAGCGCTTCAATTGGGGGCATAACTTCACTTCCAAAGGTTAAAGAGAAGGGAGTGTGCCCCGTGGAGGTGCGATGTGAGGTCCTATAGGCCCAAAGTACTTGTGGGAGTTGCTCGGGCCATAATCCCTTCACTTCATCTAGTCATTTTTTTAAGCTCGCCCTTATGGTTTTATTTACAGCCTCTACCTGTCCATTAGCTTGCGAATATGCCACTGAAGAGACTCTTGATTATGTCGTACTTCTCACAAAAGTTTGTGAAAAGATCTGACATGATATTCTTTGGAAGCCCAAAACAATACAAGATGTTCTTCACGACAAAATCTAGAACTCTCTTCGAGGTTATGGTCGCCAGAGGCTCGGCCTCGACCCACTTCATAAAATAGTCGATGGCGACAACTGCACAACGAACTCCTCATTTCCCTGTTGGTAATGAACTAATCAGGTTGATCCCCAATACTGCAAACGGCCAGGGGGATGAGATCATGGTTAACTAAATGGGCGTTGCCTGAGCAATTGTGGCGAAGCGTTGACACTTGTCGCATTTCTGTACGTACGAGGCCGAATCCTTTTCGAGTGTTGGCCAAAAATAATCCTGGCTCAATATCTTTAGAGCTAAGTTTTGCCCCCCAGCATGGTCTCTGCAGAAGCCTTCATGTATCTTGATGGGTGTCGTTAGCCGTACCATATTTAATTATTGATTTTATTAATTCCTTATACCAACTACTTTAGTATAGCGGTAAATAAGGGTCGAACCCACAATGACTACTATTCAATTTATTATTCAGAAGACAAAAAGTTAATAAAGAAGGGGTTTTTGAAAATAAAAATAAAAGTAATAATAAAAATAATTAAAAATAAAGTTAATAGTTAAAATAATTAAGAAGTCATTCTCCACCACGAAATACTCATTATCTATATTCTCAATTAAACTATTAACCCCACATATAACACTTAAGCAGTTAATTATCCCAGTTTCCCTATTATAATTAATTAAAGCTAAGCGCTCTTAATTAACCATTTTTTACCAAGCAATAAACTCATTAAACATGCGATCTATTTAACTTAGGAAAAACATTATACTCTGTGAAAACAAGTTAAGTTAGGCAACAAATTCATTAAGCATGCAATTCATTTAACCTATGTTCTATTTTTCATCACAATTAAAATATCCGTCACAATACCATAATTGTAATTGATCACTCTACTTAGAATCCTAAACTATTATGTGAATAACAATCCTAAGATGATAGTAGAATAAAGCAAAACCCTAATTAGCGGTCGTCTAAACAAGATTTTACAAGATCCATGACATTCAAATAGAAAAATAGAAGCAATTTAATATAAGGGAATAGAAGATTAATGAAAATTATTAAAACCAAGAAATCATATTTAGGCCTTCGAAATTACCCTTAACAATAAGCACAACAATAAATAAAAACTAAAATTACTAAAAGAAAAAGAGTAGAAGAGAATGTCTCTCTAAAAGAGAGAATAGAGATAAAACTATTCAAAATAAAATATAAAATTTAAAACTTAAACTAAAACTAATAGATATTAGTTTCTTTTAATATTATTGTGATATCTCCAATTTTCAAATTTGGAGTAAAAATATCTGCTTGTTGGTTGCAAAATTGGAGTTTGAATATGATATTTTCGTATTCCTCAAGAAATTGAATTTTCTCACGCAACTAGTCGTATTTTGGCAACATCTCCCTCGATATAGCTCTGAATCAGACGATTCAACATGATTTAGAAAGCTTAGAAAAATATCTACAACTTCTATTTCTTGAATAATTTCCAAAATATGGCAGTAACAGTCTCAAAATCGCTTATGAAGTTTCAACTCTAGTTCTGTCTTAGACTCTAGTTCACATTTCTATATTTTATTTTCTTCGTAAAAATACACAATTTCTTATAAAAATAAATAAATAAAATCAAAATTAAATATTTCCAAATGATAAAATATATTAAATTAAAGTCATAGAAATCTTAATTCAAACTTAATTTATTTTTATATTAATAAATGTGTATTTTTACTCTTAAAATTATTTCTTACCCAAAAATCACAAAAGACCAAAAACAAAATTAAAATCATTAAAATAACTAAAAACTAACAATTTATAAGCCTAAGGAAATTAAAAGTATTTGATCAAAATTGAACTTATCAAATTCTCCCATACTTAGATTTTGCTAGTCCCTTAGCAAACACAAAAACTAAAACTAAACTAAACATATAAACAATAAAGATATAAAGCCATGGTCTTGTCAAAAATAATAATTGTCTCAAAGATTGCACAAATATATAATTCAAAGAAAAATCTAGATTCACAATCCTTAGAATTTCAACTTAAATGATTACCTTCTAAACCCAATTCTTGTATGTGTGTGCACAATTAAATTCACTATATCACTTGCACCGAAATCAATTTATACATGCCAAAACTAAAAAAAAGTATCTCAAATATATAGATTTATTATTAAGAATATCAACTCCATAGGCTTATTGTCAAACCATTCTCCACTAATGTAAGTACACATAATCAAATGATCAATATGACTTATTAGGCTTGTAATGTATGACTAACATTAATGGTACATGAGAAAGACAATTTAGGTTCAAATCACACCATAGCATACAATTTCTTCTACTTCAACCCTTGCAAATATTCCCCAACAATTTACATAATATATTTTTTTTCAAACATATATCTCACTATTTCCCCCACACTTGAATTGTTGCAAGTATTTTTTTCTTTCTTTTTTTCATTGATTTTTTTTTTCATCTTTCAAACTTTTTTTTTGTAGAGGAATAGGGGACTTTATACATTTAAAGCACAACCCTAATACAAAACCTGAATCTCAATACTTTCCCTCTTTACAACTCCTTCACAACAAATAAACAATCAAACACTATATCTATGGTGTTACAGGTTTAAAGATAATGATATATTATTATTTTTTCATAAGGCTTGTGTGTAAGAGTAAAATAAGAAAAATAAAAGGATACCAATAAAACTCAAAATTGGTAACTAGGGAATAAATAAGGTAGGTTTGAAAGGCTCAATCGGTCCAAAGAAATTGCCTAAATCATATCCTTAATCATATGTAACTTATAAATTTCGCCTCAATTAATTATCAAATAAGTCCTAGAGTGGTAGAGAATAAACAAAAATATTATCTTAGCATGCATAAATCTCTTAGTACTAGCAGCTTAGTAAATTCGATTATGTACATAAATTCAAAAATTAAGAATCAAGCTTAAGCAATAATCAAAACAAAAGTCAAGTACACAATTCATGTAAAATCTATCATTTTCCTAAAATCATAGCAATCACAATCAAAAAATCTTATCATAGACTAATTACTTTCAACTTAACTATGCTTTTTTTAAAACTAATAAAAACAAAAATAAACTAAAAAAAAGATAGAATACGACAATTGTTCTCCCCCACACTTAGTATAAGTATTGTCCTCAAGACACAAATTAAATAAAAATCAATGCAAAATAAAAAGATAAGGCTAAGAAAAACTCCCATAAATGCTTTGTTTAACGTCGTTAGTTCGATTGAGTCTTGCTCATGTGGTCATTATGTTGGGTCATATCTATTTGTTTGTTGTGAGACATTGAATGAATTGATAAACATTTGATAGTACATCGCCATGTCTCCAACTAAATTATATGAAAGTCCTGAAAACATAAACCACAACTAATAGACAAGGTTAGTAAAAAGGAAAAAAAATGAATAACAAATTAAATAAAATAGTCCCCGACAACGGTGCCAAAAATTTGATGGGTGTCGTTAGCCATAGCAAATTTAATTATTGATTTTATTAATTCCTTATACCAACTACTTTAGTATAGCGGTAAATAAGAGTTGAACCCACGATGACTACAATTCAATTTATTATTCAAAACACAAAAAGTTAATAAAGAAGAGGTTTTTGAAGAAAAAAAATTAGCAATAAAAATAAAGTTAATAGTTGAAATAGTTAGGAGGTCATTCTCTACCACTAAATACTCATTCAAGAATTTTAATAATAACATTGATCTATATTCCCAATTAAACTATTAACCCCGTAGATAACACTTAAGCAGTCAATTACCTCAGTTTCCCTATTATAATTGATTAAAGCTAAGCGCTCTTAATTAACCATTTTTACCAAGCAATAAACCCATTAAACATGCTATCTATTTAACCTAGCAAAAACATTACACTATGTGGAAACAAGTTAATATTAGCAACAAATTCATTAAGTATGCAATTCATTTAACCTAGTAACTATTTTTTATCATAATTAAAATACCCATCACAATACCTTAATTGCAATTTATCACTCTACTTAGAATTAAAAATTATTAGGTGAATAGTAATCCTAAGATGATAGTAAAATAATACAAAACTCTAATTAACAGTTGTCTAAACAAGATTTTACAAGATCCATGACATTCAAATAGAAAAATAGAAGCAATTTACTATAAGAGAATAAAAGATCAATGAAAATTATTAAAACCAAGAAATTATATTTAGGGATTTGAAATCACCCATAAAAATAAGCACAACAATAAATAAAAACTAAAATTACTAAAAGAAAAAGAGTAGAAGAGAATATCTCTCTAAAAGAGAGAATAGAGAGTCTGTTTTCAAATAAAGACATACCACATTTTATAATAGTCTCATTCTAACTAAAACTAATCAAAATAAAATTTAAAACTTAAACTTAAACTAATAGATATTCGTTTTCTTTTAATATTATTGTGATATCTCCAATTTTCGAATTTGGAGTAAAAATATCAGCTTGTAGGTTACAAAATTGGAGTTTGAATATGATATTTTTGTATTCCTCAAGAAACTGAATTTTCCCACGCAACTAATCATATTTTGCCGATATCTCCCTCGATATAACTCCGAATTGGACGATTGAACATGATTTAGAAAGATTAGAAACATATCTACAACTTCTATTTCTTGAATAATTTCCAAAATATGCTAGAACAGTCTAAAAATCGCTCGTGAAGTTTCAACTCCAGCTCTATCTCAGACTCTAGTTCAGATTTCTATATTTTATTTTCTCCATAAAAATACAAATTTCCTATAAAACCAAATAAATCAAATCAATATTAAATATTTTCAAATAAAAAAATATTAAATTAAAGTCATAGAAATATTAATTCAAACTTAATTTATTTTTATATGAATTAATGTGTATTTTTACTCTTAAAATTCTCTTACCCAAAAATCACAAAATACCAATACCAAAATTAAAATCATTAAAATAACTAAAAACTAAAAATTTCTAAGCCCAAGGAAATTAAAAATATATGATCAAAATTGAGCTTGTCATATCTCTTGTAGGATGGTCTGTGCTTCTTCGGGTAGAACACACCGCAGGAGGGGTGGCGAATGCCCTCGTTGGTATTGGATTCCCTCAACCATCACATATTTTGGGACTTGATATAACAATTTTCTTGCTTCCTTTCGATCATTTGGTAGTCTATCGGTTGTGAGTTTTTCCACTATAGGGGTAGCGAAGGCCCTCGTTGGTATAGAATTCCCTCAACCAAAACATACCATGGGACTTGATATAACAATTTTCTTGCTTCATTTCGATCATCTGGTAGTCTATCGGTTGTATCCACCTCTTTGGTGGTGGCAAGTCGAGCTAAAGCATCAACATTGGAGTTCTACTCACGGGGTACCTGCTCAATGGAGCAGAACTCAAACTCAGACAACTCATCTTTAACCTTAGCTAGGTAAGCCGCCATTTTGATACATCGAGCTTGATACTCCCCTAATATTTGATTAAGCATGAGCTGTGAATCACTATAACATTGGATCGCCTTTGCCTTCAGTTCTTTTGTCACCTGTATTCCTGCCAATAGAGTTTCGTACTATGCTTCATTGTTGGATGCTTCGAACTCGAACCTTAGGGCTATATGGATTTGATGTCCCTCAGGTGAGATCAACATTATCATAGCTCCGAATCTGTTCTTGTTAGATGACCCATCAATGAAGAGTTTCCACAACTCTTGCACAGGTTCTCTCATTGGCTCATCTTCAAAACCTGTACATTCGATCACAAAGTCTGCGAGCGCTTGAATCTTGATTGTTGTGTGTGGCATGTACAATATCTCAAACTAACTGAGTTCAATGGCCTACTTAAGCAAACGTCTCGATGTTTCAAGCTTTTGCAAGCCTGCCTTAAAGGTTGATTGATTAAGACATGGATGGTATGGGATTGGAAGTACGATTTGAGTTTTCTCGAGGCCAAGATCAAGCAGAATGCAAGTTTTTCTATGAAAGGATATTGGGACTCAGCTCCCAGAAGTATTTTCGTCTCGTAGTACAGCGGATTATGCGCCCGATTTTCCTCTCGAACTAATATGATGCTGACCGTGTTTTCTGTCACAACTAGGTATAAGAACAAACATTCTTCAGATGCCAATTTTGATAGTATGGGGGGTTAAGCCAGATGTGGTTTTAGATTCTAAAATTCCTGCTCGCATTCTTTGGTCCACTCAAATTTTTTGCTTCCTCTGAGCCAGTTGTAAAACGAGAGACACTTGTCAGTTGATTTTGAAATGAATTGGTTAAGGGCCGTTACTTTCCCAGTTAGGCTCTGTACTTCTTTACATAACCTGGGTGGGAGCATTTCTAACAACGACCTGATGTTCTCTGGGTTTGCCTCTATTGCCCTTGTGTTGACTATGAAGCCCACAAATTTTCCCGACGAAACCCTAAAGGTGCAGTTCTGAGGATTTAGCTTCTTGTCATATTTCCTTAGCACGCCAAAATATTCTTCCAGGTCAGATACTGTTGGGAAAAAATTATACATGATCTTTATTTATTTTCATGTAGATCTAATATTAAACAAATTAATATGAGATAACCTAGAACATGTTTCTAAAATTGAATTCAAAGAGAAACAAAAATAAGAATACTTATAGTATACGCAGTGGAATGAAATAATCCTCCCTTCAGTTTCTCTAACTCTTGTATCCTTTCTGTCGCAGAGTATTATCAAGAAACTGAACCGTTCTTCTAATTTCTTCACAGCCTTCCAATGTATCCTTAGAATTACCTAGACTAGTGTGCGCAATTCTAACACATGAGATAGATACAGAGAGAAGAAGAAAAAATAACTAAGAGGCTTAGAAAATGACTTGTGTTTAGAGAGAATCTAAAACTATCAGAAAATCTGACTTCTAAACTTATGAACTTGTCAGAACTTGTGTTTTGACTTCTCTCTAAGCACTCCTTTTATAAACTCAATTAGGCCATTTAATTTAATTAAAAAATCAATAAAATAATAGCCAATTTGAAGCCCTAGGTCGAAATTATCACGGGCTTTAGGCCCGTGAAATTTCCCATTTGATTATAAGCCCATTGGACTTAAAATCAAGGCTTGTATTTATTTTCTATTGATTTAATTAATTAAATAATCATTTGAATCCTTTATCAAATTAATTATTTAAAATTTGAACCTTGATTTAAACTTATTTATTCATTTAGATACCAATTTATCTTAATTAATAAATTTGTCCTAATTTCTCTTTTCTTTTCAAAATTACATAATTCTGTGAAATTATTCAAAATTGACCTGTTCAACTTTGATAATTCTAATTGATAATTAAATCAATTAATTGAGACTATCTAGATGATTTTATCCAAGGTACAATGGGGACCATGAGCCTATGAAATCAAGCTCCAATAAGTTATCATAAATCTAACAAATAAATTTTCTAACTTATTAATTCTTCGTGACTCCACTATAGACTCGAAATTGCACTCTTGAATTCATAGAATGCTCTATAAAAAATATAGATATGCTATTAATTATCCATTATTACAACCACAATTGTCACTCAATCCTCTATAGACGGTCTACAATGAGATAAGACTAAAATACTGTTTTACCCCTCATTGTATTTTATCCTTAAAACACTTAGTTCCTTGTAAATGATATTTCTGTAAAATAATTTAATTACTGAAATGAGATCTCTATCATTTAACACCTTGAACCAAACTAAAAGGAAACCATCGTTTCACTTCTTTATCAGAAGCTATAGATGTTCATATCTATGATTAACAGTCCCACTCAATTATACTATCGAGTTCCTAAGATGTAAGTATGGGCTAGTCCGTAGGGTAAGCTGGTAACGAACAAGTCAAAGAACTCAAATAATACAATCAGTCAGAATACTAACCACTCAGAATTGAGATTGAATTGACTTATGGTCAACTATATGATATGACTAGAATATATAATAACTGTATGTTTACTTATCTTATCAACTGTCAATATCGGTCCAGTCTGATGTAACAAATACATTCGATCTTATCTACTTTGCTAATGTTCTAGAAAGAACATAACACTGTAATGTGTAAGTAGATCATATCGTAGATTGGCAATTCAGTGTAAATCTTGTGCACTGACTAATCTTAGGACTAACTTATTTTGAGTATATAATCATATTTATATTCCACTGTGATTACGTCACTATAAATAAGATTAGCTATATGCTCGAGATTAAATAGAAGTTTATATTAAACAAATAATCATGAAAATAAAACATGTGAGCAAAGTGATTGACTAAATCAAAAAATGATTTCTATTCTTTGATTGATAATAAAATGAGATTATAAAGAATTTGAGTTTTAATTAGGACATAAAACTCCAATAGATACATGGTTATTGTCAGTGTTTGACTTAACGAGCATATCATCGACATACACTTCCATGTTTTTCCCGATCTGGTTAACAAGCATTTTGTTGACCAACCGTTGGTATGTTGCACCGACATTCTTTAGCCCGAATGACATAACCTTGTAGTAGTATACGTTATGCTCAGTCATGAAGCTAGTGTGCTCTTGGTCTACAAGCTTCATCGCAATCTATTTATATCCAAAATATGTGTCCATGAAAGACATGAGCTCATGACTGACTATTGCGTCTACCAACTGATCGATTTGAGGTAATGGAAAACAATCCTTAAGACATGCCTTATTTAGGTCGGAGAATTTAATGCAAGTTCTCCGCTTTAAATTGGGCTTTGAGACCAAAATAGGGTTAGCAACCATGTCAGATATTTTGCTTCCCTGATGAATCCACACTTAAGTAGGCAAGCTACTCCTTCTTCTAAAGCTTCTGATCGCTCTTTCCCCAAAATCCTTCATTTTTTTGCCTTTGCAGACACATTTCTGTCCAAATTCAAAGTATGCATTATTACATTCAGGCTGATTCACACCATATCATCATGCGACCAGGCGAAGACGACCAGGTTATTTCTCAAAAACTCGACCAACTCATTCTTCCTTTCGGTTCCAAGATTTTTTTCCAACTTTTACTACCTTTGAAGGTACTTCTGGGTCGATACTGATTTTCTCGAGCTTTTCCAACGCTTGGAGCTCAGAATTGTCTTCACCTAATCTTAGATCAATGTTGTCTCCCTCGGTGACCTCGTTACTTTCTTCTACTGAGAATCTGTATAGGGTCATTGAGGTTGCCTTAACATCGGTTACGAACATTCCCATCTTAGGGTGGACCTGAATAACACGTTTACCGAGCTCCCATAATCAACCAATCCTTCATACCCTTCGATTGGCGAGCTGAATGGTTACCACCAGCGGATCATTGTGTGGGAACTGAACATGGCTAGTGTCCTCTTTCGTGAAAATGATTGGTTGTTTCTCCAACCGCTGTTGTTTTGATAACCTTTGCTCTAAAATAAATTAAGTACCATTGTGGGTTTTAGCTCCTGTATGTACCTTTATCGGGCCCCATTACTTGTGCCCAACAAATGGGGTCCTTCGGGGATAGTGGTTATATCCCCTCCTACTATTGGAGGGGGGACGACTTGGTTCCCTGGTTTTTCTGAGCCTGGGGTTGGCTGACCGGATTTTTCATAACTGAATGAGTATTTTGCATGGTTGGATGATTGGGAACTACTCGGTTTTGGGCATACTGGGCTAAGGGTTCAACTCGAATGAAAGTTTTGATCTCGTCCTTTAGTTGTCAGAATCATCAGTATTATGGCCAATATCGTTGTGATATCGACAAAACTTAGCGGGGTCTCTCTTCGCCCTCTGGTGCCTTAAAGGCTTCGACTTTTTCCATGGAAAGTGATTAGAGTTCTCCAGGAAAATATGCTCTCGCGTATCAGTCAGTTCGGTATAGGTTGTGTAGATGGGCTTGAACTTTTCTCTAGGCTTGTTCTTTTTGGTTCCGTTTTGGTTGCCTTCACGAGTCCCCTTTCACTTATTGTTCCTCGCCTGGTTATTGTGGGAAGCAGGTTAAGCCATAGCTGCAACATCCGCCACCGCTCCACCAAGATGAACATGGGTCTGGGTGGTTCCTAAAATAGCAGATTGTGCCTCCTCCAGATTTATCCATTCCTGAGCTCAGGCCAGAAATTCATCTACTCTCTTTACTCCTTTCGCTGGAGTTCTTGCCATAAATCACCTCCTACTGTGATCCTTGTCCTCATTTCCATGAGCTTGGAGCTATCATCAACATCCCTAGCTCGTGTGCTGCATTAGTGAATCGGTTCAAATATGCTTTCAGGGACTCACCAAGTTGCTATTTTATGTTAGCCAACGAATTGACCTCTACCCGAGTTTCCTTCGAAGCTCAGAATCGTCTCTTAAATTATGAAGAAAATTTCTTCCATGAGGTGATTGAATGTTTTTTGTACTTCTTGAACCAAAATCTGGCAGGTCCGGTCAGAGTGGCGGGGAACAAGATACATCTTAAGTCAAACCAGACATTGTGGACCATCATTAGCATATTGAATATCCTGAGGTGGTTGGATGAGTCAGTATTTCCATCTTATGTGGGCATGGTCGGCATCCTAAAGCCAACATGATACAGAGATGTCGCAATGTTTGGAGCAAGAGGCTCGAGCTCCTCATTGGAATCACAATCATCGGCTCCTTTTCCAGATAGGAGTCTGTTCATCTGTTCTTCCATCGAGGCCAGTTGCTTGAGGGTTGGATCCTTGGCCTATAGGTTATTTGGGAGCTGATCATCAGCCCTAATCCTATTTAATAAAAAGTGTTAGATGGGGGTTTTTTCCCCTCCAAGCTTGAGCTCAGTTAGTTGGGACATTCCCATTGTCGCGTACGATAGACGGATCTCCCCTGTGCTGAGTATAACTCAAATCATGATGGCAAACCGGATATCTTCTTTGTTAATTCAGATGATCACGCAGGTCCGGATGTAGGTCGGAATGAAGAGTTTTGTGCGGAGCTCAAATGATTCCTCAGGTCGCTCTTAGAATTGCCTCCACGCTGGCTCTCCATCCAGTAACTTTTGTTAGCAAAACTTATAGACCGTGGCTGGGATTGAGGACCTGGATTATTAGCGCGAGATTGTGGGACATAGATGTCTTCTGAGGGAGGAGGATTTCTCTTGCTATCCCCTCGAGTTGGAGCGTTCCTCTGTTGGCGAGGTGGCGTTGGATGTCGAATCGGTGATGGAGGATGTCTTATTGTTGAAGCTATCCTTGTTCCATCAGGGCGCACTAGGTTAGCCCATCTTTGTTCTACCCCAATTTCCCGGGTTGGAGGTAGAACTGATTCATTTCTCTATGCCAGAGGCTCTGACCGTGGCACGGATGGATTTGTTAGGGTGTTTTTCCTACTCGAATTGGTCCTAGCTCGCCCTGTTTGGTTGTTTTGAACATTCTGTGGAATCTGCTCATAAGGCACAGAGCTCGGGGTCGTAGTTCAAACAGATCGAATAACATGAGGCTGATGGTTCCTATGAGTATCGATAGGTTGAGTATTTCACCGATTCCACTCTGAAGGTATAGGGCTCAGAGTTGCAGTTCTGACAGAGCGACTGAGAATGGGTCAGTTATTCCTGTGGGACCTATGGGACCCACTTTGCCTCCTTTCGATATTAACATCGGTTGCATGAGGGGGTAATCGAGCCAAGGTCTCCTCTATCAGCTTATCAACCTTAGCGAGATGGATCCTTAACTGGGCATTTTCCATCTTGATGGCTATGAGATACTATAACGCCTTGGTTAGCCAAGACCGTCACACTGTGTACTTTAAATAGTGTTTAACTCGCTAAATGAGTCATAAGGTCATAAACGTGCATCTAAGTGTTATTAATGGGCTAGGGTGAAAATCTCGGTCAAAAGGAATGGATATATTTTATTTGAAACATTAAACTATACATGGGATCCCATAAAAGTGTTTACAAAGTTATTTATAATCCAAAATGGTCATTGCAGTTCGAAAGTTACAATCCGCTGACCTAAGCGGAAAAAATAGAGTTAAACCCTAGTTCCCTTGAGAAACACCTCACGTCGCCACCTAAGCTCTCCACTCAAGGCTAGGTAAGCTTTTCGTTCCCTTTACTTGCACCACATAGCACCCGTGAGACAAGGCTCAGTAAGAAAACTTATTACTGCATGTATACAGTATAAATAAATGATCATGAAATCATTCCGGGGCTTGTAGCCCTAATCAGATGGTGACTATTAAGTCATTCTGGGGTCCTGCGCCCTGAATAGATGACTAGTAAGTCATACTGGGGTCCTGCACCCTAAAGAGATGACTAATAAGGCTTCCTGGGGTCTTGCGCCCTGAATAGATGACTAATAAGTCTCTCGGGGGTCCTGTGCCCTCAGCCATGTGACTATCAAGTCACCTGAGCCTTTTAGCCCTGGATCTGAGTAACTAGTCATAGACTAGCCAAGCACTTTAGTTTTCTTTGACTAATAGGTCGGTCAAGCATTTAATGCTCATGTTGATTAGATCTAATCATTTCGGCCTGCGTTTAATATGCTAATGCTGTTCTTGACTCATAAGTCAATTCCATATGACCAGCGCTCAGTACCATTGCCGATGATGACTGATAAGTCAGAGCTTCACGACCAGTACTAAACACCATTGTCGTTTCTGACTAATAAGTCAGTGCCATTCACAAGTAAACAATGCTGCTAGGCATTTACAATGCAACCAATGTCCATATATAGAGCACTCAACATGCCTCATCAATAATCATGTATGTCACATACTGGGTGCAGTTTTCTTACCCCATGTTTGAGCTTAAAATAAATAAAGAACGACCCTTGAGAACGATCTTGTCCTTAGGCCCTTAGCAGTCACCTAATCATAACCAAATATGAAATCCCATCAATAAAATGAGTAATAAAAAGTTCATGGACTAAAACCCAGCTCCCGGGACCTCAAATCGTACTAATACGACTAGTAGATTCAATCCTGAGCCTTAAAGTTCGAAAACCCACTCTTAAAACTTGTTAAAACCTAGCTTGGCCTCGACCTGCCCCCAGGGGTTGCGGCGCGCCCCCAAGACAGAGAGCCCCTTGTTTGGGTGCTAGGGGCGGGCCGCGTCTTGCCCCTGAGAGTCGCGTCACCTCTGCCAGGCAGAGCCCAAAGAAGGCCCTGGGGTTCACTCAAGTCGCGACTTGCATAAACTCGGTTGCGACTTGACCTGGCGAACCCAGCTCCCCTGCATTTTTCTCAATCTAAACCCAGCCAAAACTCATCAAACCAATCCCAATATCACAATCAATCATCACCACAACATTATCACTAGTTTAACAACAAAACCCAAGCTCTATAACACTTAAGACATCACCAAGCATCCAATTACATAATCAAACTCTCAAGCCTTCAAACAACATAAAAACAGAGCAAAACCTTAAAGTTCAAGCTAAAAACCTTACCTCAAACACAAAATTAACACCTTTCAATTGTTGCAACACAATCCTAAACTCTCAAGCCTCAAAAACCTCAAGCTTCAATTCTCTTAATTTGCCTCAAAAGCTAACAGAGAGAGAGAGAGAGAGATCTCTCTCTCTCTTTAATGGTCTAAATGACCAAAATGCCCCTAGGGCCATCTAAAGCCTTCAATGCCACCCAAGGACAAAATTGTCATTTCCCACCTATCCCGTCAATCATAATTAACGTCCTCCAATTCCCGTCATTCTCAATATCCTCAAATAATTATTAAATCATATCCCATTACCCGCTCATTCTCGGTAATGTCCTAAATACAAAATTACCCATAGGCTCACCCTGAGCCCAGTAATTAGCCCTGTTATGACCAAACTGCTAACTAGCATCCTATGATCATCTCATGCCGGATAGCTCAAACACATCCACATAATAATCTGGTCTCACCCATATATCACATACATGCACATAAATATACAAATACGCCCTCAACAGCCAAAATTACAAAAATGCCCTTCTTAAAAGAAGTGGGCCCACATGCATGCAATTATCATCATATAATAATATAATTCACATATTCATGCATATAATCACATAATCACATATTAAATCAATTATGGCCCTCCTGGCCCCCTAATCTAGGCATTAAACCACATTAGGGAATTTGGGACATTACAACTATCCCCTCCATATAGAAATTTCATCCTAGAAATTTACCTGAACAGCTCAAGATACTGACTCTACATATCTGACTCCAGCACCCAGGTCGCTTCCTCGACCTTCCTGGTCCTCCATAATACCTTAACCAAAGGTATAGTTTTATTCCTCAGGGACTTGTCCTTTTTGTCTAGCATTTGAACTAGCTGTTCCTCAAAGGAGAGATCTGCCTCAAGCTCCAGATCTTCGTAACTCAAGACATGAGTCACATCTGATACATACCTCCGAAGAGCTGAAACAAGAAATATGTTATGCACAGCTCACAATGCCGGTGGTAAGGCCAACCTATAGGCCACCTGACCAATCCTCTCCAGGATCTCAAATGGACCTACAAATCTAGGGCTCAGATTGCCCTTCTTCCCAAACCTTCTCACTCATTTCCATGGTGAGACTCTAAGGAAGACATAGTCTCCCACCTGGAACTCCACGTTCCTGCGTTTGGGATCTGCATAACTTTTCTGTCTGCTTTGAGAAGTGAGCATCCGAGCTTTAATATTCTCAATAGCCTCATTGGTCCTTTGAACTGTTGTAGGACCCAAGTATCTCCTTTCTCCTATCTCATCCTGATGAATGGGAGATCTGCATTTCCTACCATACAACATCTCATAAGGAGCCACCCCAATGGTCAAGTGATAGTTGTTGTTGTTGTAGGAAAACTCTATCAAAGGTAGATACTTACTCTAGGACCAACCAAAGTCCAGCACACATGCTCGCAGCATGTCCTCTAATATCTGGATCGTCCTCTCAGATTGTCCATCTCTCTGAGGATGATAAGAAGTACCGAACTTCAACTGTACCCATGGCCTTTTGTAAACTTCCCCAGAACTTGGAAGTGAATGTGGGGTCCTGATCTGACACGATCGACCTCGGTGCCCCATGAAGGCGTACAATCTCTCTCACATAGAGATCTGCGTACGGGTTAACTGTATAAGTAGTTCTTACTGGTAAGAAGTGAGCTGACTTGATGTATCAATCCATAATAACCCACACCGAATATGGTTGACTCACAGTCCTAGGTAATCCCACCACGAAATCCATCGTGATGTCCTCCCATTTCCACTTTGGGATGTCTAGAGTCTGTAATAGTCCCGCTGGTCTCTGATGCTCAGCCTTGACCTGTTGACATGTCAAGCACTTAGCCACATATTATACCACATCCCTCTTCATCCCAGACCACCAATACAACGATCTCACATCCTGATACATTTTCATGGTGCCTGGATGCAAAGAGTAAGAAGTAGTATGAGATTCATCCAAAATCTCCCGTCTCATAGAAGTATCCATCGGAACACATATTTGACCTTTGTATCTCAACAAGCCCATATCTAACATTTTATAATCTCTGGACACTCCAGCTAAAACATCCTCTCTGATCTTGGTCAACTGTGGATCACCCAACTGACCTTCCTTTATTCTCTCCAACAGCGTAGATTGTAGCATAATGTTGGCCAACTGGCCTACCAACAACTCTATGCCAGCTTTGGTCATATCCTCTACTAACTATCTGGATATCAGCCTCGCACTAAAAATTTACCCCGAACCCTTCCAGCTTAAAGCATCTGCCACCACATTGGCCTTTCCTGGATGATACAAGATTTCACAATCATAATCTTTCGCTAACTCCAACCAACGCCTTCGTCTCATGCTTAAGTCTTTTTGTGTGAAAAAGTACTTCAGGCTCTTGTGGTTGGTGTAAATCTCACACTTCTCCCCATAAAGATAATGTTTCCATACCTTTAATGCAAAGACCACAACCACCAACTCTAAATCATGAGTGGGGTACCTATGTTCATACTCTTTCAATTGACGTGAGTGTTGCGTAAAATAAAGATAAGTGCAAGTGTACATTGTCAACAACAAGCAATATAGTAACAAGTACTAGATATCGTATCCACAAGGACTGTTTTCTTAAGTTTTAATTGTGAAACTAAGTTCTAACAAAATGATTTAAAAGCACTAAGATTAATTAGAAAAATTGTGGTCAAAGAACTAAGTAATTAAATACTAATTAAATGCAGACAAATAAAAGAAACAACTCAGGAAAATTGATTCAAGGAGTGACAAATGGTATGATGGCAACTAGAATAATTATCCCCCTAATATGCAACTATGACACTGATGCTGGACTAATGCTGCAGCAACTGGTGGTCTATTAGCCTAGAATTTTAGTTAATTTTCATAGGCTTTCGTCAAAGAATTATGATTCTAATCTTTTAATTAAATCACATATGTCTATGCTAATTCAATTTCAAAGATTTAATTCAAGCATCAATTCCATAAAACTATGCATGATAGTAATATATGTCTATATCACTACAATCTTGAATTCAAAGAGTTCAAGCATGCACCATGCAAATTGTGTGTCAATTAATTTCAACCTTTTCAGAATTAAAAATTAACACAATTACCTAATAAAGGTGATCAATCAATAACAAGCATTAACCATGATAAATATTTGAAGAATAAACATCAAATTGCATAAGCATCAATATAAAAGTGTTAAGACAATCACATATTAGAGTTCTAATTATCCTAGCTATTTAGAGTTTAGCTCATACTCATAATCTCAAAAACACCCAAATAATAACAATCCATAATCTGAATTTTAGAGAGTAAAATGAAAGAAAATAGAAATAAAGGTAAGAAATTCAAGCCAAATTGATGTCTCAAATGACTTTGTCTTCTTGCTTTTCCTTCTTTTTCTCCTTCCTCTCTCCTTTTTCCTTCACATTAATTGCTGCCAAAACTGGGTATATTGAATTGCACCAGACGGCTGGTGTGGATGCTCAAAATTCAACACCGGTAAAGAACCCACATCTAATGCCTAAGGTCTCCGGAAGGTCCAAGGCAACCATGTTTGAAGTCCATTTGAACCCTCAAATTATTGCTCAAAATGACCCTGCTCAAATTGACCAAAATGACCCAAGCGTCTCGCGCCCCGCGCGCCGCGCGCCCCGCGCGCCGCGCGCCCCGCGCGCCGCGCGCCCCGCGCGCCGCGCGCCCCGCGCGCCGCGCGCCCCGCGCGCCTCGCGCCCCGCGCGCCTCGCGCGCCTCGCGCCCGCGCGCCTCGCGCCTCGCGCCCGCGCGCCTCGCGCCTCGCGCCCGCGCGCCTCGCGCCCGCGCACCTCGCGCCCGCGACCTCGCGCCTCGCGCCCGCGCGCCTCGCGCCTCGCGCCCGCGCGCCCCGCGCGCCTTGCGCGCCCCGCGCACCTCGCGCCCCGCGCGCCCGCGCGCCTCGCGCCTCGCGCGTCCGCGCGCCTCGCGCCTCTCACCCGCGCGCCCCGCGCGCACCAAGGGCTCGCAGTAAGGTCACCTCACCTCGCCCCCAAAGGCCTCGTCCAAGGGCCACGTGTGCCTCGCTTCGCTCACCGGCCACGTCAAAGGCCTCAAGAAACATAGCCTCCACTAAACACCCTTCGGCCATGTATCAGGAGCCTCGTAGTATGGGGGATGCAAAGTTATGGTTTCACAAGATAAGCCCCTCATCTCATTTGTAGGCGTCATGCCTCCTCACACACGCAGCAGGCCCCGTTGAAGAAGCCTTATCTCTTTTCCTTAGCTTCCCTACCCTTAGTAGGACGAGGAATAACCATTGGGTACATGGTACCCGTACGTGTACGGGTGCATGACGCACAACCATGGGGAGGACAGGAGCATGACCCTGACACCTGTACCACACAGGTAGTGGAGGTACGGATCAGTCCAGAGAGTGGAGGCACTATATGCACGCCTCTGACTATGTACCAGGCTGACACTATGATCCTCTGCTCCACCACTCTTCCCACACCACTGCCACCTGTGCTATTACCCTGACATGGTACTTTTGTACTATTTTGTCTCACGGGACCACCATGTATAAGGGGCCATTAGAGCCCAGCTATAAAAGGGGCTTGACCCCTCAGAATGAGGGGTTGGAAAATTCATTGTAAGGAGAGGCTATTGAGAAATATACCAGGACTTGCTCCATCATTTATCTGTGTTTACTTTTCCTTAAAGTTTATTCTTAGTTCTTATATAAACATCACATAACTTACCTTTGAGTTTTCCGATCTAATTTCGTTGGCGAGATTTCACCGTCAACAGCTGGGTATTCCACTCAGCCAGTCGTGTATCTCCAATTTTGAAAGAAGACCCCTCCTTCATCTAGGTCAGTCCCTTTTTCCCTAAGTCACGTGGGCCTCTTTTCTTTTTAATTGATTTTTGTCCCCTTTACCAAAAATGGGTCCAAGGAAAAATGAAGCCCAATCATCTATTATTTATTTATCATGCAACCCAATTTAAATAATTCGCAAAGTGAGCTAGAGAAATAAATAGTAGCTTCCACGTGGGTCATCCAAGTAGATTGGCTGGAAAAATGAGATGCTGCTACAGTGCTGCAGCATTCCCTCCTGCTGAGACCATTTAAAACTTCAATCCAAAATTCTACCAATCACTTGCCAAGGCAAAATTTCATAATTTAGGGTATAATTTCCAGCATTATACTAATATTTAATATTATCTTATTATATTTAATATTTTACAAAACTAAAATAAAGACACTACAAAACATCACAAGTCACTCTTCCTTGATAAAAATATAAGTTTAAAAGCATAAAAATAACTCTAATTCCTAGAGTTATCACAGCCATGACTGCAATCACCTTCACTGACTGCATAAGAACACAACCCAAACCTTGATGTGAGACATCATAGTATATCACAAACTTCTCCTGATCTATTGGAAGACTCAGAACTGGAGCTGTAATCAACCTTTTCTTCAATTCCTGGAAGCTGTTCTCACAATTGTTTGACCACACAAATTTATGATTCTTGCATGTCAGTTCAGTCAATGAAGTGGAAATCTTTAAGAACCCTTCCACAAAACGCTTATAATAACCTGCCAATCTAAGGAAACTTCTAACCTCTGAAGCATTCTTTGGCCTTGGCCAATCCTTGACTGCCTCAATCTTGGCTGGGTCCACCTTGATCCCCTCCTTACTGACAATGTGCCCAAGGAAAGTTTCCTGAGATAACCAGAACTCATATTTCTTGAACTTCGCAAACAGTCTATGTTCCCTCAGTCTCTGTAGAACCAACCTCAAATGTTGCTCATGTTCTGACTCTGACTGAGAATAAACT
This sequence comes from Humulus lupulus, assembly GCF_963169125.1. NCBI lineage: Eukaryota > Viridiplantae > Streptophyta > Magnoliopsida > Rosales > Cannabaceae > Humulus > Humulus lupulus. The sequence continues at coordinate 105,512,388 of NC_084795.1, read as the reverse complement.
AGAGTATCATTGATGAAGACGATCACAAACTGGTCCAAATAATCCTTGAACACTCTGTTCATCGAATCCATAAAAGCAGCTGGGGCATTAGTCAATCCAAAGAACATGACTAAGAACTCATAATGCCCATATCTGGTGCGAAAAACAGTCTTCGATATATCTCTCTCCTTGACCCTCAACTGATGACAACCAGATCAGAGGTCTATCTTAGAGAATACCCTTTTACCCCGCAACTGAGCAAACAGATCATCTATCCTTGGCAGGGGATACTTGTTCTTGATTGTTAACTTATTCAGTTCTCTGTAATTAATACACATCCTCAGAGAACCATCTCTCTTCTTCACAAACAGAACTGGTGCACCCCAAGGTGAGAAACTAGGTCTGATAAAACCCAAGTCTAACAGCTCCTGCAGCTGTACCTTCAATTCTTTTAATTCTACTAGGCCATTCTATAAGGTGCTCTAGACAATGGCTGTGTCCCTGGTGCCAGTTCAATCACAAATTCAATCTCTCTATGTGGTGGCAACCCTGGTAAATCTTCTGGAAACACATCCAGAAACTCACAGACTAGTCTTGTCTCCTTTGGTCTTACTTGCATGACCTGAATGGTATCAACCACACTGGCGAAGAATCCTATGCAACCTCCTTGCAATAGATCTCTAGCCATCAAACAGATATCATAGGTATACGGGGTCCATGTACAGTGCCAACAAACAAAAAAGGATCCTCACCTTCAGGCTCAAAGGTTACCATCTTCCTTTTGGAATTTATGGTTGCCCTATACTACACCAACCAATCCATACCCAAAATCATGTCAAAGTCGGTCATAACCAACTCTATCAAATCAACTGATATCTCTCCGCCCTTCACTGTCATTGGCAATGATCTGACCCATCTTTTGGATACTACTAGCTCCCTAGTGGGTAATAAGGTTTTGAACCCCATAGCATAATAATCATATAGTCTATATAGTACTATCAACAATAGAATGTCTAGCACCAGAATCAATCAAAACAGTATAAGCGGTTCTAGCACTAAAAAGCTGACTTGTAACTACTGAGGGACAAGCCTCAGCTTCTGCTTGAGTCAATGCGAACACTCGAGCTGGGGCCGAGCAGTCTGCCTTTCTTGGCTCTTCCTTCCTTGCTCTTGGGCAATCTTTCTTCAAATGTCCCAGTACTTCGCATAAGAAACAAGCTCTTGCCCGACACTCCCCTAGATGGCATGTCACAACCCGAGCCCTAGGCCATGGCTGATTTGTAATATCCATAACTTGGGTGGTCAAAGGTCAAACTTTAACCCTTGTTGAAAAATAGTCTATATAAATGATCCTTTAGTTTATATTGGATAGTACTATAATTATAAGTCAAAACAATGGAATAACTCCTATAATTATAAATAAAAATATTGGTGATAAAAGCAAGATTATTTATCATTATACATAGAACAATAATATCCCCACACTTATGTAGTCTCCAAACAGTTAAGTTTAATAAGTCATAAAACACCCAAAATAATAGTTAGCACCCACCATTCCTCATTCCTAACTATTAATAGCTAATTTAGATATACAGACCACTAGGTTCCAAATTGAATACATAAATAACGTCCAAAAGATAGGACTATCGCACTAAACACATTGGCTTCATCAATAATTCACCTTATCCAAAATCGCGTCACTAGGATCCTGGAATGGGAGAGATATAGGGGGTGAGTTTATAAAGCCCAGTAGGAAAGCAACTAATATCATAGGACCCAAAAAGTTAAATAAAACCCCTGCATGGTTAGCTTTAAAAACAAAAAATACATCATCATGTATAAATCAAAATAGTGAGGAACCACAAATAGTCATAAGAGCATAGCTACAAGTGCACATCACACCGCGCACTGGATCCCTAGTTCCCGTTACCCACCATAGAAAAACCGACATCCTAAACGGAGTAGCCAGACCTGATAACCACCACAAGGGGGAGGCTTAGAACACTTCCTGTAAACAGATGCTAGGTCTTTACACCTACAGGTGAGTGGACACCTGATCTACCTATGATGACACAGAGACTAGGTCGTGAAAAAACAACATGCACAAATCATGATCACTATGGCTCTCATCGGTATAACCAAATGCAGGTAAACATGAAAAGAAATAAACATATTCCCTTTATATTTTAGAAAATTGGGCAGCATAACAACTACATTTGAATAAAACCCAAAAATCATAACCTGCATAAATAAGTGAACAAAAATATATCTGGCACTCAGTGACGTCAGAACAGAACATAAAACATGCAAATTAATTTTTCAATTTTTCAAACATTTTATAAATATAAAAAATGGAATATGTTTAATGCAATTCAATACGACTAAAATAAGTCCAATAGTCAAGTTGAGTCCCTACCTCCTTAGAATTTTCAATCCAAGCCCAAAGCGACGCTCTTAAGCTTAACGATGATCCTAGAGTGATTTAGTCTGATTTTAATATCACGTTTTTCCTACTTGCACCAAATGAGCAAACGATTATCATCATTGCATTCCTTATTCAAAATCGTGTCCAATGACATATAATATGACCATATTTAAAATTTCAAGTTCCGAAACCTCACCCAAGCGGTGCACAATAGCGGTTGGTGGCGGTAGTGAGCGGTGTACCAGAAACATCGATGAATATATGCATGGCATATATCAAAACGATCCTCTCGATGAGTACATCATGAAAGTATAGCTCCTTCTCCCAAATGGCCTCCGGTATCGCTAGAAAATGTTGCCAAAGGGGCAAAGATACCCAAAATCTCGCCGGAGAAAAACCGCGAGTTGTATGGAATGACTTAGTGGACAAAATTCCTCACTTCACACTGGTTCCAACGGTGCCACCCATTCCCCGAACGGTGGTCTAAGTTGGCTAGAAAACGGAGTCAAAGTTTTGACGACTAAACTTTGACACCTCCGTTTGTGTGCGTCTTAACTCCGATGGCCTTGGTATTTTGGGGATGGGGTTGTCGTCGACCACTAGTGCTCCAGATCCGACTCGTGTCGAAAATGGTGGCCGGCGGTGGTTGGGTCTGGTGTCCTTGCCGTGGCTTGCCGAGAGAAAAGAAAGGAAAGAGAAGAAAAAGAAGAAGAAGAAAAAGAAGAGTCGAGGAGGGAGAAGAAAAGGAAGAAAATCAGAATATATAATTTTTTTTAAAAAATAAGTGGGTCCCACCACATATATATAATTTAATAATACTTTTTTTCCTTCTCTTTTTGACTTTTCAACCTGAAAGGTCTCAGGTTTTACATGGCGCCTCTTGCAACAAGTGCACTCAGGAAAAGTCCTCCAGGCTTCACTGCCGCCCTTGCAGCCCATTGTAATACCACGTGGTCGCTTGTCTAGGCCTAGATCTGGGAAGGCATTAGAAGCCTTCCTCTTCTGATCACTGGGGCCTCCGCCCCTACCTGAACCTATAAATGGAGGTCCCACCCTCCCAATGTCTCTCCTAGCTGCATTGTCACGCCATATCTTGTTCTTTGTGCTCTTTGTTGTGAGCGCCTTCTCAACCACCTGTGCATAAGTAGTAACTCCAAACATAGTGGTAATACGAACATCATGGGCTATTCTGGGCTGTAGCCCCTGGAGAAACCTCTCCCTTCTGGTCCCATCAGTGGGCACCAATTCCATTGCAAACTTTGCCAGTCTGTCAATCTTTAAAGCATATTCAATCACTGACAAACTTCCCTGAAACAATTTGCTGAACTCTTCAGCTTTTGCAGCCCCGATGGCATCATTATAGTACTTTTCATTGAACTGAGTCTGAAACTCTTCCCAACTCAGGGCATTAACATTTTTGGTCTGGGATATCACTTCCCATTACATTCGAGCATCCTCCCGAAACATATATGTGGCATAAGCCACCCTCTCATTACCAGATACCCTCATAAAGTCAAGGATGGTGGTAACCATGCTCATCCATTGCTCAGCCTTAGTTGGATCTGAACTACCCTAAAAAACTAGAGGGTGATGTTTCCTGAACCTCTCATAAAGTGGTTCCCATTTACTTCCAGCCTCTGGCATCTGCTCAACTATTGACATCGTTACAGATGGTGCCTCTAGAAAAACATTCCCTGCAGGAACCTGTTGTTGTCTCAGGAGGCGTATTTCTTCTTCTTGCCTCATTACCCTGGCTTGTAAATCAATAAGCAACTGCTGCCAATTTTCAGGAGCTGGCAGAGGGATATGACTCTAGTCATTTTCCTAACCCTGTCTATCATACTGGCCCTGATCTTCCTGGCCAGCTTATGATTCTATCTGCCTTGGAAGCATACTTTCAACCTGTACCTTGCTGCAATAATCAATGCGGCCAGTTAGGTAAAGATAGCTAAACCTCTTGCTGTAGAGTCCCATAATACATTCTTAACTAGCTAGATGATAGTAGTAGTAGTAGTATAGTTAGTATTAGTTAGTAGTATGTTAGTTACCATGGATTTTGGTTCAAGACGGGACTTAGTTGGAGACTCGTAGCAATAGTTATGGATTTTATAAGTTTAACCTATAGTTTAGAAATATTAATTATAACATATGGTTTGATTAATATTGCTGGTCTTAGATATATTATTATTATAACCTAAGGTTTAGATAGAGCCAATAAGAGCATGATACTTGTCATAATCATGATTATTAAGGATTTAAGCATTTAGAATGGATAATTCAATAATAGAAGAATCTAGAAGCTCTAGAACCTTCCAGAAACTGTTAGGATCGTATTATGACTCAGTCAAAGTTGTTTATTCCATTCTAATTATCCTAAATTAGTGCAAAAATGGGCTTAAAATATCTACGTATGCTGATATATCGCAGCATGGGGGCGGATATATCGCCTAACGGAAGATACGGAAAACACGCCGACTTTGCACGAACGTACGAACAGAGGCTCGGGATTAGGGCAGAGCCGATATATCGCCATAAGGAGGCGATGTATCGCCCTTAGTATGGTTTTTTTTGAAAGTTTGGGTTTTTGATTTTAAAAATATCCTTAACCACTTAGACTTACCTTTGACTTATTCTGACCGAGTTCTGGGTTGTTGTTGAACGAAAATTCAAATCTTTTTCATTTTTTTAATAATCTATTTATTCAAATTAAAAGGGGTTAGTTTCACTCCTTGAATTCTATAAATAAGACATAGTGCTCAACCATTTTCTTCATTCTTCAAGTACTTGATCAGAGCTTCCAAGGTGCTAGTGTTAGTATAGAGAGATACACTTGGGTTTGGGATAAAAGCTTTATCATTCTAAGCTTTCTAAACACTTGGGAAGTGAGATATAGTGTGATTTTGGTGTTGAGGTTTAGATCAATCTATAAGATCAACCAAGGTATTCCAATTCTTAAGTTCAGTTCTTTATAATTCTTTAGTTTCTTTAATTCAGATTCTAACTCTTGTTTATGATTTTTGATTAGATTCTTGAAACTTAAAGTCCTTCTTGGTAAGTGTTGACGATGAAATCTCGTCAATGAAATTAGATCGGAAAACTCAAAGGTAAGTATGGAGATATTTAGATAAGAACTTAGAATGAACTTATGGTAGGATAAACACAGATCAACAATGGAGTAAGCCTTTGTATATTGCTTAATAGCCTGAGTGTACAATGAATTTTCCAACACCCTTGCTGGAGGGGTGAAGGTCTATTTATATTGGGGCTCTAATGACTCCTGGTACATCGTGGTCCCAGGGGACAAGATTGTACATAGGTACATTGTCAGGGTTGTGGTACAGGTCGTAGTGGTGTTGAAGGAATGGTGGTTGGCTCTAGTACGTGTTAGGGTCCTGCAAAAGTACTCCTGTATTGGTACCACATTACACCTCCACTACTTGCATGACACAGATGTCAGGGCCACGCTTCTGTCCTCCACATGGTCGTATGTCCTATACCCGTACACGTACGGGTACCTAGCACCTGATGGTTACTCTCACATCTCCAAGGCATGTATTTGCTCAAAGCTATTCCACATTCTACTAAGTGTAGGGAAGCTTGTGTGTTAACAAGAACGATATACTCAATCTTCTATACCACTATTGGCTTGATACCAAATAGTTCTTGGGTCTCTTTTATTGCTCCTCGTATGCCTCTTCCAGGGGTCTTAGACCCCATACGGGGAGGTGAAGTGTTGGCATCATGGGATAGTGGCATCTGGGATAGACGAAGCATGACACGGGTATACGACACCTCGTCACGGCTGGGCGAGGTGTGGTGCGAGGCCCTGATGTGCGGGTGCGCGAGGCCTTGGTGTGCGTGGGTGCACGAGGTGTTGGCGGCATGAAGCCATGGGGGCCCGAGACTAGGTGTGCCTCACTTGGCGTGAGACACTTGGCCTCGCTATGTGAGGCTATGTGAGGGGTGCCTCGCTAGGCGCGAGACCCTTGGCCTCACTATGCGAGGCTATGCGAAGGGTGCCTCACTTGGCGCGAGACCCTTGGACTCACTATGCGAGGCTATGTGAGGGGCGTCTCACTTGGCGCGAGACCCTTGGCCTCACTATGTGAGGCTACGCGAGGCTATGCGAGGGGTGCCTCACTTGGCGCGAGACCCTTGGCCTCACTATGCGAGGATACGCGAGGCTACAGGTGCTTGGGACGAGGCGCGTTGCGAGGGGAGCCTTGCGAGATACGCGCGAGGCGCGATGCGAGGGGGCTGCGAGGGGCAGGCTTGCATGACGCGTGTGTGCGGCATGTTTCGAGGGTAGCCTCGTGAGATGCGTGCGAGGCATGATGTGAGGGAAGTCTCGTTGTGCGAGGCGTGCTGCAAGGGGCAGTCTCGCGAGATGCCTGCACACAGTCGAGGCACATGGCTCCAGTGCCCTTGACATCTCTCGGCGTCAAGACAAGTAGGGCCTCGCTATGCGAGGGCCTCGTGCACCTGCCTTCTTGCAACGCATAGCTTGGCCCTTTAGCCTAGCAAGGCCATACTTTATGGCTCATAAGGTCATGTTTCCCTTGGGACCATCTCCCGGTCTCACAAGACTTACGGGCCCGAGCCTCATAACATGACTAAATGACCTTTAGCCTGTATTCCAACCATGGACCAGAGATTTTTTCTTGGTGGATTTTTGGCATCCACAATAAGATTCTTCTTGATGGTTTAGTTTTCATATTCATCTATATTCTTAGAGATTCTCACCTTTTCTACTGTTGGTATATAGGAGTTTTCTAATCTCGTTCTTGTTCTCAAATATCTTGGCTTTTTGTATGGAAAATATGATAGATTTTATGTGCTTATATGTTATGTTTATGTTATAATAGGTTTATTTTATGATATGTTATGTTACGATATGTTATGTTATGATATGTTTATGCTATGATATGCATATGTATGATATGTTTTTAGTTCTTGGGTATATAATTTGTTTAGATAACAAGCATATAACAATGGAGGTAATAAGTCAGGTTATGTAGAATATCCGCAATGCTCTAAGTGCCAAAAGAAACATCCTGGTGAGTGTCGTGCAAACAACAAGGGATGCTTCAACTGTGGCTAGGAAGGTCACCAAAGGAGACAATGTGCCCAGCTCAAGCAAGAGGAGAAAAGGGACGACAAGATGGTTCCTGCCAGAGTCTTTGCCTGAAACCAGGGAGAAGCTAAAGCTAGCAATAAAGTGGTCACAGGTCAGAAACCTATCCTCAATAATTTATGTTTTGTATTATTTGATTCAGGAGCCACTCATTCGTATATTTCATTAGGAATGATAGAAAAACTAGACAAACCTTGTGAAAACTTTAGAACTAGGTTTGTAACAGAATTTCTTTCGGGTGAAGTAGTCCTATCATCACGAATAGTACGAGGCGTACCGATCAAAATTGAGGACGTAGAACTAGAAGGAGACCTGATAGAGTTAGAGATCAAAGACTTTGACGTGATACTGGGCATGTATTGGCTAGTAAGGCATGGCGCAACCATCGATTGTAGACGTAAGCAAGTGATGTTCGAGACTCTTGACGGTCAAAGACTATGCTTTATGGGAAAGGTTTCAGGACTACGTACGCCGCTTATTTCATCTCTCAAAGCTCAGAGAATGATAGAGAAAGGATGTCACGCATTCTTAGCCAGCGTCACGGATGTGGTAAAGGAAACACCATTAAAGGTTGGAGACGTCCGCATTATAAAGGAATTCCCAGAGGTATTTCCTGATGACTTCCCAGGGTTGCCACCGACATGGGAAATTCACTTCACAATCGAGCTAGTACCGGGCACTGAACCTATCTCTAAGGTACCATACCGAATGGCATCTACTGAACTCAAGGAGTTAAAAGACGCAGCTACATGAACTCTTAGACTTGAGTTTCATTAGACCAAGCCATTCTACATGGGGAGCTCCAGTTCTATTTGTGAAGAAAAAGGACGGAAGCATGCGGATGTGCATAGATTACCGCGAGCTGAATAAGGTGACAATAAAGAATAATTACTCGCTACCCTAGATTGGAGACTTGTTTGATCAACTCCGAGGAGAAACCGTGTTTTCAAAGATTGATCTGCGGTCCGGGTATAATCAACTTAAGGTACGGGAAGAGGATATTCCTAAGACAGCTTTTAGAACTCGTTATGGACATTACGAGATTCTAGTTATGTCTTTTGGTCTTACCAATGCTCCAGCCGCGCTTATGAATTTAATGAATAGGGTCTTCAAGGATTATTTGGACAAATTCATCTTACTGTTCATCGACGATATCTTGGTGTACTCAATGAACGAAGCTGAGCACGAGAAACATTTAAGGATGACTTTGTTATGACTAAAGGAGCATCAACTCTATGCCAAGTTCAAGAAGTGCAAATTTTGGCTGTCACAAGTAGAATTCCTCGGGCACATAGTATCCAAGGAAGGAGTTGCTGTAGACCCATCTAAGGTAGAGGTTGTGAAGGATTGGCCAAGACCAAAGAACGCGTCTGAAGTAAGAAGTTTTTTGGGACTAGCAGGATATTATCGGAGGTTTGTAGAGGGCTTTTTTAAGATAGCCACTCCACTCACCAACCTGACCCGGAAACAACAAAGGTTCAACTGGACTGATAAGTGTGAAGAGAGCTTCCAGTTGCTTAAGGATAAGCTATGCTCAGCACCAATACTTTGTGTACCGAAACCCAATGACAAGTTTGTAGTCTACTATGATGCGTCGAAGCAAGGATTGGGTTGTGTGCTGTTCCAGAATGACAAGGTGATAGCCTACGCCTCAAGGCAGTTGAAGGAATATGAGCAACGCTATCCATCACACGATATGGAGTTGGCAGCGGTGGTCTTTATATTGAAAATCTAGCGCCATTATCTTTATGGAGAATGGTGTGAGATTTATACATATCTTAAAAGCTTAAAGTATTTCTTCATACAAAAGGAGCTTAACATGAGGCAGCGCAGGTGGTTAGAATTAGTGAAGGATTATGACTGCGAAATCCTATACCACCCAGGAAAGAAAAATGTAGTTACTAATGCGCTAAGTAGGAAAGGTTATGGAAATCTAGTAGCATTAGCTGGAATAGAAAAGATGCTATAGCAGGAGTTGATCAATGCCGAAATAGAAGTAGTCATTAGTAAATTGGCTAACTTGTCCATCCAGTCAAGTCTGTTAGAAGATATACGGATTGGGCAAGGGCATGATGACACATTAGTAGCACATATGGATGAAGTTAAAGAAGGCAAGGGCACATATTTCTCGATGTCAGGACAAGGGTTTTTGAGATATAAAAATCGGGTATGCGTGCCGAATGATCAAGGGATTAAGATGAAGATTTTAGAAGAAGCGCATAATACCCCATACTCAGTTGACCCAGGGTCGACCAAGATGACTCACGACCTTAAGGTATTATATTGGTGGCCAGGAATGAAGAAAGATGTAGCGGAGTATGTGTCTAAATGCTTAGTATGCCAGCAAGTGAAAGCAGAACACCAGTGGCCTACAGGCATATTGCAACCACTTAGTATTCCAGAATGGAATGGGACGACATAGCCATGGGTTTCGTGACAGGACTACCACGAACAAGTAAGCGACACGACTCGGCTTGTGTAGTAATAGATAGACTAACCAAGTCAGCTCATTTCCTGCCTGTCAAGGCTACATACACAACAAATCAGTACACAGACATTTATGTTCAAGAGATAGTACGACTGCATGGAATCCCTAAGACTATAGTGTCAGATAGAGGATCGGTGTTTACATCGAGATTTTAGGGAAGCTTGCAGCAAGCTATGGATACCAAGTTAAGTCTTAGTACGACATTTCATCCACAGAATGATGATCAGTCCGAGCATACCATACATATTTTAGTAGTAATGTTGCGCACTTGTGTAATTGATTTCGGAGGATCATGGAGTAAGTATTTGCTGCTGATAGAGTTCTCCTACAACAATAGCTACCAGTCAACGATCGGGATGGCACCCTATGAGTTACTCTATGGAAGAAGGTGTCGATCGCCGTTACATTGGGACGAGGTAGAAGAAAGGAAACTTCTTGGACCCGAGCTGTTAGAGAAGCTCAGGATCTAGTAGCACTGAGTAGAAAGCGAATGCTCACTGCTCAGAGCTGTCAGAAAAGTTATGTAGATGCCAAGCGGCATGATGTGGAATTCAAAGTTGGAGATCAAGTCTTCTTAAAGATATCTCCTATGAAAGGTGTGAAGCGATTTGGGAAGAAAGACAAGCTTAGTCCCTGGTTTATAGGTCCTTTTGAGATATTGGACAAAGTGGGAGCAATTGCCTATAGATTATCCCTGTCGCCAGCTCTAGCAGTTAGCCACAATGTGTTCCACATATCGATGCTACGTAGATATGTGTCAGACCCATCTCACGTCCTCAAGTATGATACGATAGCACTTCGGAAAGACTTGAGTTACGAGGATTGACCGGTTAGCATCCTAGATAGAGGGATGAAGGAATTACGTTCTAAGAGTATTCCGATAGTCAAAGTCCTATGGAGTAATAGTTCTGAAAGGGAGGCAACGTGGGAGTTGGAGGAGGACATGATAGCAGAGTATCCAGAATTTTTCGGTAAGTAAATTTTGAGAACGAAATTCTTTTTAGTTGGGGAGAATTTTAGAGTCCAAGAATATTTACTTCAATAGCTAAATAGTATTAGTAGTAGTAGTCCAAGAAATGCTATGATATGTATATGTATCATATGTTTTTAGTTCTTGGGTATATGATTTGTTTAGATAACAAGCATATAACTTGTTTAGATAACAAGTCCCAAGAATATATTCCTTGGGCATATGATTTGTTCAGATAACAAGCCCCACAAATTTATATGATTTGTTTAGATAACAAGCCCCGTAAATTTATGGGCATATGATTTGCCTAGCTAGCAAGCCCCAAGAAGTATGATGGCCCTGTAATATATGTTTTTATAGTCATATGTTTTATAGTGTATGTTTATAATGTAGTTTTATGCTTATGATATATGATGTATGTTGTTAGTAGATTTTCCTTGCTAGGCATTAGGCTCACTCCTTTATTTTTTTGAGTGTGATGCAGGAAAATGATATGGAAGGCGGAAGGATTCTTGGTAGCTTAGCTTGTGTGTTGAGGATGAATGGAATGAGTGGACTGCGTGTCGATCGAGGATGACGTTTATTTTAGTCTTTTGGATTCTGTTTCTTTTGTAGTTCCGCATTTAATTTTTTCAACAACTGAATTAAAGTTATGTTTTATGTTTTTCTTTTAAACAATGGGTACCCATGCCATATTTTATATTATCGTGTATTTGATACAATAATTTGAGTTTTCAATAAAGATATGTTATTTATTTTATGTATGTTTTATTCAAAAATTGTAAGCTATGTCTAGAAGATTTAATGGTCCAAGGTCTTAGAAATAGTTGAGTTATTACACTTGCCACCTCACGGTCCAAGATCAAACAGAATCCATCCTTGTTCCACAATCATGCTAATAAGCTTGTCAATTCATGATCATAACATTTAACATTTAGCACTTAACCGTTAACAATTAACGATGCTAATAAGCATGCTCTAGTAATATTAGTGCTAATAAGCACGTTCTTGCTCATCATGCAGCAGCCACAAGCCAGCCCTATTAGTGTATCTTATTCATGAAGGTAAAGCATTTATTTTCTATTTAAGTAGTTAAACACATAATCACATAAATAGTTATGGAACCATGAGTCCAGCTTGTCTTCAGTGACGAGTGTACATGCCCAGCCAGTCTACAGGAACCCTAAACCTTGGCATGCTCTGATACCAAGTTGTAATGCCCTGGTTAGCCAAGATCGTCACATTGTGTACTTTAAATAGTGTTTAACATGCTAAACGAGTCATTAGGTCATAAATGTGCATCTAAGTGTTATTAATGGGCCAGGGTGAAAATCTTGGTAAAAAAGAATGGATATATTTTATTTAAAACATTAAACTCTACATGGGATCCCATAAAAGTGTTTACAAAGTTATTTACAATCCAAAATGATCATTACATTTCGAAAGTTACAATCCGCCGACCTAAGCGGAAAAAATAGGGTTAGACCCTAGTTCCCCTGAGAAACACCTTGGCCGTGGTGGTCAAGCGGCCACATATGTACACGTCACTACCTAAGCTCTCCACTCAAGGCTGGGTAAGATTTTCTTTCCCTTTACCTGCACCACATAGCACCCGTGAACCAAGACTCAACAATAAAACTTATTACTGCATGTATACAATATAAATAAATGATCATGAAATCATTCTGGGGCTTGTAGCCCTAATCAGATGGTGACTATTAAGTCATTTTGGGGTCATGCACCCTGAATAGATGACTAGTAAGTTATACTGGGGGTCCTGCGCCCTGAAGAGATGACTAATGAGGCATCCTGGGGTCCTGCGCCCTGAATAGATGACTAATAAGTCCTTCTGGGGTCTTGCGCCCTAAATTGATGACTAGTAAGTCTTTCTGGGGTCCTGCGCCCTAAGCCATGTGACTATCAAGTCACTTGAGCCTTTTAGCCCTAGCTCTGAGTAACTAGTCATAGACTAGCCAAGCGCTTTAGTTTTCTTCGACCAATAGGTCGGTCAAGCATTTAATGCTCATGTTGATTAGATCTAATTATTTCAGCCTGCATTTAATATGCTAATGCCACTCTTGACTCCTAATTCAATTCCATACAACCAGCGCTCAGTACCATTGCCGATGATGACTGATAAGTCAGAGCTTCATGACCAGCGCTAAACACTATTGTCGTTTCTGACTAATAAGTCAGTGCCATTCACAAGTAAACAATGCTGCTAGGCATTTATAATGCAACCAATGTCCATATATAGAGCACTCACCATGGCTCATCAATAATCATGTATGTCACATACTGGGTGCAGTTTTCTTACCTCAGGTTCGAGTGTAAAATATGGTATTATTGTGTTAGGAATTGATTTTAATTTTTTTTTCTTAAAATCTTGTGTAAGCCATATGGGGCACATGAGCTTTTGTAATTCTATTTTATACATTTTGTTACAAAAATTCTGGTCACAAAGACGAGAAGGAAAAATGAAGGACTCGAGCCATGCACCAAGGGCACATGGCCCGAGTCTCTTGGGATACGCTAGCACCCTAGCCCCTCGACCAACGCTAGCCTGCGCGCGACACCCCAACCAGTTCCCTGCTTGCGTATGCGTGGCACTTTTCCTGAGCCCTCGCCTCATGTGCGCCTACTGCCTCTGCTGTTGTGTCCCAACAACCATGCCCCCTTTGGGGGTCGCTCCTGCTCCGACCCTGGTCCAGGGCATCAATTATTTGTGCACAACAAATCCCTAAAATATTGCTAATATCTTTTATTTAATAGATTTTTTAAATTAGTTGAAATTGAAAAGTTATTTATCTTATTTTATATTTATTAGAAAAATAAAATGTCTTTTAGTTGGTTAAGATCTCAACTTAGGTTTAAATAATTATTTGAATTTGAATTTTTTTAATTATTTAAATTCTACTAAATTAAAAAGATAATAAAAAGGGTTATTTAATTAAAAAATAGTTTTAATTAGATAAATTTATTGGAAAATTAGTTTCTAATTAATTAATTAGGCCTAATGTATTCCTAAGGATTATGAAGATGGGCCTAAGAGAAGGAGAAGTAGTTTAGAGTCTAGTAAACAACTGAAGCCCACTTTGTAATTTAAATTGAAAATTTTCTAAATTTATAAATACCCAATAGTACTCGGTTCATCATTTATTGTTTATTTATTTATTTATTGTACTTATTTAAATAAATATTAGTTGATGTTTGATTGATAACATCATCATGCATTAGTTTATTACATGCCATACATGAAACCTGTAACACCCTAAGTAGCTAATAAGGTTTAGGACCTTGATTAGCATGCCTTGAGGGCAATAAGTGAATTAATATGCTAATATGTGAATTTAAATGAATATATGATTAGAATGCATGTTTAGGTGGTATAAATATGCTTGTGGGCCCCGTTTGCATGATAGGGGTAAATTGGTAATTTTAGCCCGTTGAGGGCATAAATGTGATAATTGTATTATGTGGTTTGTACCACATGGGTGTGGTGATATTAATGTGATGCACGTGCCGAGACGGTCCTAGAGAGCCAGATAACTCAAAAGTCACAACGAGATTCTATACCCGGCTTGGGAGGAGCCTAGGGGTACTTTGGGGAAATTTCATGAGTTGGGTTGTGAGTTTGTGGTTAATGGTTATTGGTGATTAGGTAACCTGAGTAACCATTAGTAACTGCTGAGAGTAACAAGTTTGGATGGAAAATGGTAGAATTGTAATATAAGTGAAAGGACAAGAGTGCCCTTGAGGCTTAGTTAGAAGAGGAATTAGATGGAAGGGTAAGATGGTCTTTTGGCAAGGATTTAGATAACTTCAGCTGGGAAGAGAAGTCATTCACGTTTTAACACTTAGGTACATTTTGTTTTGGTTGAAAGTTTGAGGAGAAAACTAGAAAGAAAGGAAAGGAAGAAGGGAGCTGAAACTTGAGGGATCTAGGAGGAGAATCAAGTGGTTGGAGGCAATTAAACTTGATCATAAACCAAGAATTTTCTGAGGTAAGGATTTATCTCTGTTTTGTTAAGTTTCTAAGCTTGATTTTCTTAGAGTGTTAGTATGAAAATTGAAAGTTGATGTGTGGCTGTTTGGTGGATTCTTGGGGATGAAGCTTGCTTAGATTCAGTTTGGGAATAAGGGGGATTTGCTTGGAGCTGGACTTGGAGAAGACTCAGGGGCGAATTTCTACTTGAGGTAAGGGTTTTATGCATCTCTGTTATGTATTAGCTGCTGTGAATCAAGTTGTTGGTTTGTTAGTTTAAGTTTCATAAAGTTTCAAGCCAATTGGTGAATTGGGGATTTGATTGTGTGTTTGGGTTTATTGTTGATGTTTCTGAGTTGTTAGATGGTCTATGTTGGGTTTTGAATTGATTTTGGGGCCTAGGTACTTGCTTGGGATGATTTGGAGTGGTTTTAGCTCGGGGAAAACGCAGGGAAAAACCCAGAAATCTGGGTTCGCGAAGGAGCGCCGCGGCCCTGTTCTTGGGCGCCGCGGCGCGAGGCTGTTTCTGGGCAGGGGAAAGTTCTTTGACTTGCTGGGTGCCGCGGCCCTCTAGGGCAGCGTCGCGGCGCTAGGCCAGTTTCAGGGCATAGAAATTTTGCAATTTTGAGCTTTTGCTCCGGGGGTTCGGGGGATGTTTCCGATGAATCGTTTTAGGAATTTGGGGATTTCGAGAGTGTGGGATTGGTCTCGGGAAGTGGTTTTGGATTGATTAGTAATAAAGGATGTTTTATATGTGTTGTGACTAGGTCTTTGGAGAGGCTCGGGTTAGAGGACCGTGCTCGTGGCTTTGGGGCATCGGAAGCTCGGGATACAAGTAAGAAAACCACTGTTCCCACAGAGCTTGTATGCAGAGCTGAGCCCAATATGTTTGAATTGCAGGGCGTAGCCCTTTGTTTGAATTTGTTAGTACTTAGTATGTGTTTGTTATGCTATGATTACGATTATGTGAATGTTCGGTGAGAGCCGGGAACGGCGCAGGCCGAGGTCGGCATGGGCCGGGAACGGCAAAGGGCCGGGAATGGCGTTGGGCACATTGAGTGCTAGGTCGAGTACAGCAAGGGGTCGGGAGCAGCATTGAGCACGTGGGGTACAAGTTGCCAGGGTGAGGCCCTAAAGGATACCTGGGATATCCTCACGGTGTGGACCGCGAACCCAGGGCCTGGTAAAGCGCCTGGGATGGCATGGCCGTATGTGTTTAGCCCATTGGTGGCCTGAATATATGCTAAGTGTTTGTTGTGCATGTGTTATCTGCTTGTGAGGGTTTTCTTGCTAGGCTTCGGCTCACGGGTGCTCTGTGGTGCAGGTAAGGGCAAGGGAAAAGTCAACCAACCATGAGTATGGAGAGCGTGAAGCGGCGTGTACATGTTTGGTCTGCCTGGCTGCCACGGCCAGTGGTTTTGGGAGACGGTTGTATCAAAACTTAGATTTTGTCGTCTAGTCGACTCAAACTTGTAAATTATATGTTGTAAATATTTCCAAACAGTATCTTGGGATCCCAAGTGTCAAACACTCAACGTTTTGTAGTAAATGGAATTGTTTTCAGAGTTTATTTAACTGTTTATGATTTAATTACACTTTTGACCTAAAAAAACCTCGATTAGTGAGTTAACTGCGCGTTTAAAACTCACTTAGTAACGGCTCTAAGGAAGTAGGGCATTACAAAACCCCACGCAATTTTAATTAATCATGCATCTCTTTTGTAGAACATAATTAATAAGGATTGTCCTAAGTGTTTATATGAATTGTTTTGGTGAAATCAAATGCATGTAAACTACTAAGTCTTAAATTGATTAAAGCTTGGTAAATCACACCATAATAAAGGCAATAGCTATTATAGGCCTTTCAGGATAACCCACTTTATTTAAAATGTATTTTAGTGAAGTTTGATAAATGTAATGAGTAATTATTTAGATCACTTTAATTATAGAAACATGCTCTTTTATGATTGCATATTTTTTGTATTAATTACATTCATAGAGTTGTAATTGAACTAGTAATTAATTTTGAATTAATTAATTAGTTTAATAAACAAATATATTCTAAAATAGTAAGTGAGAGAAGGTTGACATCTCAATTTTACATAGGGTCTCCATTATTAATACAACACCGTGAAATATGATGAGGGCCGCGATGGGGCTTTGTTTCCATCCCCCTAAGAAAGGTTTCTGGTCATATTAATATCAAGGTTGACTTCTTACGAAGATATGAATGAGTGATGTATTTCAGGTTTGACCGAACCTAAGGCGACACTCTCTAACTTAAGTCATAAATTCCGAAATACTGAGTTACACTTATAAAGATATAATCAAACTTTTGTAGTGGATAATTGTATCTTGACCAAAAAAGTGGTACTTTATTTTTAAAAGAGAAAATATTAGTTATTTTGAGTTTTAAATAATAAAGATAAGAGTTTCTTATAGAATGTTTGAAATTAACTTGACCGACCCTAAGGCGATACTTTAATTGTTGGGTAGTTTTATTGTGGAATAGTAAATGCTAAGTTTATGTCTTTTAATTGTTGCATTCATACATCATGTTTAATTTCTGAATTAATTGATATTCAATTTCAATTATAATGATTCTTGTATGTTTTATATGTCAATATAATGTATACTCATGAAATCAATATTATAACTCAATTCAAGTGCTATAAATTGAATGATGATAATGGTTCTTTCTGGAAGACGAACTTAGGACTTTGCTCTAAGTTTTTAAGAATGTAAAAATGGATTATGTGAGGAATGTCCTCACATACTTAAACCAACGTAATTCCTGAAGGTTAAAGAAAAGTATTTGAATTGGATTAGATCTAATGATATTGTTTGTCGCTACATGCACTAGAGCATGGGTGATGTGCATACAAATTTTTTCAAAAGATTGAAATCTGCATGTCGAATTTGGACTTCTATAAATAAGATGTGTGGAGACATGCGAGATTTTGGAATGAATCTATTGAGTACCTAAGCTTTATAAGACATAATCAACTCATTCTGAAAAAGAAAATAACACATAGAAACTTACTTCCACTATGGAGTCGATGGTCACTGAAAAGAAGAGAAAATGTGATAAGTATCTCAATGACCTTAAAAAAGAAAAATAAGGCAAATCTGTTTTACTTGTCCTTTAAGCTTGAATAGTGGATGACGACATATCATCCTCGATTTCAGATTCAGGAGCCACTAATCTTATTTGTTATTATTTTCAAATACTTGAGTCTTCAAGGGAGCTTGCTAATGGCAAGATGATGATGAGGGTTGGAAGTGTTGCACTCATTTTATCATAAGGCATCACGAACAGTCTATTTAAACTTTATAAATAAATTTCTTGTTATGAAAAATGTTAATTACTGAGATTTCAAGAAATTTGATTTCTTTATCTATGTTGCATAAAAAAAATTTGGATATTTCTTTTGATAATAATGTGATTGTTATTTCAAGGAATGCTTTTAATATTTGTGAAGCTAAACATACAAGCAGACTGTATATGCCCAAGCCAAATGAACGACCGCTTAATAACTTTGAGTTATTTAAAGTAGCTAAATCACAAGTTAACAAAAGACAAAGTTTCATAAGAGGATGAAACATATCTATGGTATCTAAGACTTGGGCATGGACATAATAAACTGGTTAAAAAAAGATGAACCATTGAGAGAACTAATTGTTAGAATTATTCCAGTTTGTGAATCCTATCTAGAAGGGAAAATGTTCAAACACAATTTCTCAGCGAAAGGAAATAAAGCCAAAGAAATATTAGAGCATGTACACATCGATGTCTGTGGTCCAATTATTGTACAGGCTAGAGGTATTTATTAGTACTTCGTCACTTTCATTGACGATTACTCTGGATATGTTCATACTAACCTAATGCTTAGGAAGTCAGAAACCTTTGGCAAGTTTAACGACTTCAAAGCTGAGGCTGAGAAGCAGCTAGGTAAAACTCTTAAGACACTTCGATCAGATCAAGGTGGTGAATATTTGGATTTAGAATTCAAAGATTTCATGCTAGAGCAAGGTATTCTATCTCAACTCACAACACCTGGAACACCATAGAAAAATAATGTTTCAAAGAGAAGAAACATGTAACGTCTTCCTAATCTAGGACCGTTACACTGTGTAATTGAAATAGTGCTTAACTCACTAAACGAGTCATTTGGACTTAAAACGTGTAATTGAAACTAACACTAGGTTTAGGTACTAAATTTTTTTGTCAAAAGTCAACCATTCCAAAAGAGTTTGAGTTTGGTACATGGAATCCCAACAGAGTTTAAAACTGTTACAGACTCAAAATGAATACCGAAGTTGACCGAAGCGGAAAAATCAGAGTCCAACCCTAGTTCCAACGGATACCCTTGGAGGTGGTGGTTGAGCAGGCCGCATATGTACACCGTGCTTCTAAAGTTCTCCAACTCATGGCTTGTCCAACTTTTCTTTTCCTTTACCTGCACCATTTAGCACCCGTGAGCTGAGGCTCAGCAAGAATACATAATCATGCCCATAAGTAGTAAATGATTAGATCACAGAATCATAATTAGCATGCCTAACTCTAATACCCTAATCCTTCATGCATTCAATCCAGATAAGTGAATATAGAGCCACACCAGAGTCCTTTTACCTATTTTTTAGATCAGTGACTATTGAGCCACACCAGGGAACATTGCCCTATTCCTTGTATAGCCAGCCTTAGGCCTGGCAAGGCGTGCTTGGCGCTTTATATGTCTGGTGGCAATAGGGCCATTCAAGCGTATACCACACTTCCTAGTTAGCTTAACCACATCGACCGACATTCACCACACTATTGCCGCCCATGACACACAAATCTAGATAATTGACTATAGGGCCACACTGGGCCCATTGCCCTATTCTCTGGATAACTAGCCTTAGGGCTACCAAGTGTACATGGCGCTTTATATTTCAGGCAGCCATAGGGCCGTTCAAGCGTATACAACACTTCTATGTTAGCTTAACAACATTGGTTGGCGTTCAGCATGCCATTGCAGTCCATGACTCATAAGCCGAGCCTTTAAACCCTCAACTTATAAACAGAGCCTTGTAAATCCTCGACTTATAAGCCGAGCCTTTTAACCAGATATACTATCGACTAACAAGTCGAGATTTTAATTAGATACAATAGATAGATCTTTGACTTATAAGCCCAGATTTTCAGTCGAATATAATCGATAAACTCTCGACTTATAAGCCTTTTAATAAGATATATCAGATGGACAGTCATCATTGAACATAGGTATGCGCAGTGCAATCAACATGTTTAACAAAAAATTCTAAGCATGATTACAACCATGTTCGATAATCGGGGCTCAAGCCCTAACCATAGTCCAGGTGCAGTTTTCTTACCTTAAGTCCTTCGTGAATAGCGCGTGAACACCCCGAGAATGATCCTTCCCTCCCGAGCCTAAAAGTTCACCTTAGTCACAACGATAACAAGGAATATCTATCAAGAAACGAACTAATAAAGGCTTCCATTCCTAGCCTCCGGGATCCTGAATTCTACTAACCTGGGTAGTAGAAACATTATCGAGCCCTTAGGCTTGAGTTCTCATAACCCATAACCCAAAATCCTAATTTCTATTTTTTCCCCAATCAGTGTTGCGACGCCCCCACTAAGGACAACTACGCTTCACAAGTTAGAGAGGCCGAGCCCAAAATCACTGGACACGCGCCGCGAAGCAATTGGCCTAGTGCCGCTACGCCAAGGAAGTTCAAGGTACCCCTGCCTCCCTTAGTTCATGAGGACCATGATGCTCAAAGAACAGCACCGCGGCCCAACCTGCAAATCCAGAATACCAGCTATTTTAAGAATCACAAACCTATCTAAAATCATCCCAAAACACGATTTTAACCCGTTTTGACCACAAAAATTGTCTCAGCAGCTCAGAATATAGTAAAAAAACCTTAAAACTCAGTTGAAAAATCAAAATTCAAGTAAACTTTTAAAAATTTCACAAGTAAAAATCTAAGCTTAGAACCAGAATTACCTATGCCAAAAACGTTTCCCACAACTGTTTCCCTAAGCTTTAACACCTTCCAAATCCTTTAGCAATCTTGTTTCCAAGCCTTAGAGTCAAAATTCTCTTCCAAAGTCTTAAAACTTAGAGAGAGAGAGAGAGAGAGAGCTTGAATTTTGTTTTTCCTTCCTTCTGAGTTGATAAACTCAGATGGGAATATAAGCCTAATGGTCAAAAAGACAGAAATGCCCCTAAGGAAAAACTTCCCTATCAAAGCCCACTAAGGGAAAAATCGTCATATTACTCTTTTGTCTCACATAACACTTATAATTCCCAAATAATTCTGCCAAACTTGGAATATCACTATTTTTCCTAAAATACGAATCATACTCCAATGAGTCCCGGTAACTCACAAAATTACTGAAATACCTATTGGCTTACCTCGACCCGGGGATAAATCCCCCGTTGTGACTAAACCACTATCGTGCTCAAAAGGACCGACTCCTGCTGAATATCTCAAATATATCCACATAAACTTGTGGTCTCAATCATTAATATCATTTAATCACAATTATACTCTCAATGAGTCAAAATTACAAATATGCCCATTTAAATAAAAGCAGGCATGTTTCACACATTTAATACACTTAAACATGCTTAATTAGTCGTATAATGATATAACCCATGCAATTCACATTATCACATAAGTATTCAATTAATTCACATATAAACACATAATATTTCAATAGTGCCTTCCTGGCCCCCTAATCAAGGCACCAAGCCTTATTACGAATTTTGGGAGGCTACAACTATAATTCCTAGGTCGCTTCCTTGACAATAGTGTTCCTCCATAATAACTTAACCAAATGTATGGTTTTGTTCCTCAATACTTTGTCCATCCTCTCCAAGAGCTGAACTAATAGCTCTTCATAGGACAAATCTGTCTATAGCTCTATATCCTCATAACTCAACATCTAATACATATTTTCAAAGCATCGAGATATGGAATATATTATGAACCCCTAACAACGATGGGGATAAAGTAAATCTATAGGATACCTGACCAACCCTCTCTAGGATCTCAAAAGGCCCCACAAATCATGGGCTCAACTTGGCCTTCTTCCCAAACCGCTTCACCCCCTCTCAATGGTGAAACACGGAGGAAAACATAGTCCCCAGCCTGAAACTCTATGTCTCTACACTTAGGATCATCGTAAATCTTCTGTCTACTCTAAGAAGCGAGCATCCGAGCTCTAATATTCTCAATAGCCTCATTGGTCCTCTAAATTGCTTCAGGACCTAGATATTTCCTCTCACCCATTTCATCCCAATAGATGGGTGATCTGAATTTCCTACCATACATTATCTCATAAGGAGCTACTCCAATAGTTGACTGGTAGCTGTTGTTGTAGGAAAACTCAATCAATGGCAAGTACATAATCCAAGACCCTTCAAAGTCCAGCACACATTCTCACATGATATCTTCTAATATCTGTATCATCCTCTCATATTGTCCATCTATCTGAGGATGATAGGTGGTACTAAATCTCAATTGTGTACCCATAGCCTTATGTAGACTTCCCCAAAACTTGAAAGTAAGGATGGGGTCCTGGTCTGACACAATGGACCAATGAGTCCCATGAAGATGTCTTAACTCTTTCATGTACAAATTAGCGTATTGATCCACTGTGAAGTTTGTCCTCATTGGCAAGAAATGGGCTGATTTGGTATACCAATCCATCATCACCCAAACTGAATCATACTGACCTACGATTCTGGGTAATCCCACTTTGAAGTCCATAGTAATTTCCTCCCATTTCTACTCAGGTATATCCAAAGGATGTAATAGCCCTACTGGTCTATGGTGTTCAACTTTCACCTGCTGACACATTAGGCACTTAGCCACATATTCAATTACATCTTTCTTCGTCCTAGGCCACCAATGTAGCAATTTCAAATCCTAATACATCTTTGTGGTACCTGGATGGAGCGAGTACGACATGGTATAAGATTCAATCAGAATCTCTCATCTGATAGCAAAGTCCATCAAAACACAAATCCACCCCATGTGTCTCAGTAGACCCATCTTTGAAACAGTGTAGTCCCTAGCCACTCCAGCTAGGACATCCTCTCTGTGCCTCTTCAACTGGGAGTCATTCATCTATCCTTCCCTAATTCTCTCCAGAAGAGTAGACTGCAAGGTGATGTTAACTAATTGGCCCAACACCAACTCTATACTTGCTCTAGTAATCTATTCTGCCAACTTCTTTGATATCTATTTCAAACTAAACAGTTGTCCCAGACCTTTCTGACTCAAGGCATTTGCCACCATGTTGGCTTTCCCTGGGTGGTAAAGAGTCTCACAATCATAATCTTTCACCAACTCCAGCCAACGCCTCTATCTCATCTTCAGGTATCTCTGGGTAAAGAAATACTTCAAGCTCTTGTGGTTAGTGTATATCTCACACTTATCCCCATAAAGGTAGTGTCACCATACCTTCAAGGCAAAGACCACTATTGCTAACTCCAGATCATGTGTAGGGTACCGCTGTTCATAATCCTTTAACTGTTGCAATGCATAGACAATCACCTTTCTAGCTTGCATAAGGACACATCGTATCCCTTGCTTCGATGCATCGTAGTAGACCACAAACTTATCCTGATCTGAAGGAAGACTCAGAACTGGAGTAGTGATCAATCATTGCTTTAACTCCTGGAAGTTGTTCTCACACCTATCTGACCATACAAACTTCAGATTCTTACGTGTCAATTCTATTAGTGGTGTCGTAATCCTTGAGAACCCTTCCACAAAATGCCAGTAATACCCTAACAATCCAAGGAAACTTCTAACATCTGAAGCACTCCATGGCCTTGGTCAATCCCTGACTGCCTCAATCTTGGATAGATCCACCTTAATTCCATCTCTACTAACTATGTGACCGAGGAACGTCACATGAGGTAACCATAACTCACACTTTTGGAACTTTGCATATAATCTATGGTCCCTCAGCCCCTGCAATACCAACTGGAGGTGCTGCTCATGCTTTACCTCCAACTGAGAGTAAACCAGGATGTCATCGATGAAGACGATTACAAATCTGTCTAGGTAATGCTTGAACACACTGTTCATTAGATACATAAAAGCTTCTGGGGCATTCACATTCAAGCGACATGACTAAAAACTCATAATGCCCATACTTGGTACGAAAGGTTGTCTTCATAATGTCCTCATCTTTGATCCTCAGCTGGTGATAACTAGATTGAAGATCAATCTTTGAAAATACAGTCTTGCCCTGTAGCTAATCAAACCCCAAGTCAACTTGGCAGTGGATACCTATTCTTGATAGTTAACTTGTTCCGCTCTCTGTAATAGATACACATCCTCAGAGAATTTTCTTCTTCACAAATACGAATGACGCACCCCATGGTGAGAAACTGGGCCAGATAAACCCCAAGTCCAGTATCTCCTGTAACTGAACCTTCAGGTCCTTCAATTGTGCTGGAGCCACCCTGTATGATGCTCTAGACACTGGCTCTATCCCCTGGGACAATTAAATAACGAATTCTATCTCTCTGTGGTGTGGCAACCCTGGTAACTCTTCTGAGAATACATCCTGAAACTCACAAACTAACCTGGTCTCCTCGGGTCCAACTTGCACAACCCTAGTGGTATCCACCACACTAGATAGGAATCCTATCTAACCACCTCGCAATAGGTCTCTAGCCCTCAATGCTAATATAATAGGAATACAAGGTCCAAGCACAGTTCCCACAAATAGGAACGGGTCCTCACCCTAAGGTTCAAAGGTTTCCATCTTTTTCTTACAGTCTACGGTTACCCCATACTTGGCTAGCCAATCCATACCCATAATTATATCAAAGTCATCCATGACCAGCTCTATCAGATCTACTAATAACTGTCTACTATCCACCTTTATCGGTAATGATCTAACCCATCTACCAGAGACTACCAGATCCCTGATAGGCAATAAAGTCCCAAATCCCACTACATAATACTCACATGGTCTACACAACCTATCAATCACTTTACAAGATGAAAGAAATGTGTAGCCCTAGAATCAATCAAAAAAGTATAAGAAGTGTCAGCATTAGAGAGCTGACTTGTCACTATTGAAGGACGAGCCTCAGCCTCTGACTGTGTCAATGTGAACACTAGAGTGAAGCCAAGTTGTCTGCCTATTTTGGTTCTTCCTTCTTTCCACTCAGGCAATCTTTCTTAAGGTGCCTAACTATACCACATAAAAACAAGGCCTTTGCGCAGTACTCTCCCAGATGATGTCTCTTTCATCTGGCACATTTTGGATAAGTCATCCAGCTCTCATTGCTGCTCTGTCGGCCAACCTGTATACCTCGTGGCCTCCTGTCTAGGCCTAAAATAGTAACGATATCTGGGGTCTTCCTCTTCTAGTCAGTAGGGCCTCAACCCCTATCAGATCTAGTAAAGGGAGGTCCCATCCTCATTCTGTCCCTTCTAGCCACACTCTCACGCCAGATCTTGTTCTATGCACCCTCAGCAGTAGGGGCCTTCTCCACTACTTGAGAATACATCGTCACTCATGGTACCAAAGTAATTTTAACATCCCAGGCTATCATAACATTTAGCCCTCGAACAAATATCTCATTTCTTATCACATCTGTTGGCACCAAGTCTGAAGCGAACTTGGCCAACCTATCAAATTTTAGGGCGTACTCTGTCATTGTCATGGTGCCTTGCACCAGATTACTGAACTCATCTACCTTTGCAACTCTGATTGCATCATTATAGTAATTCTTGTTAAAAAACTCTTTGAACTATTCCCAGCTCAGAGGCTTCACATTTTTGGTCTGGGATACTACTTCTCACCAGATTCGGGCGTCCTCCCGAAACTTAAACGTGGCGCATGCCTCTATCTCATTACCTTCCACCCCCATAAAATGCAGGATGGAGGTATTCATACCCATCCAATGCTCAGCTCGTAGTGGATCTGGTCCTCCCACAAAGGTAGGTGGGTGCTGCTTCCTAAAGTGCTCATAAATAGGCTCCCACCTGTTCTTAGCCACTGACTGTTGCTGTAAGATTGGTGCCACAACAGGTGGTACAACTGGTGCAGTGTTCCCTGATGGAACTTGTTGCTATCTTAGTAGGCGGATCTCTTCTTCCTGCCATTGTAATCTAGCTTGCATGTCAGCAAGCACATGTTGCTAGTTCTCAGGAGCTGGCGGAGGGTTCTGACCCTGATCATTATCTCTGACCTGAATTCCAATGCCAGCTGGTTCATTTGATTGCCCTGTAGGCATAATTCCATGACTATTTGCAATCAATGACTCGGCTCATCAGGCAACAATAATGGTGCCCAGCACCACCCCACTTTCCAAGACTGAACTAGTAAGCATTTCTTCAATATTCATAGTAGCAATAGTGCTAATAAGCACGCCTTTCATCATTCACACAGCATTGAAGGGCCAGGCAATATTAGTATAACTCATGCTTCCTATTAAAGCATGAAAAAAGGCATTCAAATATCAAATAGGCAGGTAAACACATATTCACATCAATAGTTACCGAACCCTAAGTCGAGCTTGTCTTCACCAGCGAGTGTACATGCCCAACCAGTCTTTAGGAACCCTTAAACCTAAACCACTCTGATACCAAGTTGTAACATTCTCCTAATCCAGGACCATTACACTGTGTAATTAAAATAGTGCTTAACTCGCTTAACGAGTCATTTGGACTTAAAACGTGTAATTGAAACTAACACAAGGTTTAGGCACTAAAATTTTTGGTCAAAAGCCAACCATTCCATTAAAAGAGTTTGAGTTCGATACATGAGATCCCAACAGAGTTTAAAATTGTTACAAACTCAAAATGAATAAAAAGCCGACCTAAGCGGAAAAATCAGGGTCCAACCCTTGTTCCAACGAATACCCTTGGGCGTGGCGGTCGAGCAGGTCGCATATGTACACCCTGCCCCTGAGGCTCTCCAACTCATGGATGGTCTAGCTTTTTTTTTCCTTTACCTGCACATTTTAGCACCCATGAGCCAAGGCACAGCAAGACAACATAATCATGCCCATAAGAAGTAAATCATTAGATCATATAATCATAATTAGCATGCCTAGCAGTAATACCCTACTCATGCATGAATTCAATCTAGATAAGTGACTATAGAGCCATACCAGAGTCCATTGCCCAATTCTCCAGATAAGGGACTATAAAGCCACAACAGGGCCCATTGCCTTATTCCTTGTGTAACCAGCCTTAGGGTTGGCCAAGCGTACTTGGCACTTTATATGTTAGGCAACCATAGGTTCGTTCAAGCGTATACCATGCTTCCTAGTTAGCTTAATCACATCGGCCCACGTTCAGCATACTATTTCCACCCTCGACTCACAAGTCCATATAAGTGACTATAGGGCCACACTGGACCCATTGCCATGTTCCCTACATAATCAGCCATAGGGTTGGCCAAGCATACCTGACACTTTATATTTCAGGCGGCCATAGGGTCGTTCAAGCGTATACCACGTATCTGGGTTAGCTTAACCATATCGGCCGACATTCAATACGCCATTGTATGTTTTTTGTATTAATTACATATATAGAGTTGTAATTGGACTAGTAATTAATTTGGAATTAATTGATTAGTTTAATAAACACATATATTCTAAAATAGTAAGTGGGAGAATGTTAGCATCTCAATGTGACATATGATCTCCATTATTAGCACAACACCATGAAATATGTTTAGGGCCTCGAGGCAGCTTTGTTTCTGTTTCCCTAAAGAAGGTTTCTGGTCATATTAATATCAAGGTTGACTCCTTATGAAGATAAGAATGAGTGATGTATTTAAGGTTTGACCGACCCTAAGGTAGCACTCTTTAAGTCAAGTCATAAATTCTAAAATAATGGGTTACACTTACAAAGATACATTCAAACTTTTGTAGTGGATAATTGTATCTTTACCAAACAAGGGGTAATTTATTTTTAAAAGGGAAAATATAAGTTATTTTAAGTTTTAAATAATAAAGATAAGAGTGTCTTATTGAATGTTTGAAATTAACTTGACCGACCCTAAGGAGACACTTTAATTGTCAGGTTGTTTTACTGTGGAATAGTAAATACTAAGTTTATGTCTTTTAATTGTTGCATTCATGCATCATGTTTACTTTCAGAATTAATTGATATTTATTTTCAATTATAATTATTCTTGTATGTTTTATTTATCAATAAATTGTATACTCATGAAATCAATATTATAACACAATTCAAGTGCAATAAATTGAAGATGATAATGGTTCTCTCTGGATGAAAAACATAGGACTTTGTTCTATGTTTTTAAGAATGTAAAAATGAATTATGTGAGGAATGTACTCACATACCTTAACCAACATAATCCCTCAAGGTTAAAGACAACTATTTGAATTGAATTAGATCTAATGATATTATTTTTCACTACATGCACCACAGCATGGGTGATGCACATACAAATTTTTTCAAAAGATAGAAATCTGCATGTCGAATTTGAAATGCTATAAATAAGATGTGTGGAGATATGCGAGATTTTGGAATGAATCTATTGAACACCTAAGCTTTATAAGACATAATCAACTCATTCTAAAAAGAAAAGAACACATTGGAACTTACTTCCACTATGGAGTTGATGGTCACTAAAAATAAGAGAAAATGTGATAAGTATCTCAATGACCTTAAAGAAGAACAAGAAGGTAAATTTGATTTACTTGTCCTTTAAGCTTGAATAGTGGAAGATGACATGTCATCCTCGATTTTAGATTATGGAGCCACTAATCTTGTTTGTTCTTCTTTGCAAATACTTGAGTCTTCAAGGGAGCTTGTTAATGGCAAGATGACGATGAGGGTTGGAAGTGTTGCACTCGTTTCAACATAAGGTATAAGGAACAGTCCATTTAAACGTTAGAATTTTTTTCTTGTTATGAACAATGTTTATTACTGGGTTTTCTAGAAATTTGATTTCTTTATCTATGTTGCATAAACAAAATTTTGATATTTCTTTTGATAATAATGTGATTGTTATTTTAAATAATGATTTCAATATTTGTGAAGCTAAACATACAATCGGACTGTATATGCTCAAGCCAAATGAACGATCGCTTAATAAATATAAGTTATTTAAAGTAGCTAAACAAAAAGGTAACAAAAGAGAAAGTTTCAAAAGAGGATGATACATATTTTTGGCATCTAAGACTAGGTCATATTAGTCTAGACATAATAAACTAGTTAACATAAGATGGTCCATTGAGAGAACTAATTGTTAGAACTATTCGGGTTTGTGAATCCTATCTAGAAGGGAAAATGACCAAACACCCTTTCTTAGCGAAAGGAAATAAAGCCAAAGAACCATTAGAGCTTGTACACAGCGATGCTATGGTACAATTATTGTACATGATAGAGGTGATTATGAATACTTCTTCACTTTCATTGATGAGTACTCTAGATATGGCCATACTTACTTAATCCTTAGGAAGTCAGAAACCTTTGGCAAGTTTAAGGACTTTAAAGAAGAGGCTGAGAAGCAACTAGGTAAACCTCTTAAGACACTTCGATCAAATCGAGGTGGTGAATATTTGGATTTAGGATTAAAAAATTTAATGGTGGAGCATGGTATTCTATCCCAACTCACAGCACCTGGAACACCATAACAAAATGGTGCTTCAAAGAGAAGAAACATGTTATGTCCTCCTAATCCAGGACCATTACATTATGTAATTAAAATAGTGCTTAACTCGCTAAATGGGCCATTTGAACTTAAAACGTGTAAATGAAACTAACACCAAGTTTAGGTATGGAGATTTTTGGTCAAAAGTCAACCATTTCATTAAAAGAGTTTGAGTTCGATACATGGGATCTCAACAGATTTTAAAACTATTACAGACTCAAAATGAATACAAAAGTCGACCTAAGCGGTATAATCAGAGTCCAACCCTAGTTCCAATGGATGCCCTCGGCGGTGGCGGTCAAGCAGGCCGCATATGTACACCCTGTCTCTGAATCTCTCCAACTCATGGTTGGTCTAGCTTTTCTTTTCCTGTACCTGCACCATTCAACACTCGTGAGCCAAGGCTTACTAAGAAAACAAAATCATTCCCATTAGCAATAAATGATCAGATCACATAATCATAATTAGCATGCCTAGCAGTAATACCCTACTCATCCATGCATTCAATCAAGATAAGTGACTATAGAGGCACACTAGAGCCCATTGCCGTATTCATCAGATAAGTGACTATTGAGCCACACTAGGGCCCATTGCCCTATTCCCTGTGTAAACCAGCCTTAAGGCTTGCCAAGCGTACCTGGCGCTTTATATGTCAGGCGGCCATAGGGCTGTTCAAGCATATACCACACTTCCTAGTTAGCTTAACCACATTAGCCAGTGTTCAGCATGCTATTGCCGCCCTCAACTCACAACTCCAGATAAGTGACTATAGGGCCACACTAGGCCCATTACTCTGTTCCCTGCATAACCAGCCTTAGGGTTGGCCAAGTGCACCTAGCGCTTTATATTTCAGGCGGCCATAGGGCCGTTCAAGCGTATACCATGCTTCTGGGTTAGCTTAACCACATCAGCTTGCGTTCAGCACACCATTGCCGCCCTTAACTCATAAGTCGAGCCTTTAAAGCCTTACTTATAAACCGATCCTCGTAAACCCTCTACTTATAAGCTGAGTCTTTTAACTAGATATACCCTTGACTAACAAGCCGAGCTTTTAATCAGATACAATAGACATATCATTGACTTATAACCCCAACTTTTTATAAAAAATATTTGATAAAATCTTGACTTATAAGCTGAACCTTTCAATTAGATAAGATAGATAATGACATCAGCCTGCGTTCAGCACACTGTTGCCGCCCTCGACTTATAAGATGAGCCTTTTAATCAGATATATCAGATGGAAAATAATCATTTAACACAGGTATGCACAACACAATCAACATGTTTAACAAAACATTCTAAGCACGATTATAACCATGCTCGATAACCAGGGCTCAAGCCCTAACCACAGTCCTGGTGGAGTTTTCTTACCTCAAGTCCTGAGTGAATAGCGCGTGACAACCCCGAGTACGGTCCTTCCCTCCCGAGCCTAACGGTTTAACCTATTTACAACCATAACAAGGAATAAATATCAAGAAATGAATTAATAAATGCTTTCAGACTGAGTCCTAGCTTCTGAGACCCTGAATTCTACTAACCCGAGTAGTAGAACCATTCCCGAGCCCTTAGGTTTGGGTTCTAATAACCCAAGAACCTAATTTCTAATTTTTCCCCAATTAGAGACGCGACACCCCCACTAAAGACAACTGTGCTTAATAAGTCAGAGAGCCTAAGCCTAAAATCATTGGACATGCATCGCAACGAAACCCACTTAGCGCCACGACGTAGAAGGCTTCAAGGCACCTCTACCTCCTTGAGTTCATTAGGGTCGCGACGCTTAAAAAATAGCGCCGCGGCACGACCTGCAAACTAAGAATATCAGTGATTTTAAGAAACACAAACCTATCTAAATTCGTCCCAAAACACGATTTCAACCCATTTCGACCACATAAATGGTCTCAACAGCTCAGAATATAGTAAAAAAACCCTAAAACTCAGCTGAAAAATAAAAATTCAAGTAAAGTTTTAAAAACTTTCAAAACTAAAAACCAAAGCTGAGAACCAGAATTAACTATGCCAAAAATGTTTCCCTCGGCTATTTCCCTAAGGTTTAACAACTTCCAAATTCTTTAGTAAGCTTGCTTCCAAGTCTCCGAGTCTAAATTCTCTTCCAAAGTCTTAAAACTCAGAGAGAGAGAGAGAGAGAGAGAGCTTGAATTGTGTTTTTCCTTCTTTTTGAGTTGATAAACTGAGCTGAGTATATTATTCTATTTGTCCAAAATACGAAAAATGCCTCTAAGGAAAAACTTCAATCTCAAAGCCTACTAAGGACAAAATCGTCATTTTACTCTCCCGTTTCATATGACACTTATAATTCCCAAATAATTCTGCCAAACCCAAAATATCACTATTTTCCCCAAAATACGACTCATACTCCATTGAGTCCCGGTAGCTCACTGAATTACCAAAATACCCCTTGGCTTACCCCGAGTCGGGTATTGTTTACGGAGTTTTTCGGAAACCAGAAATATAATAAGAGAAGAGAGCTAGAAAGTTTGGATTGAAGATAAACAAGCAGGATTTTTACATGGTTGGGGCGTTAATGTGCCTTAGTCGACGAGTCTATTGTATTAGATTTTTAGTGAGCTTTTGACAATGGAGTTTTCTGCAAGTTTTAGCATAGTAATTGCTTACAAGTGAAAATCTCGGATCCCAGCAACAGTGCACAACTGGTAATATTTATAGGCAGTTAGGTGCGATGGGCTTACACTAATCCGGGCCCAATAGGGATGTAATCATGGTTTTCTCACTAATGGAGGCTTAGTAAAAAGGATATTGCTAAATAATACATATTAATCAAGGCCCATTGGGCTGGCTTTGGCATGGCCAAGCCATACAGCTGACAATAGTACATAACCTCAGACTGGTCCGCATGGGCTTGTAAAGGGATCCTGGGGACAGGATCTGTCAAAGTAGTGGTAGTACTGTTTCCTAGTAGCAACGTACGTTCCATATATAACCTTTTCTACAGGTTAGTTGAGAAGACCAACTTTCGTGTTTCTTGGAGACATGTCAGCGTCAAGGAAGATCAATCTTGCCTTATCCGGACGTCTGGTCCGGGTTCCTTTACTAATGTCCCGGTTCATTTACTGGGGTCATGGTTCGTTCACTAGGGCTCGTGTTTATTCTTGACAAGGTTGTATTCCTAGACTCATGAGCCTGCCATCCCTATTGGAATCTAGGAGGATAGTTGCGCCTGCATCTTGGTCCCGGTTCCCTGATCATGGTCACGCCTATCAGATATTGTTGGGCTTACTGATGATTGGGCGTTTAGAACTTTCTACTTCCTTGTTCATCAGGCTCAGTATGGGCCCGGATCTCTTTAAAGGAGCCCATAGGCCCATTGCGTCATGCCACGTGTTTAGGGGGAAAACAGGGATAACAGGTATAAATCTCCTATTGTGACTAAACCGCTATCTTGCTCAAAAGGACCGATTCCTGCTGAATATCTCAAATATATCCAAGTAATAATGTGGTCTCAATCATATAATATCATTTAATCATAATTATATCCTCATTGGGTCAAAATTACAAATATGCCCCTTTAAAGAAAAGCAGGCATGTTTCACATTTTAATACACTTAAACATGCTTAATCAATCATATAATGATATAACCCATGCAATTCACATAATCACATAAATATTAAATTAATTCACATATAAAAACATAATATTCCAATAATTCTCTCTTGACCCCTAATCAAGGCAATAAGCCTTATTAGGAATTTTGGGATGTTACAAAATAGGACCTTGTTGGACATGGTCAGATCTATGCTAAGGTACTCATATCTTCCTCTCTAATTATGAAGATATGAACTTCAAAAGTCGACTTACATTTTGAATTTAGTCCTATCTAAGACCATAAGCAATACGCTACTAGAGTTGTGGAAGGGTAACAAGCCTAGTTTACACCATTTCCGCATTTGGGGTTGTCTTGCTCATGTTCTTAGACCTAAGTCAGGGAAACTTGACTCAAGGTATGAAATGTACATTTTTGTGGTCTATACTTCAGAGAAACGAGGTGGTTATTTCTATAGTCACAAGGACCAAAATGTATTTGTTTCCACAAATGCAATTTTCCTTGAGCATGACTATATGACTAGTTTTAGAGGAACTCATCATCATCATCATTGTAATGCCCCAAAATCCCTAATGCGGTTTAATGGTTGGATTAGTAGGTTGAGAGGGCCATAACTATTTTATTATGCCATTAAACTATTATATGCATGTTTATGTGAATTATATTATAATATGATGTTAAATGCATGCATGTGGGTCCACATTTCATCTCAGGGGTATTTTGGCAATTTGGCCCGTTGAGGTCGCAAATTGTATATTTGTATACATGTCGGTGACCTATTGTTGAGGCTACATTATAATGTGGATTTTTTCGAGCTATTCGACATGAGACGATCTTGAGTGCAGATTAGCGGTTTAGTCATAACGGGATTAAGTTCGGGGCTCGAGGTGAGTCTCGGGGTTATTTTAATGAATAGAGCATTGCCGGGACTTAAAGGGTAACGCGGTATGAATTATTAGTATTTGAGAATATCGGGAATTGGAGGGTGTTAATTATGATTAACGAAATAGGTGGAAAATGACGGTTTTACCCTTGGGAGCATTTAGAAAACTTTATTTGACCTAGGGGAATTTTAGTCTTTTCACCCCTAGAATTGATTTAAGCCATTGAAGGCTGTAGAACTTGCAAGAAACAAAGTATAAAAAACACCTTTCCTGTACACCATTTCTCTTCCTTTTCTTCTTGAATTTTTGAGCTTAATTTGAGGAACCAAGCAAGGGAAGTAAGTCTTGAGGGCTTAGGGTTGTCTTCCACCATTGAAGAGGGTCCTAATCTGAGCTTGAGGTAAGTTTATAGCCATTAAAATTCTAGCTTTGCTCTGTTTTTGTTATAGTTTTCTGCTTGGTTTTCTTGATTGGTTGAGAGGAATTGATGGGAGTTTTTGGCTAGGGTTCTTGGGGTTGTGATGCATAGGACATGTGGGGATGGTTTTTGGGTTCATTTGGGACTTAAAAATGAAGTCGGGAAGGTTTTGGTTCAGGTTGGAAATGGTGGAGTCAAAGGGGAAAGATTTCTGGCCATTTCAGTTTGGGTGTAGTGCTACAACGCCCACTAAGGGGCGCTACAGCACTAACCTGTGTTGTTTTGGGTGGTTTTGGGTCTGAGTATAGCACTGGGGCACTAGTGGGGTAGCGCTGGGGCATTACCCTATTCCATCAAATTCCCATTTTAGGCATTTTTAAGGGTTTTTGGCTCGGGGTTTCAATCCTTAAGGCTCAGGATCGAATTTATTCACCGTTTGGGTACAATTCGGGGTCCCGGGAGTGAGGTTTAGGTCAAGACCCTATTAATTTTGATTTTCATTAATGGATGTTATAATTTGTTATGATTAGATAACCGCTAAGGAATGAAAAGGTCGATCGTTCTCAAGGGTCATTCTTGTTCTGTTTCTCGCCCAAACCGGAGGTAAGAAAACTGCACCCTATATATGATATGCGTGGTTATTATTGATGCATGTTGAGTGATTAAATGTGGACATTGATTGCATAATAAATTCTTAGCAAATCTTGCTTATTTGTGAATGGCACTGACTTACTAGTCAGAATTGACAATGGTGTCAGATCCGTCTGTGAAGCTGTGACTTACTAGTCAAATTCATCAACGGTACCGAGCCCTGGTCATGTGTTACTGACCTAAGAGTCAGGAGCGGCATAAGTGTCATGAACGCAGAGTCGATGATCTAATCGACATCTGCATTGAATGACTCACTATGAGCATTAATGCCGAACCGACCCTAAGTTCGATGAAAACTAAAAGAGCTTGCCTAGTTCTCTGACTAGTTACTCAGAACCAGGGCAAGAAGGCCAGGTGACCCTATCGTCACATGGATAAGGGTACGGAACCCACAGTTGTGACTATATGGTCACTCCCTTTGTTTTTTATTGGTGATTCGCTCATTAGTCACAGATCCTGTTAAAGCTAGTGACTCGATCACTCATCTGTAAAGGGTGTGGAACCCATGTTAGTGACTTATACATCTGTCACTCTTCTATTTAGGGCTAAAAGTCCTGGATGATTATTGTAATCATTGTTTGATATTATATTCATGCAGTATTGAGTTTTCTTGCTGGGCTTTGGCTCATGGGTGCTATGTGGTGCAGGTAAAGGGAAAGAAAAGCTCACCCTACCTTGAGTGGAGAGCTTAGGTGGCGATGTGTACATATGCAGCCGCTTGACCACAATGGCCAAGGAGTTCTCAGAGGAACTAGGGGGTTTACCCTATTTTTGCCGCTTAGGTCGGCAGGTTTGTAAATTTGAAACTGTAATGACCATTTTGGATTATAAATAACTTGTAAACGCTTTTATGGGCCCATGAGCAGTTTTATGTTTTAAATAAAATATATCCTTTCCTTTTGATTGGTTTTACACCTTATCCTATTAATAACACCTAGAAGCATGTTTTTAACCAAAGAACTCGGTTAGCGAGTTAAGCACGGTTCAAAGTTCACAGTAACTGTCTTGGGGTAACTAGGGCGTTACAATCATCATCATCAACATTAAATGATAAATGACAAACCAAAGAGACCATTGTTCTTGAAAAAGAAGGCCCGGTGCAACGTCATAGTGGGAGGATTGTGAGACAACCTGTTCGCTATGAACATGAGGCACATGTCCTTGTTTCTGACATAGACAAGGAAGACCCATTGGCCTTTAAGGAGGCAATGGAAGATCCTGAAAAGAAAAAATGGCAAGAGGCCATTAACCAAGAAATGGAATCGATGTATTCTAATTTTGTCTGGGAACTTGTAAGAAAGGGGAAGATCATAAGATGCGTGAGTTGCTAAAATTTATTTATGGATTGAAGCAAGCATCTAGATATTGGAACATTACCTTTGATTAGACAATTAAAATATATGACTTCCAACAGAATGTCGACGAAGCATGTGTATGTAAATATGCCAAAGGTAAAATGGGAGTTTTCTTTGTTCTTTATGTGGATGGCATTCTTCTCATTGGAAATGATGTAGAGACACTGTCAAATGTGAAGAAGTAGTTAGATGAAAAGTTCTAAACAAAAGATTTAGGTGAAGCGAGCTATGCTCTAGGATCCAAAACCTAAGGGATAGGAAGAACAAGCTCTTGGCACTTTCTCAAAAAAATTATATAGACAAGGTGCTTGAAAGGTTCTTAATAGAGAATTCCAAGAAAGGTCAGTTACCGACCAGACATGGAATTAGACTTTCTAAGGAGCAATGTGTAAGTCGTTATCTGTTGTACCTCAAAATAAGCATGGATTCAATCATTCAGCCTGGGGGTACAGCTGGTAGACAAGCACATGGAGAAAGCATGCAAGTAGGACATCTAGCGAACTTTGATGTGAGCAACTCGAGTTAGACTTGGCAGTATGACAACTAGATAATCTCCAGATTGCCTCTCAGGACAATAACCTAGTTCGAGACATGTGATGTATAGATCGCCTTCTGGATACTCTAAACTTGGTCTGTATCAAAGTCCGTTCGCTCTTTGATCTCCAACTCGAGGAAAATGTTCAGCTCGTGGAAACTTGATCACGATGCATAGTGAAGGATCCCGAAAGACTTGGAGGTTCCTTATACGCTCATTAATGCCCAGGCTGTATTATACATTTATTGCCCGAGATAACTGATGTAAATTCCATATGCAATCATATCCCTATGTGAATGGGAAATTATCCTGATTGATTATTTATCATATTTATGCACGCAGTTACCCAAACCTGTCTAGGAATACCCACTATAAATATCAGGGATAATGGATAGGATAAGGGATGACTTTTTAAGATACAAAAACTTTGCAGAAATTGTAAGAGATTAATAATATTGCCTCATGGACTAGGTGGATTTTAATCACTGAACCACATAAAATTGTGAGTGTGAGAAATTGTTCTATGTTATCAGATTTCTTAATCCATTGTTGGTGAAAAACTGCGTCAACATTATCAATCAAATCCTAGTTTGGAATACTGGATTGCAGTAAAGCACATTATAGAGTAATTTGGAGAACAAGAGATTATATGCTCGTATATTTAGGGGGTGAGTTAAACCTTACTGGATACATTGATTCAGATTTTTAATCAGAAAAAGACAGTCCTTAGTTGACATCTAGGTCAATATTCAGTCTTGGTGGAGGAGCTGTAGTCTAGTGAAGTATCAAACAATCCAATATTGTAGATTCAATCATTGAGGTCGAGTTTATAGCGATTTATGAAGTAACTAAGGAAGCGGTTTGGCTCAGGAAGTTCTACACTGATCTAGAAATTGTTCTAGATATGGAGAAACCACTAATCTTGAACTGTGACAACAGTGAAGTGGTAGCTAACTCAACCTAGAAGCCACAAGACAGGAAAGCATATAGAAATGAAATACCATCTAGTAAGAGAGATTGTGCACCGAGGTGATATGATGGTTACGAAGATAGAGTTAGAAGAAAACCTCACAGACCCATTCACTAAGACACTTCCTTCAAAGTCATTTATGGGTCATGTACGCAATATGGGATTGAGAGAGACGCCTTACTTGCTTTGCAGGCAAGTGGGATATTGTTTTTATGCCCTAAAAGCATGTGAAAATACATTTTTGATTTAAATAAAATTATATTTTTATTATATTTGAATGTTATAATTATTATTTGAATAATTTTTATAAATATCATAAAATTGCATATTCATTTATGAGAATATGATCTTGTAAGCGTACGAGAGAATTATGATCATATATAATGAATAAAATAGTCAGCAACATATTAAAGTATAAAATCTTTAATGAGTAGTTGCTAGTACAGTTTACTAAGCATATGAGATGTAAATAGTCTAGATTCGGAGTACTGATGTGGATAAACATCTTGGTAAAGGTGTTGTATATAATAGTGATTATATATGAAAAGATCGATGTAAATTAATTATCATTATAAACTCACTATTTTCAATAATGATTTAATTCATATCTTAAAAGATGATTATTTGATGATTAGTCTAAATCCTGAGTAATCATGAACTCCTGTTTATGTTTATTGGGTCTTTTGATTCACTCGTTAATTTCTCTTGATATAATGAGGCTAATGACTTTTGTTTTGAAGCTTCAATATCATGAATGGCTGGGAACATGATTTTATGATAATGGAATCCATGCTTTCGTAATGGATCGAATATTTGTTTCCTTAAGAGTTAATTCTTGGACAGAATAGTTATTGAGCTCAAATTTATAATATGATTATAGATTAATTATTCACTGGTCAATTAATGAGACTTAAGGAACAAGAGGTAATTAGAAGGGTAAAATGGTAATTCTTGACCAGCTCTAATTTGGGAACAAATAAATGGAAGACAAAACTACTTTTATTGATTACATCAAAAGAGTACAAGAGAAACTCTGTAAATATAATTCTATAATTACTTAGAGTGCAATTCAATATTTATAGTGGAGTAATAAGAGAATTAATAAATAAGATTATTGAATTAAAGAGTTTAGTTAATATTCTAGTTTATTGGAGCTTCGTATTATAGGTCCATGGTCCTCGAATTGCCTTTGTCCAACACTGTCAAGGATAAGGATGTCACAGGCTAGACTGGCGGAGAAAATGGCTAAATTGCAAAGGAATTAAATTTTCATGGCAAATAGATAATTATGTGATAGTTATGTTCAATTAATTAATTAACTAATTGGTTTTTATTTAAAAAACTTTATATTAGTTAAAATAAATATTAATCAGTGTTTGAATTAATATTTAAGAGAGTTAATTATTATATTATATTAAGATAATTATTCAAATTGATAGTTTTTAAGATAAAATTAATTTAAAATTAATTGATATATATATATTTGATATAAATATATTTTCTTAAAATTAATTAAACAAACAAATGAGAAAAATTAGGGAGACCATAACAGTGGCTCACGCCAGTCACTATCTGGCACAGTGAGTGACGCCACTTTGGTGTCACTTCATCCATCAAATTTGAATTTCAAATTAATTTGTTTATTTAATAATTTAGTTATTGTTTTATAAATTTGATTTAAATATTAATTAAATCATAACTTATCAATTTTTAATTAGTAAATTTAAAGAAACATAAAATAGTTTTATTTATCTTTAAAAACCTAAAATAAACCAATTCTTTAATTAGTTATTATCTTAGTTGTCAGACTCTCTAAAATAAAAGTATCGAAATAATTTTCTAGGCCTGAAAATTCTAGAACTTTCCACAAGCTTTCTTTCTTCTCTAAGCTCTCTAGATCTCATCTGCTGAGAACATCTAGAGTGCCTAATAATCAACCTGTGAATCCTATGTGCCCACACACGTCCTTGTGTGTTAGAGGAACTATTGTGATTTAATTTGATCAAATATGTGCAAGTGTATAGAGTCACAAAACAGGTGATAAAGTGATAAATATTCAAAATCGTCTCCACAGGAATTGCAGATTAAAACTAAATGCACAAATTAATTACCAAACAATTGCAAAAGTAACCAAATTAATTTTGTAAACTAACACTACTTGAGATCAATTAAAAATGCTTAAAAATAATCTGCAATTCCAATCTGAAGGTGAGATCAAATCCATTGGTTGAAATGTTCTTGAATTATTAAATCCCTATATGTCAAATGACCTGTACGTTTTGCTGCAGCAAAATTCCCAAAGTTAAAAAGAATTCGAAACAAGTTCATAAAACTTTTCCAAATCTATGGTATTAATTATTAGACCTAATTAAACATATTCCTATGCTAATCAAGTTTAAGAAT
This sequence comes from Humulus lupulus, assembly GCF_963169125.1. Lineage (NCBI taxonomy): Eukaryota > Viridiplantae > Streptophyta > Magnoliopsida > Rosales > Cannabaceae > Humulus > Humulus lupulus. The sequence goes on along the minus strand of NC_084795.1, from coordinate 105,471,931 downwards.
CCAGATTTAAGTATCAATTCATAATTGTTACACAAGGAAAATAACACATTCCTATGCTATTCACAAACATAATCTAACAAGATTATCTACTTGTGTCATTCAAATTTATCCATTATATTCAAACTTCCCAGTACAAATATAACTCAATATCTTGCCATTGGTGGCCAAACAACAACAAGAATTCTTCAATAAGCATATTTGTAACGCTCTGGATAGCCAAGAGCGCTACACTGTGTATTTGTAAAGCTGCAGGACTTGTTAATCAAGCCAACCCAGTTAAAAACGTGAATTCTAAAGTCATTAATGTGCTAGGGTTAAAAGGTTTTGGTGTCAAAAGATACTTTTCATATAACAAAACATTTACACATGGGATCTCAAAAGAAATAACGTGTAAAAGTCTGTTTACAAAATTTCCAGTGTACAGACAACCACCAGCCTTTCTAAAGGCAAAACATAAGTTTATGGTTTTCCTGTCCCTGTCTCCCCTCAACCGTGGCGGCTAAGCAGTTGATTATGTTCATTCTGCTCTCAGAGCTCTCCAAGTCAGGGCTGATCAAGCTTGCCCTTGCCTTTACCTGCACCACGAAGCACCCGTGAGCCAAGGCCTAGCAAGAAAACATATCATACTATATAACAAGCAATAATAACATTTGGATAATCCCTTTAAGCATGTTCATACACTTAACATACCACAATAATCACAAAGCATGAAGATTCTACCAAAGAACTAGCTAATCATCACCCAGCAATACAACATAACAATCCACCAATCAATAATAACAAATAAAGCACATAATAATCAGGGTCAACACCTTAGGTCACACCCTCTGTTTTCCCCACTGACTCCGGCCCGCTTAAACCGAGCTTAGTGCATAATAAGTTGTTCTCAGCTACCAGTGGCCGAGTCACGCCCTTTGCGCTAGTGTAAACTTCGACACTCTTAGGCCGTTCATTTACTATTTACATGGCATAATACCATCCTCTACAAAGCTTACAAAATAGGGAACCCTTAGTCCCATTATAAATCCACAACTGGGTGCAGTTTTCTTACCTTTAATTTCCAAGTTTACTGATTACGAGCGACGCCTCTCGAGCACGATCCGCTTCCTGAGCGCTAGCTTAATACCTAGTCACAACGAAGATAAGGAGTACCGTTAATAATCGCGTTAACATTTCCGGACGAAGTTCTAGCTTCTGGGACATCGAATTCCACCAGACACGGTGGTGGAATCGATCCTGAGCACCCTAGGTTAGGTTCCTGCGCTTAAAACCTCCAAAAGATCAAAAATACCCTTAAGGGCCGCGACCCCTAGAACCCATGCCGCAGCCCGCCCCTGAAACAGAGGCTAGGCCTCCCTGGGGACAAACACGTGTCGCGGCTCTGCCCTGTGGCACCGCGGCGCTTCCCCATTGCAGAGCCTCCTTGGCTCTTCCTTGCTTCGCAGGGCCGCGACACTCTAGAGCAGAGCCACGACCCAGCCCTTCGTGCCTAGAAAATCCACCATTCCTAACATCCTAACCTTGCTCAAAGCCACCTCAAAGCACCCTAATTCCAAAACCCGTTGATCATAAGACTTTTAACATGATTCTAGCAACATAATCCAACAAAAACCTAGCTTAAAATCTCATTAAAATCCCATTTTGATTTCTAAAACCCAGTAGCTCAAGAACTCTAATACCAGTCATGCAAACTCAGAATTTAAACTCTAAATTACGAATTGAAGCTTACCTTCTTTGATGAACCACTTCCTTAACAATTTCTGAGCTAAAACCCAAGCTGTCAAGCTTCACTTCAGTCCTTAAATTTCAAAACCATAAACACTTTAAAATCTAGCCAAAACACAGAATTATAATGATAAAGAGTGTAATTCAGTCCTTACCTTAATCTTGGTTGATTTTACTTAGTTAGAACTGACCTAATTCCTCAAAACTTCAGTTCAAATCACAGAGTTTCCAACTGAGTTTCTTAGATTCTAGTGGTTTTTCTTAAAAAATAAGAAGAAAGAGGGAGAGAGAGAGAAGAGGGTCGGTTCCTCTATTTCCACCAAGTTCTGAGGTTTTTTTTACTTAGTCTATCCTTGGGTAATTAAGTTAATCCCGGGGCTCGGGGTACCAAAAACGTCCACGAGGGATAAATGGTAAAATTCCCCAATATTCCTGCCTAAGCTTCCTAACCTCAAATATATCTCAAATTATTTATTTCCATAACCCGATAACCCGAATAACCATCTAATACCCGAAACACCCCTTGACTTGCCCCAAGTCAAGTATTAAGCCCCATTGTGACTTTCCCGCTAACTAGCTCCCTAGGATCACCTCTAGTCGCACGCTGCAGATTTACCCACATAATAATGTGGTACTCACCAATATAACATATAATCACATTTACATTCATATAACCATACAAGCATGTTTATCATATAATCACACGTTAATAAATTCACACATAAACCAATTATGCCCTCCCGACACACTAATCAAGGCCCTTAAGCCATATTAGTGGTTTTGGGTCGTTACAACTATCCCCTCCTACTGAGAATTTTGTCCTCGAAATTTACATGAATAGCTTGGGATACTGATCTCGCATCACCGTCTCTAGCTCCCAGGTCGCTTCCTCGACCTTGCTATTTCTCCACAACACTTTAACTAACGGAATCGTCTTGTTCCGTAGAACTTTATCCTTCTGGTCCAAAATCTAAACTGGTCACTCCTCATAGGACAAATCTGTCTGTAACTCTAAATCCTCATACTTCAATACATGTGTCAGATCTGAGACATACTTTCGCAACATAGAGACATGGAGTACATCATGAACTCCTGACAACGATGGTGGCAAGGCCAACCTGTAAGCCACCTGTCCAATCCTTTCTAAAATCTCAAAAGGTCCAACAAATTGCGGGCTCAACTTGCCCTTTACTCCAAACCTCTTCACCCCTCGCAGTGGGGAAACTCGCAGAAACACGTGGTCCCCAACTTGAAATTCCACGTCTCTATGCCTAGGATCAACGTAGCCTTTCTTCCTACTCTGCGAAGCAAGCATCCTGGTTCGAATCTTCTCAATAGCTTCACTTGTTTTCTGAACCATGTCTGGCCCCAAATACTTTTTCTCACCCATCTCGTCTCAATGAATGGGCGACCTACATTTCCTTCCATATAGCACCTCATAAGGAGCCATTCCAATCGTGGACTGATAACTGTTGTTATACAAAAACTCAATCAACGGGAGATACTTACTCCAAAACCCCTTGAAATCAATCACACACACCCTAAGCATATCCTCCAGAGCCTGAATCGTCCTCTCAGACTGTCCATCAATCTGAGGATGAAAAGCTGTGCTAAACTTCAGCTGAGTCCCCATAGGTTTCTATAGAGCTCCCCAGAACTTGGAGGTAAAGATAGGGTCTCGATCAGATACAATAGACTTGGGAACTCCATGGAGATGAACTATCTCCCTCACATACAACTCTGCATACTGTTCCACTGTGTAAGTTGACTTCACTGGCAGAAAATGAGCTGAATTGGTGTATTTGTCCACTATTACCCACATCGAGTCACAAAGTCCCACCGTCTTGGGTAGACCTCCCACAAAATCCATCGTAATGTCTTCCCACTTCCACTCAGGGATACCCAAAGACAGAAGCAACCCTGCTGGTCGATGATGCTCAGCCTTCACTTGTTGACATGTCAAACATCTGGCCACATACTCTACCACATCGTTCTTCATCCCAAACCACCAATATAATGTCTGTAGATCCTGATACATCTTCGTTGTACCCGGATGAAGTGAGTATGGCGTAGTGTGAGACTCATCTAGTATCTCTCGTCTGATCCCCTCATCTGCCGGAACACAAATCCGCCCCTGATATCGAAACATACCAGCTTCAGAAATAGAATAATCCTTAGCTATCCATGCTAAGACATTCTATCTAACTTCCTATAGCTGCGCATCTACCAACTTGCCCTCCTTGATCCGCTCTAACAGGGTCGACTGCAAGGTAATGTTGGCCAACCGGCCCACCACCAGCTCTATCTTTGCCCTGGCCATCTCATCAGCTAATTCTCTCGAGATCTGAACACAACTGAATAATTGCCCCGAGTCCCTCCGGCTCAATGCATCTGCCACAATATTGGCTTTCCCTGGGTTGTAAAGAATATCATAATCATAATCCTTAACCAACTCTAGCCAACGCCTTTGCTTCATGTTCAGATCCTTCTAGGTGAAGAAATACTTCAAACTCTTACGGTCAGTGTATATCTCGCACTTCTCACCATACAGATAATGCCGCCAAACCTTCAGTGCGAATACCACTGCCGCCAACTCTAAATCACGGGTAGGATACCGCTGCTCATACTCCTTTAGCTGTCGCGATGCATAAGCTATAACTTTCACATTCTGCATCAACACACAACCCAAACCCATCCTCGATGCATCACAGTCTACTACAAACTTCCCTTCATCCGAAGGAAGACTCAGTACAAGTGCAGTAATAAGCCGTCGCTTCAACTCTTGGAAGTTGTTCTCACACTTCTCTGACCAAGTGAACTTCTGGTTCTTTCTTGTCAACACTGTCATTGGTGAAGAAATCTTTGAAAATCCCTCTACAAACCGCCTGTAATAGCCTGCCAACCCAAGAAAACTCTGCACCTTTGAGGTGTTCCTTGGCCTCGGCCAATCTCTCATCGCTTCCACCTTGGATGAATCCACCTTAATCCCCTCTCAACTATATGCCCATGAAAAGTCACCTCTGGCAACCAAAACTCATACTTCTTAAATTTGGCATACAACCGATGCTCCCTTAATCTCTGTAAGACCTGTCGAAGAAGCCGCTCGTGCTTTGCCTCTGATCTAGAATACACTAAGAAATCCTTGGATCAGTTCATCATTATCGTTGATGAAGACAATGATGAACTGATCCAAGAAATCCTTGAACACCCTGTTCATTAGATCCATACAAGCTGCTGGGACGTTGGTCAAACCAAGAGACATGACCAAGAACTCGTAGTGCCCATATCGCGTTCGGAAGGCCGTCTTTGGTATGTCCTCATCCTTATTCCTTAGCTGGTAATAACCAGATCAAAGATCAATCTTTGAGAGCACTGTCTTTCCCTGCAGCTGATCGAACAAGTCATCAATCCTTGGTAGAGGGTACTTATTCTTAATAGTCAGCTTGTTCAATTCCCTGTAATTTATACACATCCTCAAAGTCTCTTCCTTCTTCTTAACAAACAAAACTGGAGCGCCCCATGGGGAGTAACTAGGCCTGATGAATCCCAAATCTAGAAGTTCTTGCAACTGTATCTTCAACTCCTTCAACTCTGCTGGTACCATCCTATATGGTGCTCTTGATACTGGTTCTATCCCCGGTGCTAACTCAATAACAAACTAAATCTCCGTGCGTGGCGGCAATCCTGGTAGCTCCTCAGGAAATACATCCAAATACTCACAAACCACCCTGGTTTCTCTCGGCCCCACTGGCAACATCTTCGTAGTGTCCACAGCATTAGAAAGAAAACCTATACATCCACCCTGTAACAAGTCTCTGGCTCTCAATGCAGAAATCATGGGTACGCGGGGTCCACATATTGTGCCCACGAAGACAAAAGGGTCCTCGCCCTCAGGCTCAAAAGTCACCATCTTCTTCCTACAATCAATAGTAGCCCTAAGATCATATCAAAATCCTCCATGTCCAACTCAATCAAGTCAACCAAGAGTTCCCTACTATCAACCATCACTGGCAGTGCCCTAAACCACCTCCTAGAAACTACCAGTTCCCCAGTAGGCAATAAAGTCCAAACCCCGCAGTCCGATACTCACTAGGTCTACACAGTCTATCAATCACTCTACAAGAAACAAAGGAATGTGTGGCACCAGAATCAATCAATACAGAAAAAGGAGAGCCAGCGCTAGAAAGCAGACCTGTCACTACCGAGGGACTAGCCTCGGCCTCTGCCTGCCTCAAGGTGAACACTCGAGCTGGAGTCAAGCTGTCCACCTTTCCTGCTTCCCCTTTCTTCACTGTTGGGAAATCCTTCTTGAGGCGCCCTACCGTGCCACATACATAGCAAGCCTTGGCCCGACATTCACCCTGATGGCGTCTTCTACACCTCGGGCACTCTGGATAACTCCTCCATGGTTCACTGCCGCCCTGACCACCCCGATCCCTCGTATCAGGACCAGCAGCGGTCGAAGTGTCAGGAGTCTTTCTCTTGAAGTCACTGGGGCCTCCCCCCTACCTGACCTAGAGTAAGGAGGCACCACCCTGCGACCCTCGCGCCTCACTACACTTTCCTTCCAAATTTTGTTCTCCGCTTCCTCAGCGGTAAGAGCCTTCTCAACGGCCTGGGCATAAGTTGTTCCTCCAGGTACCATTGTAATCCTAGCATCCTTTGCTATCATAGCATTAAGCCCCCTAATGAAACTGTCCTGCCTGGCTGCATCAGTAGGCACAAGGTCTGGTGCGAACTTCGCGAGTCTGTCAAATTTTAGGGCATATTCTGTAACTGTCATGCTACCATGAACCAACCCTACGAACTCATTAACCTTTACTACCCTGATGGCAACATTATAATACTTTTGAGTGAAAAAATCTTTAAATCCTTCCCACCTGTTCCCAACCTCCCCTGGCTGCACAACTGGTACCACTGCAGGTGGTACAATAGGGGCGGCACTCCCTGATGGAGCCTGCTGTCGCAATAAACGAATCTGCTCATCTGGCTCTGTAATCGTGCTTGCATATATGCCATAAGTTGCTGCCAGTTCTCAAGGACTGGCGGAGGAATCTGGCCCTGGTCATCGCCCCCGGTCCTAGACCTAGCGCCGGCTAGTCGCGTAGATTTTCTTGTACGCATAGCTATCCAAGTCAATCTGCAATCAACGACTTGGCAATCAGACCATGATGACAGGGTAAAAACTTCTCAAAAATCCACCAAAGGAACATAACCAATCACAAATAGTCAAAATATAGGCATTTATCAACATGCACCAGCTGCTAATAAGCATGCCCCAACATTACCACACAATAACTAAGATATAAGCATTCACCCATACACAAAATGCAGTTAATCATGCAAATATTTATTTACATGCACAGCTACGCTTATAAGCATGCCTTACTATTTTCATACAACGGTCAAGGGCCAGGCCTTATCAGTATCTCATGCTTCCTATTCATCCATTAAATAACAACATTCATAATTCATTCCAGACATACAAGCATATATGCACATATACACATTACCAAACCCTGAATCGAGCTTGTCTCTAGCAGTGAATGTACATGTCCAGCTGGTCTTTAGGAACCCTTAAACCTAGGACGCTCTGATACCAAGTTGTAACGCCCTGAATAGCCAAGACTGCTACACTGTGTATTTGTAAAGGTGCAGGACTTGTTAATCAAGCAAGCACAGTTAAAAACATGAATTCTAAAGTCATTAATGTGCTAGGGTTAAAAGGTTTTGGTCTCAAAAGATACTTTTCATATAACTAAACATTTACACATGGGATCCCAAAAGAAATAACGTTTAAAAGTTTGTTTACACAATTTCCAGTGTACAGACAACCACTAGCCTTTCTAAAGGCAAACCAAAAGTTTATGGTTTTCCTGTCCCTGTCTCCCCTCAACCGTGGCGACTAAGCAACTGATCATGTACATTCTGCTCTCAGAGCTCTTCAAGTCAGGGCTAATCAAGCTTGCCCTTGCCTTTACCTGCACCACGAAGCACCCGTGAGCCAAGGCCCAGCAAGAAAACATATCATACTGTATAACAGGCAATAATAACATTTGGATAACCCCTTTAAGCATGTTCATACACTTAACATACCACAATAATCACAAAGCATGAAGATTCAACCAAAGAACCATCTAATCATCACCTAGCTATACAGCATAACTGTAACGCCCTAGATAGCCAAGACCGTTACACTGTGTGTTTATAAAAGTGCTAGACTTGCTAATCAAGTCCTTTAATTAAGAACGTGTTACTGAAACTATAATGGAACTAGGGTTAAAATGTTTTGGTCCTAAAAGTCACATTTCTTATAAAGAAACATTTCTTGTTTACACGGGATCCCAAAAATATTAAAATTAAAACCATTTACAAAAGATTCAGGAGTTTAATACAGTACTAGCCATATTAAGGCAAAACAGACAATTAGGCAATCTCTGTCCTGATCCACTCCTCGGCCATGGTGACCGAACAGCTGACTATGTACATTCAACCCTGCAGCTCTCCATCTTAGGATTGGTCCAACTTGCCTATGCCTTTACCTGCACCACGTAGCACCCGTTTGCCAAGGCCCAGCAAGAAAACACAACAACAGAGCATAAGCAATCAACAGACAATTCAATATCTCATATTGCATAACATGTACTCAACCATATAAACATTAAGAATAACCAATTATTCAGCATACTAAACATATCAACTCATATCATATATTAATTTACAAATGATAACTAGGGTTAGCGCCCTCAGGCCGCACCCTCCATTATCCCACTGACTCCGGCCCGCTTAAACCGAGATCAGTGAATATTAAGCTGTCCTTGGCTAGCAGTGGCCAAGCCGCGCCCTGTGCGCAAATATTGTGTACGGCACCCTCAGGCCACTATCACATGTCCCATGGCATAATACCATCATAGAAATTATATAGATATCGGGAGCTCTTAGTCCCATCACAAACATATAACCAGGTGTAGTTTTCTTACCTTTGAATTTGCTAGCTTTGTTCAATGAAACCCTCAAGCACGATCCTTCCCGAGCTGTGCGCGAACCTAACCATAAGCATAGACCAAAGTCATTACCAACCCTCAAGTCCATAACCTAGCCTCGGAACCTATCTCAAGTCCTCGGGAAGTCCTAGTTCCACCAAACAAGGTGGTGGAATCGAACCCCGAACCCTTGGTCAAAAACCCTTGAAAATAACCCTAAAATCCCTTTCTGAACACAGGGTAGCGCTATAGCGCTCATTAGAGGGCGCTACAGCGCTACAAACAGAACCAAAATGCCCTCAGCAAGCTTGGCCTAGCGCTACAGCGCCCAAAGGCTAGCGCTGTAGCGCTAGTCACAAACTACCAACACCACATTTTCCCTTCCTGCGATTTCCCCGAGCCAAACTTAACCAAAACTTCTCCAAACCTTCACCAAACTCAAAATCAAGCTCACTAACATGTCTAACTCATCCTAAGCATCATAACCACATAAAATCTAACCACATGCACCTCTAATCCCAAAATTCACCATAGTCACTCCTAGACTTCAGAATTAAGCAAAACACAGTCAAAACTTCAAAGTTTAAAGTTCAGAATTTATACCTTTGATCGAAATTCGATTTCAAGTTAACTTCTTGACCTCCTTAGCTTATTCTTCCCCAATTCCTTGGATTGAATTCCCCTAAAGTTCCCATTAACTCAGCTTAGACACCATAGTTTAAACTAACCAAACCAGAAACTGAAAACTCTAAAGGCTTACCTCAAATATTGATCTGTTCTTGCTAATCCCTTGCCAACCTTTCAAGTTTAGCTCAATACTCTTGTTGCTCAGCCTAACCTATCTCCCTTCTGAGTTTTTCTCCTAGAAAAATTGAAGAGAAAGGGTGAGAGAACCACCGACCGACCCTAAGAAAACTGCTTTGTTTTCCTTCCTTTTCTTTTTCTTTCTTTCCTCAGCCTTTTACCTTTTCTACAATTCCCACTAAGTATAAAGCCTCAGCATACTTATCTCTTGCAAGAAAAATGACCAGAATGCCCTCCCTTTTAATTTTAAACCTTTAAGTGCATCTAGGGCGTTTTGGTCATTTCATCCCAATTCCCGCTAATTCCTCGAATGTCTCTAATATTTTCTGCTAAATTCCCGATACCTAACTAATCCCCAATTATATTCCTCAATACCAAATAATTGCCAATATATTACCTACATTCCTAGAAATACCCCATGGTTCGCCCCGAGCCGGGTATAAATCCCCACCGTGACTTTTCCGCTAACTCGCTCATAAGGATCGTCTTGAATCACCGATTATAAATATATCCACATAATAATGTGGTCTTATCAATTTATCATAGTTATTAGCATTTATGCCCTCGACGGGCCAAAATTACGAAAATGCCCTTTCTATCCTAATTAGGGCCTACATGCATACTAATACACCTAGTCATGCATCATAAATATACAAATAACCATATAAACATGCCTTTCACATAATCATGCGTTTTACTCATTTAAATCACACATAATTCCCATTATGCCCTCCAGGCACACTAATTAAGGCCCTTAATCCTTATTAGCGAATTTGGGTCGTTACAACTATCCCCTCCTAATGAGAATTTCGTCCTTGAAATTTACCTGAATAACTCGGAATATTGATCCCGCATTGTTGTCTCAAGCTCCCAGGTCGCCTCCTCAACCCTACTATTCCTCCATATTACCTTAACGAGAGGAATCGTCTTATTCCGCAGTACTTTGTCTTTTCGATCCAAGATCTGAACTGGTTGCTCTTCATAAGCCAAATTTGTCTGTAACTCCAGATCGTCATACTTCAACACATGAGTCACATTTGAGACGTACCTCTGAAGCATAGAAACATGGAATACGTCATGGACTCCTAACAATGATGGCGGTAAGGCTAATCTATACGCCACCTGAACAATCCTTTCCAGGATTTCAAATGGTCCAATGAATCTAGGTCTTAACTTGCCCTTCTTTCCAAACCTCCTCACTCCCCGCAATGGTGAAACTCAGAGAAAGACGTGGTCCCCAACCTGGAACTCCACGTTCCTACACTTAGGATCAGTGTAGCTCTCCTGTCTGCTCTGAGAGGCGAGCATCCTAGCTCAGATCTTTTCTATAGCTTCACTTGTCTTCTGAACCATATCTGGTCCCAAATACTTCCTCTCACCCATCTCATCCCAATGAATGGGTGATCTACACTTCCTCCCATACAACATCTCATAGGGAGCCACTCCAATAGTTGACTGATAACTGTTGTTATATGAAAATTCAATCAACGGGATATATTTACTCCATGATCCCTCAAAGTCAATCACACACGCTCTGAGCATATCCTCCAATACTTGGATCGTCCTCTCAGACTGTCCGTCAGTCTGAGGATGAAAGGCCGTACTGAACTTTAACTGAGTTCCCAAAGACTTTTGCAAGCTACCCCAAAATTTGGAGGTAAAGATAGGATCCCGGTCTGACACAATAGACTTAGAACCCCATGGAGACGTACGATCTCCCTCACATACAACTCAGCATACTGATCCACAGTATATGTCGACCTCACTGGAAGAAAATGGGCTGACTTGGTGTATCTATCCACTATCACCCACACCGAGTCATGAAGCTCAACCGTTCTGGGTAAACCTCCCACGAAATCCATAGTAATATCCTCCTATTTCCACTCTGGAATACCCAAGGGCTGAAGCAACCCTGTTGGTCGCTGATGCTCATCTTTTAATTGCTGACAAGTCAAACATTTGGCCACGTACTCTACTACATCCTTCTTCATCCTGGGCCACCAATATAAAGTCCATAGATCTTGATACATCTTCGTGGTACCCGGAGGAAGTGAGTACGGCGTCGTATGAGACTCATCTAGTATCTCACGTCTGATTCCCTCATCAGCTGGAATACATATCCGTCCCTGATACCAAAGCAAACCAACCTCAGAAATAGAATAGTCCTTAGCTACTCTTGCTAAGACATTCTTCCTGACCTCCTGTAACTGAACGTCTACTAACTTTCCTTCTTTGATCCGCTCTAGCAGGGTCGACTGTAGAGTAATATTGGCCAACTGGCCTACCACCAACTCTATCCCCGCTCTGACCATTTCATCAGCTAACTCCCTTGAGATCTGGGTGGAACTGTACAACTGACCTGGACCTCTCCGACTCAATGCATCTGCCACCACATTGGCTTTCCCCAGATGGTAAAGAATGTCACAATCATAGTCCTTTAACAACTCAAGACAACGCCTCTGCCTCATGTTTAGGTCCTTTTTTGTAAAGAAATACTCCAGACTCTTATGGTCAGTGTATACCTCGCACTTCTCCCCATACAAATAATGTCGCCAAATCTTTAGTGCGAATACCACCGCTGCTAGCTCCAAATCATGGGTAGGATATCGCTGCTCATACTCCTTCAGCTGCCATGATGCAAATGCTATAACTTTCTCATTTTGCATCAACACACAACCTAGACCCAATCTCGATGCATCGCAGTAAACAACAAACTTCCCTTCCCCCGAAGGAAGACTCAACATTGGCACTGTAATAAGCCGTCGCTTTAACTCTTGAAAACTGTCTTCGCACTTGTCTGACCAGATAAACTTCAGATTCTTACGCGTCAATTCTGTCATTGGTGGTGCTATCTTCGAGAAACCCTCAACAAACTGTCTGTAGTAACCTGGTAAACCAAGGAAACTCCACACCTCCGAGGCGTTCCTTGGCCTCGGCCAATCCCTAACTGCCTCTACCTTAGATGGATCTACCTTAATCCTATATGCACCCATGATATGTCCAAGGAATGTCACTTCTGGTAACCAAAATTCACACTTCTTAAAATTGGCGTACAACTGATTCTCCCTCAACCTCTGCAGAACTTGTCGAAGATGAAGCTCGTGCTCTATTTCTGAATTGGAATACACCAGGATGTCATCGATGAAGACAATAACAAAATGATCCAGAAAATCCTTGAACACCCTATTCATTAGATCCATAAAGGCTGCTGGGGCATTAGTCAAACCAAACGACATGACTAGAAACTCATAGTGCCCATGCCGCGTTCGGAAGGCCGTCTTAGGTATGTCCTCATCCTTGATCCTCAGCTGGTGATAACCAGATCGAAGATCAATCTTTGAGAACACCGTCTTACCCTGCAGCTGGTCGAACAAGTCCTTGGTAGGGGATACTTATTCTTAATAGTCAACTTGTTTAGTTCCATGTAGTCTATGCACATTCTCAAGGTCCCGTCCTTCTTCTTCACAAACAAAACTGGAGCACCCCACGACGAGTAACTAGGCCTGATGAACCCCAAATCCAGAAGTTCTTGCAGCTGTATCTTCAATTCTTTAAGTTCCGCTGGTGCCATCCTATATGGTGCCCTCGACACTAGCTCTGTCCCTGGCGCCAACTCAATGACAAACTGAATCTCTCTACACGGCGGAAACCCAGGAAAATCCTCAGGAAACACATCCAGGAACTCGCAAACTAATCTGATCTCCTCCGATCCTGCTGGTGAAACTCTAGTGGTATCCACCACACTAGCCAGAAAGCCCATACATCCACCTTGTAACAAGTCTCTGGCTCTCAACGCCAATATCCTGGGTACGCAGGGTCCATGCACCACTCCCACAAAAACAAAGGGATCCTCGCCCTCTGGATCAAAAGTTACCATCTTCTTCCTGTAGTCAATGGTAGCTCCATATCTAACCCACCAATCCATACCTAAAATCATATCGAAATCCTCCATACTCAACTCAATCAAATCTACTGACAACTCTCTACCATCAACTATCACTGGCAGTGCTCTAATCCATCTCCTAGATATTACCAGTTCCCCTGTAGGCAAAATAGTCCCAAACCCTGAAACACAATACTCACTAGGTCTACATAGTCTATCAATCACCTTACTAGAAACAAATAAGTGTGTAGCACCAGAGTCAATCAATACAGCAAAAGGAGTGCCAACACTAGAAAGCTGACCTGTCACTACTGAGGGACTAGCCTCGGCCTCCACCTGCGTCAGGGTGAACACTAGAGCTGGAGTCAAGCTGTCCACCCTCCCTGCATCTCCCTTCTTCACTGTCGGGCAATCTTTCCTGAGGTGTCCCACCACCCCACACACATAACAGGCCTTAGCCCGACACTCACCCGGATGGCGTCTCCTGCACCTCGTGCACTCAGGATAAGTCCTCCATGTATCACCGCCTCCCTGACAGTCTCTCTGAGTACCCTGACCTCTCCTATCAGGACCAGAAGCGATCGAAGCATCAGGAGTCTTTCTCTTCAAATCACTGGGGCCTCCGCCCCTACCAGAACCAGAATATGGAGGCACCGTTCTGCGACCCTCCCTCCTCACTGCACTCTCTCTCCATATCTTATTCTTCGCTTCCTCAGCGGTAAGAGCCTTCTCCACAGCCTGGGCATAAGTTGTCCCTCCAGGAACTGTCGTAATTCTCACATCACGGGCAATCATAGCATTAAGCCCTCTAATAAATCTGTCCTGCCTAGCTGCATCAGTAGGCACAAGATCTGGTGAAAATTTCGCAAGTCTGTCAAACTTTAGGGCATACTCTGTAACTGTCATGCTGCCCTGAACTAACCCCACGAACTCATTTATCTTCGCTGCCCTGATGGCAACATTATAATACTTTTGACTGAATAGATCCTTAAATCTTTCCCAAGTCAAAGCAGTAACATCCCTAGTCTGTGATGCCACCTCCCACCAGATTCGGGCATCCTTTCTCAGCATATATGTGGCATAGGCCACTCTGTTATGTCCCTCTACCCTCATAAAATCAAGAATGGTAGTAATCATGGTCATCCACTGCTAACCCTTTAGTGGATCAGGTCCTCCCTCAAAGATTGGGGGCTGTTGCTTCCTGAACTGCTTATACAACGGTTCCCACCTATTACCAACCTCAGCTGACTGGGATACAGGTACCACTGCAGGTGGCACAATAGGAGCAACACTCCCAGACAGAGCCTGCTGCCGCAGAATTCAGATCTGTTCATCTTGGCTCTGAAGCCGAGCCTGCATGTCTGCCATCAACTGCTGCCAGTTCTCAGGGACTGGCGGAGGGGTCTGGCCCTGATCATCATCTCTAGCCCCAGACCTGCTGGCTACGCGTGGATATTCTTGGACGCATAATTATCCTAGTCAATTTGCAATCAACGACTCGGCAATCAGACTATGATGACAGGGTAATAATCCTTTCATGATCCATCATTGGAACTCCAATCATTCACAAGCAGTCAAAATATAGCAATTTATCCAGATATTCATCCACATGCACAGCAGTGCTAATAAGCACGCCTCAATAGCATCATGCAATAGTCAAGGGCCAGGCCCTATCAGTGTCTCATGCTCCCTATTAATAAAACAGATATCAATAATCATATCCCATTCAAATCATTTAAAAACATAATCATGTATACACAATTACCAAACCCTGAGTCGAGCTTGTCTCTCGCGGCGAATGTACATGTCCAGCCAGTCTTTAGGAACCCATAAACCTAGGACGCTCTGATACCAAGTTGTAACGCCCTGGATAGCCAAGACTATTACACTGTGTGTTTATAAAAGTGCTACACTTGCTAATCAAGTCCTTTAATTAGAAACGTGTTACTGAAACTATAATGGAACTAGAGTTAAAAAAAATTGGTCCTAAAAGTCACATTTCTTATAAAGAAACATTTCTTGTTTACACGAGATCCCAAAATATTAAAATTAAAACCATTTACAAAAATTCGGGAGTTAAATACAGTAATAGCCATATTAAGGCAAAGAGGACACGAGCAAAATGCCTTTGCCTCCCCAAGACGCTTTGCATCTCTAGCTCGGAGAAAAATCCTAGCTCTGAAATGGGCAAGGTCCCCGAGGCTTCTCCTGTGACGCAGGCCCTTAAAGGTACTGATGCCTTTGTTCTTGAGAGGGTCGTGGAAGCCCTTCACGAGAAATAGTTTATCCTTTCCCACAGGGCTAGCGATTTTGGAGCTAGGTTAGGGTCCAAGCTCTTTTCCCAAGTTGATTAAGCCTTAAGTGGTCTGACCCCTAGGGACTGAGACTTCCTTAAGAATAAGGCTTCCTCTTCAGTCCAACACCGAGCATTGGACTTCATCTTCGTGGTAAAGTCTAAGTGCATTCATTCCACTTATATATATGTATATTTTTTTCATATCTTATAATTGCACGCCTTAACATATATTATTTTCCTCATGTAGGGTCTTCTCGGCGTCATCTGATTTTTGGAGTAGATTAATGTCCTCGCGACTACGAGTGAAAAAGGCATGACCAAGGCTAAGGAAGCTCAAGTCAAGGCCGAGCTGGAAGTTGACTCGTTGAAGAAGTCATTGGAAGACGCTTAGAGTGAAGTCACCTCACTTACCTAAAAGGTTAACCAACTCGAAGATGCTTAGAGCCAAGTCCCCTTGCTTACCCAAAAGGTTGATTAGCTCGAAGAAGAGAAGAAAACCTCTTCCAACCTCAAGGAGAAGGAGAAGGTTCGATTTTAGAAAGAGCTCAAAGCCAAAGAAGCTGAATATTCCAAGCTGGCTTGTTATCGAGTCTGGACCACCAATCCTGCAGCAAACTTCTCTTCCTTAGGTGCGAAGCTCGAGATGCATTTATCAAGATATTCAAGGTTCAACTTCCAAGAGAAGAGACTGCATAGACCACCACTACAGAGGGAAAACCTAATGATGAGCTCGAAGAAGAGGTTACATCAGAGGGAGGAGCTACATCTAAAGGATGACCTACTTAAGGGACTCTTCATCTTGCTTGTTTTTATTTTTCTCCTTTTGTCTAAGGCTTTTGGGACATTTTGTAATTAAGCCCCTTGGGGTTGAGACAATCTTATGCTCGGGTTTTCCAAGCATTTATTTGTTGATAGGGCATGAGGACCTCCAAGAAAAGACAATTATATACTCGATTTCACAAGCATTTACTTATCTTTTTCATTTTTTTTATATATATATGCTTTGACGATAGTTTGCTAAATTTTTTTTAACTGTTAAAATTTTTCGAGCTCTTATCATTTATGACAGTTATTACACTTGTTTAATTCACACAAGTATTGTTGAGCTTTTTGATACATTTTTACACTTGGTATCCATGTAGTTTGTACGTATAACTGTGCTCGAATTGCATGCCTATTAAAACAACCATGCTTACCTTGAACTATGGCTACTCAAATTTGCCTTGAACAAAAATTTGCAGTACACATGAAATTAGAATTAACTCAGTTTACAACTTTTTGAGTTAGTAACATTTTATAAGTATTGCACTGGGTTAACACCTAAAGCTTTCCAAGCCACTACTCTTAAAGTTTTCAAACCCAATATTGTGTGTTTTGAGCTTGCAAATTTTTACTTATTATTTGTTTTATTTTTTTGAGCCCATGGTATGGTATTAAAGATTTTGGTTAAAAGGATTAATCTTTCGAATAAAACTGTAAGTATTTACAAGGGATCCCAAAAAGGTTTAAACAAAGTATAATTACAACTCAAGGTTACAAAAATTGCCGGCCTAAGTGGCAAAACTGGACTTATACCCTAAATCTCTAAAAATATCTCAATCATGGTCGTCGAGCAAGATGAGTATGTACGCACTGCCTTAGACCCCTCCAACTCATGGTTGGCCCATCTTCAATTTTCCCTTATCTCCACTAAAAAGCACGTGTGAGCCAAGGCCCAAAAAGAAAACTCAACAAGGCACCAAGTATTCAATTATACATGAACATTAAACACATGTTACATATATCAGAACAAACTCAAGTCAACCTTCCAACAAGTTATACAGCCTATGTCCAATGAGTACATACCACACCTCCATAGTTTCCCTGCCATAGCGGCCTACATTCCGCATGATTATCACCGAATACGATCCTTGCTGAACAATCACATAATTATAAGACAACAGATGCAACAGATGCAATAACAAAACAAGGACATATAATTCTAATCAGAATCAACACACAGTTATAACCGCGCTCAAAATTCAGGGCTGATGCCCTATTCTCGGTGCATGTGCCACTTTTCTTACCTCGAGTCTCGTGTTAAAGACGGAATGATCCCCAGTATGATCATTTTCCTGAGCCTGGCGGAAACCCTAGGCACAACAATAAGGATATTCTCATTAGTAACTAAATCTGGCAATGGGCTCCAAAATAATCACATCTAAACTCGGCTTAGGTTCTAGGACTGTATAGATTTTTACAAGCTTTCCAACTATGGAAAGAGTGCCCAAATCTAACATCAGGATCAAAAGTTATGGTATATTTACGAAATAAGAAAATCGTAACCTTAAAATGCATTTTTGATGCAGCGCCGACGCATTGGCGCTGCGACAGGCAAAGAGCAATACGATGCCTAAACATGTATTTGCGCCGTGGTGCCCACCCAATGGCACTGCAGCGATAAAACCTAGAAATTTTGCGTTTTTCCTTACAATTTCAGAATCTCAACCAACCCAAACTCAGTTTTAATCAATATCAAATGTTGTTTTTAACCCCAAAAAATGTATATAGCACTACAAACATCACCTAGGTACCATCTAAACATCAAACTCAAGCCTCAAGTTACTATTTTAGGAATTAGGGCCAAAAATCTCATTTTCTCCCAAATTCGAAAATCAAACTCATTTCATGGTTTAAAAGGGAATTGAAGCTATAAAATCAGTTCATAAACTAGTTTCTATCATCAATATACATAACCCAACAACCTAGAATCCTAAAATTTTGAATTTGAACACAAAAACCCAATTTCACCAAGAACACTCAATAACACAATGAAGAACATCAAACTATGGCTTACCTCTCTGATTTGTTCGAGATTCCTAGCTTACTGGATCTTAGCAGCTCCCACTCCCACTTTGAAAGCTTAAATTCCACCAAAATTCTTCATAAACTCAAGAATTCGATCTCTTGGAATGAACATTAGTGTATGAACAAGTAAAGGCGTAGCTAGTGAGGCAAAGTGATGTATTTTGAATGTGTAAGAGGAAGTATTTCAGCACTTAACAAACTTTTGTCTAATTATCGGTGAAATGATTATTTTGCCCTCTCATTCACTTGACCTCAAAGCTATCCCCAAGGGCATCTAGGTCATCTGCATAAATACACAATTATACACTAATATCCAACTTTATCAATTAATAGATAAAACATAATTACTCCACCCATAATCCCAAAATATGCAAAATCCCCAAAATACTCCTAGGCAGACCCAAGGCTGCCATTAATCCTCGTTGTGGCTTTTCTGCTAAAATTTCTAGAAATGATCCACTAAAGCCGAATATCACAAAAATCTCCATAATAATGTGGTCCCAAACACATAACACATAGAAATTACAAATATACCGTCAACTGGTCAAAATTACAAAAATGTCCATTTTTAACAAAAACATATCTTTAAACACATTTAATACAAATATTCATGCATACTTAATCATATAATAAAATAAATCACATAATTACCCCACTTTTCCTTCCAACAAGCTAATCAAAGCACTTAATTCTATTAGATGTTTTGGGATGCTACAAGCAAGGCCTTCACCTCGTACACATAGGCCTCATGGTCTCGCATTGGTGGCTTCCATGTCACTCAAGGGCAACGCGAGTTGTGGATGAGGAAAAATGGCAAGAGATGCCAAGCGCAGAACAAGAACCTCAGAGGAGACCTAAGAGATAGGAAAAGCCTCGAGGATCAAACTTGCACCTTCCTAGAGCTTGGAGGGTGAGCTTAAGCCTCCTTTGAGCTGGGGGACAAGCTCAAAGCCTATCTGGAGCTTGGGGATGAGTTCAAGCCTCCTTAGAGATTGGAGGGCATGCTCAAGCCTCCCTAGAGCATGAGGGGCAAGCTCAAGCCTCTCTGGAGCTTGGGGGCTAGCGCAAAGAGTCCCTTGAGCTCAGGGGGCGAGCTCAAGTCTCCTTGGAGCTTGGGGGTGAGGTTGGGATTCTTTAGGACTAAAACATGGTCTCAAACTCAGTTAAAAATCCAACATACCTATGGTATAAGCTTGGAGTAATGCAAATGAGACAACGATAATGGATAAGGAATTCAATAGTATGAGGAATGAAGAAAAGAAAGTTGTACGAAGAAGGTGTCAAGGCACCATAGTACGAACTATGTACACCCATCAGAAGGGTGGTGGTCTTACAATGTCATAACAAGACGTGAATGTTGGTATTAAAAGTGTAAATCAGAGATAGGCAGCAGAATAAGTTTTTTTTAAAAATATATTAATACTATCCAGGATCATACATATATAGATATATTAAATCACATACAAATAGATTAGATATTTCCTTTTGAAGCCTATCAAGTATCCACAAATCTTTTTGTATAAATGAACGATCTTCCAATCTAGATTTTGAATGCTCACACCTTTATCTTCCAGACCAATCGTCAAACACACAAGGATGTGTGTGGGCACGTAGGATTCAAAATGTTTATTTAGGACTTTCTAGATGTACTAAACACATGAGATATAGAGAGGTATTGAGAAAAGATGTATTAAATAGTTTTTCACGTTTAGAAAAACTATCGCTTTCTTTTCAGAGAGAGAGTCTGATAGTCTATGAAAACCACTTCCTTAAAAGTATCGCTTCTTTTCAAGTTTATAAAGATAATTAACTAATTTAATAAATATTTATTTTATTTTAAATTAAATCTGATCAGTTATAACTTATTTAATTATTTAATTTAAATCAAATCTAAAAAAGAATAATTGAATATATATTATTAAATAAAAAATTATTTGAAAATCAAAATTCAAATCCCAAGGATAAGAAATCCTTGTGTGTAGTGTCACACTCACTGTATAGTGAGTGTGCGCCCCACATATTAGGGTTATCCCTAATTTTCTCATTTGTTTGTTTAATCAGAAGTTAATACAATATATTTATCCAAAAATAAATATTAGTTAATTTAAAATTAACATTATGTTAACATA
Organism: Humulus lupulus; assembly: GCF_963169125.1. Taxonomy (NCBI): domain Eukaryota; kingdom Viridiplantae; phylum Streptophyta; class Magnoliopsida; order Rosales; family Cannabaceae; genus Humulus; species Humulus lupulus. The sequence goes on along the minus strand of NC_084795.1, from coordinate 105,451,264 downwards.
TCAGTTTTAAATAAATAAATATCTTATTATAAATAATATATTTACAAACATGATTAATGTAACACCCCACGTCACTATGGCTGCTTCCTGGACTGACGATTGACCCTGCAAACCAACACGATTCTTTCCAGCGTGCTTTGTCCTCACTCGCATACTTCTTGACTACTAACCCTGCAAACAATTACGAGTCTTTCCAGCGTGCTTTGTCCTCACCCGCATACTTCCTGGGAAAACTTCCCAGGAGGTCACCCATCATGAGACTACTCCAGGTCAAGTATGCTTAACGTTGGAGTTCTCAAGTGATGGGCTTCCGAAAAGAAGATGCATCTTGCTGGCATAGGTAGTACCCATCAATCCATTTAAGCCATCTTCAACTGTGTAGTCCCATACCTATATAGTCTTAGAATCATCACATTTGACCTTCCCCAGGCAGTGTGGGATTGCACAACTTTTTACTCAGTCTTTCCCCATGCGAATCACGGGATTTTGACTGTCACAATCACCCCCTAGGGGTTCGACGTCCTCGTCGGCCACGCTTCTGGCTGGGTCAAGGCTCTAATACCATTTGTAATGCCCCACGTCACTATGGCTGCTTCTTGGAATGACGACTGGCCTTGCAAACCAACACGAGTCTTTCTAGCGTGCTTTGTCCTCACTTGCACGCTTCGCAGGAGGTCAACCATCATGAGACTACTCTAGGTCAAGTACGCTTAACTTTGGAGTTCTCAAGTTATGGGCTACCAAAAAGATGATGCATCTTGTTGGCATAGGTAGTACCCACCAATCCATTTAAGTCATCTTCAATTGTCTAGTCCTATACCTACATAGTCTTAGAATCATCACACTTGACCTTCCCCAAGCGGTGTGGGATTGCACAACTTTTTACCTGGTCTTTTCGTTGTGGATCATGGGATTTTGACTGTCATAATCACAAGTTGTAACATCCCAAATTACCTAATAAGGCTTAGGACCTTGATTAGGGGGCCAGGATGGCAATATATAGAATTATATGCTTATATGATATATTTGTGTATGCTTATGTTATTATGTGAGTTATATGATAATATTACTAGTTATGCATGTTTAGGAATATTAAATATGCATGTGGGCCCATTTCTTATTAGAAGGGCAATTTTTGTAATTTCGCCCGTTATGGGCATAATTGTATATATGTGCATATATGTGATATATGTGAGAGACCACATTATTATATGGGTTTATTTGGGTTACTCGGCACGAGACAATCCTAGGGGGCAAGGGCAAGTTAGCGAGAAAGTCACAACGGGACCCAATACCCGACTCGGGGCGAGTCAAGGGGTATTTTGGGTATCGAGCTCAATATCGGGTTATCAGGAAATGAAAATGAATAATTGAGGATATATTTGGAGTTAGTGAGATTAGGAGGGAATACCAGGGATTTTGACCATTTTGCCGGGGACGTTTTGGATACCCCTAGCCTCAGGATTAGCTTAAGTAACTTAAGCCTTACAGAAACAAAAGAAAAACACAACAAACACCTATATCAGCTCACACAACCAACCCTCTCTATCTCCCTCATTCTCTTTCATTTTATAAGTGAATTTCTTGAGGAACTAAGGGATTTTTGGTTGAAAATTTGGAGATTGACGGCTTGAACTTGGGAATTCGATTGGCTATAGCTAGGGGGAGTTAAATCCCAGTTGGGGTAAGGTTCTAACCTCTGTTTTTACTGAATTGTGTTAGAGTATTTGGTGTTCTTGAGCTTGTAGCTCAAATGTTGGATTAATGAGTTTTAATGAGTTTTTATCCAGTTTTTAGTTGGGTTTTGTTGCTGGGAAGATATTAAATCAGTTATGAGGATTGAATTGTTGTTTTAAGGTGGATTTATGGTGGTTTTGATTGAGTTTGGCTGTGGAAAAATGAAGGAATTATGGGTTCGTAGGGTCAGGTTGCAACCCTGTTCTTAGGGTGCCGCGACCCAACCGAACCCAGGTCCTTGGGGGCTTCTGTCAGGGAGGTGTGCTGCGACCCTCAAGGGAAGGTCGCAGTCCGTGTCCCATTCCTAGGAAGAAGGGGGTCTCTGACTTGAGGGGCATGTCGTGACCCTCAAGGGCAAGTCATGGCCTGCCTGGGCTGTTTTGGCCACCGTGGGTTTTAAGAGATGGGGTTTTATTCCTAAGGGCTCGAGATCGATTCTACTGCCCGATTTAGTAGAATTTGAGGTCCCGGAGGCTAGGACTCGGTTCGGAAGCCTTTATTTGCTCATTATTAATGGAATCCTATATTATGGTTGTGACTAGGTTATCACTAGGGGGCTCAGAACCGGGATCGTGCTCGTGGGTCATTCTTATTTTATGCTATACTCGAACTTGAGGTAAGAAAACTACACCCAATACGTGATATATGTGATTAGGGCTTGGCCTAACTGTTAATTATAATTATGAAGAAGGCTCGGGCCCCTGAGAATGAACATGTTTAAGTTATCATTTCACTTCTTGATTAAACATACTTGAATATTCTGTACCTGATTAAGTGTTATATGACTTTTCGTATGGTTTGCGTAGCTAGGGCTTTGCCCCGTTAAGGAGCATAGTTATTACTATGTTTGCAATTACTTGATGATGTTATATGATTAATATGCTTGCATACATGTATTGTCTAAAGTATGCTTATCTATATTTGTTTTTGTGTCTGTATCTGAATGTTTGGTTCAGAGCTTGACTTATTAGTCAAGGACAACAATAGCACGTTGCGCGCTAGTCGAAAGGCTTAGGCCCAAATCAGCAACGTACTATTACGTTGGCCGATCCAATGGTAGTTGAAAAACAAAAGTGTTTGGCTAGCTCTAAGGCTAATTACCCAGAGCTAAGGGTGAGGGCCCCAGGTGAGTCTATGGTCACATAGCTAGGGCATAGGGCCCCAGGGTTGACTCTATGGTCAACTACTTAGGGCTACAGACCCAGAATGGTCCAAATGACCATTTATTTGTAACTATATGCCTGCATGATTGGGTTATTACTACTGGGATGCTAGATAAGTATCTGGTTGTCTGTATTTTGTGTTCATGCACATGTTTTAGTTGTCTTAATGAGCCTTGGCTCACAGGTGCAATGTGGTTCAGGTAAGGGAAAAAGGAAAGCTTGACCAGCCATGAGTTGGAGAGCTTCGGTGGCGACCTGTACATTTGCAGCTGCTTGTTCACCAAGACCTAGGATATCTTAAAGGAACTAGGGTAATAGCCCTAATTTTGTCACTTAGGTCGGTCAGTTTTAAATTTTGATGTATATGCACCCTTTCAAACGTTGTTTGTAATATTTTGGGATCTCATGTATGTATGAAGCTTTTTAAATAAAAGTCAACAATTCCTTTGACCAAAATTTTTAACCCTAACCCTGACGTTAACCCTAGTATCATGTTTATAACCAAATGACTTGATTAACAAATCTGACACAATTTAAAGTGTAAAGTGTAACAATCCTGAATTAGGAGGACGTTACAACTTGGTATCAGAGCTGCCAAGGTTTAACGGTTCCTGAATACTGGTCAGGCATGTACACTCGCCACTAAAGGTAAGCTTGACTTAGGGTTTTATAACTATTTATGTGGTTTTATGCTTAACTGCTTTAATATGATATAAATGCCTTATCTGCGGCCTGTTTAGGAAGCATGAGATAATCTGATAGGGCCTGTCTCTTGAATGTTGTGTGAATGATAAAGAACATGCTTATTAGCATTGTTATACATGTGTAAATATCTGAATATGTTTATATGCATCATTAATTGCTTATGAATGCCAGAAATGCTTATTAGTATTGTTATTTGTTAATGAATATCAATTAGCAGCATCAATGAACATATTATGTGTTGGCATGATTATTAGCATTGCACCTGATTGTTTGTATGTTTGATCTTGGACTGTCAGGCAGCAAGAAGTATTGTTATTACTTACCTAATGGTCGATTTGATCACTGCAAAAGTGGGTTTGATATTAGTATGAATCCTCGAAGGTTAGAAAGGTTGGCTGGCCAAGAGATACAGGTCAGGAAAGGGAATGACCAGGGCCAGGCCCCACCACCAGCTCCAGAAAACTGGCAATAGGTGCTTTCTGGTATGCAAGCAAAATTAGAGAGGCAGGAAGATGAGATTTGCCTCTTAAGATAGCAACAGGTTTTAGAGGTTTCTCCAGGGGCTATAACATGTTATAGCCTGGGATGTTCGTATTACTACTGTGCTAGGATTGACAACCTATGCACAGGCTGTGGAGATGGCACTTACAGTTGAGATCACAGAGAAAAAGATCTGGTGTGAGAATGTGGCCAGAAGGGATTCTAGGAGGCCAAGACCTACATTTACAGGCTTTGGTAGGGACGGAGGCCCCAATGACCAAAAGAGAAAGAATCTAGATACAATTTCAGCTCCAGGGCTAGATAGGAGGCCACGGGGCATACAGATGGATCGCCAGGGTGGTGGTGAAACCTGGAGAGCATTCCCAGAATGTACCCGGTGTAGGAGGCGCCATATTGTGGAATGTTGGGCGAAGGCCTGTTTTGATTGCAGCAGTGTGGGGCATTTGAAGAACGACTGCCCAAGAGCTAGAAACGAAGAGCCCAAGAAGGTGGACAGCCTGACGCCAGCTCGGGTGTTCACCCTGACCCAGGCAGAGGCCGAGGCTAGTCCCTCGGTTGTTATAGGTCAACTTTCTAGCGCTGGAACTTTCTATACTATTTTGATTGATCAGGTGCTACACACTCTTTTGTTGCTAGTAGGATTATAGATGAATTGTAGACCATGTGACTTTTATCCTGTGGGGCTTAGTACTATGTTGCTTACTAGGGAGTTAGTGGTTTCCAAGAGATGGATTAGATCACTACCACTTACAGTGGATGGCAGGGGATTATTAGTTGACTTGGTGGAATTGGTGATGACTGATTTTGATATAATTTTGGGTATGGATTGGCTATAGAAGTATGGGCAATGATAGATTGCAAGAAGAAAATGGTAACCTTTGAGCCTGAGGGTGAGGACCTGTTTGTATTTGTTGGCACTATGCATGGACCACATATACCTATGATATCCGTACTTAGAGATAGATACCTATTGCAGGGGGTGCATAGGGTTATTTGCTAGCGTGGTGGATACCACTCAGGTCGTGCCAGTGGGACGAGGACAGACATGATTTTTCTGTGAGTTTCTGGATGTGTTTACAGAGGATCTGCTAGGGTTGCCTCCACACATGGAGATTGAGTTTGTGATTGAATTGGCACCAAGGACAGAGCCAGTGGCAAGGACACCTTATAGGATGGCTCCGGTTGAGCTAAAGGATCTAAATGTTCAACTACAAGAGTTACTAGACTTGGATTTTATCAGGCCCAGTTTCTCGCCATGGAGCGCACCAGTTCTCTTCGTGAAGAAGAAAGATGGTTCTTTGAGAATGTGTATCAATTATAGAGAATTGAACAAGTTGTCTATCAAGAACATGTACCCTCTGCCAAGGATTGATGATCTGTTTCATAAGTTGTACGGTAGGTCGGTATTCTCCAAGATAGATCTTCGATCTAGTTATCACCACCTGAGGATCAGGGAGGAGGATATACCGAAGACAACTTTTCGCACTAGGTACGGGAATTATAAGTTTTTGATGATGTCATTTGGATTGCTAATGACCCAGCAACATTTATGGATCTGATGAACAGGCTGTTCAAGGATAACCTGGATCGGTTTGTGATCGTCTTTATTGACGATATACTGATATACTAAATATCAGAGACAGAACATGAGCAACACCTCAGATTAGTACTACAGAGGTTGAGAAAACACATGCTGTATGCGAAATTCAAGAAATGCGAGTTTTGGTTGCCACAGGTAACTTTCTTTGGTCACATAGTCAGTAAGGATGGAATTATGGTGGATCCAGCAAAGATTGAGGCGGTCAGAGATTGGCCAAGACCGAAGAACGCTTTAGAGATCAGAAGTTTCTTGGTATTGGTAGGTTATTACAGACACTTTGTAAAGGGTTTTCCCAAGATTGTGTCACCATTGACAGAGTTAACACTTAATAATTAGAAATTCAAATGGCTAGAAAAGTGTGAAGGTAGTTCTAGAAGCTCAAGAAGAGTTTGATCACCGCTCTAGTTCTGAGTCTTCTTACAGGCCAGGACAAGTTTGTGGTTTATTGTGACGCCTCGAGGCAAGGCCTAGGTTGTGTCCTTATGCAGATAGGGCAGATGATTGCCTATGCATCACGTCAGCTGAAGGAGTATGAGTAGAGGTACCCTACACATGATTTAGGACTTGCATCAATGGTTTTTTCACTGAAGGTGTGGTGTCACTACTTATATGGTGAAAAGTGTGAGATATACACTGACTACAAGAGTTTAAAATACTTCTTCACTTAAATGGATTTGAAAATGAGGCAAAGACGTTGGTTGGAGTTGGTAAATGATTATGATTGTGAGATCCTCTATCACACTAGGAAGGCCAACGTGGTAGCAGATGCCTTAAGCCGGAAGGCTCCGGGACAGTTGTATGGTGCCAGGCAGGTATCCAGGGAGTTGGCTGATGATATGGATAGAGCAGCAATTGAGTTAGTGGTGGGTCAGTTAGCAAACATCACCATGCAATCTACTCTTTTTGAGAGGATTAAGGAGAAGTAGGTAGATGACCCACAGTTGGGGCAGATTAGAGGGGACGTCCTAGATGGAGTAGCTAAGGACTATACGGAGTCAAGCATGGGCTTGTTGAGATACAAGGATCAGATCTGCATTCTGGTGAACACTGGGACCAGATGGGAGACTCTGGATGAATATCATACTATCCCTTATTCTCTACATCCAGGCACCACGAAGATGTAACATGATCTGAAAGCTTTATACTGGTGGCCTGGGATGAAGAGGGGCATGACTGAATATGTTGCAAGTTTCCTGACCTGTCAGTAGGTCAAGGTAGAGCATCAGAGGCCAGCAGGGCTGTTACAGCCTCTGGATATCCCAGAGTGGAAGTGGGAGGATATCACGATAGATTTCGTGGTAGGATTGCCTAAGATAGTGGGCCAGCATGATTCAATTTAGGTCATCATGGATTGGTATACGAAATCAGCTCACTTCTACCAGTGAGAATGAATTACACGGTTGATTAGTATGCAGATCTCTATGTGAGAGAGATATTTCGCATTCATGGGACTCCGAGGTCTATCATGTCTGATAGGGACCCTATCTTTACTTCCAAATTTTGGGGAAGTTTACAGAGGGTGATGGGTACACAGCTGAAGTTCAGTACAACTTATCATCCTCAGACCGATGGTCAGTCTGAGAGGACTATCCAGATACTAGAGGACATGCTGAGAGCATGTGTATTGGACTTTGAAGGGTCATGGAGTAAATACTTATCTCTGATATAGTTTTCCTATAACAATAACTACTAGTCTACTATTGGAGTGGCACCTTATGAGATGCTTTATGGTAGGAAGTGTAGATCGCCCGTTCACTGGGATAAGATGGGTGAGAGGAAAATTTTTGGTCTCGAGGCAGTTCAGAGGACTATTGAGGCTATTGAGAAGATTAGAGCTCAGATGCTCGCGTCTCAGAGTAGATAGAAGAGTTATTCAGACCCAACGTGGAGGAATGTGTAGTTCCAGGTGGGAGACTATGTCTTCCTTAGGGTTTCACCACTGAGAGGGGTGAAGAGATTCAGAAAGAAGGGCAAGTTGAGCCCTAGGTTTGTGGGACCATTTGAGATCCTGGAGAGGATTGGTCAGGTGGCTTATAGAATGGCCTTACCCCCTGCACCATCTATTGTGCACAATGTTTTCCATATTTCCATGCTGAGAAAGTATGTATTAGATGGGACTCATATATTGAGTTATGAGGATCTAAAACTGGAGGCAGACTTGTCCTAAGAAGAACAACCAATTCAGATTTTAGACAGGAAGGATAAGGTCCTCAGGAACAAGACTATACCTTTAGTTAAGGTATTATGGAGGAACAGCAAGGTCGAGGAAGCGACCTGGGAGCTAGAGGCAGATATGCAGACTCAGTATCTCGAGCTGTTCATGTAAAATTTTGAGGATGAAATTTGTAACGCCATGGATAACCAAAATCATTACACTGTGTGTTTAAAATAGTGCTTAACCTACTAAGCAAGTCGTTAGAACTTAAATGTGTAATTAAAGACTAAGTCAAGGTCATGTAATAAAAGATTTGGTGAACAAAATGATTATTATTCATTAAAATATTAAGTTTGTACACGGGATACCAAAAAGCATTTTATAGACTTGATGAAAATGATAAACAAATACAATTTAGCCGTCCTAAGCAGAAAAAATGGGGTTTAACCGTAGTTCCTCCCAAGCTATCCCGACCGTGGCATCGAGGAGGCTGCATATGTACACACCGCCCCTAAAGCTCTCCAACTCATGACGGATCCAGCTATTAACACCTTTACTTGCACCCCATAGCACCCGTGAGCCAAGGCTCTGGAAGAAAACCATAAACAAAAAACATATACAACACAAGAGCAATTAATAAACATCAAACCAATTAATTCAACTAATCAGCAGAATACATGTATCAAGCTAGGTTCCGATTAGCATATAATTTCACACATAACTCAAACTATAATACGAATACTTAGGTGTCGGCGCCCTTAGGCCGAGCCCTCTGGTTATTTAGCTGACCCCGGCTCGCTTAGGCTGAGTCCTCTAATTATTTATTTGACCCTAGCTCGCTTAGGCCGAGTCCTTTGATTATTTAGCTGACCCTGGCTCACTTAGGCGGAGTCCTTTGATTATTTATGTAACGACCCAAATTTGCTAATAAGGCTTAAGGGCCTTGATTAGCATGCCTGGAGGGCATAATGGAGATTACGTGTGATTTTAGTGATTAAGATGTATAATTATGATTTAAAGCATGTTATATGATTACTTGAGTACTTGAGATGCATGACTATGCGTGTTTGTATGCATGTAGGCCCAGATTAGGGTAGAAGGGCATAATCGTAATTTTGGCCATTAAGGGCATAACTGCTTTGATATATGTGATAATTGTTGAGACCACATTATTATGTGGATATATCTGCGATCTGTGACTCGAGACGATCCTAGTGAGCTAAGTAGCGGAAAAGTCATAGGGGGGATTTATACCCGGCTCGGGGTGAGCTCACGGGTGTAAATGGGAATTTAGTGGATGAGCTGGAGATTATTGTAACATTGAGGAATGCTATTGGTGATTAATTAGGTATCGGGAATTAAGCGGGAAATAATAGAGACATTCGAGGAAGTAGCGGGAATTAGGTAAAATGACTAAAATGCCCTTAAGTGGACTAAAGGATTAGAGTTAATTGGGAGGGCATAAAGGTCATTGGACTCTTAAGGATGGGTATTACTGAGGTGTTAAGTTAGTGGAATTTATAGAATATCAAGGAAGTCTGAAAAAGAAGGGAAAAGGAAGAGGGAAAACAAAGAGAGTTTCTCTAAAGTCGGTTTACACTTTCCTTCATCTGTTTCTTGAGAATTTCTGGAGTAAAGCTTAGAGGAGAGCTGGGATAACTAAACATCAAGGATCTTGACCTAAGACTAAGGAATTGACAGAGGTTTAGCAGGGTTTCACCAACACTTGAGGTAAGGTTCTAGAGTTCATCCATTTCTGTTTCTGGTTTTTAAGTTGTGGTGCTTGAATTGAATTGAATGGAACTTTGGGGAATTCAGGCTTAGGGCTGAGGAGTAGCAAGCCAAGGGAGCCTAGGGATAGCTTGTGGGCGAAATTCTATCAAAGGTATGAATTCTAAGCTTTAGTTCTGATGTTCAGCTGGTTTATGTTGGGTTTTAGAGTTTGGAGGTGGCTATGGTGAATTTTGAGTTTGTGATTGCATGTGCTTGGATTTTAGATGGTTAGGGTGTTTGGGATGAGTGGAGTGTGGTCATGAGGTTGTTTTTAAGTTTGGGTAAGAGTTGGAAGAGGTTTGGTTGAGGTTGGCTCGAGAAAATCGCATAAGGGAAATTTTGGGTGTTGGGCTGTCTGTGACTAGCGCTACAGCGCTAGCCTTTGGGCGCTGTAGCGCTAGGCCATTTTGCTGGAAGGGTTTTGGCTTCTGTCTGTAGCGCTATAGCGCCCTCCCAAGAGCGTTGTAGCGCTACCCTGCCTTCTGAAGGGGATTTTAGGGTAATTTGCAAGGGTTTTTGACCTAAGGTTTGGGGTTTGGTTCCACCACCTTGTTTGGTGGAACTAGGTCATCCCGGGGGCTCGGGATTGGCCCCGGGGCTAGGTTTTGAACTTGAGGGTTGATGCTGACTTTGGCCATGATTGTGTTTAGGTGAGCGCTAGGGCTCGAGTGGGATCGTGCTCAAGGTGTCGAAGGATTAAAGCTATTGAATTGAAAGGTAAGAAAACTGCACCCGAATGTATGGTTGTGAATGGGACTAAGTGCTCCCGAAAGTTGTATTGTGTCATTGTTGGTATTATGCCAAGGGACACGTATAAGCGGTCTAAGAGTACCGTTCATGAGTTTAGCGCACGGAGCGCGAATTGGCCATTGAGTGCCGGAAATAAAAGGATAACAGAGGGAGCTGCCTGTGAGCGCTAGCCCTGGTTATCGTCTATGCATTATGTATTTGATGAGATGCTTAGTATATGAAATACTTGATTGATGATACACTTGAGCTGATGAGATGCTATAAGTGTAATTCATTTGTTGCTAGTTGTTCATGCTCTGTTGTTTCTATGTTTTCTTGCTGGGCCTTGGCTCACGGGTGCTTCGTGGTGCAGGTAAGGGCAAGGGCAAGCTGGACCAGGCCTGAGGTGGAGAGCTCCGAGGTGAAATGTACATAGCCAGCCGTTCGATCACCACGGTCGAGAAGTGTGTCAGGACAGAGATTACCTAACAGCTCGCTTTTGCCTTAGTATGGACAGTTGATGTATCTAAACGTTGTAACTTTTGTAAATGGCTTTTAAACTGTCAATTTTGGGATCCCATGTACGTAAACAATGTTTAGTAGTGAAAACGTACTTTTGAGACCAAAACACTTTTAACCCTAGTTCCTCTACTATTTCAGTAACACGCTTTTACTTTAATGACTTGATTAGCAAGTCTGGCACTGTATAAACACACAGTGTAACGGTCTTGGCTATCCAGGGCGTTACAATTTAGCTAACCCCGACTCGCTTAGGCGGAGCTGCTTCCAATACGCTTATCATCGGCCCCAACACCCTTAGACCGTACTTTCATATCCCACATAACAGATATATAACTTACAGAACACATATATTCAATTATAAGTAATCTCACTCCCAATGACAACCACATGGGTGCAGTTTTCTTACCTCAGGTCTCGAGCATCAAACGTATGACAACCCCAAGCACGACCCTTGATTCGTGAGCCCTTGTGGTAAAACCTAGTCACACTGCGATAATGGATAACCATTAAGATCCTAAACCAATTAAAAACTTAGGATTCAAATTCTAGCCACTTGGACCTCAATTTCTAGTAAACCGGGTAGTAGAAATCGTCTCGAGTGCTCAAGTTTAGATCTCCGAGCCACCCCAAGCCTTAAGACAAACCTAAGCTAAAAATATTTAGGCGGGCTTATACCTAGCCCTAATGGTCGCGACCCGCTTCAAGTCAGAGGCGCAGCCTTTGCATTTGGGTGGGAGGAGGGCTGCGACTTGCATCCTAGGGTCGTGGCGCGCCTTCATGCCAATGGCCCTCCTAGGGCCTTTTGGGGCACGCAGGCCTTGGCGCCCATGAACTGGGTTGTAATGTCCCAAAATCCCTAATGTGGCCAGGAGGGCCATGATTGATTTATTATGCAAATATGTGACTAAATGCATGATTCTATGATTGTATGATGATAATTGCGGTTCACTTATCATTAGAAGGTCATTTTCGTAATTTGGCCCGTTGAAGGCATATATGTATATTTATGTGCATGATTATGATTTATGGATGAAAGCACATTATAATGTGGACATGTTCAAGCTATTCGGCATGAGACAATCCTAGAACGCAAATTTGCGGTTTGGTCATAATGGCGTAATTTTCCAGGCTCAGGGTAAGTCTAGGGGTAATTTGATGCTTAGTACAATACTTTGAATGAACGGGTAATGGGTTATGATTTAATTATTATTTTAGAATATTGGGAATAACAGAAATTGGAGGGTGTTAATTATAATTAGTAGGATAAGTGAGAAATGACTGTTTTGCCCTTGGGTGGTTGTATAGGAATTTAATGGGCTTAGGGGCATTTTGATCTTTTGACCATGGGATAGATTTAAGTGGATGGTTGTAGAAGGTTTAGGCCCCAAAAATAGAGCAACTTTCTTCTCCTTCTCTTTCTCGATTTTCTCTCTCTCTCTCTCTCGGTTGTGAATTTTGAAGCTTAACTTAAGGATTCAAGTTGGGAGATCAAGGTTGGAGACTTAGGACCTTAGTTCAACCATTGAAGGGGATTCAATTATGAGTTTAAGGTAAGATTTCAATTCAAGTTTCTAGTGTTTGCTCTTATTTTCAGTAGGTTTTTAGTTGATGTTTTGGATTTGGTAGTTGGGAATTTGATGAGGTTTTAAGTGTTATAAAGCTTAGGTTTTGTTGGTTGAATGATGGATATGTTGTGGTGATGCTTTGGTGTGATTTTAGGATTTAATTGGTGAAGATTTTGGCTGGTTTGGATTGAGAAAATGGGCACAGGAGCTGGGTTCGCTGGGTCAAGTCGCGACCAAGTTCATGCAATTCGTGACTTGGACCCAAGCCAGAGCCTCCTGTGGGCTCTATTAGGCAGGCGCTCTGCGACTCACTAGGCCAAGTCCCGGCCCGCCCCTGATACCCCAGACAGATTGCTCTCTGTCTTGGGGGCGCGCTCTGACTCACTAGGCCATGTCCTGGCCTGCCCCTTCCTTTTGTGCTAGGGAGGAGTTTTTCAAGGGTTTAGGCTCGTGGTTTCATTTCCTAAGGATCGGGACCGAATCTACTAACTGTTTTAGTACGAATCGAGGCTCTGGGAGCGAGGTTTTAGATTATGAACCTTTTATTAATTATTTTTATTGATGGGATTTCATATTGGTTATGACTAGGTGACCGCTAAGGAGCTTAAGGACCGATTGTTCTCAAAGGTCGTTCTTTTATTATTTCTTGCTCGAACCAGAGGTAAGAAAACTGCACCCAATATGTGACATGCATGGTTATTGATGAAGCATGTGGAGTCTCTATATATTGACATTGATTTCACAGTAAATGCACAGCAGCTTTGCTTATTTGTGTATGGAAATGACTTATAAGTCAAGGATCGACAATGGTGTTTAGTATTGATCGTGAAGTTGTTACTTATCTGTCAAGTTCAGTGGTGATACTGGGCACTGGTCGTATGGTATTGGCTTAAGATTTAAGAATGACATTAATGTGTTTAACATAGGTCGAAAAGGTTAGATCCAATCACCATGAGCATAAACTGCTGGACCGACCCTAAGTTCGATGAAATCTAAAAGCGCTTATCTAGTGTAAAGGCTAGTTACATAGAGCCAGATCCAAAAGGCTCAGGTGACTGAATGTCACATGGCTTAGGGTGCAGGGCCCTAGAGATAGACTTATTAGTCATCTATCCAGAGATAGACTTATTAGTCATTTATTCAGAGTATGACTTAATAGTAACTTATCTGATTAGGGTGCGGAGCCCGAAGTGTGACTCATTATCTGATTAGGGTTGCATGCCCAAGAATGATTACCAGAATCATTTATTGATATTACATACATGCAGTAATATGTTTTCTTGCTGACCCTTGGCTCACGGGTTCCATGTGGTGTAGGTAAATGGAAAGAAAAGCTCACCCAGCCTTGAGTGGAGAGCTTAGATGGCGATGTGTACATATGTGGCCACTTGACCACCATGACCAAAGTGTTTCTTAGAGGAACTAGGGGTAACCCTATTTTTTGCCGCTTTGGTTAGTGGGTTGTAATTTTTACATTGTAATGACCATTTTGGATTGTAAATAACTTTGTAAACACTTTTATGGGCCCATATACATTTTTATGTTTTAAATAAATATATCAATTCATTTTGATCAAGATTTTCACCTTAGCCTATTAATAACACCTAGATGCACGTTTATAACCAAATGACTCATTTAGCGAGTTAGGCACTGTTTAAAGTCTGCAGTAATGGTCCTGGAGTAACCAGGGCGTTACAACTTGGTATCAGAGCGTGCCAAGGTTTAGGGTTCCTGTAGACTGGTTGGGCATGTACACTCGCCACTGAAGATAAGCTCAACTCATGGTTTGGTAACTATTTATGTGGTTATATGTCTAACTGCTTAAATAGAATATAAATGGTTTACTTCTTTACATGTGATATATTAATAAGGCTGGGGCCTTGACTGCTACATCAAAAGCAGGAACGTGCTTATTAGTACTGATATTGCTATAACATGCTCATTTGCATTGTTAACTGATAATGGTTAATTGTTAAATACTAAATGTTAAATTTGTATGATTGTGAAACATGGGTGAATATCTACTTGATCTTGGACCATGAGGCGACAAGAAGTTTAGTTATTACTGCCTAACTGGCCGCATTGACTATTGCAACAAGGTTTAAGTTGATAATAGTATTCCAAGGCAGACAGATTCATCAGCTGGCCAGGATGAGTAGGGCCAGAATGGCGGATAGGGTCAAGAGAATGACCAGAATCAGATTCCTCAGCCAGCTCCTGATATCTGGGAGCAGGTGTTTGCTGATTTACAGGCAATAGTTATGAGACAGGAAGAAGAAATCTGCCTCCTGAGACAACAATAGGTTCCTACAGGGAACATTTTTACTGAAGGCACCACCGCAGCGGTGCCCACAGTTGAACAACTGCCAGAGGCTGGAGGCAAATGGGAACCTCTTTATGAAAGGTTCAGAAAACAGCAACCTCCAACTTTTGAGGGTAGTGCAGATCCAGCTAAGGCAGAGCAGTGGATGAGCATGATTACCACCATCCTTGAATTTATGAGGGTGTCTGGTAATGAGAGGGTGGTCTGTACAACATACATGTTTCAGGAGGATGCCCAAATTTGGTGGGAAGTGATGATATTCCAAACCAGAAATGTCAATGCCCTGAGTTGGGAAGAGTTTCAAACTCTATTTAGTGAGAGGTACTATAACGATGCCATCAGGGCTGCAAAGGTTGAATAGTTATGCAGATTACTTCAGGGGAGTTTGTCAGTGACTGAATATGTTCTGAAGTTTGACAGATTGGAAAAGTTTGCCATGGAGCTGGTGCCCACTGATGGGACCAGGAGGGAGAGGTTTCTCCAAGGACTACAACCTAGAATAACCCGCGATGTTCGTATCACCACTGTGGCTGGAGTTACTACTTATGCACCGGTGGTTGAGAAGGTACTCACAGTTGAGAGTGTAGAGAACAAGATCTGGCAGGACAATGCAGCCAGAAGAGAGTATGGCAGGACACGACCTCCATCTTTGGGTTCAGGTAGGGCTGGAGGCCCTAATGATCAGAAAAGGAAGGCTCTTGATACCTTCCCAGCTCCAGGTCCTAACAGGTGATTGCGTGGTATTACAATGGGCCACCATGGTGGCAGTGAGCCCTGGAGGATTTATCTAGAGTGCCCTAGGTGCAGGAGGCGCCATTTGGGGGAGTGTAGGGAAAAGGCTTGCTTATTATGTGGGGCAGTGGGAGATTTCAAGAAAGATTGCCCAAAATATAGGAAGGAAGAACCCAGGAAGGCGGACAGCTTGACCCCATCTCAAGTGTTCGCATTGACTCAGGCAGAAGCCGAGGCTTCACCCTCAGTAGTTACATGTCATCTTTTTAGTGCGGAACCCCTTATACTGTTTTGATTGATTTCGGTGCTACACATTCTTTTGTTGCTAGTAGAATTATTGATGGACTGTGTAGACCATGTGATTATTATGCTGTGGGGTTCGGGACCTTATTACCTGCTGAGGAGTTAGTAGTATCTAGGAGATGGGTTAGATCACTGCCAGTGACAGTAGAGGGCATAGAATTGTTAGTTGATTTGATAGAGTTGGTGATGACCGACTTTGATATGATTTTGGGTATGGATTGGTTAGTGAAGTATGGGGCAACCATAGATTGTAGAAGGAAGATGGTATCCTTTGAACCTGAAGGTGAGGATCCTTTTGTATTTGTTGGCATTGTGCATGGACCCCGTATACCTATGATATGTGTTTTGAGGGCTAGAGATCTATTGCAATGAGGTTGCATAACATTCTTAACAAGTGTGGTGGATACCACTCAGGCCATGCCAGTGGGATCAGAGGAGACCAAATTAGTCTGTCAGTTTCTGGATGTGTTTCCAGAAGATTTACCAGGGTTGCTACCACACTGAGAGATTCAATTTGTGATAGAACTGGCACCAGAGACAGAGTCAGTGTCTCGAGCACCATACAGAATGGCCCTAGTAGAGTTAAAAGAATGGAAGGTACAGCTGCAGGAGCTGTTAGATTTGTGTTTTATCAGACCTAGTTTCTCATCTTGGGGCACACCAGTTATATTTGTAAAGAAGAAAGATGGTTCTCCGAGGATGTGTATTGATTACAGAGAACTGGATAAGTTAACAATTAAGAACAAGTATCCTCTGCCAAGGATACATGATTTATTTGATCAGCTGCAAGGTAAAAGGGTGTTCTCTAAGATAGACCTTAGGTATGGTTATCATCAGATGAGGGTCAAGGAAGGAGATATACCGAAGATTTCTTTTCACACTAGATATGGGCATTATGAGTTCTTAGTCATGTCTTTTGGATTGACTAATGCCCCAGCTGCTTTTATGGATTTGATGAACAGAGTGTTCAAGGATTATTTGGACCAATTTGTGATCGTCTTCATTGATGATATTCTGGTTGATTCTCATTCAGAGTCAGAACATGAACAATATCTAAGGTTGGTTCTACAGGGACTGAGGGAACATAGATTGTTTGCAAAGTTCAAGAAGTGTGAATTCTAGTTATCTCAGGTAACTTTCCTTGGGCACATTGTCAGTAAGGAGGGGATTAAAGTGGATCCAACTAAGATTGAGGCGGTTAGAGATTGGCCAAAGCCAAAGAATGCTTCTGAAGTTAGAAGTTTCCTTGGATTGGCAGGTTGTTACAGACGTTTTGTGGAAGGGTTCTCAAAGATTACTACTTCATTGACTGAGATGACATGCAAGAATCAATGGTTTTTATGGTTAGACATGTGTGAGAACAACTCCAGTTCTGAGTCTTCCAACATATCAGGATAAGTTTATGATATATTGTGATGCCTCACATCAGGGTTTGGGTTGTGTTTTGATGCAGTCAGAAAAGGTGATTGCTTATGCTTCGCGTCAGTTGAAGGAGTATGAACAGAGATATCCCACTCATGATTTAGAGTTGGCAGCTGTTGTCTTTGCATTAAAGGTAGGGAGACACTAGCTTTAGGGAGACAAGTGCCTGAAGTAATTCTTCGCACAGAAAGACCTGAACATGAGACAAAGACGTTGGCTGAAGTTAGTAAAAGATTATGATTGTGAAATACTGTATCATCCAGGAAAGGCCAACGTGGTAGTAGATGCTTTAAGCCAGAAAAGTCCGGGACATATTTTCAGTGCGAGGCTGATATCTAGAGAATTAGCAAAGGATATGACCAGAGCTAGTATAGAGTTACTGGTGGGCCAGTTGGCCAACATTAAGCTTCAATCTACTGTTGACGGTGAGAACTCATCAACGATATAAGGTTAGAAAACTCAAATTATATTGTGAAAGATAGCTAGGAATAAGATGGAAAGAATTTGAAAGAGCAGAAATACAAAACTCCAATGGAGCAAAGATCTTATATTCCTTGAATGTCTGTCCATACAAAGAATTTTCCAACCCCTTAATCTGAGGGGTTGAAGCCTATTTATAGGTGGGCTCTATTGGCCCCTGCTACAAGTAGGTCCCAGGAGACAAGGACGTATGCAGGTACATTGCCAGGGTAGTGGTTCAGGACATAGTGGTGTCTACCCTGACAATGCCAGAGTAGTGGCACAGGACATCGTACTGTTGACTCTAGCATATGGTCAAGGGTGCTCAGGTAGTGCCTCCACTCTCCGTATGGGTTCGTACTGCCAATACTTGTCAGATGTGGATGTCAAGGCCACGCTTCTGTCCTCCTCAGGATTGTACATCCCGTACTCCTATACGTGCCTTGTAAGTAATGGTCATTCTTATATATCTGAGACACATCTTCTTTCCATGTTTTCTCCCATTCTGCTAAATGTTGTTGATCTTGGGAATTCATCTCTACGGTATAGTGGGTTTCCCCTAGATGTCATGGGAAGAGTTCGCGCAATCGGGGACGCACATGTGTTCAGGCCAAACTATTGGCGGGTGACATTGGTGCCAATTGGGCCTAGCCTAGATCTTGCATAGCTAGACTGACCCTCAAGGGTGCCTCCATCCCAAGACCCCAATGCGTGTTGCACAGAGATCCTTGTGGGGCCCTTCGCGCAGCAAGCCACCCCGCGTATCTCGGCCCCTCTCGCAGCGAGCCATGCCTATGCGTCTCGGCCCTTTGCCCAGCGAGCCACGCCCGCGCGTCTCGGCCCCTCACTCAGTGATCCACGCCCATGTGTCTTGGCCCCTCGCACAGCGAACCAGGCCCGTTCCTCTTGGCCCCTCGCGCAGCAAGTCACACCCATGCATCTTGAGCATATCGTAGCGATCTATGCCTGTGCGTCTCGGCCCCCGCGCAGCGAGCCATGCCCATGCGTCTTGTCCCCTCACACAGCGAGCCATGCCCGTGCGTCTTGGCCCCTTACACAGCGAGTCACACCCATGTGTCTCGGACCTTCGCACATCAAGTCTCTCGTAGTTACCTCTCGTGTCACCTCCCTTGCACAGCGAAGGACTATTCTCTCTGTCACCTTCGCATAACGAGGGTGACTTCTCAGGGGACTAGTAAGGTGTCCTTGGCAAGTAGCTTTTCTCATAACGAGACACCTCCATATACAAAGCCTTCAAGAATGAACACTACTTTAAATATTTCTTAGGAAATTATCCCACATTTACACTTGCCCCCGAGTCTATAAGTTCACTTTTAAGTGTGCTTGTAGACTTTTTCTTCATCTTTTGTTTGATATGTATGGAAAGTTTTGGGAGACTCAACCTAGGTGCGCTATCCAATGTTACTTGAAGAAACAAAAAGTGGATTTAGATGTTGTGTCTCTTTATAGTGTCCAAAGAAACACAAAAACCATCTAACTTTTGTGATGATCCACGTGTGTCCCTAAGATTGAATAAGGGCCAACCATTTCCAAGCGCGGATCCTAAGGTTGCCAATGCTTCTGATCTCCACCATTCATGAAGATTTGATCCAATGGCTAGGAAGCCTTGACTTTCCTTATAAATACCCCATGACTTGAACCCACTTCTCCACACCAAGACTTGCTTAGCCCAGTGGTATTCCTTCTAAGCCACTTCCAAGAGCTCCAAGTATCTATACTCCATAGAAGCATTCTTGAGGTAAATTTCTTTTCTTTTCATTTATTCTTCCTCTATTTTTTTTTTACTTTTTTCTCTTTATATCAGGTTTGCATTGTAGTGGCACTAGGCATTCTCTTGTTGCTAAGGACCAGCCCTTGCTTGTTGCTTAATCGACCTTATGCCCCCACAAGTCTGTCCTCGCGCACCTGTGGATCCATACATACACCTTCAGGTATAACTCTTTCCTCTAATGATACGCATGTTTCCCTTATCTATTACACGGGGGTAGGGTCATTGGCTATAATGCACTTATTCTTCAAAGGTTGTCATTTTCTTTACTTATGGCCCTTCAAGTACATACGCATAGACCCTTTTCTTATACCCGTCATACTCATTTTGTAGATATAGGGTTATCCTTACACACATACGTCCTTGAGTAGTTAGCTGGCCTATGGCGTCTAGGCGATGTTCCGAAGGTTCTTCTAATGTTGAATTCATTGAGTTGTCATCCTTCGACTTTGAGGCCAACGTTCGCAGACCCTCTAATCGTGGGGGTGTGCAAATGCTCTACTTATAGAGACTGTCCTACCTCAGGCAAAAGGAGCGCGGCCTGGAGAAAGAACTAGAATCTATTACTAGTGATGAGGGTTTAGGTTTCTCTCCATGGCATGCGACATACGTTTCCTAGATACATTCAGCCCTTCAGGATTGTCTTTCTGAAATTGCCTGCCTAGAGGAAAACTTGCCCCCGAGCCTTTTTCTTTCTGTGGTGACGAGACTTCCAGTTGAAGGGGTCCCCTCCCTGACAGCGATGACTGTGAATCAGCTGAACATGAGTTTCTTTCTATGATCCCACCCATGCTTCCTCCCCTGCCCCCAATCTTACACCCTAGGGTAAAGCATAGTGCTGATAGATATAAGACGCTTGGGGGGTCTTCCAAGACCTTGAGAAAGTCTATAGCTCACAAACTGCCTGACTCTGTCCAGATAGAGTAATGCTGAAGAGAACCTCCGACACTTCTGAAGACCTGGGTAGGTCTACCCTTACCAGTGTTAAACTTGCCAACATGCTAAAGGCTCATCAGATCTCAAGTTCATCATCCCAAAGTGTGATGAACGTGCATCTGAACCGCCCGAAGGGTTTGTGGCCTTCAGCAACTCCATCATCAAATTTGGTGAGGCTCTGCCACTTCACCCCTTCTTCATCAAAGTACTTAACTATTTCGAACTGGCGCTTCTACAACTGTCCCCCAACTCTTGGGTGATGCTTAGCAGCTTATACGTGCTGTACAAAAGGTACACTCCAGAGGGCCTTCCATGAGCGAGGTTCATTACCTCTTCACTCTTAGGGAGAATTCATCTACTCATGGGTTCTATCAGCTTCAGAAAGTCGTGGCCCATAAAGGGTATCCCCTTATGGAGGGCTCCATTTCAAACAAGGGCTCGTGGAAAACTGACTACTTCTTCACTTATAGCGTTTCCACCTGACACACTCACTTCAACGCTCCAAGTAAGACAATTCTCACCTTGAGTTCATACATGAGATATTTTTCTTTTACTCTGCTTTTTTTTTTTATGGTTTATCTAACTACAGTTATTTCTTTTCTCTGGATGGTAGGTCTCGTAGGGGTTGTTGGCTCTACCTTGAAATCGTCAACTCGCGATCGAGTGATGAAGATCCTGGACTTGCCGACTGAATGCAAACAAGCCTGTGCCCTTTTTATAGAGAGCAACCTTCACTTGTACAAACTGTTGTCCCTAGGCTAAGTCATCTCTCTATGCTCTGTCTCATCTGAATCTGCAAGTCCGTGGCTATACGGCCATGATGAAGGTAATTATGATGAGGCAGCTGATAGGGACTATGTCTACCCATCGGGTGATCATATGGACACAGAGGAGGCGGTGGAGTCTGAGAACTACTTATGTCAGCACTCTTTGGCTGGCAGGGCTAGGGACGTGGCCAAAGACGGACATACTGACGGTGTTACCTCTCGGGTGCCACCATCGATGCCCGGCGATGAGTTTGCCTTCAACGCCTCTGTCCCCCGCCCTCATGTGCCTAAAAGGAATTTTGTTATTCCTTCTTTTGTTGGGGCTCCTCTACCCTCGGGGGGTGTTCTAGGCGGGCGTCCTCGGGCGCCTCTTTACCTAAAGAGATGAACCTGCACTCTTCTGCCTCCCACACCATGACGTATGGATCAGGAACTTCTCGGTCCCCTTCCCTGTCAAAACGTGCCTCGGCTGGCGCACACATCTCCCCTCGTCAAGTTTATGCTTCCGATTCTGAAGACCATCCTCTGGCAAGCCAGTATGGGGAAGACATGAGCCATCATCTGGGAAACCTTCCTAAAGGCGAGTGGGGATCCTTGCATGACGTTCCCGATGCTAAACTGGAAGATGCTTATATGCAAGCTTCCTTGCATGTATTTGTCGAGACACTCAATTTATTCATTTTTTATATATATTTTGTTTTGTTTTGATATCGCTTGACCCTCGTGGCTTTATTCTATGTTTTTGTCCTTACCTAGACTTCTATCCTAAGTCACCGGATTATTGCCTCGAACTCTTCATCAACGCAACGGCTACAACACGAGCTCAAGGAGGCATTGGGGAATCTCTCGATGGCCGAGGTGACAAAGGATGTCTTGTCGAGTCAACTGACCGAGGCAGTTTGCCAGAGAGACGCCGCTTTAGCCCAGGCTGCATCGACTTCTCACTCCAACACCCAGCTGGAAGCTACCATCCATACTTTAAATGAGAGAATTACTGCGCTCGAGGCTGAGCTTGTGAATGCCGAGAACGACATAGTTGAGCGTACGCTGCATGCTGTATGGAGGACCAACCTTGTCGTTGACCTGTCTCCCTTTGGAGATTATGCAATTGAGAAAATCTCTGAGTGGAGGGGTCGGGATGGAAACTTGTAGATCCCATTGCATTCGGCCTATATATGTTGTTGCTATTTAATCCCTCATATTATTTCCACTTTCTCTTTTTTTTTTGTGTTCATCAAACTTAAGGGACTTTGGTATGTCCCTCTTATTATTACTATTTGTGGATTACATATCTCTTCCTTGATTTGATGATGATAATCTTTCTGGTGCACCTTGACTATACCTGTAAGGACATGTTAACCCATTGGGTTCTCAGGGTCCTTTTATATTCTTTGCGCGCGCTTGTTACTTTTTGCAAGAAGCGTCCTTCTCGTCATTATGCATAGTACTATTTCTTCAAGGGTCTCTTTTAGGACCCTTTTTGGCTAGCCATCTTAGTTTTCGTTCCAAACTTATTGGGAGATTCCTTCCTTATGGCCTCATTCCCTGTGGCGGTGTCAGCCTTTGGTTGGAGGTCATCTCTCTCTCTTTTTTTTAACTATTTCCTTGATATTCATAAAGGTAGCTAATCCTTTTGAATATAAGAGATATGAGTTTTTTTTTTTGCCTATACGCGTGCCTCCTGTCCTACCCCCCAAGTGCTTGGTGAAATTTATTCCAGCAGGCACTTTGGTGGATGCTCGCATAGTGAAGAAAAATAACATGCGAAGTTGCGAAAAATTTCATTTATAGTAGGTAGGTTACAATGACATATATGAAATGGTTACATTTACTTGGGAGGTTATTTGGGTAACCTCTTTGATTCTTATCTACTAAGTTAACATAACATGCAACAAATTAAACATGGATATTCTTTGCCTCAGATATGGAAGTCTTACTAGTAGTATTTCTTGAGGTGTTCCACATTCCATGCTCGAGGTATGACGATGTTATCCATGCCCGCCAGTTTATAGGTGTTTGGTGGTATGCATTGAGCGACTTGGTAGGGTTCTTCTCAGTTCGCCCCTAGTACCCCCGCCCATGGGTCTCGCATGTCGGGGAGTACTTTTCTTAGTACCAAGTCTCCTACCCTGAACATTCCCTCTCGCACCCTCGAGTTGTAGTACCTTGCTGCCCACTGCTGGTATACCGCCACTCTCATTTGCGCCTTTTCCCTTCTTTCTTCTAACATGTCTAAGCTTTCATCCATTGCTGCATGGTTGACCTGGTCCTCATATGCCTGTATCCTAAAGAAGTTAACCTTCATCTCAATCAGGAGAACAACCTCACATCCGTATGCTAAGGCGAAAGGGGTCTCCCCAGTGGTTGTGTGCGAGGTGGTCCTATAGGCCCAAAGAACATTAGGTAGCTTCTCAACTTAGGCTCCCTTCATCTTCTCTAGCTTTGTTTTTAAGTTCTTCTTAAGGACTTTGTTAATAACTTCCACCTGTCCATTGGCCTATGGATGTACAACATCTGAGAAGCTTCTCCTTATTCATCTTTTCCTACAGTACTCCTCGAACGTTTCCCCCTCAAACTCGGTGCCCTTGTCAGAAATAATTTTGTAGGGCACTTCGTATCTGCAGACAATGAATTTGTTGACAAAGGTGGTGATATGCTTGGCCATTATTTTTACTAGAGGTTCTGCTTCAACCCACTTGGTAAAGTAATCTATGGCTACGACTGTGTACTTTGCTCCACCTCTGCCTATGGGAAGGGCGCCGATTAGGTCTATCCCTCAAATAGCAAAAGGCCAAGGGCTGGTCAGGCTAGTTAACTCATTCGGGGGTTTCTGGGAGTAGTTTGCGTGTCTCTGGCATTTGTCACATTTTCTCGCAAAGTCATTTGCATCCCTCTCCATGGAGGGCTAGTAGTACCCTTGCCTCATGGCTTTCCGAGCCTTGGATGGTCCACTCGCATGGTTGCCACACTCGCCCTAATGTATTTCATATAGCACTTTCATCGCCTCCTCCTCACAAACACACTGCAAGAGCGGCATAGAAAACCCTCTCTTGTACAAGATATTGTCTACTAAGGTGTAACATGCAACCATATACACCAGCCTCTGAACCTCCCTCTTGTCTGTTGGCAAGGCTCCATCCTTTAGGTAGCTTACGATTGGATCGGCCCATGACTCATTTGGGATGTTGATCATAAGAACGTATGAATCAATGATGCTTGGCCTCGGTAAGTATTCCACAACTACTGATTCAAGGATATCCCAATCCTTAGTAGAAGCTAGCTTTGTGAGGGCATCGACATGGGTATTCCTCTCTCTTGGGATTTGCTCTATGCTATTCCTCAGGAGACGAAGCTCCTCTCCTTGTTTCAACACTGTTGCCTGCAACTCATTAAACAACTGCTGCCAGTTTGCAGGAGCTGGCTGTGGAATCTAAGACTGGTCATTTTCCTGACCCTGGCTGTTGTTATTCTGGCCCTGATCACTCTGGCTAGCTGTAGTATCTGTTTGTTCTGGGTTCATTCTTATCTGATACCTTGCTGAAACATTGATCAATACAGCCAGTCAGGTAGTAATAACTAAACCTCTTGCCGCCTCACGGTCCAAGAACAAGCAGACAATTATCATATTCCACAGTCATTCAACATTCACAAACAAATACATGTTTATGGCACTCAGCACTCAGCATGTATCACATAACAATTCATAATATTTCGAGGGCACAGGTTCAACACAGTGTCTCATGCACACAGGTAAAGCATATGCACCACATTTAAGCAGTTATACACATAACTACATAAATAGTTACCAAACCATGAGTCGAGCTTGACTTCAGCGATGTGTATACATGCCCAGCCAGTCTACAGGAACCTTAACCTTGGCATTGCTCTGATACCAAGTTGTAACGCCCTGGTTACCCCATAACAGTTACGGTGAACCAGAAATTTGACTCATTGCCTGAGTCCTTTGGTTAAAAACGTGATCTAAGTGTTATTAACAGGTTAAGGTGAAAACCAGTAAAAAGGAAAGGGTATGTTTTATTGATACATAAGACTGTTCATGGGCCCACAAGAACATTTACAAGTTATTTACAACTCAAAAAGGTCACTACTGTTCCAAAATTTCAAACCCCGCCGACCTAAGCGGCAAAAATAGGGTAAACCCCCTAGTTCCTCTGAGAACTCCTTGGCCGTGGTGGTCAAGCGGCCGCATATGTACACATCACCACCTAAGCTCTCCACTCAAGGCTAGGTGAGCTTTTCTTTTCCTTTACCTGCACCACATAGCACCCATGAGCCAAAGCCCAGCAAGAAAACATAACATTATATGTAAACATCATCAAATGATTATTATTATTATAATCACACTGAGCTCAAAGCTTTCAAACAGATGAGTGAAAATCACTTGAGGTCCTGATAAAACATACTGAGTGACTAACAAACAGGTCACTAATTCAAATGGAAGAGTGGCTGCTAGGTAAGCCACTAGCCTTCAATAGGTTCTGGTAAACCATACTGAGTGACTGACAAGCAAGTCACTAATTCAAGTGGAAGAGTGGCTGCTAGGTAAGCCACTAGCCTTCAAGCGCTTATATTATTCATCGACCTTGAGGTCGGTCCAGCATTAATGCTCTTTGAGTCATTCAATGCAGAAAGTCAATTAGATCTAATCTTTATTGGCTTGCGTTGAACACACTAAGGCCGTCCTGACTAATGAGTCAGCACAATGTGACCAGTGCCCAGTACCACTGCCGAACCTGACTAGTGAGTCACAGCTTCACAGTTGATACTAGCACCTTTGCCAGATCTGACTAATGAGTCAGTACCATGCACAAGTGAGCAACATTTGCTAAGTATTCCACATTCAATTCATGTCCACATTTATACAACCAACATGCCTCATGAATAACCATGCATGTCGCATTTGGGGTGAAGTTTTCTTACCTCTGATTCGAGTTAGAATGAACAAAAGAACAACCCTTGAGAACAGTTTAGCCTTTAGTCCTTTAGTGGTTACCTAATCATAACACATTATAGGATACCATCAATAACATGATAATCAAGGGTTCTCAAACCAATATCTAGCCTCCGAGAGATCAATCCAAACTAATCCAAGTAGTAGGGACACTCCTGAGGCCTAAAACCATGATCCCGGGGTCAAAATATGCAAATGGGCTCAACCCTGCACCTAAGTCGGGGCCCTGGCACCTTGTGCCGCAGTCCCCAGGAATTCCAGAGGCAAGCACCGCGGCGCCCAGCGCAAACAGAACCTCTCCCCCTACCTCGAGCTAGGGCCGCGGCGCCCAAGAACAGAGCCGCGACCCCCAACCCTGGGCCATTCTCAAACACGTTTTCAACTTCTCAAAACCTCCAAAATCATACCTAAACATTACCCAATCATCAAAACAAGGTTCTCAAGCTTCCCAATGCATCAAAACCCTCAAAACCCATGGTTCAAACGAATCGAAAACCCAACAATTCACAAAGTCCAATTCAAAGCTTAGAAACTCTAAAAACTCAAAACTTTAAACTTAGATTACCTTTGATTAGGTTGTTTTCTGTCAAATCCTTCGGTCAAGAGGCTTCTAATATTTCCTAGGATCGGTATGCCTCGATCCTCACTTGATTCCAACTCCTAGAACTCGAGATTTCTTCAAATATGCTTCGGGTGGCAAAAATGAACTAACGAAGGAGAACGAAAGGTTTTCTAATCGTACGTTCTATCTGACAGCTACTTCAAGCTTAAGTAACCTCAAATAAAACCTAATGCTCGGGGTCCCAGAAACACCCCCGGGGACATTATAGTCAAAACTTCCAGAATTTCACCCTGATCTCAAATATTCCCAATTTATCATCAAATAAACATTTCTATTACCCCAAAATTGACCCCGTTATGAAAAAATCGCTAATCCACTAAAAATGACTGTCTCATGCCGAATAGCTCAAATATATCTCCATAATAATGGAATCTCATTCAAAAATCACATCATGCACCCTAATACACAAATTTACCCTCAATGGGCCAAAGTATCAAAACAGCATAATATATCAAATGTGGACCCACATGCATGCATATATCATTATATCATAATATAATTCACATAAACATGCATATATATCATTATATCATTATATCATAATATAATTCACATAAACATGCATATATTCATTTAATGGCATAATTAAACAATTACGGCCCTCCCAGCCTACTAAACTGCCACTAAACCGCATCGGAGAATTTGGGGCATTACACTTTATGGGTTGAGGGCTTAACATGGGATTCATTTTTCCTCGCCTTTAAGTTCTCATGGCCATCCTCGACACGAATGTACTTTTGTGCCCTTTCGTAGAAGTCATCTGAGTCGGTGACTTCCCTTTTGAGCATGTTATTCCAAAGCTTGCTACGTGGGCGCACTCTAGCCGTGATGGCCATCTTGAGTTCTCCCCTGGTCACGCTTCCCACCTTGGTCTCTCCATGTTGAACCTATGAATATAGCTCTTTAAACTTTCTCCTTCACCTTGCTTTATGTTAGCGAGACTAGTGCCCGACATGGTGTAATCCCGTACGGCATGATGTTGTTGGAGAAACTCATTGGAAAACTACTGCCATGACCTAATGGTCCCCGGCCTCAACCTCTTAAACCATTTGTAAGTAGGCCCTTTCAGCTTGACAGTGAAACAGTGACACCTCACTTTGCTATTGATCCCTCTCAGCTTCATTAAGTCATTGAAGGCGTCAAAGTGGTACTTGGGGTTCGAGGTACCCTTGTATGGGGTTCTTTAAAGTTGGCTGGGAGTCACTCTAACTATATTTCTCGCGTGAAAGGTGACTCGTAGTCAAATTATTCATCGTTATTGTGCCCCCCTGACGCCGTGACAATCTTGCTCCGAAGGCTCCTTATCTCGGTGTCTTGCTCTTGTCACCTCTTATGTAAGGAGTCCTTTATCTTAGCAGGATTTCCCTTTCCCTTTTCTCCGTCCTTCGGAGGGGCCACAGGGGGCGTCGTCCTCTCTTCTGAACTCTTCCCATTGAGCTTTTCTCTTAGGTCAGGCATCGCTTCCTTAGAGGTGACTTCGGCCTCGTTCCGAAAACAATCGTTGTTCCTTCGTATTTGCTTTGGGGATATTTCGCCGGTCTAGGTCCCTCATGGTATTTTGTCTGGGGGGTGTTACTGATGGAGAGTCAGGTTCTCCCATCGCGGGGACAGTGGTTTCCTATCTTTCTCTCTCTTTCTCCTTGTGCTTCAGAATGGGTAGGCTTGACTTTCCTTGCAGAAGGTCGTTTAAGACCTCTTGCATGTTCTCTAGCATGGCTTTCAACTTTAGGTTTTTCTTGTGCAACTCGCGAATTTCGTCCACATAGAAGTGAGTCCTTGAGCTGGAACTCACTGAGTGCACATGGGGACTTTTGCCTAGCCTCCGCGTCAAGGGACTCGGGTCTCGGTGGCTAGAGCGAGGTGCCACCGGGGGTCGAGGACATGGAGACGCTGGTGGCCCTGAGTGACCTCCGTCAGGCCAGATAGCTGGGCATGATGCTTTCTTTTCCTTCATTGGTGGAGGACGTTCCTCCGGCATGTCCCTCGGCTTAGGTGGAGGGAGTTCCTTCTGGGAGGCCATCGGTTGCTCTCCATCCAGGCGAACCTCAACACCTTGTAGTTGACATAGGCATTTCAAATGCCTTGGAATTTCTCCCTTTCTGAAGGTGATGAAAGAACGTTGGCTTGATACTCGTTCTTCCCAAAGACGATGCCAAACTATTGACGGTGAGAACTCGTCAACGATATAAGGTCAGAAAACTCAAATTATATTGTGAAAGATAGCTAGGAATAAGATGGAAAGAATTTGAAAGAGCAGAAATACAGAACTCCAATGGAGAAATGATCTTATATTCCTTAATTGTTTGTCTATACAAAGAATTTTCCAACCCCTTAACCTGAGGGGTCAAAGCCTATTTATAGGTGGGCTCTATTGGCCCCTGATACAAGTAGGTCCCAGGGGACAAGGACGTACGCAGGTACATTGCCAGGGTAGTGGCTCAGGACATAGTGGTGTCTACCCTGACAATGCCAGTGTAGTGGCACAGGACATCGTACTGTTGACTCTGGCATATGGTCAGGGTGCTCAGGTAGTGCCTCCACTCTCTGTACGGGGTCGTATCGCAACTACTTGTCAGACGCGGATGCCAGGGCCATGCCTCTGTCCTCCTCAAGATTGTACATCCCGTACTCCTATACATGCCTTGTAACTAATGGTGCTTCTTATATATTTGAGACACATCATCTTTCCAAGTTTTCTCCCATTATGCTAAGTGTTGTTGTTCTTGGGAATTCATCTCTACGGTATAGTGGGTTTCCCCTAGATGTCATGGGAAGAGTTCGTGACATTGGGGACACACATGTGTTCAGGCCAATCTATTGCCGGGTGACATTGGTGCCCATGGGGCCTAGCCTAGATCTTGCATAGCTAGACTGGCCCTCAAGGGTGCCTCCATCCCAAGGCCCCAATGCGTGTCGCAAGGAGATCCTTGTGGGGCTCTTCGCGCAGCAACCCACCTCGCGAGTCTCTCTCCCTCTCGTAGTGAGCCACGCCCGTGCCTCGGCCACTTGAGCAGCGAGCCATACCGATACGTCTCGACCCCTCGTGCAGCGAGCCACACCCGTGCGTTTCAGCCCCTCGCGCAGCGAGCCAGGTCCGCGCGTCTCGGCCCCTAGCGCAGCGAGTCACGCACGTGCGTCTCGGCCCCTCGCACAGCGAGTCTTGGCCCCTTGCGCAGCGTCCCACGCCCGTGTGTCCTGTCCCCTCGCAGAGCGAGCCACGCCCGTGAGTCTCAGCCCTTTGCGCAGCGAGCCATGCCCGTGCGTCTCGGCCCCTCACACAGTAAGCCACGTCCGTGCGTCTTGGCCCCTCACGCATCGAGTCACGCCCACGTGTCTCGGCCCCTCGCGCATCAATTCTCGCGTAGTTACCTCTTGCGCCACGACCCTCGCACAAAGGACTATTCTCTTTGTCACCTTCGCATAATGAGGGTGACTTCTCAGGGGACCCGTAAGGTGTCCTTGACAATTAGCTTTTCGCATAGCGAGATGCCTCCATATACAAAGCCTTCAAGAATGAACACTACATTAAATATTTCTTAGGAAATTATCCCACATTTACATCTACTTTGTTGGAGAGAATCAAGGAAGGTCAGTTGGGTGATCCACAGCTGATCAAGACTAGAGATGATGTTTTAGCTGGAGTTTCCAGAGATTATTAAGTGTCAGACATGGGTTTGTTGACATACATAGGTCGGATATGTGTTATGTTAGACACTGCTTTGAGGCGAGAGATTCTGGATGAATCTCATACTACTCCTTACTCTTTACATCCAGGGACCACGAAGATGTATCAGGATGTGAGATCACTATATTGGTGGCCTGGGATAAAGATGGATGTAGTGGAGTATGTGGCTAAATGCTTGACATGTCAACAGGTCAAGGATGATAATCAGAGGCCGGCAGGGTTATTGTAGCCACTAGACATTCCATAATGGAAATGGGAAGACGTCATGATGGATTTCGTGGTGGGGTTACCTAGGACTATAGGTCAACATGATTCAATATGGTTTATTGTGGATCGATATACCAAGTCAGCTCACTTTCTTCCAGTGAGGACTACTTATACAGTTGACCAGTACAGAGATCTCTATGTGAGAGATATCGTGCGCCTCCATGGAGCACCGAGGTTGATCGTGTCAGATCGGGACCCCGCTATCACTTCCAAGTTCTGGTGAAGTTTACAGAAGGCCATGGGAACACAGTTGAAGTTTAGTACTGCTTATCATCCTTAGACAGATGGACAATATGAGAGGGCAATTAAGATATTGGAAGACATGTTGCGAGCATGTGTGCTGGAATTTGGTGGGTCCTGGGGTAAGTATCTACCTTTGATACAGTTTTCCTACAACAACAACTATCACTCTTCCATTGGGATGACACCTTATGAGATGCTGTATGGTAGGAAATGCAGATCTCCCATTCATTAGGATGAGACAGGAGAAAGGAGATACTTGGGGTCCTGAGGCAGTTCAGAGGATCAGTGAGGCTATTGAGAAGATTAGATCTTTAATGCTGTCTTCTCAAAGTAGACAGAAAAGTTATGCAGATCCCAAACACAGGAACGTAGAATTTCAGGTAGGCGACTATGTTTTCCTTAGAGTCTCACCACGGAAATGGGTGAGAAGATTTGGGAAGAAGGGCAAGCTGAGCCCTAGATTTGTAGGTCCATTTGAGATCCTGGAGAGGTTTGGTCAGGTGGCTTACAGGTTGGCCTTACCACCGGCATTGCCGGCCGTACATAACGTATTTCATGTTTCAGCTCTTCAGAGATATGTATTAGATGTGACTCATGTTTTGAGTTACGTGGATTTGGAGCTTGAGGCAGATCTCTCCTATGAGGAATAACCAGTCCAAATACTAGATAGAAAGGACAAGGTCATTAGGAATAAAACTATACCTTTGGTTAAGGTATTATGGAGGAACAACAAGGTCGAGGAAGCGACCTAGGACCTGGAGTCAGAGATGCAGAGTTAATATCCCGAGCTGTTCAGGTAAATTTCAAGGATGAAATTTCTGTAAGGAAGGGATAGTTGTAATGCCCAAAATACCTAATGTGGATTAATTCTTTGATTAGGGGGATAGGAGGGCCATAGTTGATTTATTATGCAATTATGTGATTAAATGCATGATTATATGATGATAATTGCATGCATGTGGGTTCACTTATCATTAGAAGGGCATTTTAGTAATTTGGCCCGTTGAGGGCACATCTATATATTTATGTGCATGTTTATGATTTATGGATGAGACCACATTATAATGTTGATATGTTCGAGCTATTCGGCATGTGACGATCCTAGAATGCAAATTTGCAGTTTGGTCATAACGGGGTAATTTTCCAAGCTCGGGGTAAGTCTGGGGGTAATTTGATGCCTAGTACATTACCGGGAATGAATGGGTAATGGGTTAATTATAATTAGCGGGATAAGTGAGAAATGACTATTTTTCCCATGGGTGGCTGTATAGGAATTTAATGGGCTTAGGGGAATTTTGGTCTTTTGACCATGGGGTAGATTTAAGTGGCTGGTTGTAGAAGGTTTAGCCAGCCAAAAATAGAGCAGCTTTCTTCTCCTTCTCTCTCTCTCTCTCTCTCGATTTTCTCTCTCTCTCTCTCTCTCTCTCTCTCTCTCTCTCGGATGTGAATTTTGAAGCTTAACCTAAGGATTCAAGCTAGGAGATCAAGGTTGGAGACTTAGGACCTTAGTTGAACCATTGAAGGGGATTCAATTATGAGTTTAAGGTAAGATTTTAGTTTAAGTTCCTAGTGTTTTCTCTATTTTTCAGTTGGTATTTAGTTGATATTTTGAGTTGGGTAGTTGGGAATGTGATGAGGTTTTAAGTGTTATAAAGCTTAGGTTTTGTTGGTTGAGTGATGGATATGTTGTGGTGATGTTTGGGTGTGATTTTGGGATTTAATTGGTGAAGATTTTGGCTGGTTTGGATTGAGAAAAGGGGCAGGGAAACTAGGTTCACTGGGTAAAGTTGCGACCGAGTTCATGCAAGTCCCAACTTGGACCCAAGCCAGAGCCTCCCATGGGCTCTGTTAGGCAGGCGCGCTGCGGCTCACTAGGCCAAGTCGCGGCCTGCCCTTGGTACCCCAGATAGATTGCTCTCTGTCTTGGGGCCGCGCCGCGACTCACTAGGCCAAGTCGCGGCTGACCCCTTCCTTTTGTGCCAGGGGGGAGATTTTCAAGGGTTTAGGCTCGGGGTTTCATTTCCTAAGGCTCGAGACCGAATCTACTAACTGTTTTAGTACGATTTGAGGCCCCAGGATCGAGGTTTTAGATTATGAACCTTTCATTATTTATTTTTATTGATGGGATTTCATATTGGTTATGACTAGGTGACCGCTAAGGAACTTAACAACTGATCATTCTCAAAGGTCGTTCTTTTATTATTTCTCGCTCGAACCAGAGGTAAGAAAACTGCATCCAATATGTGACATGCATGGTTATTGATGAAGCATGTTGAGTGCTCTATATATTGACATTGATTTTATAGTAAATGCATAGCAGCTTTGCTTATCTGGGTCTGGAATTGACTTATTAGTCAGGGATCAAAAATGGTGTTTAGTATTGATCATGAAGCTGTGACTTATCTGTCAAGTTCAGTGGTGATACAGGGCACTGGTCGTATGGTATTGGCTTAAGAGTCAAGAACGACATTAATGTGTTTAACACAGGCCGGAATGATTAGATCTAATCACTATGAGCATAAAATGCTTGACCGACCCTAAGTTCGATGAAATCTAAAAGCGCTTGTATAGTCTATAGGCTAGTTACATAGAGCCAGAGCCAAAAGGCTCAGGTGACTGAATGTCACATGGCTTAGGGTGTAGAGCCCTAGAGATGTAATAGTCATCTATCCAGAGCTCGACTTATTATTCATCGATTCAGAGTATGACTTAATAGTCACTTATCTGATTAGGGTGCGGAGCCCGAAGTGTGACTCATTATTTGATTAGGGCTGCAAGCCCCAAAATGATTACAAGATTCATTTTTTAATATTACATATATGAAGTAATAAGTTTGCTTACTGAGCCATGGCTCACGGGTGCTGTGTGGTGCAGGTAAAGGGAAAGAATAGCTCACCCATAATTGAGTGGAGAGCTTAGGTAGTGACGTGTACATATGCGGCCGATTGACCCCCACGGCCAAGGTGTTTCTTAGAGGAACTAGGGGTTAACCGTATTTTTTTCGCTTAGGTCGGCGTGTTGTAATTGTTACACTATAATGACCATTTTGGATTGTAAATTACTTTGTAAACACTTTTATGGGCCCATATACATTTTTATGTTTTAAATAAAATATATCCATTCATTTTGATCAAGATTTTCACCTTAGCCTATTAATAACACCTAGATGTACGTTTATAACCAAATGACTCATTTAGCGAGTTAAGCACTGCTTAAAGTCCACAGTAATAGTCTTGGAGTAACCAGGGCGTTACATGGGTTGCGGCGCGCCCCTGTGAACCCATAAATCCGTGGGTTTCTCCAACATTTCTCTCAACCGAACTCAATAGAAATCATCCCAAATGTGTGCCAAAGCTAGAATGAAGCCTAAAAGTCTCAACACCACATCATAGACATTACAAACATACTGGAATCTATAACAAATCCTTAATCCTACTCAAAATCAAAGCTAGAGCTAAACTCAGCAAAAACACTATCCAAAACCATCATAGAATTCACAGTATGAAAACCAGGTTATAAAATTTACCCCTGAGATGTTCTGATCCTAGAGCTAATCCTTAAATAATCCTAGCTAGATCCCTCAGCTGCTACTTGTCCATTCATAGCCTTAATTCTCAGCTTTGCTTCACAAGCTTTCAATTCTTTGCCTTCTTCTCAGCATATTCCCCAAGACATTCCACTAACCTCAATACCCACCAAGGGGAGATGTGCCAACTGACTTAGGAGAGAGGGAGAGAGACTCTGCTTATTACCTTGTGTCTACAGGCTTCTACTAAGTCTATCCACTTACCAAAAGACCATATTGCCCCCAAAGTATACCCTTGACCTTAAATGGCCCCAAGGGCAAAATCATCATTTGCCACATTTCCTGCTAATTCCTCGAGTAGACCTATAAATTCCCAATAAATCCTGACATGCCCATTTAATCACCAAATACCTACTCGTTACTCAATAAACCTTGAATATACATTAACTTCCCAAAATACCTCTAGGCTCGCCCCGAGCTGGGTATTAATCCCCGCAGTGGCTATTTCGCCAATCTGCTCACTAGGATCGCCTCGAGCCATATACTGCAAATATATCCACAAAATAATGTGGTCTCAATCATTACTCATATATATTAACATTTATGCCCGCAACGAGCCAATATTACAAATATACCCCAACTATCAAGAATGGGCCCACATGCATATTTAATACTCATAATCATGCATATAATCATACTCACATTATCATATATATCATGCATGCCACATAGTCACACATTTAATCAGTTAATCACACATATATTCAATTATGCCCTCCCGACACGCTAATCAAGGCACTAAACCCTATTAGCATTTTTGGGACATTACAAAATTTATGTAAGGAGGGGAAAGTTGTAACGTCCCAAATTACATAATAAGGCTTAGGGCCTTGATTAGGTGGCCAGGATGGCAATATATGGAATTATATGCTTATGTGATATATTTGTGTATGATTATGTGATTATGTAAGTTATATGATAATATAACTAGTTATGCATGTTTAGGAATATTAAATATGCATGTGGGCCCGTTTCTTATTAGAAGGGAAATTTTCGTAATTTGGCCCGTAATGGGCATAATTGTATATATGTGCTTATATGTGATATATGTGAGAGACCACATTATTATGTGGGTTTATTTGGGTTACTCGACACAAGACGATCCTAGGGGGAAAGTTAGTGGGAAAGTTACAACAGGACCCAATACTCAACTCAGGGCGAGTCAAGGGGTATTTTGGGTATCGAGCTCAATATCGGGTTATCAAGCAATGAAAATGAATAATTGAGGATATATTTGGAGGTAGTGAGATTAGGAGGGAATACTGGGGATTTTGACCATTTTTCCCTCAGGGACGTTTTCAGTACCCTGAGCCTTGGGATTAGCTTAAGTAACTTAAGCCTTAAGGAAACATAACAAAAACACAACAGACACCTGTAGCAGCTCACTCCACCGACCCTCTCTCTCTCCCCCATTCTCTTTCATTTTCTAAGTGAATTGCTTGAGGAACTAAGGGTTTTTTGGCTGAAAATTTGGACATTGAAGGCTTGAACTTGGAAATTTGATTGGCTACAGTTAGGGGGACTTAAATCACAGTTGGGGTAAGGTTCTAACCTCTGTTTTTAATGAATTGTGTTAGAGTTCTTGTTGTTCTTGAGCTTGTAGTGCAAATGTTAAATTAATGAGTTTCGTTGAGTTTTTCATCCAGTTTTTAGTTGGGTTTTGCATTTGTTGTGAGGATTGAATTGTTGTATTTAGAGTGGATTTGGAGTGGTTTTGATTGAGTTTGGCTGGTGAAAATGGAGGAATTATGGGTTAGTATGGTCAGGTCGCGACCCAACCAGACCCAGGGCCCTGGGGGCTTCTATCTGGGAGGCATGCTGCGACCCTCAAGGGCAAGTCGCGTCCCGTGTCCCATTCCCAAGAAGAAGGAGGCCTCTGACTTGAGGGGCACGCCACAACTCTCAAGGGCAGGTCACGGCCCGCCTGGGCTGTTTTGGCCACCTTGGGTTTTAAGAGACAGGGATTTATTCCTAAGGGCTCATGGTCGATTCTACTACCCAGTTTAGTAGAATTCGAGGTCCCGAAGGCTAGGACTCAGTTTGGAAACCTTTATTTTATTATTATTGATGGAATCCTATATTATGGTTGTGACTAGGTTATCGCTAGGGGGCTCAGAACCAGGATCGTGCTCAAGGGTCGTTCTTATTTTACACTATACTTGGACCTGAGGTAAGAAAACTGCACCCAATACATGATAAATGTGATTAGGGCTTGGCCCTACTATTAATTATAATTATGAAGAGGGCTTGGGCCCCTGAGAATGAAAATGTTTAAGTTATCGTTTCACTTGTTGATTAAACATACTTGATTAAGTGTTATATGACTTTTTGCATCGTTTGCATAGCTAGGGCTTGGCCCCGTTAAGGAGCATGGTTATTACTATGTTTGCAATTACTTGATGATGTTATATGATTAATATGTACACATACCTGTATTGCCCAAAGTATGCTTATCTATATATCTGTTTTTGTATCTGTATCCAAATACCTGGTTCAAGGCTTGATTTATTATTCAAGGATGGCAATAGCGCGTTGCGTGCTGGTCGAATGGCTTAGGCCCAAATCAGCAATGTACTATTGCGTTGGCCGACCCAATGGTTGTTGAAAAACAAAAGTGTTTGGCTAGCTCTAAGGCTAGTTACCCATAGCTAAGGCGAGGGCCCCAGGTGACTCTATGGTCACATAGCTAGGGCATAGGGCCCCCGAGTTGACTCTATGGTCAACTACTCAGGGCAGAGGCCCCAGAATGGTCCAATGACCATTTATTTGTATTGTATGCTTGCATGGCTTAGTTATTATTGTTGGGCATGCTAGATAAGTATCTGGAAATCAGTATTTTCTGTTCATGCACATGTTTAAGTTTTCATGATGAGCCTTGACTCACGAGTGCTATGTGGTGCATGTAAGGGCAAAGGAAAGCTTGATCAGCCATGAGATGGAGAGCTTTGGTGGCGGCGTGTACATATGCGGCTGCTCGTCCACCACGGCCGAGGATATCTCAGAGGAACTACGGTTGGAGCCCTAATTTTCAAAACAAAATCTATATAGTTAAATAATTAATTAATTGATAATTAACTAATTGACCATAATTACCACATAATTATTTATTTGCCTTGGAAAATTAATTCCTTTGCAATTAAGTCATTCTCTCTACAAATCTTTCTTTTGACATCCTTACCCATGTCAGTGTAGAACAAAGGTGATTTGTGGACCATTGACCTATAATACAAAGCTCTAATAAACCAGATTATTAATTAAACTCTATAATCTAATAATCTTATTTATTAATTTCATGATTACTATGCTATAAATATGAAATTTCACTCAAAGTATTTATAGAATTATTTTTATAAAGTTTTCTCTTGTAGTCCATTGATATAATCAATAAATGTAGTTCTGTCTTCCATTTATTGGTTTGTTAATTAGAGCTGGTCAAGATTACCGTTTTTCCCTTCTAATTACCTTTTG
Organism: Humulus lupulus; assembly: GCF_963169125.1. Taxonomy (NCBI): domain Eukaryota; kingdom Viridiplantae; phylum Streptophyta; class Magnoliopsida; order Rosales; family Cannabaceae; genus Humulus; species Humulus lupulus. Next base: position 105,413,240 of record NC_084795.1, on the reverse strand, counting down.
ATCCTTAAGTACCATTAATTCACTAGCGATTAATTAATCTATAATTAAATTATAGATTTGAGCTCAATAACTATTCAGTTCTAGAATTAACCCTTAGGGGAACCAATATTCAACCCATTAGGAAAGTATGGATTCTATTATTGTAAATCATGTTCCTAGCCTTCCATGTTATTGAATCTCCAAAACAAAAGTCATTAGCCTCATTATACTAGGAAACCTTAACGACTGAATCAAAAGATCCAATAAACACAAACATGAGTTCATGAAAACTCCGAATTTAGACTGATATACAAATGATCATTTATTATGATAAGAATTAAATCTTTATGTCCAATGACAAGTTTATAAAGATAATTAATTCTCACTGATCCTGTCATATATAATCTCCATTATACACAACACATTTACTAAGATGTCTATCCACATCAGTAACATGAATCTAGATCACTTGCTTCCCATATGCTTAGTAAACCACACTCGTAATAATTCATTAAAGATTCCATACTTTAATATGTTATTGACTATTTTATTCATTATATATGATCTTAATTCCCTCATACTAATACAAGATCATATTCTCATTAATGAATAAGGAATTTTCTTGATATTATTATATAATTAATTCAAACAATAATTATAACATTCAAATATAATAAAATTGTACTTTTATTTAAATCAATAAATGTCTTTACATGGTTTTAGGACATTATTCCTAACAGTGAATGCCCCAGAGTACGGACTAGGTACAACCATAAGAAGGGTGGTGGTCGTACAATGTTAGAACGAGGAAGAAGCATTGCACCACATCTCTGATAAATAAAAGAATTGACATCCAACTTCTCGACACCAATACCACCTGCTCCATGATCTCCTGTTGTACCTCATAATACTATTTTTTTTCCCTTGGGGACCACAATATAATAAAGATAAAAGCTCTCACCTAAAAATAGCGACCCTTTGCCAAAAATGAGGGGAGGTTGGAAAATCATTGTAATATCTGACGTTGACCCTCGAATTGGCCAACGACACTAAGTCAAATAAATGATATGAAATCAATTTTGAACTTAAGAATAATAAACATAACATAGATTTATAGTGGCTCGGCCCTGATAGTCAGTAATGACCTACATCCATTTAGTACTCTTGTTAATGTAAATCCCCCAAAACCTGCGATCAGCAAATTAGAGTCCACTGAGTTTCACAAGTTAGGAAGAATGATACAAGAACGTGTATAACAACACTCTAATATTATGAACTCTCTAGAAATAAAGAATTACAACGTAAGGAATAATGAATCCTTGGGTCTATATTTATAGACTCAAGGACGTACAAAGATAGGCCATGGGCCTTGCATAACTTGTGCAACAAGTAATAATAATAATAATAAAATAATATGTAAATAATACACTTTACATTTCAAATAACAGATATCCTACAAATTTCTATACATTTAACAAACTTTAATCTTTAGCTGCATTTCATTGAGCAGCTCTAGTCGCATGTCTTTTGACCAACACCTTTTCCTGTTGCACTACATAACTCTTGCACGTGTCTGATAGCATGTTTCCTTCTCCTACTTGGTCGTGGGTCGATCAATCTTCCATAAATGGTGTGTTATGTGCCTTATGTTTATGCCACATCATCATTCGAATTTTTAGGGAAACATTTTCCCCCCAAGTTTATTATGAGGCGATCAGCATTAAATAAACTTACTCGACCAGTCACGTCCAACCGTACTTTTACTTCCTCAAAATGGTTAATAATCGCAATTTTATTGTTTCCAAGGAGGTTTTGACGGCTTTGTATTTTCCACTGTTCTAAAATCCTCATTTAACTCATGACATATCAGCTATCCTGATCACTCTAAATAGGCTTATTCTTTTTCCTTCATTTTTTACCTTAACTTTCTCTCTCGTCAAGAACTTCCAAAAAATTTCATGCACTTTCTGATCATCTTGTGACTGTTTCCAAGAATTTTTAGATGATTTTCGAGAGATTTCTTCAGCATTTCTTACTCCAAGTAAGTTTTCGAGAAACTTCAACTTTTATATAGCAATCTTCTTGCAATTCTATTAGGATGATCTCTTTTTGGTAACTGCCATATTGAAGTTGTTGAGGATAATCGGTTATAAGTAAAGAATGTGTATAATTCTGGGTTTAAAGGAGTGTTTTATTCAATAATTAGGAGTGTAAAGACGTTTAGAAAGGGTATATGAGGGTATAACTACTAATTTTGGGTGCAAAATCGAAGTAAATTTTGATTTTAAGGTTTTGGAAAAAATTTGGGGTTTCCCCGCCTGTAGCGAAGATGAAAAGTTTTCTCGAAAAAACTTTTCATGTTCGCTTTTTGATCTATTGCATTCGCTGCTCGTAGGTTTTAATCTATTTGTTTCTTTATACTACTGGTCATATAAGAGCTTATCCATGAGTGGCATTCATTTTCTCTTTAGATTTTCTTTATCTATTGGTCATAGATTCTCACTTCCCCTTATTCTTCTAAGATATTCCTGTAGGATCCCTAGGGAGGTGAGAGGCCAATAGACGAAGACCTCCTAAATTTTCTGTACGTAGACATCATGCCGCCTACTTTGCCCATATCACAAGCTCCACCACAACCAATACCATCGACCAACTATCCCGTACCAAATCCTTCTTTTAACTGAACTAGAAGAAAACCACAAAAGTCAAACCATCCATGGCCGGTGTAAAACAAGTAGCCTAGAAAAGACGAAAAAGCCCATTCCTCACATTGGTCAACATACAAAAAATGCTGAGGGTCCTTCCATGAACCTCCAGCCCATAAGAACTGAGCAGCTTCCTGAGCTGCTTCTTATCCATGCCCTTGAAAAAGAGGGCATAAAAAAGGATGTACCCTAGTACATCTCCCCTCCTAGCGTCATATAGAGTAGGATGGTGGTGAAGTATCCCAAGAAGCATGACCTTCCTGGGATTGCTTTATATAAGCCAACACATGAATAGAAGGCAAACGTACTCGGTGGTGCTATAGTGCCTGGTCGAGGTACCATATCGAGGCGGGTGAAATTTATCCTCTGCACGATTTTTTCCGATGGGTGGCGAACTATTTTGTCATTGCCCCATTCTAAATAACCCCGAATGGATATAGAGTGTTATTAGTACTCTATATTCTTTACCATCATAAAAAGTGGGGTGAGCCCACTCCCCATGAGATCAACTATCTATTCGATCTCAAATCCAACCCCAACCCAAAAAAATATTGGGTTCTTCCATTTCTACCATCAGGAATTTTCTCCCACATTCTCGATCGATACAACCTATAATACAATGTGGGGAAATACTTCCAAGAGTATTTCCTCACAACTAATCTCTTCGCGGACAAATTTGTCCTTAACTTAGGGAGGTAATTTTTTCTTCCAGAATTTGTTTAAAGTTTTGGTCGTTTATTTCTTCGTTGTCTTAATCTGTTTTGTCAAATATAGGCCAATTGTACCGACCAAAGCCCACCAAAGGAATGGTAGAGAGGGCTACATCCTTGGTCAACATGACCTTTGTTGAGAAGAGTGTCAAGGAGTTGGTCACCAAAAATAATTTAAGGCTGGTCGGCCTTTTGGTCCTCACCAAGATGTGAGGGAATCGACTGCTGGGATTGCCACGGGAGAAGGCACAGAGGAGAAAATTTCTTTCGTCCAAACACAAGATGTCTCCCAACGCTCCAGGCGTCAACCAAGGGGGATCACTATCATGGAGCCAAGCGCCAATCCTTGACCAGGTCCTATTTCCCATTCCCACAGGATGGGGAAACAAAAACTACCTGAGCACCCTGGTCGGATATATGACTCGTCTAAGGACGAAAATGGTATGGATTTCTCATCTCTTTTAAACATGTTTCCCATTTCTAATAGTCTGTTCGATATGAATGGCAACTTTAGTTTTTCGATCAGTAGCTTTAATTCAGATTTCTTTGAGAAGGGTAGTGTTTGTAGCATTAATAACTTAGATAACGTAGCGACCGGTAAGTGTATTTTGGGTATAATACTTAGAATTTTTCCTCTTTTATCTTCATGTATTTCTGTGAACATTTTAACTAATGTGTTCTCTTTTTTTAGTCATGCAGGCCAACAACGCCTTCAACATGTATACCTCAGAAGGAAAAACCACTAGCTGAAGAGAAGCTAGCAGTACCAGTGGGGCACCTCTGAGCAAGAAGTCTCAATCAGCGGAGACTCCTCTTACTTCAAAGACCACTACTCCTTCTTCCTTTCATCAGCCTAAATCTTCCACCGAGTAGATGGGAGGGCTTTTTGTAAATAAGATGATGATCAACGCCCCTTATTCCACAATAGACAAGTTGCAAAAAGTTTCGAAGTATTGACTTAGCAAAGTGGCCTTTGCCTCTCTTCCTTCGTTGAAATTCGACCAGGTTATTGGTCGTGGTTTCAACAAGATGCTAGGCGTAAGTATTTTTTCTAACTGTTTTGTTTTTTTGGTCAATACAATTTTTTTTCTTTCACTAACAACTTTAATTTTTATACTATTTCAGGCCATCGTAACCATAAATAACAGGTGGCGTCGTGTTGAAGATGACAATTCCAAATGTGTTGAGGAGCTAAAAGAAGTAGATGACTAGTTCAAGGCCCATAATGAGGAGCTGATAAAGACCAAGGAGGACTTGGACAAAGCCAAAGTGTCAAAAGAAAAATATAAGGTTGCGTCCAAGACTAACCATGATGAGGCGGTCAAGCTTCAAGATGACCTGGTTGCGTGTCAAAAGGAGGCCAATGAGCTAGAGGACAAGGTGAAACAGTTTGAGGAGACCAACGCGAGCAACCTAGAGAGGTTCCAAGGTGCAACCTTCACTTGCTTCTTCATGATTAGTTTCCCGAGAAGATAAGGGAGTTTGAGCTTGCTTGATGCACTGCTCGCTTGGAGGAGGAGAAAAATGCCCCTGCATCTCCTGAGTTTTCTTTGGCCACGGGGATCGATGGAAAGGTGGCTAGAGCAATCGTCGACCAACAACCCCATCGAAACCCTCATGCTCAGTGAATTTATTTCTTTTCTTTTATTTTGTAATTATACACCCGTACAACCTATTTGTGGTGTTGAGACTATTTACCACCTAAGGAAATTTTACTTTTATTCTAGTTTTTTAATTACATTCAAGTAGTACTACTCGTGGTGTAAAGAAACCTCTTTTTTGATATTATAACACCTGCTCGCATGATCGAATATAGCATATCATTTTATATTTTTGTGCAAATCTAAATATTTTGAAAAATATTATAAGTGTTTTTACATGTTTTCCCTTATTTTTCTCGTGTGTGTACATATTTTCATATGCTTTACTTGACCTAGTATCTTATATGCCCCCCAAGTGATTGAGTAGCTTACGGTGCTCAGTCACTTGCCATAGTCCAATACCTATTTGAACATTACTGCTCGCGTTCTTACAAATGACTATGAAAATATAGCAAAACAACACACGTAATGAGAAAATACTTGTAAAAAAAATACATTAATTGGAAAGAATACTTTGTTGCGCACAGTTCCTTTTATTTTTCATAAAAAATGGACAAAAATTTGTGTCTGTATGAGTGATCAAACATTCTTATACTTATAAGCGAACAACCATACAATTGACCAGCCCTTGCTTAAAAACTTTGAAAAATAAAACTAATAAATACAAGCCATTCTTTAAAAAGAAATTTTCAATTATAATACTTGCGTAGGTGTTCTCCATTCCAATAGCGTGGAACGAGATCTTCGTTTAGGCGAGCAAGTTTATACGTTCCTGGTTGAAGAATTTCTTCAATTCAATATGGACCTTCCTTGTTTGGCCCAGGGACTCTAGCAACCTGGTTGCGAGTAATGAGGAAAATTCTTCTAAGTACCAAGTATCCTAAAGCAAACTTCTTCTCGCGTACTTTAGAGTTAAAATATCGAGCAACCTTTTGTTGATGAACTACTACTCGTAAATGAGCCTTTTCTCTTCATTATTCTATCAATTCTAATGACTCCATCAACATCTAGTGATTAATATTCTTATCATATGTTAGCCTTTGATGTGAGGGTGGATCTAACTCAATTGGTAGCATGGATTCATACTGATATAATAGAGAAAATGGTGTATGACCCGTTGATGTTCGGTGTGTTGTTCTATATGACTAGAGGACTTCAGATAATTCTTTTGGCCAAGCTCCCTTAGCTTGTTCGATTCTTTTCTTTAGGGTGTCCTTTATAATTTTATTCACAACTTTGACTTGTCCATTTGCTTTTGGATGGGATACAAATGAGAAGCTTTTTGCTATGCCATGTTGTTCGCAAAAATTAGTGAATAGGTCCCTGTCAAATTGTGAAAAATTGTCTGATACTATCTTCTTTGGTAATCCATATCGACACACTATTTTTTTGACGACGAAATCTAGAAATTTATTGGTTGTGATTGTTGTGAGCGATTCAAATTCTACCCATTCGGTGAAGTAGTCGACAACTACTAATGCATATTTTACACCCCGTTTCCTGTTGAAAAAGATTTGATCAGGTCTATTCCCCATATTGCAAATGGCCAAGGGATTTGTATCTGTTTCAGCTCATTTGGGGTTGCTCGAGGTATCGTAGATAATCATTGGTACTTGTTGCATTTCTTCACAAATTCTGTTGCATCCTCATTCATTGTAGGCCAGAAGTACCTTTATCTTAGAAAGAAGAGCAACATGGTCCCCGCAAAACCCTTCATGTACTTCTCATAATAGTTCCTTACCTTTTCTTTTGGGATACATTACAGTAAGGGCATAGAATGTCCTCGTTGATATAAAATTCCATCGACTAGAATAAATCGAGCAGACTATCTGTGTAGTTTGTTTGATTAATTCCTTTTTACTAGCAATATTCTCTGGTCGAGGTATTGGATGATGGGAGTCAATCAAGTATCAGTCAGATGTATGACCAGGGCAGTGTCATCTACTTGTATGTTAAGGGTTGATAAATGTTCGACATGTACTATGTTTAGCATATCGACATTTTTGGAGCTTGCTAACTTGGTCAAAGCGTCAGTGTTGGAATTCTGGTCGCGTAGTACTTGTTGCAAAGTGTATCTATCAAATTGTGCTAACAAGCCTATTGCCTTGTTCAGATATGCGACCATATTTAAACCTATGGCTTGATATTCTCCTAGGATCTGATTAACGACTAGCTGTGAATCATTGTATATCTCTAATGATTTCACGTTTACCTACTTGGCTAGTCTTAATCCTGTGAATAGTGCTTCATATTCAGCTTCATTGTTGGAGGAAATAAAGACAAATCTAAGTGCATAGTGAGACCGATGCCCTCCTAGTGTGATAAGAATTAATCCTGCCCCGTATTTGTGCTCGTAAGAGGACCCATCAACGAACAACTTCTAGGTGGAAATTTCCACTTGCACTTGTGCTTCTGGCATTTGCTCGCATGCTGGGATACCAATGAATTTAGATACAAAATATGCCAATGCTTGGCCCTTGTTTGCTTCTCGTGGTAAGTAAGAAATTTTGAACTACCATAACTCTACGACCCATTTTAATAATCGACCAATGACTTCTTGTTTATGCAAGAGTTTCCATAATGGCTAGTCGGTTAAAACTATTATGGGGTGAGCTTGAAAATAGGGTCGCAACTTTCTTGATGCCATTACCAAGCAGTCAACTAACTTCTCAATAGATGGATACCGTGATTCTGCCTCTACTTGCCTCTTACTTATATAATATAATGCCTTTTGAACATTATTCTCTTCCCTGAAAAAAAACACCAGCGACCTATTCTGTTATTGCTAAGTAGATGTACAAAGTTTCTCCTCGATCTATTTGGATAAAACAGGAGGTTGAGCCATATGCTTCTTAAGTGCCTGAATGGCCTGCTCGCACTCTTTTGTCCATTCAAACTTCTTGTTTCTCCTGAGAAGATTACAAAATGGGACACACTTGTCTATAGATTTTAAGATGAATCTGCTCAGGGCAGCAATTCTTCCTGTTAAACTTTGTACATCTTTAATTTTGGCAGGATATTTCATGTCGATCAGTGTAATGTCCCAAATTTGTTAATAATGCTTAATCCCTTGATTAGTGTGCCAGGATGGGATAAATAGATTCATATATGGATTTAATTGAATATATGTGCGATTATGTGAAATATATGAGTTATATTAAGATATAACTATTTATGCATGCTTATGTGTATTAAATGTGATCGTGGGTCTGTTTTTGTGAAAATGACATTTTCGTAATTTTGACCCGTTAAGGGTATAATTGCAATTATATGTGTTATTTGATTGGAACCCCATTGTTATGTGGATATATTTACGGAAACTGGTTTTAGTTGATCCTTTAGAGCGATTTGGTGAAAAGGTCACAATATGGACTTATACGTGAGCCAAGGAGTATTTTGGTAAATTTGCGTAGGTTGGGAATTAGTGGATCATTATTGAAGGAAATATTTATATTTGGAGGGTTAAAAACCTAATAGGGAATTTAGGGTGTTAATTGAGGTTTAGTTGGATTAGTGGCAAAATGACTGATTTGACCTTGGGGGATGTTTTGAATGGGATTTTAGAGTGAAGGCTAATGGTAATTTGACCAAGGGCGTAGACCAAGGCAGCAACAGCCTAACACACCATGTTTGGGCACCCTTCACTTTTCTTAGGTTCTCTCAAAAACTTGTGTTAAGGTCTCAAGCACAAGATAGGAAAATTGAAGGTTTTTGGTGAAAATTAAGGAGATTCAAGGTCATAAGGAAGGGATTGAGCTGGCAAGATCATCATTTAACTTCTCAAAATTTAGAATCAAGGATGAAAGAACTTATAGCTCTGTTTATCAGCTTAGATTTTGTTGTACTTGGTTAAAATGAGGTTAAGGAAAGTCCTAATGATTTGAGGTTTCTAGGAGTTCTTAGTTTATATTTTGCTGGGAGAAACGTATTGGGAGGCTCTAGCAAGCTTGGAATTCAGTTTCAATTTGCACTTCAAACTTGAAATTCTTGGATTTGGGGTAAGCTCCTAAACCCAAACTCCCAACAGGTAGAATCTTTGAATTTTGGGGTACCTTGTTGTGGGTTGTTGTTTGTTTAGCCTATCAAGGATGTTTCATGGTCGTAAATCTGCTGAAATACTAAATTGGGGTAAATTTTTGGGTCTGAGATTCAGAGAGAAGTCATAAGTTTGAATTGGGGAAGAACACTAAGTTTCTGGGCAATTTTTGGGTATCTGGTGACCTAGCGTGACTGCGCTAGATTATGGTGCGATCGCACTAGTGTCTTAAAAACCAGGGAATGTTTGTTGGGATTGAGGTACCGAGTCTAGGGGCGCAACTGCGCTGGGCTAGGGTGCGACTGCGCCAGTATCATATAAAGCTCAAACTTTCTACAGTGCCAGGTGGCCCAACAGGATTTTGATGATTTTAAGATTAGGGCTCAGGGAGTTCGGGAATCGATTTGGTTGCCCACTTGGAGGCTTGAGATTTGAAGTTAATCTCTAATATGAGTATGTTTATGTTGTGACTAGATTATCACAAGGCTCGGGATCAGGATCGTACTTGAGGTTGTATTATCTATTGCATGGAAGACGAGGTAAAAAAACTGCACCCTAGTTGTGGTCGGGGCTCATACCCCTGTAAATGGATATAATAGTGGTTATAAATGTGATTATTCAATTAGGCATGCTTGTATATGATGCATTTGACTGTGTATTGTATGATCTATATGTTTGATTATACTTAATATGAATGTCTGGCCTAAGGGAGCTGGGGTTGACAGTAAGTGTGTGGAACACAGCCCTACCAAAGCGACCCCAGGTCGGCCATAATACCAGAGGACTCGGCCTAAGAGCGTCGAGCATGAACGTCATCTAAATATTCAGGTGTTTTGATTACACTTGTCTAACTGTATTGATTGCTAAAATTGGATAATCTTTTTGTTTAAGCAGATTATTGTTGCTAAGCTTATTGCTTATATTCAATTGCTTATTGAGTTCGTTGATTTAAGTTTTCTTGTTGGGCCTTGGCTCACAGGTGCTACGTGGTTCAGGTAAGGGAAAGGGAAAGCTGGACTAGCCGTGAGTTGGAGAGCTTTAGGGGCCGCGTGTACATTTTTTGCTGCTCAATCGCCACGGTCGAGGGATCAACAGGGACTAGGACAAAAACTTAATTTTGCTGCTTAGGCCAGCTTAAGTTGTAATTGATTTTGAAGTTGCAAATGCCTTGTAAACACTTATTTTTTAGGGGATCCCATGTACAGAATCAACTTTTTAATGAAACAACTATTCCTTAGATAAAAATATTTAAACCCTAATCCGTTAATTATCCTTAGCTACACGTTTATATCCAAATGACTTGATTAGCAAGTCAAGTACTATTTAAAATAAATAGTGTAATTGTCTTGGCTATCCAGGGTGTTACAACTTGGTATTAGATAGGTCTAGGTTTAAGGGTTCCTGATGACTAAATGGGCATGTACACTCGCCGCTAAAGACAAGCTCGACTCAGTGTTTGGTAACTATATATGTTTTTGTCAACACCGCAAAATGGACATGATCCTGAAAGAACCAGGCGTCACGCAAGGCCTTCGCGAGATTGACCTATCTCACCCCCTGCGAGAACCAAGCTCACTTCAACTTGACTACCTCGCTGAAGGAACTATGGACCCGTGCCTAGGTGCCGCGTACCCAAGCGCCTCGCGCCACCAGCTGCGCACCATCTCGCGAGACCGCGCCTCGCAGGCCACGCCTTGGGAGCACCTAGGTCCCCAGGCCCGCGTACCATCTCACGAGGCCACGACTCGCAGACCATGCCTCAGCCATGCCTAGGTGCCCATGATAGTGCATCGTCTCATGAGCCACACCTCGCAGGCCTTGCCTCGGCCGCGCCTAGGTCCCAGGCCTGGGCACCATCTCGTGAGGCCACGCCTCGCAGACCATGCCTCGGCCATGCCTAGGTGCCCAGGACAGTGCACCGTCTCATGATCCGTACCTCGGCATGGCTAAGTGCCCAGGCTTGCACACTATCTCGCGAGCCACGCCTCGGCCGCACCTAGGTGCACAGGACTGCGTACCATCTCTCGAGCCACGCCTCGGCCGCGCCTAGGTGCTCAGGCCTACACACCATTTCGCCAGGCCAAGGCTCGTAGACGAAGCCTGTGTCGCGCCTAAGTGACCAGGATAGCGCACCATTTCATGAGCCACGCCTCGTAGGCCATGCCAAGGTGCTCAGGCCCACACACCATCTTGCAAGGCCATGCCTCACAAACCAAGCATCGATTGCGCCTAGGTGCCCAAGACAACGCACCATTTCACGAGCCACGCCTCGCAGACCAAGCCTCGGCCACACCTAGGTGCCCATGACAGTGCACCGTCTCGCGAACCATGCCTCGCAGACCATGCCTAGGTGCCTAGGCCTGCGCACCATCTCGCGAGGCAACGCCTCGCAGACTAAGCCTCAGTCATGCCTAGGTGCCTAGGACAGTGCACCGCCTCGCGAGCCACGCCTTGGCCGCGCCTTGGTGCCCAGGCCCACACGCCATCTCACGAGGCCACGCCTCTATGATATAAGCATATGAGCCGCTGATGAGGCCCTTCTCTATTTTCTAAGAAAGGTGTCACTAGTAGGGCGCGACTCCCACATGCTCATCTCACTCAATGTTACAAGTCCTCTTATACTTAACAAAATAAAAAGGGACTTGGAGCAAGGGTCTATCTTGGATATACGAGAGCAACCTTCAGGTACAAAGAACATAAGGGTACAAAACTTACATATCAACCAAAAGAAGACAAAGCACATATATGGTGTCCATGCCAGACAAGTAGTGGTTGTACAAGTGAGGTAACTGGTGTGGTCCTTACCAGCCAATCTCTAACACTCATATTAAGAAAGTAGTGGAGACACATTCAGGTACTAAAGTGGAGGCACTCCCACATATTCTGACCATGTACTGAAGCCAACACCACAACCTTCTGCTCCACAACCACTTGTGCCACTACGTCTGATACCACTCCCCTGACAATGTACTTGTAAGCAATCTGGTCCCCTGGGACCACAATGCATTAGGGGCCATTAGAGCCCACTATAAAGGGATCCTCACTTCACCATTGAAGGGGGTTGGAAAATTCTTGTAAGATCAGATTAATCTAAGAGCAAAATATGAGTTTTCTTTCTATTTTCTACTTGAAAATTTCCTTCAAGTTTCTATAAGTTCATTTGTATTCATTAGATATTGATTTATGTTTTTGAGTTTTCCATCCATATTTCATTGACGAGTTCTTACCGTCAACAATTTGGCGCCGTTTGTGGGAAGTATAAGTGCCAAGCCATTGTTCTTCCATTGATTCCGAAAGGAAAGATGCCGAGACGTTCTAAGCGGTTGAGAGAACCACGAGAGTTTGAGGTACACCTCGATGGAGATCAGCTGAAGGCCTCCATGAAGGATCCTCCACCACCCAACAATGTGAATGCATCAAAGGAGTCTAGGTTTCACGAAGATGAAAGGGAGGCCTCATCCCTAGACATCCCACCTGATGAGGATCATCGTTCAAGGTCGGGAGCTGCTCCCGTGAGAGATGCCGGCAATTTCTTGCCCCCAAGGCCACAACAGGATTCGAACTCTGGCCGGCAAGATCCGATCCCATCGACGCGTAGGCCTGACAAGATTCCTCGGGTCCATTTTGTGAGCTCGAGTTCTAGGTCTTGATTTTACGAGGAGGAAGAACCAAAGTCTTGAAACCACCTTAGAGAAGCAAGAGGTGTTGAATGGATTGCTACATGGAAAATCAATCATATATCTTCCTAGGAAAAGAGAGAGAGGTCAAGAGGGGGTAGAAACCACAGTCCCAGTGGACGATGGGAGGACTCGACTCTCCACCAGTGATACGCCCGGGACAAAGCAGCGCGAATGTCCCGGACCACCAAAGCAACCCTAGAGGCCAGAGCAGAAGAATAATGCTGACCCTCGTAACGAAGTCGAAGTCACTTCAAGGAAAACACCCTCAGACTTACGGGAAGAACTCAACAAGAAAAAGGCAGATAAAAGGACTACACCTCCTATGGCGCCTCGGGAAGACAAAGGAAAGGGAAACGCTAACCCATCCACGTTGAGAGACTCCTTGAACAAGAGGAGACAAGACCTAGACACAGAAATGAGGAGCCTCCGGAGCAAGATAATCACCATCTGGAGGACAAGCCATCAATGACGAGTACATCCATGAATCGCCCTTCACTAAGGAAATCTAAGCCATCCGGCTCCCAGCCAACTTCAAGGAGCCTCATATGACCCCATTTGAAGGAAATACGGATCCCAAGTACCATCTGGATGCATTTAACGACCTAATAAAATTAAGGGGAATTAGTAGCAGGGCCAGATGCCATTGCTTTGCTGTCACGTTGAAAGGACCTGCGTACAAATGGTTCAAAAGACTCCGACCAGGGTCCATCAGGTCTTGGCAACAATTTTCTGATGAATTTCTCCAGCAACATCACGCCGTGCGTGATTACACAATGCTGGGCACTAGCCTCGCTAATGTGAAATAGGGAGAAAATGAAAGTTTAAAGAGCTATATCAACAGGTTCAATATGGAGGCAGCCAAAGTAGGGAGCTTGACCCGTAGGGAGTTAAAAATGGCCATCACAGTCGGAATACGCCCGGGAAGTAAGTTATGGGATAACATGCTTGAGAGAGAGGTCACAGATTTGGACGATTTCTACAAGCGGGCACAGAAATATATTCGTGTTGAGGATGGTCACGAGAGCCTTATGGCTAGAAAAGACCGGTCCCCACCAAAACCCTCAATCCAGGAAGGACAAAGCAGTGCAAAGAAGAAGAGGGCCTATGAAGGTTCAAGATATGATTGGCCTCGGAAGCCCTAACGCATTGATGAGCGCAAACAGGGCCCTTACACCTTTTATACTGACCTCACCCACGCTAGGGAATATATCTTCGTCACGAATGAAAACCAGGTCCTTTTCAGAAGGCCCTCGCCAATGAAAAAAGACCAATAAAAAAGAGACCCCAGTAAATATTGCCACTATCATAAAGATATTGGCCACACCACCGCAGAATGCACCCATTTGAAAATAGAAATCGAAGAGCTTATACGCAGGGGAAATTTGGGCAGATACGTCCGCAAAGAAAACCAAAGGCCGGAAGAAGGAGTATCCTCACCACGGGCACGGGAGGTAGCCCCAAAGGTGCAAGGAGAAGTTAGGACCATCTTCGGAAGGCCAGGATTTGGAGGCGAATCAAGGAAGGAGCGAGATAAATATGCCAAGGAGGCCAGGCGAAGTCCACCACCATGCGTCTTAAGTTTGGAGCAACGCCCCCCGAAGAGTTTTAGGGGGGAGAACGACTCGATAACCTTCACCGAAGAAGATGTACAGGGTGTGCATTTCCCTCATAATGATCCCTTGGTGTTGACTGTCCAACTTGCAAACATGAGAGTACATCGGGTCTTGGTGGACAATGAAAGCTCTGTAGACATCTTGTATCACCCAACTTTGGAGAAGATGGGACTGAACATCCGGCACCTAAAGCCCTGCAGTACCTCCCTGTATGGATTTATAGGGGATTCAATATAGCCCCTAGGTGCCATTGAGTTAGCCCTCACCATGGGAGAAAAATCCAAACAAACCACCATAATGGCAAACTTTGTCGTGGTGGATTGCGCCTCAGCCTTCAATACGGTATTAGGAAGACCCTTCCTATGAGAATTGAAGGCAATAACTTCAGTGTACCACTTAGCTATGAAATTCCCAAATCCTGGGAATAACAAGCATGAAAGGAAAGCAAAAGGAAGCGAGGGAATGTTATAACACATCCCTCCGCATGGCCATAAAGCCATCAGTGCCTATTGAAATGGTGGTGCATGAAGGCGCAAACCTGCACGAGTTAGACCCGCGAGTCGCGGAGCAACCCAGAGCCAAGCCAGTAGAGGAGCTGGAGGAAGTCACGGTCATGAATGAGTTGTTGAGGAAGTTGAAGGTAGGAAGAAACCTTTCGGGTATGGTGAAGGAGAAGCTGGTAGAATTTCTGAAAGCCAACCTCGACGTATTCGCCTGGAGTCACGAGGACATGGTGGGAATAGACCCATCAATCATGTGTCATCACTTAAACATCGACCCAAAAGCAAGGCCTGTGAGGCAGAAATGGAGAGCGCTAGACCCAGAAAGATATGCGGCCCTAAAAGAAGAGGTTGAAAAGTTGAAGGCAAATGGGTTCATTCGAGAAGCATTCGACTCAATATGGGTATAAAACCCAATTTTAGTCCCAAAACCCAATGGAAAGTGGACTTCTGTGGATTTTACCAACCTCAACAAAGCCTGCCCTAAGGACAGCTTCTTGCTTCCTAGGATAGACTAGTTAGTAGATGCCATGACAGGGCACAAGCTACTTAGCTTCATGGATGCATATTCTGGGTACAATCAAATACCCATGAACCTTCTTTTATAACAAACAAGGAGCTTTATTGCTATAAAGTGATGCCTTTTGGGTTAAAGAATGCAAGTGCTACCTATGAAAGGCTGGTGAACAGAATGCTCGTGAATCAGATATGGAGAAATATGGAAGTATACGTAGACGATATGCTGGTAAAAATGAAGAAGGCAGAAGAGCTCATAGACGACCTTAGTGAGACGTTCGACACCCTCCAAAAATTCAGAATGAAGCTAAACTCACTCAAGTGCACGTTCGAAGTTTTGTCAGGGAAGTTCCTGGGTTTTATGGTGAACTCCCGAGGTATCAAGGCCAATCCTGATAAAATCAAGGCATTGTTGGAAATGAGCCCACCAGGGAGCAAGAAGGAGGTACAATGCTTAACCGGGAGAGTAGCAGCCGTCAATAGGTTCATCTCCAGATCCATTGACAAATGCCTTCCTTTCTTCAATGTCCTAAAAGGGAGCAAAAAGTTCGCTTGGGATGAAGATTGTCAGGAGGCCTTCGCTAAGCTGAAAGAACAGCTAGGAAAACCACCCCTTTTGGCTAAGCCAGAAAAAAGGGGAAAGTTGTACTTGTACTTAGCCATATCAGAGCATGATATAAGTGTCGCCCTGGTCAAAGGAGAAAATAAACATCAACAGCCTGTGTACTATGTGAGCAAGCGGTTGGTAGTTGCAGAAACCCGGTACCCAAAAATAGAAAAGTTAGCGTATGCCTTGATAGTGGCTTCGCGAAAGTTGAGGTCCTATTTTCATGCTCATGCTGTTGAAGTGCTCACCAACACCCCTTTGCATCAAGTCTTGCACAAACCGGAAACTTCGGGAAGGTTGTTAAAGTGGTTAATTGAATTAAGTCAGTTTGACATCACTTACATCCTAAGGACCTCAGTCAACGGGCAGGAACTTGTAGATTTTATAGTTGAATTTGCACAACGACCCCATGAGGAGGGAGAAGTACAGGAGAATGAATCGATTGGTGAAGGGGAAAAATAGCATGAATAATGGAGCCTCCATGTAGACGGGATGCCTAACAAGGGAGGAGTCGGCGCTGGCATAGTAATGACGGGACCTGAGGGGCACAAGATGTATTGTGCCTTAAGATTCAGATTTAAAGCTTCCAACAACGAAGCAGAATACAAGGCACTGTTGGCTAGCTTGCGGCGAGCTAAGGAGTTGAAGGTAACCCATTTGCATGTCTTTAGTGACTCACAGCTGGTAGTGTTTCAGGTGAAGGATGAATATCAAGCTAGAGGCCCAAAAATGGCTGCATTTCTCGCCAAAGTGAAGGGGTATTTGGATCAGTTCAAAAAATACACCATAGAACAGATCCCAAGGGAGCAAAACACAAACGCCGATGCTCTTGCAAAATTCGCCTCTACCCGAGACGAAGACACACTTGAGTTCACCCCTATCTAATACCTCTCCAGGAAAAGCATAGCAGAAGAGGAGATCCATATGGTCAATATCCCTGAGGAGTCATGGTTTGCACCCATCATGAGGTACTTAAGTGACGGGACCTTACCCTTGGAAAAAAGTTGTCTGTAAGCTGACATACAAAGATGCCCATTACACCCTAGTAGATGGAGTTTTATATAAGAGAGCCTTCTACACCCCGCTCCTACGTTGTATAGACAAGGGGGGGGGGGGGGGCTTTAAAAGTTCTGCAAGAGATACACAAAGGAGAATGTGGAAATCATGCTGGGGGGCAATCCACAGCAAAAAAGGTCGTACGCCGGGGGTATTATTGGCCTACAATGGAGAAGGATGCGAGCGATTTCGCGAAAAGGTGTGACAAGTGCTAAAGGCATGAAAATTACCCCAGACAGTCACCAAATGAGTTGGTGAGCATGACCAGCCCATGGCCCTTCGCTGTGTGGGGAATTGACTTGATTAGAGCGCTACCAGCAGGAAGAGGAGGAGCAAAATACATGGTTATAGCAGTCGATTACTTTACTAAATGGGTGGAAGCAGAGCCTCTAGTTAGCATAACGGCTAAGAAAATAACCACCTTCGTTAAAAAAATTATCGTCTGTAGGTTTGGAGTACCCTACAAGATAATCTCCGATAATGGGACACAATTTGAAGGAGGAGTATTCGAAGAATATTGCAAGGAAAAAGGAATCAAGAGGAGTTTCTTCGCTGTAGTACACCCACAAGCCAATGGTCAAGTGCAGGCCATTAACCAGATCCTAAAAAGGAACCTGAAAACAAAGTTGGAAAAGTTGAAAGGGGTCTGGGTCAAAGAACTGCCCAATGTGCTTTGGGCCTACAAGACCACACCTCGTTCCACCATTGGAGAGATGCCTTTTGCCTTAGCCTATGGCTGTGAGGCTGTCCTTCCAATAGAAATGGAGATCAACTCCATCTGCATACAAGTGTATGATGACCAGGCTAACCTTGCAGCATTGGCTAAAAATTTGGACCTGTTGGAAACAAGGAGAGACAGGGCACAACTGAAGTTGGAAACTTACCAGCGATGAGCTGCAAGATACTATAATTCAAGGGTGTAAGAGAGGGCATTCAGGGTCGGAGACCTCATGTTAAGGAAAGTCCTACCTAACACTCGAGACTCGAGCGCGGGCGTATTAGGAGCAAACTAGGAAGGGCCCTACCAAGTTGCCCAGGTGGTGCCCCCTAACACCTACAAGATAGCATGTTTGGATGATACCATGGTACCCAGAGCATGGAACGCAAAGCATCTAAGAAAATATTATCAGTAAGACCTCCATGTCTAAGGCAAGAATGTTATTGTCCTATTTAAAAGTGCAAGTCTAATGTAATAGCAATGAGGTAGAAGGCTCACTTGGACTCCTTGATATGTAGTAAGAATGAAGTCACCATAGGTTACCATGTACTTCACTCTTTTCTAATGAATATATTGTGGCATTAAATGAATATGTAGTAAGAACTCCTGTTTGAGCAAAATGATCGCACTATCTAAATCTCATTTACAATTATTATCAAAATGTGTGAAAAAAATTATCAAAGTGCCTGACGAGATAAATCTCGCTAACCACTTGGGGGGCAGAGTATATAGCGAAAAAGGGTCCTAAATGAGACCTTTATATATAAAAAAAAAAAACCCTTATAAATAAAGAAGAAGACCTTGCAAGTCATCACTTGAGTTCACGAGGATTAGCTACCCTTATGACCATCAAGGTGGTCAAAAGGTCCTACAAGAAAAGCCTCCTAATAAAGGTTGATACCTCCATGAGAGGGAAGACCTCAGGAAGAGCACCCACCAATAAGTCTAGAATGGCCACCAAGCCACCTGATAACTCTACAAAATAGAGTTATTTTACCACATTTTATAAGCCAATTGTTGCTTAGTTCTTGAGTTTTAAATTAATTTATCAATTTTTTAAGTAATTTTGAATTTATTAGTTTTATTTTGATTTTATGTATTTTTATTTATTTTTTGTATTTATTTTGTTTAATTATGTTGTTACTAATTTATGTGTGTTTAATTTCTTTATGTAGGTGTATTTGTTGGGGCAAATGAAATGTTGATAAAATGTTGGTATAAAGAAATGAAGAAAGCAAGCCCAAAATGAAAGGCCCAATCCAATTCTTGACAATGCCATGTCATCAATCCATGTGCTTCTTTCTCCACCATTGGATTTGTAACTATAGGAAAAGATGACAATTTTGAGCATGAATCCATGTGCTTTTTTTTTAGACCAATAGGAGTGTTATCCTTTACCAAAGAATTTATCTATAAATAGGAGTCTCATTTCACCATTTCAAACACACCTTCTCTTACACCACTTCTTCCATCTCTCTATTCTCCCCATCTTTTTCTTTTCTTAGATTAGTTTTTATGTATTTTTAGAGGAATAATTTGGAGGTTCATCCTCCAAATTTTCCTATTTATGTTGTAATTTTTATTTTGTTTTTTTTAGTTATGGGTTTCTAATCCACTTAAAATTATTAAGGTGGAGGATGAACTAAGATATAACTATATAGTGTTTATTTTATGTTGACCTCCCAAAATGAGCAATAAAGTTTATGATTTTTCTTCTTCTAAATGTTTCTTTCATCTATAATATCATGTATTTTAGATTTTTAGAACATATTTTACTTGGTTCTTAATTGTGCAAAAACATAGTATTCTTTGATTAAGATGTGTCATTAAATTGTTCACATCCAATGCTTAGAACAAAAATACTATATTTTGCTTTAGAAATAACATTATTTGATTTTTTTGTAGTTTCATTAAATTGATTCACAACTAATGCTTTGAAGTTATACTATTGAAGTGAAGGAAAATCTATATTTTTGAATTAAAGAGAGCTTAAAGGAAGTATTATGTTTTGGAAAAGGTAATTAGATTGATTTCAATTATCACTAAAAATTGGGAAGTCAACATATTAATAAATATTATTATTTATATTTTGTGGATTCTAAAATCTTAATAATTTTATAAATAACTATTAAAAACAAATCTTTTTAGTTTATTTATTTTAACTTTTTTTTTAGTATTTTCTTTCTTTATTTTAAAACAAAACACATCAATCTTTGGAACTAGGTTAGAAATTTATTTCACTTTGGTAAAAATAGTTTTCTCTTTTGATTTAAGTCAACTCCTTTGGGTTCGACCTCGTGCTTACACGAACACTATTCTATAAATATGATTCGTGCGCTTGCGAGTATAAATATTTAAAACATACCCGTTTTGGGTCCATCACCACCTAGCCAAAATGGGTCCCAAAAAAAACCCTTGTAAAAATAGTACTATGAATAACGATGAGAAGGACGCTTCTCGCAAGAAATAATAAGCGCGTGCAAAAGTATATAAAAGGATGACTAGAACCCAAAGGGTCAACATATCCTTATAGATACAATCAAGGTGCACCAAAGAGAGACTTATCGAACCCCTTCATATAGGTTCCAAAGGAGCTTAAGCATGATAAATAAAAAATATATATCTATATAAAAAAAAGACCTATCGGACCCCTTTTTGCGGGCTCAAAAGGACCTTAAACATAGAGAAACAAAAGAAAATAATCACATATATATAGAAAAAAGGAGTCGCGATAATGTAGCAGGACTTATAAAAGTTCCAACAAAATATAAAAAAAATGAATGATAGGCTCAAGTGAGCATATCGCCAAATCGAATTAAATGATAATATCGTAGAAGCAGAATCTCAGGGCTTCTCGCTGCGAGCATTCCAGTTAGCCAACCTAGCGATGACGTGCTCACCAAAGGAGGAGAAATCAAAGTTAGGATTTTGCCTCCACATTCCATAGAGGGCGCGCTCTATGTATTTGTACTCGATTTCAACCAACTTTGCCTCTAGGAGAGTAACCCTCTCTTGCAACATTGCGACCTTAGCTTCTGCTCCCCCAAGATCGGCCTCTAGGCGAGCAACCTTCTTATGCAGCATCAAGGCCTTGGCATTCGCCCTCTTCTTCTTTTTCAACGATGAAGAGGCCTTTGCCAGGGCCCTCTCAAGCTTAAGCTTGGTATCAATAAGTTCCCTCTCGAGCCCTTAAACCTTGACCAATAGGAGGAAAAGGGTCCAAAGCACCACCGTGATCGAACAAATACGAAGGGTCGAAGATTTGCACCCGTAAAAATGGAGGAGAGAAGAGTTTTAGTCCCCAAGGACCTATGTGGGTATTGACACAAAATAAATAAACTCAAATAATAAAAAGAAAGGACAACCAAAGTGAGGTTGTGAGGAATTGAACCCCTTACCTCTTGAAAGGAGTAAGGATTCCAAAACCACTAAGTTAAATAGATAAAGTGTAAATAATAGGCTAGATATGAAGGAATATTTATAGGAACCATAGGCTCATCTTAGCCATCAAACCCAAGGCCTGATCAATTGTCAAGGAGGGGCTTTGGCACTTGCCTTAGGATCTGCGAAGCACAATGATAGGCTCACATACACCCTCAAAATCTCACGGACATCCCGAATGCATCGCATCTTGAAGTCTACAAGACAGCCTGAAGATTCTCTCGTAGACTGGGGGGCAAGTGTGAACACCACAAATTGGACATGATCCTGAAAGACCTAGGCCTCATGTAAGGACTTCGCGAGATTGACCTGTCTCACCCCTTGCGAGGCCCAAGCTGACTTCATCTTGCCTACCTCGCTGAAGGACCTATGGACCCGTGCCTAGGTGCCGCACACCCAAGTGCCTCGCCCCATCAGCCATGCACCATCTCGTGAGACCGCGCCTTGCAAGCCACACCTCGGCCGCGCCTAGGTGCCCAGGCCCGTATACCATCTCGCGAGGCCATGCCTCGGCCATGCCTAGGTGCCCAGGATAGCACACCATCTCACGAGCCATGCCTCACAGGCGGCGCCTAGGTCCCAGACCCGCGCACCATCTCGCGAGGCCAAGCCTCTACTGTGCCTAGGTGCCTAGGACAACGCATCGTCTTACGAGCCACGCCTCGGCCACACCTAGGTCCCAGGCCCGCACACCATCTCGCGAGGCCACGCCTCACAGACCAAGCCTCGGTCACGCCTAGGTGCCCAGGACAGTGCACCGTCTCACGAGCCACGCCTCGGCCGTGCGTAAGTGCCTAGGCTCGCGCACCATCTCATGAACCATGCCTCGCAGGCCATGCCTCGGCCGCGCCTGGGTGCCCAGGACCGCGCACCATCTCGCAAGCCACGCCTCGCAGGCTACGCCTAGGTGCCCAGGCCTGCGTACCATCACGCGAGGCCACGCCTCGCAGACCAAACCTCAGCCGGGCTTAGGTACCCAGGATAGTGTACTGTTTCGCGAGCCACGCCTCAGTTGCTCCTAGGTGCCCAGGCCCACACACCATCTTGCAAGGCCACGCCTCGCAGACCAAGCCTCGGTTGCGCCTAGGTGCCCAGAACAGCGCACTGTCTCGCGAGCCATGCCTCGCAAGCCATGCCTTGGACACGCCTAGGTGCCCAGGCTCGTGCACCATCTCGCGTGGCCACGCCTCATAGACCAAGCCTCAGCTGCACCTATGTGCCCAAGACAGCACACCATCCCACGAGCCACGCCTCGCAGGCCACGCCTTGGCTGCGCCTAGGTGCCCAGGCCCGCACACCATCTCGTGAGGCCACGCCTCTATGATATAAGCATATGCCCTGCTGATGAGGCCCTTCTCTATTTTCTAAGGAAGGTGTCACTAGCAGGGCGCGACTCCCGCATGCTTATCTCACTCAAGGCTACAAGTCCTCTTATACTTAGAAAAATAAAAAGGGGCTTGGAGCAAGGGTGTATCTTGGATATATGAGAGCAACCTTCAGTTACAAAGCACGTAAGGGTACGGAACATACGTATCAACCAAAAAAATACAAAGCACGGATATGGTGTCCATGCCAGACAAGTAGTGGTTGTCCGAGTGAGGTACTTGGTGTGGTCCTTACCAGCCAATCTCCGACACTCGTACTAAGCAAGTAGTGGAGAAACACTCAGGTACTAAAGTTGAGGCACTCCCACATATTCTGACCATGTACAGAAGCCGACACCACAACCTTCTGCTCCACAACAACCTGTGCCACTACGTCTGATACCACTACCCTGACAATGTACTTGTGAACAATCTGGTCCCCCGGGACCACAATGTATTAGGGGCCATTAGAGCCCACTATAAAGGGAACCTCACTTCATCATTGAAGGGGGTTGGAAAATTCTTGTAAGATCAGATTAATCTAAGAGCAAAATACGAGTTTTCTTTCCATTGTCTACTTGCAATTTTCCTTCAAGTTTCTATAAGTTCATTTGTATTCATTAGATATTCATTTAAGTTTTTGAGTTTTCCATCCATATTTCGTTGACGAGTTCTTACCAACAACAATGGTTATGTGTCTAACTCCTTAAATAAGATATAAATGCCTTATCTTTCTGTTTAATAAGAAGCATGAGATATACTGATAGGGCATGACCCTTCACTGCTATGTGTGCATAAGAGGCAAGTTTAGTTGCCCCAATATTGTATGATACTACTATTGGAATGCCTGTTAGCATTATGATTGTATAATGTTGCTTGATTTTTGGCATTAGACTGTGGGGTGAATTTTAAAATCCTGTCACGATTGCCTGATCATCTGAGTCATTCATTACAGATATACTTGGAGAGTTATCCCTCCAAGGCAATTAGTTCGACTAGCCGGCGATCAGTTCGGGCTTGGGATGATAAATAGGGTCAAAACCCTTTGCCAGTCCTTCAGAATTTTCAGCATATGCTTTCTGACATGAAAGCTAGTCTTTAGAGTCAAGAGAAAGAAATTCGCCTTTTAAGACAGCAGGTTATGCCAGGGAACGCTGCACCAGACTTGCCACCTATTGTGGCACCAGCCATACAACAGCCTGAGATTGAGAACATGTGGGGGCAATTGTAGGAGAGATTCAGGAAACAACATCCTCCAGTCTATGTGGGAGGGCTAGACCCACTTAAGGCTGAATAGTGGATGAGCCTGACTACCTCCATCTTGGATTTTATGAGGGTGGTAGGTAATGATAGAGTGGCTTGTGCCACCTTTATGTTCCGAGATGATGGTCGTATTTGGTGGGAGGTAGCATCCCAAACTCGTGATGTTTCTACCATGAGTTGGGATGAGTTCAGAGACCTGTTCCACCAAAAGTACTATAGTAGTGTCATTAGGGCGGTGAAGGTGATCGAGTTCACTGGTTTGGTATAGGACAACATGGCAGTTACTGAGTATGCCCTGAAATTTGATAAGCTGGCAAAGTTTGCACGTGATCTAGTGCCTACAGATGTAGCCGAGCAAGACAGGTTTGTTCGCGGGCTGAATGCTATGATTTTCCAGGATGTGCGGATTACATTAGTACCTGGGGAGACTGCTTATGCCCAGGTGGTTAAGAAGGCCCTTACAACTGAGGAAGCAGAGAAAAAGATATGGAGGGAGAGCAATGCATGAAGAGTGGTTAGAAGGGCAGTGCCTCCATTTGTAGGATTCAGTAGGGACGGAGGCTCTAATGATCAAAAGAGGAAGACCCCTGACACCTCGGCCATATCTGGTCATAATAGGATGGGCCGAGGTGTCTAGGATGGCCGACAGGGAGGCATTGAGACATGGATGAGTTACCCAGAGTGTGCTAGCTGCAGGAAGCGCCATCTGGGCGAATGTTGGGCGAAAGCATGTTACTTGTGCGGGGTTGTTGGAAATCTCAAGAAAGACTGCCCCACTTTGAAGAAAGAGGAACCAAGGAAGGCGAACAACTTGACTCCTGCTCGAGTGTTCGCCTTGACTCTAGCTCGAGTGTTCGCCTTGACTCAGGAAGAGGCTGAGGCTAGTCCCTTGGTGGTGACAAGTCAAATTTCTAGTGCTCGCACTCCATATACTGTATTGATTGATTTTGGTGCTACACATTTATTTGTTTCTAGCAGAGTGATTAATAGATTGTGTAGGCCCTGTGATTATTATACTGCGGACATTATTGCCTACACGGGTTCTGGTAGTTTCTAGGAGATGGGTTTGGTCATTTCCAGGAATGGTGGACAATAGGGAACTATCAATGGATTTAATTGAGTTGGGTATGGAGGACTTTGTCATGATTCTGGGGATGGAGTGGTTAGTTACGTATGGGGTTACTATACACTTCAAGAAGAAGATGGTGACTTTTGAGCCTGAGGGTGAGGACCCCTTCATTTTTGTTGGCACTATGCATGGACCCCGCATTCCCATGATAACAATAATGAGGGCTAGAGACCTATTAAAAAGAGGTTGTATAGGATTCCTAGAAAGTGTGGTGGACACCACTAGAATCATGCCAATGGGACCAAAGGAGACCAGATTGGTATGTGAGTTGTTAGATGTGTTCCCTGAGGACTTACTGGAATTTTCACCTCATTGAGTTAGCACCAGGTACATAACCAGTGTCGAGGGCACCATACAGAATGGCTCTAACAGAGCTGAAGGAGTTTAAGGTACAATTACAGGAGTTGTTAGATCTGGGATTTATCAGACATAGCCTCTCACCATGGGGTACTCCGATTTTGTTTGTGAAGAAGAAGGATGGGACCCTGAGGTTGTGTATAGATTATAGGGAGTTGAATAAGCTGACTATCAAGAACAAGTACCCACCATTGAAGATAGACGACCTGTTTGATCAATTGGACGGCAAGACAATATTCTCAAAGATTGATCTTCGATGTGGTTATGACCAGCTGAGGAATAAGGATTAGGATATTTTGAAGATGGCCTTTCGTACGAGGTACGAGCATTACGAGTTTCTGGTCATGTCATTTGGGCTGACCAAGGCCCCAACAACATTCATGGATCAATGAATAGGGTGGTCAAGGATTAATAGGATCAGTTTGTGATTGTCTTCATGGACGACGTCCTAGTTTACTCTCATTCAGAGGCAGAGCATGAACAACATCTCTAATTGGTATTGCAAAGATTGATGGGGCATCGGCTGTATGCTAAGTTTAAGAAGTGTGAGCTTTGGTTACCGCAGGTTGCATTTCTAGGTCACATTGTTAGTGAAGACGGGATTAAGATAGATCCAGCCAAGGTGGATGTAGTTAGCGATTGGCCGAGGCCAAGGAACGCCTCAGAGGTTAGGAGTTTCCTTGGGTTCGCGGGATATTATCAATGATTCGTGGAAGGAATCTCAAAGATCGCTACACCATTGACATAATTGACAAGAAAGAACCTAAAGTTTGTGTGGTTAGAAAGATGAGAGAATAACTTCTAGGAATTGAAGCGACAGTTGATTACTGATTCGATTCTCATTTTCCCTTTAGATGGGGATAAGTTTATGGTATTTTGCGACGCAGCTAGACTGGGGTTAGGATGTGTGTTGATGCTGAGTGGGAAGGTCATTTCCTATGCATCACGACAACTGAAGGAATATGAGCAGTGGTACCATACTCATGATTTGGAATTAGCAGCGGTGGTATTTGAACTAAAAGCGTGGCGACACTATCTGTATGGAGAGAAGTGCGAGATATACACCGATCATAAGAGCTTGAACTATTTCTTCACCCAGAAGGACCTAAACATGAGACAAAGGTGTTGGCTAGATTTGGTAAATGATTATGAGTGTGAGATCCTTTATCATCCAGAGAAAGTCAATGTAGTTGCAGACGCTCAAAGTCGGAGGGGCCCAGGACAGTTGTTTTGTTCGAAGCAGATATCACATATATGGGCATAAGACATGACCAGAGCAAAGATAGAGTTGGTAGTAGGCCGGTTGGCCAATATTACTTTGTAGTCCACTCTGTCGGAGAGAATAGAGGAGGGCCAGATGGGTGATTCACGATTGATGAAGCTTAGAGAGGATGTCCTAGCTGGAGTAGCTAAGGACTATTCATTACAGAGACAGGTTTGCTAAGATACAAGGATTGAATTTGTCTTTTGATGGACATGGGTATTAGACGAGAGATCCTTGATGAATCTCATACCACACCATATTCATTACATCTAGGCACCACAAAGATGTATCAGGATCTAAGGCCATGGTATTGGTGGTCTGGGATGAAGAAGGACGTGGTGGACTATGTGGCAAAGTATCTAACTTATCAGCAGGTGAAGGCTGAACACTAGTGGCCAGTGGGGTTGTTACAGCCTATAGGTATCCCCGAGTGGAAATGGGAAGATATTACTATGGACTTTGTGGGAGGCTTGCCCAGGACAGTGGGACAACATGACTCGGTATAGGTGTTAGTGGACAGATATACCAAGTCAGCTCATTTTCTGCCGGCGAGGACAAACTATATTGTGGACCAGTATGCATAAATGTATGTGAGAGAGATTGTACGTATCCACGGGGTTCTAAAATCTATAACGTTGGATCGAGATCCTATTTTCACCTCTAAGTTTTGGGGTGGCTTACAGAAGGCTATGGGGACTCAGTTGAAGTTTAGTACAACCTATCATCCTCAAACAGACAGGCAGTTTGAGGGGATGATTTAGATATTGGAGGACGTGCTTAGAGCATGCATGCTAGATTTTGAGGGGTCTTGGAGTAAGTATCTTCCGTTGATTGAGTTTTCATACAAAAATAGTTATCAATCGACGATTAGAGTATCTCTAATTGAGAAGTTGTATGAAAGGAAGTGTAGGTCACCCATTCATTGGGATAAGATGGGAGAAAGGAAGTATTTTGATCCAGAGATGGTTTGAAGGACTAATGAGGCTATTGAGAAGATCCGAGCTCGAATGCTTGCCTCACAGAGTAGACAGAAAAGCTACGCGGACCCTAAGTGTAGGGTCATGGAGTTCCAGGTAGGGGACCCTGTATTTCTGTGAGTTTCTCCACTACGGGGAGTAAAGGGGTTTGGAAGGAAGGGCAAGCTGAGCCCTAGGTTCGTAGGTCCTTTCGAGATCTTGGAGAGGATCGGGCAGGTAGCCTATAGATTGGCTCTGCCCCCGTCATTATTGGGAGTTCATGACGTGTTTAACATCACAATTCTTTGGAAGTATATGTTAGATACGACCCATGTATTGGGATATGGGATTTTGGAGCTACAGACAGACTTGTCTTATAAAAAGTGACCAGTTCAGATCCTGGACAGAAAGGACAAGGTTCTGAGGAACAAGACGATCCCTCTACTTAAGGTTTTATGGAGGAATAGCAAGGTCGAGGAAGTGACCTGGGAGCTAGAGTCGATTATGCGAGATCATCATCCCGAGTTATTCAGGTAAATTTCAAGGACAAAATTTTCAGTAGGAGGTGATAGTTATAACGTCCCAAATTTGCTAATAAAGTTTAATGTCTCGATTAGCGTGCTAGGAGGGCATAAATGGATTTATATATTGATGTAATTGAATATATGTGTGATTATGTAAAATATATGAGTTGTATTAAGATATAACTATTTAGGCATGCTTATGTTTATTAAATGTGATCGTGTGCCCGTTTTTGTGAAAATGGCATTTTTGTCATTTTCACCCGTTAAAAATATAATTGCAATTATATGTGTTATGTGATTGGAACCATATTATTATGTAGATATATTTGCGGTTTGGCAAAAAAGTCACAACGTGGACTTATACCCGACTCGAGGTGAGCTAAGGGGTATTTTGGTAATTTTGTGTAGGTTGGGAATTAGTGGATCATTATTGGAGGAAATATTTATATTTGGAGTGTTAGTAACCTAATAGGGAATTGAGGGTGTTAATTGAGGTTTAGTGGGATTAGTGAATGACTGATTTGACCTTAGGGGATGCCTTGAATGGGATTTTAGAGTGAGGGTATAATGGTCATTTGACCAAGGTCGTAAACCAAGGCAGCAACAGCCTAGCACACCACGCTGGGCAACCTTCACTTCTTTTAGCTTCTTTCAAAAACTTGTGTTAGGGTCTCAAGCACAAGATAGGAAAATTGAAGGATTTTGGTGAAAATTAAGGACATTCAAGGTCATAAGGAAGGGATTGAGCTGCCAGGAACATCATTTAACTTCTAGGAATTTAGAATCAAGGAGGTAAGAACTTAAGCTCTGTTTTTCAGCTTATAGTTTGGTGTTCTTGGTTGAACTGATGTTAAGGTAAGTTCTAATGATTTGAGGTTTCTAAGAGATCTTAGTATAGATGTTGCTGGGAGGAATGTGTTGGGAGGCTCTAGCATGTTTGGAATTCAGTTTCAATTCGCACTTCAGACCTGAAATTCTCAGATTTGAGGTAAGCTCCAAAACTCAAACTCTCACAATGTAGAATCTTTGAATTTTTGGGTGTTTAAGTGTGTACAAGACTTGTTAGACTTGGGTTTTGTTAGACCTAGTTTCTCTCCATGGGGTGTGCCTGTCTTATTTGTGAAGAAGAAGGATGGTTGTCTGAGGATGTGTATCGATTATGTAGAGCTGAATAAATTGACTATCAAGAACAAGTATCCACTGCCAAAGATAGATGAGTTAAATGACCAATTACAGGGTAAGACAGTGTTTTCTTGGTTTGATCTTCGATCTGGTTAGCACTAGCTGAGGATCAAGGAGGAAGATATACCGAAGAAATTTTTTTGCACCAGATATGGGTATTATGAGTTCCTGGTCATGTCATTTGGTATGAATAATGCCCTAGCAGCGTTTATGGATATGATGAGCATGGTGTTCAAGGATTACTTGGATCAGTTTGTGATCGTCTTCATTGATGATACACTGGTTTATTCTTAGTCAGAGGCAACACATGAGCAAGGATAGAGTTGGTGGTGGGCTAGTTAGCCAATATCACCTTACAATCTACTCTTCTGGAGACGTCTTAGCTGGATTGGCTAAAGACTATACATCTTCAGAGAGGGGTTTAGTGAGATGTAAGGGTCGGATCTGTGTTCTGATGGATGCTATAATTAGACGTGAGATTCTGGATGAACCTCATAATACACCATGTTCTTTGCATCTAGGCACCATGAAGATGTATCAGGATCTAATGACTTTATTTTGGTGGCCCAGAATTAAGAAAGATGTGATTGAATATGTAGCTAAGTGTCTGACGTATCATCAGGTCAAGGCTGAATATCAAAGACCAGCATGGCTATTACAACCTTTGGATATCCCAGAGTGGAAATGGGAGGACATCAACATGAATGTTGTTGTTGGTTGCCCAAAATAGTGGGTCAGCATGATTCAGTATGTGTTATTATGGATTGATTTACCAAATTAGCTCACTTTCTATCAGTGAGGATGACTTATACATTTGACCGGTATGCAGATCTCTATGTGAGAGACATATTACGTCTTCATGGTGCTCTGAAGTTGATTGTGTCAAATCGGGATCCTACATTTACCTCCAATTTTCGCTAAAGTTTGTAGAAAGCTATGGGTACACAGTTGAAATTTAGTACAACTTACCATCCTCAAATAGATGGTCAGTATGAGAGCATGATTTAGATACTGGAAGACATGCTTCGGGCATGCATTTTGGACTTTGAAGGGTCATGGAGTAAGTATTTTCCTTTTATAGAATTTTCCTACATTAACAACTATCAGTCGACAATTGGAGTGGCTCCTTATGAGATGTTGTATGGTAGGAAGTGTAGATCACCCATTCACTGGGATGAGATGGGTGAAAGGAAATACTTGGGTTCTGAAGCAGTTCAGAGGACCAATGAGGCTATAGAAAAGATCAAAGCTCGGATGCTCGCATTAGAAAGTAGGCAAAAATGTTATTCAGAACTGAAGTGCAGGAACATGGAGTTCAGTGGGAGACTATGTCCTCCTTTGGGTTTCACCATTGAAAGGGGTGAAGAGGTTTTGGAAGAAGTGCAAGTTGAGCCCTAGATTTGTAGGACCTTTAGATATCATGGAAAGGATTAGTCAGGTGGCCTATAGGTTGGCCTTATCTCTGACATTGTGAGGAGTGCATAATGTATTCCATATTTCGATGCTTCAAAAGTATGTATCAGATGAGATTCATGTATTGAGTTATACTAATTTGAAGCTACACACAAATTTATCCTATGAGAAACAACTGGTCTAGCTATTAGACAAGAAGGACAAGGTCCAGTGGAATAAAACTATACCTTTTTTTAAGGTATTATGGAGGAACAGTAAGGTCGAGGAAGCGACCTGAAAATGCGAGATCAGTATCATGAGCTGTTCAGGTAAAATTTTGAGGAAGAAATTCCTGTAAAGAGGGGATAATTTTAACATCCCAAATTCGCTAATTAGGCTTAGTGCCTTGATTAGTGTCCTAGGAGGGCATAAATGTATATTATGTGAATTTTTATGGTTATATGCATGATTATATGAATTGCATGAGTTATATTATAAAGTGATTATTGTAGCATGTTTAGGTGAATTAAGTATGTATGGGGGTCCATTTTTTATTAGAAGGGCATTTTAGTAATTTTGACCCATTAAGGGTATATTTGTAAATATGTGTGTTTTATGATTGAGACTACATTATTATGTGGATATGTTTGAGTTATTCGGCAGGAAATGACCCTTTTTGAGTAATTTAGCGATTTAGTCACAACGAGGTTAAATACTAGGCTCGGGGTGAGCCCAAGGGTATTTTGGTAATTTAGTACATTTCCACAATTTATCGTGTAATTGGAATTATTTGATTATCATTTGAGGATATTGGAATTAATTGGGAAATATTGTGTTATTTGTGGATTAGTGGGAAATGGTGGCAAAAGAACATCTTACCGTTGAGGGCATTAAATAGCTAAGATTTGACCAAATGTTAGTTTGGTCTTTTCCAAGCTAAAGGGTGAGTTAAGCTTACTAGAAGCTCTCAGAAGTAACCAAAAACAAAAGAAAACACTTAGCGGCTCATACTTCCTCTCTTTCTCTCTCTCCCATTTTTTTTCTTTTTCTCTTGGGCACTTGTGGAATTCTTGAAAGTTTTAGAGGAAAGGAATTGGGGAAAGCTTGGAGGATTTTAGAGGTGGGGATTTTTTTAGATTCATCCTAGTGTCGGAATCATGCAGTTGAGGTAAGAGTTCTCCCCTATCTTGGTGAATTTTCGATTTGAGTTCTTAGTGTTTTTGAGCTTACAAGCTCAAGATGGAATTTTTGGTGTTAATGGAATTTTGATGAAGTTTATGGGGTTTATATGTTGTTTAAGATGTTCGGGAATGTTTTGGGACTTAGTTTCATTGTGGTTTTGTTTTGGGAGGACAATTTGGGATTTTTTTCAGAAAAAACGCAGGATTTTGGGTACGCGAGTTCGCGCCGCGGCTCTATTCTTGAAGCGTCGCAGCTTGGATGAACTCAGAGGGACTAGGAGGTCCCTGGAAGCACTTAAACGCCACGACAGTGGGTAGGTTGCGTCGCGGTCCGTGTCTAATTAGGAGAGTTTCATAGCTCTTTGACTTATGGCGCATCGCGACCTTATGGGGCTTGAGCCGCAGCTCTAATTGGGGAAAATGGCCAGTTTATGTTTTTAGTTGCGGGGACTCAAACTTAAGGGCTTGGGAAGGATTCTATTACCCAATTTAGTAGAATTCGAGGTCTCGAAGGCTAAGATTCAGTCTGGAAGCCTTTATTTCGCTCATTATTGATTGTTATTCAATATTATGGTTGTGACTAGGTTACCGATTGGTTTAGGAAGAAAGGGGTCATGCCCATGGTCGTGATACGTGTCTTGTTAAGGACCTAAGGTAAGAACACTGCACCTAGTACGTTATACGGGCTTGGCCCGGTTATTGAACTTGGTTATGACCATGCTTGGACTATTTTATTAGACATGTTAACTATGTTGTGTATACTTGTGATATATAATGTATGCTTATTTATTTTATCTAATTGAAAGGCTTGACTTATGAGTCAAGGGCAAATTGGTTAGGCCTATCTAGGAGTGTGATATATGCTTGAACAACCCTATGGTCGCTTGGAAAATAAAACACCAGGTATGCTTGGCCAGCCCTAAGGCTGGTTATATAGAGAATAGGGGAACGAGCCCTGGTGTGACTCTACGTTCAGTTATCTAGGGCAATGAGCCCCTTTGTTATTCTATAGCCACTTATCTAAATTAATTACATGCATGAGTAGTGTTATTACTATTGGGCATGCTAGATATGATTCTATAATATGTTACTAACTGCTTATGAACATGTATATGTTTTCTTGTTGAGCCTTGGCTCACAAATGCTAGGTGGTGCAGGTAAGGGAAAGGGGAAGTTGGACCAGCCGTGAGTTGGAGAGATTTTGTGGTGGCATGTACATATGCGGCCTGCTCGGCCACCATGACTGAGGATTCTCATAGGAAGTAGATTCGAACCCTAATTTTACTGCTTAGGCCAGCCTGTTTGTATTTCTTTGAGTTGTAATTAACTTTTAAACACTTATTTTGGGATCCTGAGTACGAACTCAAAAGTTTTAATGAAAGTGAATACTCTTTTGACAAAAATATTTAACCCTAACCCGTGAATTACACTTAGTTACACATTTATGTCCAAATGACTTTGTTAATGAGTCCAACACTATTCGAAATACATAGTGTAACTGTCTTGGCTCTCCAAAGCGTTACACTAATGAATTTGTTTTCCTTAAGCTTCTTGACTTCTACTTTTAGTGCTTTGGACCTGTCTTTGTTGAGCATCCTTCTTTTATGCTGGAATGGTGGGTGATTTTTTTTTATGTTTAGGACGTGACTAATAACTGTCGCGTCGATTCCCATCATGTCTTTATGCGACCAGGTAAATACTTCTTGACTCTCTCTAAAAACCACCACCAATTCTTTTTTTATCATTGTTTCTACGTTTTTACCAACATTCACAACTTTGGTCGATTGTTCCTATTATAAGTGGGTTTCCTCGAGATCCTACACAGGTCCAACTTCCTCCTCAAAATCCCCAAAGCGAGGATCTATGTGTCCGTCCTCACTTTGGGCAACACTCTATTTGGTGACTTGTTCACCGAATTAGGCATTTGGCTTGTTGACTTCTTGCAACCCTTACTTTGGTCCACTAGAGCTGCTTAAGGCAATGAGCCCACTCCCCTCTATGTACATCCTTGCCTTTGTAATAGAGGAGTAATAACATTCCCCTGCGTCCCTTTTATTTCCAAACACACACCCAATTCCTGCATTTGTTGGGAATTTCATGGCTAGATGCCACATCGAAGTCACTGCTCATAGTTCTACCAGGATGGGTCCTCCGATCACAGCTTTATATGAAAAAGGGCAATCAACTACTATACAAGTAGTGAGTAATGTCCTGCTCGCAAATGCAGTTCCTGCTGTGACCGAAAGTCTGATCGACCCTGTTAATGCGATTCCTTCACCAGAGAAACCATAGATGGTTTGGTTGCATGGTTCTAGATCTTGGACTGATAACTTCATTCTTTCCAGTGATGATTTTGTAAAGTATATTTACCAAGCTTCCTGTATCCACCAACACTCTCTTCACCATCATGTTGGTGATTTGGACATCCACGACCAGGGGATCTGTGTAGGGGAACCAAACATGTTGTGCGTCAAGGTCAGAGAAGGTTATACAATCCTCCCCTACTTGAGATTTTTCAGGAGTTCACTCCTCGAAGGTAAGCATTTCAATTTCTTGCTCGTGACTTAGGGTCCTAGCATACCCCTCTCTTGCCTTACCACTGTCACCAGCTAAGTGTGGCCTACCACAAATAGTGAGCAAAGTGCTCGCGACCGTGGCTGGTTATAGAGGAGGTGAGCGTTGGCGTACACGTGCCTGCTTGTTGCCTCTGCTAGCTCCATATTAGGGATTATCCCCTGCTCGTATATATCTCCATAGATGTCCTTGTCGTATTGAAAACTCAATCTCATCTTTCAGTCGAATGCATCATGGCCATAGTCATTATGACTGCAAAATGTTGTAGTGTCTTTTTTCACAATGTCATTCCTTATGGGGGCAAGTCGCCTAAAAGGTACGGTGGTGTGGTTGGCCCGGTACACCTCTGCTCAGTTGTCGACCAGAACCGTAAAATTAGTGAATCTTGGTTCATACTTGTTTTGTTTAGGGTGTTTATTATCAGACGTGGATGACTCAATGCTTGCCCGTTTTCCACCATTTTTGTTATTGCTCTTACCACCGTTGTTGGGCTTGCTAGAGCCACTAACAGCTTTAGCTGGCTTTTCTTTTTTGTTCTGATCGGAATTTGGAGATTTTCCTTCTTTGGCGATAGCCTCCTCCAACTTAATATATTTGTCTTCTTGGTCCAAAAACTCTTGGGTTGTTTTGACTCCATTTTTTCGTAAACTACTCCATAGTGAAGATTGGTGTTGTACCCCAGCTGTGATGCCCATCATTTTTCCTACATCTCCAACCTTTTTGGCACGAACAACTGCTCTCATGAACCTCTGAATATACTCTTTGAGAGGTTCTCCTTCCTTTTGTCTTATATGAACCAACTAATTTGCTTTGTTGGATGTATGCGAGAAGCATAAAATTGACTGTAAATCTCCTTAACGAACATTTCCCATGAAGTTATTCTGGCTAGTGGAAATTTAAAATACCATTCCTAAGCCGCATCAGATAAAGTGGCAAGGAAAATTCTGCACCGAGCATCTTCGAATACCTTCTAATATCCATCTGTATCTCAAATTTTTTTACATAAGATACAAGGTCTTCTCTTCCAGAATAGCTGGGCAGCATAGGCATTTTAAACTTACTAGTTATTTCATCCAAGGGAATTATGTTAATCAAAGTAATGCCTTTCCTTTGATCATAGTCTATGTGAGAATTTTTGTTGCTGATTAGTTGTTACACTGCCTGGTTCAACGCATCTATTTGGGCCTGGATAACAATTGATATTACAGGGGCAAGAGCATCTACAACAGGGATATGCTCATCGTACCTTTCCCTTTGGTTGTTCAGCATATCCTTTATGTCTTGATCTCTTCGTCTTTGCTCTGATGCTCCTAGTCGATCGAAGACATTAGGCTGCCTTGGCTGCCCCCTTGCGTTCTGACTTGCTGGTCAATTATTCATTGGTGGAGGGTCTTGCTACCCTAACCATTGCTCATCAGTATGACCAACGTTTCTTCTTTGATTTTTGTTGTATCAAGATTCCCCTTTGTTTTAATCATGCCCTTATTTTAACTACGACCTGTGAGTGCACGACTTGTTGTATGCACTATCACCTTCTCTTCATCCAAAACTACCTTGATAAAATGGAGGAGGTCGCTAGGTCCGAGAAATTATTATGTCATAGGGGATCAATGACTGCAAAACCTAAGTTTGGTCGCCTCATATTTCCTAAGGGATCATTTCCTGGTCCTCTCCTAGGTAGGACCTGTTCATCTGTTACAAGACACCTTGGACATTGGGGACATTTTTCGTCCCTATTCTGTCGAGGTGGTTGTTCGCTAACTCGACCAGACCGAGGAGGCTGACGCTGCTCCTTACGTCTACCAAAATTTTGGGACTGACTTTCAGGTTGGGCAGCTCGGTGTTGTTATGGTTGTTGAGGATTTTGTGGTTGCTCAGGTCGTGGGTTTGAAGGAGATTGTAGATTTTGAGGTGGTTCCGGTTGATTGTTTTGTACAGGTCGAATTCCTTGTGCTAACTGTATAGCCACCTCCAAGGCCACAGTTGCATCTCTTTGATGACGATCCATTTCAGCTTGACTATCATTGAGCTCTCACATTTTTCTGCCAATTTCATTTTGTTGTATGGCCATAGTCTCAGAAACATTATCTTGGTTAGTGATTAGTGTGGCTAACTCATCCTGCAACACCCTCATGGCTGCTTGTAGGATTTCAACATCCAATTCTTTTTTTTCTTCCTCCAATTATATTTGAGGCTCATCCGTAGTCACTCCTAGTGAAGGAGATGGGATATGTGGGTTCTTAGACGTCTGCCTAGCCTGCTGACCCTGTGTTCTCCTAGTAGACTTAGCCATCTTTTCTAAACTTTGATCTTCTTCAGTTCAACTCTCAATGAAAGCACTAAAATGTTGACCCACGAATTTCCCAACGACACTTAGTCAAATAAACGATATGAAATAAATATTAAACTTAAGAATAATCCTCAAAAAATAAATGACACACATATTTATAGTGGTTTGGCCCCGATTGTCAGTAACGAACTACGTCCACTTAGTACTCTTATTAATGTAAATCCTTCAAAACCTGCTATCAGCAAACTAGATTCGAACGAGTTACAAGAATGTGTATAACAACACTCTAATCTTATGAACTCTCTCAAAATAAGGAACTACTATGTAAGGAATAATGAATCATTGGGTCTCTATTTATAGACTCAAGGACGTACAAAGATGGATAATGGGTCTTGCGTAATTAATAATAATAAAATAATATTTAAATAATACACTTTACATTTGAAATAAAAAATATCCTACAAATATCTATACATTTAACTAACTTTAAGTCTAACTGCGTTTCATCGAGCAGCTTTGGTTGCATGTCTTTTGACCAACACCTTTCCTTGCTACTCTACATAACTTCTGCACGTGTCTGATAGCATGTTTCCTTCTCCAGTCTGGTCATGGATCGACTAATCTTTCATAAATTGCTTGTCATGTGCCTTATGTTTATGCCACATCATCATGCTAATTTTTAGGGAAACAGTCGATTATAGAGAGATATACACATTTTCTCCATTTTTGTTATGCAACTTTTCTTTCAGTTTTCTTGCCAAGTTCTTCTAAGTTGATTGATTTCTATAACATAGTTCCGACCATAACATAGTTGACTAGTTCTGACTGTCAGTAGTTTGGCTTTGTCTGTGGGAAGAACAAGTGCCAAATGGTTGCTCTTCCATTCTTTTCGTCAGAGAATCATACCAAGACATCCAAAATGCCTGCAAGGCATAGAGATTCATCTTGGCAAAACCCCACTCAGAGCATCTTCGAGATCGAGAGATCCTCTGCCACTGAAGAAGAGAGATTTTCTAGAAGTGGAGCAGTTCCATGGTGAGGAAGAGGAAGTACCTTCTTCAGCAATACCACCTTATAGTTCCCCTTCAGCACCAATAGCCGCTCCTTCACCTAGGCCGTCAACAACTCCCTGCTCAGGCCAACATGGCCTTGGCCCCTCAACTTGTCGGCCAGAGAGAAACAAATCTTGGATTCCCTTGGCAAGATCAAGCTCTAAAACTTGAATCAATGAAGGAGAGATATATGAGCTATGTCTGAAGAGCCAAAAGTTGGAAGAAATAGTGGAAAAATGTTAGAGGTGCTCAACTGCATAGTGCAAGCAAAATTTGGTGTACCTCTCACCACAGGTGTAGGGGAAATAGAGAAAGAAGGATACAACCTTCCCCATTGAAGGTAGGAGGACTACACTTCCCTACGTTTGGAGCACCATGAAGGTTTCATGCCAACGATGCGATCAAGAAGATGGGAGTGACAACATGGTATGGACGCCTCCGCCTTCAAGAAGACACTGTTGGATGAAAGAGGCGTCCCCAAACAAAGAAAAGGTGGAGTAAAGGGAAAAAATTTCTCCACAACTTCTTCCATGAAAAGGAATAAAACACAAGTTTTGTCCACCATAAACATTTTGAACTCATTAAACAATATGAGGAGGGAGCTAGACACAAAAATTAAGGATCTTAGATTTGGTAATTGGTTTACTATATGCGCAACGGAAAGCACGAGGTGGTGGGCCTAGAGATTTAAAAAAAAAAATTATTTAAACAATCTTTAAAAAATCAGATCCATTAATAGGCAAAACATTAACCAAAGAGAGAGAAAAAGATAAGGATTTACTAGTCGTAGAACATTTAAGAATCCTTGCTATCTTTTAGTAACTCCAACAAACATCCAATCCAAAGCAGCCTTGTGAAAACTCAGACCAAGATCTTCCAAGATGTGTCTCTACACCTCAAGACGTGTGTGGGCACGTAGAGTAATGGTGAGAAAATTTCTGATCCACAAGACGTACTCAACTCATGAGATCTTGGAATATTAGGTCTAAGACAATTTTTAGGGATAGATAAAAATAATACGATATATTTTTCTTTCTTTGAAGGACTTAGAATTATCTAGAATCTTATAGAAACTAATTTCTATCAGATATATTTATAAAAGAATCAATTAAATTCAAAATTCAAATTATAAACCAATTATTAAATTAATAAAAGAAATATCCAAGACCTATTCTTGGACCTAGTCACACGCCAATCATAGTGCTTGCACTGTGATTGGCGTGTAGCATATCCCAATTTCAGTGATTTGTGTCTTAACCACTTATATTTAATTATTATTTAATAATCATTTATTCAAAAATATATAAATGTAATAACTATATCAAATTAATTCAAACCAATTTTGAATCGTCTGAATTATCTTTTTACATTATTTTAATAAATAAAACTAATTAATTCAAAATTAAGTATCTTAATTATTTAAATGCTATTTTCGAAAATCCCTATTTTATTTAAAAAATTATATGAATTAATTTAAAAAATTAATACATTAATGAATTAATTTGTCTCAATTACATATTTGACCTTGAAGAACAAATTTCTTCCAAATATGTCATTTCATGATTTTTTCCAATTTCAACTCTTACCTTGAATAGTATTGATAGAGCCTTCTCGGGGACCTATGGACCTATAATTTCAAGCTCCAATAAATTTAGATTATTAATTAAAACTCTTTCATATAATAATCTTAATTTATTAATCTCAATATTATTCTACAAGAAATATGAATTTGTACTCTTGTAATTATAGACATTTATTTATTGAGTACTTTTAAGTATAAAAGGTGTCCATGTATTTAATCACTACATACAATTCAATTATATTTTAATGCTTCATAATTAAAGTAGGAATTAATTATCGTTTAACCTTTTTTACACGATTTTTCACCAACAATGGATTAAGAAATCCGATAATAGAGATATTAGGCTTTTATAAACCGTAATTGAAAAAATAAAAAATATCACAAGCACTCACACTTTTATGTGGCTTAGTGGATAAAATCAACCTAATCCACGAGACAATATTATTGATATATTTAGGATTCTAGAAGAAATTGTTAATGACAATTTCAGTAGACTTTTAGCATATAGAGAGTCGGTCCCTTTTTCTATTCATTCCCTTTATAACGTTCCAAATTTGCTAATAAGGCTTGATGCCTTGATTAGCGTGCCGGGAGGGCAATAATTGATTTAATTGTATTACTACATGATTAATTGTGATATATGTGTATTATTATGTGATTGCTTGAGTTATATTAAAAATGACTACATATGCATTTTTAGTTGAATTAAATATGCATGTGGGCCCGTTCGTGTTGTTAAGGGCATATTTGTAATTTTTAACCCATTGAGAGTATATATATGTGTGTGTTACAATTGTGATATGACCAAGACCAAAATATTGTGGAGATATATTTGAGATGTGTGATCTGTTGGTTTTTATTGATCAAATCAGAGATTATGCGCAGCGGAACAATAATCAAATTGTCAAATTAATCTCATAAGATTTCTAGATCTACTTCTTCACACTCATATATATATTGAATTAATGACAAGAATAGAAACATTACCTCAGGTCCTTCCTTGCTGCTATCTTTTCGTATGGCTGAATCCTTGAGATCTCACACCAAGATCTTCCAAAATGTTCCCAGTCACACAAAGAACGAGTGTGGGCTCGCTATACAAATAATAGGCAATAACTATTTATCAGATATTCTCAAAGATCTGATAAGGTTTGGACCTAGGTTTTGTGAAGAACAATGACCTTTGTTTTTGTCACTAATCTTTTTCTCTGAGAGAATCCTAGATATTTTTCTATCCCTGAAAACTTACGTTCTGTGAAAACTGATATCCCATATTTAATA
Source organism: Humulus lupulus (assembly GCF_963169125.1). NCBI lineage: Eukaryota > Viridiplantae > Streptophyta > Magnoliopsida > Rosales > Cannabaceae > Humulus > Humulus lupulus. Next base: position 105,372,687 of record NC_084795.1, on the reverse strand, counting down.
ATATCCAATATATTAAAATATTTGTTATTTTAAACAAATTCAAAATAACTGATCAGCTATCAGGTTTTTGTTTAAATAATAATATTTTAATCATATTAAAATATCTCATTATTTATTTAATATTTAAATAACTAAAATTGTGGAATCAAGAGACTCAGTCCTTCTCTTATGCGTGTAGCACAGTTCCTGTGCACTGTGCCACACGTGTACCACATGCATGTGCAGGCATGTGATTTTTCCCAATTTTTATTATTATTTAAATACCAAAAAATCCCAAAAATAAATTAATTCAAAATTAATTATGTTTCTGATAAATCAAATAATTAATTAATTCTTAATTAATTAATTACACATAATTAATCAATAATTATGTTTGATACATAGAAAAATATTTTACTTATCACATAAGTTCTTTTTGCCCATTTTTGTATTTGCCGTTGACAGTGATTGTTTGAGCCATTTCGGGGACCATGGACCTATAACATTAAGCTCCAATAAATTGAAACTAAATAATTAAACTCTTTAATTATAATAGTTAATTTATTAATTATGATATTACTCCACTATAAATTCAGAATTGCACTCTTTATGTTATAGATATACTTTTATAGAAATCTTTTTCTTAAGTCGTCCATTGATATAACCATCTTGCAATAGTTCAACCCTCTAATTAATTAGTTCATAAATTAGAATGGAAGAATTACCATTTAACATTTCTAATTTACTTCTTATTCCTTAAGTGCCATTAATTCACTAGTGAATAATTAATCTATAATCTAATTATAGATTTGAGCTCAAAATCATTCAGTTCCAGAATTAACCCTTAAGGGAACTAATATACGATCCGTTAGGAAAGATTAGATTCCTTATTGTTGATACATGTTCCCAGCCATCCATGATATTAAATCTCCAAAACAAAAGTCATTAGCCTCATTCTTTGAAGAGACCTTAACGAATGAATCAAAAGATTTAATAAACATGAACAGGAGTTCATGAACACTCAGGATTTAGGTTGATCTATAAATGATCATCAGTTATGATATGAATTACAAGTCTTTATTGTTAAATGGTTTTTGGATAAAGACTTTAATTCACATCGGTCCATGTCATATATAATCATATTATATAAAGCACCTTTACCGAGATGTCTTACCACATCAATAATCCGATTCTAGATTATTTGTATCATTACGATACTCAGTAAACCGTACTTACAACTCCAATTAAAGAATTCCATAACTTTAATTTGTTGTTGTTGACTATTTTTATTCATTCATGTGATCTTAATTCTCTCGTACTAATACAAGATCACATCCTCAACAATGAATATGGAATTTTTCTGATATTTACAAAATTATTCAAACAATAATTTAACAATCTAAATATGACAATAATAATAAACCATTGTATTTATTTATTCACAGAAAAAAAAAATGTCTTTACATGCTTTTAGGACACACTCCTAACATGATCCGAGGCAGTCCTAGGGAGCAGATTTGCGGAATAGTCACAATAGGGTCAAATACCCAACTCGGGGTGAGTCTAGGGGTATTTTGGGAACTTGGCGTGTGTTCGGGATTTACCGGGTAACGGGTAGATATTTAGCATTTATTTGAGTATGTGGGAACAATTGAGAATTTATAGGAATACTCGAGGAATTAGTGGGAATGGTGCAAATGACGGATTTACCCTTGGTGGCATTAAAAGGGGCTAGAATTGTTCTAAGGGGTGTTTTCGTCATTTGATGCTCAGGATAGACTTGGTTGAACTTAATGTCATCAAAATACTTAGGAAAGGATTAGAACACCCTCACTCTCTCTCTCTGCTAGGCTCACTCTCCCTCTCTTGGTGGCTTAGAGGGTTTTGGGAAATTTTGAAGGAAAAGTTCAGAATTTGGGGCTTGGAATTGAGGATTTGAAGATGGAAGTGTTGGGGATCTAGCTCAAGGTCAGAATCATCACAGAGGTAAGGTCTAGAACAAGTTTTCTTCATGCATTTCTATGGTTTTTTTTAGTGTTTTGGGGCTTTGAACTCAAGTGATTAAATTTAAGTTGTGATGAGGTTTTGGGTTAAGCTTTTGAGGTTTATGTACTGCTCTAGGTGTAGTGAAAGTATTTTGGGACTCAATTCTAGCCTTAGACCTTGTTTGGATAAACTTTAATGGGATTTAGAAATATGAAAACGCTGGAAATTCTGGGTTCGCTAGGTCGCGCCGCGGAGGTGTTCTTGAGCGCCGCGAGCAGCATGAACTCAAAAGGCTTTGGGGATTCACTGAATCGCCTTAGCGCCGCGACTCTGGGCTAGGAGCGCTACGGCGCATGTCCAAAGAAATTGAGGGCTGGGCTCTCTGACTTGTAGATTGCTTCAACTCTAATTGTGGGGGTGCCGCAGCTCTAATTGATGGCGTCGCAACATGAATAGAGTTTTTAAGCTTGGGAACTCAAACTTAGGGGCTCAAGAAGGATCCTACTACCTAGTTTAGTAGAATTCGAGTCCCTGGAGGCTAGTTTATTATTCCAAAAGGTTTTTAATCGGTTTCGATTATGATGGTTATGTATTATTACATTGTGACTAGGTTTTTTTGCTAAAGCTTAGATTTAAGGATCGTGCTCAGGATCGCCTGGTATTGCCAGCTCGGGACTCAGGTAAAAAAAATGTTTGTGCTCGTAGAGTAGATAATGGCCCCATTATCTATGTATAGTGTTATGTATGAATGTTTTTAGTCATTATTCCATGTTTGTGTCTTTATGACTGATCAATGAAGGCCAGAATCGTCATAGGCTGGGATTGGGGAAGGCCAGTATTGGCAATGGCCGGGATCAGTGAAGGCTGGGATTGGCAAAGGGCAGGGAATGACAACAAGCATGTTGAATGCAGGTCGAACGAAAATAAACATGCTGAATGTAGGCTGCAATGGCATTGCCATCTAGAGTATTGTGATCACCTATTCGGTGAAGACTGTAAACCCGATTCCTAAGAATGCGCTGTGGTCGGCATAGGCCACTATGTGAATAGTCTGAAGTATTTATTTAAAGTTATTCACTTACTAGAATGAATTGTTATATATATGCTATGTGTGTGGAGTTTTCTTGTTGGGACTTGGCTCACGGGTGCTTTATGGTGCATGTAAGGGCAAGGAAAAAGCCGACTAAGCATGAGTTGGAGGGCATGGAGCGATGCGTACATGTTTGGCCTATATGACCGCGACAGTTGGGGTTGTTTTGAGTAACGTGTTAAAAAATATTTCATTTTGTCGCCTAGGTCGACTTTACATGAAATTTTGAGTTGTACATACTTTCTAAACAATATTTTTGGATCCTAATGTAACACTTTTATAATTTAAATGAATTTCCAAATGTTTTCTCTTAGAGTTTCATTAATTTAGTTTTTTATTTAATTTAATCATACTTTTCAGCTAAAACCTCGATTAGGGAGCTAATTGCACATTTTAAAATCACATGGTAACAACTCTAGGGTAGTAGGGCATTACAAATTGGTATCAGAGCATGCCAAGGTTTATGGTTCCTAGAGATTAACTGAACATGTATGCTCGCTGCCAGAGACAAGCTCGACTCAGGGTTGGTCGGTATTAAGTGAATTATATGTTTAGTTTCTTGTCTGAACTGCCTTGTTTGTCTGATTGATATAGATAGAGCATGATGAGTGTATATAATGTTAGGGCATGGCTCCTTTGACTGCTATATGATGTTGCTATGTGTGTATTGAGTTTATTTGATATTTGTTTTTGAATGATTATAGTGGTAGGTGGTTTATTTGGATGTTGTTATTGTGCCTGATGTATGGTGTCATTGATTACATGCATATTGAAGTTATGCCTAAATAATCAACTAGACTCCGTGACAATATGGCCGAAGATAACATCCAGGGTCAAGACCCTCCACTTGCCCCACTGAACTAGCAAAAAAATGTTTGCGAAAATTCAAGCTAGACTTTAGAAAACTAAAGATGAACTCCGAGAGTTGAGGCATCAGGCTCCTCCTTGGGATGTTGGACTACAGGACCCACTGGTTGTGGCACCATTGTCGGCCTAGCCTGTGATGGAGAACAGGCGGGAACCCTTGTATGAAACATTCAAAAAGCAACACCCTCCCACCTTTGAGGGCACTGTGGATAGAGCAGTGGATGAAAATGACTTCTTTTGTCTTCGATTTCATGATGTTGGAAGGGAACGAGAGGGTGGCTTCTGCCAAATACATGTTGAGGGAAGACGCTCGCATCTGGTGGGAAGTTGTCTCAGAGGAAAGATGTGACTGTTATGACTTGGGATGAATTCAGATATGTCTTTAATGAGAAATATTGTAGTTTCCCAGTTCGAGCTACAAAGGTGGATGAGTTTACTAATCTAACCCAGAATAGGACGACTGTCACAGAGTATGCCTTGCAGTTCGACTGGTTGGCTATGTTCGCACCGGATTTGGTACCTACTGACATGGCAAGGAGAGATAGGTTTGTACGGGGATTGAATGTGATGATAGCCCGTGATGCTAAGATAACACTGGATCCGAGGACTACAACTTATGCTCAGGTAGTGGATAAAGCCTTTACAGTTGAGGGGGCTGAAGATCAGATATGGAAGGAAGGAACCACAAGGCGTGATGCTCGGAGGACGGTGCCTTCCTTCACTAGCTCTGGCCGAGGTAGTGGCCCTAGTGAGCAGAAGAGAAAGGGCCTAGATTATTTTGTTCCTTCTGGTCTAGATAGGAGGGCACGGGGTGCCTTTGGTGGCCATCACGGCGGGGGAGAGAACCAGAAGCTTCCAAGAGTGTCCACGGTGCAAGTGACGACTTCTGCGAGAGTGTAGAGTCAGCGCATGCTTCATCTGTGGGAGTGTCATCCACTTGAGGAAGGACTACCCTCAAGCCAGAAAAGAAGAACCAAAGAGGAGTGACAACTTCACTATAGCCAGGGTGTTCACCTTGACCCAGGCCGAGGCTGAGGCTAGTCCCCCAGTCGTGATAGGTCAGATTTCTAGTGCTGGTTCTTCATTTACAGCATTGATTGATTCAGGAGCTACTCATTCGTTTGTATCTGCTAGGGCAATAAACCATTTGTGTAGACCTTGTGATCTGTATGCTAGGATATTTAGGACTTTGTTGCCAACTGGGAAACTAGTAGTCTCTAGGAGGTGCGTTGGAGCATTGGCAGTGGAGATAGATAGTAGGGAGTTGTTTGTGGATCTAATTGAACTAGTGATGGATGACTTTGATATGATCCTTGGGATGGATTGGCTGGCAAAGTATGGGGCCACGATATATTGCAAGCGAAGGATGGTAATTTTTGAGCCGAAAGGAGAGGAACCTTTTGTGTTTGTAGAGGACAGTGAGTGGGCCATGAGTGCCTATGATCTTTGCATTGAAGGCTAGAGACTTATTGCAAGAAGGATGCATGGGATTCCTAGTTAATATAGTTGATACCTCTAGGGTCATTTCAGTTAGACCTGGTGAGACTAGGTTGGTGTGTGAGTTCCCTGATGTATTTCCAGCAGACTTGCCAGGATTGCCACCACACTGAGAGATTGAATTTGTCATAGAGTTGGCACAAGAAGCTGAACCGATATCGAGGACACCTTATAGAATGGCGCCAACAGAGTTAAAGGAATTGAAGATTCAACTGCAGGAATTACTGGAATTAGGATTCATCAGACACATTTTTCACCATGGGGTGCTCCAATGTTGTTCCTCAATAAGAAGGATGGGTCCTTAAGAATGTGCATCAATTACAGAGAACTGAATAAGCTGACTATTAAGAATAAGTATCCACTTCCCAGGATCGACAATTTGTTTGATCAGCTACAAGGGAAGACAATATTTTTTAAGATCAACCTTTGGTCCGACTACCACCAATTAAGAATCAAGAAGGAGGACATACCAAAGACCGTGTTTCCTACGAGGTATGGACATTATGAATTCCTAGTCATGTCATTTGGAATAACCAATGCCCCAGCAGCCTTCATGGACTTGATGAATAGGGTCTTCAGGGATTACTTTGATAAGTTTTTGATCGGGTTCATTGATGATATACTGGTGTACTCCCAATTAGAAACAGAAAACTTGCAACATCTTCAGTCGGTACTACAGAAGCTGAGGGAGCATAGGATATATGCTAAGTTTAGTAAATGTGAGTTTTGGTTACCCCAAGTAACATTTATGGGTGATAAACGAGTTTTAGGCTCGTTTATGGTCCTAGTTAATAGGCTATTTTTCATTAGTTAGGATTGTTTTATTTCAGATTTATGCTCGTTTGTTCTTGTTTCAGGGTTATTAATGTTAAGTGATGCAAATATTGGAAAGGAGCGAAAATGGAATGAAATCGAGACAGATTTGTGACTTTTGGTGGTTCTGTAAGAAGCGCTACAGCGCTACCTTGGGAGCGCCGTAGCGCTAGGAAGAAATCTTGAAGAGGCTCGGCACTGACTTTAGCGCTACAGCGCTACAACATCAGCGCTACAGCGCTTGGACGCAGTTTTCAGGAAGTTAGTTCCTGACTTTAGTGCTACAGCACTACCAAAAGAGCGCTACAGCGCTGGTGCCCAGATTTTCCCCCATTTCGGCTCTGAGTTTAGCGCTACAGCGCTGGTTTCGCGATTTCTGAATAACTGGTTATTTTTTATGGGCAATTCAGTCTTTTCCAGAGGGAACTTTCAGTAGGTTTTTTTTGGAATCATATAGGCGACTGAGAGAAGTAAAAAGGAGATAACGACGGCTGGAGTAAGAACACCATATTGGAGGATTCGTCCCTGGGTTTTTCATCTTTTTTTGTTAATTTTCATGTTTGTAATTGAACTATCATATGGCTAGAATGAATATCATAGGCTAAATTTTCTTTTAGGGATTTTATGTGAATCTTTTGGAAACCCTTGTTATGGTTTAATGCAAAATTGATATTCTTCTTCATCTCTTTCAATTCCTTGCAATCTATGTTAATTGTGCGATTATTGATTGATCACCTCTAATTGCTATTTTTTGAATCAAATTGAAATCTGAAAAGTGAAATTTGATATGCTTTGATTGTTTGGATGCAAATTTAATTTAGAACGAAAGTATCTAGATTATTTGCTTATTTTCTGAGTTGCGTGGCTAATGCCCTCTACATGATTCAACTTACCATAGAAATATAGGAAGTTGTCATTTAGATTGAATTTCATAAGTCTTAACCAGATTATGAATTATTGTTGCAACTTATTCTTGAATAGGGAGAAGGGGATATAGATACTTGCATAAGGAAATAACAGGGTGGAAAAATAGAGGATCATAATTGTCCTAATTGTATTTTCTTTGTTAATTCGTTTAATTTTTCATTGTGCTTCGTTAGTATTTTTCTTAGTTTAAAATCTCTGATAATTGTTTAATCAAATAGAATTAAAGGATTAATTGATTGGTAATTGATAAATCAGTCCTTGAGGATGATACTTGGTTTTTACCATTTTATTACGAACTGCGACTGTGTGCACTTGCACAGCATAAAATATCGCAACAATGGGCCACATTGTGACTAAGGAGGGGATTTTGGTGGATCCAACCAAGATAGAGGCAGTGAGAGATTGGCCAAGGCCGAGCAGTGTACCAGAGGTTAGAAGCTTATTGGGGTTAGCAGGGTACTATTGGAGTTTTGTTGAGGGTTTCTCTGGAATAGCTTGTATAGATAGATGTGAGTATAGTTTCAAGGAGTTGAAGTAGTGATAGATCATCGCTTAAGTATTGAGTATCCCATCAGACAGGGAAAAGTTTGTGGTTAATTGCGATGCTTCAAGGCAGGGTTTGGGTTTTGTACTGATGCAATGTAACGTCCTCCGAATCCAGGACACGGTACACAGTGTACTTTAAATTGTGTCGAACTTGCTAATCTAGTCATTTGGTTTAAAACGTGTAACTATGGTTAATGTCGAGGGTTAGGGTTAAAAAATTTGGTCAGAGGAACCGTTGACTTTTATTTAAAAAGTTTCATACATTCCTGGGGTCACAAAGTATTATAACTAAACTTTTAAAAGGTGTATGTACGTCACAAATTACATCCGACTGACCTAAGTGGCAAAATAGGGCTACAACCCTAGTTCCTTTGAGATATCCTCGGTCGTGGTGGTCGAGCAACCGCATATGTACACGCCGCCACCAAAGCTCTCCAACTCATGGGTGGTCAAGCTTTCCTATTCCCTTACCTGCACCACAAAACACCCGTGAGCCAAGGCTCAACAAGAAAACTTAAGCATGTGCATAAACAGAAAATACAGATTCCCAGATACTTATCTAGCATGTCCAACAGTAATAACATACTTATACAGTCATTTAGTTACAAATAAATGTTCATTAGATAAATTTGGGGCCGCTGCCCTAAATAGTTGACCATTGGGTCAACCTCGTGGCCCTATGCCCTAGATGTGTGACCGTAGAGTCACTTGGGGCTCTCGCCCTTAGCTCTGAGTAACTAGCCATAGACCTAGCCAAACACCTTAGGTTTTCCAATGACCATAGGGCCGGCCAACATAATAGTACATTGCTGATTCCGGCCCAAGCCCTTCGACCAGCACGTAGCGCGCTATTGTTGTCCTTGACTAATAAGTCAAGCCCTGAACCAAGTATTTGAACATCAATACATAAATAGATATGGATAGGCATACCCCAACAAGACGATTACGCATGCATGTTAATCACATAAAACCATCAAGTAACGATGATCATAATAATAATCATATTTATTTGATAAGGCCAAGCCCTAGCCACGCGAACCATGCAAATAGACATGTATCACTTAAGCATGTATAGATTATTCAAGTAGGATTAGTCAAAATGTGAAACGATAACTTAAACATAAACGTTCTCAGGGGCATAAGCCCTAATCATAATTGTTATTAACAGTCGGGCCAAGCCCTGCTCACATATAGCACGTATTGGGTGCAGTTTTCTTACCTAAGGTCCGAGTATAGCATAAAATAAGAAGAGAAATTGAAAGAGTCCAATTCAAGCAAGTTTCAAATTCAAAAGTAAAGAATTGGTAAAACTCTTTCGATCAAATCAAAAGTGTATTACACAGGAATCAACCATTCGTATGATTCTTTGATAGAAAGAAATCCCTCAAAATGGTATGTTGCTAACGACCCTCGAGCACGATCCAAGTTTTGAGCCACTAGCAATAACCTAGCCACAACCATAATATAGGATTTCATCAATAACGAGCAAATAAAGGCTTCTAGAATGATTCCTAGCCTCCGGGGCCTCGAATTCCAGTAAATCGGGTAGTATAATCGATCCCGAGCCCTAAGGAAAAAGTTCTCGTCACTAAAAACTCACCAAGGCCAAAACAGTCCAAGCGGGCCGCAACCTGCCCCTGAGGGTCACGGCGTGCCCCTCAGGTCAGACGCCCTCCTCCTCTGCTAATGGTACATGGGTGGCGACCTTCCCTAGAGGGTCACGGTGCACCTCCCAGACAGAGGCCTCCCAAGGCCTTGGGTTTGGTTGAGTAGCGACCCCTCAAGAACAGAGCCGCGACTTGGCCCTGTGAACAAAATTTTTCCTCATTTTTAACAGCCAAATCAAACTAAAACTATCCCAATTTCACCCCAAAACTATAATTCAACAATTACAACAGATTTAATATCTTCCCAGGAGCAAAACCCAACTAAAACCTAGTTTAAAAACCCACCAAAATACAAAATTCAACTCTTGAGCTATAAAGCTCAAGAACACCTTAAGAACAACTATGATTTCTAACATAATTCAGTTAAACACAGAGATTAAAATGTTACCTCAGCTATGAATGATGATCCGCTAGCCTCAAGCTATCCAAATTCTAATCCCAAGCCTTCTATTCTTTAGTTTGCAGCCACAATCTTCTTAACTCTTCAAATACTAACTGAGAAAGTTGAGAGAGAGGAAGAGTCGGTTCAGTGAAATGTTTGTGTGTTTCTTTATGTTATCCTAAGGCTTAAGTTTATATAAGCTAATGCCGAGGCTCGGGGTACCAAAAACAACCCCGAGGGAAAAATGGTCAAATTCCTCGGTATTCCCTCCTAAACTTACTACCTCCAAATATATCCCCAGTTATTCATTCCCATAACGTGATAACCCAATTTAATGCCAAATACCTAAAACACCCCTTGACTCGCCCAGAGTCAGGTATTGGGTCCTGTTGTGACTTTCCCACTTAATCGTCCCTAGGATTGTCTCGTGCCGAGTAACCCAAATAAACCCACACAATAATGTGGTCTCTCACATATATCACACATATATATATATACAATTATGCCTGTAACGAGCCAAATTATGAAAATTTCCCTTCTAATGAGAAACGGGCCCACATGCATATTTAATACCCATACACATGCATAACTAGTTATATTATCATATAACTTACATAATCACAATCAAATATACCAAATAAACATATAATTTCATATATTTCCATCTTTTCCCCCTAATCAAGTCCCCAAGTGTTATTAGGAAATTTTGGGACGTTACATGCAAGCTGGGAAGGTGATAGCCTACGCGTCTCGACAGTTGAAGGAGTATGAATAGAGGTATCCCACTCATGATCTAGAAATGGTAGTAGTTGTATTTGCACTGAAGGTATGGAGGCACTACCTGTATGGAGAGAAGGGTGAAATATACACCGACCACAAAAGTTTGAAGTATTTCTTTACTGAAAATGATCTGAATATGCACCAAAGGCGTTGGTTGAAGCTAGTGAAGGACTACGATTGCGAGATTTTGTACCATCTAGGAAAGGCCAATGTGGTGGCTGACACATTGAGTCGGAAGGGGCCATGGCAATTGTTCAGTTTAAGACAGATATCAGAAAAGTTAGCTGAAGAGATGATGAGAGCGGGTATTGATTTGGTAGTCAGTTAACTAGCCAATATCACTCTCTAGTCTACGCTGCTTGAGAGGATCAGGAAAGCGCAGAAGGAGGATCAACAGTTGAAGAAACACAGGGAGGATGTATTAGCTGGATTGGCTAGAGACTTTTCTATTTCAGAGGTGGGTATATTGAGGTATAAATGTCGGATTTGCGTTTCGATGGATTTTGGTTTCAGATGATACATTTTGGATGAGTCTCATACCACTCCTTATTCTCTACATTTGGGTATGATGAAGATGTGCTGAGACTTGAAAACTCTGTATTGGTGGCCAGGGATGAAGAAGGACGTAGTGGATTATGTGGCCAAGTGTTTGACTTGTCAACAGGTGAAGGTTGAACATCAGAGGCCAGTAGGGTTGCTGCAGCCTTTAGGGATTCCAGAGTGGAACTGGGAGGATATCACCATGGACTGCGTGGTTGGATTGCTGAGGACAGTGGGGCAACATGATTCAATGTGGTTGATTGTAGATAGGTACACCAAATCAGCCCAATTTTTTCCTGTCAGGACAACTTATACGATGGAGCAATATGCTGAGTTGTATGTGAAGGAGATTGTTCGACTCCATGGGGCTTCGAGGTCGATAGTGTCCGACAAGGACCCTACCTTCAACTCCAAGTTCTTTAAGAGCCTAGAGAAGGCTATGGGGATGCAGTTGTAGTTCATTACCGCCTATCATCCTTAGATGGATGGATAGTCTGAGAGGACGATTGAGATACTAGAGGATATGTTGCGGGCCTGTGTGCTGGAATTTGGGTGATCTTGGAGTAATTATGTCCCTTTGATTGAGTTTTCTTACAATAATAGCTATCATGCAACTATCAGAGTGGCTCTGTATGAAATGTTTTATGGGAGAAAGTTCAGATCACCTATTCATTGGGATGAGACGGGTGAGAGGAAATATTTAGGTCTTGAGGCCGTTCAGAGGACTAACGAGGCAATTGAGAAGATTAGAGCTCGGATGCTCTCTTCCCAGAGTAGACAGAAGAGTTACTCCACTACAAGAAAAAACAGTATTCATAACACTTAAAAACTGCTAACCGGGAGTATTGATAACACTTCTGAAAACGCTAACATAGCCCCTGTTATTAAAAGTCATGTCTTTTCTATAACAGTATTCAAAAGTTATGTTCGATGTTATCTTACACTATTCAATAACACATTTTTAGTTGCTATAATATTCAAATAATAACATTTAGTTAGAGTATTTGGTTATAAATTTGAAGTTTAATCTTATACTTTATGCATAACACTATCCAATTGTTATGAAAATTGTTATATCTGATCATTTTATAACATTTTTAGTTCATTCTATTATATAAATCATAACTTTTTGTGCCAATTATAATATATTAAACAAAACAACCATAATTATTGTAAATTTCCCCAGCAATAACATTTTTTTATTTTGTAGTATGCATTTTTAATTGTTGTAAAAAGCTTTTATTATTGTATTTTGATTAAAAAAATCACAATTGATCACAAGTGTAATATTAAATAGATCCAAAAATCTAAAATATTCAATATATATGATAAACCATGAGTATTTTTACATTTGAAGACAAACTACTTCAAACCATGACACTGTCCACTTCAAAAGTTCTTAGTTCTAACTTGAGTTTGAAAGCATACATAATAAAATTCTATAGTCTTTCACATCTTTTGCTTCAAAAGTAAAAAACAGAAACACAACAAGATACACAAAATGTAAACCATGAAGCTTGCTCCACCCTCCAATTCATCTTCCATTCCATTGTGCACTTGTCTTTGTTGTGAGGTTGATTTGCTTAGCTACACAAGAGTTTAAATAATTAATGCTTAAACTTAGAGTTAATAGTAAACTAAAAGAGTACAAAAAGAAAGAAAGTAATCTTGTTTCAAAGACATCAAATTCCATTCTCCATTGTAACATTCTCCATTCCAAGTAATCTTGTTTCAAAGACATCAAATTCACTTCAGATGACCTTGAAAGAAAATGGTTTAGAAAATGATCTAGCCACTAATTTTGAGAGCTGCGTTCTCTTCCATTACTTTCCGAAGTTTACTACACTTTACTTAAAGTTATATATTCCAAAAAATTCTAGTACTGTTTCATTCACTTATGGTATATTTTGATGAAATAATTTCCTTTTAATGAATAATGACCTAATTACTTGAGTTGAGATTACTAAGCTTCTTGAACTTTGATTTAAAATGTGAACTCTGCTAGAAAACATTCAGGCAAGGGTTACTTTAGTTTTGATAAGAAAATGTGTGTCCCTGTTGATATGGGACATGCCTAACACATCTAATTGCAATTGTATTGTTCTGAGTTGGTGTGGTGGGGCAAGGAAAGAAGGACAAGAAATTGCAAAGAAAAAATGTATTGGAATTTTTTTCTTAAAATCATGACATAGAATCCTTATCATGGTATATTATTTGGTCTCTATCTTGATAAAAATTTGGCACTATTAGTCCCTGAATTATACTACTTATTACAATTTGTTCCTGAAAGTTTCAATCTTTAAGCTTCTATTTTTCTAACAATAAAGTATTTAATAATAACAAAAGTTAAAAAATTTACAAAAAAATGCATGTTCTTCATCTATCAGCATTTAAATGTGTGCAGAAAAATAAATAAATTCTTAATCTGCATAATTCTTGCTATTTTATTCAGTAAAAAAATTCAATTTTGTTAGTGAAAAAGACTTAATTACTAAAATATTAAAATTTTAGGGACTAAACTGCTAAATTGTAATAAGTAGATTATAGTTCAAAGACTAATAGAGACAAATACCCAAAGCAAAATCATTATGGTAAGGTTCAAAGAGATATTACCACTCCTAATCCAAGCATCGTGTAAGTTGTCAAACCAAATCCAACTAGAGAATTTTTTCCAAAAGCGCCCTGTAGATACATGTAAATAGATTGTGACAAATGCTCTACAAATTAAAGTATTTCTAATATGGTACTTCTAAGAGGACGTATAAAGAGAAATCTGTATGTTTCTCAAAAATGAAACTTCTAAAATAATTTCCCAGCTAAATTCATAATACAATTTCAACCTTTATACAGGCCGAGGGAAAAAGCTTGCACTCAAATTAAAGAAATGGTCAACTAATATTTAAAGTGCATAATAATGTGGATATAATCATTGGAATGGTGGTATTTAGATTTATGGGTTATCCTGAAGACGGTTTTGTCAAGAAACTTGCCACTCACTACAATCACAGGGTTCAAAACATGGCTGCACCTAAAATGCAGATTTGGATATTATGATTTTACATCCAAGCTCTAGAATAGCTGTTGATTACAACTAGGCCTCAACCATATGATTCAAGTGGTTGAGGTAGAAGACACAAAGGAGAATATTACCTGCACGGCTCTTCCATCGTCAAGACATCCAACTGGAAGCATATTAAAAGCAGTTGTTGTTAAGCCACACCTGCAAGATGCAAGAATGACGTACTATGAAATGCCTATCGCAAATAGGAATGAATCTAAGGATGGCTCGGGAATGTTACATTACCAGCCAGCAATCATAAGAGGATGAATTGCAACTGTTGCAACATGCATTGCTCTGCACGTTCATAATGGTACAAGTTTAATCATAAATATGATAATAGACAAATAACAGGGACTTTAATTTCAATTACGACATCACCAAAAGATGAAATAAGACTTAGCAGGCTCTCATTAAGATCTCTTTTGAATAATAAATAAACTATTATTTCGGCATAATGAAGATTGAAAAAAAAAACAGGGACATACGCATAACCAAGAGTGGCTCTACTGATCAGCCCAAGAAGTAAAGAACCTTGAAACAGCATGCTTGGAACCTGCACCAGGACTCCCATGGCATCAAGATTAGATGAAAGCAGCAGACCAACAACAAACATTGATAAGGACAATGCAGCACCAGCAAATGGCCCCGCAAGTGATATGTCAACTTGTGTACTCCGATCTGGAAGAATGGATTTAAATTGCACTTATAAATAGCCATGTCAAAATAAATACATCATCAGAGGGTTAAATGTATCCATTGATATTGTATTTGATCAAGTTATTGCATCACATAGGACATGAAAAATATGAACAAGGAAGTAGACGAATTCAAAAAATTTAGGACTCAGAATCTAGAATTTCTATAGAAGATTTACATTGATAGTAGTTAATCTCCAGTTTTGATGATCTATGGAAATGATTAATTTTCTTATGAACAATAAATCTATATTCTAAAAAACCCCTTCCCAAATCCACTTAGTAGACCAAGTACAAAACTAGAACCCCCACCAAAACCCTACAATCTTAGAAAGCAAGAAACCAGACTATTAACTAGGTAGGATTGAACCGTAGAAAATGCAAGTATGTGACAATGATAAATAACAAATTAATAGTGATGCTACATGGTAGGCTTAATATCAGGGTTCTAGTTCCAACACTAACTTCCTCGAATGATGGTGTTAGTGACTTTCGGTAGCTGGGTTGTGTACTCGACCTGTAATGACACCTTAGAACAAATAATAAAACTTATCTAAAACTAAGGAAAAACAATTAAACAAACTGTTATGAACAAAAACAAATTAAGAACAAGAAATTTTGAAACAGGTTCTTCAACACGCAGCAAGAACCAACACTTTCACAACATTTGTGATCTCAAAAGTTTCTCTCTTAACACATAAAATGTCTTTGCTCTTTCTTGTATTCTAATGCTTACAACCTCTCTAATTTTTCTCACTATATCCTCTCCATTAGAAAAAATTCCAACACAAACAAATATATGAATTGATATATTCAAGATGTTTTCTTAATATTAAACTGAAATCTAAAAAAATAAAAGGAAAAGAAAACTCATAGAGACAAACGGCTTCTTCAGCAGCTGGGTTGCTTGGGTTCTTGCTTCAGCAGGGGCGTCAACATGTGTGCTTCAGTGGCTCAATAGAAGAGAGTGATGAGAGACTAAACTGTTTCAGTACGCTTAGTCGTGGTGTTACAGTCAAACTAGAGAGTATAGGCATGTAATGCCCCGAATTTCCTAATAAGGGTTATGACCTTGATTAGGAGGTCGGGAGGGCCATAACTGAATTATGACGCTATTTAATGATCATATGCATGTTTATGTGAATTATATTATTATATGATGATAAATGCATGCATATGCGGGTATTTATAATTATAAGGGCATTTTGGTAATTTGGCCTGTTAAGGGCATATTTGTATATTTGGGTGCATGTTGTAATTTGTAAATGAGATTTCATTATTATGGAGATATATTCGAGCTATTCGGCATGAGATGATCTTATATTATGAGTTAATGGTTTTGTCATAATGGGGTCAATTATTGGGTAATAAGAATGTTTATTTGATGATAAATTGGGAGTATTTGAGGTCAGGAGGAAATTCTGGAAGTTTTGACTATAATGTCCCCAGGGGTGTTTTTGGGACCCCAAGCACTAGGTTTTATTTGAGTTTACTTAAGCTTGAAGTAGCTTGTCAGATAGAACGTACGTTAGAAAACATTTCCTCTCTCTTTCGTTAGCTCATTTTACCGTCCGAAGCCTTTTTGAAGAAATCTTGAGTTCTAGGAGTTGGAATCAAGCAAGGATCAAGGAATATCGATCCTAGGAAAGATTGATTGCTTCTTAACCAAAGGATTCGACGGATAAAAACCCAATCGAAGGTAATCTAAGTTTAAGTTTTGAGTTTTTAGAGTTTCTAAGCTTAGAATTGGATTTTGTGAATCGTTGCGTTTTTGGTTCAATTGAGCTTTGGATTTTGATGGTTTTGGACCATTGGGAAGCTTGGGAACTTTGATTTGATGATTTGGTAATGTTTAGGCATGATTTTGGAGGCTTTGGGATGTTGAAAATCGTGTTTGGGGATGGCTCTGGGTTGGGGGCCGCGTCCTTGTTCTTGGGCACCGCGGCCCTAGCTTGAAGAAGCAGGTGGAGCAGTTTTGTGCTTGCTGGGCCTCATGGCCCTTGGTGTTGGGAACCGCAGCCCTTGCTTTTGGAGTGGCTGGGGGCCACGGCCCAAGGTGCTAGGGTCGCAGCCCTTGAGCAGGGTTGAACCCGTTTGTGCGTTTTGACCCCGAGAACATGGTTTTAGGCCTCGGGATCGTTCCTTCTACCCGGATTAGTGGGGATTGATGTCCCGGAGGCTAGATCTTGGTTTGGGGAACCCTTGATTATCATTTTATTGATGGTGTCCCGTATTTGGTTATGACTAGGTGACTGCTAAAGGACTAAAAGTTGATCGTTCTCAAGGGTCTTTCTTTTATTCATTCTAGCTCGAATTTGAGGTAAGAAAACTGCACCTTGTGTATGTATGACATGCATGGTTATTCTTGATGCATGTTGGATTATATATGTGGCATGCATGGTTATTTTTTAGGCATGTCAAGTGGTTAAATATGATGCATGTGATGCACGAGAAAATTGTGATTAGGGCATGCTATGATTATTGAGTATGAGAATGTTCAGAGCTTGAGCCTCTATGTTTATGCATGGTCCTAATTATACTAGTAATTGTTGAGTAAGCATGCTGAATGCCTTGTATTCGAATATTGGATATATGTGATATGTGTTTGGTGGCATTGCTTACTTGTATATGGCATTGACTAGTCAGGGATACTGACCTAAGAGTCAGAACCGGCATAAGCGTCCTGAACGCAGGGCCGAATGAAGATTAGATCTAATCGATATCAGCATTGAATTGCTCTAAGGCATTAATGCTGGACTGACTCTAAGGTCGATGAACTTATAAGCGTTGGCCTAGTCTAAGACTAGTTACTAGAGCCAGGGCTTAAGGCCCAGGTGACCGTTTGTCACATGGCTAGGGAACGATGTTCCAAGGTTATGACTCTATGGTCATGAGGAAGGTTATGTTGGTGACTAGTCACCATGCACTTATCCTATTTGAACTAATAAAAAGTTCACTTGCCTGTTAAGCCCCGGTGACCCTATCGTCACAAGGCTAAAAGGGGCTATACCCAACTCAGTGGCTTTTGTGACTGTCACCTATTTGTTTGGGCTAAAAGTCCTGAATGATTATTATGATCATTGGTTGATGTGTTATACTCAACATTACGTTTCTATTTGGGGCTAAAAGCCCTGGATGATTATTATGATCATTGGTTGATGTGTTATACTCAACATTACATGGACTCATTTGCTGCTTGACTAGGGCTATACCTGCTAGGCGTGTGCCTTATGATTTGATTACATGTTATAACTGTTCATGAGCATAGTGAGTTTTCTTGTTGGGCTTCGGCTCATGGGTGCTATGTGGTGCAGGTAAAGGAAAAAGAAAGCTGGACCATCCTTGAGTTGAAGAGCTTAGGTGATGATGTGTACATATGCAGCTGCTCGACCACCACGGCTGAGGTTTGAAGAGGAACTAGGGTTAAACCCTGTTTTGTCGCTTAGATCGGCCTGTTGTAAATATTTTCTTGTAGTAGACTCTGAAATTATATTTTGGGATCCCAATGTATATAATAAAGGTTCTAATGAAACGTTACATCTTAACCAAAATTTTTAATCCCTAAACCGCTAATCATACTTAATTACACAATTTTGGCCAAATGACTCGATTAACGAGTTTAGCACTGCTTAAAAGGCATATTGTAACGGTCCTGGAGTTGGGGCGTTACAAGGCATGAGGGAGAGAGAGCTGAGAGGCTGACAAATAAAAAACTTGCAACCTACAAATTTGCACACTTGTACATATATAAATAGTGGAAAAAACTTGTTAGACATATGACAAATAAAAAAAAAAAACATGATCAAAGCTTCTATTCTAGTAAATAGAATATCTGGATAACATAGTATATTATCTACTGCTCTATCTCAAGACAGTTTTTATACTCAATCAAAAGTTGAATGCATGAATTCAACCAAACAGACCATTCTATTATTACAGAAAAATTGCATAGTAAATAAAATGCAGAGCAACCCCATGGCCACAAATGAGGAAAAACTAAACAGAAACCAAATGAGAGACCCAATAAATGGTCAACCCTATGGACAAGGCAAGCCAAAATGACAACCCAAGCAGTAACAAGTTCCTGAAATGCCAGAAAATTAACTAGCAAAGAAATATCAAAATATAAACTAATGTCTTCATTTCATCTGCACAAGATCATTTATGTTATAATTTATGATTATTATTTGGCTAAGTTAGTACATGTCTAAGTTTTAGTTCTTTCTCCACCACCAAAGAACTCATCTGAAGTACAAAACCAAACTTGCAGTTGCAATAAAAAATGGTGGTCCTACAGTAATCATTGCAGAGAGCCTTTGCACCATAGGATGTGCAAACTCCTTAAATGAAATCATCCAGCTAAAGTTTGGATCTGACAATGAAAAAACTCATCACAAAAGTAACACATATATAGACCAAAGCAATTGTTAAAAGTCAAAGCTTCTTTTAATTTATCATGTAACTAGACAAAAAAAAAATTGCTATCAAGTATCTATAACATTGATACCTCCAATGAGAGACCAAGCAATTTCACGATCTACTGCAATCTAAAGTGGTATTTGAAACTTCAATGTGGGGTCTTCATAGTTCCCTTTTTTTTTTCTAATGGAGTTGAATTAGTCTGTATACCATAGCTAATTACAGTAGCATTTAGTTCAGCAAAATGCAAGGCTCCGGGGGTCAGCATAGGATTAGAAAACAGCCACTCACCCAAAAAGGGATGGTATCAAAACCAAGTGACACAATGCCTACAACAATGCATACCCATGTCAAAAGGAAAACTACACCAGCAAACCAGAAAACAACACCAGAAAGTAGTGAGAATAACTCACGACCCCAATCCCGAAATCAAAATATTAAGTTACTCTGACACATAGTGATCGATTACAAGATTCAAACAAATAACCCTTTTAAGATTTTCACCAGAAAACTACATTAGAGTAATGATTCTATTGATCTAGAACTAGAAGAGTATCCTAAAGTAACTGAAAAAATGCTCAATAAAAAAGGTAGACAAAGACAAGTGTTAAAAAGGGTGAACTATCGAGCTAAACCATTGGAAGTCCTAACCATTGTTGGCCTAAGCAAAATAACGACACTCAGTATATATATATATATAAATATGATATAGATACATAGCAATGTAAGGGAGAAATCACCAAAAATCTGAAACTAAAAGTGTAGAAACTTACCCACCCAAAGAAGATGTCAAAAGTTGGTGCTAGTGCATGGGGGTTTATGGAGCAGCAGCAGGTGGGCAAATTTTAGGGAATATAACATCTTTAGTTTCATTTGTTAGGCTTTGGAGAGGAAAGAGGGAAAGAAAAAACCCTAATTTCTGAGAGGAGCACACATTCGGAATTGAAGAGAGAAAGAGGGAAAGGGGAAAGAAGTTCAGATGGAATGAAGGGGTTCTTTCCATAGGCAGGAGACTCCTGGGTTCTTGCTTCAGCTGGAGAGATGCCGTGAGGGAGAATCACGTGAGGGAGAAGAGAGTCGATGGAGTGAGCGTGAAAGAGAGAGCAGAGGAGGCAAGTGGGTTAGATAGAATTTTCATTAGGCGCCATCTATTTCATTTGGCGCCTAAATAGTCTCTGAAAAAAAAAACCGTGTGTTTTTCTTAATTTTCCCATTAATAACGCTTTTTAATATATGTCATTTTTTACTGTAATATATAGTCAAAATTGTTGTAGTGCTCAGACTTGAAACACATGAGTGTAGAGTTTCAAGTCAGTGATCATGTGTTTCTTAGAGTTTCTCCTTTGAGAGGAGTGAAAGGAAAGTTAAGCCCTAGATTTGTTGGTCACTTTGAGATCCTAGAACGAGTTGGAGAGGTGGCATACACATTAGCTATGCCTCCAGCTTTATCAGGGGTTCACAACGTATTTCATGTGCTATGCTCCGAAAGTACATATCAGATTCCACACATGTGATGAGTTATGAAAACCTAGAGTGGGATCAAGATTTTTCTTATGAGAAGAAGCCGGTTCAGATCCTAGACCGAAAGGATAAAGTCTTGCAGAACAAGACCACTACCTTAGTGAAAGTGCTATAAAAAAACAACAAGGTAGAAGAGGCAACTTGGGAGGTTGAGTCGGATATGCGGGATCGATACCCTGAGCTATTCAAGGAAATTTTGAGGACGAAATTTCTATAAGGAGGGGATAGTTGTAATGTCCCAAATTTGCTAATAAGGCTTGGTGCCTTGATTAGTGTGTCAGGAGGGCAATAATTGATTTAATTATATTACTATGTGATTAATTGTGATATACGTGTATTATTATGTGATTGCTTTAGTTATATTAAAAATGACTAGATATGCATTTTTAGGTGAATTAAATAGGCATGTGGGCCCGTTTGTGTTGTTAAGGGCATATTTGTAATTTTTGACCCATTGAGGGTATATGTATGTGTTATGTTTGTGATATGGATAAGACCACATTATTGCTGAGATATATTTGAGATGTGTGATTCGAGGCGGTCTTAGGGAGCAGATTAGCGGAATATTCACAATGGGGTCAAATACCCTGCTTGGGGTGAGCCTAGGGTTATTTTGGGAACTTGGCGTCTGTTCGATATTTACCGGGTAACGGCTAGTTATTTGGGCATGCCGGGATTAATTAGGAATTTATAGGAATACTCGAGGAATTAGCGAGAATGGTGCAAATGATGGATTTGCCCTTGGTAGCATTAAAGGTTCTAGAATTGGTCTAAGGGGCGTTTTGGTCATTTGAGGCTAAGGATAGACTTGGTTGAACTTAATCACATCAGAATACTTAAGTTTTTCGTGTTTATGTACTGCTCTAGGTGTAATGAAAGTGTTTTGGGACTCAATTCTGGCCTCAGAGCATGTTTGAATCGATTTTCAAGGGATTTAGAAATATGAAAACGTTGGAAATTTTGGGTTCGCTGGGTCGTGCTGCGGCTCACATGAACTCAGAAGGCCTTAGGGATTCGCTGAATCGCCTAAGCACTGCAGCTCTGGGCAGGGAGCGCCGCAGCACGTGTCCATAGAAATTGAGGGTTGGGCTCTCTAACTTATAGAGGGTCGCGACTGTAATTGTGAGGGCACCACGGCGAGAATAGAGGTGTTTGGGCAGATTAGGGTTTTAAGCTCGGGATCTCAAACTTAGGGACTCGAGAAGGATCCTACTACCCGGTTTAGTAGAATTCAAGGTCTCGGAGGCTAGTTTATTATTTCAGAAGGTTTTTAATCGATTTAGATTGTGATAGTTATGCACTATTACATTGTGACTAGGTTTTATTGCTAAAGCTCGGATTTAGGGATCTTGCTTGGGATCGCCTGGTATTGCCCCCTCGAGAATTAGGTAAGAAAATTGTTTGTGCCTGTAGAGCAAGGCATGGTCTGATTATCTGTGATTAGTGTTATGTATGAATATTTTTAGTCATTATGCCATGTTTGTGTGTTTATGAATGATTGGCGAAGGCCGAGTTCGACAAAGGTTGGGATAGGTGAAGGCTAGAATCTGTTAGGCGAAAAACAATAGCACTAGGTCTAATTAGAAATAATGTACAAAAAGAAACAAGCAATATTTTGGGTTTTGAAAGAGGATTGTCTCAGTGTATGCATAAAAATTTGAGGATTTTTAGGTACCGCTCTGGGTAGCTTAAGGGTTACGGTTTCTCAAGTGGTTTTGTATTAAACTACTTTCCAAAATGGTATTGGATCTGACACACAGATCACAAAGTAGCAAGGGTTTCCTGAGTTTACAGCACGTGGTCACTGACCGCACATGCGCATACATGTTGGGCTAGGGGAAATCTTAGCTCGTGTATATTTTTGGTCAGATAGAATGATTTCAAACCCTCGGGTTGCAATACCTTTATCACTGAGCAAGGTTTTATCTTAGGTTGCCTCTAACACACCACTTTGTCACCAGGCGAGATAAATCATGGCCCACCAGAAGAAGTCAGTCGCAAGCTCTTCTTCTCAAAGTAAAAGTAAGGGTAAGCATATTGCATCTGAGACCTTATTCCCCACTTCAACGCAGTGGTGGGTAGGGAGATCGTAGTTAACCCCTACACCTTTTTTGAGGCTGAGCGCATCAAATCTTGAATAAAGAATTAGGGCAAGGTGAATAAAATTTTTCTAAGTCACGAGATCGAGTTGGGGTCCGAGTGTCTTATTGTCTGCCCTCCGCTAGAGGGAGACTGAAGCTACACTCTGCTTCAGGACGACTTCAGGGTCTAGAGTGATGAGCAGCTAAAGACAGGTGCATTTCTCCCCTAAGACCAGTTTTCGTTGATTTTTTTACTACGTTGAACTGGCACCATTCCAGCTCCCCCCAAATTTGCACTGACTTTTGGTGGGGCTAAAATATCTATTTTTGAAGCAGGAGTTGGAGGTTCCCACCCCCGCCAACATCATGTACTTCTTTTTCCTCAAAGCCAATCTAGAATAAAAGGGACAGTGTGATGGCCTCTACTACCTCACCAGCTCCCCAGTACGACCTCCATCATTGACCTCCCTAGCCATTCGAATGACTACAAGGAACAATTCTTCATGTCAAATGGGTTCAAGAACTACACCCTTCGATATTTCAACCGCCCTCGTAAATTTATCAGCTCCTCGAACTTTGTACTTGAATTATATTTTCAACCAAGTTTAAACATATTCTTATTGAGTTGTTATTTTGTCTAGCAATATATAAGAGATTGAGGCAGCCAGAGACCTTCTGGGGTCAATACGAGACCAAACTCGAATTCCAGCCAAGGAGAAAAAGTTCCAGATGGTGGTTAATGATGCTACAATTGGCCATCAGATCTTGAGGTCTTCCCCCTGAGCTCCCTCCTCCCCAAGAACTCATCCCTTCCATTGAAGAGGCTAATGAAGAGGAGGAGGTCACGTAGCTGGTGCGAAAAAGAATGGTCTCTGAATATGGACAACATCCTGACCAAGGCTGAGCTGAATCAGGGGTAGCAGCCGGCACCTGCAGCCAAGGTAACTCATATAGAGAATGGACCCAAGTTGCTACCCATTTTAGGCTAGTCTGATTCAACCCAAGGCAGCTCGTGAGTCGACACCTGGTTGATTTGGACCGGAACATGACCCTCCTTCAATGTGTGGATCACTTGGGTGTACGCAATGACCATAACTACCCCTGATGTACTGTAGTGGTAGATAATACCCTTCATTTTAGGTCCACCATTTTTGAGGATATGTGGTACAAGCCTTTTGTCATGGCTTTCCCTTTGTCATGGTGTTTTTACCCCGAGTATTAGGCAGGGCGTGCATGAGTCCAGTTCAGGTGAGGAGCCCGAACCCTGTAGGTCCCAAAATGTAATAATATTAGAGTCCCCCCACTTCCGATAGTCCTAGAGTTAGAAGTTTCACCCAACCCGGTCTGTAATTTAGAACCTATCATTGTAGTTTCCTCCTCTAGTTCGGAGGGTAGGGTTCTTGCTCTATTATTTGCCTTGTATTACCCTGTCTAATCATTTCTTGGATCTGAATTTTCTTCTCCTCCTTTTGCAGACGAAGATATGGACCTGAACTGTGCCTTCAAATCCGGTGGGGCCAGAGCTGGACCCGTCATCAAAAAGGTAAGAACATCAAAGAAAAGCACTTCCAAAGCCGGAGCTATCACTGGATCCCCTACAAAGGATAAAGGTGCCAACTCCACTCAAAAGAACAATAGAAAAAATAGCCACCAACTCAAGTAACTACAGTTACCACTCATGAGGTTCCTCCTCCTTGTCCTCACAAACCTACTTTGGATCCTCAAGTTGTTCATGGCGAGGCCCCATCTGCAGCTCCAAGACATGCAGTCTGTGGACTTACAGCCCTCAGTCCAGGAACTCGAGGTTGCAAGAATCCCGGAAGCACTTTGTGGACCCCTCCAAGACATAGCGACTCACATGATTGGTCATGCCATTCAAGTGAACTTTAAGGACCTAAGGGCAATAGAGGAGCGTTCCCTAGGGGAAGTCTTGGAGTCAGCCTTGGAATGAATCTAACTATGAGTTATCCTCCTCTATTCTTACATTATGTTATTTCCCCCTTTTTATTTTTATTTTCACAAGCTAATCTTGTCATGTATTTATCTTTTTTAGTCTTGTTTAGCTCAAATCTGCGACATCGCCAGAATCCGGGCTCAAAGAGATGCACTCAGGGCCACATCCCAAGACAACGAGTGAATTGCCAAGGAATAGTTCATTGAGGTGAGCCAATGCTGAGATGTAGTCTCAATCATTTAACACATATAATCACATTTATGCCTTTAACGGACCAAAATTACTAATATGCCCTTATAAACAAAAATGGGCCCACATGCATATTTAATACACATAAACATGCATATATATATTCACATCATCATATAAACCATGTCTGACACGTAGTCACACATTAAATCAATTAATCAGACACATATATCCAATTATGCCCTCCTGGCACGCTAATCAAGGCACTAAACCATATTAGTATTTTTTGGACGTTACAATGGCAGTGTAAGTGTTGGCCAATGGCACCATACCTGCATTGGCTTCTTCCTCTGAGAGGCCAACTGAAAGGGATCTTGTCACCACCGAGGCAGAATCCTCTCATATTATGAGGGCTTAACTGCTACCAGCCACATGTTTCCTTTTCTCAGGGTGTTGCCCAGCTTCTCATGCTATTTGTATGATCTCAGTGTCAAAGGCGTAGAACCCATATTTGTGTAGTTGATGGAGCTCCTCAGACATCTGAAACAACATACCAAGAAGTTAGCGCCTTGGCCCGAAGAAAGATGGGTCAAAACAAGAATCCCTAAGACTACTACTTGGGGAGAAGATAAAAGAATTTCAAGAGGCTTGGGATGTCCTTAGGGACAAAAAATTAGCTCAAAATTTTCCAAATTCCGGTTTAATTTTCCAGACGAAAGATGGGCAACATGCCATTTTGACCACTCCTAAAACCAAAATGTGCCTAGAAACACCTATAAAAGGTCAAAGTTGCCCCTCAAATACAACAAAAAGCCCGCTCCTAAGCATGCATCTAAACTCCCAAATTTGCTATATCTGGGAGTTTTCTCACCTAATAGTGTTAACCTATTAGGAATTAGGCCTCACACCTGGTTATATCCATGATTTCCTAGTTGAATTCTAGGTTTTGTTTCTTTGATTTTTCTTAAGTTAGTTCATATTCATAATTTCTTTGAAAATTTGAGCTTTAAAAAGTCGTTGAATAGTCAATTTTCCAAATTCTATGTTTTGAATTTGATCCAAATGTGCTAAATACTTTTAAAGATTCTTCAAGGGTTATATGCCCCCAAGCAATTAGAATTTATGAATATTCTATGTCACTTTTACAAAATGAGCACGTGATATATCACAATAATAAGATAAAAATATTGGTTCTACATTTAAATTACGTCGCAATCAAGTGTTATTAAAACAGAATGGCTTTTATAAATAAGCCTTACATGGAGAATAACTAAAAACATTAAAAATTAGCGAAGTCTTCCTATTGCTAATTGTGCTTTTTAAGATGTAGAGCATTCCAGGTCTGTGGGACCAACTCTCCACTTAACCGAACTAGATTGAAGGTTCCTTCATGTAAGATTTCCACGATCTAGTATTTTCCTTCCCAGTTCGGTCCCAATACACCATCTTTAGGGTCTTTACTTGCCAAAAACACCCTTCGAAGCACTAAGTCACCTAGTCCGATTATGCTTCCTTTTACCTTCGAGTTAATGTAACGAGTAATTTTTTGCTGATAATGGGCGATCCAGAGATGCGTTGACCAAGTCGTGGTTTCGATCTTGAATGAAGGTTTAGTGTCTATGTGATGTCACTAGTGCTTCAATTGGGAGCATAGCCTCACTTCCAAAGGTTAAAGAGAAGGGAATGTGCCCCGTAAAGGTGCGATGTGAGGTCCTATAGGCTCAAAGTACTTAAGGGAGCTATAATCTCCCAAATTCCCTAATGTTTCCTAGTGTAACGACCCAGATTTTCAAGACTCAATAATGCGGAAATATAAATGTTTTCATTTAACAAAATGTCTCAAAAACCCATAGAAAAAAAAACTTTTTAAAAAGTCGTATGGCCATACTTAACATTCAGTTACAAACATGTTTTATAAAGAGTAGAGTGATCCTAGTTTAGGAAAATTACACAACATTTCCAAAAATAAAACGGCTTCCAAAAAGGTCGGCCCACATGTACATTTGCAAGGAAGACTCCAGCGCTCACTACTCTGCCTTGCCCTTGCCCTTACCTACAACATGAAACAACTAGGTAAGCGAAAACGCTTAGTAAGATCAACTTTCAAACAAAGCATGTAGAGAATTAGGGTTCCGGACCCATCCGAACCCTACACAATCAATTTCAAGAACGCTAAAGCGTCCTGGCAAACTTATGGTCATGCCTGATAACCAAGGATAAATTAATTCATAACTAGATAAAAATCCTGCACTCAGAAAAATCCTAGAACAAGCAGATATATTATATCACAACTATATCTTATCAACAATTATATCCCTGAACTCAGAAAATCCCAGAACAAGCAGATATATTATATCACAACTATATCTTATCAACAATTATATCCCTGCACTCAGAAAATCCCAGAGCAAGCAGATATATTATATCACCATATAATTCGAGACCAACGCTCGACAATTTCCAACAATTCAGGCGTAACGCGCCCTCCAACATAATTGCTAATCTGTAAAAGAGAACCGAGTCTCCACACTAAGATCTAGCCAATAAATATTCTCATCAAGGGTAACTATCATGTTACCTAGGGCATCGCTACTTATCCAAGAGTGTAATCCAATTTACACGGTTTTACGGAGACTTCTATGTTAATCAGTGGTGCTGGTGAGCAGTTGCCCCTTGGGTGTTCAGCCTCACTCAATCTTGGAAACCCCTAGTATCTCTAGGCACTCTCACTGAATGGCCAATATTCACGGCTGCTATCCGGGAATAAGTTATCAGAGCACTTGCTCGGATTCTAACCGTCCAATGATTAAGTAAGCATGAGGGCCCCTAGGTCCCATTTATCTTGGCGCCCCTAGGTTTAACCAGCTTATCCTCATCTCATGGCACCCCGTCGCGGTAATGAACTGGACATAAATAAAATCAAGCAGTGTGACGGGGATCAACCGTCTAGGATATGACGAACATCTACCGTTCATATTTTCTAAATCAGCACTCACTAGACTAACGTCTCTAAGCAACTTTCTATGACAGCCTATATATGTGCATGTATCCCTATACTAACATACAAGACAATAATCATTTCATGTTGTAGCCATACAATATAAGTTGACTTACTTGGAGTCCTTAGCGCTCAGCAGGTTTTCACCCTCCAACGTTCAGTCCAGTTACGCTTAGCCAATACTGTAGTTATCCATACAGTATACTCGGATTAATTATGGCACTCATAATTCATTATTATTATTTTGGGCAGTTTGGTCATTTTAATAAAAGTCATTTGTAAGGATTTATAATCCTTATTTGGTTTTAAACCTATTAAGGAAAGTCATACAAAATATTCGAGACTAAACCCTAAGTCTCGGGGAGGCCTATCCTAATGTCTTGATACCTAGGCTCGGGTAGCACAATGGTATTTTCCCACAATCCGCTAAAAATCTTATTCTTTCAAGATATCGCTATTAACCCGCACTTTCGACTAGTCGGTTAAAATATGTAAGATTTTAGCCGGTATTATATCCAGAAAATACTAATAAATTCCTTAATTATTTTTAAAGAAAATAAACTCTTAAATTTTCCTTTTATTTTTCTTAAGGTTTTAATATCTAAAAACCGTTTTAAGAAAATTTCCTAATTTGTCTTAATTAGGAAAACCGTTAAAAATTTCCCATCTTGACTAACAAAATCAATTAATCAATTTTACTTACTAGAAAAATAATTCATTTAATTATTTTCTCAAAATATAGGGTTTTAAACCCTCTTTTAATTTATTAACTATTAATAAATTAAATCTCTTATTTTTAGAAAGAATAAAAACTCTTTAATAAAAATAATTCATTTAAACTCAAAGGGGTAATTTTAGTGAAAATATGATTTCAAGACTTACCAATTTATATCTTGAAATAAGCAAAATTTTACTTTTTACCTTATGTTCCAAAATCTCATTTTTACACTAAGTGTGAAAAGCCTATTTTTTCACATTTTTAACTACATACTTCGTTAGTTCATAACATGAAATGTACTTACCCAATTGTTACCAAAATTTCCCAATTCCATTTTTGTTATGCCATTTAGGTCTTTGTAAAATCTTAGGTCAAAATGAGCATTTTTTATTGGTGAAATCATTTTCTAACAATGAGGTAAAAATGACCTTATTTTCAAGTCTTTTTTTTCTTCCAAACTTTGACAGTTAATAACTTTCAAACCGTTCAATATTTTCTTACCAAATTTTACAGTGGAATAATAGGTTATGCCAGAAATATGTCCACAAAATTTTAGAAAAAATTGGGTTCATTTTCCCTATACAGTGGCTGTCCAAACTTGATTCCGAAAATAAGAATACGAAAAAACAGTTTTTTTACCCAAACTTTGAAATAGCATAACTTACTCATTTCTAAACATTTTTTTAGTGTTTCAAAAGCTCAATTTTATGTACTCAATCTCAATAACATCACAGTACAATTTAATTTTACAAAAACAATATACAGTGGCTGCTTGACCCCTTGGAAGTCACAGCTCAAAACATGTTTTGTTTTAGGGTATCCTACAAAACCCTTGGGGGTTTTGGTTCCCATTTTCAAAAATCAATACACAAGCATCATAAAAATTATTAAACAACTACCATAACCTTATTACATCACCAATAAGAAACTTTAAGCATTAAATATACAAAATAATGCTTAAAACTAAAAACCCTACAACAAAATCATCAAAAGTAAACTTTTTACCTCTTTGGTGTTCTTGCTTAAGGTTTGGACCTTCCTATTAGCTTTGGCTCCTCCAAAACCTTTCAAAAACCCTAACCAAATTCCCCCAACAACATAGTTAATTAGCTATTTGAAACTCTGTGCTTAAAACTTTACAAAAGCCTAGATTGGTGAAGCTTTACCTTAGGGAAAATACTTCCTAGACCAAGACTTAGCCTCCAAGTTTTCCTTGCTGTTTTTGAGGTTGAATATTGAGGGAACACTTTGAGAGGTCTTCAAAAATCAGATGAGTGAATGAGAGAGGGAGAGTGGTCGGTTCTTAGAGTTAGAATTGCTCACAAAACTCTTCAAAATATCACAAAGTACTTGAGTGCTTTTCTACCCACTTGCCCACTTGACTTCTTCATTAAATGGGATTTAATCTTTATAAAATTGGGTTCACACCACTCTAAAATACCACATGGCCGGCCACCCTTTTAAATTTTATCTATGTTTTATATAATTTTTTTTTAAAGGTTAATAAATGTTTCATAAGAAGAAAAGTCCAAATTGGCTTTTGACACCTTTTTCACTCTTATTAAGTTTTAATCACCAAACTTAACATTAATTAATTAAATTAAATGTCTCTCACATTTAATTTAATTAATCACATAATAAAATTTAACCTAAGGTCCATTCATGGAATAAAATTCCCCATTTCGGCAAAATTAGACATTTAACACAAAATGCCTTAAAATTTCCATTTTATTTTAGGTATATTATTTTTGACCAAACTTTAACTTTTATGAATGTATTTTATGCCCAAAATATAATTGCCATGATTTTTCATTTTATTTTCCGAGATTTTTACCCGATCAGGGTTTTTGTGTCGGTCCAGGACCGAAAGTCTTATCTTGACTTTTAAAATCACAAAATTCATATTTTGGCTAGCAATAACTCATGGAATACTTCCAAACAAAATATAATATTATTTAAAATAATATTCTTAACCCGGGGGAAAAATCCCGACCCGAGTCATTTAAAGGTACCCGAAAACGCAGGACGTTACACCTAGTGCCTGGATTATGGGGCTAGGAGTGCCATAATTGATTTAATATGTGATTATATGCATGGTTATGTGAATTATATTATTATATGATGATATTAGCATGCATGTGGGTCCACTTCTTATAAGAAGGGCATTTTCGTAATTTTGACCCGTTGATGACATATTTGTGTGCATAACTACAACAATTTTTCTCAAATATTACATTAAAATATTACATAATTTTAGAAGTGCTATTGATACGGAGACACAGAGAAAAAAAGACACAGGGAAAAAAAATTTAGGCGGCAAATGAAATACTTTTTGCCGCCTGAAATTGACAAAAGAGAACAGCAAATGATATAAAAAACTTATCCCTAATCTCTACCAGTGCATGCCTCTCTCTCTCTCAAATCCCTAATCTCTACCAGCGCATGCCTCTCTCTCTCTCACCATCACATTCAGTCTTTCTCTCATTCGCTCTCCCTTGCTCTTTCTCTCATTCGCTCTCTCACATTCTCTCGGCTTTCTAACCCTCGCGCCGTTGAACCACACCACAACCACACCCCTGCTGAAGCCTCCCTCATGCCGGTACTCATGCAACTGAAGCACACCACGACCATGCCCGTGATGTAGTCGTTGAGTCTCTCGTCCCCCCCTCTCTGTTTATCTCTCCCGCTGGCTTTGAGCAAGAACTGGAGACCTCCGTTTGTCTCTGTGAGGTATAATTTGTTTTTTTTTTCAGATTTCAATTTAATATCAAAAAACCGTTTTGAATATTATCAATATATATATATTTATATATGCTTGTGTTGGAATTATTTCTAAAATCCTGACTTTCATATATATAGGCTCGTTTGTCTCTCGAGAGAGCTGTGTTTGTGAGAACTAGTTTTGTAACCAAGTAATTTTAGTTGTGTTCTCTTAATTTCTCTGTTATTTTTCATTTATGCTTTCATGCTACTTCTTTTGTGTTAAATCTAAATGTTTTAAATCATGGATTTGGAGTAGTTAATCCTCACACTGTTCCTTAGAGTTTAGTTGTTGGGGCCTGTGGGAAATTTTTCATGTTCTGTATGTCATTATCTTTTGTGGCATTTTTGGCTTGTTGGTCTTATTTTTTCTATGTCATACTTTGTATTGTTATGTTTTCTTATTTTGATGAGAATATATATGAAAAATGCCTTGGAATTTTTTCAGCATATGATTACCTTATTTCTATTTGGTTGGAGGTCTATAAATAAGAGTCACCTTTTTATTTTGTATGTGTTGAGAGAAAGTTTTGAGAGCACAACTGTTGTGAAAATGTTGGTTCTTGTGAGTGTTGAAGAACATGTTTGAAGGGTTCTCTTTCTTATTTCATTTATGTGCATACCGGCTGTTTGTTTAGTTGCTTTTCCTTAGTTTGAATGCCTCCATGCACGACTAATATGAAGGGTTAAGTAAGGTATATACTTATTCAAACTATTGGATAGATTGAGATTCTTGACTCACTTTGGAATTAATTCACCTAAAGTAAATGAAACTTTTAGGTAAATGAAGAGTGATTTTAAAATCAATTAATTAATAAATTTATTAACCATATAACTATTGAGTATTCTCTTGCCGGCAACACTTAGTCAATACTTTACTATTTGTATTTGTTAGTGTCTTTAGTTCTGTTAGTATTATTGTTTGGTTTGTTAATATAGACTCTTCCTGTAACTGATTGTAGTTAGTCTCTACCATAGTTAGAATTGCTTGTGTTGGTCATTTTGTAGTTACCTCTCCTTTAGTCCTTTTTGCTGTATTTTTTTTTGGTATGAAGTTAGGATTGTCTAGATTTGATTTATGCATGTTCTATTATCTGATTTTATTAAGCTTTTGTTATAAGTGTGATCTGAAGCTCTACTCTCTTAAAGTTAAACTATGATTATTTGCATATCAGTTTTTGCAATTGTATTTCATTTGCATATTTTAGGTTCTTGATCACAGAAGTGAAAAGAAATGAAATTAGATTTAAATTTTGCATGTTTTGTAAATTTGTTCTTCTATTTTATTACTTATTTTTTTGCCTGAAATACTATGTTTTGCACACTACCTTTATGTCTTTTTTGTAATGATGAAATGGAGATCATTGGCACTCGTCTAATTGAGGATACAACCAAATTGGATTGTGAGAATTTGGCCATTTGATAATTGAAAATTCTCTTCCATATGCAGGCAATTTATAAAATTATTGAAACCTGTTGTTCTCATTTGATAATGCCAAAGTGCTTATCTCCAATTACTCAACATGGTATGTACTCAACTCAGTTTTTTTGAGTTTTTTATTTTGTTTCTTAGCCATTGAGTGGATATAATATATGGCTTTATTGTATTCTAGTTTCTTGCTTGACCTTTCATTTTCTTGAGTTCTTTGATTCCTTCCAGCTTTTCCTCTATTCTGAAGTTGTTTTTGAACTAAGAGAGATGAGTAGGTGTTTAGCAACTTTATTTTATAATTTAATTTATATTAATAACAAGGAGGGAAGGAATCGATTGAGCGTTTCTGTGGCTGCCTAGTAATAATTTTACAGAACATGTCTATATCTATATGCATATTTATATTAGTTAGGCTTCTTTGTTTGATGCTTTTGATAATTAATATGGTTTTTTTTAAGAGTTACTATAAGCACTTATCAATGTTTTGGTAAAAGATGAAAGCATCTTTAGAATGGGTCCATTATTAAGAGTTGATCATTTATGCGCTAATTTCATCTAATATAAATATTCAACTGATTGCTTTTTGACACAATGGTAATATAATATTTTGTATTGATTGCTTCAATGTTTTTAGCCAGGTCTTAATGAGAAATTAAAATGCATAAAGCAACATTCAATGTTGGAAGTTTCTTTGATTAATATTCAGGTTCAAGGTATTTGAGCTTTCTTACATGGGTTTCTTTATTTATGTATATATTAATCAACTAATGCCTTAAGGTCTTTCTAAGCAGTTGGAAAGAGCAACAATAGAAATAGAAAACTAATTCAGAATACAGAGCATAAAAAACAACGAGATGCACATAAAACAGAAAGGAAAAAATGGCAACAGGTCTTCACACGTGATTATATTTTATCTAATTTACTTTGGAGTTTTATCTTCATATATAGCTATTTGTTGATTTGTTTATTAATTCTTCTATTAACTTTCATTCAATTTTTGGTCTCTTATTTATAGGTTAGGAAATCAATCAAAGAGACTGCCTTAATTCTCTCTAATGATGATGTTGATGGTGGCAGGGCTTGGCAAGGCGAGGTGTAGGCTCGATGGTACGTATCTCTTCTAACCAGTGATCAAGCTTGGCATTTTTTTAAGGTGCAACATGTTGGCATAATCCTTTTTGTTGCTATCATGACTAAACAAGGCATGATTCTATAGCTTGATTTCTTATAAGTTTTCACCATGTCATTTTAACTACTGATAGCAAAAAAAAAAATCTTGCAATTTTAGATACCATGGTATTGAAATTGATATTTTTTTATTACTTTTGTCTACTTTTGAAATGGCATGTTGCTTGCAAAAACTTAGGAGTGACAGGCTTGTCTAGTTTAATCAATGGTGGCCCCCTATTTTTTAGCTTGTGATGTTTAAATGATGAGTATTTCTATCTGTTATGGTGTATTCAATATTTTCATCTATTTTCTGTTAATTTTGTTTGCTTGTAGGGTCTACTTTTGTTTACAAAAAGTAACTTTTTTTCTTTGGTTGTCTTTCCAAATATAAATTCCCATTAGGACATTGCATATTATATAAAGGCAGATGCATAGAACTTTTAAAGAGCAGTTACTATGAATTAAGTGTGGTGCGATTATTATTTGGTTGTTATGCTAGTCACTTGTCCCTCCTTAGTGACTCTCATTGTCTATTTTTCCATTTCTGTCCTATTTTTTCTTAAGTTTTCTTAGTTCTGTTTCTGCTCTGATGTTGTTCTATTTTGATGTATTTATTTCATGTATAGGTATTATATATATACAAGGATATATGTACATTTTTATGTGGATATGTTTGAGCTATTCAGCATGAGACGATCCTAGGAAGCAAGTTAGCGGTATTGTCATAACGGGGTCAATTACCGGGATATTGGGTAATGAGAATGATTATTTGATGATATATTGGGAGTTAGTTAGATCATGAGGAAATTCTGGGAATTTTGACTATTTTACCCTCGGGGGCATTTTGGGGACCCCGAGCATTGGCATTGACTTGAGGTTACTCAAGCTTGAAGTAACCTGTCAGAAAAAACACTTACTCTCTTTCTCCCATTATCATTTTTTACCGTTCGTCGCATTTTCAAAGGGAACTTGAGTTTTATGACTCAGATTCAAGCAAGGATCGAGTTATAGTGATTTTAGGGAAGAATAGAAGCTTTTAGCCAGAGGATTTAGCTGGGAAACAACTCAATCAGAGGTAATACAAGCTTTAAGTTTTGAGTTTATAAACTTTGAATTGATTTTATGTGTTGATGAGTTTTTGAGTTGTTTGAGCCTCTCGTTTTGATGGTTTTGGACAATTGGGATGTTTGGGAACTTTGTTTATGGGATTTAGGCATGTTTTGGTAGGTTTATGGAAGATTTTTAAATTAGAAAAAAATGAAGGTTTTAGCTGGGTTCTAGATTGGGTCGCGGTCCTGTTCTTGGGCGTCGCGTCCTAAGCTTAAGGGCCCACATGCGCCTGGTAGGCGGGCCGCGGTGCTTGGTAGGTGGGCGACGGTGCGACGTGCATGTAGAATGGGGTAGGGGCCTCTGTCTGGAGGTGGGCCATGGCTCAGGGGTGTGGGGTCGCAACACTTAAGGGTAGTTTTGGCCAAGTTTGTGTTTTAATCTTGGGAACTCAAACCTAAGGCCTCGGGGTCGATTCTACAACCCGGTTTAATAGGATTCGAGGTCCCGGGGCTAGGACTTGGTTCGGGAATATTTTATTACTCATTTTATTGATGGGATTTCATATTTGGTGATGATTAGGTGACCGCTAAGGGCCTAAGGACAAGATCGTTCTCAAGGGTCGTTCTTAACTCATTTCATGCTCAAGTCTGAGGTATGAAAACTACACCCATTATGTGACATACATGATTATTGATGAGGCATGTTGAGTGCTCTATATATGGACATGGGTGTTCGGGTTTTATGCCCTAATTAAAACCCAATATCTTTGTAATCTCATTTATTATCAATAAAAGAATAGAAATCATTTTTTGACTTGGTTAATCACTTTGCTCACATGTTTTATTTTCATGATCATTTGTTTAATATAAACTTCTATTAAATCTTGAGCATATAGCTAATCATATTTATAGTGACGTAATCACATTGGAATATAAATATGATTATATGTTCAAAATAAGTTAGTCCTAAGATTAGTCAATGCACAGATTTCCACTAACTTGCTAATCTACGATATGATCTTCTTACACGTTGCAGTGTTATGTTCTTTCCAGAACATTAGCAAAGTAGATAATATCGGATGTATTTGTTACATCAGACTGAACCGATATTGACAGCAGATAGGATAAGTAAACATACCGTTATTATCTATTCTATTCATATCATATAGTTGACCATAGGTCAATTCAATCTCAATTCTTAGTGGTTAGTATTCTAACTGATTGTATTATTTGAGTTCTTTGACTTGTTCGTTACCAGCTTACCCTACAAACTAGCCCATACTTACATCTTGATAACTCAGTAGTATAATTGAGTGGGAGTGTTAATCATAGATATGAACATCTATAGCTTTTGATGAAGAAATGAAACGATTGTTTCCTTTTAGTTTGGTTCAAGGTGCTAAATGATAGAGATCTCATTTCAGTAATTAATATTAGTTTACTGAAATATCATTTACAAGGAACTAAGTGTTTTAATGATAAAATACAATGAGGGGTAAAATAGTATTTTAGTCCCAACTCATTGTAGACCGTCTATAGAGGATTGAGTGACAATTATTATTGTATCAATGGATAACTAATTACATATCTATATTGGTTATAGATCGTTCTATGAATTCAAGAGTGCAATTCTGAGTCTTTAGTGGAGTCACGAGGAATTAATAAGTTAGTAAATTTATTTGTTAGATTTATGATAACTTATTGGAGCTTGATTTCATAGGCCCATGGTCCCCACTGTACCTTGGATAAATACATCTAGGTAGTCTCAATTAATTGATTTAATTAACAAAGTTGACTAGGTCAATTTTGGATAGTTTCACAGAGTTATACAATTTAAAGAATAAAAGAGAAATTAGGGCAGATTTATTAATTAAGATAAATTGGTATCTAAATTAGTAAATAAGTTTAAATAAAGGCTAAAATTATAAATAATTAATTTGATACATGATTTAAATAATTATTTAATTAATTATATCAATAGAAAATAATAGAGGCATTGATTTTATGTCCAACAGGTTTATAATTAAATGGGAAATTTCACGGGCCTAAAGCCGGTTGTTAATTGGCTATTATTTTATTGATTTTTTAATTAAATAAAAGACCTAATTGAGTTTATAAAAGGAATGTTAAGAGAGAGTTGAAAACATAAGTCAAAACACAAGTTCAGATTTCTGAAACACAAGTTTCTGATAGGTTTTAGATTCTCTCTAAACATAAGTCATTTTCTAAGCCTTATTGTTCTTTTCCCTTCTTCTCTCTGTATCTAGCTCATGTGTTGAGAATTTCTCACTCTAGTCTAGGTGATTCCAATGATATTTTGGAAGGCTGTGAAGAAAATTGAAGATCGGTTCAGTTTCTTGGTAATACTATGCGACAGAAAGGATACAAGGGTTAGAGAAACTTAAGGAATGACTCTATTACTCTGCTGCGCTGGTCGTATGGAATTGACTTATGAGTCAAGAGCGGCAATAGCGTATCCGAAATGATTAGATCTAGTCAACATGAGCATTAAATTCTTGACTGATCTACTAGTTGAATAAAACTAAAGCACTTGGCTAGTCTAAGGGTAGTTACTTAGAGCCAAGGCTAAAAGGCTCAGGTGACTTGATAGTCACATGGCTTAGGGTCCAGAACCACAGAAAGACTTATTAGTCATCTATTTAGGGCGCAGGACCCCATGATGCCTCATTATTCATCTATTCAGGGCGTAGGACCTCAAGATGTCTCATTAGTCATCTTTTCTTGGCATGGGACCCCAGAAAGGGTTAATAGTCATCTATCCAAGGCGCAGGACCCCAGATTGACTTACTAATAATCATCTGATTAGGGTTGCGGCCCTAGAATGATTCCATGATCATTTATTAATACTTGTATACATGTAGTAATAAGTTTTCTTGCCGAGCCTTGGCTGACGGGTGCAATGTGGTGCAGGTAAAGGGAAAGAGAAGCTTACCCAACCTTGAGTGGAGAGCTTAGGTGGCGAGGTGTACATATGCGGCCGCTTGACCATCACGACCAAGGTGTTTCTCAGGGGAACTAGGGTTTAACCCTATATTTGCAGCTTAGGTCAACATATTCTAACTTTTGAATTGTAATTACCATTTTGGATGGTAAACAACTTTGTAAACACTTTTATGGGATCCCATGTATAGTTTAATGTTTTTTTTAGTAAAATATATCCATTCCTTTTTACCGAGATTTTCACCCTGGCCCATTAATAACACTTGGATGCATGTTTATGGTTTAATGACTCGTTTAGCGTGTTAAGCACTATTTAAAGTACACAATGTGACGATCTTGGCTAACCAGGGCATTACAGGAGCTGCTCGGGCCATTAGTCATTTCTTTAAACTCTCATTTAGGATTTTATTTACAGACTTGACCTGCCCTTTAGCATGTGGATTTGCCACTGAAGAGAAACTCTTGGTTATGTCATACTTTTCATAAAAGTTTGTGAAAAGATTACTATCGAATTGAGTTCTATTGTCAGATACGATTTTCTTTGAGAACCCAAAATGACCTATGATGTTCTTCATGATGAAATCCAGGACTCTCTTCGAGGTTATTGTTGCCAGAGGCTCGAACTCGACCCACTTTGTAAAGTAGTCTATGGCGACAACTACATAGCGAACTCCTCATTTTCCAATTGGTAATGAACCAATTAGGTCGATCCCCCATATTGCAAATGGCCAGGGCGATGAAATCATTGTTAGGTCCATGGGAGATGCTTGAGCAACTATGGAAAAGTTTTGGCACTTATCGCATCTCTGTACGTATGAGGCCGAATCCTTTTTGAGCATAGGCCAAAAATAGCCATGCCTCAGTATCTTTAGAGCCAGGTTTTTCAACACAACGTGGTCATCCTTCATGTATCTCATGTAGGATAGTCTATGCCTCCTCGGGTAGGACACACCACAAGAGTTTCATCGAATGCCCTTGTCAGTATAGAATTCCCTCATCCATAACATACAGTGGGACTTGATATAACGATTTTCTTACGTCATTCCTATCTTTTGGTAGTTTACTTGTCCTGAGATATTCCACTGTGGGGGTTATCCAAGTCAGTTTTGTATCAATCACTCTAACCTCAACTGGTACCTTCATTATGCTTGGTTGTTCATGTTTAATGTATCTACTTCTTTGGTGGTGGAAAGTCGGGCTAAAGTATCTACATTTAAATTATTCTGGCAGGGTACCTACGCAATGGAGCATAACTCAAACTCGGACAACTCATCTTTAACCATAGCTAGATAAGCCGCCATTTTGATACCTAGAGGATGATACTCCCGCATTATCTGATTAACCACGAGTTGAGAATCACTATAACATTGGATTGCCTTTTGTTGACACGGTTCTTCGCCAACAGATAATTATACGAATAAACAGGATGGATTAGTGCTAATTAGTGAACCGTAATGTGAAAATAACTTAATTCTAGACTGAAGAAAATAGCAACGTGGGAAGGTGATCACCCCTTTCCTTTTAGGTGGTTCAAAGGTTAAAATCCCTCTAGTCCACCAGTCGATATTATTGATATCTCTTGGTTAATCCTTACAGAGTACTTCTTTACAACCAATGTGCCAACCCCTTGTAATGCCCAGGGTCTTGGTATTTATAGGGAGAGGATACCTGGGTTGGCAAGGGGATCATCCCGTGACCTCTTTACCCTTCACGTCATCTCTGTGACACTGATGATTAATTCCTAAAACATGACAGTGAAGTGTGGTCTAATCAATAGGTAAGGAGGGATAATGGGCCGCATGGCCCAAACCAGGTGTGGGATGTCTGAATACGCACGTTTATGCTACGTGTCTGAGAATTCAGGAATGGAATAGACACGTGATGTCTGATATATGCACGTTTACATTGTGTGGTTGTCTTTACAAGGATTTGGGTGTCAGATCTATGCTGCATCACGAGCTTGATGTAGCGCCAGCTCGTCATATCCATACTGCTGATCTGCTCCCTTCGAGTGAACTACTAACTCTCTAATCAGCTCGGGCTGGACAGGTGGAAACCCGTAATAACAGCTCCAGGTGGATGATTTACACGTGGCGGATCGAATTAGGCCCTTTTCCAGCTCGCCGATGGCTCGCGGATATTTAGGGTGTACACCTTTGCTTTACGTTCTTTTGCCACCCTTATTTCTGCCAATGGAGATTCATACCCTGCTTCATTATTGGATGCTTCGAATCTGAACCTGAGGGCTGTATTGAATCGATGTCCCTCAGTGAGATCAAAATTATCCCAGCTCCAGATCAGTTTTTGTTAGATGATCCATCAAGGAAGAGTTTCCACAACTCTTGCACTGATTCTCTCATTGGCTCATCCTGAAAACCTATGCATTCCACCACAAAATCAGCAAGCAAATGACTATTGATTGTTGTGCATGGCTTATATGATATCTCAAACTGACTGAGATCAATGGCCTTCTAAAGCAAATGTCCCAATGTATCAGGTTTTTGCAAGACCTGTCTTAAACGTAGATCGGTTAAGACATGGATGGTGTGGGACTAGAAATATGGATTGAGTTTTCTTGAGGCTAAGTTTCAGCAAAACGCGAGTTTTTCTATTAAATGATATATGGACTTGGCTCCCAGAAGCCTTTAACTCACGTAGTACACTAGTTTTTGTGCTCTATTTTCTTCTCGAACTAACACTGCGCTGACCACATTTTCTGTCACATCTAGGTATAAGAGCAAGCATTCTCCATCTATCGGTTTTTATAGTATGCGGGGTTCAGCCAAGTGAGTTTTTAGATTCATAAATGCCTGCTTGCATTCTTCGGTCCGCTCAAACTTTTTGTTTCCTCTGAGCATGTTGTAGAATGAGAGGCACTTGTCAGTTGATTTTGAAATGAAGAAGTTTAGGGCACCACTGTCCCAGTTAGACTTTGTATCTCTTTACGCGACCTAGGCGAAGGTATTTCTAATAACGACCTGATATTCTCTAGGTTCGCCTCTATCCCCCTTGTGTTGACTATGAAGCCCAAAAAATTTCCTGACGAAACCCCAAAGGTGCACTTCTGAGGGTTTGATTCATGTCATATTTCCTTACCACGCCAAAACATTCTTCCAGGTCAGATACATGGTTACTGGCAGTCTTTGATTTAACAAGAATATCATCGACATACACTTCCATATTTTTCCCGATCTGGTAATTGAACATTTTGTTGACTAGTCATTGGTACGTTGCACCAACATTCTTTAGCTGAAATGGCATAACCTTGTAGTTGTATACGTTATGCTCAATCATGAAGCTAGTGTGCTCTTGGTCTACAACATTCATCGCAATCTGGTTATATCTAGAATATGCATCCATGAAGGACATGAGCTCGTGACCGGCTATTGTGTCCACCAACTGATCGATTTGAGGTAGTGGAAAACAAACCTTAGGATAGGCCTTATTAAGGTTGGAGAAGTCAATGCAAGTTCTTTACTTTCCATTGGGCTTTGTGATCAAAACAAGGTTAGAAATCCAGGTCAGATATTTTTCTTCCCTTATGAATCCACACTTAAGTGAGCGAGCTACTTCTTCTTCTAAAGCTTCTGATTGCTCCTACCCGAAAAGGCTTCGGTTCTGTACCTTTCCAGTCACATTTCTATCCAGATTCAGAGT
This sequence comes from Humulus lupulus, assembly GCF_963169125.1. Taxonomy (NCBI): domain Eukaryota; kingdom Viridiplantae; phylum Streptophyta; class Magnoliopsida; order Rosales; family Cannabaceae; genus Humulus; species Humulus lupulus. The sequence goes on along the minus strand of NC_084795.1, from coordinate 105,330,948 downwards.
GTGCATTATAACATTCAGATTGATTCCCACCATATTTCATATTACCAAGAGAAGACATCTAGGTTATTTCTCAAAATCTCAACCAACTCGTTCCTTTCAGTTCACCCTTGAAGGTACTTGTGGGTCGATATTGATTTCCTCAAGCTCCTACAATGCTTTGAGCTCAGACCTGTCTTCCACTAATCTTGGGTCAATGTCATCCTGTTGGGGGACCTCGTCTTCTCCTTCCTGAGGTTCTTCCCCCGCACCTCCCCATGAGCAGTTTCCATTACCCGAGGCTCCTCATCCCCCTCAATGATGACCATTGCTTGCTGCCCGGGTTGTGATTTTCCCCTTAGAGCAATGCTATAGCATTTTCTGGCAGCGAGTAGATCTCCTCTTAAAGTACACATATCTGAGGTCGAGGGGAACTTCATTGCTAGATGTCGAATTGAGGTTTTAGCCTCAAAAGTCATCAGTGCGGGTTGTCCCGAAATTGCGTTGTATGTAGTTGGACAATCGATTACGACAAACTTAAGCATCTTAACAACAACTCACACATCATCTCTTAGCGTCAGTATGATTTCGATCATCCCTATGGCTATTGTTCCTTCTTTTTTGAATCTGTATAAGGTCATCAAGGTCCCCTTAAGATTGGGTACAGACAACCCCATATTTTCTTGGGTGGACCTGAATAGCATGTTTATAGAGCTCCCATTATCAATCAATATCCTATAAACTCTTAGATTTGCAAGCTGAGCTGTTATCACCAATGGATCATTATGCGGGAACCGGACATGGCTAGTGTCCTCTTCCATAAAATGACTGGTTATTTCTCCAACTGTTATTATTTTCATAACCTTTGCTCCGTAATGAAATATGTGCCATTGTGGGTTTTTAGCTCTTGTATGTACCTTTTCTGGGCTCCAATACTCGTGCCCACCAGGTGATGTCTTCCGGCGATAGTGGTTATATCCCCCCTTCTATTGGAGGGGGGACGATTTGTTTCCCTGATCTAGTTGAGCCCAGGGTTGATAGACCAGATTTTCCGTAGCTTGATGAATATTTTTTCCAGCTGGCTGATTGGGAAATACTCAGTTTCAGGCATATTGGGCTAACGATCCAGCTCGGATGAGAGTCTTGATCTCATTCTTCAGCTGACGACAATCATCAGTATTATGGCTGAATTTTTTGTGATATCAACAAAATTTGGCGTGGTCTCTTTCTGCCCTCTGGAGCCTCAAGAGCTTTGGTTTTTTCCATGGAAGGCGATTAGAATTTTCCAGGAAGATACATTCTTGCGCATCTGTCAGGTCGGTATAGGCGGTGTAGACGGACTTGTATTTTTCACCACGCATATTCTTTTTGGTTCCATTCTGGTCGCCCTCATCAGTCCCTTTCTGCTTATTGATCCACGTCTGGTTATTCTAGGTAGCAGGTTGAGCCGTAGCTGCAACATCTTTCACCAATCTAGCACGGGCCAAGTTCAGAGTTTCTAGAAGGCGATCTAGCCATCCTGCATCTTGAACTAGATGGTTGGCGCAAGAGGTGATCTGGAGACTATCTGGTTGTCGTAAGCTATCAAGTTTTACTCAAGCTGCACACTCCAGAGTTAGCTAGATGTTCTATATGCATGCTTTCTTCATGTGCTTGTCTGCCAGCTATACCTCGTGCTGAGTAATTCAACTCATATTTATTTTGGGATACAATAAACCTCTTTAAATATATCTTATTTCCTCAAATTACAATTAACTTTACTAGTGAAGGTTATTTCAAAAACTGATTTATGAATTTGAGCTCAATAACCTTTCACTTCCAAAAGCCAACCCTTAAGAGAACCATTATTCAATTTCTCTCAAAAAGGTATAAATTCCATATATGTATATTATCTTCCCAGGCATTTACATCAACTAGTTCCCAAAATAAATGTTTTCAGCTTGATCATTTGACAAACCATAACGAGTCAATCAAAGAACTCATATGACATAAACAGGAGTTCATAATTACTTCAGGATTAAGATCAATTTGTATATGATCATCTTATTTATATGTTAAATTAATACTTTTAACTAAACGATATTATTAAGTATTAATAACATATCGGGTCCCGTTCATGTATAACCACTTTATACAAAGTATCTCCACTAAGATGTCCTACTACATCAGTAATCTGGATCTAGATTACATGTATTCATAATACTAGTGAATTGTACTTACAGTATTTAATCCAAAGATTCCATATAACTTTGTTCCCTACAATGTTAATCCTCTCGTACCAATACAAGATTGTAGTCAAAATAACAAATCTGGAAATTTTCAGATATTCATATTATATTATTCTAATAACAATAAATATATGAAAAAAAATTATTTCAATTATTTATTTCATAAAACATTGTTCAACACATATACTTTATAGGGCACTAATCCCAAAACTTAGAAACAAGATAGCAGTCGCGCCAGGTGGATAGCTAGGTGACAATGACTTTGATGAGGAATCTCCACTTTCAAGATATATCAAAGTAGAACCTTTGCCATGTCAATTCAAAGAATGACACATGACACCTTAGGAAAGTATAAAATACCCAAAATATCACTTGGACGCCTTCAATTACTTGATGGGATTGAAGGGAATCTGCTGCAAGGCTAGATGCCAATGTTTTGCAGTCACCCTAAGAGAAGTCGCCTATAAGTTGTTCTAAGAGCTAGGCCTAGGGAGAATTTCCTGATGGAGGCAACTCAGAGAAATTCCTTTGGAAACACCGTGCATTCCACGAATACATGGCACCCACCACGACCCTCGCCAATGTAAAACAGGGTGAAAATGAAAGTAGAAAAAGTACATTCAGCGCGTCAATGCATAGGTAGCTAAAGAGGGAAAGTTCCCTAAGGATGAGCTAAAAATGGCCATCACTGCATGGATACATTCAAAGAGCAAAATATGGGATAGCATGCGCAAGAGAGATATAGAGGACCTAGGCGACTTCTATGAAAGGGCTCTAAAGTACATCAGAGTGGAAGATGGCCATGACCTCTTTATGATAGGAAGACTAGAGCCTTGCTTTAAGCCACCTTCCATAAACACCCACGAATACTCTAGGAAATTATAGAACACTTTTACATCCTTCTAGAAAGATTCATCAAGCTATGAAAGCTTGTGATGTCAACAGTCATGAAGGGGAAGTGATCTACAAACTAATCCAAACAATTCCCACCAACATGCGCACCTAGAAGGGGATGTCTAGTAAGATTTTATGTTTGATATAATGAATCAAAGAGGTTACCCCAGTTAGCCTCCTGCTATTATAATAAAGAATCCCCATCTGGCTTAGGATGTGTGAAGTCAAAGAGGTCACCTTTGTAGACCTCATGACAAAATGGGGGCATTGTCCATACATGTCCACGAACTTTACTCATCATCAATGTAATATCAAGCATCTATCTAGTTGACCGTGTTCCATATATTGAAAGCATTTAGTTCACTCATAGCATTCATTGTCAATCAAAATTTCCAATGAATGCTATGAGTGTCTGACGAGACGAATCTCACCAACAACTTGGGGGCATAATGCCAGTAAAGAAGAAAAAAAAACTTATGGCATCTATGAGGATTAGCTACCTTCATAGACGTCATAAGGGTGAAAAAAGAAAAAAAAACAAAAAAAGCCTATGGCATCTATAAGGGTTAGCTACCCTCTTAGACATCATAAGGGTGAAAAAAAGTTTTAAAAAAGGGCACATCCATACAAGGGTAGTCACCCCAAAAAATGCCCCGGCCTGATGGACCATGGCTCCGTGAGATACGCCTCGGTGTCACAGCCCTTGGCTCCGCAAGATACCCCTTGATCTCATAGGCCTCATAGCCATTGGATCATTAAATAAAAAAAAGAAAAGGAAAAAGAAAAAAGAGGAACCCCACGAAGGGTCCTTAACGTAAGTCTAGATGGACTCGAGTCGACTAGCCAAAACGGGTCTCAAAGAAGACGCTAGAAAAAATAGTACTATGCCTAACAACAAGAAGGACACTTCTTGAATGAAAGTCAAAAGCGCGTACAAAAATTAAAAAAGGATGGAAAAGACTGAAAGGGTTAACATGTCCTTATAAGAATAGTGAAGTGCACCTAGGAGACTATTGCCGCTATAAGAAAGAGGACTTGTTGAAATTCCTCATACAAAAAAAAGAAAAAAAGAAAGGCTTTTCAAAGTTCCATGATAAAGAAAGAAGTAGGCTTCTCAAAATCTCATACCAAAGAGGGAAAGGGAAAAGTTTTTACACTTCCCTTATACTTTGTTCATAAGAAGGCACACAGTACTATTGCCAATGCGTAGTAGGGGTAGCATCACAATAAGTCTTTAAGAACACTTAAAAGTCTCCTTCTAAAATAAGTGAAAGCAAAAGTTGATGCAAAAAAAAAAAAAAAAGTTTAGCTTGCGAAGAATAACTACTCTTCTCACTCGAAGAACATCCCTTCCATACAAGACCGCACCTTGGAAAAAGCATCCCTCTATGTGAGACAATTTTTGCACAAACATTACATAAGGTCATGTCTCACAAGGCTTCTCGAGTCTGTTATGCGAGGCCCCTATGAAAGACCCTATTTTTATTGGTCTTTGTAACGCCCTACTACCTTAGAGCCGTTACTAAGTGATTTTAAAACACAACTGTGCAACTAACTGACTCTACGAGGTTTTCAACGACCGAAAATGTGACTAACCGGAAGATAAGGCTGTAATCTTTGAAAATACTTAGTTTCATTGAAAACTTTAAGTATCAACATCTGGGATCCCAAAAATAAGGTTTACAAAATATTTACAACTCAAAAATAGATTTACACTTGATTGACTATCAAAAGAACAAGTTAATACAGCCATATTAAAAATGCCCCCAACCAAAGCAGTCGGGCAGGCCGAACATGTACGCGCCGCCCCCATGCTCTCCATACTCATGGCTAGTTGACTGACCCTTTGCTTTTACCTGCAACACAGAGCACCCGTGAGCCGAAGCCCAGCAAGAAAACTCATACAACAAATAACATATGCATATAATATAGTTAACATATAATCCACTGATAACCAGGAAAACCATCAGACTGAACAAACACGGCCATGCCGCCCCAGAGGCCTTACCAAAGCTTGGGGTCTCGGTCCTTACCGTATGGATAACTCATCTATCCATTGGGTCCCACCCTGACTATAAGCACTCCATGTGCTAAGTGTTACTTCCGGCCCCACGGCCGTTCTCAGCCTTCGCCGCTCTCAGCCTTAGCCGTTCATTTCATTATAATCACACATATAGTACATCTCGAAATAATCATTCAAACATATAATAATTCATTTAAGGTTATACATTAGCACGTAATACAATCTAGGGCCATGCCCTGCAATAACACTATGGGCTCATGCCCTGTTCTCGGGTGCTATAGTTTTCTTACTTGTATCCCGAGCTTTTCGATGCACCAAGGCAACAAGCACGGTCCTCTAGCACAAGCCTCTCCGAAATCCTAGTCACAACACACATAAAACACTTTGTAATACTAACCAAACCAAAAACCACTTCCTGGGACCAATCCCGTACTCTCGGGACCTCTAATTCCTTAAAACAATACATTGGAACCATCCCCCGCGTCTCCGGGCAAAAGCCCTAAAAACCCAACTTTTTGGCTGCCAAAATGGCCTAGGGCCGTGGGACTCCCCTCAAGGGCCGCGGAGCCCAGTGGCTAGCCCCAAATCCTGATGCAACCTCGTGCCGCGGCGCCCAAGAACAGGGCCGCGACGCTCCTTCGCGAACCCAGATTTCTGGGTTTTCTCTAGCATTTTTCTCGAGCTAAAACCTCTCCAAATCATTTCAAACCAATACCCAAACCCCAAGATCAATTTAAAACTTCAAATGAACCATCTAACAACCCATAAACACTAGTATCAAGATCAAAACACAATCACACCCAAAAATCCACCCTTTGATTTCTAATTTCAGCAAACTCAAACCAAAACTTAAAAACTTAACTCATGCTTTAAATTTCTCAAATCAAAACAGAAACAAGCCTTAAATTTGCATAAAATTCTTACCTCAAGTGGAGAATTCACCCCTAAGCTCCCTTGATTCTCCTCCTAACTCCCACTTCAGCCCCTTCTACTCTTCTTCTTCTTCTTGCCCTAGCTTTTCTTCTTCTAGTTTTTTTTTCTTCTCCTCAAATTTTATCAAAACCATAATATGACTAAGCCTAAACCGTGTACCCCAATATCCCAGCTGAAAGTGTCTAAACCCCCTGCCAAATGACCATTTTACTCCTTCTAATAATCCTTTCCTAACTAAACCTCCAAGGGTACTCTAGTCCTTTCACTTCTATTTCAATTCTACCATTTTCCATCTAAAACTTGTTACTCAAAGCAGTTACAAACGGTTAGACAGGTTACTCAATCGCCAATAACTATAACCATTAGTTCTCAATTCAACTTACGAAATTCCTAAAGTACCCCTAGGCTCCTTCCGAGCCGGGTATAAAATCCCATTGTGACCTTTGAGTTATCTAGCTCACTAGGACCGTCTCAGCACGTGCATCACATTAATACCACCACACCCACGTGGTACAAACCAAAAATATAATTATCACATTTATGCCCTCAACGGGCTAAAATCACCAATTTACCCCTAACATACAAATGGGGCCCACAAGCATAAATATACAACCTAATCATGCATTCTAATCACATATTCAATCAAATTCATATAATATCATGTCAATTCACTTATTGCCCTCCAGGCATGCTTAAACAAGGTCTTAAACCTTATTAGAAACTTGGGGTGTTACAGTCTTGATGGGTGATCACATCACAAGATTCACAATCTTCGAGACCCATGTCACAAGAGTTACCCCTGTAATAAGTACAATATGCGAGACCTCTATGTGATTGGCTTATTCAAAGGCTCTACATGAGAACATGCGAGGCCACATTTGTAGAAGTCATTGTACCTCGACGTTACCTTGATACACCCCTAAAGGTCATGTCGCAAGACCTCACCTCAAAGAGTCATTGTGCGAGGCGACACCTCGAGAGAACATCTTGTGAGACAATTAGATGAGATGAACAATGAGAACCTAACTAGGGAGAGCATTATAAGGGAGTCCACATCAAGAAGATTCTTATATGTGTGTTTTCTCAAGAACGTTTCTCACCACACCACCATGTGTTACCCTTGCACACATACACATAGTTGTTCGGTGGATAAGACCCAAAGTTCAACATGACAAAGCATACTCTCTAAGAGAAGCAATTCCATCACTTAATCAAACTTTGTGCACCATGTTGGAAAGCTTGTAGTCAAGTATATGCCTAGAAGACAAAGGGCAACCTCTCAGTGTGAGTTACACTAACATGCTTCTCACATAAAGGTCCAGAGATAAGTGCCTTCTTTTCTTCAACATCTTGAAAGGGAACAAAAAGTTCGCTTGGAATAAAGAATTCAATAGAGCCTTCACCAACGTGAAGGCACACTTTCAATAATCAACCCTATAAGCCAAGCCAGAAAAAAGGGATAAGTTTTTCCTCTACTCGCTCGTGTCGGAATATGCGATAAGTGTGGCACTAGTGAAAGGGGAACAAGAACACCAATAACTAGTTTACTGTAATGCCCTACTAATCCAAGACCATTACACCGTGTGTTTAAAATAGTGCTTAACTCGTTTAGCGAATCATTTGGCCTCAAAAGTGTAACTAAATCTAATCAAAGATTTAGGTATTAAAATTTTTGTTAAACATATGAACTTTTATTAAAACTTTGGATATTTACATGGGATCCCATAAACTAGTTTTTAAATGAAAGGTGGTTACAACCAGGGTCACAAAAGTAACCAGCCTAAGCGGAAAAATCAATCTCATACCATAAGCCCCTCAAAATAACTCGACCGTATTAGCCGAGGTGGCTGAATATGTACACGCTGCTCCAAAGCTCTCCAACACATGGCTGGTTGCCTTTAGCTTGCCCTTACCTGCACCATATAGCACCCAAAACCTCCACAAGGCATAATAATAATTTAGTTATTCATAAGCACTAATCAAATGCTTCACATACGATAAATGCATTTCTTACAATCATATAAGTCCTAAAACATGTTTCATAGTGTACAAGTATATTCACTCCCATCATATAAGTCAGAATCTCATTTCACAATTTACTAGTATATTTATTCCAATAACATGAATAATTTACATGACCCAGGAAAAACAGCCTTGCCGAGCGAGTGGGGACTGCACCCCCAAAATGAAGTCACTTTCATGGCCTGCGTTACACACGCTTGCCGATCGACCTCGCATTCAACATGATGGTCAAATATAGATTATACCAATCATTCACATATAACTCAATGCTAGTATGCATAGCAACCAATCAACTCTATGTGCATATGCTAGTTACCTTACCTTAAGTCTTGTGTTGACAACAAAGCGACCTCGAGTGTGATCCTCTTTCCCGAACCTCGCGAAATTCCTAGTGACAATATAAATGGTACGATTATTAGGAACTAAGTCTCAATCACAGGTTTCAAAACTAAACCCTAGATCTTGAGACCTCCCATTCCATTCAACCGAGTAATAGAATTTTCCCCTAGCTTCCCAAGATAACTACCAAAAACCCTAAACAAATGCATCCTAAAGCTGCATTAGCACCACAAAGTCCCCTACAGTGTCGTGGCTCTAAATGATCCGAGAAGCCCCATTTCAAAAATTCATGCATTATGAGCCGTGGCGCCCCCTCTAATGGGCTGCAACACTCCAACAAACAGAGAGCCTCCCCTATCCAAAAGTCTTACATTAGCACCGCAACGCCCTCTAGAAGGGTTGCGAAGTCACAACGGTTTAAGGCAAACCCTACCCTTGAGGAAACTCAAGCACGCCGCAGCGCTCTTCCCAAGCCCCATGACCCCACCATGAAAAACCCTATAATTTCCCCTGCGAATTTCAACTCCAAACTAATTCTATTGACTCATAACTCAACCCTAATCCAACCAAACCTCCAACATACAACATTAACCCAACATAACCAATAATAATAACAACTTAAACTAACAATTAGCACCATTATGATCAAAATTCAGAAATGCATCAATAACACACCAGAACTTTGAAGAAAACTTTTATAAACCATTACCATACCTCTCTGATTTTGAATCCCTATGTAACGTCCTCCTAATCTAGGACCATTACATTGTGTATTTTAAATAGAGCTAGACTTGCTAATCATTTCCCTGGGTTATAAATATGTACTAAGGTTAACGACAAGGGTTAGGGTTAAAAAATTTGGTTAAAAAGGAATAATCATTTCATTACAATATTTACATTCATACATGGGATCCCAACATAACGTTCAAAAGGTATATTACAATTCAAAAGTTACAACCAGCCGACCCAAGTAGCAAAATAGGGGATACAACCCTAGTTCCTCCAAGATTACCCCGGCCGTGGTGGACGAGCAGCCGCATATGTACAACCCGCTATCGAAGCTCTCCAACTCATGGTTGGTCAAGTTTCCCTTTGCCATCACCTACAACACATAGCACCCATGAGCCGAGGCTCGACAAGAAAACTAAAACATGTGCACAAACAGTGAATACAGATTCCAGATGCATATCTAACATGCCCAACTATAATAACCCTACTCATGCATGCACTTTATGCAGATAAGTGACTACAATGCCATAACGAGCCCCCTGCCCTAATTAAATGATTAATAAGTCAAACTGAGGTCATTCCCTAGTGTTGATGGTAAGAACTCGTCACCGATTTAAGATTAGAAAACTCAAATTATTCTATGAAAGACAGCTAAGAATAAGATGGAAAGAACTTGAATCAGCAGAAAATACAAAACTACAATGGAACAAAGATCATATATTTATTAAACGTCTCCCCATACAATCAGTTTTCCAACCCCCTAACCTGAGGGGTCGAAAACTATTTATAGCTGGGCTCTATTTGCCCCTGATACAAATAGGTCCCAGGGGACGTGGACATATGTAGGTATAGGGTCAGGGTAGTGGCTCAGGACATAGTGGTGTCTACCCTGACAATGCCAAAGTAGTGGTGCATGACATCGTACTGTCGAATCTGGAATATGGTCGGGGGTGGTTAGGTAGTGCCTCCACTCTCCGTACAAGTTCATACCACCACTACTCGTCAGACGTGGATGACAGGGCCACGCCTCTGACCTCTTCATGATCGTACATCCTATATCAGTGTACGTACCTTGTACCCAGTCGTCCTCATCAATTCATGTTTGGCGCCTAATGATTATTTGACATACCCGTTTGGTGTTTCCAAGTGTTGCTCATACATATATCGAGGAGGCTCCAAACTTTACATGTCATGAGAAATCAAGGCGCAGGGGTATTTGTGGTGGGACAAGGTGTACACGTGAGATGTAGCGAGGCTGCACCCTCGCATAGCGAGGCTGGCCTAAGGTGCAGACACGTGCTCTTATGGGTGCGGGACCTGTGAGAAGTAGTGAGGCTGGCCTATGGCACGGGCGCATGCGCCTATGGGTGCGGGACCCTTGAGAAGTAGCGAGGCTGGCCTATGGTGATCATGCAGAGGCTAGGTGCGATGCTTCACGTAGACGCAGTGCCCGGGAGGCTAGCCTTGAACCTCGCATAGTGAGGGTGGTGCCTCGGGGTACCCATGTTCGGGTACTAGGGTGCGCGTGGGAGCCTCGCACGGCGTGGCACAAGGCAACCTCGCATAGCGAGACATAGGGTAGCCTTACATGGTGAGTTCCTCACATGACAGCCCTAGAAAGCTTATACTTGGATGCATGTGTCTATGCATCTCGACACTTGAGCTTGTCCCCCTAGCGTAGGCACATCGGACCTTGCTATACAAAGCCTTCAAGAATGAACACTATTTCAAATATTTCATAGGATATTATTCAAAATTTACACTTGCCCCCGAGTCTATAAGTGCACTTTCAAGTGTGCTTGTAGACTTTTTTCTTCTTCTCTTGTTTGATATGTATGGCCAATTTGGGTGGACTCAACCTTGGAGCGCTATCCAATGTTGCTTGAAGAAACACAAAGTGAGTTTTGAAGTTGTGTTTCTTTATAGTGTCCAAAGAAACACAAAAGCCATCTAACTTTTGGGGGGATCCATGAATGTCCATAATATTGCATAAGGGCCAATCATTCTCAATGGTGGATCCCAAGGCTGCCCATACTCTTGATCTCCACCATTCATATGGACTTGAATCCAATGGCTAGGGGACCTTTACTTTCCTTATAAATACTCCAATGCTTGAAGTCATTTCTCCACACCAAAACTTGCCTAGCCTAGTGGTATTCCCTCCAAACACCTTTCAAGAGCTCAAAGGTTCCATCCACCATAGAAGCATTCTTGAGGTAATTTTCCTTCCATTCCATTTATTCATCCTCCTTCCTTCCCCTTCTTTTTTTATTATTATTTTTCCTAATTCTTTTGTTTTTTTTTATCGAGCTAGCATTGCGGTGACGCTAGGCATTCTCTTGCTCCTATGGTCTTGCCCTCGCTTATCGCTCAACCGACCCTACGCCTCCATAAGTCTATCCTTGCACACCTTCGGCTTCATACATATACCTCCAGGTATGCCTCCTTCCTCCAATGATGGACATGCCCTTTTTTTTATATATATCTATTACGCAGGGGTAGAATTACTGGTTGTACGACACTCATTCTACAGAGTTTTTCATTCTCTTTTCGTATGGCCTTTCAAGTACATATGCATAGGCCCTTTTCTTATACCCCTCACACTCATGTTGTAGATATAGGGTTACCCTTACGCATGTACGCCCTCGAGTCTTAGCTGGTCCATGGCGTCTAGGAGATGTCCCGAATGTCCATCTAATGTTGAATTCATTGAATTGTCTTCCTCTGACTCGGAGGCCGACGTTCGTAGACCCTTTAACCGTGGGGGTGTGCGATCGCTCTACCTTCTAAGACTGACTTACCTCAGACAAAAAGCATGCAACCTGGAGAAGGAGCTAGAATCCAATACTAGGGACGAGGGTTTAGGTTTCTCCCCCCCCCCCCCCCCCCCCCCGCATGCGACATACATTTCCTAGCTACAATCAATCCTTCAGGATTGCCTTTCTAAAATCGCTTGCCTAGAAGAAAACTTGCCCCCTGAGCCTTTTTCCTTTTGTGGTGACGAGTCTCTCAGTCATAGGGGTCCCTTGTTTAAAGGCGGTAGACGCGAATCGATTGAACTGGAGTTTCTTTCTATGATCCCACCCACGCTTCCTCCCCTGCCCCTGGTCTTATGCCCTAGGGTCAAGCAAAGTGCTGGTAGATATAAGACACGTGGGGGGTCTTCCAGGATCGTTAGAAGGTCTATAGCTCATAAACTACCTATCTCTGTCTAGATACCTAAGATGCCGAAGAGAACCTCTGACACTTCCGAAGAAATGGGCAGGTCCAGCCTTACCACCACTAAACTGGCCTACATGCTAAAGGCTCATCACTTAGCATCAAATCTCAAGTTTATCATCCCAAAGCATAATGAACGCGCATCTGAGCCTCCAGAAGGGTTCGTGGCCTTCAACGATTCCATAATCAGATCTGGTGGGGCTCTACCGCTTCACCCCTTTTTCGTCAAAGTGCTTAACTACTTTGAACTAACGCCTCTACAATTGTCCCCCAACTCTTGGGTGGTGCTTAGCAGCCTATATGTGTTGTACCATCAGGTGTATTCCAGAGGGCCTTCCATGAGCGAGGTTCATTAATTCTACACCCTTAGGGAAAATACATCTGATCCCGGGTTCTACCAGCTCCAGAAAGTCGCAGCCCATAAAGGGCATTCCCTCGTGGAGGGCTCCATTTCAAATAGGGGCTTGTGGAAGACAGACTACTTCTTCACTTATAGCGGGCCCACCCGACACACTAGCTTCAACACCCCAAGTAAGACAATTCTCACCTTGATTTCATACATGAGAGGTTTCTCTTTTTACTCGAATTTTCTTCTATGGTTTTTCTAACTATAGTTATTTCTTTTCTTTTGATGGTAGGTCTCTTAGGGGTTGTTGGCTCCACCTTGAAACCGTCAGCTTGAGACCGAGTGATGAAAATCTTGGCCTTGCCGGGTGAATGCAAACAAGCCTATGCCCTTTTTACAGAGATCAACCTTCACTTGTACAGGTTGCTAACCCCAAACCAAACCGTCTCTCTATGCTCTGTTTCCTCTGAATCCGCGGGCCTATGCCCCACCTCATATGAATCTGTGGATCCACGCCCTACCTCACATGAACCTGCGGGTCCATGCCCCGCCTCATCTGAACCTGCTGGTCCATGGCTGTACGGCCACGATGAAGGTTATTATGATGAGGTAGCCGATAGGGACTATGTCTACCCTTCGGGCGATCATATGGACGTTGAGGAGACAGTGGTGTCTGAGAACTACTCCTGCTTGCACTCTTTAGCCGGTAGGGCTAGGGGCGTGGCCGATGATGAACATACTGGCAGTGTTACCTCTCGGATGCCACCGTCGATGCTTGGCGGTGAGTTTGCCTTCGATGCCTCTGTCCCCCACCCCTCTGTGCCTAAAAGGAATTTCGTCATTCCTTCTTTTGCTGGGGATCCTCTACCCTCAGGGAGGCATTCTAGGTGGGCATCTTCAGATGCCTCTTTACCTAAGGAGATGACTTTGCGCTCTTCTGCCCCCCACACCTTTGCGGATGGATCAGGACCTTCTCGGTCCCCATCCCTGCCACAACGTGCCTCAGCGGGCACATGCATCTCCCCCGGTCAAACTTATGTTTCTGCTTCCAAAGATCATCCTCTAGAAAGCCAGTATGGGGAAGCCATGAGCCATCATCTGGGAAAATTTCCCAAAAGGCGAGTGGGGAACCTTGCACAATGTCCCCGATGCTGAGCTAGAAGACGCCTATATGCGAGTCTCCTTGCAGGTATTTGTCGAGATACTCGATTTATTCATTTATGATATATATTTTTCTTTATTTTGTTTTGATATTACTTGACCCTTGAGGATTTATTCTATGTCCTTGCCCTTACTTAGGCTTCTATCCTGAGTCATCAGCTGATTGCCTCAAACTCCTCATCGACCCAACTGTTACAATGCGAGCTCGAGGAGGCATTGGGGAACCTATCGGTGGCCAAGGCAGCAAAGGATGTCTTGTCAAGTCAACTGACTGAGGCAGTTTTCCAGAGGGACGCCGCTTTAGCCCAAGTTGCATCAACCTCTCACACCAACACCCAGCTGGAGGCTACCATCCATACTTTAAATGAGAGGATTATTGCGCTCGAGGTTGAGCTTGTGAATGCTGAGAAGGGCATAGTCAAGTGCACGCTGCACGCCGTATGGAGGACTAACCTCACCGTTGACCTGTCTCCCTTTAGAGATTATGCAGTTGAGAAGATTTCTAAGTGGAAGGGTCAGGATGGAAATTTATAGGTTCCTTTGTATTCGACCTATGTATGTTTTTGCTATGTAATCCCTCACATTATTTCCCCTTTCTCTCTTTTTTTGTGTTCATCAAGCTTAAGGGACTTTGGTAAGTCCCTCTTATTATTATTAGTTGTGGATTACATATCTCTTCCTTTATCTGATGATGATAATCTTTCTGGTGCACCTTGATTATACTTGTAAGGACACGTTAACCCATTGGGCTCTTGGGGTCATTTTATATTCTTTGCGCGCGCTTGTTACTTTTTGCAAGCGTCCTTCAAGTCTTTATATATAGTACTATTTCTTCAAGGGTCTCTTATAGGACCCTTTTTGGCTAGCCGGCTTGATGGCCGTTCTAGACTTATTGGGAGATTCCTTCCTTACAGCCTCACCCCTAGGGTGTCGGCCTTTGGTTGGAGGTCATCCTTTTAAACTATTCCCTTGATATTCATAAGGGTAGCTAATCCTTTTGAATATAAGAGATTTTTTTTTTTTTGCTTATACTCGTCCCTCCTGTCCTACCCCCTGAGTGCTTGGTGAAATTTATTTTAGCAGGCACTTTGGTTGATGCTCGCATAGAGAAGAAAAATAATATGCGAAGTTGTGAATAGTTTCATTCATAGTAGGCAGGTTACAACGATATATATGAAAAGTTTACATCTACTTGGGAGGTTATCTAGGCAACCTCTTTGATTCTTGTCTAGTAAGTTAACATAACATGCAACAAACTAAACATAGATATTGTTTGCATCAGATGTGGAAGTGTTACTGCTAGTACTTCTTGAGGTGTTTCACATTCCATGCTCGGGGTATGACGGTGTCATCCATGCGTGCCAGCTTATAGGTGTTTGGTGGTATGTGTTGAGCGACTTGGTAGGGCCCTTCCGTGAATGTCCCAAGTACCCCCGCCCCCGGGTCTCGCGTGTTGGGGAGTACTTTTCTTAATACCAGGTCTCCTACTCTGAATGTTCCCTCTCACACCCTCGAGTTGTAGTACCTTTCTGCCTGTTGCTGGTATACCGCCAGTCTCATTTGCGCCTTTTCCCTTCTTTCTTCTAGCATGTCTAAGCTTTCGGCCATCGCCGCATGGTTGACCTGGTCCTCATATACCTGTATCCTATAGGAGTTAACCTTCATCTCAATCGGGAGGACAGCCTCACATCCATATGCTAAGGAGAAAGGGGTGTAACGCCCTGGATAGCCAAGACCGTTACACTGTGTGTTTATAAAGTGCTAGACTTGCTAATAAAGTCATTCAATTAAAAACGTGTTACTGAAACGATAGAGGAACTAGGGTTAAAATGTTTTGGTCTCAAAAGCCGCATTTTCATTAAGAAACATTATCTGTTTACACGGGATCCCAAAAATATTAAGTTTAAAGACCGTTTACAAAAGCCATATTAAGGCAAAACAGACAGTTAGGCAATCCCTGTCCTGATCCACTCCTCGACCATGGCGATCGAACAACTGGCTATGTACATTCAACCCTGCAGCTCTCCATCTCAGGATTGGTCCAGTTTTCCCTTGCCTTTACCTGCACCACGTAGCACCCGTGAGCCAAGGCCCAGCAAGAAAACACAACAACAGAGCATAAGCAATCAACAGACAAATCAATATCTCATATAGCATCACATAATCTCAACCATATAGTAATTCTGTATAATCAAGGATCCCACATACTAAACATATCAACTCATATCATACACAGTTCACAAATGATAACTAGGTCTAGCGCCCTCAGGCCGCTCCCTCTGTTATCCCACTTACTCCGGCCCGCTTAAACCGAGCTCAGTGAATATTAAGCTGTCCTCGGCTACCAGTGTCCAAGCCGCGCTCTGTGCGCAAATATTATGTACGACACTCTTAGGCCGCTTTTACATGTCCCATGGCATAATACCATCATTGACACGATACAAATATCGAGAGCACTTAGTCCTATCACAAGCATATAGTCGGGTGCAGTTTTCTTACCTTTCAATTCGCAAACTTTGATCACTCGACTCCTTGAGCACGATCCTTCCCGAGCCCTAGTGCTCACCTAGACACAATCATAGGCCAAAGTCATCACCAAACCTCAAGTCCAAAACCTAGCCTCGGGGCCAATCCTGAGCCCCCGGAAAGTCCTAGTTCCACCAAACAAGGTGGTGGAATCAAACCCCAAACCCTAGGTCAAAAGCCCTTGCAAACAACCCTAAAATCCCCTTCAGAAGACAGGGTAGCGCTACAGCGCTCATTGAAGGGTGCTAAAACGCTACAAACAGAAGCAAAATCCCCTCAGCAAGCTTGGCCTAGCACCCAAAGGCTAGCGCTGTAGCACTAGTCATAGACAGACCAACACCAGTTTTCCCTTCCTGCAATTTCCTCGAACCAACCTCAACCAAAACTTCTCCAAACCTTTACCAAACTAAAAAACAACCTTATAAGCACACTCCACTCATCCCAAGCACCACAAATACCTAGAACTCAAGCACATGCATCCCTAAACTCAAAATTCACCATAGCCACTTATAGACATTAAAACTCAGCAGAAACCAATTGAATAACAAAGTTAGAAGCTTAGAATTTATACCTTTGGTGGAATTTCGACCTCAAGTTGCCTCTAGACATCCTTGGCTTGCTCTTCCTCAACTCTTGGCTCCAACTTTCCTAAAATTCCTCATCAACACAGCTTAGATATCTTAGCTAAGAACCAAAACCAGAGCTGAAGAAACTTACAGAATTTTACCTCAAGTGTTGGTGAGTTATTGCTAAACCTCTGCCAATTCCTCAAACCTAGCTTAGGATCCTTGATGCTCAGCCTATCCCAGCTCTCCTCTGAGCTTTGCTCCAAAAATCCTCAAGAAACTGATGAAGGAAGTATAAACCGACCTTAGAAAACTCTCTCTGTTTTCTCCCTTTCTTTTCCTTCCTTTTCCTTCTTTTCTCTCTTTCAGACTTCTACACTTCTCTACAAATTCCACTAACATAAAGTCTCAGTAATTCCTATCTTTAGAAAGGCAAATGACCTTAATGGCCTCTCCTTTATTTCTAGCCCTTTAATCCACTTAAGGGCATCTTAGTCATTTCTCCCCGATTCCCGCTAACTCCTCGAGTGTCTCTAATATTTACCGCTTAATTCCTGATACCTAACTAGTCTCCAATTATACTCCTCGATATTAGAATAGATACCAATATACTCACCAAATTCACATTTATACCCCTAGACTCACCCCAAGCCGGGTATAAATCCCTGCTATGACTTTTTTGCTACTTTGCTCACTAGGATCGTCTCGAGTCACAGATCTCAAATATATCCACATAATAATGTGGTCTCGACAATTTTCACATATATCAAAGCAATTATGCCCATAATGGCCAAAATTACGATTATGCCCTTCTAACCTAATGAGGGCCTACATGCATACTACTACACATAGTCATGCATCTCAGATATTCAAATAGTCATATAACATGCTTTAAATCATAATCATGCATCTTACTCATTGAAATCACACATAATTCCCATTATGCCCTCCAGGCACACTAATCAAAGCCCTTAAGCCTTATTAGCAAATTTGGGTCGTTACAAGGGGTCTCTCCAGTGGTTGTGCACGGTGTGGTTCTATAGGCCCAAAGCACATTAGGTAGCTCCTCGACCCAAGCCCCTTTCATCTTCTCTAGCTTTGTTTTTAAGTTCTTCTTAAGGACATTGATAATAGTCTCCACCTGCCCATTAGACTGTGGATGCACAACAGCCGAGAAACTTCTCCTTATCCCTATTTCCCTACAGTACTCCTCGAACATTTCCCCTTCAAACTGGGTGCCATTGTCAGAAATAATTTTGCGCTCCATATCTGCAGACAATGAATTTGCTTACAAAGGTGGTGATATGCTTGGTCGTTATCTTTACTAGAGGTTCCGCTTCAACCCACTTGGTGAAGTAATCTATGGCTACTACCGCATACTTTGCTCCACCTCTACCTGGGGGAAGGGCGCCAATTAGGTTTATCCCCCAAATAGCAAAGGGCCAAGGGCTAGTCATGCTAGTTAACTCATTCGGGGGTTTTCGGGAATAGTTTGTGTGCCTCTAGCATTTGTCACATTTCCTTGCGAAGTCATTTGCATCTCTCTCCATGGAGGGCCAGTAGTACCCTTGCCTCATGGATTTTCGAGCCGTGGATGGTCCACTCGCATGGTTGCCGCATTCACCCTCATGTATTTCATACAGTACCTTCATAGCCTCTTCCTCATCGACACATCACAAGAGTGGCACAGAAAACCCCCTCTTGTATAAGATCCCGTCTACCAATGTGTATCGGGTTGCCTTATAAACTAGCCTCCGAGCCTCCCTCTTGTCTGTTGGCACAACTCCATCCTTCAGGTAGCTTACAATCGGGTCAGTCCATGACTCCTTTGGGATGCTGACCATGTGAACGTCTGAATTAACGATGCTTGGCCTTGGTAAGTATTCCATAGATACTGATTCAAGGATATCCCGATCTTTAGTTGAAGCCAGCTTCGCGAGGGCATCTGCTTGGGTATTCCTCTTTCTCGGGATTTGCTCTATGCTATACTCCGCCAACTGCCCCAAATAGCCTCTTACCCTTTCCAAGTATCGAGCCATCTTGGGACCCCTCGCTTGACAATCACCCTTCACCTGGAATACCACCAATTGTGAGTCACTAAAAATGTGTAGATGCGTTACCTTTAGCCCCTGGGCTAACCGTAACCCTGCTAGAAGCACTTCATATTCTGCCTCATTGTTTGAGGCTTCGAATCCAAACCGTATCGCGCAGTACATCCTGTGTCCTTCGCGTCCAGTCATCACGATACATGCTCCAGATCCTCCTTCGTTGGATGCTCCTTCCACATGCAGGCTCCATTCTTCAGAACTCCTTAGCTTTACTTCTATGACTGACTGTCCCTCTTCTTCATCTCCTCCTCCATTTGGTCGATAGGTGAATTCCACTATGAAGTCTGCAAGCACTTGCCCATTGATGGAGGTCCTTGGGGTATAAGCGATGTCGAATGGACTCAACTCGATCGACCACTTCATCAGTCTCCCCGAGGTTTTAGGTTTATGCAAGACCTGCCTTAAAGGGCTATTTGTGAGTACTTCAATTGCATGGCCATGGAAATGAGGCCTCAACTTCCTTGAAGCCACAACTAACGTGTATGCCAACTTCTCTATCTCTAGGTATCGGTTCTCCGCATCTACTAACCGTTTACTGATGTAGTACACGGGTTGCTGGTATTTCTTCTCTCCTTTAACCAGGGCAACACTTATGGTATGCTCGGATACTGCCAAGTATAAGTATAGCCTTTCGCCTCTTTCAGGTTTTGCCAACAAGGGTGGCTTCCCTAAGTATTCCTTCATCTTGATAAAAGCATCCTCACATTCTTCATCCCAAGCAAACTTTTTGCTCCCTTTTAGGATATTGAAGAAGGGGAGGAACTTGTCCGTAGACCTCAAGAAGAATCTATTAAGGTCTGCCACCCATCCCGCTAAACATTGCACCTCCTTCCTATTCTTGGGTGGGCTCATTTCTATTAGGGCCTTTATCTTATCAGGATTAGCTTCGATGCCTCTAGAGTTGACGATGAAACCTAGGAACTTTCCCGAGGATACACTGAAAGTGCACTTGAGTGGATTCAACTTCATTCAGTACTTCCTGAGTGTGTCAAACATCTCTCCTAGGTCTTTTTTGAGTTCTGCGGCATTTTTGGTCTTCACCAGCATATCGTCAACGTATACCTCCATGTTTCTCCCTATCTGGTTAGCGAACATTTTGTTCACCAGTCTCTGATAGGTGGCACCCACGTTCTTTAATCCGAAAGGCATCACCTTATAACAGTAGAGTCCTTTATCCGCTATAAATGACGTATGCTCTTCGTCGGCTGGGTTCATAGGTATCTGGTTGTATCCAGAGTAGGCATCCATAAAGCTAAGTAACTCGTGCCTGGTCATTGCATCCACCAGTTGATCTGTCCTTGGAAGCGGAAAATTTTCCTTAGGACAAGCCTTATTGAGGTTTGAAAAGTCAATGCAAGTCCTCCATTTTCAATTCGGTTTCGGGACTAGCACTCGGTTCGACACCCATATAGGATAGAAGGATTCGCTGATGAACCCATTGGCCTTCAACTTGTCCACCTCCTCCTTTAAGGCTACGTACCTCTCTAGGTCAAGCGCTCATCTTTTCTGCCTAACGGGCCTTGCCTCAGAGGCGATATTCAAATGGTGGTACATGATGGCTGGATCTATTCCTATCATGTTTTCATGACTCCAAGAAAATACATCAAGATTGTCCTTCAAAAACCTTACCAACTTCTCCTTTGCATCGCTCTGAAGGCTTTTTCCCACCTTCAACTATCGCAATGGCTCTTCCATCAACATGATTTTCTCTACCTCCTCCACAGGTTCAGCCCCTGGCTCCTCCATGATTCTGGAGTCTAGTTCCTGTGGGTTTGCACCCCCATGTACCACCATCGCCATCGGTTCTCGCAGTTTCACAAACGTGTGAAGGGAGGTGTTCTAACACTCCCTTGCCTCTCTTTGTTCTCGTTTCATACTCGCTACTCCACCAGGAGTTAGGAACTTGACAGCGAGGTGATATATTGAAGTGATCGCTTTCAATTCTCTTAGGGATGGTCTCCCCAATGCCGCATTGAAAGCTAAAGCACAATCTACTACGACAAAGTTTGCCATGACCGTGGTTTGTCTGGGTCGATCTCCCATGGTGAGTGCCAATTTGATAACCCCTAAGGGTTGTATCGAGTCCCCCGTGAATCCGTATAAGGAGGATTGACAGGGTTTCAAGTGCTGACGCCCAAACCCATCTTCTCCAAGGCAGGGCGATATAAGATATCTATGGAACTTCCGTTGTCTACGAGGACCCAATGCACTCGCATGTTGGCCAACTGAACTGTCAACACCAACAGATCATTATGGGGAAAGTGCACCCCTC
Source organism: Humulus lupulus (assembly GCF_963169125.1). Taxonomy (NCBI): domain Eukaryota; kingdom Viridiplantae; phylum Streptophyta; class Magnoliopsida; order Rosales; family Cannabaceae; genus Humulus; species Humulus lupulus. Next base: position 105,309,606 of record NC_084795.1, on the reverse strand, counting down.
GTGCATCCTCCTCTATGAAAGCGATTGAGTCATTTTCTCCCTTAAAGCTTTTCTGGGGTCGCTGCTCCAAACTCATGACACACGGTGGTAGACTCCGTCTGGCTTCTCTAGCATACCTGTCTCGACCCTTCCTGGACTACCCCCAAAACCCCGGAACTCCGAAGATCATTCTCACTTCTCCTTGTATCTCTGGGGCTCCTCCTTGTGTCCGAGGTATCACTGGCACGTCCTCCAATTTCTGATTCTCCCGTCTGACATATCAGCCCAGGTACCCCCTTCGGATGAGCTCTTCAATTTCTTCCTTCAAATGGGTACATTCTGTTGTGGTACGGCCGATATCCGTGTGGTACTGATAGTATTTGCTAGGGTCCCTCTTGGACCAGTCTTTTCTCGTCAGTGGGGGCTTTTTGAAGGGAACCCGGTCCTCATTTGTGAGGTAGATATGCTCTCTGGTGTCTGTCAGGCTCATATAGAAGGGGTAAGCCGTTTGCCGATGGTTGCTTCTGCATTTGGACTTTCTATGTTGATCATCTCTCGACCCTTCATATGCCCTCTTCTTCTTTGCTCCATTCGACCCTTCATTGACTGGGGGCTTTATGTGGAACTCACTCTTTCCTGCCTTTATGTTCGCATGGCCATCCTCCACACGAATGTACTTTTAGGCCCTCTAGTAGAAGTCATCTAGGTCAGTGAATTCCCTTTTGAGCATATTATCCCACAACTTGCTTCCCGGACGCACTCTAGCTGTGATGGCCATTTTCAACTCCCTGCGGGTCAAGCTCCCTACTTTGGCTGCCTCCATGTTAAACCTGTGGATGTAGCCCTTTAGACTCTCATTTTCTCCCTGCTTCATGTTGGCGAGGCTGGTGCCTGGCATTGTGTAATCACGCACGGTGTGATGCTGTTGGAGAAATTCATTAGAAAATTGCTGCCAAGACCTAATGGACCCTGGTCAAAGTCTCTTGAACCATTTGTACGCAGGTCCTTTCAATGTGATAGCAAAACAATGGCACCTGGCTCCGCTACTAATCCCCCTTAACCTCATCAAGTCGTTAAACTTGTCGAAATGGTACTTAGGATCTGTGTTTCCTTCATAAGGGGTCATATGAGGCTCCTTGAAGTTGGCTGGGAGCTGGATGGCTTGGATCTCCTTAACGAAGGGTGTTTCATGGTTGAACTCATCCTCAACGGCTTGTCCTCCAGATGCAGTGATGATCTTGCTCCGTAGGCTCCTCATCTCTGTGTCTAAGTTTTGTCTCCTATTTTTCAAGGAGTCTCTCAACGTGGACGGGCTAGCATTTCCTTTTCCTTTGCCTTCCCGGGGCGCTATAGGAGGTGTAGTCCTTTTATTCGCCCTTTTCTTGTTGAGTTCCTTTAGTAGATCTGAGGGTGTTCTCCTTGAGGTGACTTTGACGTCGTTATGAGGGCCAGCATTGTTCTTCTGCTCTAGCCTCGGTGGCTGCTTCGGTGGTCTGGGACGTTCGTGCTGCTTCGCTCGGGGGGTATTACTGGTGGAGAGTCGAGTCCTCCCATCGCCTACTGGGACGGTGGTCTCTACCAACTCTTGACCTCTCTCTTTTCGCTTAGGGAGAGATATGTTTGACTTCCCTTGCAATAGGTCGTTTAACACCTCTTGCATGTTCTCTAAGGTGGTTTCAAGCCTTTGGTTCTTGCGGTGCAGTTCACGTATCTCCTCTTCATAGAATCGAGACCTAGAACTTGAGCTCATGGAATGGACCCATGGATGCTTGTTCGGTCTGTGCATCGATGGGGCCGGATCTTGTCGGCAGGAGTTTGGCACCTGTGGCGGCCTTGGGGGCGGGAACTCACCGGCATCTTTTGCAGGGGCATCTATTGACCTTAGATGATTCTCATCTAGAGGGACGGCTGGGGATGAGGCCTCCCTTTCAACTTCCTGAACCTCGGGTTCCTTTGGGGCCTCCATATCTCTGGGCAGAGGAGGATGCTTCATGGAGGCCTTCAGCTGATCTCCATCAAGGTGGACCTCCACCTCTCGGGGTTCTCTTAGTCATTTAGAATGTCTTGGCATTTATTCCTATCGGGACTAATGGAAGAACAGTGGCTTGACACTTATACTTCCCATAGACGATGCCACACTATTGACGGTAAGAACTCGTCAACTATTTAAGATTAGAAAACTCAAATTATTCTATAAAAGTTAGCTAAGAATAAGATGGAAAGAACTTGAATCAGAAGAAAATACAAAACTGCAATGGAACAAAGATCATATATTTCTTAAACGTCTCCCCATACAATCAGTTTTCCAACCCCCTAACCTGAGGGGTTGAAACCTTTTTATAGGTGGGCTCTATTGGCCCCTGATACAAGTAGGTCCCAGGGGACGTGGACATATGCAGGTATAGGGTCAGGGTAGTGGCTCAGGACATAGTGGTGCCGGACATTGTACTGTCGACTTTGAAATATGGTTGGGGGTGCTTAGGTAGTGCCTCCACTCTTCGTACAAGTTCATACCGCCACTACTCGTCAGACGCAAATGACAGGGCCACGCCTCTGACATCTTAATGATCGTACATCCTATATCAATGTACGTACCTTGTACCCAGTTGTCCTCATCAATTCATGTTTTGTGGCTAATGATTATTTGACATACCCGTTTGGTGTTTCCAAGTGCTCCTCGTACATATATCGAGGAGGCTCCAAATTTACATGTCATGAAAAACCAAGGTGCGGGGGTGTTTGCGGCGGGACAAGGTGTACATGTGAGATATAGCGAGGCTGGCCAAAGGTGCGAACGCGTGCGCCTATGGGCGCGGGACCCGTGAGAAGTAGCAAGGTTGGCCTATGGTGCGGACGCATGCGCCTATGGGTGCGGGACCCTTGAGAAGTAGTGAGGCTGGCCTATGGTGATCACGCGGAGGCTAGGTGCGATGCTTCACGTAGACACGGCGCGCGAGAGGCTAGACTTGAACCTCACATAGCAAGGGTGATGCCTCGGGGTACCCGTGTTCGGGTACTAGGGTGTGCGTGGGAGCCTCGCACGGCGTGGCACAAGGCGGCCTCACATAGCGAGACACAGGGTAGCCTTACATGGCAAGTTCGTCACATGACAGCCCTTGAAGACTTATACTTGGATGCATGTGTCTATGCATCTCGACACTTGAGCTTTTCCCCCTAGCGTTGGGACATCGGACCTTGCTATACAAAGCCTTCTAGAATGAACATTATTTCAAATATTTCTTAGGATATTATTCAACATTTACACTTGATATTATTCAACATTTACACCTAGGATATGGGACTAATAAGTCACCCCAGTGCCCATTGCCCTATCCTTTGTATAACAAGCCTTTAAGCTGGCATAGCATACCTGACGCTTTAAACTTTCCATGACCATTGGCTCGAAAAAGCGTATGATGCACTCTTGATTAGGCCTAACCATTTTGACTGGCACTCAGTGTAGAATTGTCGCCCTTGACTTATAGGTCAATGCTTTTCAAGTAGATAATGCAAACAAGTGTATATCATTTAACAATTATCCGGATACAGAGAATTCAAGCATTATTAATGAACGATCATGGGCATAATCATAATCATGTTCATTCTCAAGGGCCCGAGCCCTATTCATAATTATATTTAACAACTAGATAAACAAATAATCAGATACAGATAAGCATACTCCATATAATACAAGTATGCATACATATTAATCATATATCTCAGAAAATTAATACAAACATAGTAATAACCATGTCCCTTACCTAGGTCGAGCCCTAATCATGAAGATAATCACATTTAGCACATACTGGGTGCAGTTTTCTTACCTCAGGTCCAAGTGCAACGTATAATAAGAATGACCATTGAGCACAATCTCGGTTTCGAACACCTAGTAGAAACCTAGTCAAAACCATAATATAAAATACCATCAATAAAGAGCGAATAAATGCTTCAGGATCGAGTCCTAGCCTCTGGGACATCAAATTCTACTAAACAGAGTAGAAGAATTGATCCCAAGCCCTTAGGTTTGAGTTCCCACCACTCAAAACCCTTCCTGGCCAATTTACCCTATGCGCGCTGCGGGGCCCCCTTACAGTTCGTGGTGCGCCTCAAGTCAGAACACCCCTCTTGCCAAAACCTAGGGACGCGTGTCGTGAGTCAATCCTGAAGGGTCGTGAAGCGCCTAGGAAAAATGGAAAAACCCAGGCCCTGTGTTCACTAGGGTCGCGGTACGACTCTACGATCCTAGATTTTCTAGCTTTCTTCTTCATCAAAATCCTACAAAAATCATCCCAAAACTATATTTCAATCCCCCAAACATCATTAGAACTTTAACACCTAACAATTCCCAGCCCTAAGCTCACTTAAAATCCCACAAAACTCACAATTCAACACCTTGATCCACAAGTTCAATAACACTAAAAAACAAAATTCAATTAAAATAGGTACTAGAGCTTACCTCAGCTGTGATTTGTATCCTCCTAGCTGCAACTAATCCAACCCAAGAGTCAAGCCTTCAATTTCCCAAGTTTTTTAGCCTTCAATTTTCTTTAGTTTCCTCAAAAATCACCAACATAGAGGAAAGACAGAGAAGAGAACGAGTGAGAGAGAGAGAGAGCTGAGAGTGGTTAGTTTGTTTCCCTTGGTAATATTAGTTCTAAGGTTGCTAATTACTAGTGAGTAGGTCACTACTTTGGCACAAAAAGACCCAAATGCCCCTAGCCCATTAGCTATTCTCTAATGCTCACAATGGCAAATCCGTCATTCGCCTTTTTTTCCCGTTAATCATAATTAACGCGTCTTAATTCCTGTAACCTCCAATATACTCAAATAGTTACTAAACAATTTCTCATTACCCGATAATTCCCGACAATGTACTAAATACCCTTTGACTCACCCCGAGCTGGGTATTTGGTCCCATTGTGACTCTTCCGCAAACTTGCTCCTTAGGATTGCCTCGTTCCGGGTAACCCAAATATATCCACATAATAATGTGGTCTCATACATTTATCAAATATCTGGACATATATAATTCAAATATACCCGTAATGGGCCAAATTACGAAAATTCCCCTTCTAATAAGAAACATGCCCACATGCATATTTAATACACCTAAACATGCATATATAGCCATATTATAATATAACTCACATAATCATATAATGATACACGTATATATCACCTAAACACATATTTCATAATTAAATCACATATATTCAAATAATTTTCCATAATTTTCCATCTTGGCCCCCTAATCAAGGCGCTAAGCCTTATTAGGTATTTGGGGCGTTACAATTATCCCCTCCTTACAGAAATTTTGTCCTCGAAATTTTACTTGAACAACTCGGGATACTGATCCCACATATTTGAGTCTAGCTCCCAGGTTTCTTCCTCGACCTTGCTGTTCCTTCATAATACATTAACCAAAGGTATAGTCTTGTTCCTTAGGACCTTGTCCGTCTTGTCTAAAATCTGGACTGGCTACCCCTCATAGGATAAATTTTTCTCCAGTTTCAGAACCTCGTAACTCAACACACGAGTCTCATCTGATAGATACTTCCTTAACATGGAAATATGAAATACGATGTGCACACTAGACAGTGCCGAGGGTAAGGCCACCCTATAGGCCACCTAACCGATCCTCTCCAGGATCTCAAATGATCCAACAAACATAGGGCTCAACTTTCCCTTCTTCCCAAATCTCTTCACCATCTTATTGGTGAAACCCTAAAATAGACATAGTCTCCCACTTGGAACTCCACATTCCTCCACTTTGGGTGTGAATAACTTTTCTTTCTACACTGAGACGTAAGCATCCAAGCTCTAGTCTTTTCATTAGCCTCAGTGGTCCTCTGAACTGCCTCAAGACACAAATATTTCCTCTCACCCATCTCATCCCAGTGAATGGGCGATCTGCACTTCCTACCATACAACATCTCATAAGGTGCCACCCCAATAGTCGGCTAGTAGCTGTTGTTATAGGAAAACTCTATCAGAGGCAAAGTGGACCATATACACATTCTCTAAGCATGACCTCCAATATCTGGATAGTCCTCTCAGACTGATCATTCATCTGAGGATGACCTCGTATACTGGTCCATGATGACCCAGCCTGAATCATGCTGGCCCACTGTCCTGGGCATTCCCACCATGAAATCCATCGTGATGTCCTCCCACATCCACTCTAGGATATCCCAAGGCTATAGTTGCTCTGCTGGTCACTGATGCTCTGCCTTGACCTATTGACAGGTCAGGCACTTTTCCACGTATTCAGTCACATCCCTCTTCATCCCAGTCCACCAATATAAAGCATTTATATCCTATTACATCTTCGTGGTGCCTGGATTTAGATAATAAGGGGTGGTATGAGATTGATCCAGAATCTCCCGTCTGATCCCAGTGTCCATCAAAACACAAATCTGATCCTTGTACCTCAATAAAGCCATGTCTGACACTGTATAGTCCTTAGCCACTCCAACTAGGACGTCCCCTCTAATCTTTCCAAATTGTGGGTCACTCAATTTTTTCTCTTTGATCCTCTCTAAAAGAGTAGACTGCAAGGAGATGTTAGCTAGCTGGCCCACCACTAGCTCAATACCTGGCCTAGTCAAATCCTCTACCAATTCCTTAGATATCTCTCTCACACTATACAACTGTCCCAGACCCTTCCGGCTTAAGGCGTCTACCGCCACATTGGCTTTCCCCAAGTGATAAAGGATCTCACAATCATAATATTTCAACAGCTCTAACCAACGCCTTTGTCTCATGTTCAAGTCATTTTGGATGATCAAGTATTTCAAACTCTTATGTTCAGTGTATATCTCAAACTTCTCACCATACAAGTTGTGTCGCCACACCTTCGATGCAAAAACCACTACTGGAAGTTCTAGATCATGTGTGGGGAACTTCTGTTTATATTCCTTCAGCTGACGTGATGCATAGGAAACCACCTTCCCTATCTGCATAAGGACACAGCCTAAACCCTATCTCGAGGTATCATAATAAGCCACAAACTTATCTTGATCTGTAGGGAGACCCAGAACTGGAGCAATGATCATATTCTTCTTCAGTCTCTTAAAGTTGTCCTCACATCTGTCTGACCATATAAACCTTTGATTCTTGCTTGTCAACTCTGTCGGTGGTCACACAATCTTGGAAAACCCCTCCACAAAGCAAATGTTATAACTTGCCAATCCCAAGAAACTTTTGATCTCTTAAGCATTCTTTGGCCTTGTCCATTCCCTGGCTGCCTCGATCTTTCTTGGATCCACCATAATTCAATCTTTACTTACTATGTGACCTAAGAAAGTCACATATGGTAATCAGAACTCACACTACTTGAATTTCACATACATTCTGTGCTCTCTCAACCTTTGTAGTACTAATCTGAGATGTTTGTCATGCTCTGTCTCTCAATGAGAGTATACCAGTATGTCGTCAACAAAAATGATCATGAACCGATCAAGGTAATCTTTGAATACTTTGTTCATTTGATCCATAAACGCTACTGGGGCATTAGTCAATCCAAATGACATCACCAGAAACCCATAATGCCCATACCTTGTGTGAAAAGCTATCTTTGGTATATCTTCCTCCTTGATCCTTAGCTTGTGATAACCAGATTGAAGATCTATCTTGGAGAATACTGTCTTACCCTGTAATTGATCAAACAAATCATCAATCCTTGGCAGAGGATACTTGTTCTTGATAGTTAACTTGTTTAGATCTCTATAATTGATATGCATCCTCAGAGAACCATCTTTTTTCTTCACAAATAGAATTGGTGTGCCCCATAGCGAGAAACTGGGCCTAATAAAACCCAAGTATAGTAATTCCTATAACAGAACCTTTAGTTACTTTAGCTTTGTTGGAGCCATCCGTGGTGCCAACTCAATCACAAACCCTAGCAAATCCTCTGGAAACACATCTAGAAAATCACACACCAAATTGGTATGTCCAGTCCCACTGGCACGACATGAGTGGTATCCACCACACTAGCTAAGAATCCTATGCACCCCCCTACAATAGGTCTCTAGCTCTATGTACATATATCATAGGTATACGGGGTCCATGCACAGTGCCAACAAATACAAAGGGATCCTCACCCTTAGGCTCAAAGGTTACCATCTTCTTTTTGCAATCTATTGTTGCCTCATACTTGGCTAACAATCCATACCCAAGATTATATCAAAGTCACTCATGACTAGCTCAATTAAATCAACTGACAACTCTCTACCATCCACTGTCACTGGTAATGACCTGACCCATCTTCTGGAAACCACTAACTCTCCAGTTGGTAGCAAAATACCAAACCCCACTGGATAAAAGTTATTAGTTCTACACAGTCTATCTATAATCCTGCTAGCAACAAAAGAATGTGTAGCATCTGAATCAATCAAAAATAGTATAAAGGGTCCCAACACTAGAAAGCTAAATTGAAATAATCAAGGGACTAGCCTCGGCCTCTACCTAAGTCAGGATGACACCTGAGATGGCGTCATGTTGTCCACCTTCTTGGGCTCTTTCTTCCTAGCTCTTGGGCAATCCTTCCTCAAGAGCCTACAATCCCACAGACGAAGCAGGCTTTCACCGGAAATTCCCCAATATGGCACCTCCTGTACTGAGTACACTCTTGGAATGCTTTCTAGGTCTCACCGTCACCCTAGCGGCCTATCTTTATGCCTCGTGGTCTCATATCTGGCCCTGGAGCTGAAAATGTATATGGAGTCTTTCTGTTTTAGTCACTAGGGACTCTGTCCCTACCAAAGATAATGGAGGTCCCGTCCTCCTAAAATCCCTTATGGCCACACTCTCGCACCAGATCTTGTTCTCTATGCTCTCAACTATGAGTGCCTTCTCAACAACATGTGTGTATGTAGTCACTCATGACATACCAGTGATGCGAACATCCCAGGCTATCATAGGTTATAGCCCTTGGAGAATCCTCTCCCTTCTGGTCCCATCAGTGGGCACCAGATTCTCGGAAAACATTTCCAATTTTTCATACGTCAATGACTACTCAGTCATTGACATGTTGCCCTGAAGTAACTTGCTGAATTCTTTGGCCTTCGCAGCTCTAAATGTGGTATTGTAGTATTTCTCATTGAACAGAGTTTTCTATTCTTTCCATTACATTCCTTGTTTGGGATACCACCTCCCACCATATTCGGGCATCCTCTGGAAACATATGAGAGACACATGCCACTCTCTCATTACCGCCCACAGTCACAAAATCTAAGATGACAATTATCATTGTCATCCACTGCTCAGCCTTCAGTGGGTTTGACCCGCCCTAAAAAATGAGAGGGTTTTGTTTCTTGAACCTTTAATACAGGGGTTCCCATCTATTTTCCACTACCTAAGGCTATACTACCGCATGTACCGCTGGCTGTATCACTGCCGGTACTGCGGGTTGTAGGTTCCCTGTTGGAACTTGTTGCTGTCTCAAGAGGCGGATCTCATCTTCTTGCCTCTATAACCTAGCATGCATATCAGCAAGCTCCTATTGCCAGTTCTCTGGAGATGGCGGTGGCGCTTGGCCCTAGTCATTCTCTGCCCTGGCCAGTATTTCTTAGCCAACCAACCTCTCTGACCTTTGAGGAAGCATACTAACAACTGTCCCACTCTGCAGTGATCAATTCAGTCGTTAGGTAAGTAATAACTATACCTCTTGCCGCTTGGCGGTCCAAGACAAAAAAAAAAATTCAATGCTAATAAGCATGCCAACACACAATATATTCGATCATGGTGCTAATAAGCACTTCTTGATATACATCAGCAAATAGCGATTCTAATAAGCATGCTCAAGCATTTATTTAACAACTAAGTAGGCAAGCATATAATCATATCAATAGTCAAGGGCCAAGCCCTATCAGAATATCTCATGCTTCCTAATAAGGCAGGCAGATAAGGCATTTATATCCTATTTAAGCAGTTAAATACATAACCACATACATAGTTACCAAGCCCTGAGTCGAGTTGTCTTAAGTGGCTAGCGTATATGCCTGACCAGTCTTCAGGATCCCTTAAACCTTAGCATCTCTGATACCAAGTTGTAATGTGCTCCTAATCCATAATCATTACATTGTGTACTTTAAATGAATATCTCGTGCTTCCTAATAACCCAGGCAAATAAAGCATTTATATCCTATTTAAGCAAATAAATACATAACCACATACATAATTACCAAGCCCTGAGTCGAGTTGTCTTTTGTGATGAGCGTACATGCTCGACTAGTCTTCAAGATTCCTTAAACCTTAGCAGCTCTGATGCAAAGTTGTAACGTGCTACTAATCCAGAATCGTTACATTGTGTACTTTAAATAGTGTTAGACTTGCTAACCAAGTCCCTTTGTTATAAAGTGTACTAAGGTTAATGACAAGGGTTAAGGTTAAAAAATTTGGTTAGAAAGGAATAATCATTTCATTCAAATATTTACATTCATACATGGGATCCACACATAACGTTTAAAAGGTCTATTATAGTTCAAAAGTTACAACCAATCAACCTAAGTGGCGAAATAAGGGATACAACCCTAGTTCCTTCAAGATAACCCCAACTGTGGTGGTCCAGCAGTCGCATATGTACACGCTGCCACCGAAGCTCTCTAACTCATGGCTGGTCCAGCTTCCCTTTCCTCTTACCTGCACCACATAGCACTCATGAGCCGAGGCTTAGCAAGAAAACTTAAACATGTGTATAAATAGTGAATACAAATTCCAGATGCATATCTAGCTGTAATAACCCTACTCATTCATGGACTTTATGCAGATAAGTGACTACCATGTCATAACGGGGCCCGCTGCCCTAATTAAATGATTAGTAAGTCAAACCAGGTCCATGCCTTAGGATATGGGACTAATAAGTCACCCTGGGGCCCATTGCCCTATCCTTTGTATAACCAGCCTTGGAGCGTACTTGACACTTTGAATTTTCCACGACCATTGGGTCGCACAAGTGTATGATGCGCTCCTAATTAGGCTTAACCATATCGACTAGTGCTCAGCGCGCTATTGCCGCCCCTGACTTATAATTCAATGCTTTTCAAGCAGATAATGTAAACAAGTGTATATCATTTAACAATTATCTGGATATAGAGCATTTAGGAATGTTTAATCAACGATCACAGGCGTAATCATAATCATATTTCTTAGGGACCCGAGCCATGTTCATAATTATATTTAACAACCGGATAAACAGATACCCAGATATAAATAAGAATACTTTGGATAATACAAGTATGCATACATATTAATCATATATCTAAACCAATTAATACAAACACAGTAATAACCATGTCCCTTAATGGGATCGAGCCCTAATCACGTAGATAATCACATTTAGCACGTATTGGGCGCAGTTTTCTTACCTCAGGTTCGAGTGCAACTTATCAAAAGAATGACCCTCGAGCATGATCCCGGTTTTGAACCCCTAGTGGTAACCTAGTTAATAATGTGCGAATAAAGGCTTCCAAACTGAGTCTTAGCCTCCAGACGTTGAATTCTACTAAACCGGGTAGTAGAATCGATCTTGAGCCCTTAGGTTTGAGTTACAGCCTTCAATTTCTCTTAGTTTCCTCAAAAATCACCAACATAGATAAGAGAGAAAGAAGAGAACGAGTGAGAGAGAGAGGGAGAGAGATGAGAGTGTTTAGTTTGTTTCCCTTGGTTCTACTATGTTCTATGGTTGATGATTACTAGTGACTAAGTCACTAATTTGACATAAAATGACCCAAATGCCCCTAGCCCATTAGCTAGTCTCTATTGCTCACAAGGGCAAATCTGCCATTTGCCATTTTTTTCCGTTACTCATAATTAACGTCTCTTAATTCATGTTACCTCCAATATCCTCAAATAGTTTCTAAACAATTTCTCATTACCCGACAATTCCTAGTAATGTACTAAATACTCCTTGAGTCACCCCGAGTCTGGTATTTAGTCCTATTGTGACTCGCATGCTAACTTGCTCCCTAGGACAACTGTAACGCCCTACTACCTTAGAGTCGTTACTAAGTGAGTTTAAAACGGAAATTTGTGCAACTAACTGACTCCTCGAGGTTTCTAAAACCTAAAGTGTGACTAGACCAAAGTTTAAGGCTGTACTCTTTGAAAATGTTTAGTTTCATTGAAAACATTAAGTATCAAACATCCGGGATCCCAGAATAAGGTTTACAAAAATATTTACAATTCAAAAATAGATTTACACTTGATTAACTATCAAAAGAATGGTTAATACAGCCATATACAAAAATGTCCCCAACCAAAGCAGTCGGGCAGGCCGAACATGTACGCACCGCCCCCACGCTCTCCATACTCATGGCCGGTTGACTGACTCTTTGCTTTTACCTGCAACACGGAGCACCCGTGAGCCGAAGCCCAGCAAGAAAACCCAAATAGTACATAACATATGCAAATAATATAGCTAACATAATCCACTGATAAACAGGAAAACCATCAGACTAAACAAGCACGGCCATGCCGCCCCAGAGGCCTTACCGAAGCCTGGGGTCTCGGTCCTCACCATAAGGATAACTCATGTATCCCTTGGGTCCCACCCTGGCTATAAGCATCCCATGTGCTGAGTGTTACTTCCGGCCCCAAGGCCGTACCCGGCCTTCGCCGCTCTCGGCCTTAGCCGTTTATTTCATTATAATAGCACGTATAATACATTTTGAAATAACCATTCAAACATATAATAGTTCATCTAAGATTACACATTTGCACATAATACAATCTAGGGCCATGCCCTGCAATCACACTGTGGGCCCATGCCCTATTCTCGGGTGTTACAGATTTCTTACCTGTATCCCGAGCTTTCCGATGCACCAAGGTCACAAGCTCGGTCCTCTAGCACGAGCCTCCCCGAAATCCTAGTCACAACTCACATAAAACACTTTTAATACTAACCAAGCCCAAGACCACTTCCCGGGACCAATCCCGTACTCTCGGGGCCTCAAATTCCTTAAAGCAATACATTGGAACCAACCCCCCGCGTCCCCGGGCAAAAGCCCAAAATTGCAAACTTTCATGCCCAGAAAACGGCCTAGCGCCGCGGCGCTACCTAAGAGGGCCGCGGTGCCCAGCAAGTCAGAGAGCCTCTCCTGACTGGAACATCCTCACGCCGCGGCGCCCAAGAACAGGGCCGCGGCGCTCCATCGCGAACCCAGATTTTCTGGGTTTTCCCATGCGTTTTTCCCGAGCTTCAACCTCCCCAAATTATCCTAAACAAATACCTAAACCCCAAAATCAAATCAAAACCTCATATGAACCATCTAACAACCTATAGATACTAGAATCAAGAGCAAAACACCATCACACCCAAAAATCCACCCCTTGATTTCTAATTTCAGCAAACTCAAACCAAAACTCAAAAAAAAAAACTAACTCAAGCTTTAGATTCACAAGTCAAAACAGAAATCAAACTTAAATATGCATAAGATCCTTACCTCAAGTGGAGAATCCACCCTAAAAGCTTCCTTGATCTCCTCCTAAACTCCCACTTCAGCCCTATCTACACCTCTTCTCCTTTCTTCTTCTTGCCCTAGCCTTTCTTTCTTCTTCTTTTTCTTCTCTTCCAATTTTATCAAAACACCAAATGACCCAATGCCCAAACCGTGTACCCCATAATCCCAGCTGAAAATTGTCTAATTGCCTTGCCAAATGACCAATTTACCCCTTCCTAATAACCCTTCCTAACTAAACCTTCAAGGGCACTTAAGTCCTTTCACTTCTATTTCATTTCTACCATTTTCTATCTAAAACTTGTTACTCACAGCAGTTACAAATGGTTACCCAGGTTACTCAATCGCCAAAACTATAACCATTAGTTCTCACTTCAACTTACGAAATTCCTAAAGTACCCCTAGGCTCCTCCCGAGCCGGGTATAAAATCCCGTTGTGACTTTTACACTAATTGGCTCACTAGGACCGTCTCGATGCGTGTATCCTGATAAAAACACCACACTCACATGGCACAAATCACATAATACAATTATCACAGTTATGCCCTAAAATGGCCAGATTACAATTATGCTCTTTCTAAGACCATCAGGTCTCCATGCATACTAATTCACATAGTCATGCATCTCAAATAATCAAATAGTCATATAACATGCATTAAATCATAATCATGCATTAAACTCATTAAATTCACACACAAAATCCCATCATGCCCTCCAGGCACACTACTCAAGGCCCTTAAGCCTTAATAGCGAATTTGGGGTCGTTACAACAACCTCGTGCAGAGTAACCCAAATATATCCACATAATAATGTGGTCTCACAAATATATGCACATATATTCCAAATATACCCGTAACAGGCCAAATTATGAAAATTTCCCTTCTCATAAGAAATGAGCCCACATGCATTTTTAATAAATCTAAAGAGGCATATCTAGCCATATTATAATATAACTCACGTAATCATATAATGATACACCTATATATAACATAAACACATATTTCATAATTAAATAACATATATTCAAATAATTTTTCGTAATTTGCCATCATGGCCCCCTAATCAAGGCCTTAAGCCTTATAAGGTGACAGGCTGCTTCTTTCAAATTGGCATCTCCTGGTATTTTAATACGAAATATAATTGCATATCTAATTTTGTGTATATTTAGAATTTTATTGTGAGTAACCTCCTTTTAATATTGTTTTTTTTTGTAATTGTTACCCAATTTTATTTCATAATGGATCATTTTGATAGTAAGAGTTGAATTAATTTATAGTGTTATGCTCTAGCTTTCCTGTTAGAATTAATTTAATTTTTCTACTGCAGCTTCATTGGAAGATTGTGCCATCATGCCTTGGAGGAATCATGCCCAAAATTTGCTATTAAATGGTTGACAATATCCATATCTTTGTTAGACCCTGAGAGATTAAACATGGGAGCATATCATATGTTTGGTCGTCAATTAACTCTTGGATCCACTACTACTGCTAATCCATAGACAGTTGAAGGCATGCTGGAGAGCTTAGGTGAATTTTGTTTCTTTCATTTCTGATGTATTTTAGTTTCAGTTTCCATGCGTCTCTATTAAAATGTGTGGGAACGTGATATTGTTAGCTGTGTTTTAATATTATTTTGTTCTCAGAATTATGTTGTCCATTGGCACTGCCTTAAGCATTTAAGCAAATGCTACGCTAGTCAAGCATTGCGTATTGTACTTAATGGATTACTTTAATTCTGCATTGTATAAGCTATATTATCTAAAGTTTTAACTGAAGCTTGATTATGTATATTGCTTACTTTCCATTTCTAATGCATATAAAACATTTTTGAAAACGCGTCTAAGAATGACACAATACCATATATATATATATTGCATGGTATGTTTTAGATCTCTCATTGTTGACCTTTCGACTTTTCATTTTTTTGGCAAGATCTTTTTTTTTTATTCTAAAAAAAATGCTATGGGTATTTGCTTTTCCTTGCCAATGTTGTATTTGTGTTGTTATATTATTATCTATGCATATTTATGTGTTGGTTATTTGATTTTGCTATGTCAGATTCTTACTAGGGTTATTATTATTGGTATTTAATTTGGACTAAATAGTTTATTGGACTAAGTAATTTATTGATTTTTTTTCCTTCGCTACAAGAGAAATGTAGCGCAAGTTTAAAGCTCTCACTCATGAAATATATTCTTCATATAAGCTTTCCAATATCCATGGCTTTTTTGGCAAGTAACTCATGTTTGGGTCTTTATTTCTCTAATGTTTGACTATTTTTGTAATTTTGTTGTATATTAGATCCATGAAGCTCACATAGAATTCATTACTAATTTACTAAAGTTGCATATATGAGACCTACAAAGACTACTATGTGGATGCATTGAGTATAAGTGATATCGTAGATCCTATATTATCCAAAAGAAAGATTGTTACCCTATCTTGAAATAAGACTGATAATAATAAGCATCTTTGTTTCTCTCACTCTTTTATACATTTTTTTATTGCGGGTTATCTATTCTAGGGACTTACTATTAAAAGAAAAGAAAGTTAATGGCTCTCACTATATTATTTTAATATATTCACACACATCCCTATATATACATATATAGATTTATGTATATTAACTGGGTTTTGTCTTACTGCTAGGATGGTATCGAGAATGACCCAACTCATTGTGGAATATATGCTCCCAATATATAGATGTATGTATCTTAACTGGGTGATTGGTATTTACTGGTTATATGCTCCAAATATTATCTAAAGTCATAACCAGTTTCAATGTCTTTGATTGGGTATAAGAATTTTGGTTTGTGTATGTGTAACAATAAGAGGAACAAGAAAAGAGAACGTGACTGCATTTTTCATGTCATTGATGGGGGATTTTTCTATAGATTTGGAGCTTGACTAGGATTTGATTTGTGAATTTGCCTTGCATATATTGGATCACAGAATCTGTATTTTCAAGGGGAACAAGGATACATAATAAAATGAGGAATCACAAATGACCCAATGTTCACGGAAGGCATCTACGATTGTGATTGGTTTTGATCAAGGAATATACTAATAATATGGACCAATATTCATGGTTTACTTTTTGTATATCTTGCTATGTTTTTGTTTTTCATTTTTGAAGTAAAAGATGTTCATGATTATAGAACTTTATTATGTATGCTTTCAAACTTAAGTTAGAACTAAGGTTTGAATTAGTTCTTGTTTAATGTAATACTTATGGTTTATCAATCTATTTAATATTACATTTTGTGATTACTTTTGATATATTTTTATCCAAATACAATAATAAAAACCTTTTAATTTAAAAAAGCTTATAATTATCCTTACAAAACACAATTAAAAATCTATTATCTATGTTATTTGTGGATGTTTTGGATACATATTATAAGTGTAACAAAACGTTATGATTTATATAGTATAACAAACTAAAAATGCTATCAAAATAATCAATTATAACAGGTGAAAAGTGTTATGCAAAAAGTTTAAGATTAAGCTTTAAATTTATAACCAATTACTCTAACTAAATGTTATTATTTTAATATGATAGCAACTAAAAATGTGTTATTGAATACTTTAAGATAACATCGAACATAACATTTGAAAATTGTTATAGAAAAGACGAGACTTTTAATAACAGGGGCTATGTTAGCGTTTTGAGAAGTGTTATGAATACTTCTGGTTGGCAGTTTTTAAGTGTTATGAATATTGTTTTTTCTTGTAGTGAAGATCCTTGCGTGGCTCGCCGCACTACTGGTAGGGATCCTGGAGAGGCATCACTCGCCGAGGAGGAGCCTAGTGGCTTGGAGCAGGAAGAAAATTCTGAGGCTGAGTACGCTACCGAAATTTATGCTAAGGCGATCCTTAACTCATTGGCCGACAAGGAGGAGGGCCCTCTCTATGTAGCTAGTACTATCTCCCTTAAACAGATTCAGAATGTGAAGGAGCATTTTGGGCTTCATGATGTAACCATTTTCAAGGCTACTGACAAACAGACTGTTGATTACCCTGGGGCTCAATTCTGTGCATGGAGTCGATTCCATTTAACCGCTGGAGCCACTCTCCCCCTACAGCCATAGATTTGGAGTGTGGCTAATTACTTCGGGATTTACCCAGCCCAAATCAATCCCAAAAGCATAGGATTTATTTTTTCCCTTTATGTTTTCTACAAATCTTTAGATTGGCCGGTACCTTCTGCCCATGAAATTAACTACCTTTCTTACCTCAAATCTAGTCCCCGACAAGTCCATTTTGTCTATTTCTATTTCAGCCATAGGGATTCTAACATTTACCTATCCAATACAGATAGCATCTCCAAAGTTGGGGAGTACACCAACCATTACTTTGTTACTGACTGTATTGTTGCCACCCACCTATCATTTCAACGCAATGGTCCCTTTAGTTGCTCAGCCCCTACTCGAGAAATGGCTGAACGAACTCGTAGGTTGGTTGTTATGGACCCCGGCCTCAAATATTTGGTAGCTATGACAACCGCAGAGAAATTAACCAAGGTTGTACTATACCCCAATCCAGAAGCGCAAGCCAAGGGTGCCACCCTCACCAGACAGTCACCTACGGGGCACTCGCCCAAAAATATGCCACCCAGCTCTCTAGTACTTAAAAAACAAACCAAACCATCAGCACCTCTGTCTAAACCTTGTGTTGCCCACTGAACCAGAAGCTCGGCTGGAGTAGTCATCCAAGAGCCTGTTGAACACAGTACTCCAAAAATTGATATTGCCCCCCAAGTTGCAAAGGGGAAATAGATTGAATTGGAGCATTTAAGCTCTAGCTCCTCAGACAGTGATGAGGACGCTCTGTCCAGAGCAATCGATTGCCCAGGGGGAAATGAAGAGGGTGACTTCACTTTCTTCATATAACTTTCTTTTGCATTCTTCTGTAATTATAATAAATAATTTATTTATTTGTTCCAGCACTGCTCGACACCTTACTAACCCTTTACTTTGGTTTACAGATATGTCATCTGTGCTTTTCAAGAAATTTGCTCAGAACCACGCCACCGATCCGAGCACTGAGGCTCCTCCAAGCAAACGCTATAAGACAATCTCCCCTGCTGAACCTACCGAGCAGGCTGCCAGAACCCTCGATTAAACTCCCTCTCGGGAAAAGTCATAGGCTTCAACTCGTAATTCTGCCAAGGGCAAGGGACCTCCAAGTGAGGAGGTGACTCACTCGTCCCCTACACAAAGGTTCTGCCCCTAAGCGGAGTTCCAGAGGGTGCCATTAAGGATTCTACTGAGGAGTTACAAGGACCTCTGAAGAAAGCGTTAACTGTCCATCACGGCCACACAAATATTTGGACTATATCACCAGTACTGGCCTCTAGGATGCCATTAGAGTAAGTATTTGGTATTCTTAGAGAAAATTTATTTTAATTCTTCTATTTATGCCCTCAGTTTCCTTATCTTTTGCTACAGGGTATGCTGTTCCTTAGTTATGCTCATTCTTTCACCAAAGGTGTGAGTAATCAAGTTGTCAAGTTGATGAAATCATCTAAAACAAAAACTTCCAGAATAATGAGTTGTTTGAGCAGGTTCAGAATCTTCAATGAAACTCCGAGCAGATTGCTAAGGAAAAGGATACTCTTAAAAGCGCCGCTGAGCAGAGGGACCTTGATGTCAATCGATTGGAGAGGAGGAATGAAGAACTGAAGGAAAAGATTGTTGCTACTGAGAAGGTCACCCAAGAGAAAGAGGACCAACTCACGAAGGCCCTGGAGCAAGAAAAATCAGATTGGACTATCGATGCTATGGCTTTGGAGAATTTTGGCTTGAGCACATTTTTTTATTTTTGGGTCCGTAATAAAATGGTGGACTTCAGTTATTTGGGAGAGGCTTACGAAGAGATCATGCAGTATTTCATTGAACGTGAGAAAAATGAGGCTTTGACCATATCCACTGAGCAGCTTGCAACCTCTAAGCCAGAGACCGTTGAGCCGCCGACCGAGCCAGTCATTGCAGCTTCTGACGAGAACGCCGCATCATCTAATCCAAGTTCTTTAGTTGAGACTTCAACTCCTAGGGACCAGTCCAGCGCTCTTCCCACTGAAACTCCTACTGTTGAACCCGAGCAACGTACTCATGCCCCTTGAAACTTTAACTGTCTTTGTTTTTTTTGTTTTTTTGTTCTGTTTTTATATATCTGAAAAACAAAGGTAATTGAGCCAAGCAGTCTTTATTCTCGTGCCTTTATTTCCTTTTTATTGAAACATCAGCTGAGTCGAGAAACTTTTAATCTCGAGCATTATTTGACACATGTCTTTACAATATTTTAATTTGGGTAAATATCTTATCGTTCTTTTATTTTTCATTACTATTTTGTCTGGAGCTGTAAATCGGAGCTGATCAATTTTTTCAAATGAGTTATAAACAAAAACTGTTTAACCCTTTCTACAGAAATTGTTTTATGGGTCCTTTTGTTGCCCAGTACCCCGGAAAACACGTAAGAACTTTACATTAACAAAAATTAACATTTCTAAGTCCTCTTCATTATGCGTTTTTCCTCCTTTTTTCCATGTATGATTCTGATGCCCCCAAGTGACCAAGCAGGATTCATAACTCTTGGTTTATCCTCTTGGTCACTTTCTAACTGGCCAGAGTTGCTCATAATAACCTGATCGGGACCACTTGGGTTTGTCAAGACCTATAAAAGTTTCATACACTGCCGACAATTTGTGATATAATTCACTAGTTAGCAAGATAATCATTGTAAATATAAAGGCTTGTAAAAATGGACAAAACGTGTCTTATTGATTAATGATTAACCATACAAGCTGCGTTGCTACAAAGTAGCTTACATTCATGAAAATTAATTATTATAATAAATGGGCAAATTGTGCCTATCCATAATTAATAAAACTAAGTTTGGCTGGTCGGTGGTAAGGGCAATCGTGCATGTACCGGCCAGTCAATGATTACTTAAAAGCAATCTTATTGGTAGTACTTCCTTAGGTGTTCCCCATTCCAATAACAAGGAACATGTACTAGTTGGAGATCCTGGTTATACCGCGCTAGCTTGTATGTGTTGGGTGGTACTGTATCGCCCTACTTCCTTAGAGTCGTTACAGGTGAGTTTAAAAACGTGCTTTCAACTCGCTAATCGAGGTTTTAAGTCAAACAGTGTAATTAAGCCATAAACATAGGAAAATTTTAAAATTAACTCCTTAACATTAAAAATCATAAAAGTTTGACACCTGGGATCCCAAAATACAATTTAGAAATATTTACAACATAAAAATAGAACCAAGTCGGCTAAACAACAAAATCTAAGTTCATTTACAAGCATCTCCCAAAATCCTCTGGCTGTGGCGGCCAGGCTGGCCAAACATGTACACGCCGCCTCACACCTGCTGTACTCATGGTTGGTTGACCTTCTCCTTACCCTTACCTGCACCACAGAGCATCTGTGACCCGAAGCCCAGCAAGAAAACCCACAAACAGATAACATATGCAACACATATATCAAGCATATAAATAGGCCAACAATGGGCTAAACACATACGACCTAGCCGTCCCAGGCATTTACCAAGCCCTGGGTTCGCGGACCACGCCGTGAGGATATCCCAGGTATCCATTTAGGGACTCGCCCTGGCAACTCGCACTCCACGTGCTCAACACTGCTCCCAGCCCCTTGCCGTTATCGGCCTTACACCCAACGTGCCCAACGTCGTTCCTAGCCCCTCGCCGTTCTCGGTCTACACCGTTCCTGGCTTTTGCCGATCATTCACATCATAACATACATAGCATAGCAAACAAGTACAGAATTCTAGCATATTTAGTTAAAGGGGTACGCCCCGCAGTTCTAACGTATTGGGCTCAGCCCTACATACCAATTCTATTCAAACACATTGGGCTCAGCCCTGCACACAAGCTCTATGGGAACAAGGATTTTCTTACCTGAGTTCTGAGCTTTCTGAGCTGCGATGCCCCGAGCACAGTCCTCTAACTTGAGCCTCGCCGAAACCCTAGTCACAACACAATAACTTCGAGCCAAAACCCTAACCTCTGAGACCTTGAATTCCATCAATTTGAGTGATAAAATCCATCCCGAGCCTTAACCGTTGAGTTCCCAAGCCTAAACACCCCTAAAAGCACAATCTGGCACTAAGAGTCGCGACCCCACCCACAGGCGCCGCGGCTAGCCTCAAAACAGAGGCTAGCACCACACTGACCCCCACACGGACCGCAGCGCGCGCACCAAGTGCGCGGCGCGCATGAACCTCTCGGCCACCCATGGCCGCACGCGCACATGGGCCGCGGTCCTCACCTCCAAACCCAGAATTTTCATCTTTCTCCTGCATTTTCCTCAAACCAGCTCATCCTATAATCAAGCTAACAGTTCTAGATATTCAAAACCAATATTCTAGCCCTGTTATAACATCATAACCCACCAAAATCTACTCCAAAACTCAACTAAAACCCCCAAGAACAAATTAGATTCTACCCACATGCATAGCTTAGAAACACAACTGAAATTCAAGCATAACTCCCATGGTAAAGCTTACCTTTTGTTGAATTAAACCTCTGAAGTTGAACCTTAATCCCCAAGCTCCTAGATCCTTAACTTCACACCCCAAAGTCCTCAATTTCTTGACTAGTTCCTCCAAAGTTCTCCTTTGATATGTCTTAAAGAAGAGAAGGTGAGATAGAGAGAGTAATAGGAAGTTATCCTCAGCAGAGAATGAGAGTATAAGTCGGTTTCTCTAAGTTTCTAAACAATTCTCCTTTTTTGTTTTATTCACTTAAGTCTATGTGGTTACCTCAAGGCTCGGGATACCAAAACGTCCCCGAGGGAAAAATGGTAAATTTCCCCAATACTCCCTCCTAGACATTCTATCCTCAAATATATATCCAAATATTTATTTTCATGTCCCGATAACCCCATAACACACCTAGTACCCAAATTACCCCTCGACTCGCTCCGAGTCGGAATCTCAACCCCGTTGTAACTCTCTGGCTAACCGCTCCCCAGGATTGTCTCGGATCGTGCTGCACAGACATGTCACATATATATAACATTTATCACATTTATCAGACTTATGCCCCTAATATCCAGACGGGGCATGCATCATTATCATATATTCACATAAATCCTCATATTAGCATATTAAATCACTTATTGCCCTCCAGGCACACTAATCAAGGCCCTAAGCCCTATTAGCAAATTCGAGTCGTTACTACTATCCCCTCCTTACAAAAATTTCATCCTCGAAATTACCTGAACAACTTGGGGTACCGCTCCCTCATCTCTGACTCAAGTTCCCTCGTCGTCTCCTCAACCTTGTTGTTTCTCCACAGCACTTTCACCAAGGCAATGGTCTTGTTCCTCAAGACTTTATCTTTTCGATCAAGAATCTGAACCGGCTTCTCCTCATAGGACAAATCCTGATCAAGCTCCAGATTCTCAAAACTTAGAACATGTGTTGAATCTGATATATACTTCTGGAGCATGGATATATGGAAAACATCATGAACCCCTGATAAAGCTGGAGGCATCGCTAGTCTATAAGCTACCTCACAAACCCGTTCCAAAATCTCAAAGGGGCCAACAAACCTAGGGCTTAACTTGCCCCGAACACCAAACCGTTTCACACCCCTCATGGGTGAAACCCTAAGGAACACATGATCACCAACCTGAAACTCCATGCTCCTGCGTTTCAGGTCTAAATAACTTTTCTGTCGACTCTGGGAGGCGAGCATACGCGCTCTAATCTTCTCAATTGCCTCGTTTGTCCTCTGAACCATCTTTGGACCCAAATACCTCCTCTCACCTGTCTCATCCCAATGGATAGGTGATCTACACTATCTTCCATAAAGCATCTCGTACGGAGCCACACCAATGGTCGCTTGATAACTGTTGTTGTACGAGAACTCGATCAAAGGGAGATAATTACTCCACGATACCCCAAAATCAAGCACACAGGCTCCCAGCAGATCCTCCAATATTTGAATCGTCCTCTCAGACTGCCCATCTGTCTGAGGATGAAAAGCGATACTAAACCGTAACTGCGTGCCCATAGCCTTCTGCAGACTATCCCAAAACTTGGAGGTGAAGGTGGGATCTCTGTCCGACACTATCGACCTCGGAACCCCATGAAGTCGGACAATCTCTTTCACATACAACTCAGCGTACTGCTCCACAGTATAAGTTATCCTAAAAGGCAAAAAGTGGGCAGACTTGGTATACCTATCCACAATCACCCACACCGAGTCATGTTGTCCCACAGTTCTCGGTAAACCAACTACGAAGTCCATAGTAATATCTTCCCACCTCCATTCTGGGATCCCCAAAGGCTGCAACAACCCCGCTGGCCTCTGGTGCCCAGCCTTAACCTGCTGACAAGTTAAGCACTTAGCCACATAATCCACCACATCCCTCTTCATGCCCGACCACCAATACAGAGTTTTCATGTCCTGGTACATCTTCGTCGTACCCGGGTGCAAAGAATAGGGAGTGGTATGCGATTCATCCAAGATTTCTTGCCGGATTCTAGAATCCATCAGAACACAGATCCGACCCTTGTACTTTAGTAACCCCATCTCTTAAATGGAGAAGTCCTTTGTCGCTCCGACTAAGGCACTCTCCCTATGACCTCTCA
Source organism: Humulus lupulus (assembly GCF_963169125.1). Taxonomy (NCBI): domain Eukaryota; kingdom Viridiplantae; phylum Streptophyta; class Magnoliopsida; order Rosales; family Cannabaceae; genus Humulus; species Humulus lupulus. Next base: position 105,285,541 of record NC_084795.1, on the reverse strand, counting down.
ACTGAGAATCTTTCCCTTGCGCTTCCTTGATCCTCTCAAGGAGTGTAGACTGAAGAGTGATGTTGGCCAACAAACCAACCACCAACTCTATGCCTTCTCTGATCATCTCCTCAGCTAACTTATCAGATATCTGCCACGAACTGAACAATTGTCCTGGGCCCTTTCGACTCAATGCATCAGCCACTACATTAGCCTTCCCAGGATGGTAAAAGATATCACAATCATAATCCTTAACCAACTCCAGCCACCGCCTCTAGCGCATATTCAGATTCTTCTGTGTAAAGAAATTCTTTAGGCTCTTATGGTCGATGTATATCTCGTACTTCTCACCATAAAGATAATGCCTCCAAATCTTAAGTGCAAACACCACCGCTGCCAACTCCAGATCATGCGTAGGATATCTCTTCTCATATTCCTTTAACTGTCTCGATGCATAGGCTATCACCTTACCAGCTTGCATCAACACGCACCCCAAACCCTGTCTGGATGCATCACAGTAAACCACAAACTTTTCATTCTCCGTCGGCAAGCTTAGCACTAGCGCAGTGATCAGTAGCCGCTTCATTTCCTTAAAAAATTTCTCACACCTGTCCATCCAGACATACCTTGTCTTCTTCTTTGTCAGTTCTGTCAATGGCGTAGCTATTCTGGAAAACACCTCAACAAACCGCCGATAATACCCTGCTAAACCCAGAAAGCTTCTCACTTTAGGAACATTGCTCGGTCTAGGCCAATCTCTGACCGCCTCAATCTTACTTGGGTCAACCGAAATCCCCTCCTTACTGACGATATGGCCCAGAAATGTAACTTGTGGCAACCAAAACTCACACTTACTGAACTTAGCATACAACTTATGCTCCCTCAATCGTTGTAGAACCAACCTCAGATGTTGCTTGTGCTCTGCCTCTGACTGGGAGTACACTAGAATGTCGTCGATGAATACTATCACAAACTTGTCCAGATAATCCTTGAAAACCCTATTCATCATGTCCATGAAAGCTGCTGGGGCATTGGTTAATCCAAAGGACATAACCAGGAATTCATAATGTCCATACCTCATTCGGAAAGCGGTCTTTGGTATGTCCTCCTCTTTAATCCTTAACTGATGGTAACCTGATCGGAGATCTATCTTGGAAAACACTGTTCTCCCCTGTAGCTGATCAAATAAATCGTCGATCCTAGGCAGTGGATACTTGTTCTTAATGGTTAACTTGTTCAGCTCCCTGTAATCAGTACACATCCTAAAGGACCCATCCTTCTTCTTAACAAACAACATTGGAGTACCCCATGGAGAGAAACTCGGCCTGATAAACCCCAAATCAAGTAACTCCTACAACTGAATCTTCAACTCCTTCAACTCCGCCGGAGCCATTCTATAAGGTGTCCTAGATACTCACTCCGCTCCTGGTACCAACTCTATAACAAAGTCAATCTCCCGCTGCGGCGGCAACCCCGGCAAATCCGCTGGAAACAAATTCGGAAACTCACATACCAATCTAGTCTCACCCGGTCCAACAAACACTACCCTAGAGGTATCCACAACGCTCGCTAGGAATCCTATGCAACCTTCCTACATCAGGTCCCTAGCCCTTAAGGCTGAAATCATTGGTACACGCGGTCCATTAACTGACCCCACAAACACAAAGGGTACCTCCCTTTCTGGTTCAAAAGTCACCATTCTGCGCTTGCAATCTATTGTTGCCCCATACTTGGATAGCCAATCCATTCCCAAAATCATGTCAAAATCATCCATCTCTAACTCAATCAGACCAACAGACAACTCCCTACCATCTACCTCTACAGGCAATGCTCTAATCCACTTCCTAGAGACTACCAATTCTCCTGTTGGCAACAAAGTCTGAAATCCCCTAGCATACACACCACTAGGTCTACAAAGCTGATCTATCACTCTAGCAGATACAAATGAATGGGTAGCCATTGAATCAAACAATGCAATATACAAAGAACCAGCACTAGAGATCTGACCTGTCACAACTGAGGGGCTAGCCTCCACCTTAGTCTGTGTCAAAGTGAATACACTGGCAGAAGCAAGACGGTCACTCTGCTTCTGCTCCTCCTTCTTAACTTGAGGGAAATCCCTCTTCAGATGACTAGTACTCCCACAAACAAAGCAGGCCCTGATCCTGCACTCATCCTGGTGTCGACGCCTGCACTGCGGTCACATAGGAAAACTCCTCCAGTTATCACTGCCACCTTGACGGCCAGTAGAAGCACCCCGTGCCCTCCTATCTAAGCTGGGAGGAACAAAGGAATCTGGGGCCTTCCTTTTCTGCTCACTAGAACCACCACCACGACTAAACCCAACAAAAGGAGGCATTGTCCTCATGGCATCGCGCCTAACAGCGCTATCCTTCCAAATCTGAGCCTCAGCCCTCTCAGCAGTAAGGGCCTTATCCACAGCTTGGCCATAAGTAGTAGTCTCTGGATCCAAGGTAATGTTCACATCGCGGGCGATCATAACATTCAATCCCCACACAAACCTATCCCGCCTTGCCGCATCAGTCGGCACTAGATCTGGCGCAAACTTCGCCAATCTATCAAACTTTATTGCATACTTCGTCACTATCAATCGATTCTGGGTCAGGTTGATAAACTCATCAACCTTCGCAGCTCGTACTGCCACACTATAGTACTTCTCATTAAACAGGTTTCTGAACTCTTCCCAAGTCATAACTGATACATCCCTTCTCTGAACCACCACGTCCCACCAAATGCGGGCATCCTCTCTAAACATGTAGCTAGCACAGGCTACCCTCTCATTCCCTTGAACTCTCATAAAATCCAGAATTGAGGCAATCATATTCATCCACTGCTCTGCCCACAGTGGGTCTGATCCACCCTCAAAGGTGGGAGGATGCTGCTTCCTGAACCTCTCATACAAAGGTTCCCACTTATTCTCCAAAGCAGACAGAACTGGCACTGGCGCTGCAACCTGCTGCACTAGCAGCCCAGTAACCTGAGGCGGGGCCTGTTGCCTCAACTGTCGTAACTCTTCCTATGTTCGCTACAGTCTTGCTTCCATCTTAGCAAACATCTCTTGCCAGTTCTGTGGGGCAGGTGGAGGTTCCTGGCCCTGGTTGTCATCCTCGGCCCTACTGCCACGGAGTCTAGCTGATTGTCGAGGCATCTCAACAAATATGCATGCAACCAACGACGCCTCTCATCAGGCATGATAACAACATCCAAGAACCACCTCCCAAACACACCAGTCACCCACAATAATATCTCATATAACATATAACACACAACGGGCCATGCCCTAACATCATGCATATGTTAACTCATTCATCATGCTCTATATAAAATAAGCAGACAAGCAAGGCGTTCAAACACATATTAAGACATATTAGCCAATCTTACCAACCAACCTTGAGTTGAGCCTGTCACTGACAGCGTGTGTACATGTTCGGTCAATCTCCAAAACCAATAACCTTGGCTCGCTCTGATACCAAGTGGTAATGCCCTACTTCCTCAGAGCCGTTACAGGTGAGTTTAAAAACGTCCTTTCAACTCGCTAATCGAGGTTTTAAGTCAAACAGTGTAATTAAGCCATAAACAGAGGAAAAATTTAGAATTAACTCCTTAACATTGAAAATCATAAAAGTTTGACACCTGGGATCCCAAAATACAATTTAGAAATATTTACAACATAAAAATAGAACCAAGTCGGCTAAACGACAAAATCTAAGTTCCTTTACAAGCATCTCCCAAATTCCTCGGGCTGTGGCAGCCGGGCTGGCCAAACAAGTACACGCCGCCTCACGCCTGTTGTACTCATAGTTGGTTGACCTTCTCTTTACCCTTACCTGCACCACAGAGCATCTGTGACTCGAAGCCCAGCAAGAAAACCCACAAACAGATAACATATGCAACACATATATCAACCATATAAATAGGCCACCAATGGGCTAAACACATACGGCCTAGCCATCCCAGGCATTTACCAAGCCCTGGGTTCGCGGACCACGCAGTGAGGATATCCTAGGTATCCTTTTAGGGACTTGCCCTAGCAACTCACATTACATGTTCTCAACGATGCTCCTGGCCCCTTGCCGTCTCGGCCTTGCACTCAATGTGCCCAATGCCATTCCCGGCCCTTCACCATTCTCGGTCTACACCGTTCTCGGCTCTTGCCGATCATTCACATCATAACATACATAGCATAACAAACAAGTACAGAATTCTAGCATATTCAGTTAAAGGGGTACGCCCCGCAGTTCTAACATATTGGGCTCAGCCCTGCATACCAATTCTATTCAAACACATTGGGCTCAGCCCTGCACACAAGCTCTATGGGAACAAGGGTTTTCTTACCTGAGTTCCGAGCTTTCTGAGCTCCGATGCCCCGAGCACAGTCCTCTAACTTGAGCCTCGTCGAAACCCTAGTCACAACACATTAACAATATCCATCCATCAAGTTCTAATCCAATAAATAACTTCGAGCCAAAACCCTAACCTCCGGGACCTTCAATTCCATCAATCCGGGTGATAAAATCAATCCCGAGCCTTAACCATTTAGTTCCCAAGCCTAAACACCCCTAAAAGCACAATCTGGCACTAAGAGCCGCGGCCCCACCCACAGGCGCCGCGGCTAGCCGCAAAACAGAGGCTAGCACCACACTAACCCCCACACGGGCCGCAGCGTGCGCACCAAGCGCCGCAGTGCACATGAACCTCTCGGCCACCCATGGCCGCACGCGCACACGGGCCGCGGCTCTCCCCTCCTAGGGCCGCGGCCCTCACTTCCAAACCCAGAATTTTCGTCTTTCTCCTGCATTTTCCTCAAACCAACTCATCCTATAATCAAACTAATAGTTCCAGATATTCAACACCAATATTCTAGCCCTGTTATAACATCATAACCCACCAAAATCTACTCCAAAACTCAACTAAAACCCCCAAGAACAAATTATATTCTCTCCACATGCATAGCTTAATAACACAACTGAAATTCAAGCATAATTCCCATGGTAAAGCTTACCTTTTGCTGAATTAAACCTTTGAAGTTGAACCTTAATCCCCAAGCTCCTAGCTCCTTAACTTCACAGCTCAAAGTCCTCAATTTCCTGACTAGTTCCTCCAAAGTTCTCCTTTGATATGTCTTAAAGAAGAGAAGGCGAGATAGAGAGAGTAATAGGAAGTTATCCTCAGCTGAGAAGGAGAGTATAAGTCAGTTTCTCTAAGTTTCTAAACAATTCTCCTTTTTTGTTTTATTTACTTAGGTCTATGTGGTTACCTCAAGGCTCGGGGTACCAAAACGTCCCTGAGGGAAAAATGGTAAATTTCCCCAATACTCCCTCCTAGACATTCTATCCTCAAATATATATCCAAATATTTATTTTCATGTCACGATAACCCCATAACACACCTAGTACCCAAATTACACCTCGACTCGCCCCGAGTCGAAATCTCAACCCCGTTGTGACTCTCTGGCTAACCGCTCCCCAGGACTGTCTCGGATCGTGCTCCACAGACATGTCACATGTATATAACATTTATCACATTTGTCACACTTATGCCCCTAATATCCAAACGGGGCCCACATGCACATTTAACCCAATTAAGCATGCATCATTATCATATATTCACATAAATCCACATATTAGCATATTAAATCACTTATTGCCCTCCAGGCACACTAATCAAGGCCCTAAGCCTGATTAACAAATTTGGGTCGTTACAGGTACTATCTCTGAAATTTGGTAAGGGCCTTCCCAACTTGGGCCTAGTACTCCTGCTGAAGCATCTCGAGTTTTTGGGAATATCCTTCGTAAGACTAGGTCTCCAACGTCTAATTTTTGTTCCTTAACTCTAGAATTGAAGTACCAGGAAACTTTTTGCTGCTGGGCGGCCTGGCGTATGTTTGACTCTTCTCGTCTTTCTCAATTAGGTCCAAGGATTCTGTTAACAACCGGTGATTACCATTCTGGTCGTATGTCGTGCGCCTGTTAGATGGTGGAGTCATATCTACGAGCAACATTGCTTCATACCCATATGTAAGTGCAAAGGCGGTATCTCTAGTAGCTTTTCGCTCGGTAGTCTTGTAGGACCATAGTTCTTCAGGTAGTTTCTCAAGCCAGTTTTGCTTAGCCTCTTCTAAATGCTTCTTCAGAGTATCTTTGAGAGTCTTCTTAACTTCTTCTACTTGTCCATTTTCCTGGGGGTGCAATACTGCTGAGAAGCTTTTGTGATGCCGTGTCTAGAGCAAAAATCAGTAAATAACTGGCTGTCAAACTGCATGCCATTATCAGACACTATTTTGTTAGGCAGACCAAACCTACAAATTATATTCTTTACTACAAAGTCCAATACTTTTTTCAAAGTGATTGTTGCTAGAGGCTCGGCCTCCATCCATTTGGTAAAGTAATCCACTGCTACTACTACGTACTGTACTCCCCATTTTCCTTTTGGAAACCGACCAATAAGGTTGATCCCCCAAATGGCAAAGGGCCAAGGACTTTACATCTGTGTTAGTTCGTTTGGGCCTTAACATTTTCATAGATAGACTCTGCCCCCAGCATGATTCCCACAGAAGCCCTCGTGTACCTCTTCAAGAATCTATCCAGTTTTGTTTGGTTGATGCACCTGAGTAATGGCATGGAAACTCCTTTTCTGTACATGACCCCGTCCAGGATGAGGTACCGAGCAGCTTTCCTCATCAATTTTCTAGACTCGTTACGACTGTTGGGCAGGATTCCGTGCTCTAGAAAATTTGCAATTGCGGTCATCCAGAATGGAGTGTTGTCTATTAGAAGGACAGGTTTTGACAGGTTGATACTGGGCTGTTCCAAATACTCAATAGTGCTGGAGTCTGTGCATCCGGTGTTTTGTCCTGCACTTGTGCTGTGCGAAAGCTCAGATTTTGATGACTGCTCGACTATGGCTACGTTTGTTTCTAGTATTCTGGTACACTTGGCTACAAAATCTGCTAGAGATTGGACTTTTATTGCTATTCGGGGATGCTAAGTAATCTTGTATTGTCCGAGCTCTATAGACCACTTGAGTAGCCGTCCAGATGTATCTGGCTTTTGCAAGACTTGGCACAGTGGTTGGTCGATAAGAATTCAGATCAGATGTGCCTAGAAGTATGGGCGAAGTTTCCTCGATGACAGTAGACAATAAGTTAATTTTTCAATTAATGGATACCTGCTTTCGGCTTCGACTAGTTTCTTACTGATGTAGTAGATCGGGCACTGGCTCTTGCCCTCCTCTCTAACCAGGACTGCATTGATAGCGTGTTGAGTTACTGCTAGGTATATGCATAATTCTTCACTCTCTAGAGGTTTCGAAAGGATCGGGGGTTGTGCCAGCTGTTGTTTTAGAGCTTGGAAGGCTTGCTTGCACTCTCCAGTCCATTCGAATTTATTTGTGCCTCTGAGGATATTAAAAAATGAAATACACTTATCAGTTGATCTAGACACAAATCTACTGAGTGTTGCTATGCGTCCTGTCAGGCTTTGCACGTCTTCGATCCTAGTTGGTGAGGGAATGTCCAACAGTGCTTTCATATTTTTCGGGTTTGCTTTTATTCCCCTAGAGTTCACTATGAACCCTAGAAATTTTCCTGACCCTACCCCAAAGGAACATTTTAGGGGGTTTAATGTCATCCTATACTAGGATATTGAAGCATTCTTCCAAGTCTTCAATATGCCCCTCAGCCTGTTTGGACTTTACCAACATATCATCCACGTATACATCCATGTTTCTTCATATTTGGTCTTTGAACATACGGTTCACCAATCCCTGATAGGTCACTCCAGCATTTTTCAGGCCGAACGACATTACCTTATAGCAGTACAACCCCACATCCGTGTGGAAACTTGTATGCTCCTGGTCGGGTGGATGCATGCTTATTTGGTTATATTCCGAGTAGGCATCCATGAAGGTTAAAATTTCATGGCCGGCTGTGATGTCCACCAGTTGGTTGATTCTTGGAAGTGGGAAGCAGTCATTGGGGCATACTTTGTTCAAATCTGTAAAATCTATCCATACCCTCCCCTTATTGTTAGGTTTCGGCACTAACACAGGATTGGATACCCACATAGGATAAAAGGCTTCTCTGATAAAGTTGTTATTTTGGAGTTTTTCCACTACCTCCTTTAATGCTTTTGCCCTCGTCTGATCTAGTAACCACCTTTTTTGTTGCACGAGCTTGAAGTGTTCTATGTCAATGTTGAGGGCATGGCTTATAATAGTTGGGCATATCCCTACCATATCATCACGTGACCAGGTGAATACATCCTGGTTGTCCCATAGGAACTGGATCAAAGCGGATCTTATGGGCCTAGATAGCTATTTTCCTATCTTGATAACCCTGGTCGGGTACTGCAAGTCAAGTGGGACTTCTTCCAATTCTTCGACTGGACCCACCCATGTATCTGTATCCCCAAAACGAGGGTCTATATCATCTCCCCCATTTTGGGTTGTATCCTATTTTTGGTGACTGGGCCCTGTAGGCTGAGCGGTACAAACTACCTTGCCTTCTTTTTTGACTGATGAATTATAACATTCTTTGGCCACCAGTTGGTTCCCCTTGAGACATCCTACACCTGCTCTGGTTAGGAATTTGACCAACAAGTGGAAAATTGAGGATACTGCTTGAAGGTCATACAGGGTCGGCAGCCCTATCATGGCGTTGTATGGAGAAGGAATGTCAATTACTATGAACAAAACCATTACCCTGTTGCTCTTAGGTGCCATCCCTACTGTTAAAGACAACCTTATGCTTCCTGTGGGGGCCATGTCGTTCCCAGTAAATCCATATAGCAGCTGCTCGCATGGTTCTAAATCTCTAATGCTTAAATTCATTCTCTCTAAGGTATTTTTGAATAGAATATTGGCAGACGAACCATGATCAATCATCGTCCGAGCCATGATCATATTGGCGATTTGCACCTCCACCACCAAAGGGTCATTATGTGGATGATGTACGTTACTTGTGTCTTCCTCACTGAATGTGATGGATTCACATTCGTATCAAGGTTTTTTGGGAGTCCGCTCTTGGACAACCAGTACATCTTCCTCCTTCTCATGCCTAAGGGAACGAGCATATTTTTCTCGGGCCTTGCCGCTGTTACCGGCCAAATGTTGTCCTCCACAAATCATATCTAGCCAGCCAGCAACTAGTGGTGGTAGGAGTGGTTGACTGCTTTAATATTGTTGGGGAGGCTGTTGCTGAGGAGGTTGTTGAAGCTGTGGGTCGGTGACCGGTTGTACATATTTCTTTAGATGAGCATTGTTTTGTCTAATGAGGAACTCAATCTCCTCCTTCAAGTGGTTACATTCATTGGTTTCATGACCGTAGCCATTGTGAAACCCATAAAACTTGGTCATATCCTGTCTATTAACATCCTTCCATATTGGTGGAGGTCTTCTGTATGGTACGACAACTAGTGTAGCATTGAAAACATCTGCTCGGGACTCTAATAGGATGGTGTAAGTAGTAAACTTGGGCATGTATTCTCGTGGTTTCGGCTGCTCACTGGTCTTAGGCTTCTTATTGTCATTCTGGTTACCACCGCTTCCAGCCCCGTCACCATGTTTTCCATTCTTGCTTCCATTTTTACTTCCTTCTGCATGGTTGGTGGTGTTCCCAACACTTTTTTTCTCTTGGTCGGCAGCTGCCTGGGTAGGATTATTCACCTTCCATTCAGCTTCTTCTAACTTGATAAATTCTTCTGCTCTGTCGAGAAATTCTTGACTGTACGCACTGACTTCCTCTTCAAGCTACTCCAGAATAAACTTTTTACCTTGACTCCTGAATTGATGGCTATCAACTTACCATCATCACTAAGGAACTTTACCTTGGTGGCTTCTTGCATGAAATGTTGGATGTAATCTTTTAGAGGCTCATTGTCCCTTTGTTTGATGTCCACCAAATCATTTGGCATGGCTGGGAGGGGCATTGCCGAGGAGAACTGAGAATAGAATATGCAGATGAAACCATTCCATGACGTGATTGATCCTGGTTGTAGCTTGAAGAACCATCGCTGGGCAGTTTCTGACAGGGTGGTTGGGAAGATCCTACACCTGGCATCATCTCGAACCCCCTGGAGGTTAGTTTGTAGTTTAAAGTGATGAGCATGGGATACTGGGTCCTCCAACCCAGTATACATTTTCCATGTTGGATTTTGAATTTGACAGGTATTCATAGCTAATTTATACCGTCTGAAAATGGGGAACCCCTCTGTCTTTCCATTTCAATATCTGTTAACTTGGGGGCTGTCAAGTCCCTTACCAGTCAGGGTTAGCAGATCCAACTGGGCTTGGATGTTAGGGTCTGCAGTTGCCTGAGGCTGTGCTGCATTACAGTCCTCATCCATTCTCCGGTCCCGAACATGCTCAGGTGGAGCTACATTGTTCGAATCCAAATTTTCCTTATTGCGATTATGAGCGTCTCGAAGGTCTTCGCCTCCCATCGGACCCATCTGATTAAAAATAGAATTTTGTCGAGGCCTGCCCCCAGCGTTCTGGCTATATGCCCTTCTCGGTACTGGAGGTACTCTCTGGAACCCCCCACCTCGAGGTGGTTGGTTGTTAGGGATTTCCTGCCCTTGCGGGACAAACGGTCCATCAGGCTAGTTACCCTTCTGTCCTTGATTATTAGGCTGGCGGCCTCATCATGGTCATATCCATCAGCATAATGGGGCTAGTATGCGCTACTCACCTCCGGCTCATCCCTTCGGGACCTTGGTCGGTACTCTTGTTACTGTCTGTATCGACCAGGTTGCTGCTGGTAGTTCTGAGGTTGAACGCCCCTATTCTGTGTTGGGACTTAGGGATTGCCATCTCGTTTTGTAGTGTTAGGATTCCTATCATGGTTGCTACCCTAAGGTCTTAGCCGAACATCTTCGATTTAGTCTTGTCCCGTGCCACGTCTTGGCAAGACCAGCTCACTTGCTGGTAAAGGTCGCCTATTGTTATTGGCTTGGGAACCTCGACTAGATCTGTGACTCCTGGTTGGACCTTTGTTTCCATTCTGAGGCTGAGCCCCTGGCCCATGCATGGAACTTTCACCAAAACAAAAAATGGGAGGGCGTTGTTAGTTTTGGGCAGTAGTGCCAGCCGCGATTCCCATACCTTGCGTATGCTGCTGTTGCATGTAATTGCGAATAAACTCAGCGGCCTCTTTTGTCTGATGGTCCATATCCTCTTGCCGGGCCCGTATCTCTCATGCATGTCGATCCATCCACTCTTCAAAGACTCTCCTTTGTTTTTCGAAGGCTTCATTAAGGGCCTCAGGCGCATTGGCCCACCCTTGATTCATAATGGATAGTTGATCTTGAATTTGTCCAACGACTTCCCTTATCTGATCAATCTTAGGGTCGAGTCCTTCAATATCTACATGGGGTTCTCTGCTGGTCGGCACCCCACGCATCAGTTCTACCTAACGTTCCTTCTTGAGTGATTCCAGTGGAAGCAGCGGCCCCTTGTCTTGCTACAGTAGGTCCAGCGATTTTCCCCCTAACACCAGTTGGATTCCTAGGCGGCATATCTCTTTGTTCCCCATTGAAATTGCTTATCGACAGGACTTGGTGAGAGACTTCAGCCTTGGTCTCTGGAGGCCTTTGACTTGATCTTCTGGTTGAGACTACCATCCTTGCAGCAACAAAATCTTAATGTAATTGTCTTCAGCTCTCAATGCAAGCACCAAAATGTTGACTGATTTTTTGGCCAACTAACTCGGAGTTAAAATAATTAATTAGAGAGCTTTCATTAAGACAATCAATAAACCATAAATAATCCAAGAACCTAATAACTATGAGCAATGAATGATAAAAGACACCATAAATTATAGAGGTTTGGCCCAAAAAGACGGTAATGACCTACTTCCTCTTTAGTTTGTATTGATCTTAAAGGTTTACACACGATGACAAATGAAAACAGGTACAACTCCGAGTGTAAAAACAATACCAAATGGAAAAAAATCTCTGCTAAGTGTTCCTAAAGAACTGATTGATATATTCCTGGTGCTGGTCAGTAGGCTAGAAGTCTGAACCCATTCCTCAGTGGTGGAAGGCTTGCATTTATACTGTCCCTAATGCCCATGTTGTTATGCTTGCACCACAACTGCTGCAAAATATCTCTTCCTTTTCGTGGGTAGCTGTAGTCCTATTCTTCAGGAGTTTGACCGAGTTTTCAGGTGAATTGTTAGGCGTAAGGGGGATGTAAATGACTTCATCCGACCAGGTACATCGGGTTTCTTGTAGAGCATACCGAGCAGCTTCTTTGACTATTAGACACCTATGCCATGTGTCAAGAATAAAATGTCAAATGCCCATACTATGATGCCACGTGTTCAACCTTGTCAACTGCGCATATTTTTTGGATAACAACATGAAATACAAATATACCCTCAACGAGTCAACATTACAAACATGCCTCTTTTTAACAAATGTGGGTCTTTAAACACATTTAATACACGTAATCACACATACTCGATTATATACTAATACAATTCACATATTTATTCCACTTGCCCTCTCAGCACGCTAATCCAAGACCTTAATCTTTTTAGGGGTTTTAGGACGTTGCAATTATCCCCTCCTTATAGAAATTTCATCCTCGAACATCTCGAGATTCATGTCCCGGATATTTGACTCTAACTTCAGAGTTGCGTTCTCTACCTTGTTATTTCTTTATAATACTCTCACTAAGGTGACAGTCTTATACCCTAAGACTTTATCCTTTTTATCTAGAACTCCGCTGGCTTCTCTTCACATGATAAGTCTTACCGTAATTCAAGGGTCTATTAACCCAAAAAGGTGTAGTACTCGACACATCTTTCTTTAGCATCGATACCTGAGACACCTTATAAACTCCCGCCGATTCTGGAGAAAAGTTAATCTGTAGGCCACTTGCCTAATTTCTTTCCAAGATCTCAAAGGTCTAAAAAAGTTAAGGTTCAATTTCCCTTTCTTGCCAAATCATTTTATCTCTTTAATCTGCGATACCCGGAGAAACACAAAATCTCCAATCCTAGCACTCCATGTTCCTATACATGAATTTGCGTAGCATTTCTGTCTTTTCAATAGAGTGAATATTCACGCTCCAACATTTCCCAATAACTTCATTGGTTCTCTTAACTGTTTCAGGGAAAAAATACTTCCTTTCTCCCATTTCATCCTCAGAAATGGGTGGTCTTCACTTTCTATCTCACAATGTCTCATACGGAGTCACTCCAATTGTCGACTGATAATCATCATTGTAGGAACCCTACTCTAGGGTCCCTAAAAACCTAATTCATACGCCCAAATCATATTCTTTAGAGTCTGTATCGTCCTCTCAAATTTTCTATCTGTGTGAGGATGATAAGTAATACCAAGTCCCAGTCTTATACCCATCGCCTTATATAAGCCTTTCCAAAACTTGGAAATAGATATGGGATCTCGATCTGAAACTATAGACTTTGGTGCCCCATGGAGATATACCATCTCCCTTCACAAATAACTCAAAGTACTGTTTCACATTACAATTCGTTCGCATAGGCAGAATGTACGAAACTTGGAAAATCAAGTCACAACCTCTCATACCAAAATTGTCATACTCGCAACCCTAGGCAATCCATCCATAAGGTCCATAATTATATACACCCATGTTTATACTAAAATTCCCAAAGGTCATGATGACCCCGCTGGCTTCTGCTATTCATCCCTCACTTGCTAAAAGGTTAGGCGCTTAGCCACCAATATACAGATTTCAAATCTTGATACACATTCATGGTTCCTATGTATAGTGAGCGTGGGGTGGTATAAGATTCATCAATAGTTTTTATCTTGATGCCAGAATTCATCAAAACACATATCCGATCCTGTTATCTCAACCTATCCATGTCAAATTAGTAGAGCCCTTAGCCACTTCTACTAGAATTTTCTTTCTATGTTTCACCATTTGTAGAATTATATATGCAAATTATCAATATGAAACTCTATAAAAATTCTAGTCATTCCCTCAACTGAGTTTGTTGTGATCTGTTTTGAATCATACACTTAGCCTGGACCTTTCCAACTCAAGGCATCATCCACCACATTAGTTTTCGCTATGTAATGAAGGATTTCATTGTCAATCCTTTACCAATTCTCACTAACTTTTTTATCTCATATTCGAACCCCTATGGGTAACAAAATATTCTAAATTTTTATATCAGCGTATGTCTCACACTTCTCAAAGTGTACCGTCGCCATACCTTACATGCAAATATCATTGTTGTTAACTCAAAGTCCCATGTAGAATATCTCTGTTTTTATTCCCTTAACTACGGGAAGCATAAGCATTCTCCTTCTCAGCCTACATATGAAACTATCCTAGTCCTTGTCATGCCGTACTGCATCCAACATACGATCATTGTATATCACTCAACCACATACTTATAATGATACCATGGGGCAATGCTCAACCTTTGTTTCAACTCTTGGAAGCCCGATTCACATCTATCACTCCAAACAAACCTCAGGTTCTCATGTTACTTCAATCAAGGGTATGGTGATCCTCGAAGATTTCTTCAACCATTAATGTTGATGGTATCCCACCAGTCTCGAGAAACTTCCAACCTCTGAAGCATTCCTTGGAAAATCTTGTATTGCTTCTATCTTAACTAGAACAACCATGATCTCATGCTCTCCCAAAATGTGACTCAAAACATCACTCAAAGAAGTCAGAGCTCATCCTTCTTTAACCTTGCCTACAATTTATGTTCCTTTATCCCTTGCAATACCGAATGGAGATGCTGCTAAACCCAAATATGAATTTTATAAATAGTCCTCAAACTCTTTATTTGTCGGATCCATGCAAGTCACTAGAGCATTGGTCAGTTCAAAATCCCTCACTGAAAATCCACAACGTCCATGCTAAGTGCGGGAGGTAGTTCTTGAAATGTCTTCCTTCTTGATCCTCAGCTTGTAATAACTAGATCGAAGATCTATCCTTCGGAACACTGCCTTGCCTTGTAGTAGGTCACACAAGTCATTAATCCTTGGTAGTGGATACTTATTCTAGATAATAACCTTATTCAGCTATTCGTCTTCAATACACACCCTCAATGACTAGTCTTTCTTCTAAACAAATAATATTAGTGCCTCCGTGGGGAAAAACTCGGTCAATCAATCTTAAGTCGAGTAGCTCCTTCAATTAAACCTTTCATTATTTCCCCTCTGTTGGTGCCACTCTATGCAATGCCTTGAATACCATTTCTATCCCTAATGTCAGTACAGTAACAAACTCGATCTCCCGATGTGATGGCACTCCCGGTAGACCCTCTAATTCAACTAGTACAACCCTTGTGGTATCCACCACACTAGCTAGGAATCCCATGCACCATTGTTGGGATAAGTCTCTAACCTTCAATATCAAGTCATTGGATTGTGAGGCCCATTCATAGCACCCATGAACACAAACGGGTTCTCTCTTTCAAGCTCAAAAGTCACATTTTCCCCTTACAGTCCATTGTCACTCCGCTCCCACTTGGTCGACCAATCGACATCCAATATCATGTCAAACTATTTTATTACTATTCCATCAAGTTCGCAGACTACTTCCTAAGGCTACCGATTTCCAGTAGGTGACAGCTGTAACGCCCTACTACCTTAGAGTCGTTACTAAGTGAGTTTAAAACGGAAATTTTGCAACTAATTGACTCTACGAGGTTTCTAAAACCAAAAGTGTGACTTGATCAGAAGTTAAGGCTGTAGTTTTTGAAAATGTTTAGTTTCATTGAAAACATTAAGTATCAAACATTCGGGATCCCAAAATAAGGTTTACAAAATATTTACAACTCAAAAATAGATTTACACTTGATTAACTATCAAAAGAATAGGTTAATACAGCCATAATCAAAACACCCCCAACCAAAGCAGTCGGGCAGGTTGAACATGTACGCGCCGCCCCCACGCTCTCCATACTCATGGCCGGTTGACTGACTCCTTGCTTTTACCTGCCACACAGAGCACCCGTGAGCCGAAGCCCAGCAAGAAAACTCATACAATATATAACATATGCATAGAATATAGCTGACATATAATCCACTGATAAATAGGAAAACCATCAGACAGAACAAGTACGGCCATGCCGCCCCAAAGGCCTTACCAATGCCTGGGGTCTCGGTCCTTACCGTAAGGATAACTCATGTATCCATTGGGTCCCACCCTGGCTATAAGCACTCCATGTGCTAAGTGTTACTCCCGGCCCCAAGGCCGTTCTCGGCCTTCGCCGCTCTCGGCCTTAGCCGTTCATTGCATTATAATCACACATATAGTACATTTCGAAATAATCATTCAAACATATAATAATTCATTTAAGGTTATACATTTGCACATAACACAATCTAGGGCCATGCCCTGCAATATCACTGTGGGCCCATGCCCTGTTCTCGAGTGTTACGGTTTTCTTACCTTTCAATTCGATAGCTTTGATCACCTGACTCCTCGAGCACGATCCTACTCGAGCCCTAGCGCTCACCTAAACAAAATCCGTAAGTCAAATTCATCACCAAACCTCAAGTCCAAAACCTAGCCTCGGGACCAATCCCGAGCCCCCGGGAAGTCCTAGATCCCCAAAACAAGGTGGTGGAATCGAGCCTCGAACCCTGGGTCAAAATCCCTCAACAAAAGCCCAAAAACCCCTTTCTGTGAACAGTGCAACGCTACAGCGCTCTTAAGAGGGCGCTGTAGCGCTACAAGCAGAACAACACATCCCCAGAAACAGGGCCTAGCGCTACAGCGCCCAAAGACTAGCACTGTAGCGCTAGTTGCAGACAGGCCACACCCAGAAATCGTTTCCTGCAATTTCCTTCAACCATTCCAACCCCAAACTTGTCCAAATCTTTCCCAAACCCAAAAACAAACTTTTCAACACCTCACACTCATCCCAAGCATCCCAAGAACTCATACCCCAAGCTCAAGTAACCCAAAACTCAAGATCTATCATAATGAACCCTAAACCCAGAAATTCAGTCAAACATCAAAGTTAAGGACTTAGAAATCATACCGTGGGTGGAAATTTGACCTTGAGTTGAACCCTAGACCTCCTTAGCTTGCTCCTTCTCAATCTTGGCCTGATTTCCCAAAAATCCCCATCTATTTAGCTTAAATACACAGCTCAAACCAGACAAACCCTAAAACTGAAATTTCCAAGAACTTACCTCAAATTTCTGATGTGCTCTTGCTAATCCCTTGCCAATCCTCAAGTCTAGCTTAGGATCCTTGATGCTCAGCTTACCCTAGCTCACCACTGAGCTTAACTCCAAGAAAAATGAAGGGAAATGGTGGAAGAACCACAAACCGCTCCTTTGAAGAAAACCCACACTATTTTTCTCTCTTTTCCTTTTTCTTCTTTCTTTCTTTCTTTTCAGCCTTAACTCTTTTTCTACCAATTCCACTAAGTATAAAGCTTCCTTTAACTTATCTCTAAAAAGCCTAAAGACCAAAATGCCCTCCCTATAAATTCTAAACCTTTTTGTCCATGTAGGGCCATTTTAGTCATTTTACCCAATTCCCACTAATTCCTCGAGTGTTCCTAATAATTTCCCGCTTGCTACCCAATACCTGATTAATCACCAAATATAACCCTCATCATCAAGATTAACCTCAATATATTTTCCAAATTCCCATTTAAACTCCCCAGGCTTAACCCCAAGCCGGGTATAAATTCTCGCTTTGACTTTTCCGCTAACCCGCTCATTCTAGGATCGTCTCGAGTCACAGATCACAGATATCAACACAGTCATGCCCAAAATGGCCAAATTACAATTATGCTCTTTCTCAGATAATCAGGTCTACATGCATACTAATACACATAGTCATGCATCTCAGATAGTCAAATAGTCATAATCATGCATTTAACTCATTAAAGACACACACAAAATCCCAGTATGCCCTCCAGGCACACTAATCAAGGCCCTTAAGCCTTATTAGCGATTTTGGGTCGTTACAACAGCGTCCCAACTTCCACAACGTACATATCCCTGAATCAACTCAATTCATCTATAACCTTACAAAATAAACCATTGCATGCCTAACGCCAAAATAAATTTGTACTGTATAAGAAGAGTCAATGTTAGAAATCTGACCTGTCACCACGGTGGGACTAGCCTCGACCTCTCTCTGTGTCGAAGCAACTATATAGGTTGGAATTGAATTGTCGCCTTTCCTTAGTTCCTTGTTTTCTAATTGCGAGCACTCTTTCCTGAGATGAACCACCACGCTGCACCAAAAACATGCCTTAGAACGACATTCTCCCAAGTGGCGTCTTCTGCACCAAGCGCACTCTAGGTAAGTCTTCCACTTCTCACCCCTGCCCTGACGACTACTCTGAGCACCTCGAAACTCCATCTCTAGTCCAGGGGTGCTAAATGTGCCTATAGTCTTTCTTTTAAGATCACTGGGGACTCCGCCCCTACCCAATCCAGTTTACAGAGTTACCACTCTCTGAGCATCGCGCCCTACGATGCTCTCCCTCCATATCTCATCCTCCACGCCCTTAACAGTAACGACATTCTCTTTGCCTGAGCATAGGTAGAAATCACAGTTACTTGGGCGATTTTGATGCCCTGGACTACCATGAAATTCAACCCTTGAAAAAATCGCTCCTTCTGAGACACATCAGTTAGCACTAAGTCAAAAGCAAACTTGGGCAATCCATCAACTTTAAGGCATACTCAAATGTCATGTTGCTCTGAACCAAATTAATAAATCCATTAGTCTTCGTAGTTTGTATTGTGTCATTGTAATAACTAACATAGAACAATTTTCTGAATTCTTCCTAGCCCATCGTAAAAACATTCCAAGTCTGGGATACCACTTCCCACCAAGTTTGGGTGTCTTCCTGTAACATACATGTGGCATAGATAACTCTATCATTTCCTGCCACCCTCATAAGGTCGAGGATGGAGCTAATCATGCTAATCCATTACTCAGCTCTGAGTGGATCTAGCCCTCCCTCAAAAGCTGGAGGGTAGTATTTCTGGAACCTCTTGTACAACAGTGCCCATATGTTCTCAACCCTAGGCCGAGCCAAAACTTGTGCCACTACTAGTGGAACAAACAGAGTAACGTTCCCTGGCAGAACCTACTATCTCAACCAGCTGATCTCTTCCTCTTGCCTTTGCAATCTCGCTTGCATATCTATAAACATCTGATGCCAATTCCAAAGGGTAGGTAGAAGATTCTGGCCCTAATTATCATTTCTCTCCTAGATATCAACACATTATGGTCCAATTGACTGCCTTGGGTGCGTAACTTCCAAGTATGTCTCCAATCAATCACTCAGCCTATCACGCATGATAATTGTATCCTGAAACCGTCCCACGGTCAAAACCAAACAACACAGTATTCAAATGCAGCAATAATGCTAAAACACATGTCAATAACATTCATGTATAAATCCATAGGCCCCGCTCTAACAGTGTATATCATGCTCCCTATTCTAGCATGTAGATAAGGAATATAGTTTGATTAAACAACTAAACAGGTAATCAACCCATTACCCATCGAATCGTGAGTAGAGCTTGTCTTTAGCAGCGAGCGTACATATTCGGTCAATCTTCAGGAAACATAAGCCTTGGCAGCTCTAATACCAAGTTGTAATGCCTTACTAATCCAAGAATGGCACACCATGTGTTAAAAATAGGGCTTAACTCGTTAAGCTAATCATTTGGCCTCAAAAGTGTAACTAAAGTTAATCAAAGATTTAGGTATTAAAAATTTTGGTTAAACATATAAACTTTTATTAAAACTTTTGATAATTACATGAGATCTCGTAAACAAGTTTATAATACACGTAATCACGCATACTCGATTATATACTAATATATTTCACATACTTGTTCCACGTGCCCTCCCGGCACACTAATCCAATCCCTTAATCTTATTAGGAGTTTTAGGACGTTACATTTATTGTGTTAGCAAGATCCTACTAGACGTTGAGACCCACTACCCTGAAATTGAAAAGTTGTTTATTGCACTCATAATAGCCTCTCGAAAATTGAGGCCCTGCTCCCATGCCCTTTTCATCAATGTACTCACCAATTAGCCATACGAAATGTCCTCCATAAGCTCGTTACTTGAAGAAGATTGTTAAAATGGACCATGGAGTTTGGCCAATTCGAAATCACCCATTCTCCAACGGTATCAATCAACAAGCAAGTCCTGGTGGACTTCATGGCCAAAATGACCTACTACGCTAATGGTGAAGAAGAAGTCCACAAGATGGAAGGACCACAAGAAAGGGAAAAGGGAGATCCCTCAAAAAACAAAACACAAGAAAGAGTTGTTGAAATGCACTTCACCCTAAAACAAGAATAAAAAATGCTACTATGAGGAATTGAACTCAAGACCTCTAGAAAATCTAAGGAGAGCTCCACAACCACACCCAAGTATTGTCCAATTATGACAGACAACTTGGATTAAAGAGGTATTATTGAGCCCTCTTGACCGTCGGGTCAGTCTTGGCATGACTAGTGGTGAATGAAAGCCTAGGGATCATCACCAACCATTGACTAGCTATCAATCAACCTCAAAGTAGTCATAAAGATCACCACCTAACATCAATTAGAGAGAGCATGCATCATATCAATATTCAATCAAGCAGTAGCCATATCAATTATCAAATACTATCACGGGTGTGGCAACATCATTCTAATAATGGTCCACAGTTATCGAGCCCTCAACCTCACTAGCGTAATTCATTGCCATTATTACCATTACTGCAATTAGGTATTCTTACCTCCTCACAGGCATACGTGCTCTATGGAATAATGCTCTCAGCCATTTCATCAATGTCAGAATTAAACCTCGACTCATGTCTGCTAGGATAACACCATTATCGACTTTCAACAACAACTGTGTATACTTGTGCTCGTGACCTAATTCTAACAAGCAATACACTAGTTATTCATGTTATAGTCAAAGAAG
This sequence comes from Humulus lupulus, assembly GCF_963169125.1. Taxonomy (NCBI): domain Eukaryota; kingdom Viridiplantae; phylum Streptophyta; class Magnoliopsida; order Rosales; family Cannabaceae; genus Humulus; species Humulus lupulus. Next base: position 105,264,617 of record NC_084795.1, on the reverse strand, counting down.
TCAAGGTTGATTTACCGTAGTCCTTAGCAATATGTGCGATTTTCCTCTACTAGAAGTCTCGTCCTAAATTAGCCACTACTGTAGTTAGCCATACTGTACACTCGGATTAATTATGGAGATTAATAATTATTTGAGTTTTCTTTGGGCGTTAAGATCAATATAGAAAATATTGAACTAGTACAAAATAAGTTATTGGTTTTTCAAACCTTCCCTCTAAGCCCTCGGGAACCTTAGAATCTTTAGAAAGGTTCAACCCTAATTACTTTCCAAGATTTATTCTATTCTCGTCCCTAGCTGGGTAATCTAAATGTAGAGTACTAATGATGTACCAATCTTCATCCCTTAACAAACAACAACGAAGAAAATTGCTCTGTTAATACTCAATAATAAGGAAAATAAGTTTAACTTTCGAGTTTAACTAGGTCCTATAAGAATTAATTTATTCTTAAAAATCCCTTAAGATTTATTTAGAAAAGAATTATTTTCCCCTTAATTATCTTTGGAAAAAAAAATAGGCTTTGCACCCCTTTTTAATTATTACTATTTATTTAATTATTTTAAGGTGGATCTTAACATTATAATTTTATTCTATTTATTGGTGTTTAAAATGCTACTTAGTTAAGGTGAAAATCCAAGCCTACTCTTGAATATCTTTTAAAGCTTACTTTTTGGTAAAAAGTCTCAAAATATTTTTAAGTGTTGAAAAAATGTTCCATTTGTTAAAATTTCTAAACTTTGGAAGGCTTCCATTTTAAATATTTAGACCCAAAAGTTCTCAATTTTCACAGATCCATTCTTTGATATCCCAAGAAGTTTCATACCGATTTTTACACAAAAATACACATTTTAACTAGGTGAAAGTTGTCACCAAATAGTATGGTTTGAAACTGTTTTATTTGAAATCCAGATTTTTTCTAAACATAGAAGACATACAAAATCCAGGCGGCTTGGTATTTTGATATGATTTTTCTTAGGTTCAATTTATATTATGCTAAAAATATTCTTGAGAAACATTAGGCCCAAAAACTAATTTTTTCTTTGTGAAAAATATTCACCAAGGTGGCTGCCTAGAAGGTTTTATTTCAAAATATTATATTCTTTTCTAACATTAGAAGGATATAATTCCTAGTCTTTTTATGATCTTTCTATGAAACTATTCCAGTTTTATTACCAATATCCAGAAAGTGTTAAGTTTGATAATCAGCTCAAAAAAGTTTTTTCCAAATTTCTTGTCAACTTTAATATTTTATAACTCCCAATATATTAATCATATTTTTATGAAAATTTCCAGATTTAAAATTTGATACACCGTGAACATTTTCACAAAATTTCATTTGAACATACTTTGATTTACCCACTCAACATACTGTCCAAAATTCGTGACCTCCACGTGGCAATATTTTTCCAAATTTGCACACGTTTCACAAAACATGCATTACTCCTAGCGTACAAAATATTTTTGAGCGTTTCAAAAGCCTAAAATCATGTACTCTTCCTAAAATCAATACAAATGAAATAATTTGTTATGGCAGTGCTTGACCCTTTGAAATTCAAGTCAAAAACTTTGGCAACAAGCATAATATCATACAACTTAGTGGAACTTTGGATTCCAAGGTAACAACAAACCCTACCACCATGCATGCATAAACCATACATCATAAACACAATATTACAGGCCAAATGAAGAACATAACGCATGACATGCTCATACAAAACAAATTTCCTAAGCCTGTACAAAACATGAACCAAAGTTCACTAGAGTTTTACCTTAGTTGCTTTAGATTTTTGTTGTGTGTGTTCCTACTAGGTTTCGGTCCTCACCACTATCCTTTAATACCTTCAAACCTCTACCAAAAAATCATCAAGACAGATCATAACCTAAGAAAAAGAAGGAAACAAGGGAAGAAATGGACATTTCAAAACTAGAGAGTTGCCTCCTTGATGATTAAGGTTGCATGCAAGCTTCTAAGTGATCTTGAGAGACTTGTATCTGCCTTGAGATTCTAGACCTTAAAACTGTGGTTTACAATTTTTAATGCACAATCATAGCCCTAGGCTTTGGTATTGAGAAGAACAATAAGAAAGGGTACAAGAACTCACATTGAAACTTGGTTTCTTAAGCTTCCATGGAGGTTTCCTTGAGGAAACAAGAGAGAGTGAGAGAGAGTAATGAAATTGGGAGTGGGAGAAAGGAGAGTGCTTTGAATTTTTTAGAGCTTGATTGAAAAAAATGAGAGAGAGTGAAAGAGAGTAGGGTAGCTGCCATGTGATAGGATGGGTGATGTGATGTGATGTGATGTGGGTTGGGGTGGAGTGCTTCCTAGGCTCAACAATTATCACAAGACATTATTTAGAGTTGACTACATCATGCCACTTGCCTTATACACTCAGCCATTACTAATGATCCCTTAATTTTCTCACTTTGATTTAAATAATTAACTTTAAAACATAATACTACAGTGCATTCACGAATTTTGGCATAAGTGTTTTTGTTCATGTTTTCACCAGAGTACATGTGGCATTTATTAGAGGAGTAGTTAAGCTCCTCGAGTGCTAGTGAGGCCATGCCCCGAGGTCTGTCCACGAGGCACGGATGTCTCCAGGCTAGGCCATTACTCGTGACCTATCTCTAAGGCGTGTGATGTTTACAAGTGAGGCCACACCCTGAGGTCTGTCCTCGAGGCGCGAATGTCTCCAAGAAAAGCCATGCCCGTGACCCGTCTATCAGACGCAGAAGTCTCCAAGTAAGGTCACGCCTCGAGGACCATTCAGATGGTCCACGCTGTCTTCATTCGCCAATCCCCTAGGTCTATGATTCTTGTCCTCAGACCTAGAGTAGCTAGAAGGTGTCATTCGCCATAGTTGTGGCCCACCAAAAGATCATTTGACAACTTTTAACGAGCCTCGATTAGTGGTGTCGAGTTCCCTCGATAATCGGTATTTCCCACATTGCCACCTGACATGGGTGAACGTGCGACATATCCTGACATGGTTAGATACCTTTTCCCCATTAAGTTGGTGGGAAACTTTCTTCAAATAGGCCATGTGCAATATGCCTGGGCCCATGGTCATTGTTAGTGCATCCATGTGTAATTAATTTTTAGTTTACTTCCCAAATAATTCGGGAATGTGTATTAAATGTTGATTAACAACATTAATGACCCAAGCCTCTATAAATAGAGCTAAGGTATTTCCTTGTAAAGGGTTCAAAACTCTGGCTAGTTAAGCAATTGTAAACTTAGAGCAATATATACGCTGCCTGATAGTCCATTAAAGTGGGCTCAAACAAGCTTCAAACTCACTAATATCAACGACTCGTGGACTATGGCTCTTTTCTTCTGATTATTGTCGAGTTCTTAGATTAGGCTGATAGCAAAAAAGGTACTCAACATGACAAATACTACAAGGAGGATTATCCTCAGTAGCACCAAAAACTTGATGCCCAAAAGGGGAATATTGCTACCCTATAGGAGATGGTTAACACCATGAGGGCCACTATGGCGGCTCAATGGATGAGAGTGGACCCTCATGGCAAAGTATTGTTTAGGCAATCCAGTGGTGTGCCTCTCGTGCACCCAGCTGGAGTGCCACCTGTTAATGCAGCAGGTGTGCCTCTCGAGCATTCTGCTTCCATGGCGAAAGACCTGGAAATTGTTATGCCACCTATGCACCCAGCTGGAGCTGGAGCCGCACCTATGTCGCAAGGGCATGTCAAGGATAGATTCAATGACAACCCTGCTCCAGAGTAGAAGAAGGTTCGTCGATCCATCGAACACAACAAGGCCTCGAGGCTAGCAAACAAGAAGAAGAGGGACGATGTTTGAGGACATCGCCAAGCTGTCAACACTAAGGGCGCTGCAGGAATTCCTCCTAGATGCGCCGAGATAGGCCACGCTAGGCCTATGTAATGACCCAACTACTCTAGACCTTGGACCATTACTACTTCTATACAAAACTTACGAAAAACATACATTTGAAATAACATATCTTTATTTCAGAACTGTAAGGTAAAGGCTTAAAACTATATAAAATTCATAAGTATGACATTGGGATCTCATTGTTTGAAACAAAACATAACTTTGACATAATGAAAACTTAATTAAAACTTATTACAACCAATTGCGGAAAAATACATAGAAAACCATAATTAAAGAGACTTCATCCTCGAATCGAACTCTCGGTCCTTTCCATTCTACCTCAATACACATCCCCAAGCTTCCAAGAACCTTTCCCGCCACCCAAGCTATTTTCCTACACATATAAACATAAAGGAGTGAGCCTAATGCCCAGCAAGGAAAAGCTAACACATAAATCATATACATAAAATTCATATCAACATATACTAAAACATATCATAGCATATGTCACATATACTATAATGGCCATTATTACTTGGGGTCCCATAAACTAAACAAGTCATATGCCCATTAGATTTGTGGGGCTTGCTAGCTAAGCAAGTCATATGCCCATAAATTTATTGGGGCTTGTTAGTTGCACAGGTCATATGCCCAAGTCTACAAACATACATAACACACAAATCATAAGTTAACATAACACATAAATCATAAGATAACATATGGCATAACACATAATATCCTATCCTATTTTCCTTACCAAAAGTACTGGGATATGAGAACAGGTTTGGGACTTTGGAACACTCCTAAAAACCATAAATGAAAGGGTGAGTATACTGAAGAAAGAGGAATGAAAAGAATGGACGAACTATACCATCAAGAATATACTTACAAAAAACCTTATGTTCAAGATCTTAGATTTCCTATCCAAGAATAAAGAATAAAGTTAGGGTGCTAAGTAGAAAACTATAAGAACTTAAGGAAAACAATACCAAAATGAACTAGAGTTTGGAATACCTTGAATGCTTCTATGACCGATCTAAACCTTGAACTGAAATGTGCTATAAACATCACTTCCCAAGTGTTTGGTAAGCTTGTAATGATTAAGCTTATAATCCCCAACCCAAGTGTTTACACTCTCAAAAATAACCTAGCAGCTTGCAGCCTCTGAACTTAGCTTGATGAATGAATAAATGGATGGGTACTAGGTCCTATTTATAGAGTTCAAGAATGAAAAGATCTTCATTTAACTTGAATAAAATAATGGCTTTTTAAGTGAAAAATACTTGAATTATCGTTCAGCAGAGGCTGAAGACTCGGTCAGAAAGATGCTGGACTTATCAAGAGGTTAAAGATTAAAATGAGAACGTTTTCAAAAACATTCAAAAATATACTAAAGGAGCCGATATATCGCCCCTTGTAGGTGATATATCGCCTGGGCCAGCATGCTCGAGGCTCGTTGAGGTGATCGTGTGAAGTTACGTGTTTTTCGTATCCCCGTACTGCGATATATCGCCCCTATAGCTGCGATATATCGGCTTACGCTAAATATTTAAACACAAAATTGCACAATTTCAGCTTAATTTGAATTGAGTAAACAGCCTTGACTAAGTCCTCTAACATTTTCAAAGCTGCTGACAGACCCTAGGATATTCAAATATTACTCTTAATAAACTTATTCCTAAAAAATACTTAATTATCATTAAACATACACATGACAAGTGTTACTTTCTTATTGGGTCTATCTAAACCTTGTAATATAATAAATATCACCATCAATATCAGTCATATTAATCAAACCTTAGGTTAAAATTAATATTCTTAAACTATAGGTTAAACTTAGAAAATCTACAAGTGTTACTATGAGTGTCATATTAAATCCCGGTCTGAACCAAAATCCACAGTCATAAAAATACTACTACTATTACTATTATACTACTATCTAACTAGCTAAGTAAAGTTCTTGGACTCTACAGCCTAGAAGAGGTGTCCCCTCAACACTTTTCCAGCCTTGCAAGACCCGAGGCCCAGGGGCCAGTCGGAGGAAAGTTTCCATTCACCAAGAGCAAGGCTTTATCATCTTGGTTAACAACAAGAACAACAAGTCTGATGGGAGACTAAAGTAAGGTATCTCGAGGACAATGGTTGCCACCGAGGTCAACCAGACCTACGAGATGGCTTAAATGCTCATAGGGGTATAGCACCCTCCAGGAACAACCTCAGAAACAAAGGTCTGCCAGACCTCCGAACGATCTCAATGCTCGGAAGAGAGAACACCAACCACAAAGTGCCAATCAAGACTGCGACCCTCTCTGTGCGAAATTGGAGAGCTTGAAAAAGTTTATGCTCAGAAAGGGTCGAAGACAAGGTCAGGACTACAACTCAAAAGACGAGGTGGGGAGCCATGTGCTCCCCACATAGTGGAAGCCTTGTTGCCACGAGGCTTCAAGATGCCTGCCATCATTTCATATGATGGCAATGCGAATCCCACTGACCATCTGTTAAAGTTCAACCGATTGATGTTTGTGAATCATGTGTCCGAGAATGGGAAATTTCATGTGTTCCCATTGACCTTGACGGGCATAGCGGACGACTGGTTCAAAAAACAAAAGCCAGGGTCCATTCACTTGTGGCATCAACTCTCCTCTTCATTCCAAAGACAATTCATAGCAGCTAGAAAGGTAAGCTTTGAGGTTAATGCCTTAGCAACCATAAAGGAAGGACCCCTCGAGCCCTTCAAGTCCTACATAAAGTGCTTCAAGGAGGAAGTTGCTAAGAACAAAAGGGTCGATGACAGCCAACAATTGATGGCCCTGCAAGCGAGCATCCAAACAGAATCTCCTTTGTGGGATGACCTTCAGCAGAGAGGGTGCAGCAGGCTCCACGACTTCATTCATCGAGCACAAGAATACATAAATTGTGAGGTTGCCTAGATTGGGGCATTTGGTGGTCCTGTCGCTTTCCATGCTCCATTAGGTCCAAGCCCAGTAGCTCCGTGGACCCAGTACCCCCCTTACACTCCCATCAAATAGAGTGTTGTGGGTACCCTGCAGTTCAGGCCGGTTGTCCAATCAATTGACTTTATTGCCATGCCTCCTGCTCGCTTCAGTTTTGCTATGACGGGATATGGAGCCGCGCCCACTGGATACAGTGCTTTTCAGCCTATGTTTAGTGCTATAATTGCGGCTCTAGGCCAGTCGATTGCACAAGCAAGACCCCCATCAAATGTAAGTGCGGGGGCAAAGGCAAGGGCAGAAAGCCCAAGGGAACTGGGGCAGTGTCGACAAGACAAGGAGCAGCCTCTGAAGACAAGAATGTCTCGTAGTACTCAAAGTAGATAAACCTGGTGGAGTCTAGGGAGAATATTTTCTTTGCCATGGAGCAACACGTCTACTACCGAAAGCCACAACCCATCTGGAGGGAAAGATTGAAGAGATATCCAAATAAATTTTGTCAGCTCCATAATGACGTGGGGCACCACACCAGTGAGTTCCAACAACTCCAAGATGAGATCAAGAACTTCATCAAGTTAGAGCATCTACATTAGTATGCTCGAGGCGGAGTACGGTCAGTTCAAGCCCCATCCATTGGAGTACCTTCTCAGCAGGTAACTCCTCAGGCTCTGGGAACAGTACCTGTAGCCCCATTGCATTAAATAGTCCATGGGCCTCCCCTAGTGACTGGAAGAATGGGAACTATCTCTGGAATACCTCACTTGGGGGGCACCTCCCAGGGTTCGCACAATAGATATGCGCTAGCCTTGAATCATGATGATGAAATGATGGCATTAGCTCAACTGCCAACACAGATGCAGAAGATGACTAACCAAGTCATCACATTCTTTGAGGAGGGTTCTCGAAGGGTCCATTTTCCCCACCACGATCCTTTGGTGGTCAATAGCCATATTTCCAATATGATGGTGGCTTGGATTCTGGTGGACAACACCAGTTTGGTGAACATCCTGTTCAAGTCAGCCTATGAGAAGATTGGGCTGACTACGAGTGATGCCATGAAGAGCCCAAGAATCTCCTTTCAATGACCTTTCGAAATTACTCCTCTTAGTCTAAATCTCCAATGTCTGAAGACAAGTGAAGACTTAGGGAGCAAATGTTATCCGTCTTTTCTCCAGAGGACATGTGGCATTCATTAGAGGAGTAATTAATCTCCTCGAGCGCTAGTGATGCCACGCCCCGAGGTCTGTCCTCGTGGCGCGGATGTCTATAGGCGAAGCCACGTCTCCTGACCCGTCTCCAAGTAAGGTCATGGCCTGAGGACCATTCAGATTGTCCATGCTCTCTTCATTCGCCAATCTCCGAGGTCTAGGATTCTTGTCCTCAAACCTAGAGTAGCTGCCAGGTGTCTGTCGCCGCAGTTGTGGCCCACCAAAAGATTATCTGACAACTTTTGGCGAGCCTCGATTAGTGGTGTCGAGTTCTTACCCTAAAAAATCGTTATTTCCCACAACGTCGCCAAACATGGGCGAACGTGTGTCGTATCCTAACATGGTCAGATAATTGTTCCCCATGAAGTTGATGGGCAGCTTTCTACAAATGGGCCTTGTGGAATCCGCCTAGGCCCATGGTCTTTGTTAGTGAATCCATATGTAATTAATTAGCAGTTTACTCCCCAAATAATGGGGGAATGTGTGTTAAATGTTGATTAAGGTCATTAATAACCTAGGCCTCTATAAATAGGGCTGAGGTATTTCCTTGTAAAGGGTTCAGAACTCTGGTTATTTCAACAATTGTAAACTCAGAGCAATATATATGCTGCCTGAGACTCCATTGAAGCGAGTCAAACAAGCTTGAAACTCACTAATACCAACGACTCTTGGACAAAGGCTCTTTTATAGCATGAACCATGTAAAATATCGATGTTGTTTTCTTCTAATTCATGTCAAATTCTTAGATTAGATTGATAGCAAAAAGGCAGTCAACAAGTGTCTTTTGAAACATGCCTAAAAGTCCACTTAAAGGGTGGTTGAGCCCAAAAATAAGGCCCAAGGGTGGTATAAACCTAAAGCCCATTAAAGCATGATAAAAATGTCAATATAGCCACCTAAAATGCCATCAAAGTCCGTTTATAGCATTTGTGGAAACCATTTTAATTTGTTTACCCAAATAAGGCCAAATAAGTTTTTCACTCAAATACATTTAGGATTCTTTCGTAAGAATTTTATTTAAAATTCTCTCATAGAATTCTTAATATTCCTATGCCCAAAATAAATTTTTTCGCCATAATTATTTATTTTTCGATATTTATTATCTGATATTTTACCCATGTAAGTTTTCTGTTTCGGTCCGGGATCAAAATTTTTAGTTTGACCAAAAGTAAATTAAATTCATAATAATGCCACATCTTAATTCTGATATGAATTGCTATTACTACGTGCCCAAAACACGGGACATTACAACTGTAGTGAGTGGCTCTACTTCAGTCTACTATGTAAAGTAGTCAACTGCAACTACTGCATATCTGACCCATCCTCGTCCCATTGGTAATGAGCCTATTAAATATATTCCCCATACTACAAATGGCCATGGGGCAATCATCATAGATAAATCAGTTAGAGGAACTCGTGGTATTGACGTGAATCTCTAACATTTATCACGTTGCTTTACATAAGCGAAGGCACCGAATTTTAGAGTTTTCCATTAGTATCCTTGCCTAATGATCTTCTTCAAAAGGCTATGCCCCCCAACATGATTTCCACAAAATCCCTGATTGATTTCTTCAATGATTTTTGTTTATTCTGGTGGTGTGATGCATCACAATAATGGCATAGAGTAACTCATTCTATACAATTTTCCATCAAGAGTGTATATCTTGGGATTTGATATAGTAACTTTTGAGCCTCGCTCAGATCGTTTGGTAGTGATTTAGTTATGAGGTGATCGAGTATTGAGTAAGCCAGGACGATTGTACATCGATCATCTCGACATTAGACATTTCCTACTTCGTAATACTAGGTTGTGATAAAAATTCCATAAGAACTACGTTAAGTGTGTCAGCTTCCCTAATTGTTGTGAATTGAGCTAGCGGATCAGCATTTGAGTTATGTTCCCTTAGGACTTGTTCGATTATGTAGTATTCAAACTGATCGAACGCTCCCTTGAATTTCTCTAGGTATGCTATCATTTTCATTCCTCGGGCTTGCTATTATCCTCGTACTTGATTAACTACGAGCTGAGAGTCAGTATAGCAGTGTATGGCTTTAGCTTTCAATTTTTGAGCTACTCAAAGTCCTGGTAGTAATGCTTCATATTCTGCCTCGTTATTTGAAGCATCAAATCCAAACCTTAATGCAGAATTGAACCTATATCCTTCAGGGGTTATAAGTATGATTCTTGCCCCCGATCAGTTCTCATTTGACGACCCGTTGACATAAAGTTTCCACAGCTCTCTAGCTGGGGTTATTACCTCTTCATCGAATATTCCTGTGCATTCAACTATTAAATTGGCTAGTGTCTTATCTTTCATTGTCATTCTTGGGTGGTATGTTATCTTGAAGTACCCGAGTTCGACTGCCCATTTTAGCAGCTAACCTGATGCCTCTATTTTTGCGAATACTTGCCTTAAGGGTTGGTCAGTGAGAACGTGCATTGAATGAACTTGGAAATATGGCCAGAACTTCCTTGATGCATGCACTAGACATAGTGCAAGCTTCTCTATAATTGGATATTGGGATTCAGCCCCTAGTAATCTTTTGCCGACATAATAAACTAATCGTTGTACCTTTTTATCTTCCCGAACTAATGCAACACTAAAGGCATGCTCAATTATTGCGAGATATAGGTACAGGTCCTCGCCTATGATAGGTTTGGATAGAATGGGTGGCTCTGCGAGATGTTTCTTTAAGGTCCAAAAGGCTTGCTCGCATTCATCTATCCACTCAAACTTTTTTCCCCATCTCAAAAGATTGAAAAATGTGAGGCACTTTTTGGTAGAACTCGAGATGAATCTTTTTAAAGCCGCCATTCGACCATTCAAACTTTGAACGTCCTTGTGCTTTTGAGGTGAAAGCATTTCTATTTGGACTTCTATTTTGGAGATATTTACATGAATCACTATTTCTTAACAAAAAATTACAATTATAAGGTTAAATGGAAATCTTTTCATTTTCACGGTGCCAAGTTTTTTTTTTTTACATTTATACGGTGTCTTCTATAACTTCCCACATTAGCAGCCTTAGGCTTCATCGACATCTTTGTACTAAAAAGAAACTGAATTCATCCATGGCTTTGTCTTTGTACTTGGTGTTTACATGAACCACCATGCTTTTGTCACAGCTTCTAAACTTGATGAAGTCAATCGCTTGCAACTGAAGTGGCATCATCAATTGAGAGGATACCTGAATCAGAGAAGAGGATCCTTGGGTTGTCATTGCCAGGGAGCTGCCTTATCATTTTGTTCTCAGTAAAATTAATTTTTTGCAAAAGTAATCGGTGAGCAACGAAGAAGACGATGAAGTTGGCACACAATATATATACTATCTATACTTTAATTTTTTTACCATGGTCCTCCATCCATGTACCATGCCATGCTTTGAAATATTGTTATATTTAGAATTGTAACCATGGTTTTTCCTCTGTTTTTATCGAAAGAAACAGAGGAGTTAAAGCAAATTTATTTTTTCCCCTTTTGTGATCATATATACATATAAATGTTTAATAAATATCAATACTATATGAACACGTGATGCTTTTTTGTTATTTTCTACAAGAAAATAAATGGAAAACTTATGATGATGATGTTTATTAATCTAAGAATTATGAGCACATTAAATTTTTTTGAAGGACTCTCATTTTGTGGAGGAGCTCATTAATGGAGGAAGTTAGGTAGAAGAAGTAGAGATTGGGAAGTCTACTCCATTGTCTAATATCTAGAGATCGCTTCTTGTGGGAGTTATGTGACATAAGATAGTTTGTTGTTTTTTTTTAAATTCTAGTGTTAATACATGTACAACACACACAAATTTATATGTATATAATTATATATATAATCAAGATGATTGGATTTGACATAAAAAAAAACTTCATTTCAATTAATCATGCATGAGCATGGAGTTATTGTCTTTCGCAAACTCCGTAAATTTTAAGCATGAACACTTCTAATACACGTGGCATCACTCTTATACTTCTATTAATTTTAACCATCTTGAGAATGTGGGGAAGCCATGACTGTAACGCCCTACTACCTTAGAGCCGTTACTAAGTGAGTTTTACGAAAAAATTGTGCAATTAACTCGCTAACCAAGGTTTTTGAAACAAAAGTGTGACTAAGCAAAAGTTAAGGCTGTAATCTATTGAAAATGCTTTACTTCGTTGAAAACTTCAAGTATCTATCATTTGGGATCCCAAAATAAGGTTTGCAAAAATGTTTACAACTTAAAATAAGTTTACAGTTGATTGACTATCAAATTACAGGTTAATACAGCCATTTAGAAAATGCCCCCAACCAAAGCAGTCGGGCAGGCCGAACATGTACGCGCCGCTTCATGCTCTCCATACTCATGGCTGGTTGACTTTATCTTTGCCCATACCTGCAACACAGAGCACCCGTGAGCTGAAGCCCAGCAAGAAAACTCAAACAACACATATCATATGCATATTATATAATCAACCTATCAGATAATCCACAGATTACGAAGTAGTCCATTAGACTAAACAAACATTCCACGTGCTAAGTGTTACTTCCGGCCACGCTGCCGTTCTCGCCTCCCTTGCCGTTCTCAGCTCATTTGCCGTTCTCGGCTCATTTGTCGTTCTCTCTACTATAATCACATATAGTACAATTCAAATAACATTCAAACATATAACAATTCAATCAAAACTATACCATAACATTTAATACAATTTAGGGTTGTGCCCTGCATTAACACTATGGGTCCATGCCCTGTCCTACGGGTGCTATAGTTTTCTTACCTGTATCCTGAGCTTCACAGTGCACCAAAGTCACGAGCACGGTCCTCTAGCACGAGCCTCTCCGAAACCCTAGTCACAACACATATAAAACACTCTTTAATACTAACCAATTCCAAAACCACTTGTCGGTACCAAACCCGTACTCTCAGGACCTCCAAATTCCTAAAACAATGCATCGGAAACATCCCTCGAGCCCCCGGAACAAATGCCCAAAAATGCAAAATTTCCCATCCTGAAAATAGACTAGCGCCGCAGCACTACCCGCAAGGGCCGCGGCGCACCTTCGCGAACCCAGAAATCTAGGTTTTTCCTCTGCATTTCCCCAAGCCAATACCCCTCCAAATCATCCCAAACAAATACTTAAACCCCAAGATCAATTTAAAACCTCAAATGAACCACCTAACAACCCATAAACACTAGCATCAAGATCAAACACACAATCACACCCAAAAATCCACCCTTTGATTTCTAATTTCAGCAAACTCAACACAAGACTTGAAAACTTAACTCATGCTTCAATTTCTCAAACCAAAACAGAAACAAGCCTTAAATTTACATAGAATCCTTACTGTAACGTCCTACGTTTTTGGGTACCTTTAAACGACTCGGGTCGGGATTTTTCCCCCGGGTTAAGAATATTATTTTAAATAATATTATATTTTGTTTGTAAGTATTCCATGAGTTATTGCTAGCCAAAAAAAAATGAATTTTGTGATTTTAAAAGTCAAGATAAGACTTTCGGTCCTGGACCGACACAAAAACCCTGATCGGGTAAAAATCTCGGAAAATAAAACGAAAAATCATGGCAATTATATTTTGGGCATAAAATACATTCATAAAAGTTAAAGTTTGGTCAAAAATAATAAACCTAAAAGAAAATGGAAATTTTAGGGTATTTTGTGTTAAATGCCTAATTCTACCGAAATGGGGAATTTTATTCCATGAATGGACCTTAGGTTAAATTTTATTATGTGATTAATTAAATTAAATGTGAGAGACATTTAATTTAATTTAATTAATTAATGTTAAGTTTGGTGATTAAAACTTAATAAGAGTGAAAAATGTGTCAAAAGCCAATTTGGACTTTTCTTCTTATGAAACCTTTTTTAACCTTTATTAAAAAAAAAAATGAAATGATTATATATATCAAGGGTTGGCCGGCCATGTGGTGTTTTAGAGTGGTGTGAACCCAAATTTTTATAAAATTTAAATCTCATTTAATTAAGAAGTCAAGTGGGCAAGTGGGAGGAAAACACTTGAGTGTTTTTGAGATAAATTAGATACCATAAACTCTTCTAACCCCCCTAAGAAACCGACCACTCTCCCTCTCTCATTCACTATCATCTTTTTTGAAGACCTCTCAAAGTGTTCTCTCAATATTCAACCTCAAGAACACCAAGGAAAACTTGGAGGCTATGTCTTGGTCTAGGAAGTATTTTCCCTAAGGTAAAGCTTCACTAATCTAGGCTTTTGTAAAGTTTTAAGCTTAGAGTTTCAAATAGCTAATTAACTATGTTGTTGGGGGAAGTTGGTTAGGGTTTTTGAAAGGTTTTGGAGGAGCCAAAGCTAATAGGAAGGTCCAAATCTTAAGCAAGAACACCAAAGAGGTAAAAAGTTTACTTTTGATGATTTTGTTGTAGGGTTTTTAGTTTTAAGCATTATTTTGTATATTTAATGCTTAAAGTTTCTTGTTGGTGATGTAATAAGGTTATGGTAGTTGTTTAATAATTTTTATGATGCATGTGTATTGATTTTTGAAAATGGGAACCAAAACCCCCAAGGGTTTTGTAGGATACCCTAAAACAAAACATGTTTTGAGCTGTGACTTCCAAGGGGTCAAGCAGCCACTGTATATTGTTTTTGTAAAATTAAATTGTACTGTGATGTTTTTGAGATTGAGTACATAAAATTGAGCTTTTGAAACACTAAAAAATGTTTAGAAATGAGTAAGTTATGCTATTTCAAAGATTAGGTAAAAAACTGTTTTTTCGTATTCTTATTTTCGGAACCAAGTTTGGACAGCCACTGTATAGGGCAAATGAACCCAGATTTTTCTAAAATTTTGTGGACATATTTCTGGCATAACCTATTAGTCCACTGTAAAATTTGGTAAGAAAATATTAAACGGTTTGAAAGTTATTAACTGTCAAAGTTTGGAAAAAATAAGGACTTGAAAATAATGTCATTTTTACCTCATTGTTGGAAAATGATTTCACCAATCAAAAATGCTCATTTTGACCTAAGATTTTACAAAGACCTAAATGGCATAACAAAAATGGAATTGGGAAATTTTGGTAACAATTGGGTAAGTAAATTTCAAGTTATGAACTAACGAAGTATGTAGTTAAAAATGTGAAAATTAGGTTTTTCACACTTAGTGTAAAAATGAGATTTTGGAACATAAGGTAAAAAGTAAAATTTTGCTTATTTCAAGATATAAATTGGTAAGTCTTGAAATCATATTTTCACTAAAATTATCCCTGTTTAAATGAATTACTTTTATTAAAGAGTTTTTATTCTTTCTAAAAATAAGAGATTTAATTTATTAATAGTTAATAAATTAAAAGAGGGTTTAAAACCCTATATTTTGATAAAATAATTAAATAAATTATTTTCCTAGTAAGTAAAATTGATTAATTGCTTTTGGAAAATTAATTAGTCAAGATGAGAAATTTATAACGGTTTTCCTAATTAAGACAAATTAGGCAATTTTCTTAAAACGGTTTTTAGATATTAAAACCTTAAGAAAAATAAAAGGAAAATTTAAAGAGTTTATTTTCTTTAAAAATAATTAAGGAATTTATTTGTATTTTCTGGATATAATACCGGCTAAAATCTTACATATTTTAACCGACTAGTCGAAAGTGCGGGTTAATAGCGATACCTTGAAAGAATAAGATTTTTAGCGGATTGTGAGAAATACTATTGTGATACCCGAGCCTAGGTATCGAGACCTTAGGATAGGTCTCCCCGAGACTTAGGGTTTAGTCTCGAATATTTTGTATGACTTTCCTTAATAGGTTTAAAACCAAATAAGGATTATAAATCCTTACAAATGACTTTTATTAAAATGACCAAACTGCCCAAAATAATAATAATGAATTATTAGTGCCATAATTAATCCGAGTATACTGTATGGATAACTACAGTATTGGCTAAGCGTAACTGGACTGAACGTTGGAGGGTGAAAACCTGTTGAGCGCTAAGGACTCCAAGTAAGTCAACTTATATTGTATGGCTGCAACATGAAATGATTATTGTCTTGTATGTTAGTATAGGGATACATGCACATATATAGGCTGTCATAGAAAGTTGCTTAGAGACGTTAGTCTAGTGAGTGCTGATTTAGAAAATATGAACGGTAGAAGTCCGTTATATCCTAGACGGTTGATCCCCGTCACACTGCTTGATTTTATTTATGTCCAGTTCATTACTGCGACGAGTGGCCATGAGATGAGGATAAGCTGGTTAAACCTAGGGGTGCCAAGATAAATGGGACCTAGGGGCCCTCATGCTTACTTAATCATTGGACGGTTAGAATCCGAGCAAGTGCTCTGATAAGTTATTCCCGGATAGCAGCCGTGAATATTGGCCATTCCGTGAGAGTGCCTAGAGATACTAGGGGTTGCCAAGATTGAGTGAGGTTGAACACCCTAGGGGCAGCTGCTCACCAGCACCACTGATTAACATAGAAGTCTCCGTAAAACCGTGTAAATTGGATTACACTCTTGGATAAGTCGCGATGCCCTAGGTAACACGATAGTTACCATTGTTGAGGATATTTATTGGCTAGATCTTAGTGTGGAGACTCGGTTCTCTTTTACAGATTAGCAATTATGTTGGAGGGCGCGTTACGCCTGAATTGTTGGAAATTGTCGAGCGTTGGTCTCGAATTATATGCTGATATAATATATCTGCTTGCTCTGGGATTTTCTAAGTGCAGGGATATAATTGTTGGTAAGTTATAGTTGTGATATAATATATCTGCTTGCTCTGGGATTTTCTAAGTGCAGGGATATAATTGTTGTTATGAATTAGTTGCGATATAATATATCTGCTTGTTCTGGGATTTTCTGAGTGCAGGAATTTTATCTAGACGTGAATTAATTTATCCTTGGTTATCAGGCATGACCATAAGTTTGCCAGGACGCTTTAGCGTTCTTGAAATTGATTGTGTAGGGTCCGGATGGGTCCGGATCCCTATTTCTCTATCTGCTTTGTTTGGAAGTTGATCTTACTAAGCGTTTTCGCTTACCTAGTTGTTTCATGTTGTAGGTAAGAACAAGGGCAAGGCAAAGCAGTGAGCGCTGGAGTCTTCCTTGCAAATGTACATGTGGACCGACCTTTTGGGAAGCCTTTTTATTTTTGGAAATGTTGTGTAATTTTCCTAAACTAGGCTCACTCTAATCTTTATAAAACATGTTTGTAACTAAATGTTAAGTATGGCCATACGACTTTTTAAAAAGTTTTTTTTTTCTATGGGTTTTTGAGACATTTTGTTAAATGAAAACATTTATATTTCCGCATTATCGAGTCTTGAAAATCCGGGTCGTTACACTTACCTTAAGTGGAGAATCCACCCTTTAAGCTTCTTTGATTCTTCTCCTAATTCCCACTTCAGCCCCTTCTACCCTTCTTTTTCTTCGTCTTGCCCTAGCTTTCCATCTAGCTTTTCTTCTCTCTATTTTTTTTTTTAACAAAACCATAATATGACTAAGCCTAAACCATGTACCCCAATATCCCAGCTGAAATTTGTCTGAACCCCCTGCCAAATGACCATATTACCCCTCCTAATAATCCTTTCCTAACTAAACCTCAAGGGCACTCTAGTCCTTTCACTTATATTTCAATTCTACCATTTTCCATCTAAACTTGTTACTCACAGCAGTTACAAATGGTTACCCAGGGTACTCAATCAATAATAACTATAACCACAAGTTCTCAACTCAACCATGAAATTCGCAAAGTACCCCCCTAGGCTCCTCCCGAGCTGGGTATAAAAATTCTGTTGTGACCTTTTAAGTTTACTAGCTCTCTAGGACCGTCTCGGCACGTGCATCACAATAATATCACCACACTCACGTGGTACAAATCACATAATACAATTATCACATTTATGCCATCAGCGGGTTAAAATTACCAATTTACCCCTATCATACAAACGGGGTTCACATGCATATTTATTTCACCTAAACATGCATTCTAATCACATATTCATTAAATTCACATAAATTAATGATGTATAACAATTATTGCCCTCCAGGCACACTAATCAAGGTTCCAAGCCTTATTAGCAAATTTAGGTCGTTACAACTATCCCCTCCTCATAAAAATTTCTTCCTCGAAATTTACCCAAACACATCAGTCAGTAAACCCGCATCTCTGACCATAAATTTCCAAGGTCCACCACCTTTACTTTATTTCCTGACAGTACTCTTACAAGAGTAACAATCTTATCCCACGAGATCTTGTCTAATAGCCATACTTTCGTTAGCTCCTTACTTGCATCGTAACCCTACTGAAGCTTCAGGGTCTGCTTAGATTACAATGATCACCTCAATGTCTTATTCCTGATTCCATATACCCACTAGTCATCAACCTACTAGGGTGAGATCAATTTATAGGCCCTTGGCCTAACCCTTGGTACAATTTCAGATCTTATGTTGAATTAGGAGTCAGAACCCCCCTTTCTTTCTCTGAACACCATACTAATCCTCGTCTGCCATTACTTAGAGAGATACAAATCTCTCAACCTGGAACTTTATTTTTCCAAAATTTAACAGTTTACAAATTCTTTTATTCTTCCAGATAGGCAGACACTCCTGCCTTAAGAATTCCAACAACCTCTTTGGCTTTCTCTCTGAACCAATGCCAAACTGAAGTATCCACTATCTTTCAGCTCTTACCATGTCCTATGCCGTGTTACCTTAACAAGACACCAATATTGTCACCATGACTAACTCATCAAGGATTGCACGTCTCTAAATATCTCAAGTACTCGCATACTCAACGCTTAACTCCTTAAGATATCTGATAAGCTTTCATACTGCTATTCCACTTGCAATCAACTGATAATTCTAGATTCCCACTCTGTTCTCTTTGTTCTCTAGTTCCTTTCCAAAATTTAGAATACTATAGGGTCTCAGTTCAGTATCATCGATATTCTACCCTGATACCAGTTCACCTGAACCAACTACATTAACTCAATCAGCTGAGTTAAAACTTTTCATGTCCAAACACCTTGCTTAAGGTCTAATGTGGTCTATTCCTATGATAGACCACCACATCACTTAACCCCTCAACGTCCAAAAGAAAACACTAAATTCTGTCACCCGCTCAACCCTCCCGGTACAACGTACCCTAGGAGGTGGAATGATATCCATTCAGAATTCTCATTCATATGCCAAATTCTAATTGGATCCTTCAATCGATCCTGGTATCCTAACTTGTACCACCTTGACAGGGTTCTTCCCTGTTTCAACCAAAGCCAACATTTTGGATTCCATAGATCAGTGATACTCAACAGTTTATCATTTCATATTAACGCTATGCCAATCTCAGTCATTGCCTTGTCCACTCCATTACAATCTATGGCATTATTCCTTGACTGACACACGCCCCCCAGTTAAGAGTTCCGCCTCCAATTAAATTTCCCCTCGTACAATCGAGGATTTCAAACACCGATCACCTCATCTGTTACTTTTTACTAAATCTGGGTCTCAACGTTATCTTTCTTACTAATACCCAACACTCAAGTACCTTATGCTATGCATAACTGTCAACTTAACGTTCCAAGTATATGACCCATGTTCCATTCTTTCACCTCCCACAAGGTTCGATCCATCCTCGCGTCAATTTGAGCCTGGGCGTGCCCAACCTGTGATGCACCCCCACAGTTCCATATCCTCATCATGGATTAGGTCCTTTAGGCTATCCCTCTATACTTAACTATAACACACCCATATATCTGCATCACCAGGTACCAATCAACTCTTACCTTATCTTATGAACTCCGATTTAACACCATTCATCCTGTTTACTTCAAGTTTTTACTGTTCTTCCCGTCTCTGATGTAGTTGTCTGCAGAGATACTTATGTGATAGATGGCACGCTTGCCAGTCCTGTTATGCTTTCTATTCTTCAGACATCCTTCAGTAGCTTCTTTGTGGCTTCAGATCAAATCTTCTTATACCTATCCTTTCTTCTTATAGCCTTACTCTGAGTACTCCTAACGAAACCCAAACTGACACTTTGTAGAACCTTACCGGTGACCCTGCCTCCTGGGTACTAACGTCTTCAGCATAATAATCATTTACTCTCCATTTCCGTCTAGGAGTAATCCACATATACTGCTTGTGAACTTGAAGGGGACTTGCCTATACCATTCTTGTATTCTCCACTTAAAGAACTTACCTTTGTCGATGTAGCTTGAACCAATCTAGAATCTTTGTTACTAACTCCTCACACCTTACTCAGTACAAAATAAAAATTCCTGAAATGTCTCTTTCCTTGATTTCTAGCTGTTAATAACCAGGTCATAGATCTCCTGGAGACATTGTCCCATCTTGTACCCAACATCAAACTTTTTATTCTTAACCAACGATGCTAACAATCCCCGCAGTAGAATGCTCTTGCTACTCCAAGATCAAATTTCTTCGATTGCTTCAGTAATTCTTTCTGTCAACCAATACCATCTTTCTCAACATTCCTGATACCAATCCTATCTATAGTCCGACCTTGAAGTACCCCCAATCTTTCCTTATATACCCATATAATTTTCCCACTGGTCAACTCAGTTTCCATTCAGTCTCATTAACATACTCCAGATGATATCCTCTACAATCCATGATTATCTCTTAACTGATTAACTCTCTCACTATGACTCATGTTGAGGCTTCCTTAAGATGAACTCTGTTGTTATCACTATGAACTTATTGATTACTTGTATCCCAATTCATCTTCCAGAAGTTTCTAATTCCTCCTCAATAAATATTACTATCTTTAGCCTCTCGCATAGCACCCTTGAGGCAAACTCTCTATGTCTAACTCCCTCTCGGAACATTCTCAACATCGAGTTCTTCCAGTTCGTTACATGACTAAAGCATAAACCATTCAGTTAAATACTCATCCTCGAGGAATCAGCCTCGAACTTCGAATGTATCGAGGCATTCTAGTTTTTCGTTCCCTCACCATGGGAAATCCATCCTAACATATCGAATTATTTTATATAGAAGCCATGCCCTCACCCAACATCCTCTCAGGTGGCATCCTCTCCCTTAGGTGCATACCAAATAACCTCCCTGGTTCCTGTCACCATCTTGATAACTACCTTTTCAATCAGACTTCTTTCCAATCACAAATTAGGTGCCCTAGCACTATCTGGGGTCCTTCTACCTCAAAAATTGAGAATCTGTCCTTGCTGAATTCTATCAATAGAAGCACTATCTTTCACATCCCTTGCTCTGCAACATTCATGCTCTTTACATCATTCATCATTCTTCGAACCACATGGCCCTCTCCGCTGTCCCCATACAGATGATGAGTACACACATCGGAGCGGCACAAATACTTTGGACTATTCCAGAGTTTAAATCCTTAAATGGGTCATCATCATTTCCAACTGCATCCGTACGTATCAATTTCCCCAAATGAATTACCCAATTCACAAAGCCCATAAATTTACATTGTTGCTACTTTATCATTCCAAACCAAGCTTATTAGACCCCCCATTCTCCACAGTTCAGATCATGTCTTTATAACCTCTTCTATCAATTCATCATCTGAGTTCTTTCCAGCCCATCATGCCAATGCCTCGACCCAAGTGCCATCTCAAGGCATTCCTCAAGCACAATACCTAACACAACCCATTAGTCATAGTCTCTCATCCTCTTATAACTAAGGGTGGAATTAACTTTGCCCATCCACTGATAAATTCTTTGTCAACCCAAACTTTCCTCAAAACCAGAGGATAACACCCTTTAAGCCTTTCATATAATACCCTTATCTGTCCATACCCTCATAATAAACTGACACTGGTAACCTTACTGTTAAAGCACACAAAGCAGCTATTTTCCCAGAGAAGTCCGCTGCTCTTCTGTTCCATCTCAACTATTAACTCCACAGCTTACTCACACACTAGTGACCATCTGCTGCTGCTTTTCAGGGATAAATGGAGATCTCTAACTCCCACTATTATCTAGAATCCCCCCTTCAACACAATGTCAAGTCCACTTAACCATACTAGGAACAACTAATTTGAGTTCACCTGTCACTACTGACCAAACTCCTCAACCCTGTGGTTCACACTCTGAACCAATCTACAACTAGATCCAAATAACCACAGTTATCATGCACAAATAAAGCATATGACGACAAATCCACAATGACATACATTTAGCTACCAAATTTTATCACAACTAAGTATTCTCGCGTTTCATCATGCTTCATACAAGACAATAAACAGATATTACATATGGATTTAATTTAGACAATTAACCACATACACTCAATATGCAAACCATTATCCCAATATTCATTCACCTGCCATAATAATGTTATTCAGCACGCTTTAATCTCAACATGCAATAGTCAAGGGCCTAGCCCTATCAGTATCTCATGCATATGTCAACTCATTCATCATACTCCATATAAATAAGCAGGCAAACAGGGCATTCAAACATATGTTCAAGTATATCATTCATTCATACCAACCAACCCTGAGTCGAGCTTGTCACTGACAGCGAGCGTACATGCTCGATCGATCTCCAGAACCAATAAACCTTGGCTCGCTCTGATACCAAGTTGTAACGCCTTACTACCTTAGAGCTGTTACTAAGTGAGTTTTACGAAAAAATTGTGCAATTAACTCGCTAACCGAGGTTTTTGAAACAAAAGTGTGACTAAGCAAAAGTTAAGGTTGTAATCTTTTGAAAATGCTTTACTTCATTGAAAACTTCAAGTATCTATCATTTGGGATCCCAAAATAAGGTTTGCAAAAATGTTTACAACTTAAAATAAGTTTACAGTTGATTGACTATCAAATTACAGGTTAATACAGCCATTTAGAAAATGCCCCCAACCAAAGTAGTCGGGCAGGCCGAACAAGTACGCGCCGCTTCATGCTCTCCATACTCATGGCTGGTTGACTTTATCTTTGTCCATACCTGCAACATAGAGCACCCGTGAGCCGAAGCCCAGCAAGAAAACTCAAACAACACATATCATATGCATATTATATAATCAACCTATCAGATGATCCACAGATGACCAAGTAGTCCATTAGACTAAACAAACATTCCACGTGCTAAGTGTTACTTCCGGCCCCGCTGCCATTCTCGGCTCCCTTTCCGTTCTCAGCTCATTTTCCGTTCTCGGCTCCCTTGCCGTTATCAGCTCATTTGTCGTTCTCGGCACCTTTGCCGTTCTCGGCTCATTTGCCATTCTCGGCACCTTTGCCATTCTCGGCTCATTTGCCATTCTCAGCACCTTTGTCGTTCTCTCTACTATAAGCACATATAGTATAATTCAAATAACATTCAAACATATAACAATTCAATCAAAACTATACCATAACATGTAATACAATTTAGGGTCGTGCCCTACATTAACACTATGGGTCCATGCCCTGTCCTACGGGTGCTACAGTTTTCTTACCTGTATCCCGAGCTTCACAGTGCACCAAAGTCACGAGCACGGTCCTCTAGCACGAGCCTCTCCGAAACCCTAGTCACAACACATATAAAACACTCTTTAATACTAACCAATTCCAAAAGCACTTGCCAGTACCAAACCCGTACTCTCGGGACCTCCAAATTCCTAAAACAATGCATCGGAAACATCCCCCGAGCCCCTGGAACAAATGCCCAAAAATGCAAAATTTCCCATCCTGAAAATAGCCTAGCGCCGCAGCACTACCCGCAAGGGCCGTGGCGCCCAGAGAAGTCAGAAAGTTCCCCTTACTGGAAACAGCCTCCCGCCACGGCGCCCAAGAACAGGATCGCGGCGCACCTTCGCGAACCCAGAAATCTGGGTTTTTCCTTTGCATTTCCCCAAGCCAATACCCCTCCAAATCATCCCAAACAAATACTTAAACCCCAAGATCAATTTAAAACCTCAAATGAACCACCTAACAACCCATAAAGACTAGCATCAAGATCAAACACACAATCACACCCAAAAATCCACCCTTTGATTTCTAATTTCAGCAAACTCAACACAAGACTTGAAAACTTAACTCATGCTTCAATTTCTCAAACCAAAACAGAAACAAGCCTTAAATTTACATAGAGTCCTTACCTTAAGTGGAGAATCCACCCTTTAAGCTTCTTTGATTCTTCTCCTAATTCCTACTTCAGCCCCTTCTACTCTTTTTCTTCTTCTTCTTGCCCTAGCTTTCCATCTAGCTTTTCTTCTCTCTATTTTTTTTTTAACAAAACCATAATATGACTAAGCCAAAACCGTGTACCCCAATATCCCAGCTGAAATTTGTCTGAACCCCATGCCAAATGACCATATTACCCCTCCTAATAATCCTTTCCTAACTAAACCTTCAAGGGCACTCTAGTCCTTTCACTTATATTTCAATTCTACCATTTTCCATCTAAACTTGTTACTCACAGCAGTTACAAATGGTTACCTAGGTTACTCAATCACCAATAACTATAGCCACTAGTTCTCAACTCAACCATGAAATTCCCAAAGTACCACCCTAGGCTCCTCCCGAGCTGGGTATAAATATCCCGTTGTGACCTTTTAAGTTAACTAGCTCTCTAGGACCGTCTCGGCACGTGCATCACAATAATATCACCACACTCACGTGGTACAAATCACATAATAAAATTATCACATTTATGCCCTCAGCGGGTTAAAATTACCAATTTACCCCTATCATACAAACGGGGTTCACATGCATATTTATTTCACCTAAACATGCATTCTAACCACATATTCATTAAATTCACATAAATTAATGCAGTATAACAATTATTGCCCTCCAGGCACACTAATCAAGGTTCCAAGCCTTATTAGCAAATTTAGGTCGTTACAACTATCCCCTCCTCATTTGAATTGGCTGAGTTCGATGGCCCATTTTAGTAGATATCCCAACATTTTAGGTTTGTTCAAAACCTACCTTAAAGTTTGGTCGGTTAAGATATGGATAGAATGGGACTGGAAATATGGGTTGAGCTTCCTTGAAGCCAAAAAAAGATCGAACGCAAGCTTTTCTATGAATGGATATCTGGACTCAGATTCGAGAAGTCTTTTACTTACATATTACATTGGTTTCTAGGCCCGATTTTATTCTCACATTAACACAACACTGGCTGCATTTTCTGTCACAGCCAAATACAGAAACAAACATTCTTCGGACACCGGCTTTAACAATATGAGGGGTTCAGCCAGATTAGCTTTCAGGTCTTGAAATGCCTGTTTGCATTCTTTGGTCCACTTGAACTTCTTGTTTCCTCTGAGCAAGTTGCAAAATGGGAGACACTTATCAATGGATTTCAAAACAATATGGTTTAAGGCCGCCACCTTTCCAGTTAAACTTTGTACCTCCTTACGTGACCTAGGTGAAGGCATTTCCAACAACAATCTGATTTTCTCTGGATTCGCCTCTATCCCCCTTGTGTTGACTATAAACCCCAGAAACCTTCCCGACGAAACTCTAAAAGTGCACATCTGGGGATTTAACTTCATGTCATACTTCCTTAGTACGCCAAAACATTCTTCTAGGTCAGATACATGGTTACTAGCAATCTTTTATTTAACGAGGATATCATCGACATACACCTCCATGTTGCTCCAGATCTGGTTAGCGAACATTTTGTTGACTAATCGTTGGTACGTAGCACCGACATTCTTCAACCTGAATGGCATAACTTTGTAGCAGTATACGTTATGGTCATTCATGAAGCTAGTATGCTCTTGGTCTGTAGGGTTCATCGCGAGCAGGTTATATCCAGAACATACATCCATGAAATACATGAGCTCGTGATTGGTTGTGGCATCTACCAACTGATCAATTCTTGGTAACGAGAAACAGTCCTTAGGACAAGCTTTATTGAGATCGAAAAAATCAATGCAAGTTCTCCACTTCTCATTTCGCTTCGGGACCAGAACGGGGTTAGCTACCCAGATCCAGTATTTTGCTTCTCTGATAAATCTGCATTTAAGTAGGCGAGCTACTTTTTCTTCCAATGCTTCCAACTGTACATTCCCTAAAAGCCTTCATTTTTGGAACTTTGTCGGCACAATATTGTCCAAGTTCAAAGTACGCATTATTATATTCAGAATGATTCCCACCATATCTTCATGCGACAAGGCAAAGACGTCCAGGTTCTTCCTCAAGAATTCGACCAGCTCGTTCTTCCTTTCAGCTCCCATAATTTTCCCATCTTTTACCACTCTTGAAGGTGTTTTTGGGTTGATACTTATTTCCTCGAGCTACTCTACTACTTTGAGCTCAAATATATCTTAACCTATTCATGGGTCAATGGCGTCTTGTTGGGCGACCTCATTGTCTCCTTCTCGAGGTTCTTCTATCCAATGGGTAACTTCCATTACCCAGGAGTCCTCACCTTCTTCATCTATGACCTTCATGGCTACGCTATAGCATTCTCGGGCGTCGATTTGGTCCCCACATATCATGAATATCCTCAAGGCTGAGGCGAACTTCATTGCCAGGTGTCGGATCGAGGTGATTTCTTCAAAAACCATCAGTGCGGGTCATCCCAAAATCACGTTATACACAGTCGGACAATTGATTACCACGAACTCAAGTATCTTAGTAACAGTTCGTGCACCATCCCCTAGTGTAACCACAATTATGTTTGTTCCTATGGCTGTCGTCCCTTCACCTGAAAATCCATACAATGTCATTGAGGTCGCCTTTAGATTGGTCACAAATAGTCCAATCTTTTCTAGGGTGGATTTGAAAAGCACATTTATTGAACTTCCATTATCTACCAATATCCTCTGTACCCTTCAATTAGCGAGCTGCACGGTTACCACCAGCTGGTAATTATGTGGGAATTGAACGTGGCTAGCATTGTCTTCTGTGAAAATGATTGGTTATTTTTCCAACCGCTGTTGTTGTGATAACCATCGCACTAGGATAAATTCCATACCATTGTGATTCAGCTACTGTATATACCTCTTTTGGCTCCATTGCTCGTGCCCCCCAATAAGGTCCTCCAGCAATAGTAGTTATATCCCCTCCTACTATTGGGGGGGGGGGGGGGGTGTCGACTTGGTTCTGATTCATCTGATCCACCTGAGTCCTCGGCTGACCTGTCAAAGTTTCCAGAGCTGGATGAGAATTCTGCCCGGCAGATTGATTGGGAGTATCTCGGTTTCAGGCTTATTGGGCTAACAATCCAGCCTGAATGAGAGTCTCAATATCATCCTTTAGTTGTCGACAATCATCGGTATTATGACCAATTTCAATGTGGTATCAGAAAAACTTTGAGGGATCTCTCTTCACCCTCTGATGCCTTAATGGCTCTGGTTTCTTCCACGGAAGGCGATTAGAGTTTTCCATGAAGATATGTTCCCGTGTATCCGTTAGGTCAATGTAGGTGGCATAAACGGGTTTGAATTTTTCCCCGGACTTGTTCTTCATTGTGCCATTCTGTTTGCCCTCACCATTCCCTTTCCTCTTATTGTTTACCACTTGGTTATTCTGGGTAACAGGTTGAGTCATAGCTGTAACACTTGTCACCACTCCAGCTGGTTGGATAGGGGCCTGGCTAGTTCCTGCGACAGCAGATCACGCCTCTTCCAAGTTTATCCATTCTTGAGCTCGGGCTAAGAACTCATCTACACTTTTAATCCCATTTCACTGGAGCTCCTGCCATAGATCGCCTCCCCCCAGGATTCTTGTTTTCATCACCATAAGCTTGGAGATATGATCAGTGTCTCTAGCTTGTGCTGCAACGTTGGCGAATCTTCTCATATATGCCTTCAAGGACTCACCAGGTTGTTGTTTTATGTTGGCCAATGAGTCGGTCTCTACGCGAGCTGCCTTTGAAGCTCAGAACGCTTTCTTGAACTCGGAAGAGCTTCTTCCAAGTCCTTATCGAATGTTTATTGTATTTCTTGAACCACTCTCTGGCAGGTCTGATCAGAGTTGTGGGGAACAGAATACACCATAGGTCAACACGACGTTTTGGGCAATCATAAACGTAATTAACATCCCGAGGTGGTCGGATGGATCTGTGTTTCCATGTAATGTTGGCATGTTCAACATCCTGAAACCAATGAGATACGCAGTTGTTACAATGTTCGAGAAGAAAGGTTCGAGCTCCTCATCGGAGTCACAATCATCGATCCCTTTTCCAGATAAAAGCTTCTTAATCTGCTCCTCCATGAAGGACAGTCGCTCAAGGGTTGGGTCTTTTGTCTCTAGATTTGCTGGGAGTTGTTCACAAGCTCCCACCCTATTGTACGCATTTGATGGGTTGTTGTCCCTCCAAGTTTGAACTTGGTTAGGTGGGACATTCCCATTGTCGCGTACAATAGACGGACCTCCCTCATGTTGAGTATAACTCATATTATCATTCCGAGCTGGATACCTCTGTTATGAATTCAGATGATCGTGCTGGTCGGGATATGCATCGAAATAAGGACTTTGTGCTGAACTAAGATGATTCCTCAGGTCGCTCTTAGACCTGCCTCCATGCTGGCTCCCCCTCAAGTAACTTCCATTTGCAAAACTTACAGCCCACGACTGAGATCGAGGACCTGGATTATTATCATGTGCCCGTAGGACATAAGTGTCTATTGACAGGGGAGGATTTCTCCTACTATTTCCACGATTTGGAGTGTCTCTTTATGGGTGCGGTGGTGTATGATGTGTAACCGGTGATGGCAGATGTCTTATTGGTGAGGCTATCCTTATTCCATCAGGATGAACTAAATTAACTCGCCTTAGTTCTACCCAAATGTCATACGTTCTCTGTGGTTGGGGTTCTGATCGTAGCACAGGAGGATTCGCTAGGGTGTTTTGTCTTCATGAACTTGTCCTAGCTCGCCTTGGTGGGGTCGCACAGAGCTGGGGGTCGCAGTTCTAACCGACCAACTGACTTACGGATGATGGTTCCTGTGGATACTAGTGGACTGAGCACTTTGGTGATTTTGCTCCGAAGGTACAGAGCTCGGAGTGGTGGTCCTGGCAGAATGAATGGGTTTGGACTAGTTATTCCTGTGGGACTTATGGGTCCTACTTTTCCTTTTCCCGACATTAGCATCGATTGCAAGAGGGGGTGACCAAGCCAGGACCTCCTCGATCTATTTGTTTTCCCTAGCGAGATGTCTTCTTAATTGGGCTTTCTCCATCTCGATGGCTGTTAAATATCCTGGATTAGGATTTGGTGGGAGTGATGTTGAACTCCCAATGTCGTCTCGACCCACCAGTTGCTTCCCAGGACATTGCTGAACATCTGGGCCCTTTTCAGTGGGAACGGTTGTATGATGTGCCTCTTGCCCACCAGATTGCTCCATTTTGTTGTCATGCATCATTCGAGTAACCACCATGATGAACATCGAATGAAACTTGTAAAACACTAATTTCCTCTCAACGAAAGCACCAAACTATTGACGTGGTTTTTTGCCAATAGTAGATTTAGAAATCTAATAAAAGTATCAGTGCTTATTTGCAAACCATAATGAACTTAGAAGAACCCTTTAATACACACACAAATTTACGTGGTTCAGTGATTAAAATCCACCTAGTCCACGAGACAATATTATTGCTCTTCTCTCACAATTTCTACAGAGTTTCACTAATACAAAAAGGTTGTCCCCTTTCCTGTCCATTGTCACTAATATTTATAGTGGAATTTCCTGGACAAGTTTGGGTAACCGTGTGCATAAATATTGTATACATTTAATATATATAATTCCCATTTACATTGGGATATGATTGCATAATAGAATATACTCCTGCAACCTCAAATAATAAATTATAAATGTGCAATACAGCCTGCGCATTAATGAGCGTATAAAGAGCCTCCACATCTTTTGGGATCCTTTAGTATGTGTCATGACCAGGTTTCCACGGGCTGAATATCTTCACTGAGCTGGTGATCGAAGAATACCAGAACATTAGTTCGGATTAACTTCAGAGTGCCCTAAAGGGGATCTGGCTAATGTATGTCTTGAACTGGACTGTCATCTTAAGAGGTGGCCTAATAATTATTAGAATGTCATATTTCCAAGTCCTAACTTGAGCTGCTCACATCATCATTAACTAGATGTTCTACTGGTCTATATTTCCATATATTCATCTGCCAACTATATCCCTAGCTGAGTGATTAAACTCGTGCTAATTTTTAGGGTACAACAGTATTGATGTGGGGTTACTGCCTAGTTAATTTTAAGTTTCTTTTTCAATATTGTTTGTTGTGGGGTTGATGTCTAGTTGAGATCATATTTTTGTAATTATGAAACTTTAAAATCATATTTTTTAAGACTTGAGTTAGTAAAATTTTAAAAAATGTAAAGAAAAAAAACATTAAAAAAAGTCTATAATTTATGAAAAAACTCCTTTATTTTGTCAAGATTTTCCTCTATACCCCTAGCATTGACTATGAATCCGAGGAATTTTCCTGAGGATACTCTGAAAGAGCACTTCTACGAGTTCAACCTCATATTGCATTTTCTTAGTGTAGCAAAACATTCTGCCAAGTCTGTAACATTGTTATTGCTGTGTTTAGATTTGACTAAAATGTCATCCACATACACCTCCATATTTCTTCCTGTCTACTCAGTGAACGTTCAATTCACTAATCTCATATATATGGCCCCATCATTCTTTAATCCAAAGGGAATTACATTGTAACAATATAATCCCTTATCTGTCATGAAGCTCGTATGTTCTTTGTCCTTGGCATGCATTGCTATTTGGTTATATCTAGAATATGCATCCATAAAGGACATAAGAATGTGGCCCAAGGTGGTATCTACGAGTTGATCCATCCGAGGTAAAGGAAAACAATATTTGGGGAAAGCTTTATTTAAATATGAGTAATTTATGCTTTTTCCCCATTTTTCATTATGTTTGGTGTTGACTGTGTTTTTAGCCAACGACGTGAGAACGTCAAATACGACAAGCCTTCAAGAGAATAAAAACGACACAGACGGTTTAAACAAGAAAAATAAATAACACAGGAGATTTTTATAGTGGTTCAGCCCCGATTGTCGGTAATAGCCTAATCCACTTAGAGTTATGATTTATAGATCTGTACTCAAGATCAGATGGACTGAGCCAACTGAGTTTCTTCAGTACAGATGGTAAAAATACAAGAATTCTCTCTCTAGAATACTCAGACCCAACTTTCTCTCTCTAGAATACACAGTCCCAATTTTCTCTCTCTAGAAAGAAGAAGCAAAAGAAGCCCCTCTCTCATCCCATAAGCTCTCTATTTATAGGCCTGGGATCCTCAACTGATATCCC
The DNA here is from genome assembly GCF_963169125.1 of Humulus lupulus. Taxonomy (NCBI): domain Eukaryota; kingdom Viridiplantae; phylum Streptophyta; class Magnoliopsida; order Rosales; family Cannabaceae; genus Humulus; species Humulus lupulus. The sequence goes on along the minus strand of NC_084795.1, from coordinate 105,233,382 downwards.
CTTATGATAGGGATATTTTATTATATTTATTACATTTAAACATTCAAAATTCGAAATGTAACAAACCCCCCATTTGTGGGAAGAATGAGAGATTCCCGCGTATGTTGTTGAAGCTGTCTCTGGGAATCTTGACTTAGTCTCCTCTAGCTAGTTGATCTACCTCCTACTGACCACCCATGCAAGTGTTGGTCGGACGTGCATGGTGGTAGGACATGCATGGTGGTAGGACATGTTTTCGTGGGTTGAACGTGCATGGTGGTAGGACATGCACTTCTCTCCTCTAACATGGCACTCTCCTCTAGCATGCCATGTTCCTCCTTGAACCAATCTCCTTGGCTTCTCCTCGGACCAAGGTGGTCCGAGGCAACCTCCTTGGCACCTCACCTTGGACAAGTTCAAGGAATTCTCCTTTAGCATCTCCCAAACATGTCCGATCAAACATTGTATAGGCTCTCCTTATCAAAATCTAAGTCTCCACCCTCTTGCATGAGACTCCTCCTCCTTAGCTACTTACCTTGGACACGTTCGAGCCAACACTTAGGAAACCTTGGGAGGCTTGCCTCCTACACACCCTTGGGGTCTCTTAGGACCACATCCTCCTTGGGGTCTCCTAAGACCACTCCCTTGGGGTCTCCTAGGACCACTCCCCTTAGCTCTCCTAGAATGCATTCTCCTTAGCCTCCTAGGATGCATTCTCCAATTTTTGGGTATAACATTTGGGAACTAATACTTGATTTGGTATCCACTCCGGACAGTGAGTATCCCTAAGGAAGTTGTTGGCTTTTAGCCGGTTGACCTCCTTTTTTAGTGCCAACTTCCTATCATCGCTATTAACCTCTTTTTCTTTTTTGCTATTTTGGAGGGAAGTTTTTATAAATGTTGAGGATGTGGCTTTTCTTGATTTTCTTGCAAAAATCGGGTTAGTTGCTATTTTAAATCTTTAGCAAGATTTTTCCAGATCATTACAACCTTGGTCGGGTTCTCATTATTGAGCTTAGCATCTTCGAGTTCCTCTATGGGCCCCAGTTTAGCTTGATCTTAGCCCATGCGGGGGTCAATCTCGTCTTAATTCTTGAAGGCTAGTTACTTTATTTCTTCGATTATGACCAATGCTTGCACGCTGGGTTGGACCCTTCCTCTCATGGAAATATTGTAGCACTCCTGAGCTGCTAATTAGTCTCCCTTCAATGTTCCAATCCCACTTGGTGTTTGTAATTTTACAACCAATTTCCTTAATGATATTGCTACCCCTAGCCCGATCAAGGCTGATCACTCGAGCAGAATGTTGTAGGCAGATGGTTTATCTACTACTATAAACTCAAACATTTTTTTACCGAGACAAGATATTCTCCTAATGTTAAAGGAAGCTCGATGACCCCTGTACTCTCAATTCGTTCCCCCGAGAATCCATACACGGTTGATGCACATACCTTGAAATCCCAAACTGAGAGACCCATCTTTTCCAAAGTTGTTTTGTACAATATATTCACCAAGCTCCCATTATTGATTAGTACATGGTGGACTCTCTTGTTGGAAAGCTGGATGGTGATGACCAATGGGCCATTATGAGGAAAATGCATGTGTGAGGCGTCATCCTTGGTGAAAGTTATCAGTTGGGACTCAACCCTTTGTTGTTTTGGAGCTCTCAGCTCTAGAACGTAGGGAATATTGTCCTCCATTTTTAACTCCTAAACATACCTCTTATGGCCATTCCTGCTCGTTCTGGCTACATGCGGTCCTCCAGAGATGGTTATCACTTTTTCTCCATCTACTGGAGGTGGTCGATTATCTTCACAGGATGGGGGCGCCGCGAGTTGGGGTGGTGATGCAGGTTGAGCTCGTGCCACCCTTTGATTTTGTGGGGCATGTCCTTTGTTATTACCCTTAATTTGAATTCACTGCCCAAGGTAACCACGTGAGATCAAATTTTCAATCTCATCATTGAGTTTCCTACACTCCTCAGTGAGGTGACCAATGTCCCTAACCTACAGTACTTGTTCTGATCCCTTTTTGCGCGTTGATTGCACATAGGTTCAGGTCATCAGAATGGGTCCTGGTTTTCATTTTCTATAAAAATATTCTCGCGAGCTTCTATTATCTTGGTATATAATGTATATATAGAGATATATGTATCTCATTTCTTCTTCTTACTTCCAGCTGCATCTAGGGTATTCCCCTCATTCTTCTTCCTCTTGGAAGAGTTATCATTGGAAGAGTGTGCATCAATTGGTGTTGTCGAGCTCACGACCGGGTCCGTATTCATTATTGTAGTTATAGGGGCCAGTGGTGCCAATTGTAGTGCTAACCTGGCCTCTTCTAAATTAATGAATCTTTGAGCTAGTTCCATAAACTCCATTATAGTTTGAATTATTTTTCACTGCAAGTTGTAAAGGACACTTCCTTGCAGGATTCCCACTGGAATGGCCATGAGGTGGCAGCCTTCATATTGAATCTCCCAATATTGTTTTGTATGGATTCTCCCAGTTGTTGCTTGATGTTGGTCAGAGACGATGCCTCAGAGTTAATACTACTTGCAGCTTGAAACTACTCTTTAAAGTCCTTGGACATCTGTTACCATGACGAGATGGAATGTCTGTGGAACTTATCAAACCAACTTTTTGCTGCTCCTGTGAGAGTTATTGGGAACAACATGCATCGAAGCTCCAACCCGACAATACTAGCTCTCATCACTGAGTTAAAGGTGCTTACGTGGCTACCTGGGTCGGTACTTCAATCATATAGTGCCACGTGGGGGTATTTTGAACCCCTTGGGGAATGGCGTGCTCGAAATGTGAGGAGCAAAAGGTTCAAGATCCTTATCCAAGTCATATGGATTTTCTTTGTTCTTTCCTACTCATAGAAGCCTGAACTGCTCCTCAAGCATATTAATCATTTTCTGAACCAAATCTACCAGAGGTGGTGCCTGTACTCTAGGAGTTTGTTATCATTCAAAGTAACTCCAGCTTGCTGCATTATTGGGTTATAATTATGCACATATATTGGTGGTAAAGGCTCTCATCTATGGGGATTCAGATGGGCCCTCAAGTCTGGGTTCGACTAATTAAAATGCCCCCGTTCTGATTCAAATGATCTCGGATATCAGGTCCGTTATTAAGATAGTTGTCATAGTACCTCATCTTGGTGTTATATACACTCATCGACCTGCTAACAACCTGGCTTTTAGTCTGGCTGCTGTCCTCAGCAAAACTAACAGTTCACTGCTGTTGTTGTTGCTGGGCATTGTTTTCGAGGTGGGTTGTTGTAACGACCCAAAATCGCTAATAAGGCTTAGGGGCCTTGATTAGTGTGCCTGGAGGGCATAATGGGATTTATTTGTGATTTTCATGAGTAAATGCATGATTATGATTTAAAGCATGTTATATGACTAATTGAACATTCGAGATGCATGACTATGTGATTAGTATGCATGTTAGGTGAAATAAATATGCATGTGGACCCCGTTTGCATGATAGGGGTAAATTGGTAATTTTAGCCCGCTGAGGGCATATATGTGATAATTGTATTATGTGATTTGTATCACGTGAGTGTGGTGTTATTATTGTGATGCACGTGCCGAGACGGTCCTGAAGAGCTAGTTAACTCAAAAGTCACAACGGGATTTTATACCCAGCTCGGGAGGAGCCTAGGGGTACCTTGGGAATTTTATGGTTAAGTTGAGATTTAGCGGTTAATGGTTATTGGTGATTGAGTAACCTGGGTAACCATTAGTTACTGCTGAGAGTAACAAGTTTAGGTGAAAGAATGGTAGAATTGCAATATAGGAGAAAGGACTAAAGTGCCCTTGAGGTTTAGTTAGCAAAAGGGCTTTGATGAAGGGGTAAAATGGTCATTTGGCTGGGGATTTGATAAGTTTCAGCTGGGAAAAGGGGTACACAGTTTAGGCTTAGCCATTTGATGGTTTTGTAAAAATTGAGAGAAGAAAATCTATAAGAGAAGGAGAGGAAGAAAGGAGTTGAAAATTTGTCAAATTAGGAGAAGAATAAAGAGGATTTGGCTTGAAGCTAGATTTGGAGAGGGCTCAAAGTTGAATTCTTGTTTGAGGTAAGAGTTTTAAACATCCTTGGGTTTTCATATCTGTTGTGGTTTAAGATTTTGGAGGCATGGTTTAGGTTTTCAAGCTTGGGTTGTGTTTTTGGCCTATGGGTTTGAGTTTTCTGAAATTAGAAATCTAAGGGTGGAATTTTTGAGTGTGATTATGTTTTGATCTTGATGCTAGTGTTTATGGGTTGTTAGATGGTTCATTTGAAGTTTTAAATTGATCTTGGGGTTTGGGTATTGGTTTGAAATGATTTGGAGAGGTTTTAGCTCGAGAAAAATGCTAGAGAAAACCCAGAAATCTGGGTTCGCGAAGGAGCGTCGTGGCCCTGTTCTTGGGCGCCGCGGCGCGAGGTTGCATCAGGATTTGGGGCTAGCCACTGGGCGCCGCAGCCCTTGAGGGGAGTGCCGCGGCCCTAGGCCATTTTGGCAGCCAAAAAGTTGGGTTTTTAGGGCTTTTGCCCGGAGACGCGGGGGATGGTTCCAATGTATTGTTTTAAGGAATTAGAGGTCCCGAGAGTACGGGATTGGTCCCGGGAAGTGGTTTTGGGTTTGGTTAGTATTACAAAGTGTTTTATGTGTGTTGTGACTAGGATTTCGGAGAGGCTCGTGCTAGAGGACCGTGCTTGTTGCCTTGGTGCATCGAAAAGCTCAGAATACAGGTAAGAAAACTGTAGCACCCGAGAATAGGGCATGGGCCCATAGTGTTATTGCAAGGCATGGCCCTAGATTGTATTATGTGCTAATATATAACCTTAAATGAATTATTATATGTTTGAATGATTATTTCGAGATGTACTATATGTGTGATTATAGTGAAGAGAACGGCTATGGCCGAGAGCGGCAAGGCCGAGAACGGCGAAAGGCCGAGAACGGCAGCGGGGCCGGAAGTAACACTTAGCACATGGGATGCTTACAGTCAGGGTAGGACCCAGTGGATACATGAGATATCCTTACGGTGAGAACCGAGACCCCAGGCTTTGGTAAGGCTTCTGGGGCGGCATGGCCGTGTTTACTTAGTCTGATGGCTGACCTGTTTATCTGTGGACTACCTAATATGTTAACTGTATAATTTGCATATGTTATGAACAGTATGAGTTTTCTTGCTGGGCTTCGGCTCACGAGTGCTCTGTGTTGCAAGTAAGGGAAAAGAATGAGTCAACCAGCCATGAGAACGGAGAGCATGAAGCGACGCGTACATGTTTGGCCTGCCCGACTGCTTTGGTTGGGGGTATTTTCGAGAAATGGCTATAATAATATGTGGTTTTAGTAATTGATCAACTGTAAATTTATTTTGAGTTGTAAATAGTTTTCAAATCTTATTTTGGGATCCCAGATGTTAAATACTAGAAGTTTTCAATGAAACAACGCATTTTTAAAGATTACAGCCTTAACTTTTACTTAGTTACACTTTGGCTTTAAAAACCTCGGTTAACGAGTTCTTTGCACAAAGGTTCTTTAAAAAAAAAAAACTCACTTGGTAACGGCTCTAAGGGAGTAGGGCGTTACAGTTGTCCACATGTACCGTGATCTAAAAAACTTGGGACTTGGACAGGTGACTTCTCATTTGATGGGGTTGCCTTGCCTGCCTTGCCCTTGGTTTTCTCCGACAGGGACCTCACGATTATCCCTATACCTGTGCCCAGCTATAGACAAAATGTAACAGAGAAATTTAACCTTATCAACATATTCAGAAATTGAAAGATTACCTTTCCGAGTGTGAGAAAGTTGATCTTTGATTTGGAGAAATCGAGCTTTAGATTGGCTCGAAAATTGCTGCTCAAGAGTTATCCAAACATCGAACACGGAAGAACGAAGCAAAGAAAGGAGAAGTTGATCCTTTCTTTTCCATGTAGTATACTAAAGATTGTAGACCCATCAACGAGCTTCTGCACATGATGATCACTATTGAAAAGAAGATCATCAAGACCATGGCCAATGACTGTGAGTATGACCTAAGATTTTCAGGAAATGAAATTAAGGCAGTTGAGTTTGGACATGAGAGAAGAATTGGAAGAATTGGAAAACGAGTTCCAAGAATTAAGATGGTTTTATTGCTAAAAAATAGTGTTCTCAACAACAGGAGGAGGAATCGCAGAGGCGATTGGGGTGTCTGAACCAGTGGTCGAAGACTCCATTGATGACGTTAGTCAACGGCTTCTCATACCATGAACATGTTCTTGACACAGAGCTATTGAGAGAAAGTTTGAGTGAAATTTCTCAGAAGGTTGTCAAGTGATAACAACCCAAAATGAGAGAAAACCATTTTTATGCACTAGAGTTAAGAGACGCAATTACAAGAAATCCCCTTAAAAGAAAGCTTTTACAAAACTGTTATAACAAACTATATAACTAATCTAATTAGCATAACTAAGTATCAGAAAGTACACTTGAGAAGTTGTTAATTTCTTATATGGTTATCACACATCATGCATAGTAATCAATAAGGATATAGCTTCCACAGTCATAGTAGTGTTACTCCCAGGAAAAGCCAAACAAACAACAATTTTTCCAACATGTAAATTAAGAATTTTTTTTTATTCTTTTTTTAAAATTAACTTATGTTTTTATAATTTATAAGGCTTAATTACTATAAAATTAAAAATTTAAAAGTTTAGTTGCTCAAATTAAAATTATGAAATAAGTGACATATTTCGAGGAAATAACAACAAATACCTTAACTTTATTTTACAACCCAAATTTATGTAAGAAAAAAAAATCTCACGGACGAAAGATCTTCCAAAATTTACTAGAATTTGAATGTTATAGAATTTCTAGCGAATTTGTTTAAACAAAGTATTTTAATTTTATAACACAATTTATATAGAAATAATAAGAATAAAAAAGTAGACTTGGACGAAACACGTTCAAACTTTGATGAATTCTGTGGAATTTATTAGAATTACTTGTTGATTTTGACATTTCAAATGTTTTAAAAAAATACGATTTTAAAGTTATCTTTTTGGCATAAATAAATTCATGTGTATTAATAATTATATAAAATATTATTTCAAACAATATAAATTATAGTAAATTATTAATTTTCATAATTTAATAATAAATGTGTTTTTTGCTCTCATATTACAATTCACAGTTAGAGCATCTCCAATGTTATCCCAAATTCATGATGCATTACTAATATATATGTAACGTCCTCCTAATCTAGGACTATTACACTGTGTACTTAAAATTTTGTCAGACTTGCTAATCGAGTCATTTGGTTTAAAATGTGTAACTAAGGTTATTGTCAATGGTTAGGGTTAAAAATTTTGGTCAAAAGAAGAGTTGATTTTTGTTGATGGTGACAACTCGTCAACGATGTTAAGTTAGAAAAATCAAAGTATATAGCTTATAAATGGAGAACTTCAAGAACCTAATAAAAAACTTATAAAATAGTTGCAGAAGGAAATGAAGATAAGAACTTGTAATTCTATTGATACAAAGCTACAATGTTTTTCCAACCCCCTCAATGATGAAGTGAGGTTCCCTTTACAGTGGGCTCTAATGGCCCCTAATACATTGTGGTACCAGGGGACTAGATTGTTCATAAGGACATTGTCAGGGAAGTGGCATCAGACGTAGTGGCATAGGTGGTGGTGGTGTCGGCCCTGATACATGGTCAGAGACGTGCAGGTAGTGCCTCCACCATTGGTACTAACTTGTACTATCACTACCTATCTAATACGGACATCAGAGTCACGCCTCTGTGCTCCTCATGGTCGTACAGCCTGTTCCCATACGCATGCCTTGTACCTGAAGGTTGCTCTTCTATATCCAAGAAACACCCTTGCTCCAAACCCCTTTTTATTTTGCTAAGTATAAGAGGACTTGTAGCCTTGATTGAGATAAGCATGTGGGAGTCATGCCTCGCTGGTGACACCTTCCTTAGAAAATAGAGAAGGGCCTCATCAGCGGGGCATATGCTTATATCATAGAGGCTTGACCTCGCGAGATGATGCGTAGTCCTGGGCACCTAGGCATGGTCGTGGCGTGGCCTGCGAGGTATGGCTTCGTGAGATGGTGCGCGGGCCTGGGCAACTAGGCACGGTCAAGGCGTTGCCTATGAGGCGTGGCTCACGAGACGGTGTGCGGTCTTGGGCACCTAGGCGCGATCGTGGCGTGGCCTCACGAGAAGGTGCGCGGGCCTAGGCACAGCCTGCGAGGCGTTGCTCGTGAGACGGTGCGTGATCTTGGGCAACTAGGTGCGGTCATGGCGTGGCCTCGCGAGATGGAATGGAGCGCGTTCCCGGGCACCTAGGCACGGTAGAGGCGTGGCCCCGCAAGATGGTGCGCGATCCTGGGCACCTCGGTGCGACCGAGGCGTGGCCTGCATTATGTGGCCTCGCGAGATGGTGCGTGTTCCTGGGCACCTAGGCGCGGTAGAGGCACGACCTCGTGAGATAGTGTGCGGTCTTAGGCACGCTTGTGTGGCCTCGCGAGACGATGATGCGTGGCTGGTGGCACGATGTGCATGGCCGCGCGGCTGTCAGTGCGAGGCACCTGGGTGCACGACACCTAGGCACGGGTCGATAGGACCTTCAACGAGGTAAGCAAGGTGAAGTGAGCTTGGGCCTCGCGTGGGGTGAGACAGGTCAATCTCGTGAAGGCCTTGTGTGAGGCCTGGGTCTTTCAAGATCATGTCCAATTTGTGGTGTTCACACTTGCCCCCTAATCTATGAGAGAGTCTTCAAGCTCTCATGTAGACTTCAAGGTACAATGCATTTGGGATGTCCGCGAGATTTTGAGGGTGTATGTGAGCCTATCATTGTGCTTCGTAGATCCTAAGGTGAGTGCCAAGGCCTCTCATTGACCATTGATCAGGCATCAGATTTGATGGCTAAGATGAGCCTATGGTTCTTATAAATAGGCCTTCATATCTAGCCTATTATTTACACTTTATCTCCTTAGCTTAGTGGTTTTTGAGTCTTTACTTCTTTCAAGAGGTAAGGGGTTCGATCCTCCACAACCTCACTTTGGTTGTCCTTCCCTTTTATTATTTAAGTTTATTTATTTTATGCCAATATCCACACAGGTTCTTGGGGACTAAAACTCATCTCTCCTCCATTTTTGCAGGCGCGAATCTACGACCCTTCACATTTGTTCGATCACGGCGGTGCTTTGGACCCTTGTCCTCCTTTTGACTGTGCCGGTACTTTCAACCTTCGGCCTTCCTTCAACAGTGACCGCGCCCGATCTTTCTTACATAAGGTATGCTTTCTTTCTTTCTTACTTCATTGGATCCAAATTAGCACTACTTGGGATGGGTTTCCTGGGCCCGAGCTCACTGTGAGTTGATCCATTTACATGCCCTTGTTTGTACCCCGTAGTTGGTCATTTAGAGCACTCTTGTCTAGAGGTATTGAGCACATTCCTTTGTGTTTTGTAGCAATCCCCTCATTTACACATGCACCTTTATTACCTACAATACGAGGTTCCATGGCATGTGAGGGGTCATTTGGTGCTTCTCTGGGGGTCGAGTTTGTATACTTATCTTCAGACTCGGAGTCCCCCGAAATTGACCCTCATCAAGACTATGATACTTTGAGGTAGGCCTGTATATGTCACCTTGAGCATATGGCTGAACTTAGGCATAAAATCTGGGTAGTGGAGAGCGAAATAGACTCAATTTTGAGGGGTGATGGAGTTTCTTTCCCCTTTGACCTTATTGACCACATAGCAAACTTTAGGGTGACCCTTTTGAATCTACAGATAGAGTTGGAGTTCATGGAGGAAAATCTCCCACCTGAACCTCCTGCCCCGTTCTCCCCTTATCGTTATCATGGGGTCATCTCGGGTTCCCCTCTACCCTAGTTTTTTATTCACCCTAGCTTAGCGCTTCCACACTCAGTGCCTCAGTGGAAGACCCTTGCTAGGAAGGAAAAATGGAGGGCAAAGTGCCCTGTTTCTACCTCTCCTTTTTCCTTTGGTTTTGTAGGTATGGCAAAGAGAGTGTGACGGAAGGTGGCTTCCGAGGCGCAAGATTCTGGTCCTTTATTGGCGTCTTCTATTGTGTCCAATGTGTCGGAGAATTGGTTGTTGGATCTATCCGCCAAATATCGCATTGGCAAGGAATACAAGTTGTATGTTCCTTCCAATACCTGCCGGGCCGATAATCCCCCCTAGGGGTGCGTGGCCATTGGCGAGCATATCTTGAAAGCAGGTGGGACCATTCCTTTGCACCCATTTTTCGTAACAATGCTTAATTAGTTCGACCTTGCTCCGCTCCAGCTGGCACCTAACAACTGGCTGACCTTAAGTTGTCTATACATGGCATTTACTGAGCTCAACCAACGCGCTCCTACGGGTCGAGAGTTGCATTTTATGTATAACCTCATGCCAACCCCTAAATCCAAAGGCTTCTATTTCTTACAGAAGGCCAATTCCCAGGTTTCCCTCATAGAGGGTTCTGTATCAAACCCGGAGTCCTGGAAGCGGGACTTTTTCTTCATAAAAGGTTCCCTTTTCGTACGTGGATGTTTTCACTCGTCCCCAAGTAAGTACTTCAAGCTTGTCTTCCTTTTACTTTGAATTGGTTATTTTGGAGGTTATGCTTATATTGGTAATCATGTTGATTGTGTAGAGGAGTTTGGTGACCTTGACATTCCCCGGTTGGAGGCAGCACCAGTGGACAAACTCCTCGATGCCGACCCCGCCAAGAAAATGGATGCCCGCCTCTTCACCGTGGCAAACCTAAACTGCCATAACTTATCTGTGGTATCAGATCTTGATGCGTTGTGGCACGTTTCCGAGCAAAGGAAGAAGGTGCCTTTAGTCAAGCATCACTCTGACGGGGGCGACGCAGAGTGGGTGCCCGAGGAGGTTTCCCCAGAACACAGAAAACCATGCCGATCATCTCCGTCTCCTAGGGGGTGCCCTCCTTTGGCCCCTATGGACCATGACATGGCCTCTCACTCCCACGGTCCGCAGGCCACACCGGGGTGCTTCGTGTGTCCCTTTTTTGAGGAATATGATACTTTTCCTCATGCTCCCCTCGATCCTGGTCTGTTGGGGTCTCATTTTACCAGTGTTCCTGTGCCCCCTCCTCCTTCGATGAGCGGGTCATCTGTCCCTACCCAGCCAGACGCCCCTGACTCGGAGAGGGCACCTTGGGTGGGTCGTATGGCGACCTCTTATGGGCAACAGTATACCCAGGTCGCCGAGGGTCTTCCAGAGACTGATTGGAGGCCCTCCGATTCTTCTTCTGCGATATTATCATTTAACTCGATTTGGGTGTATGCTCACTTGAGCTTATCATTCAATTTTTTTTTATTTTGTTGGAACTTTTATAAGTCCTGTTACATTATCGCGACTCCTTTTTCTATATATATATATGTGATTATTTGCTTTTGTTCCTCTATGTTTGAGGTCCTTTTGAGCCCGGAAAAGGGGGTTCGATATGTTTTTTTTATATATATACTTTTTCATTTATCATGCTTGATGTCCTTCGGAGCCCATACGAAGGGTTCAATAGGTCTATCTTTGGTGCACCTTGATTGTATCTATAAGGATATGTTGACCCTTTGGGTTCTAGTCATCCTTTTATATACTTTTGCGTGCGCTTATTATTTCTTGCGAGAAGCATCCTTCTCGTCACTGTGCATAGTACTATTTTTGCAAGGGTCACTTTTAGGACCTTTTTTGGCTAGACGACTTGGTGGACGCTCTAGGCTTATTGGTGAATGCTCTTCCTGAGGCCTTATCTCCCATGGTGGTATCAGTTTTTATTGGGAGGCTCTTCCTGAGGCCTTATCTCCCGTGGAGGTATCAACCTTTATTGGGAGGCTCTTCCTGAGGCGTTACCTCCCTAGAGGTATCAACCTTTATTAGGAGGCTCTTCCTGAGGCCTTTCCTCTCGTGAAGGTATCAGCCTTTATTAGGAGGCTCTTCTTGAGGCTTTTCCTCTTGTGGAGGTGTCAACCTTTATTAGGAGGCTCACCCTGTAGGACCTTTTGACCCTCTTGATGTTCATAAGGGTAACTAATCCTTGTGAACTTGAGAGATGCCTTGCAAGGTTTTATTTCTTTTTATTTTTTTTATATAAGGGTCTCTTTTAGAACCATTTTTGGCTGTGTACCCTGCCTTCCAAGTGGTTGGCAAGATTTATCTCGTCGGGCGCTTTTGTCATTTTGCTCATGCGCTTTGATAATTCCAATTGGTGATAGGTACAAAAGTTAGATATGTGCTCACGTAAATGAGGGGTGTAACATGCCAATAAAAAACATATTCATTAGAAATAAGAAGAGTACATAGGTATTTCTGGTGACGATATTCTTACTACATATCAGGGCATCTAAGTTACCCCTCTAATTCATTGTTGTTGGGGGGCTAACTATGGTAACCCTTTTGATTTATCATACTAAAAGTGGAGCTTTATCCGATGTTCCCTCTCAGGTGCGTATGCATAACCATCGATTCTAATCTCCTCAGTCACTTCGGAGTAGAACTCTCTCGGGTTTGTGCCCCCATGCACTACCATCACCATAAGTTCTGGCAGTCTCATGACTGTGCGAAGGGACGTGTTATAACATTTTGTTGCTTCTTTATGTTCCCCTTTCACGCACGCCACCCCCCCAAGAGTTGGGAATTTTATGGCCAAGGGGTATACTGAGGTTATCGCCTTCAATTCTCTCAGGGAGGGTCTCCCTAATACCGCGTTGAAGGCTGAGGAACAGTTTACTACGACAAAGTCCGTCATTACAGTGGTCTGTCTGGATGACTCTCCCATGGTGAGGGCTAACTCAATTGTGCCCAAGGGTTGTATCGAATCTTCTGTAAACCCATACAGGGAGGTGTCACAGGGCTTTAGGTTCCTGATACCTAGTCCCATCTTCTCTAAGGTTGGGCGATATAGGATGTCTACGGAGCTTCCATTGTCCACCAGGACCCGATGTACCCTCATGTTTGCAAGTTGAACAGTCAACACCAAGGGGTCATTGTGAGGGAAATGCACACCCCGTGTGTCTTCTTCGCTGAAGGCTACTGAGTCATTTTCCTCTTTAAAGTTTTTCGGGGGTCGTTGTTCTAAGCTTAGCATGCATAAGGGTGGGCTTCGCCTGGCTTCCTTGGCGTACCTATCTTGCCCTTTTCTCGATTCTCCTCCGAATCCTGGTCCTCCAAAGATCTTCCTCACCTCTCCTTGCACTTCTGGGGCTACGTCTCGTGTTTGTGGTGAGGGTGATCTATCACCTGGTTTTTCATTTTCTCTTCGAACGTATCTACCCAAGTGTCCCCTGTGTATGAGTTCCTCTATCTCCACCTTTAAATGAGTGCATTCTGCGGTGGTGTGGCCAACGTCTTTATGATACTGACAGTACTTTCCAAGATCTCTCATTGATTGATCTCTCTTCATTGGTGGGGGTCTCCTGAAGGGGACCTGATTCTCGTTTGCTATGAAGATATGCTCCCTAGTATGTGTCAGGTTAGTGTAGAAGGTGTGGGATGTTTGCCTAGGATTACTTCCATGTTTGTGCTTCCTCTGGTGGTCATCTCTTGGACCTTCATACACCCTTTTCTTTTTTGCGTCATTTGAACTTTCAGGGGCTGAGGGCTTGACAAATGAAGCCTTCAAGTTCTCATGGCTGTCTTCGACACGAATGTACTTCTGTGACCACTCGTAGAAATTGTCTAAGTCTGCGACCTCCCTTTTGAGCATATTATCCCAAAGCTTACTGCCTGGGTGCACTCCGGCTGTGATCGCCATCTTGAGTTCTCCCCTGGTCAGGCTTCCCACTTTAGCCGCTTCCATGTTGAACCTGTGGATGTAGCTCTTCAAGCTTGCTCCTTCACCTTGCTTTATATTAGCGAGGCTAGTTCCCGGTAAAGTATAATTGCATACGGCATGATGTTGTTGGAGGAACTCGTCGAAAAATAGTTGCCATGACCTAATAGACCCTGGTCGAAGTATCTTGAAGCATTTGTACGCAGGTCCTTTTAATGTGACAGCGAAGCAGTGGCACCTAGCCCTGCTATTAATTCCTCTCAATTTCATTAGGTCATTGAACGTGTCTAAATGGTATTTGAGGTCCGTATTTCTAGAACTTGAGCTCACGGAATGGACTCGAGGATGCTTGTCAGGCCTGCGCGTTGATGGGCCCGGATCTTGCCGAATGAAGTTCGGTGCCTGTGGCAGCCTTGGGGGCGGGAACTCGCCGACATCTCTCGCGGGGGTAGCCGCTAACCTTGAACGATTCTCATTAGGTGGGACGGCTGGGGACGAGGCTTCCTTTTCACTCTCAGGAACCCTTGGCACCTTTGGTGCACCCACATCTTCGGGTGGTGGGGGATTCCTCATGGAGGCCTTCAGCTGATCTCCGTCGAGGTGGACCTCCACCTCTCGTGGTTCTCTCAGTCACTTATAGCGTCTTGGCATCTCTTTATGCTGGAGTTAATGGAAGAACAGTGGCTTGGCACTTATCAATCCCACAGATGGCGTCAAACTGTTGACAGTGAGAACTCGTCAACGATGTTAAGATAGAAAAATCAAAGTATATAGCTTATAAGTTGAGAACTTCAAGAACCTAATAAGAAACTTAGAAAATAGTTGCAGAAGGAATGGAGAAAAGAGCTTGCATTTCTCTTTATACAAAGCTACAGTGTTTTTCCAACCCCCCTCAATGATGAAGTGAGGATCCCTTTATAGCGGGCTCTAATGGCCCCTAATACATTGTGGTCTCGGCGGACTAGATTGTTCATAAGTACATTGTCAGGGAAGTGGAATCAGACATAGTGGCACAGGTGGTGGTGGTGTGGGCCATGATACATGGTCAGAGATGTGCAGGTAGTGCCTCCACCCTTGGTACTAACTTGTACTATCACTACCTGTCTAATATAGATGTCAGAGTCACGCCTCTATGCTCCTCATGGTCGTACATCCTGTTTCCGTACGCATGCCTTGTACCTAAAGGTTGCTCTCGTATATCCAAGATACACCCTTGCTCCAAGCCCCATTTTATTTTGCTATGTATAAGAGGACTTGTAGCCTTGAGTGAGATAAGCATGTGGGAGTCGCGCCCCGCTAGTGACACCTTCCTTAGAAAATAGAGAAGGGCCTTATCAGTGGGGCATATGCTTATATAATGGAGGCATGGCCTCGCGAGATGATGTGCGGTCCTGGGAAGTTAGGCACGGTCGTGGCGTGGCCTACGAGGCATGGCCTTGCGAGATGGTGTGCGGGCCTGTGCACCTAGGCGCGGCTGAGGCATGGGCTGTGAGGCATGGCTCACGAGATGGTGCGTGGTTTTGGGCACCAAGGCGCAGTCATGGTGTGGCCTCGTGAGATGGGATGGTGCACGTTCTCGGGCACATAGGCGCGGTAGAGGCGTGGCCTCGCGAGATGGTGCGCGGTCCTAGGCACCTAGGTGTGGCTGAGGCATGGCTTGTGCTGTGTGACCTCGCTAGATGGTGCGCATTCCTGGTCACCTAGGCATGGCCTCGAGAGATGACGCGTGGTACTGGGCACGCCTATGTGGCCTCGCGAGACAATGATGCGCGGCTGGTGGAGCGATGTGCCTGGACGCGCGGCTAGCGGCGCGAGGAGCCTGGTTACGCGGCACCAAGGCACGGGTCCATAGGACCTTCGGCGGTTAAGCAAGGTGAAGTGAGCTTGGGCCTCGCGTGGGGTGAGACAGGTAAATCTCGCGAAGGCCTTGCGTGAGGCCTGGGTCTTTCAGGATCATGTCCAATTTGCGGTGTTCATAATTTTATTTAAAAAGTTTCATACAAACATGGGATCCCTAAATATTACAACTAAATTTTTAAAAAGGTATGTATACATGAAAAATTACATTTAGTCAGTCTAAGCGGCAAAAACAGGGCTTCAACCATTGTTCCTCTGAGAAAACCCCGGCCGTGGTGGTCGAGCAGCCGCATATGTACACGCCGCCACCGAAGCTCTCTAACTCATGGCTGGTTAAGCTTTCCTTTTCCCTTACCTACACCACAAAGCACCCATGAGCCGAGGCCCAACAAGAAAACTCAACATATGCATGAACACATAATATAAACCTTGATATACCCAGTCAACAATAATCAGTAATATCAACCCAAAGATACTATCATTTAAATTCAAGAAAATGATCATTGGATAAACTTGGGGCCGCTGCCCTGATTAGTTGGCCTTAGAGCCAATTCTCAGGCATATGCCCTTGCTACGTGACCATAGAGTCACCTGGGGCCCTCGCCCTTAGCTCTGTCTCACTAGCCATATAGCTAGCCCAACCCCTTGGTTCACCATCGACCTTTAAGTTGACCAATGTAATAGTACATTACTGAGTTAGGCCTAAGCCTTTCGACCAGCACGCAGCGCGCTATTGTCATCCTTGACTAATAAGTCAAGCCCTGATCCAGGATTTTAGCCTTTCAATACTGTAATAGATTTGGATAAGCATATCCCAACAACATACACACATATACATGTTAATCACATAACACCATCGAATACTTATTTTCACAGTGTTAACATACCTATTGATTGGGGCCTCATGCCCTAACAATAAAGTTCATTTAATAATTACCCTCGGGGCCCAAGCCCTAGTCATAACAAATGATATCAGTCGAGCCAAGCCCTAATCACATATAACACGTATTGGGTGCAGTTTTCTTACATCAAGTCTGAGTAAGCGTAAATAAAAACGACCTCGAGCACAATCCCGGTTCCGATCCCTTAGCGATACCCTAGTCACAACCATAAAATAGGATTCCATTAACAATGAGCGAAAATAGTCTTTCAGACCAAGTCCTAGTCTCCAGGGCCTCGGGTTCCACTACACCGGCAGTGGAATCGATCCCGAGCCCTAAGGAAAAAGGTTCCATTTAGATCAAACTCCCTAAGGAAAAAATGCCCAGGCGGGCCGCGACGCGCCCCTCCAACCAAAGAGCCTCCTTGCCTTTGTCCAGAGGCACGGGCTGCGACTTGCCCTAACAGGTTGCGGTGCACCCCCCAAGCAGAGGCGTCCCAAGTCGCTTAGGCTCAAGCTGAGTCGCGACTTATCAAGAACAAATTCGCGACTTGGCCTCTCGAACCTAGAAATTCCTCCATTTTCAATAGCCAAATCCATTCCAAACTAACTCAAAATCACCCCAATACCTTAATTCAATCATCACAAAAACTCTAACACCTTCCCAGCAGCAAAACCCAACAGGAATTTAGTCCTAAAACCCATTAAATCTTATATTCAATCCTTGAGTTAAGAGGTTCAAAAACACCTCAAGAAACCATGGATTCTACAGAAATTAAACCATAAAAGAGAGTTCAGATGTTTACCTTAGTTGTAGATGAAGACCTTCTAGCCTCAAGAAATCTGAAACCCAATCCCAAGCTTCAATTTTATGGCTTTTAGTCACTAAATCCCCTTAGCTTCAATGGTTAGCTTGGAAAAGCTTCGTGAGAGAAAGAGAGAGAGTGTGTCGGTTTGGTAGCAGCTTCCAAGGATTTCTAACTTTTGTTTTCCTAAATTAAGTGACATAAGCTAATCCCGAGGCTCAGGGTACCAAAACGTCCCCGATGGAAAAATGGTAAATTTCCCCAATATTCCCTCCTAACCTCTCTAACTTCAAATATATCTCTAATTATTTATTTCCATAACCTGATAACCCAATTAAATGTCTATTACCCAAAATACCCCTTGACTCACCCCGAGTCGGGTATTGGGTCCCATTGTGACTTTCCCGCTAGCTTGCTCCCTAGGATCGCCTCGTGCCGAGTAAGTCAAATAAACCCACATAATAATGTGGTCTCTCACATATATCATGAATATACACATAAATATACAATTATGCCTGCAACGGGCCAAATTGCCGAACTTTCCCTTCTAATAAGAAACGCGCCCACATGCATATTTAATACCCCTAAATATGCACAGCTAGTCATATTATCACATAATTCACATAATTACAGTTAATATAAAAATTAAACACATAATTCACATATTGCCTTCCTGGCTCCCTAATCAATGCCCTGAGCCTTATTAGGTAATTTTGGGACGTTACAATATAGCTCACTTTAGAAAATACTTCTCCAATGGTGTACCAAGAGTTGTGCCAAATTTGACACATGCTAAAAGTTGTGCCGAATTCGACACACAATATAGCATGATACATATTTTGTATCACCATAAATGTTATACTTTTTTAATTACTATTATGTCATTTTTATTCTTTTAGAATTATTTTAATCTATCAGCATTAAAATCTAGACTTTTTACCTTATTATTTTATTATTATATTTAACTATCACCAATAAAATATAAATAATTATTATTTTTTTATATTTTCAATAAATATCAAATGAGCATTAACGAAAGATTAATTTTTGCATGAGCTTTTAAAATTGTGTATTGGACCATAGTACTAAAAATTTTGTCAAACATATTTGTTTACCGAGTTTTTTGAAAACACTACTGCAAAAATAGGCTTTAACTTCGGTTTTTATACATAGAATTGTTGAGAAATACATAAAAAGCGAAGTTAAAGCTTTTAACGAACTTTTAACTTCGCTTTTTGCTTTGGTACTCAAAGGAATTAACCTATTATTTCAATGTTATTGAAGATAAGTAGAACGAAGCTAAAAAACTGAAGTTAGAAGGTACCCTTTAACTTCGGTATTTTCATAATAACTAAAGTTAAAGGTCTTTAAAACCCTTTTCCACCTGCATGTCTCCTCATTCTGAAATGCAAATAGACCCGAAAACCCCCATTACCACCGTGAAAGAGAAAAGGGTTTCACCTATTTTCCATCATTTTTCTTGTTTTCTTCCAATTTCTTCCATCATTTTTGCTAGAAAAACTCATTTGGATCAAAGAAAACTAATTTTATTTAGTTTTGAGAGGAAAAATTTGTTCATTTTATAATGGGTATGGGTGGTGGTCGAAAATACCCATTGTTTTGGGTTTTTGAATGGATTTTCAACATCCAAACACGTTTTTGAGCTTTGAAATAGGTATGGATCGTTAAATATTTGTTTGTATGATTTTTTATTTATTTTTTTTGCTTATTATTTCAGATTTATTATATTTTTGATAATATATTGATAATGTATAGGTTTTTAAGGTTGATAATCTTGATTTGGAGTTGCATTTGACTATTTAAAAAGGTATGAATCTTCCAAGTATGTGATTATGATAATTTTCTTTATTAATTTGAATTTAATATTATATTAATAAATTGATTATTTTTTGTTATTTTATAAAATAATATTATTCACAATAATTATTTGGTATATTAATCAAGTTAATATTTTGTTTAAAGAGTCATTTGTATAAATATGTTTTAATGTTTAGTTTGTATTAAATATTAAATATGTTTGGTACTAGTTATATATAAACTCAATAATTTAATACTTTATTTTTGTTTAAACTTGTTAGGACGATTATTGTTTTGGCAGTATTTTGGTTTGAATTGGTGATTACTAACTTGAAGATTAATTGAATGTGTGTAAGTATTTTAGTTTTATTTATTACTATTGCACATATTTATAGAATTATAGTTAATTTAGTGGAAATTATGTTTGAAAACTAGTGAAGTAGGTTCTGGAAAATTTGTATGTTGCGGTGGTATAAGGATGGAATTATGCATGTTGATTGTTGTTTTTCTTTGTATTGAATTAATAGGTACTTATAAAATTGGGATATGTTATAGAAATAGAGGAAACTCTGCCCAATTTTTTAGAACTTATTAATTGAACATGTTCTTAAACATGTAGTATTTATTCATAGAGTTGTAATTTGAACTTTTTAAGTTTGGCGGTCGGTTTTGAATAGGATATAAAAAATTTGTGTGTTGCGTTGATAACCATTAGTCCCTAGTTTGAAGTAACCTTATCATGCCTCTTGATTAGATAATGTTACTTTGAACTACAAGTTTGGGTAGTCCTATTTATAGGGAAAACTCTGCTAAATTTTAAAAAAAAATATTTAATACATAAGAAATTTCAATATTTCAAATAATTACTTAGGTGAACTTCACATTTTTAGTTGTATGAACACTTTAGATGTTTATGTGGTACTTAGCTTTTATTTCTGTATGAATGTGTATATTTATGTACATTATATCTATATAGTTTGTGAATTTATTTTATATTAAGTTTATTAGAATGTTCAAATATATTTATTAATATTGAAATAATTGCAAATTAGAATTAAAAAAATACTTATGAAAATATTTTATAAAAATCAAAATAATAATAAAAGTAATTTCTTTTAGGAAAAAATACATTTAACTTTGGTTATTATGTAATAACTGAGGTTAAAGAGTACCCTTTAACTTTGGTTTTTAAATACTTTTAACTTCCCTCTGATTAACTTCGGTTAATATCTCCGCGAGAACTAAAGAACAACAAGTGAAAAAACTGAAGTTAAAGCCTATTTTTGTAGTTGTGGAACTATAAATATATAGAAAGATAAGAGCTGGAAAGAAAAGCTAAGAAATAAATAAGATCAAAAATTTTACGTGGTTGGGGCATTAATGAGCCTTAGTCCACGAGTCACTAGTATTAGGCTTTAGAGAGTTTTGACGATGGAGGTTTTCTACAAGTTCAGCAGTGTTTTCTTACAATAGAAAATATGGGATCCTTGCTACAGTGCACAACTCACCCTATTTATAGCCAGTCATGTCACTTGGGCTAGGCTAATCCGGGCCCAATAAGGATATGATCATAATTTCTCGCTAATGGAGTCATAATACAGGAAAGGTGACATAATTATGGGTTGTCATTCTGGGCCCACTGGGCCGGCTTAGGCGTGTTGAAGCCTTACACCTGTCCTTTGTACGTTAGCACGGACTGATTCGTGTGGGCTATTAAGTGGATCCTGGGGACAAGATTTGTCAGAGTAGTGGCAGTACCATTTCCTATAAACAATGTATGTTCCGTACATACCCCCTTCTCCAGGTTAGTTGAGGAGACCAACTGTCGAGTTTCTCGGGGACACGTCAGCATCAAGAAAGAGCAGACTTGTACTATCCGGACATGTGGTCCGGGTTCATTTACCGATATTCGGGATCATTTACCTAAGTCCTGGTTCATTTACCAGGACTCAGGTTCATTTACCAAAGGGGATATCTCAATGGTGGCGTCTTCTCCTGGATTCCACTTGATGGGATCCGTCTCCTGGAGTGAATTGTCTGCTGTCATAATTTACATCCCGGAGGATGTAGATTGAGAGTGGTTAGGGAGATGATGCGGGCCTACACCTTAGTTCTGGCTCCTTTACTATGCTTGCGCTACTTTCCTTTCATCGGGCTTAGTATGGTCTGGGTCATCAGGGTGTCCTTATTCATTGTTCACTAGGCTCAAGTTGCACCCGGACTTCTTCTGAGGCCCCATGGATCTGTTCGGCCCTACCACGTGTCATAGGTGGAAAATATGGATACTATTTACCCCTCAAGTCTTCATCTGTGTTTGCATGGTGGAGACTTGCATTCCTTCTCTCAGATTAATCATGAGTATTCTGGTTCATTTACTTAAGTCCTAATTCATTTACCAAGATTTGGGTCTATTTAATTAGGGGCCATTTGGTCGATCTCCATCCATTCAAATTCCCAATGTCGTAGACACGTGTTTCCAGGTTGATGGTATGTATGTACCACTAGTGCCTTAGAAATCTTGAGAGAATCTTTTGATTAGCTAGGTGACCGATGGGTGCCAGCGCATGTCTCAAAGGGTCCCGACTGTACGAAAAAAGTGCTTTGGGTACTCGAGTGGGCTGTTTAATGCTTCTGCACTATTCGGAGCTGTTGGATGGGGTTAGTTTTGAGATTTTCAATGTGGACCATTGGATGAGGTAGGCACGGATCGTGGATTGACGAATCCATGATTTAGTACTCGATTGGACCAATTAATGCCCCTAGCCCTATTCGGGAACGTCAGATGAGTCTAGTCTCGAGATCTTCATTGTGGACCATTAAATCGATAGTAAATTTTCATCCTATAAATAACTCGACAAACTTACTTCTACATTTTAGTCATCCCAAATTCTCCATCTATAGAACAAAGAGCCAGAGCTTCGTATGTTCAAAATTGCCGACGAGATTCTCCGGCGATTAATATCTCTTTGTGCCCATTTGTTTCCGGCGGAGCCTTTTCCACTAAACAAGCAAAATATTCTATCTCGGTTCATCCGTCTGGGAGTGCCGAAGAGCTGCTACATCGTCTCCTCAGGTTCAAGATCAAAATCTTGTCAACGTTGTCCCCTGAAACTCAACGAATCGCAAATCCAATACCCTACAGTAAGTTTTCTGGTCACTTTCTTATTCCTTTTGGTCATTTTTATAGCCATGTTGTTTCTGCGACGGTAGAGATGTTAGGGTTGTGGCCACCGTGTAGGGTAGTTCTAAGTAGTGGTAGTGGTAGAGATGAACAGTAGGGTTTCTAGATGACATCTCATACCATAGGTAGTTTGATTGGTGAAGTGGGCTTGATTGTCCCGGACCACTAAAGTCGGACGCCTCAAAGTTGTACGGGTGAATTAGTTTATTAGCAAATGTCCTTGGCCTTTAGTACCCGACTTAAGTTCCTGGGATCTCTATTCGTCCCAGATCAAGGTCCTGAGGGGACCTCTCCAAGCAGTTTTCAGGAGAATCCTCGTACCTTAACCAGTTTTCTTCGGTTTCGGTGCTAACTGATAGTTTTGGCTTTTCTTATCGCTTCCAGGTCTTTGATCATGGGTCGCGACATTACTTTGCATTCGGAAGATGAGGTCCAAGCAGTCCCCATAGTCTTGGAGGGGCACACGCTTCCCACTGGCAACACGTGGGAAATGGACGGGGAAATGAATGATTTATGGGACTACCAAATGTTGAATGAGCTGGAGAAGGCCCTCAGAGTAGAGTCAACTCCAGGGCTCTCTTACAACAGACTGTCCTGGAGAGAGGAGAAAGCACATACTAGAGCAGGCATGTTCAGGGCCTGGAGCATACTCTCCTGCTCCCCGACTATTTCGCGCAGTTCCTAAAGTTCGTGAGGATTGCGCCTTTCCAGCTTCTGCCACAAGCCTATAAATTACTTGCGGGATGGTGCATATTATGCGCTTCAAAGGAGATCTCGGCACCCACCCCCGTGGAGGTGCTGCACTTTTACAAGCTGGAGACGCAATTGAATTCTAAGGACAAAATGTGAGACAAATTTTATAAGTTGAAGGCCTGTGGTATTAGTCCGTCTCTGTTCAACATGTGGAAACATCCCCCGGATGTCAAGCACTACTGGTTCATGACATCCGGGTGAGAAGAACCCTACCCTGGTGTTGGACTTTCAGTGCATGGGTAAGTCTTCCTTCTTCATTTTTCATCTAACCCTTTGTTTAGTTTATTGGAAACTCACGTTCCTATGAATAGGTCCATACGCTCAAACTCGGCTCACTAAGTCGAACCTAGATCAAAAAAAGTATTATGCCACCCTTAGTGTCTAGGAGCTAGAAGTGGGAGGCTTCGTGACCACGGAGAACCTTCAGCTGGTCAAGCTAATTGTCACCCACCAATCAATAGATGCCCCTAGCTTTCGGGGGCTGTAATGTGAGAGGGATCCTGTCGTGAGAGAGGAGTTGGCCCTTATTCACATCGAGGCAGTGGAGGCTGCAGTCAAGATGAATGCGGAGAAGATGAAAAAAGAGCAAGCGCGCCATGTGGAGAGGGTCGAATCTAAGGAACTAAATGCCCTTCTTGAGTGGAGGCAGCCCAACACTGGAGCTCCCGGGGCTAGCATTTCGGGGCAAAGTAAAACACCTCTGATTTTAACTTGTGCCCCTCATATTGATGGTTTAGTTAGGAATAGGCAACAGTACTAGGGTTATTTGACCAGGACTGTTAGCAATGTGAGGCTTCCCTACCCCATTGTTGTAGACACGCTGACCCTCAAGTACTCGTCCTGGTTCATTCAATACGGTAGCTTTTTGGATCCAGATGACATGGGGGACCAAATTCATTCTTTTGCACTAGGAGAGTTGAGTCATCCCCATTCCATGGATGAGGATTTGTCCCGGAGGTCTTTAGACTTGCATGTGTCATTTACATTTGTCTGTCACCCCCATTCATTTACTTTACTAATCTGTTATTTTTATTCCTATCTTAGGCGACCCGGACATCTCGAATCCCATGGCCAAAATGATGAAGATGACCGAGGTCATGGTTGCTACGGCCAAGGCCTCAGCAAAGAATGCCACCAAGTGCCCATCCAAGAAGAATATAATCGAGGTAATACTTGGGGACTCACAACCAAACCTATGAGCTTCTGAGGGAGTTCAAGCTGCAGCATTGGTCCCAACGGTGCCAACTAAGCAGCGTCCATCCCAACCTACTCCTCTCTAGGTCATTAATTTGGAGCAGGAGCCTTCGGAAGGAGGTGGAAGGAGTAAAAGGAAAACAGACTATGTCAATGCGGAGTCCTCGAAGCGGGCCAAGAAGGCCAAGACCAAGGATTTCTCCCTGGCCGAGGAGCATTCCTCTTGTGAGAGCCTTGTTATTACGACAGAGCTCCCAGATGCTCCCGAGCTTCCCGTCAACCCGACCCTTCCTAAGGAGGAGGATTCAATCTACCTGGAGGAGAAGATGAAGACGAGGGGCGTGATAAACAGGATGAGGTAGCTTGAGCCTTGCTCCTCTGCTGGAAGGTAGAGTTTTTTGAACATCCGAAGGCCTCCAATGCCCCTCAGAAGATCGTGGATCAACTGGAAGACGAGATGGGTTTTCAGCCTAAGTTGGGGCAGGACACGACCCCTCTTGCTGCAAACCTGCTGACCCAGGTGGGAACTACAATGTCCACCCTTCAACTTAAACACTATTCCACCTTGGCAAGCAAAGAAGTGTTGTTCGTCTACCAGGCCATCCGTCATCAAGTCACTGAGGTAAGCCACTTATCTGTTTTGTTTCTTTAATATCATTTTCCTTTGTTGTTTTCTAACTTTGCTTTGTTCCAAGATGCCTTGCTGGCTCATAGGAACGCAGAGATGATGGCAGAGCTGGCGATGAAGCTGGAGATGGCCCAAATGGAGCTGGAGGGGATTGTTAATCAGCAGGAGACTACCAGGGAGGCTCTCGCCAAGGAGGCCGCCTGGGTTCTGTCTGAGCATGAGGAGGCTCTGTCCAAGGGGGATGTCAAGCACAAGAAATTGGTGGAGAGCCTGGAGGCAGAGCTATCTCGTGCTCGTGACTCGGAGGCTTCTACCAAGGCGTTCTTGGAGGCGGCCAATGTCCAACTTCGCCAAGAGTAGGAAAAGGTTGCATCTCTCAGGATGCAGAACTAGGCTTTAGAGGCCATGGCCCAGTTGGAAATGAAGCAGAGCGAGGAGGCTCGCAAGGAGAAGGAGCATGCTGATGAATTGCTGGAGGCCACTTTTGACGAGATCGTTTACATGGCCTGCTCTAAGATAAAAATTTGAATCTCCTCCTCTATCCGGATCTGGCGATGAAGAGGGCCGAATTTGAAGCTAAGGAAAGAGAGGACTCAGTGCTTCTTGCTGGGTATCAGCAAGGTGAGAATTCTTCGGAAGTCCCTGATCAGAATGAAGCCCAGGTGTGATCCTTTGTATTTTACTTAAGGGCTCCTTCTCTTCTTTCCTTTATCTTTGTAAACATACATATTTTTTAAATGGCGTGGATGCATCCGAGACAATTTCTTATCACTCTGTCATGCTATTATATTGGTTTTTGTCATTACACAATGATTCCTGCCTTAAATTTATTTAGTTTTCCTCAAAAATTCACTAATTGTTTTACCCCCTTTGCATGAATTAGTGTTAAATGTGGAGTCTTGGTCCCTATGGCTAGGACCATTAAGGGAAGATTGTAGAAGGTAACTACTTTGTTCTAAGACTAAGGTTTAGGCCTCAACGGCTTGGACTGTCTTAATTAATTTATCTTGACTCTATAGTTCAAGTTCCAATGGTCTGGAACATTATGGAATTCTCATATATGACTTAGTTAATTGACTTATTCTGCACCCGAGGTTCAGGTTCCAAAGGCCTGAACCGATAAGGATTTATCAACTGTCGTCTGATTGATCTGTCCTGACTCTGATGTTCAGGTTTCAACACCTTGGACCATTAAAAATATGATTTAGGTAGAGTTTAGCTAATTAACTTATCTCGAACCTGAGGTTCATGTTCCAATGGCCTGGACCATTTACAAGACCAAATTTAATCAATCTAATCCTACAATTCAAATTCCAATGGTTCAAGATCGTTATAAGTAAAACATGAATAGGGCTTGGATTGTCATTTTGGGAGTTGAGTTTTGAACCTCCCAAACAATATGGATCCGAGTTAGGACTGGGCTTTGAGCCTTGCATCCTTCTTTGTTGGGAGTTGGGTTTTGAACCCCCAGTCTATATGAGTTTGGATCAAGAATAAGCCTTGCATCATCTTTTGTTGGGATTTGGGTTTTGAACCCCCAGTCTATACGAGTTTGGATCAGGACTAAGCTCTGAGCTTTGCATCTTTTTTTTTTTTTAATCCTTGACTTGTATAGATGGTCTTACCCCCTAAGTGACCAAAGAGTGTAGTCTTAGGTCACTTGTTCGTGTAAAAATTAAAGACAAACGTGAAATTTTTCTTTTCTTGCAACATTTCTTATGGTGTTTTGTCCACACAATTTTTATTAAAAAAAAATTGCTTTGGGGCGTACATTACTTGAAATTAAAAATGTTAGAAAAGGCAAAATTAGATCCCCCAGACTACTGATAGTGTCGGTGGAGGTGTTCTGTGTTCCAAGCCCTTAGGACCTCTGTTCTGTCTAGCTGATTTAAGCGATATGTTCCCGGACATACTTCGTGTTTGATCTCATAGGGTCTTTCCCAGTTTAGTCCTAGAACCCCCACTCCCAGATCTTGAGATGCAGGGAAGACTCTTCTAAGGACTAGATCTCCGATTTCGAACTTCTGGCTCTTAACTTTTGAGTTAAAGTGCCTTGTGATCATTCCCTGATACATATTCAGCTGCACTTGTGATTCCTCCTAGATCACTTCGATGAGATCCAGGGATTCTTGGAATAAGGCGTGGTTCCTGACGGGATTGTACGTATCTCGTATGTGAGACGGGACTGCGGTTTCTACTCGAATGACCATTTCTCATCCATACACAATTGAATAGAGAGTATGTTCGCTTGACGTTCTTTCTATGGTCTGGTAGGCCCATAGTTCTCAAGGTAACTCTTCTGGCCACTTGCTCTTACAAGCTTGTTGCTTTTTCTTTAATGTCCCCTTCAAAATCTTATTCACGGCCTCTGTTTGCCCATTCTCTTGAGGCCTTGCGACTGCAGAGAAGCTTTTGATGATGCCATGTCACAGAAGTCAGTGAATTTGATCCTATCAAATTTCTTCCCATTGTGAGACACGATTTTATGAGGGAGGCTGTATCAGCACACAATGTTGTTGATGATGAAGTCTAGGGCCTTTTTGGAGGTGATGGTGCTCATTGGTTCTGCCTTGACCCACTCGGTGTAATAGTCAACGACTACAATGGCATATTTGTTAGAAATAACTTATACAGGATCTTTATTTATTTTCATGTATATCTAATATTAAACAAATTAATACGAGATAGCCTAAAACATGTTTCTAAAATTGAATTCAAAGAGAAACAAACAATATAATACTTACAGTATACGCAGCGGAATTAAGAGTCCTTCCTTCAGTTTCTCTAACTCTTGTATCCTTTCTGTCGCAGAGTATTATCAAGAAACTGAACCGATCTTCTATTTTCTTCACAATCTTCCAATGTATCCTTAGAACCACCTAGACTAGTGTGGGCAATTCTCAACACATGAGATAGATATAGAGAGAAGAAGAGAAAATACAAAGAGGCTTAGAAAAGGACTTGTGTTTAGAGAGAATATAAAACTATCAGAAAATCTGACTTATCAAAAACCCTTGTTTTGACTTCTCTATAAGCACTCCTTTTATAGACTCAATTAGGCCATTTAATTTAATTAAAAAATCAATAAAATAGCAGCCATTTTGAAGCCCTAGGTCGAAATTATCATGGGCTATAGGCCCGTGAAATTTCCCATTTGATTATAAGCCCATTGGACTTAAAATCAAGGCCTGTATTATTTTCTATTGATTTAATTAATTAAATAATTATTTAAATCCTCTATCAAATTAATTATTTATAATTTGAACCTTGATTTAAATTTATTTATTAATTTAGATACCAATTTATCTTAATTAATAAATCTGCCATAATTTCTCTTTTCTTCTCAAAATTACACAACTCTGTGAAACTATCCAAAATTGACCTGGTCAACTTTGATAATTCTAATTGATGATTAAATCAATTAATTGAGACTATCTAGATGATTTTATCCAAGGTACAATGGGGACCATGGGCCTATGAAATCAATCTCCAATAAGTTATCATAAATCTAACAAATAAATTTACTAACTTATTAATTCCTCGTGACTCCACTATAGACTTGGAATTGCACTCTTGAATTCATAGAACGCTCTATAACAAATATAGATACGCTATTAATTATCCATTGTTACAACCATAATTGTCACTCAATCCTCTATAGACGGTCTACAATGAGATAGGACTAAAATACCGTTTTACCCCTCATTGTATTTTATCCTTAAAACACTTAGTTCCTTGTAAATGATATTTCAGTAAACTAATTTAATTACTGAAATGAGATCTCTATCATTTAACACCTTGAACCAAACTAAAAGGAAACCATCGTTTCACTTCTTCATCAGAAGCTATAGATGTTCATATCTATGATTAACACTCCCACTCAATTATACTACCGAGTTCCCAAGATGTAAGTATGGGCTAGTCCGTAGGGTAAGCTGGTAACGAACAAGTCAAAGAACTCAAATAATACAATCAGTTAGAATACTAACCACTCAGAATTGAGATTGAATTGACCTATGGTCAACTATATGATATGACTAGAATAGATAATAACGGTATGTTTACTTATCTTATCAACTGTCAATATCGGTCCTGTCCGATGTAACAAATACATCCGATCTTATCTACTTTGCTAATGTTCTGGAAAGAACATAACACTGTAATGTGTAAGTAGATCATATCGTAGATTGGCAAGTCAGTGTAAATCCGGTGCACTGACTAATCTTAGGACTAACTTATTTTTTAACATATAATCATATTTATATTCCACTGTGATTACGTCACTATAAATAAGATTAGCTATATGCTCGGGATTTAATAGAAGTTTATATTAAATGAATAATCATGAAAATAAAACATGTGAGCAAAGTGATTGACCAAGTCAAAAAATGATTTCTATTCTTTTATTGATAATAAAATGAGATTACAAAGAATTTGGGTTTTAATTAGGGCATAAAACCCCAACAATATTTTACTCCGCCCTTCCCAGTCAGGAGGGATCCTACCAAATCAATCCCCCAAACTGCAAAACGCCAGGGACTAGTCATCAAGTTTATCTTCGCTAGAGGGGTTCGCAGCATCTTCGCATATCTTTGGCATTGTTCCCACTTGCAGTCATAATCTACACAGTCCTTCTTCATTGTTGGCTAGAAATATCCTTGCCTGAGGATCTTCTTAGACAAGCTAAGTCCAGCTATGTGATCTTCGCAAAAACCTTCATCCACTTCGTGCATGATCACGCTCATTTCATTACCGGATACGCATTGAAGATAGGGCATGGACAACCCCCTGCAATAGATTTTTCCATCCATCATGACATATCTAGGGGCCTGGTACTGAAGTTTCCTGGTGGCGGTCCTTTTCGTCGGCGATTCACCATTGGTTAGATGCTAGATGAGAGGGCCCATACAAGATGTAGTGTAATCAATGGCATTGACGATTGCAGGAGTTTGAATATTGGGCACGGGTAGATGGTCGATCGAGACTACATCGAAGAGTTCTGCTTCAACATTCGTGGAAACTTTGCCAGCTTGTCTTCAAACATGTTTGGTTCCCTGGGGATCTGATGGATGAAGTATCATTTGAAAGATTGGAGTAACCCCCGGGTTCACACCACATAGGCAGCCATCTTCTCCCCCTTCATTTATTATTCTCCCAAAATCTACCTAACCACAAGCTGGGAGTCGATGTGGACTTCAATGTTCTTTTCCCCTATTTCTCGGGCCAAGCGTAATCCGGCCATCATGGCCTCATGTTTAGCCTCGTTGTTCAAAGCTTCGAATTGGAAGCGTAGGGCGCTTTGCAGCTGGTGACCTTGAGGGGATATTAGGATGATCCTGGCACCGGCCCCATTCTCTTGAGATGCACCATCTACAAAGATCTTCCAAAAGACCAGTACGGGTTAAACCGGTTCTTCATTCTCGATTATCCCAGTGCATTCTAGGATGAAGTCGGCCAAGGTCTGTCCCTTGATGGAGATCCTGGGGAAATAAGCGATATCTAACTGGCTCAACTCCATGGCCCACTTCAAAGGTCTTCCCGATGACATGGGCTTGAAAGTAAGGTCTTAACTTCCTAGAAGCTGTCAGTAAGAAAAATGTCAATTTTTCGATCAAAGGGTATCTGGACTCCGCACCCAATAACCTTTTGCTCACGTAGTAGACCGAGACTTGGACCTTCCGCTCTTCTCGTACTAATGTGGTGCTGATGGTGTATTCTAACACTATGAAATATAGGTATAGTGGTTCCCAATCCACTGGTTTCGACAAGATTGGCTCTTGGGCCAGATGTTCCTTCAATTTTTGGAAGACCTCTTCACAGTCGGCTGTCCATTTAAACCATTAGTTTTCACGACGTATGTTGAAAGAACGGGATGCACTTGTTTGTGGACTTCGATACAAAGCAGCTCAAAGCTGTTATTCTTCCCGTCAGGCTTTGAACATCTTTGTGTTTTTGTGGTGATGGCATGTTGATCAGTGCTCTGATCTTGTCCAGGTTGGCTTCTATCCCTCTTGAGCTTACTATGAAGCCCAGAAACTTCTCGGATGCCACGCCGAAAGTGCACTTCTTGGGATTTAGCGTCATCCCATACTTTTGGATAATGGCAAACGCTTCTGCCAGGTCGTCCGTGTTGGGCCGATGTCTTGGACTTGACCAACATGTCATCTATATAGATCCCCATGTTCATCCCTAGTTGGTTCTAGAACGTCCTATTGACTAGTCTTTGATAGGTGGCCCCAACATTCTTTAGCCCAAAACACAGGACAATGTAGCAGCATACACCCTTGTCCGTCTGGAAGCTGGTGTGTTCTTGGTCTGCTACATGCATCCATGAAACTTAGAAATTCATACCCAAATGTGGCATCCACCATCTGTTCAATTCGAGGCAGAGGGAAGCAATCTTAGGGGCATGCCTTGTTAAGGTCTGTGAAGTCGATGCAAGTCCTCCACGTTTCATTTGGCTTTGGAACCAGCACTGGGTTGGCCAGCCAAATGGATTATAAGGCCTCCCAGATGAAGTTGATCGAGGACAACTTCTCGATTTCTAGCTTGAGGGACTCGACCCTTTCCGCGCCCAAGGGCCTTCGGTTTTTCTGGACGGGAATTCTGTTTTCATCAATGTTAGGGCATGGCATATGACGTTGCGGTTGATCCCGGTCATATCTGAGTGAGACCAAGCAAGGACTTCTTGGTTCTCTTTCACCCAGGAAATTATGGTATCCCTAACATCTGAGTTCAAGTTTCTCCCTACCCGGATCACTTTGTTCGGATCGGTGTCACCGATGCACAACTCCTCAACCTATTCCATGGGCTCTAATGCCCTATCTGCCTCCATTCGTGGATCCAATTGGTCGTCCTCCTGGACCACCCTCCATGCTGGTAGAGGTGGTGGGATTGGATTAGCATTTTCCCTTTAAAGAGGCTCTTTGCGGACCATGAAGATTGGTCGGGCGGAGATGTGATAACATTTTCGGGCGTTCTTCTGATCTCCCCATACAATTCCCACTCTGTCATTATTAAATGGGAATTTCATGTATAGATGGCGGATGGAGGTGATGGCGCCGAAGTCGACTAGAGTGGGGCGCCCAAAGATCACGTTGTATGTAGTGGGGAAATCTACCACCACAAAGGTGCAGTACATGAACGACCCTTGAACCTCGTTTCTCAGTGTCACGGGGAATTGAATCTTGCCCATCAGGAGCAAAGAATACCATTGAAGTTGTAGATCTATGTAGGCCATGAGGCTAGGTCCACCTCTGTTAGTCTGATCGTCAAGAAGGCTTGCTTGAATAGGACATTGATGGAGCTCCTGTCGTCCACCAACCCTCGGGATACTCGTTTGTTGCGCGACTTGGTCATCAATGACCAAGGGGTTATGATGCGCGAAGTGAACTTTCTGGGAATCTTCCTCTGTGAACATTATGGGTAGGTTCATCAGCTTTGGGAGTTGGACTAGAGTCTGGACCAATTCACACACCTCATGGTCATGATCGAGCTCGCTAAGGTATCTCTTTTGATCATTCCAGGATGGTCCTCCCAAGTGCGGGCCTCATGATATGGTGGCCATGTGGCCAATTACTCGAGGAGGCGTAGTTTTGAAAGGATACAACATTCCGGGCCCAGGAGCCATAGAACCTTCAGGTTATTGCACTATTGGGGGCCCCTGAGGAGGCTTTGCTCTCGATCCAAGAGTATACCCTCCTTGAGGAGTTCGTTAAGATACCTGTTCACCCGGGGCCAAAGGTTGTCCGGGAGCTGCGGGCAGTCACAGAACTCTCGTTGGCATCCTGACCCATTGGTGGAGATGTCCCAGTTTGATCAAATTCTCGATCTTATCTTTCAGCTGATGACATTTTGACCCATTGGTGGAGATGTCCCAGTCACAGAACTCTCGTTGGCATCCTGACCCAGTCGTGTGGCCCACGTCCTTGTGGTAGGCACACATTTTGCTGGTGTCCCTCGAATTCTTTCCCCCTTTAAACATGGGGCTTGGTTTCCAATAATAGAATACATTGCTCGTTGCAAGGTAGATGTTTTCCTGGGTCTCCACCAAGTTTGTATACTATGTGTATTGGGGCTCGTACCCCCTTTTTCCCTTCTTCGTGGGCTCAAATTAGTTCTGACTTTTTCTCGATCTCTTTCCTTGGGAGGGGTTTATGCTCGCCTCAACTGCTTCGGCCTGGGGCGGTTGGGCATCGTCGGGATCAGCACTATACCCAGTTGTGCTACTCCGTACCCAGAGAAAGGGGCAGATGGAGCTAGAGCATATCCTGACGAAGTGGGCCCATAGACATTTGGGGTCATGAATGGCATCCCAAGGGTTCCAACAGATCCAGACGCCGCTGGAGGTGCCAGATAGAGATTTTTCGGACACTGCGCTCCGTATCTGGGAAAGGTTTGTACAGTTGACTGGGGTGTTGGCTGCCATCCAAAGGCTTGGATTCGAGCCTCCTCCCAGTTGATGAAACCTTGTTCCCTTCTTATAAATTCTTCAAGAGTGGATGCCTTGCTGCATTGCATGTCGTCCCAGATAGGGGATCCAGCTATGATTGTGGACTAGAGAACTACTAGGCACTGTCCATCATCCGCCTTAGTCTTTGGGGCTTCTTCCGTAAAGCGTTGGATGTAAGCCCTAAGGGTCTCCGTGGGACCTTGTTGGATGTTGGCCAGCGCACTTACTTCCATGTCTAGCTTTATGGCAGCCATGAATTGTATGGAAAGTTGACTGCAATCTGGACCAAGACTGGATCAATCCCATCTTGAGACTTTTCCACCACTCTTCTATGGGTCCAGCCAAAGTGATTGAGAAACACAGGCATTTGTCGTTACCACAAACATGAGCTACAGTCATCAGGAGATTATAGCGGGACAAATGATCGCTTAGGTCAATGTTCTCAGTATAGGCAGGTATGTCCAGCATCTTGAACACTTTGGGTAACACGACATCCAGGATGTGTTTGGCGCACGGTTCCTTTTCTTCATCTGTAGAATCAGATGCTCTGGCTTCTTGTTGCCAGACCAAGTGGTCCGTGACCTTTTTGAGAGCGGACAGCTATTCCATGAACTGCCTAGCCATTCCAACGTCTAGGGGACTCTTTCGTTCCTCCTATAATTGAGGTTATCCCTCAAGTTACCTCCTCGAGGGCGGATCTTTTCTTTTCGGGCTCGCTCCTTTCAGGCGTTGAGTTCATCTCTCAAGTCCACTCAGGATGTGTCATCTCCACGTTTGCACCCTCCTTAATCCTTGTTCACGGATGCCCTGGAATAAAAGTGCTATCCTTGATCGTCCTGTGTTGGAACATTATGGGGCTTTGTACCTTGCGGGCACTTCCCCTGCGGATTGTTCGGATGATTCTATCCTGGGACAGGATTCATCCGTTCTTTCCTAGGTAATTTCCCTAGGTCAGGCCTGGTTTTTGGAGCGGGAGGAGCTTTCTTTTGGGGGTTTGATTTTTCGACAGGAACAACCATCTTGGCTTTCCTTTTGTCTTAAGCATGGTTTGATGGACCGGCTCCGAGATGTGGGGATTGTCCCGGAGGAGGAATAGGAGCGGCATTGTTGGGCACACCAGTCCTTATAAGTGGGATAGGCAGCTGCGTTCCTAGGGGAGGAATGACAGGAGGATTTGCTGCCAATCCTTGGGCAGCAATAAAAGCCTGAAGAGCCAGGTGGCCTCCTATTATTCAGCCATCCTGGCTTCTTGATCCAGGATCTGTTATCTCAAATGGACCACCTCTGGATCCTCTGATTCAGGATCCAGATCCTTCTCATTGGGATCAACGGGATTCTCAACATCATGATCTTCATACTCCCCTTCGTCTTCCTTGTAATAGCCTTCCTCATACTCGCCCCCTTCCCCAAAGTTCTGGGAGTCGTCGGGCAGAGGCCCATGGTACGACACTTCCTCTAGTTAGTCTTGCGAAAGTTGTTAGTTTTGCAATGGTTCTCCATTGTCTTGCTGATGCTGATGAGCAGAATCAAACACAATATGTCTAGTGCTCACCATTTTCACAGATGACAGAGATTGATTCAAACTTTTCCTCAACTCTCAATGAAAGAACCAAAATTTTTACCGAGTTTTTCAAAAACTGTAAATATATTTAAAGATAAGAGCTGGAAAGAAAGGCTAGGAAATAAATAAGATCATAATTTTTACGTGGTATGGGCATTAATGAGCCTTAGTCCACCATTCACTAGTATTAAGCTTTAGAGAGTTTTGACAATGGAGGTTTTCTGCAAGTTCAGCCGCATTTTTCTTACAAGAGAAAATCGGGGATCCTCGCTACATTGCACAATTGACCCTATTTATAGGCAGTCAAGTCACTTGGGTCAGACTAATCTGGGCCCAATAAGGATATAATCACGATTTCTTGCTAATGGAGTCATAATACAAGATAGGTGATGTAATTAAGGGTTGTTAATCTGGACGCACTAGGCCGACTTAGGCGTGTTGAAGCCTTACAACTATCCTTTGTATGTTAGCACGGTCTGATCCACGTGGGTTATTAAGGGGATCTTGTGGACCGGATCTGTCAAAGTAGTAGCAGTACCATTTCCTAGGAACGTTGTACGTTCAGTGCGTACCTCCTTCTGCAGGTTAGTTGGGGAGACCAACTGCTGGATTTCTAGCGGACACGTCAACATCAGGGAAGACTATACTTGTACTATCCCGACATGTGGTCCGGTTTCATTTACTGATATCTGGGATCATTTATTTTAAGTCCTGGTTCATTTACCAAGGCTATCTAGATGGTGACATCTTTTCCTAGATTCCAGTTGATGGAATCCGTGTCCTGAAGTGAATTGTCCACCATCATAATTTACATTCCGAAGGATGTAGATTGAGAGTGGTCAGGGAGATGATGCGGGCCTACACCTTAGTTCTGGCTCCCTTACTATGCTTGCGCTACTTGCCCATCATCGGGCTTATTCATTGTTCATTGAGCCTAGGTTGGGCCCGAACCTCTTCCGAGGGCCCATGGACCCGTTCGACCCTGCCACATGTCATAGGTGGAAAATATGGATAACTGTTGACTGGTTTTTTGGTCAACTATCGCGGAGTTAAAATAATTAATTAGAGAGCTTTCATTCAGACAATCAATGGACCACAAATAAGCCAAGAACCTAATAACTATGAGCAATAAATGATAAAAGATACCAAAAATTATAGAGATTCGGCCCCAAGAAATGATAATGACCTACTTCCTCTTTAATTTGTATTGATCGACCCTGGAAGCATCAACGCTCTGATGAGCGCATACAGGGCCCCTACACCTTTTATACTGACCTCACCCATGCGAGAGAGCATATTTTCGATACGAACGAAAACCAGGTCCCTTTCAAAAGGCCCCCGCCAATGAAAAAAGGCTGGTCTAAAAGAGACCCCAGCAAGTATTGTCAGTATCACAAAGATATCGGCCACACCACCGCGGAATGCAACCATTTGAAGGTGGAAATCGAGGAGCTCATCCGCAGGGGACATTTGGGCAGATATGTGCGCAAGGTGAACCAGAGGCTAGAAGAAGGAGCATCCTCGCTGCGGGCGCAAGAGGTGGCCCCAGAAGTACAGGGAGAGGTTAGGACCGTCTTTGGAGGACCAGAATTCGGGGGCGATTCAAGGAAGGGACGTGATAAATATGCAAAAGAGGCCTGACGAAGTCCACCACCATGCATCTTGAGCTTAGAGCAACGCCCCCCAAAGAGTTTCAAGGGTGAAAATGACTCAATAACCTTCACTGAGGAAGACGCTCGGGGAGTACATTTCCCCCATAATGACCCCCTAGTGTTGACTGCCCGGCTTGCAAACATGAGGGTGCATCAGATCTTAGTGGATAATGGAAGCTCTGTGGACATCTTATATCGCCCAACTTTGGAGAAGATGGGACTAAACGTCCGACATATAAAGCCTTGCAGTACCTCTTTGTATGGATTTACAGGAGATTTAATACAGCCCCTCGGGTCGATCGAGTTAGCCCTCACTATGGGAGAACAACCCAGACAGACCACCATAATGGCAAACTTTGTTGTGGTAGATTGCGCCTCAGCCTTCAACGCGGTATTAGGGAGACCTTCCCTAAGAGAATTGAAGGCGATAACTTATGTGTATCACCTAGCTATGAAATTCCCAACTCCTAGGGGAATAGCATGCATGAAAGGGGAGCAGAAAGAAGCGAGGGAATGCAACACGCCCCTCCACACGGCCACAAAACCATCGGTGCCGATGGAAATGGTTGTGTATGAAGTCGCGATCCACACAAATTGGACCCACGAGTTGCGGAACACCTCAAGAAATGCTACCAGTGAGGCTTCTGCACCCGATGCAAAGAGGACCTATGTTTAGTTTGTTCCTTGTTATGTTAACTTAGTGAGTAAGAATCAAAGAGGCTACCTGGGTAACCTCCCAATTAGATGTAAACCTTTTTTATATGCTGTTGTAAACCACATGCTATGAATGAAACTGTTCGCAACTTCACATGTTATTTTTCTTCTCTATGTGAGCATCAACTAAAGTGCCTGCTAAAATAAATTTCACCAGGCACTTGGGGGGTAGGACAGGAGGCAAAAGCATACAGTAAGCAGGAGGATCCTAAAAAGGACTCCTTACATCAAGAGGATCCTAAAAAGGAGGAACCCAAAAGGACCCCTTATATCAGGGCTTTAAACGAGTTCCTTAAAGGGACTCCTCGTATCCTAAAAAGAGCTCCTAAAAAGGAAGATCCTAAAAAGGACCCTCTATCAGGAGGAACCTAAAAAGGACCCTCTATTAGGAGGAACTTAAAAAGGGCTCCTAAAAAGGAGGATCCTTCAAAGGACTTCTGGTATCAGGAGAATCCTAAAAAGGACCCCCTATCAGGAGGATCCTAAAAAGGACCCTCTATCAGGAGAAACCCAAAAGGACCCCTTATATCAAGGCCTTAAATGAATTCTTTTTAAAAAAAAATGCGTGGTGAACCCTAACAAACAGGGAGGAGACCTTGCAAGGCATCTCCTGAAGTTCACAAGGATTAGCTACCCTTATGAACATCAAGGAGGCCAAAAGGTCTTATAAAAACAACAACAACAAGAAGCTTCCAAATAAAGGTAGATACTCTCTCAAAGGGAGAAGCCCCAGAAAGAGCACCCGCCAATAAGCCTAGAGCGGCCACCAAGCCGTCTAGCCAAAAAGGGTCCTAAAAGAGACCCTTGCAAAAATAGTACTATGAATAATGACGAGAAGGACGCTTCTGGCAAGAAATACTAAGCACGCGGAAAAATATATAAAAGGATAGCTAGAACCCAAGGGGTCAATATATCCTTATACGAATAATCAAGAGGCACCAAAAAAGGACCCATTGAACCCATTCACATGGGATCCAAAGGACCTCTAGCCTGATAAATAAAAGAGGGGAACTTACCAAATCCCATCATACGGGCTCAAAAAGACCCCAAACACAGAGGGATAAGAGATGAATAACCGCATATGTATATATTAAAAGAGAGTCTTGGTAACATGGCAAGATTTAAAAAAAATTAAATTATTACAAGCACAATAAGGACTGGCAAACATTATGGAGTGACGGTCTCAAGGCCTCCTACTATGGGCGTTCCACCCAGCAGCTCGGGCAACGGTGTGCTCTCCAAAGGAGGAGAAATTGAAATTTGGATCCTGCCTCCATACACCGTAAAGGGCGCGCTCTATGGACCTGTACTCAATAGCTACCGTATCTGCCTCTAAAGAAGCAACCCTCTCCTACGACGCAACTGCAGCAGCCTTAGCACCCTCAAGTTCACCCTCTAAGGAACTGACCCTCTCTTGCGATGCAGCCATGGTAGCTCTAGCACCCTGAAGTTTGGCCTCTAGGCTGGTGACCCTTTCCTGCAACAATGTGGCCTTGGCAATCGCCCTCTTCTTCTTTTTCAATGAGGCATGAATTTTCGCCAAGTCCTTTTGCAGCATAGACCTGGTTTCAGTAAGCTCATCCTCGAGCTCCTGGACCCAAGTTGCAAGATGGTCCCTCTCGGCATTTGACGGGGAAAGGTTGTGAGCCGAGTCGGCAAACCATTGAGCCACAGGATAGGCCTGCACAAGAAAAATGCCAACAACAGTGATAAGTAACAACAAAAAAAAAGAGAAAAGAATAAAAAGATATGATGCCGACATAAGATGCCTGAACTCACACAGGCAGTAGAGCGCGTGAGAGTCTCCCCAAGGTCCGACATAGTGAAACTCCCAAGGCCACTCCAATCAGCTTTGGGGAGGCCTAAGGCAATCTGGACATACCGCCCCCCGTAAGAGGCCGCCCTGCGACCCACCCAGGGTGCCTCTTCCGAGCCAAGGGTACCTGGCTGGGTGAGGACAGACGGCCCACTCGTCGAAACAGGAGGGGGTGCAGGAAGATTGGAAAAATGAGCCCCGGGTAGATCAAGAGGGGGAGCAGGAAGATCAGGAAAGTAAGCCCCCGATGGACCGAGGTCGAGGGGAGCCTGAGGAAAAGCGTCAAAGTTTGTGAGGTCGGGGCAAACAAAATGCCCCGGCATGGCCTATTGACCTTGGGATTGGGAAGCCATGTCAGGGTCGAAAGGGACAAAGGAAGGACATCCCCTGGGGGACGAAGATAGCTGGTAAGGTTGCCCGTGTCTAAGGGAGACTCCCTGCGGCATACACTCAGCCTCACCTTCACCTGAACAAGGCTCAGCCGAGGCAGCCTTCGTATTCTTTGACCCATGAATAGTCCACAGCAACCCGGGATCTGAAACCGGGGACAGCTTGTGAAAGTTGAGTTTTTCCACAGTGAATAGGTATGTAGCCTTTCTCACGGCGGGGTCAGCACTAATGAGTTCATTCACGGCGTTCGCCTCTGACCCAACAACTACAGGTATGGCAAACTGCTCTGCACGATCCACACCATTGTCGACATAAACATAAGTTATAAAATAATAAGTTTCAAAAAAAAAAAAAAGAAGAAAGGGTGGCTCGAGGTACTTACTGGGAGCAGAATGGAAGTGCTCATGAGCAGAAAGAGGGCCTTTCACAAAGAAAAAGTCCTGCTTCCAGGACCGCGGGTTGGACACTGTGCCATCTATCAAAGGGACTTCAGTATTGGCTTTTTGCAGGAAATAAATGCCCTTGGATTTGGGAGAGGGCATGAGATTGTACAGGAAATGCACCTCTTGGGTCGTAGGAGCACGATGGACAAGTTCCATAAACGCGATAAAGAGGCAGCTCAAGGTCAGCCAACTGTTGGGTCCCAGCAGAAGTGGAGCGAGGTCAAAATAGTTGAGAACCGCAACGAAGAACAGCTGTAATGGGATTGTACCACCCGCCTTCAGGATATGCTCACTAAGGGCCACAAAGCCAGTATTAGGGCAGTCAGCCCGGCACTTGTCCGAAGGGGTGTATATTGCGTACTCTGGGGGAACACGGTAGTGCTCTACAATTTCCATCAATTTATTTTCAGACACGTGGGACACTAGGGTGGATGCCAATAGGGGGCATCGTCCCGGTCATTAACGGACACCTGTTGTCGTCCTCTCTTCGGCATATCTGCAAAACCAAAAGAAAAAGGTGAAGAGGAGACAGAACACTTGACCCTCCATTTTCTCTTCCTAGCAAGAGTCTTCCACCGGGGCACCGGCTGCAAAAGCGCTAGGCTAGGGAAGATCGAAAATAAGGGCTGAAGAGAAGCAAGAGCTGCCCCATGACAGTCATCAGGCAAGGGTGAGCAAGGAGGCTCAGGCGGAAGATGTCCTTCAATAAACTTCAACTCCCCCTGCAAATCTAAAAGGGCCACCCTAAGGTTCGCTACATGGTCACTAAGGTCAGGAGGGAAAGGTACTCCGTCTCCTCTCAACATCGAGTCAATTTCGCTCTCTACCACCCAAATTTTACACCTAAGCTCAGCCATGTGCTCAAGATGACGAATATAGGCCTGCCTGAAGGAGTCATGGTCATGGTAAGGATTTCCCTCAGAGGACTCTGAGTCTGAAGACAAGTCAACAAACTCAACCCCCGGAGGAATGTTGGACGGACCTTCACTTGCCATGAGACCTCATCCCGAAAGCAAAAAGGGTTCGCATATAAATGGGAGGATTGCTACAAAACACAAAGGAATGGTCTCAAAACCTCTAGGCACAAATGCTCTAAATGACCCACTACGGGGTATGAATAAAGGGGCATGCATCAAGGCTAACTCACGACGAACTCGGGCCAAAGTACCCCATCCCGAGTGGTGCTAACTTGGACCCAATAAACATAAGGGAGAAAGAAAGTATACCTCAAGCAAGTAAAACTGGGTGCTGGCGTGGTCAAAAGGAGGTCGAGGACTAAAAGCACCGTCACGGTAAAATAGAGGCAAGTGGTCGAAAATACGCGTCTGCAAAAATAAATAGGAAAGATGTGTTAGCCTTCAAATATATGAAGGGATACAAACATACCAAAAATTAGCTTAGATAAAATATATATATTGCAAAAGTGAGATTGTAGGGGATTGAACCCCTTACCTCTCGAAAAGAGTATGGGTCTAAATGCCACTAAGCTAAGGAGATGAAGTGTAAATAATAGGTATAGCATGAAGACCTATTTATAAGAGTCAAAGAGAAGAGTCTACCAGAGCACCTAAAGGTCCTCTCCTAGACTGGGGGGCAAGTGTAGATGCTCAAAATTCAACACCGGTAAAGAGCCCACATCTCATGGCTAAGGTCCCTAGAAGGTCCAAAGCAACCATGTTTGAAGTCCATTTGAACCCTCAAATTAGTGCTCAAATCGACCCTACTCCAAATGACCACTTCGCCTCGGACACCCATGGGCACCCCAGACATCTCGCAAGACTCGTCGCCTTGCACTAGCCAAGGAGCCTCGCACCTCACGTGTGCATACATCACCTCGCGAATGCACATAGCGCCTCGTGCCCATGTAGCCTCGCAGGTGCATATGGCGCCTCACGCCCATGTGGCCCCGCAGACGCGTGAGGGTCTCACGCGCCCCTGATGTCCCACAATCGTCTGGCATGCCCCTGATGTCCCACAATCATCTGGCGTGCCAACAGCCTCCCGAGGGGCGTCTCGCGAGGGCCCCACGCCCCAGGCCACGCCTCGCTGAGGGCATCTCGCATGCCACGTCTTGGCGTTCCCAGAAGCCTCGCGAGGGGCTTCTCGCGAGGGCCTCATGCCCCAGGCCACGCCTCGCTGAGGGCGTCTTGCATGCCATGTCTTGGTGCGCCCAGCAGCCTTGAGAGGGGCGTCTCGCGAGGGCCTCGTGCCCCTAGCCGGACCTCACTGAGAGCTTCTTGTGTGAAGGTGTGCCACCTAGATGCGAAAGGCATCTCGCAAGGGCCTCGCACCCTTCTAACCACGCCTTGATGGAGGCATCTCGCGAAGGCTTGCGTCACGCCTCTTCTTAGTACACTCAATCGAACCAGGCCACATCCGCACCACTAGGGGTCACCTCCCCAAAATTGGCCTCACAAGAGGGGTTCTATCTCGCCCCTAAGATTAGCGCCACTTACTGGACACCGCTATTACCGTGAATCCAACAAGAGGTAAAATCATGGATCTCTCCAACACACCAATAAGGGTGCATTGGAGGTGTCTCGCAGCGATTCACACCAAGTTAGAAGAAGTACGGACACTAAGCCATGTCAGACAAGTAGTGGTCGTACAAGCGAAGTACTTGTTACGGTCCACACCAGACAACCTCTGACACTCGTATTCAGTAGTAGTGGAGACATCCCCACGAATTTTGACCATGTACTGGAGCCGACACCACTGCCCCTGAAACCACTCTCCTGCTAGTGTACCAATGTACTATCTGGTCCCCTGGACCACCATGTATCAGGGGCCAATAGAGCCCACTATAAAAGTAATCCCACTTCCACTTGGAAGGGGGTTGGAAAAAACACTACAGCACTACACCATAAGAAATACAAATTCAGTTCACCATTTTCCTTCTACAAGTGTTCTTTGAGTTTCCAATTAGATCTTTGAAGTTTTTCTTTTGATAATCTCTACATTTCGACTTTTCTAATTTAACATGGTTGACGAGTTCTCACCATCAACAATAACAAAATAGTAGACTTCAGTTATTTGGAAGAGGCTTACGATGAGCTCATGCAGTACTGCACTGAGCAGGAGAGGAACGAGGCCCTGGCCATACCCATCAAGCACCTGGCAATCTTCAAGCTTGAGACTGTCGAGCCGTCCACCGATCCAGTCGTCATAGTTTCTGCATAGGATGTCCTGCCATCCAACCCAAGTCCTTTAATTAAGGCTCCAACTCTTGCGGACCAATCCAACAATCTTCCAGCTGAAACTCCTTCTGTTGAGCCTGCCACATTCTTGAATCTTGAAAACTCTTCCTGTTTTCCTTTTTATAGTTTATGCCTAAATAAAAGTGACTCAGCCGAGTATTCTTTATTCTCACGCATTTATTTTCCTTTTGTTGAAACATTAGTTGAGCCGAGCAGCTTTTAATCTTGAGCACCCTTTGACACATGTCTATATGATATTTTTATTTGGGTATGCATCTGCTCGTACTTTATTTTTCATTATTTTATTTTTTTGGAGCTATGCGACTCTGTTTGGAGTTGTGCGGCCCTGTATGTTTATCGAAGCAAATCAATTTTTTTGAACGAGTCGTAAACATTATTGTTCATCCCTTTTCTACAGAAATTGTTTTATGGCTCTTTTTTTTGCCTGGTATACCGAGCAACGCGCAAGCACTTTAACATCAATAAAAATTAATGCTTCTAAGTCCTTTTAGTTACGCGCTTTTTTTCTCTTCTTGTCCATGTATGACACTGGTGCCCCCCAAGTGACCGAGTGAGATTTATAACTCTTGGGTTATCCTCTTGGTCACATGCTAATTGACCAGAGCTGTTCGTAATAACCTGTTCGAGCCCACTTGGGTTTGCCAAAACCTGCAAAGGTTTCATACACTCCCGACAATCCATGATGTAATTCACTAGATTGCAAGATAATCATTGTAAAAATAAAGGCTTGTAAGAATGGACAAAACGTGTCTTATTTATTAAATATTAACCATACAAGTTGCGTTGCTACAAAGTAGCTTACATTCATAAACACTAATTATTACAATAAATGGGAAAATCGTGCCTGTGCATAATTAATATAGCTA
Organism: Humulus lupulus; assembly: GCF_963169125.1. Classification (NCBI taxonomy): domain Eukaryota; kingdom Viridiplantae; phylum Streptophyta; class Magnoliopsida; order Rosales; family Cannabaceae; genus Humulus; species Humulus lupulus. The sequence goes on along the minus strand of NC_084795.1, from coordinate 105,189,379 downwards.
AATTGAGTTGGTCGGTGGTATGGGTAGTTTGTGCCTGTACCGGCCAGTCAACGATCACTTAAAAGTAATCTTTATTGGTAGTACTTCCTTAGGTGTTCTCCATTCCAGTAACGGGGGACTGGTACTAACTGGGGATCTTGGCTATACCGCGCTAGCCTGTATGTGTCGGGTGGTACAATCTCTATAACCTGGTAACGGCCTTACCAGCTAAGGCCTAGTACTCCTACTGAAGCAACTCGAGTTTCTGGTAATATTCTTCCTAAGACTAGGTCTCCTACATCGAATTTTTTTTCCTTAACTCTAGAATTGAAATACCGAGGCAACTTTTTGCTGATGAGCGGCTAGGCGTATGTTGGACTTTTCACGTCTTTCTTCAATTAGGTCCAAGGATTTAGCTAACAGCTGGTGATCACCATCCTGATCGTACGCTATGCGCCTATGAGATGGTGGAGTCACCTCTATGGGTAGCATCGCTTCATACCCATGTGTGAGTGCAAAGGGGGTATCTCCAGTAGTTGTTCACTCGGTAGTCCTATAGGACCATAATACTTCAGGTAGTTTCTCAGGCCAGTTTTGCTTAGCCTCTTCTAAATGCTTTTTCAGAGTGTCTTTGAGAGTCTTGTTAACTGTTTCTACCTGTCCATTTTCTTATGGATGTGAGACTGCTGAGAAGCTTTTTGTGATGCCATGTTTAGTGCAAAAATCAGTAAATAACTGGCTGTCAAACTGCGTGCCGTTGTCAGAGACTATTTTGTGGGGTAGACCAAACCTACAAATTATATTTTTTTACCACAAACTCCAATAATTTCTTGGAAGTGATTGTTGCCAGCGGCTTAGCCTCCGTCCATTTTGTAAAGTAATCCACTACTACTACCACGTACTGTACTCCCCCCTTTCCTTTTGGAAACCGACCAATAAGGTCGATCCCCCAAATGGCGAAAGGTCATGGACTTTGCATTTGTGTTAGTTCATTTGGGGCTGCCCGGGGGATTTTTTCAAATCTCTAACACTTGTCACATTTTCAAACATGCGATATGGAGTCCTCATACATACTTGGCCAGAAGTAGCCTTCCCTTAGAATTTTCTTAGATAGACTTTGCCCCCCAGCATGATTCCCACACAAAACCCTCATGTACCTCTTCAAGAAGTTGTCCTGATTCTATTTGGTTGATGCACCTAATCAGTGGCATGGAAAATCCTCTTCTGTACATGACCCCATCTAGGATGAGGTACCGAGTAGCATTCCTTATCTATTTTTTAGACTCATTACGACTGTTGGGTAGGATTTTGTTCTCTAGATAAGCTACAAGCGTGGTCATCCAGAACTGAGTGTGGTCTACTAGAAGGACTGGCTCTGGCAGGTTGATACTGGGTTGGTCCAGATACTCAATGGGGACTAAATTGGCTTTTTCCACCATGGCACTGCTGGCCAGCCTAGCCAATGCATCTGCCGTGGCATTTTGTTCTATAGGTATATGCTGGATGGTGTATCTCTTAATCTGAGCGAGCAAATCTTTGATTTTACTAAGATAGGCTATCATTTTCTCCCCCCGAGCAACGTATTCTCCAAGGACGCGATTGACAACTAGCTGCGAGTCGCTATATATCTCCAAGGATTCAGCTTTCAGTTGTTTCGCTAATCTTAGGACTGCAATTAGTGCTTCATATTCTGCTTCGTTATTAGATGCCTCAAATCCAAAAAGAAGTGCACAATGGATGTGTTTCCCTTTAGGGGTGATTAGAGTGAGACCGGCTCGAGATAGTTGATCGGTAGATGAGCCATCTACGTGTAGTTCCCAGGCTTGTTGTTCTTTTTCAGAATCAATAGTGCTGGATTCTAGGTGTCCGACACTTTGTGCAGCATCCGTGTTGTGCGGTAGTTCATACTCAGACGACTGCTCAGCTATGACTCTGTCCAGTTCTGGTAGTCCGGTATACTCAGATACAAAGTCTACAAGAGCTCGGCCTTTAATGCAGTTCAAGGTTGGTAGGTAATCTCGTACTGCCCAAGTTCTATATACCATTAGAGCAACCGACCAGAGGTGTTCGGCTTCTGCAAGACTTGACGCAATGGTTGGTCAGTAAGAACCTTGATTGGGTGAGCTTGGAAATATGGGCGAAGTTTTCTTGAAGACAAAAGCAAGCAGTAAGTTAATTTTTCAAGTAGAGGGTATTTGCTTTCGACTTCAACCAGCCTATTACTAACATAGTAGACAGGATGTTGTATCTTGTCTTCTTCCATGATCAGGACTGCACTAACAGTGTGTTGAGTTACTGCCAGGTATATACATAGTTCTTCACCTTCCAGAGGTTTTGAAAGGATCGGAGGTTGTACTAGCTCCTGCTTTAGAGCTTGGAAGGCTCGCTCGCACTCTTAAGTCCATGCAAATTTTGTTTATGCCTCTGAGGATATTAAAGAATGGAATACACTTATCAGTTGATTTAGACACAAATCTGTTGAGTGCTGCTATGCGTCATGTGAGGCTCTGCACGTCCTTGATCTTGGCTGGTGAAGGCATGTCCAGCAGTGCTTTTATCTTTTCGGAGTTTGCCTCTATTCCCTTGGAGTTTACTATGAAACCAAAAAAATTTCCCGGCCCCACACCAAAGGAGCATTTTAGGGGGTTTAATTTCATTCTATACTTCCTTAGGATATTAAAACACTCCTCCAACTAACAGGAAGTCAAAATAATTAATTAGAGAGCTTTCATTCAGACAATCAATGGACCACAAATAAGCCAAGAACCTAATAACTATGAGAAATAAATGATAGAAGACCTACTTCCTCTTTAATTTATATTGATCTTTACGGTTAACACAAGATGACCAGTGAAAACAGGAATGATTCTAAGTGTAAAAACAATACAAAATGGCAGAAATCGCTGCTGAGTGTTCCTAACAGACTTTTCAGTGTAAGTCTGGTGCTGATAGGTAGGCTTCCCCCCCCCCCCCCCCCCAAAAAAAAAAAATCCTCCCTTCCACAGTGGTGGAAGACTTGCACTTATACTATCCCTAATGCCCAGGCAGTTGCGCCTGCACCGCAACTGCTGCAAAATATCCCTTCCTTTTCACGGGTAGTTGTAGTCCTATTCTTCAGAGTTTGACCGAGTTTTCAGGCGAATTGTTAGGCATGAGGAGGATGTAAAAGACTTCATCCTACCAGGTATACCAAGTCTCTTAGAAAGCATACCGAGCAGCCTCTTTCCTAGCGAGCATACCGCGCATTAATTGTTATTCATTTGGCAAGTGTGCTCTGTCCAGCTTGTTGGACTATTAGATGCCTATACCACGTGTCAAGAATATGATGCCATGATCCCACACTATGATGCCACGTGTCCATCCTTCATGCCATGTTAGCTATGTATATTTTTGGGATAATATCTGCCTCCCAAGTTTTCAATGGTGCTGAGCAGTATGTAAACTTTCCTTCTGGATACCACCTTGTCAGGCTTGGTCGGGGGTATGTTCTCTTTGCTACGTGGCATCTTTATTTGATAGAATTGAAGAACTTTGCACTTCTCCAAGTCCTCAATGTTCCCCTCAGCCTGCTTGGATTTTACCAACATATCATCCATGTGAACTTCCATGTTATTCCCTATTTGGTCCTCGAACATTCGGTTTACCAGCCACTGATATGTTGCTCCAGCATTTTTCAGGCCAAACGGCATTACTCTGTAGCATGACAACCCTACATCCGTGCAAAAACTTGTATGCTCCTGGTCGGGTGGATGCATACTTATTTGGTTGTACCCTGAGTAGGCATCCATGAAGGTTAAAATTTCGTGGCCGACTGTAGCATCCACCAGTTGGTCAATTCTTGGAAGTGGGAAGCAGTCCTTGGGGCATGCTTTATTTATCAGTGAAATATATGCACACCCTTCACTTGTTATTAGGCTTCAGCACCAATACAGGATTGGACACCCATGCTAGGTAGAAAGCTTCCCTCATAAAGTTGTTATTTCGGAGCTTCTCCACTTCCTCCTTTAATGCCTTTGCTCTCGTCTGATCTAGTAACCTCCTTTTTTGTTTCATGGGCTTGAAGTATTCTGTGTCAATCTTGAGGGCATGGCTTATAATGGTTGGGCAGATCAACACCATATCATCATGTGACCAAACGAATACATCCTGGTTGTCCCATAGGAACTAGATCAAAGCGGGTCTTATTTTCCCGGACAGCCTTTTGCCTGTCTTGACAACCCTTGTTGGGTTTTCCGGGTCAAGTGGGACCTCTTCTAATTCTTCGACTAGACCTACCCTTTTGTCAGTATCCCCAAAATGAGGGTCTATGTCATCTCCCCCGTTTTGGGCCCTGCAAGCTAGGCAGTACAGACTACCTCGCCTGCCTTTTTGACTGATGAGTTATAACATTCTCTAGCCACCAGTTGGTTCCCCTTAAGACATCCAACACCTGCTCAGGTTGGGAATTTGAGTAATAAGTGGAAAACCAAGGTGACTGCTCGGAGGTCATATAGAGTCGGTCGGCCTCTCATGGCGTTGTATGGAGAGAGAATGTCAATTACCACGAACAAATTCATTATCGTGTTGCTTTTAGGTGCCATCCCTACTATTAAGGGCAACCTTATGCTTCCTGTAAGGGCCATATCATTCCCAGTAAACCCATACAGCAGCTGCTCGCATGGTTCCAAGATTCTAATGGTTAAATTCATCCTTTCTAGGGTATTCTTGAATAGAATATTGGCAGACGAGTCGTGATCAATCATTTTTTGAGCTACGATCATGTTAGCTATCTGTACTTCTACCACCAAGGGATCATTGTGTGGATGATGTACATGACTTGTGTCTTCCTCGCTGAACATGATAGGCTCATACTCGTAGCGAGGTTGTTTAGGAGTACACTCCTGGACAACCTGTACATCTTCCTCCTGCTCGTGCCTAAGGGAACGAGCATACCTTTCTCGGGCCTTGCTGCTATTACCAGCCAAATGCGGCCCTCCACAGATCATATCTATCTGGCCAACAAATGGTGGTGGTAGGAGTGGTTGACTGCTTTGATACTATTGAGGAGGCTGTTGCTGAGGAGGTTGTTGAAGTTATGGGTCAGTGGCCGGTCGTACATACCTTTTTAGATGAGCATTGTTTTGCTTAATGATGAATTCTATTTCCTCCTTCAAGTGGTGACATTCATTGGTTTCATGACCATAATCATTGTGAAACCGATAGAACTTGGTCATATCTCGTCTATTAACATCCTTCCTCATCGGTGAAGGTCATCTGTATGGTATGACGGTCTGTGTAGCATTAAAAACGGTAGCCTGGATCTCTAACAGGATGGAGTAAGTAGTAAATTTGGGGACATATTCCTGTGGCTTGGGTTGCTCGGTGGTCTTAGGCTTCTTGCTGTCATTCTGGTTACCACTGCTTCCAGCCCTATTACCGTGTTTGTCGTTCTTCCCCCCATTTTTAATTCCTTCTGCATGGTTGGTGGTGTTCCCAGCACTTGTTTTCTCCTGCTCGGCAATCACCTGGGTAGGCTTATCCACCTTCCATTCAGCTTCCTCTAACTTGATAAATTCTTCTGCCCTATCAAGGAATTCTTTAGTGGTGCTCTGACTTCCTCTTCAAGCTACTCTAGAATAGACTTTTTACCTTGACTCCAGAGTTGATGGCTATCAACTTACCATCATCACTAAGGGATTTCACCCTGGTTGCTTCCCGCATAAAACATTGAATATATTCCTTCAAAGGTTCATTATCTTTCTGTTTTATGTCAACAAGGTCATTTGGCTCATATGGATGGGGCATTGCCGAGGAGAATTGAGAATAGAATATGCAAACGAAACCATCCCATGACGTGATTTACCCTGGTGGTAACTTAAAAGACCACTGCTGGGCAATCTCTGATAGGGTGGCTGGGAAAATCCTGCACCTGGCATCATCCCTAACTCCTTGTAAATCATTCTGTAGTTCAAAGTGATGGATATGAGATACGGGGTCCTCCAGCCCAGTATACATTTTCCATGCTGACATTTTGAATTTGATGGGTATGGGTAGCTGATTTATACGGTCTAAAAATGGGGAACCTCTCTGCCTTTCCATTTCAATATCTGTTAACTTAGGGGCGGTCAAGTCCCTTACTAATCGAGTTAACAGATCCAGTTGGGCTTGGATGTTAGGGTCTGTAGTTATGCTGCATTGCGGACCTCATCAATTCTCGGGTCCCAGACAGGCTCAGGAGGAGCTATGTTGTTCGAATCCCAATTTTCCCTACTGCAATTAAGAGCATCTCAAAGGTCTTCACCTCCCATGGGACCCATTCGATTGAAAACAGAGTTTGGCCGAGGCCTGCCCCTAGCATTTTGACTGTCTGCTATTCATGGTACTGGAGGTATTCCCTGGAATCTTTCACCTCGAGGTGGTTGATTGTTAGGGATTTCCTCCCCCTGTGGGACAAATGATCTGTCGGGCTGGTTACCCCCTGACCTCGGTTGTTCTGCTGAAGAACTTGGCTTGCTGCCTCATCATGGTAATACCCATCAACATAGTGGGGCATGTATGCACTACTAACCTCCGGCTCATCTCCTCGGGACCTTGGTCAGTATCCTTGTTGTTTTCTGTACCGACCAGGTTTTTTCTGATAGTTCTGGGGTTGACCGCTCTTATTCTGTGCTGGCAATCGGTGGTGGTCACCCCGACCCGCAGCATCCAGATTTCTTTCTCAGCCACCTCCTTAAGATCTTGGCCAAAAATTCTCTGCCCAGTCCAACCCCATGTAATGCCCAGGAAGGACATGTTCATCAGCTGGCAGGGGATGCCTATTATTGTTGGCTTGGGCCCCCCGACCAAATCGATGACTCCTAGTTGGACCATGATTTCCTTGGTGGGGACGAGTTTCTGGTCTGTGGATGACTCCTTTACCGAAACCAAAGACAGGAGGATGTTGCTGATTATGGGCAGTAGTTCCAGATGCAGTCCCCACACCTTGGGTTGGCTGTTGTTGCATGTAATTGCGAATAGATTCCACAACCTCCCTTGTCCAGCGTTTCATATCCTCTTGTCGGGCCTGCATTTCCTATGCATGCTAGTCCACCCACTCTTGAAAATCTCTCCTTTTTTTTCAAAGGCTTCATTAAGGGCCTTCTGCGCAGTGGCCCGCCCCTGGTTCATAGAGACTAGTTGATCTTGCATCTGCCCAATGACTTCTATAATCTGATCAATCTTAGGGTCGATTCCTTCAATATCTACGTGGGGCTCATACTGTCCGGGACCCCCAGCCCTTGATCCTTGTTGTTCGGTACCCCTTGCAGCACTTCCACTTAAAGTTCCTGCATGGGTGATTCCAGTAGAAGCGGCAGCTCCGCATCCTGGTGCAGCGGGCTCAGCGGTTTGTCCCCCAACACCAGATGGGTTCCTGGGTGGTAGGTTTCCTTGTTGCCCATTCAAATAGCTCATTGAAGGTACTTGACGAGAGGTTTCAACCTCGTGCACCGGAGGTTCTTGGCTTGACTGTTGGGTTAAGCCCACCATCTTTGTGATAACAAAAATCTAATGTGATTGTCTTGGGCTCTCAATGAAAGCACAAAAATGTTGACTGGTTTTTTGGTCAACTAATGCGGAGTTAAAATAATTAATTACAGAGCTTTCACTCAGACAATCAATGGACCAGAAATAAGCCAAGAACCTAATAACTATGAGAAATAAATGATAAAAGACACCAGAAATTCTAGAGGTTCGGCCCCAAGAAACGGTAATGACCAACTTCCTCTTTAATTTGTATTAATCTTTAAGGTTTACACAAGATGACCAGTGAAAACAGGAATGATTCTAAGTGTAAAAACAATACAGAATGGCGGAAATCACCGCTGCGTGTTCCTAACAGACTGGTCGGTGTAAGTCTGGTGCTGGTAGGTAGGCTCCCCCCCCCCCCCCCCCCAAAAAAAAAAAAGTCCCTCCCTTCCACAATGGTGGAAGATTTGCATTTATACTATCCCTAACGCCCAGGCAATTGCGCCTGCATCGTAATTGCTGCAAAATATCCCTTCCTTTTCGCGGGTAGTCGGAGTCCTATTCTTCAGAGTTTGACCAAGTTTTCAGGTGAACTGTTAGGCATGAAGAGGATGTAACCGACTTCATCCGACCAGGTATACCGGGTCTCTTAGAGAGCATAATGAGCAGCCTCTTTCCTAGCGAGCATACCGCGCAGTAATTGTTATTCAATTGGAAAGTGTGCTTTCTCCAGCTTGTTGGACTGTTAGATGCCTATACCAGGTGTCAAGAATATGATGACATGTTCCCACACTATGATGCCACGTGTCCATCCTTCATACCATGTCAGCTGTGTATATTTCTGGGATAACAATAATAATATCACATATTGATTTTTTGAGCCAATATAGCACGATATTTACACCTCCATCTCCCATTGGAGATGGTCTTATATAAATATACATTTATCTATTACATTAAAATCATTGTTTATTACCACATCTACATAATTACATAACTATTATAAATATATTGTATTTCATACTGTTGTTTGTTTTTTCACCAAGGGACATGTGGTTGTCTCCAAGTGTAGTTAGGTTCTCTGAGGAGGTTTAGTGATCTCTAATGAGCTCATTGTCTACTCGAAAGATAGGTTGTCTCCCGTGTTCGAGAGGCTCCTCGAGGGAAAGTTATCCTTTTGCAAGCCATGCCTTGAGAACCTTGGATATGTTAGCTTGAGGATCCTCCATGTGAGTCCTCCAGGTTTGCAAGAAGAACTCTCAGAGTCTAGATGGTAGCGCCATGTGTCGCGCACAGAGACCCTGGCCCACAGGTGATTGTCGGACAAAGTTGTTGTCCTATAGATCGTGTTGTCGAGCCCGTACAGGCAATAAACAACATGTCCCAATGCATCACCTATCATGGAAAAATAGGCAGGCACTCTCTAACACTGTCAGGAGGGTGTCTCGCCAGAAGAAGGTGAGCTGCAACCTTGTAAATGGGCCTTGTGTGATACACACGGGCCCACCAATACCTATATCACAAAAAGTGTATTAATTAGCTTTTAATCCCATTCATTTGGGGGGGATTTTGTTAATAGCTTCCCATTAAGGGAATTAATTGCTCTCAGCCCCTATAAATAGTGTAACACCCCAAGTTGCTAATAAGGTTTAGGACCTTGATTAGCGCGCCTGGAGGGCAATAAGTGAATTAATATGATAATATGTGAATTTGAATGAATATGTGATTTGTACCACGTGAGTGTGGTGTTATTAATGTGATGCACGTGTCGAGACGGTCCTAGAGAGCTAGTTAACTTAAAAGTCACAACGGGATTTTATACCCGGCTCGGGAAGAGCCTAGGGGTACTTTAGGAAATTTGTAAGTGGAGTTGTGAATTAGTGGTTAATGGATATTGGTGATTAGGTAACCTAAGTAACCATTAGTAACTGCTGAGAGGAACAAGTTTAGATGGGAAAATGGTAGACTTGTAATATAGGTGAAAGGACAAGAGTGCCCTTGAGGTTTAGTTAGGAGAGGATAATTATGGGAGGATAGAATAGTAATTTGGCACGGGTTAGATAAGTTCAGCTGAGGGAGAAGGGTCATTCACGTTCAACATTTAGCCAAATTGAGCCCTTGCTGAAATTGGTTGAGAGCTTAGAGAAGAAAGAGGGAAAACTAAAGGCAATCTCTTAGGATCAAGAAGGGAAGTAAAGCTAAGGGAACTTGGAGGATTACTCAGTGAATTGAGGTAAGGAAATTATGTGTATATGTTGTAGAGTTTAGCTAAGAATATCATGGAATTGAGGATTGAATTATGTGCTTTGCTTGGTGAATTCTTGGGATGAAATGAAGTTAGGTTCAGCAGAAGGTTGTGATTTGAGCTTGGAACTTGATTGGGAAGGGCAGCTCAAGTTGAATTTTTTATTGAGGTAAGCGTACTAAACATGTTTGAATTCTCATAACTGTTATGGTTTAAGAGTCTAGAAGTCTGGTTTACACTTCTCTCAAGTTTTTGTTTAAGTGTTTGAAATCTGAAACTCAAGTGTGAATTTTGGGTATGATTGTGTGTTTGAGCTTGTTGGTGGTGTTTATAGGTTGTTAGATGGTTTATTTGGGGTTTTGGATTGATTTTGAGGTTTGGGTATGCATTGGGTTTGAATTGGGAGTGTTTTGGCTCGGGGAAAACCCAGATTTCTGGGTTCGCGAAGGGGCGCCGCGGCGCAAGGCTGCTTCAGGGCTGGGGAGTGCTCTCTGACTTGCTGGGTGCCGCGGCCCTCTAGGGCAGCGCTGCGGCACTAGGCTATTTTCATAACAAGGAATTTTGCAATTTTGAGCTTTTGCTCCGGGGGTTCAGGGGATGTTTCCGATGTATTGTTTTAGGAATTTGGGGATTCTGAGAGTGTGGGATTGGTCCCGGGAAATGGTTTTGGATTGTTTAGTATTAAAGGATGTTTTATATGTGTTGTGACTATGTCTTTGGAGAGGCTCGGGTTAGAGGACCGTGCTCGCGACTTTGGTGCATAGTGAAGCTCCGGGTACAGGTAAGAAAACTGTAGCACCCATAGAGCAGGGCTTGGGCCCATAGTATTGTTGCAGGGCGCGGCCCTAGATTGTATCATTGCTCGGATGTAGCTTTAAATGAATGATATATATATATTTGAATGTTACTTGAGAATGCTAGATGTGGTAATAGCAGTGTGAACGACAAAAAGGCCGGGAACGGCGAAGGGCCGAGAACGGCAGTGGGGTCGGGAATTCCACTTAGCACATGGAGTGCTTGTGGTTAGGGTGAGACCCTAATGGATACATGGGATATCCTTACGGTGTAGACCGAGATCCCAGGCTTTGGTGACGCTTCTGGGATGACATGGCCATATATGTGTTTAAATCTTATGGACTGTCTGATTAGATATGAGTTATCTGCTATAGTGATTGCATGATATGCATATGTTATGTGCTGTATGAGTTTTCTAGCTAGGCTTCGGCTCATGGGTGCTCTGTGTTGCAGGTAAGGGCAAAGAGAAAGTCAATCGGCCATGAGTACGGAGAGCGTGGGGGCGGCGCGTACATGTTTGGCCTGCCCGACTGCTTTGGTTGGGGATATTTTTGAGAAATGGCTGTACAAACCCTAGTTTTGATGGTTAATTACTTATAAACTTGCTTTGAGTTGTAAATATTTTACAAACCTCGTTTTGGGATCCCGAGTGTTAAACTCTTGAAATTTTAGTGAAATAGAGTACTTTTTAAAGATTACAGCCTTGTATTTTTGTTTAATCACACTTTTTTTCTAAAAAACTCGCTGAGCGAGTTAGTTGCACATTTTAAACTCACTTAGTAACAGCTCTAAGGTGGTAGGGCATTACAAATAGGGCTAAGGCATCCATTATAAAGGGATCCCCGACTTTTGTATTCAGAGCATTGCAAAAACACTGCTTGAAACTCCATAGAAGCTTGCCCAACCAAGCTCCATCAATCCTAATACAATGGCCTTATGGACTGGGGTTAATTAATAACCTGAACTGCGTAAAATCTTTTGCTCTTTATAGCATTTCTTTATAGTTCTATTTTATTAAGTTGATAGTGAAAAAAGGCAGTCAACATGTTAATGCTTTCATTGAGACCAAGTAGCCACCCAACAGTAGAAAAGCAATGTCGATGAGGGGAATATCGCTGCCCTACCGGAGATGGTTAACGGCATGAGGGCTACTCTGGCATCCCAAGGGCTGCGAGTGGACCCCATAGCGAGGTACCATCTAGGCAACTAGTTGGCATGCAATCTGTGCACCCATCTAGAGCGCTGCCTGATGAGCCAATGGGTGTGCCTCCCGAGCACCCCACTCACAAGGCACAAGATCTGACAGCTGTTGTGCCACTTGAGCTCCCTGCTGGAGCTAGATCCCTGCCTGCACCACAAGATCATGGTAAAGGAAAAGTCAACGAAGATCCCGCACAACGGTTGAAGATAACTCGTTGGGCATCCGAGCCCGTTAGGGCCGAGAGATGGGCCAATGATGGCCAAGGCTATGGAGCCTAAGGACACCGCCAGACCGCTAGCCTCCATAGAGCCTAGGGAATTTTGCCCAGGCGCACTGCGACGAATCGCATTAGGCCTGGAGGTGGTGTCACGTTGATGCCTCGCCAGCCTCACAGAAACCCTGGCCAAGTGATACAAAATTTTTTACTGCAAGCGCACAGTGTTTTTATAGCAATGTTTTAATATTTAAAAAGGATGTCGAACCCACAGGGATTGATTATTAAATTTTACGAAGTACCACACTTTTTAGTCTCTTGTTTTAATTAGATGAAACAAAATTTAGAATGCTTTAAAAATAAAAGAATAATAAATAACATAAAATTAGACAGGACTGTTAAACAATTTCAATGAGAGAATATAAATCTAGAGCATTGATTTCCCTATTCGAAACTCTGAACATCAGTTTCTTGATTATCCTAACTTATCCCTAATTTGTAGTTTGAAGAATCCAAATGTAATCTATTAACCTTTCTCAAGTGATGATAGAATTAACTTAATCAATTAACAATATATCTCTATTCAATATTAATCAATCAAGAAGGAATAAAACACATTGATTCTCTTAAATAAAACTCATAGAATTAGTGGAATCTCTCAATCTCACACTTTTCCTATGTCATGCAATTCTAAGTCTGATTTTAGATTGCCTCTCTCAAGTGTAAAACCTAAAATCTCAATACTAATTAATGGTGATCAAGCATTAACAAGATAGTAATAATCACAAAATTGCACAAACAAATCACAAGAATAAATATGGGAATAAACTAAAACTTTAATTTATAATTTGAAATAGTTCCATCAACACTCTAGAAAAGAGTGTTTAGTTCATAATCACAAACATAATAGCAATAATTATATTCATAATTAAGTCACTAAATAAGAGAGTAAAAGAAGAAAGAACTCTAATGATGATTGATGATCCCTTGGAATCTCGTTCTCTCCTCCTCTTCAATGTGTTTCTCTGACCTAAAATGTTGTCTCTGCTTCTCTCTATCCCCCCAAAATCGAAGCTATCAGATTCTAATCATAGGCCCCTCAAAATCACGTTTTAGGAATAGGTTAATTAAAATTTTCAGACGTATGGCACTACGGCGCCTAGCAAGCGATGCAATTGTGCCTGACTTATTTTCCCAAAGTCTCGTCATTTGAGTGCGAAATATTTTTTTTCCACGAACGGCTCTATTGCGTTTCATATGTGGCGCTATTGCACCTGAAATATCCTTTCTTGATTTTGCGTAGTTCTTGACCCAGTTTCTTCCCATTTCGGCACTTTACTCAATTATGTACAGTGTACTCCAAATTCACTATAAAATTATCATTTTGAGCTAAACATTGCACACTACAGTGAACACATCAAATTTATACAAAATTCTTAAGAAAAGCACAATAATTCATATTATTAATAATCACGAATGAGTGTACAAATGTGCACTCATTAGTAAGAGGCCAACAGGATAAATGTCTCCGCCAATCGAGGATTAGGAATTAGTGTCTCGGTTAATAACGAATATGCTGAATCTAAGGGGAAAACAGGATTATGATACCTGAAAGACAGTGGTAACCACCCCGCGCAACCTAGTCTACGAGATGACCTGAACGCTTGTAGGAACAAAGTAGGTCCCGAGGGAAATCTTGGGAGACAACAATAACTAGACCTCTGAGATGACCTTAATGCTCGAAGGAGAGAACACTCGGCACAAAGTGCCAATTAAAATTGTGACCCTCTTCATGCAGAGTTGGAAAGTTTGAAAAAGGATAATGTTGAAGATGGCCTAACGACAAGGTTATGACTCTGACTCGGAGGATGAAGATGGGGAGCCTTGTACTCCCCACATTGTGGAAGCCCCATTGCCTCGAGGCTTCAAAATTCTAAACATCGATTTGTATAGCAGAGGCACAGATCCCACTGACCATCTCTCAAAGTTCAACAGATTGATGTAAGTTCAACACGTCTACAAGGACGCTAAATGCCACGTCTTTCTATTAAGTTTGACGGGACCACCAGATGAAAGAAGCACAAGCCAGGATCCATTTACTCATGTCACCAAATCTTCTCCTCCTTTAGATGACAATTCATAGCTACTTGGAAGGTGATTTTCGAGGTCAATTCTTTGGCCAACATAAAGCAGGGACCACTGAAGACCCTTAAAGCCTACATCAAATGCTTTAAGGAAGAAGAAGCTAGGACCAAGTGGGTCGATGATGGCCAATAGCTGATGGCTCTACAAGGTGGCATCTGAGCATGTTCTCTACTATGGGATGACCTCTAAAGAAGGGGATGCCATAGGCTCGACTACTTCATATGTCAAGCCTAAGAGTACATCAACTGGGAGGATGGCCCGATTGAAGCCTTTGGAGGACCAGTTCCTTTCCCCGCTCCATTGTTCCAAAACACCATGGCTTTGAGAACCTAATATTCACCAAACACTCTAGCCCAGACAAGTGTTATGAGCTCATCGTACTTTAATCCAGTTGTTCCACCAACTGGCTTCAATGTCATTCCAACAGCTAGTTTCGGTAGCATTCCCATAGCTGGCATCAGTACCGTTCTCATGGCTGGTTTCAATGTTGTGCCCTTTGGCTATGGAGCAACTCTCATGATATGCAGTGCTTTTCAACCTGCATTCAGTGCTGGAACAACAGCTCCAGCCCCAGCAGTGGCACCGAGCGAGAACCCCAACGGTAGCAAACATGGAGGAAAGGGGAAAGGTAAGAAGCCCAAGAGGATTGGATCAGCTCCAGATGAAAAGTACACTTCCCAATACTCCAAGTACATGGATTTGGTGGATTCTTGGGAGAATATTTTCTTGGCCACGGAGCAGCAAGTCCACTACCAGAAACTACAACCTATGTGGAGGGACTGGGAAAGAAGAGATTCCACTATGTGTTGACAATTCCATAACTATGTGGGGCACTACACCAATGAGTGCATGAAACTTAGGGATGAGATTGAGAGTCTCATCAAACTTGGGCACCTCCACAAGTATGCTAGGGTCGAAGCAGGCTTAGCCCAGGCTCCAGCCGCAGGATTTCCTCTGCAATAGGTGGTTCCTTAGGCTTCGGGCCAAGTGCTTGTGATCCCATGGCAGCAGGTAGCCCATGGACCTCCCTCAGTGAATGGGAGAGTAGGACTATCTCTGAAGGACCCCACTTGGGGGACACATTGAGGGGTTCGTAGAATCATTATGCGTGGGCATTAAACCACAACAATGAAGTGTTGGCTCTGGCTCAGCTTCCAGCACAGATGCCACGAATAACAAACCAAGTCATCACCTTCTCCGAGGATGATGCTCAGAGAGTGCATTTTCCCCACCATGACCCCTCAGTGGTTGAGAGCCAAATCTCCAACAAGATGGCATCTCGGATCCTGATGGATAACGGGAGTTCAGTGAACATCATGTTCAAGACAACCTTCGAGAAGATTAAGCTAACTACCAGTGACCTGTCCCCATGCACCTCTACTCTCTGCGGGTTCTTGGGGGAGGGTCTTATTCCAATGGGCCAGATCAAGCTACAAGTGACACTAAGAGAATTTCCTCGTCATGACTTCAAGTATTGTACTTTCGTGGTCGTAGATTGCTCCTCCGCTTATAACGCCATCCTAGGATGTCCAACCCTGGTGGAGATTAAGGCAATCACTTCTATACACCATCTATTAATGAAGTTTCCCATCGAGATAGGAATAGGCACTGTCCGTGGAGACGAAAAAGAGGCACGTCAGTGCTACAATGTGTCATTGAAACATCCGGTGATGGTTGTTGAAGTAGTTTCCCCCGAGCAGCCTCCTCCTGTGGAAATGGAGGTCCAGGTTGTTCAAGAGGAACGGGATCCCAACAAACTAGACCCCAGGGTTGGAGAAGAAAGGGTGTTAAGCCCATGGAGGAAGCTAAGGAGATCATCCTAGACTCCTCCAATCCTGGTAGAAAGACTAAAGTCGGGACTAACCTCAAGGTGGAGGTCTAAGAAGCTTTGGTAAGCTTTCTCAAGGAGAACCAGGATGTATTTTCCTGTTCTCACTCTAACATGACAGGCATTGACCCTAATATCATATGCCACGCCTTCAATATTGATCTGAATGTTGCCCCGGTGCAACAGAAGTAGAGAACAATTGACCCGACTCTGGCATAGGCCTTAAAGGTTGAGGTCGACAACCTTCTCACCAACAGTTTCATCCGAGAAGCCCAGTACCCGAAGTGGTTGTCTAACCTAGTCCTGGTGCCTAAGTTGAATGGCACCTGCAGGACATGCATAGACTTCACTGACCTTAACAAGGTTGGCCCAAAGGATTGCTTTCTGTTGCCCAAGATTGATTAGATGGTTGACGCCACCTCTAGGTATGAGCTTTTATCCTTCAAGGATGCATACTTGGGATACAACCAGATATCCATGCGTGATGCAAACCAAGAACACACCAACTTTATAACAAACAAGGGTGTTTACTGCTACAAGATGATGCCTTTTGCCTCAAGAATGCTGGTGCCACCTACCAAAGATTTGTAAGTCGCGGGTTCAAAAGCCAACTCGGTAAGAACATGAAGGCCTACGTGGAAGACATTATGGTGAAGTCAAGAACAGTCCCCGACCACGTAAAAGATCTAGCAGAAGTATTCTAAGTCCTCCACAACTAAGGGATGAAGTTGAATCCCTTGAAATGCACTTTTTGTGTAGCTTCAGGGAAGTTCTCGGGACACATTGCCAGCACTAGCAGAATAGAGGCTAACCCCAAGAAGATAAAGGCTTTGATGGATATGCCATCCCCCAAGAAGCATAAGGATGTGCATAGCTTAATTGGCCAGATAGCAGCCCTGAGTCGTTTCGTCTCGAAGGTGATCGATAATTGCATTCCCTTCTTCAAAAACCTCCGAGGAGGTCAGAGATTCGAATGAATTAATGAGTGCAAATAGGCATTCCAGCAATTGAAGGCTCACATGGTGAATCATTACACTGTGTATTTTAAATAGTGTTGGACTTCCTAATCAAGTCATTTGGACATAAACGTGTAACTAATGATAATTAACGTATTAGGGTTTAAACATTTTGATCATAGGAATAGTAACTTCAGGATTAAGATCTATTTGTATATGATCATCAATTGATATATTTAATTAATACTTCGAAACGGTATTTAACTAAGTATTAATAAACAAATCTGGTCCAACTCTATATATTCTCTAATATATAAAGTACCTCCACTAAAGTGTCCTACTACACTAGTGATCCGGATCTAGATCACATGTATTCATAATACTAGTGGACCGTACTTGCAGTAATTAATCTAAAGATTCCATAACTTTATTTTACTGCGAACTATTCAAGTTCATTTATCTCAAACACAATCCTCCCGTACCAATACGTGTTTGAGATCATATATATGAACTTAGGAATTTTTCTGGTATTTACATAATATTATCACAGAATAATATAGTCCATAAAATATATTCATAACAAATTCAATTTATTTATTTATTTCATAAAACAATGTCTACTACATATGCTTTCAGGGCACAATTCCCAAAAATCTCCCACTTGCCCTAAAGCAAATGCGGCATCTCTCTCATTCCCATGTTTCTTACATGCTCCTTAAAAGATTTTATGGATAAAGTCTTTGTGAAAGGATCGGTAAGATTATGCTCTGAATCTATCTTCATAACTACAACATCTCCTTGATGAACTATCTCTCTAAGCAAGTGATACTTCCTCTTAAAGTGCTTTCCCCTCTTATGACTCCGTGGTTCCTTTGAGTGAGCTACTGCCCCACTGTTGTCACAATACAGGACTAGTGGCTTATCCACATCTGGTACTACTTCCAGATCAAAATAGAACTTTTTGAGCCACACAGCCTTCTTAGCTGCTTCACAAGCCACTATATAATCATCTTCCATGGTGGAGTCTACAATGCTGGTTTGTTTAATACTTCGCCAGACTACCGCTCCTCCTCCAAGAGTAAACACTGATCCAAAAGTCAATTTTCAACTTTCGCTGTCTGATTGAAAATCAGAATTAGTGTAACTAGTGGGGTTCAGGTCTCCACCTGAATATACAAGCATATAATCTCTAGTATTTCTAAGATACTTGAGAATACTCTTCACTGTAGTCCAATGACTCAATCTAGGATTGGATTGATAAACTATCCCTACTGCATAACAAATGTCAGGTCTTGTACACAACGTGGTGTACATTAGATTGCCTACCATTGAGGCATAGGGATACTGACTCATGTCATCCTCTTCCTGAGGTGTTTTGGGACACTGCTCCTTGGAAAGGAATACTCCAGAACGGGTTGGCATATCACCATTTTTGGAGTTTTGCATATTAAAGCGTTCTAGCACCTTATCAATATAAGTTGCTTAAGACAGTGCCAAAGTTTTGTTATGTCTATCTCTAAGAATCATAATGCCCAGAACTTACGTGTCTTCTCCCAAATCTTTCATTTGGAATTGTTCCGCTAACTAGTTCTTTACCTTTGATAATGATGTTACGTCATTTCCAATTAGTAATATATCATCAACATAAAGAATGAGGAATACTACTACACCATCTTTGATGTGTTTATAAATGGACCTAAGAAGCTTGCAAACCTTTTGCTCTTGACCTTTTAATTCGAACCCATCTGGTTGAGACATGTAAATGGTTTTGTCAAGGTTACCATTTAGAAAGGTTGTTTTGACATCTATTTGCCAAATCTCATAATCCATGCACGTAGCAATGGACAAGAGTATATGAATGGATTTTAGCATGGCTACAAGAGAAAATGTTTCTTCATAGTCAACCCCTTCTTTCTGTGTATAACCTTTTGCTATAGTCTTGCTTTGAAAGTCTCTATTTTCCCATCCCCTCCTCTTTTCTTCTTGAATATCCACTTGCAACCAATGGGTTTGATATTCTCAGGTGGATCTTCAATGTAGTGCACCAAAAAAGAAATTTAGTTACTAAAATTTTGTTGTTTTATTTTATTTAATTGTTAAGTGTGGTGAATTATTTTTATTGTTTGTTTGTTTGTTTAAATTAATTGTTAGAATTGTTTGTTAAATGATATTGAATAATTTATTTTAAAAAATGTGATTATTTGAGTTTCGGTTGAATGCACTGAGGTACATGGTAGGTAGTGATGCACCCTAGTTATTAAGTGTGTGCTAGTGCATGGTAGCATGGTGCACATGTGTAGAAATTTCTACACACTTATAGATTCTTTTATTTGGAATTAATTAATTAAAAAATAAAAATAAAAAGAAAGGGAAATGAGAGAGTCTTGGACGTGCATGGTGTAGTGGGAATGCTAAGGAGAGAGTTTCCTAATTTTATGTGGATGGTGATAATGCAAAATTGATGATAGACAAACAAAGTGATATTTTTCTTCCTTTTAGATCAAATGAAAATTCTTTTATTTAAGTAATTTAGACTAAACAAAATTAATGGGAAATTAGGAATAGGAAACTTACCTATTTATTTTTATGAGGCCATTATTTTCATAAGCTAGAATAAAAGGGAAGAGAAAAAGAAAGGAGGCCATTTTTGGCTTTCGTGCCGTCGGCCATAGAGAGAATAGAGAGAGAGAGTGGCGAGCTCGAGAGAGAAAGGGAGAGAAGGGGCTGCCATTTTCTAGAGAGAAGGAGGAAAGAAAGAAGGAGAAGAAGGAGAAAGGAAAATGGTTTCAAAGCTCTAGGTAATGTGTTCATCTATGGTTTTTTTTTTTTAAATCTTTGGTTAAGAATATTCTTCTTCTTCAATCTTAGAATAATGGTGTTTTCTTTCTTTGGCTCTATGGTGTTCGAAACCCCTAAGACTTTGAGCAAGGAGGTGATTCTAGTTGAGCTCTTTATTTTCTATCAAGAGAGGTATTGGATTTTTTTCCCCTTTCAATTCTTTGGTGGTTGTTATTTGGAAAGATCATGGCTAAAATTGGGTTTGAGTTTTGGGTAGGATACTATGTTGTGTTGATTAATATTATTGATGTTGGAATGAAGGGTAGTTTTATTTGATGCATAGAAGTTTTGGGCATGGACGTGTGGTGTGTATAGGCAACCATGATTAGAGATTTTGGTCATACATGAAATCTAAAATTCGTATGGTTATGTTTCATGGTTATTTTGATAAGAATATAAGGATGATGATGGATTCATGCAAATGTATTATTGTTGTTGTTGAATCATTATTTTATCTCACTCTTGGAAAACATGTTGGAATTATGTGATCTTGTATTTTTATTAGGGTTCATAAGTTTATTGAAATTGTTGGAAAACATGCCTATGAGTTTGCGGTAAATTGTGAATATGTGGGAATGGTAGTGCATGGGTTTCAGCCTATAGGGTGTGATGTTTTTATTTTTGTGTCACTTATACATGTTAGGAACATGCTAGGTTAATTTGAATAAAAGAAAGGATTGTCTTGAATTTTTATAAATTGATATATTGGTGATTTCATGAAGATTATGGATTGGGTTTTGAGAAACATCAATTAAAGATGAATTTCATGATGATTTATGCTTGCTTATTTTGTGAATAATTGGTGAATAAGTTTGGTGAAATAATGATATGCACACATAAGAAATGTCTCTAATGATATGTTGTATTTATGAGAATAAAATGGTGTTTTAACTCACACTTAAAATGATATTTTTGCACAAATAATTACCTACAGATTTTTTTATATTTTGATGAAAATATGAGTTTTAAAAAAATGAAAATGGTGATTTTAATGATATAATTGGTTGCTGGAATTTTTGTAAAAAAAATGTGAAGTTGTATTTTAATAAAAGAAATTTGGTGAGTATCTTAAAAGAAATTAATACTCTAAACTATGGAAATATTAAAAGTGGTATTTTTAATATAACATGAGTGTTCATTTTAATAGTAATGATTTTTCTTTATTTTGATTAAGAAAAAAAAGTTGAATTTAGTTCACTTGTGAATTTTAAGTAAATTAAATTATGGCTGAAAGTTTACTTAAATATTTATAAAAATAATCATTGGATTTTTTACATATGAATTTATTCTATTTTAAATTTAATCTAAAAAAATAACACAAGTAAAAATATATTTTTCCACATCTAAAAATTATATGTTTCTCACATTAAATTTGTAAATTTGTTAAGTGGATTATAATGTTATTTTCTAAATAAACATGTTAAATTATGAGTATTTTACATAATTTCTAGTCTTTGTTATTTTATGGAAATTAAAAGTGATTAATGGAATAGTTATATTTTTAAAATGGTTGATTAAATTATATTTATGAAATAAAAATAATGCTTTTGAGAGATTAATCAACTTGAAATTTTTTAAAGAGATAAATAATGGTAACCAAAGCATGCTACAATTTTATTATTTTGAAAACGATAGAAGTAAGACGCGTAGAATTATCGTTTTAAACGCCACGTTTACGCAACGTTCCCACGTATGCATGTCGCATGCAAATTCACTTTTTACGTTAAAAAATATGTCTATTATGCAACCATGTAGTTTTTATAGCAAGATCATGCATGCAATATAGGTAGAATGTGCATTATTCTTTAATGACCTTATGTGTAATTATGTATTGTTTAGATGTTGTGAGTAACTCTCACCATGTGTGCATGGCCCATGCACACATGAGCTATATGAGTGGGTAAAATAGAGTTTATGTTATGCTAAGGAATGTTATTTTGATTATGGTGTAGGCTCGTTGAGAAGTTGTCGTTTTACTTAGCTTGGACCTGAGGTAAGGAAGTTAGATAGAATTTTATTTATTTATTCTGTGAATGGTAATATTGTTTGTATGAATGAAAGTGTTATGATGCTTTGCGCTATGAATTATGAAATGCTTTAATATGATGATATGTTTGGATTGTATGAATGTTGGACATTATGAATGGATGTTAGCGTGATGAACGCGACACATCAAAATGGGTTGCTAAGGATATGAAGATGTAACCCGATTTACTAAGGATATGAAGACGTAACTCCAAGGGTGGACGCGATGAGCTTATTCAAGAACCAGAGATCCTGTTTACCTCAAAGGGTGACATGGACAAGTTAGCGAGCCATGTTCATAAGGAAAATGTTTATGATGATGTTATGATGTTTAAGTTATGATGATGTTAATGTTGACGTGATTATGTTTATGTTTATGATATTGATGCCATTATGGCGATGATACTATGATGTATAAAGATGGATAAATGTGTTTGTGATCTGTTGTATCTTACTTGTTTGCTGTTTGTACTTCCTTACTGGGCTTTTAGCTCACCCCCTTACTTTCCCTTCCAGGTAGCAAATAGGTTTCTCTATGGCACGCGTGGTGATATGGGGAGTTCTGTCGTCCTGGTGTATGGCATGGGGGCATCCTATGGACGAGAAACGATCAGTTTAAAACGCCATTTTATTTTAATAACGTTATGTTTAATGGGACTTTTTAAATTTACCAGTGGGACTTGAACTTTTGGTTGTTTAAGAACTTTGCATGAAAAACTAATATTTTTCTTTTTAAACTATTGGACCCAACTTGCATGTTTTTAGCAAGACCCCACTGAAATCCTTATAATAAGTGGCTTTCTCTGATAAACCAATGAATATGTGAATGTTTTACAAAGCACTAGACTAGGGCGTTTTACATTCAAGAACCCAGACAAAATTTGAATACATTGATTCCATTTCTTGGTTCATGGCTTCTTGACATTTGTCCTTATTGGAATCATTCATTGCATCTTTAAATGTCAATGGTTCATCTTTGTTTGTGTCAGACACAAGCCTTTGAACTTCGTGTTCATAGCATGTGGGTTGCTTACTAACCCTCCCACTACGACGAGGCTCTCTACTATTCTGACTACAACTAGCAGTTTCCTCTTGTATTTTTCATTGGTTGTTGCTGGTGACTTTGCAACTTCATTCGAGACCATCTCCTCTAGAACAACCTTACTGCGAGGTTTGTGGTTATTAACATAGTCATGTTCAAGAAAAGTTACATTTGTCGATACAAATGTTTTATTTTCTTTTGGACTATAGAAAATTCCACCTCTAGTCTCTTTTGAATATCCCACAAACATGCACACTTCAGTGTGTGATTCCACCTTCCTGGTATTTCCTTTAAGCACGTGTGCAGGACACCCCCAAATTCAAAAATGGTGTAAACTAGGTTTACAACCATTCCATAATTCTATGGGTGTCTTTTGGATAGACTTAGATGGAACAATATTCAATATGTATAGAGCACATTGAATCGCATAGCCCCAGAATGACAGTGGTAATGATTAGAAACTCATCATTGATCTAACCATATCTAATAACATTTTGTTCCATCTTTTTGAAACATCATTTTGCTATGGCGTTCCAGGTACTATGAGCTGGGATTGAATGCCATGCTCACGCAGATGGTCCTCGAATTCAAAATCCAAGTACTCTCCTCCTTGATCTGATCGAAGTGCTTTTAGTGATTTACCTAATTGTTTTTCAGCCTCTGCTTGAAATTCTTTGAACTTTCCAAAAGTTTCAGATTTTATTTGCATTAAGTATAGGTAACCATATCTTGAATAATCGTCAATAAAAGTGACGAAGTATTCATAACCTCCTCTTGCTTGTACACTAAGTGGACCGCAAACATCCGTATGTACTAGCTGAAGTGGTTTTGTGTCTCTTGAACCTTTAGCAGAGAAAGGTCTCTTGGTCATTTTGCCTTCTAGACAGGATTCATAAATAGGGAGAGATCCAATAGATAGTTCTCTTAAAGGACCATCCTTTACAAGCCTATTTATTCTGTCTAGACCATTATGACCCAATCTCAAGTGTCACAGATATGTTTCACTATCGGAATCAGTCTTTTGTCGTTTAATAGATCTAGGATTAGCTGTTTCAAATAATTCAGAATTATAAATAGATTTATCTTTAGCTTGCAATTTATAAAGCCCATCGATAGATTTTGCAGAACATTTCTTAAAACCATATCTTGAAATAACAATCGAATTATTATTAAAAGAAATTTTAAAACTTTGTTCATGCAACATAGAAACTGAAATTAAGTTTCTAGAAAATCCAGGAATATAATAAACGTTTTCTAAAACAAGAAATTTATTCTTCTCAAATTCCAAACGGGTTATTCCAACTGCTGCTGCAAAGACAATCTAACCATTGCCTACCCTCATAGTCACCTCTCCATCAGCAAGCTTCCTCTTCGAACTAAGAATCTGTAGAGAAAAACAACATGGTTAGTGGCTCCTGAATCTACTATCCAGGATGTGGAATTGTCTTCTTTTTCTCTTTCAGGTCAGCGAGATACTTTGGACAGTTTCTCTTCCAGTGACCATCTTCTCCACGGTGAAAGCAAGTCCCTTTTGGGGTCTTCTTTTTGGAGTTTTTGGTGTTCTTATTCTCTTTGCCTTTGGATGAATTTTTAGGCTTCTCTGTATTCTTGTCTTTCTCATTGTCCTTGCCATTTTTATTTTTTCTCTTTTTGGTTTTAGCCTTTGAAGATGATGGGTTAGAATCAGCAACATTTTCTTCTCCTTCTTTCTCAAAACCTTTGTTAAGAGATTCATAAGTTTGCAATTCATTCAACAACTGTGTCATGTTATATGATAATTTGTTCATGACATAATTGGTTGTGAAACCTTTAAAAGATGGAGAAAGTGATTCAAGTATAATGCTTACTTGAGTCCTTCAATCAATGATTGCCCCATGGATAATGGCATCATGCATTATATTGATCATGTCTAATACATGTTCTCTGACAAAAACTCCTTTTTTCATTTTCTTGGTAATGTAGGATCTGGTGGCCTCATGCCTGCACTGGTCTGACTGTTACCCAAACATATCTTGAAGGGTATCCCAGATCTCATAAGCATTTTCAGTGTTCTCAAACTTCTTTCTGAGCACATCACTCATACTCGCAAGCATATAACACTTTGCTTTGTTGTTTGATAAGATCCAATTATCAAACTTTTCCCTTGCATTTTTGGCAGCAGTAGCAGGAGGGACTTCAGGACATTCCTCAATCAAGAAAAATTTGTGGTTCTCACATATTAATACAATGTTCAAGTTTGCTTTCCATTTCATGTAGTTTTCACTAGTCAACTTTTCATTAGCAAGTAAAGAAGATACAGGATTTGAGGTAGACATAATTGCTGAAAATAAATTAATAAACAAAATGAATTTATGCATAGAATAAATATCAGTAATTTTCGGAATAGTAAACGTGATGCATGAATGCAACAATTAAAGAACACATAAAAAATAATTACTAATTCCACGATTAATTAATTTGAACATTAATGGACCAGCCTTAGGGTAGGTCAGATTAATTCCAAATTAATTTTGAGACAAGTTCTCAAATTTATAAGTGAAAACTTAAATCAATATTTCTCTTTTGACTTATAAACAACCGCTTATTTGGTCAAGAATACACTAGTCCACTTGAAAGCCTAATGTACCTTGTGAGTGTAACCCATTATTTTAGATCAATGACTTAAGTCAAGAGTGTGCCTTAGGGTCAGTCAAACTTGAATTACATCATTAAATCATATTCTTGAAAAAGAAGTTTGCCTTGAGAATAACACAGTCGGAAGCCTTCCTTAAGGAGACACAAGCAATGGTGCCGCGAGGCCCTCTCCATGCTACCTTAGTGCTAACTAATAATGGAAACCATGGGACTTATTGTCATAACTCCCTCTCCCACTCACTATTTTAGAATATGTGTTTTCTCAAAACATCCTATGCTTTTTAATTGGTTGTAAAAATAAAGTGATCTATTTTTACTAAATGATATTCTAATAATTACTAATCAAATTAAGCAAAATTAAAATTATAAAACTATGCCCTAATTAATTCAATTTTAATTTACTATAATTACTAGGAATATTATTTATTATTTATTATTTAATAAAATAATTTTATTAAATACTAGAAATTAAACAACTTTTAAAATATATTTCCACTCTTGAACTATTTAAAACTAGATTTATTATTATATGGTTCATAATATAAAGCATATAATCACATAGGACAATCCTAAGGCATGTTTCTACTCATATGAGATGCATGCACAATTTTAAATAATTTGTGGGTTATATGTATGGCGTTTCAAAAAATGCATGATAAAGTATTAAACAATTTAATCACATTCAAACATTTAAATAAATAAATACTAACTAAATAAATAAATAAATGCGGGCCAGGTGTCTTGGGTATTTCTAGAAAAATTATAACACTTGCAAAAATATACACAAAAATGTAAGAAACTAAATAAGACCTAAAGAGATCTCTATCTTCAACTTTGGGCCTTCACAAGTAGTCTTGATCCATTAAGTCACTTATTCATTTAATTTTGAATTAAAATAAATTTTAATTATCTTAAACAAATTTTAAGAATAATTAACTTGGGCTTTAATGCCCAAATAAGTTATTAGGCTTAGTTTTGAATTTGGGCTCATACAATTAATTCAAAATAAAACAATTTTAATTATGGGCTAAAATTAATTAATCCCATAATTTAAATGGACAATTTTAGATGCAAACCCTAGGGTTTAGAAAACCCTAGGGGCGGCTGCATATGATGGCTCGGCATAAGGCACGCCAGCTGCTGGGATGGTGCGGCTGGGGCGCACGGTGCGCGTGCGACAGGCACAGGGCGCTAGGTGTGACGTGTTGCGTCATGACACACCTCCAGGGGGCCATTTTGTATAGAAGAGCATGCCTTGGTGCTTGATCATTAGTCAAGTCTTGCACCAAGTAACCTCATGGGTAGGGGATGGCACTTTTGTAATTATGCATATGTCTCCCAGACAAAAATCATATATGTTCCTGGGAAGACTTCATTTCCTTAGAAAGCTCCTTAGGGGGAGGTGACCTGGTGACTTAAGGAAGCACCATGGCCACCAACAGATAGGGGCTTAAGCTGTGTACTCCCTTGCCCTATCAATGCCTTATATGAATAAAACATTGCTTTGCCATGTCCCTTTGTGCATGCTTTCTTTGCGGTCTATGTGTTGCTTGTTTGTTACCTTCGTTTGGCCATTGCGTGCCACTTGACTATGTTGTATGCTCTGATTATTGTGTGGGATGTTGTCTCTGGATAGCTTGCCTCATGCTTGCTCCCGCTTCATAATTTCTATTACTTGTGTGAGACTTGTAACATGGCTAACCATTGAGTTTGCTTGCCGCAGGTGTGAATTCTAGGCTGACTTGCTAGCTAAGAGTGTTAACAAGTGTCGCACATTCCGTCAATTCGAGTATCGAAGTTGGCAGCCCGTGACAGTTGGTATCAGAGCTAAGTTTGAGAAAGCTGGGTGACCCTGCAGGATGGTGAGCAACACTCAAAGGATTAAAGCGCTAGAGAGGCGCGTTGGAGAGCTAGAAAGCTTGGATGAAAGAGTCAGGGATCTTAGCTCTGTCAGGCTAGAACCGGGGATGACTAACGCACAAAACTGCATGGCTATGTTGGAGTGGGATACGACCAATATACTAGCCCGCATAACTGCAATCGAGTGGAGGGAAAACCTTTCAAGCACATCCAATAGTCCTTAGAGGGAGGAACGTATTGAGGCAGTGGAATGAGCGGTGAAGGACCTACAAGAAGCATTAAATGACCTCGTAGAGAATTGTAGGGGGTCAGTTGAGGCATTGAAGGATGAGATGTTGGAGATGAATACCAAGTTGAACCTCACCATGAGGGCGGTTGGGAATCAGCCTGCAACTTGACCCATTGGCATGGAATATGGGAGAGTAAAAGTCCCTGAGCTGAGGCCCTACAGTGGGGCTAGAGACACGAAGGACTTAGAGAACTTCCTCTTTGATATGGAGCAATACTTCAGAGCCGTGAGAGCTGAATCAGAATATGGCAAGGTCTCCATGGCAACGATGTACTTGTCTGCAGATGCCAAAGTGTGGTGGAGGACGAAGTACGATGACATTCAGAACGGAAGATGCACCATAACAACATGGGAAGATCTAAAGAGAGAGTTGAAGACGCAGTTTCTCCCTGAAAATGTTGCCTACATAGCTCGATGCCAGTTGAGAGAGCTGAAGCACACTGGAACAATCCAAGAATACATGAAGAAATTCTCTGGGTTGATGCTGGATATCAAAGACATGTCCAAAGTGGACAAACTCTTTGCATTTTTAGAAGGTCTGAAGCCTTGGGCAAAGCAAGAGCTCGAGAGACAACGAGTGGCTGACCTAGCCACCGCTCCAGCCACTGTCGAACGACTGACTGATTACTCATCAGGGAACATTCAATCCAAGAAGACCAATCCGTCGACTAGTGGAAGTAATGTTGGGAGTAAAAAGTTTGGGAATTCTTGGCAGAGCAAGAGTAGGGGAGGAGAGAAAACGAGTGTGGAGTCCAACTCTCCTAGCAAAGGTAGTAACCCCCGTTCAAGAAGCCTCTTACATGTTGGATCTGTACTGGACCTCATAAGTCAACAGAGTGTCCTCACAAATCCAAGATGAGTGCCCTCCAGGCATCATTTGCCCAAGGGGAACAAACCAACGAAGAGGAGGAGGAGGAGGAGTATACGCACATGGGTGCCCTCCGGATGCTGAATGCTCTCAAGAAACACGGTGCGAAAGTGAAGAAGACCCTTGGAAAAGGACTAATGTGT
This sequence comes from Humulus lupulus, assembly GCF_963169125.1. Lineage (NCBI taxonomy): Eukaryota > Viridiplantae > Streptophyta > Magnoliopsida > Rosales > Cannabaceae > Humulus > Humulus lupulus. The sequence goes on along the minus strand of NC_084795.1, from coordinate 105,160,832 downwards.
AACGACCCGGATTTTCAAGACTCGATAATGCGGAAATATAAATGTTTTCATTTAACAAAATGTCTCAAAAACCCATAGAAAAAAAAACTTTTTAAAAAGTCGTATGGCCATACTTAACATTTAATTACAAACATGTTTTATAAAGATTAGAGTGAGCCTAGTTTAGGAAAATTACACAACATTTCCAAAAATAAAAAGGCTTCCCAAAAGGTCGGTCCACATGTACATTTGCAAGGAAGACTCCAGCGCTCACTGCTCTGCCTTGCCCTTGCACTTACCTACAACATGAAACAACTAGGTAAGCGAAAACGCTTAGTAAGATCAACTTTCAAACAAAGCATGTAGAGAATTAGGGTTCCGGACACATCCGGACCCTAAACAATCAATTTCAAGAACGCTAAAGCGTCCTGGCAAACTTATGGTCATGCCTGATAACCAATGATAAATTAATTCGTAACTAGATAAAAATCTTGCACTCAGAAAATCCCAGAACAAGCAGATATATTATATCACAACTATATCTTACCAACAATTATATCCCTGCACTCAGAAAATCCCAGAGCAAGCAGATATATTATATCACAACTATATCTTATCAACAATTATATCCCTACACTCAGAAAATCCCAGAGCAAGCAGATATATTATATCACCAAATAATTCGAGACCAACGCTCGACAATTTCCAACAATTCATGCGTAACGCGCCCTCCAACATAATTGCTAATCTGTAAAAGAGAACTGAGTCCCCACACTAAGATCTAGCCAATAAATATTCTCATCAAGGGTAACTATCGTGTTACCTAGGGCATCGCTACATATTCAAGAGTGTTATCCAATTTACACGATTTTATGGAGACTTCTATGTTAATCAGTGGTGCTGGTGAGCAGCTGCCCCTAGGGTGTTCAACCTCACTCAATCTTGGCAACCCCTAGTATCTCTAGGCACTCTCACGGAATGGCCAATATTCACGGCTGCTATCCGGGAATAACTTATCAGAGCACTTGCTCGGATTCTAACCGTCCAATGATTAAGTAAGCATGAGGGCCCCTAGGTCCCATTTATCTTGGCGCCCCTAGGTTTAACCAGCTTATCCTCATCTCATGGCCACTCGTCGCGGTAATGAACCGGACATAAATAAAATCAAGCAGTGTGACGGGGATCAACCGTCTAGGATATGACGGACTTCTACCGTTCATATTTTCTAAATCAGCACTCACTAGACTACCGTCTCTAAGCAACTTTCTATGACAGCCTATATATATGCATGTATCCCTATACTAACATACAGGACAATAATCATTTCATGTTGCAGCCATACAATATAAGTTGACTTACTTGGAGTCCTTAGCGCTCAGCAAGTTTTCACCCTCCAACGTTCAGTCCAGTTACGCTTAGCCAATACTGTAGTTATCCATACAGTATACTCGGATTAATTATGGCACTCATAATTCATTATTATTATTTTTGGCAGTCTGGTCATTTTAATAAAAGTCATTTGTAAGGATTTACAATCCTTATTTGGTTTTAAACCTATTAAGGAAAGTCATACAAAATATTCGAGACTAAACCCTAAGTCTCGGGGAGGCCTATCCTAAGGTCTCGATACCTAGGCTCGGGTATCACAATGGTATTTTCCCACAATCCGCTAAAAATCTTATTCTTTCAAGGTATCGCTATTAACCCGCACTTTCGACTAGTCGGTTAAAATATGTAAGATTTTAGCTGGTATTATATCCAGAAAATACTAATAAATTCCTTAATTATTTTAAAAGAAAATAAACTCTTAAATTTTCCTTTTATTTTTCTTAAGGTTTTAATATCTAAAAACCGTTTTAAGAAAATTGCCTAATTTGTCTTAATTAGGAAAACCGTTAAAAATTTATCATCTTGACTAATTAATTTTCCAAAATCAATTAATCAATTTTACATACTAGAAAAATAATTCATTTAATTATTTTCTCAAAATATAGGGTTTTAAACCCTCTTTTAATTTATTAACTATTAATAAATTAAATCTCTTATTTTTAGAAAGAATAAAAACTCTTTAATAAAAATAATTCATTTAAACTCAAAGGGGTAATTTTAGTGAAAATATGATTTCAAAACTTACCAATTTATATCTTGAAATAAGCAAAATTTTACTTTTTACCTTATGTTCCAAAATCTCATTTTTACACTAAGTGTGAAAAACCTATTTTTCACATTTTTAACTACATACTTCGTTAGTTCATAACTTGAAATTTACTTACCCAATTGTTACCAAAATTTCCCAATTCCATTTTTGTTATGCCATTTAGGTCTTCGTAAAATCTTAGGTCAAAATGAGCATTTTTTATTGGTGAAATCATTTTCCAACAATGAGGTAAAAATGACCTTATTTTCAAGTCCTTATTTTTTTCCAAACTTTGACAGTTAATAACTTTCAAACCGTTTAATATTTTCTTACCAAATTTTACAGTGGACTAATAGGTTATGCCAGAAATATGTCCACAAAATTTTAGAAAAAACTGGGTTCATTTGCCCTATACAGTGGCTGTCCAAATTTGGTTCCGAAAATAAGAATACGAAAAAACAGTTTTTTACCTAAACTTTGAAATATCATAACTTACTCATTTCTAAACATTTTTTAGTGTTTCAAAAGCTCAATTTTATGTACTCAATCTCAACAACATCACAGTACAGTTTAATTTTACAAAAACAATATACAGTGGCTGCTTGACCCCTTGGAAGTCACAGCTTAAAACATGTTTTGTTTTAGGGTATCCTACAAAACCCTTGGGGGTTTTGGTTCCCATTTTCAAAAATCAATACACATGCATCATAAAAATTATTAAACAACTACCATAACCTTATTACATCATCAACAAGAAACTCTAAGCATTAGATATACAAAATAATGCTTAAAACTAAAAACCCTACAACAAACTCATCAAAAGTAAACTTTTTACCTCTTTGGTGTTCTTGCTTAAGGTTTGGACCTTCCTATAAGCTTTGACTCCTTCAAAACCTTTCAAAAACCCTAACAAACTTCCCCCAACAACATAGTCAATTAGCTATTTGAAACTCTATGCTTAAAACTTTACAAAAACCTAGATTAGTGAAAGTTTACCTTAGGGAAAATACTTCCTAGACCAAGACTTAGCCTCCAAGTTTTCCTTGGTGTTCTTGAGGTTGAATATTGAGAGAACACTTTGAATGGTCTTAAAAAATCAGATGAGAGTGAATGAGAGAGGGAGAGTGGTTGGATTTGGGGGTTAGAATGGCTCACACAACTCTTCAAAATATCACAAAACACTTGAGTGCTTTTCTACCCACTTGCCCACTTGACTTCTTAATTAAAATGGGAGTTAAACTTTATAAAATTGGGTTCACACCACTCTAAAACACCACATGGCCGGCCACCCTTTGCCATATATGATCATTTCATTATTTTTTTTTTTTTTTTTATTAAAGGTTAATAAAGGTTTCATAAGAAGAAAAGTCCAAATTGGCTTTTGACACCTTTTTTTTCACTCTTATTAAATTTTAATCACCAAACTTAACATTAATTAATTAAATTAAATGTCTCTCACATTTAATTTAATTAATCACATAGTAAAATTTAACCTAAGGTCCATTCATGGAATAAAATTCCCCATTTCGGTAAAATTAGGCATTTAACACAAAATGCCCTAAAATTTCCATTTTCTTTTAGGTTTATTATTTTTGACCAAACTTTAACTTTTATGAATGTATTTTATGCCCAAAATATAATTGCCATGATTTTTCATTTTATTTTCCGAGATTTTTACCCGATCAGGGTTTTTGTGTCGGTCCAGGACCGAAAGTCTTATCTTGACTTTTAAAATCACAAAATTCATATTTTGGCTAGCAATAACTCATGGAATACTTACAAACAAAATATAATATTATTTAAAATAATATTCTTAACCCGGGGGAAAAATCCCGACCCGAGTCGTTTAAAGGTACCCGAAAATGCAGGACGTTACATAATGTATGTGGACGCTACTCTAAACGGTAAAATGGCCGAAAGTGTGATGATTTACACGGGCGCCACTCACAACTTCATTTCAGAGATCGAAGCTAAACGTCTGGGACTAAAATGGGAGAAGGACCATGGCCGCATGAAAGCGGTTAAATCAGAAGCCTTGGCCACAACCGGCGTGGCTAAAAAGGTGAACATGAAGATCGGCTCGTGGGAGGGGCAGACTGACTTGGTGGTTGTGCGAATGGACGACTTTGATGTGATATTTGGTATGGACTTCCTTACAGAAAAGGGAGCCATTCCCATCCCAGCTATAGGAAGCTTACTCATAATGGGGGAGACACTTGCAGTGGTGCCTGCTAAAGTAGAGCAGCCCCCATAAACCAAGTTGTTTCCAGCCTTACAATTGAAGAAGGGCGTGAGAAGACAAGAGACCACGTATATTGTCCTACCCATAGTATACGAGGATACGGTGGATGAAGTCATTCCACCATAAATTTGAATGGTCTTGAAGAAGTATGGGGATGTTATGCTGGATCAACTCTCTAGAGCCTTACCACCTAGAAGAGGGATTGATCACCAGATTGAGCTGGTGCCGAGAGCCAAACCACCTGCAAAGGCAGCCTATAGGATGGCACCCCCTGAACTAGCAGAACTGAGGAAGCAGTTGAAGGAATTACTAGAGGTAGTCTTCATCAGACCATTGAAGGCACCATTTGGTGCGCCTGTGCTATTTCAGAAGAAGCACGACGGGAGCTTGAGACTATGTATTGATTATCAGGCTCTCAATAAGGTGATAGTGTGTAATATGTACCCCATCCCCTTGATCGCTGACTTATTCGACCAGTTGAGTGGAGCGAAATTCTTTACGAAACTGGACTTAAGATCAGGCTACTATCAAGTACGGATAGCAGAAGGGGATGAGCCAAAGACAACGTGTATGGCTCGATATGGAGCATTTGAGTTCCAAGTCATGCTGTTTGGGTTGACAAACGCACCAGCCACATTCTATACGTTGATGAACCAAGTTTTCCAGGAATACCTAGACAAGTTTGTGGTAGTCTACTTGGATGACATTGTGGTCTATAGCTCCACAATAGAAAAACATCAACGACACTTATCTCAAGTGTTTTAGAATTGAGAGAGAACCAAATCTATGTGAAGCGAGAAAAGTGCTCCTTTGCACAAGAGAGAATCAAGTTCCTAGGCCACATAATAAAACGTGGTCGGATCGGCATGAATCTAGAGAAGGTGCGGGCCATTCAAGAATGGAAGGCCCCCACCAATTTGAAGGAATTACGCTCTTTCCTTGGTTTAGCCAACTATTATCGAAGATTTGTGGAGGGCTATTCAAGAAGGGCGGCACCCTTGACCGAGTTGTTGAAGAAGGGTGTAACTTGGACATGGACCGATAGGTTTATCGAAGCATTTAAGAGTCTGAAGGAAGCCATGATGCGAGATCCTATCCTCGCCTTACCAGATGTCCGTAGGCCCTTCGAAGTGCAGACAGGCACGTCTGATTATGCTTTGGGAGGGGTACTTGTACAAGAGGGCCACCCCGTAGCTTATGAAAGCCGCAAACTCACGGAGGTAGAGAGGCATTACACTGCACAAGAAAAGGAGCTTCTCGCAGTAATCATTGTCTACGAGTGTGGAGGCACTACTTGTTGGGGTCGAAGTTTGTGGTGAAAATAGATAATGTCACGGTGAGTCATTTCCTCACCCATCCAAAGCTTACCCCTAAACAAGCACAATGGTAGGAGTTCATAGCATAATTCGACTTTCATTTTGAACACAAGGCGGGTCGTCTAAACCAAGCAGCTGATGCCCTGAGTCGCAAAGCTGAGTTAGCGGCTCTAAAATTGCTAGCAAATATGTTAGCTAGCACGGTGACCACTCCACTCCAAGAGCGCATTAAGGAGAACCTGGTGAAAGACCCGGTGGTGAAGACCATCATGAATCTCGCAAAGGAGGGGAAGACTCGCCAAGTTTGGGTAGAAGACGATCTTTTGTGGGCCAAGGGTGGCCGCTTTTATGTTCCAAAGACGAGAGATTTGCGGAGGACACTAATGAGTGAGTGTCACGACACCTTATGGGCGGGTCATCCAGGGTGGCATAGAACTCATACCCTATTGAAGCAGGGGTACTACTGGCCACAGATGTGCGACGATATCGTGGAGTATATCAAGCCCTGTCTCACCTGCCAGCAAGACAAAGTGGAGAGACACAAGATGCCAAGGTTGTTAGAACCTTTGTTAGTCCCAAGCCGACCATGGGAGAGTGTGTCGCTTGACTTCATTACTAGTTTACCGAAGACAGGAGACTTGAGTGCGATCTTAGTTATCGTGGACAGATTTTCAAAGTATGCAACCTTCATACCAGTGTCGAAGTATTGCTCGACAGAAGAGACAACGAGACTTTTCTTCAAGTATGTAGTTAAGTATTGGGGAGTACCCCAAAATATAGTTAGTGACCGTGATGGAAGATTCACAGGGACCTTTTGGTCCGAATTATTCAACCTTTTGGGGTCACAACTAAATATTTCTTTGAGCTACCATCCTCAGACAGACGGACAGACTGAAAGATTCAATGGGATGCTGGAAGAGTACTTGCGGCATTTCGTCAATGCCAACCAAAATAATTGGTCGCAACTACTAGACGTAGCTCAATTTTGTTTCAACTCTCAGAAGAGTTCTTTGTCAAACAAGAGCGCTTTTGAAGTTGTTAACGGTCAGCAACCGCTGTTACCCCACACAGTTGATGAGTATCGAGGAAGAAATCTGAGAGCCTTTAATTTAACAAAAGACTGGAAGAACACCACCGAGATAGCCCGAGCCTATCAGGAGAAGGCCTCAAAGAGAATGAAGAAGTGGGCAGATCAGAAGAGACGACCGTTGGAATTCAAAGCAGGCGACTTAGTGATGATCAAGCTGAGGCCCAAACAACTGAGAATCTGAGGGAATAAGGACATCAGACTCGTCCGCAAATACGAGGATCCTGTTCCAGTCATCTCAAAAGTGGGCCTGACCTCCTACAAAGTCAGCTTACCAGAATGGATGAAGATACACCCGGTGTAATGCCCCGAATTCTCCGCTGTGGTTTAATGGCGGGATTAGTAGGCCGAGAGGGCCATACTTGCTTAATTATGCAATTAATTGATAATATGCATGTATATGTGAATTATATTATAATATGATGTTAAATGCATGCATGTGGGTCCACATTTTAATTACAGGGGTGTGATGGTAATTTGGCCCGTTGAGGGTATAATTGTATAATTGTGTGCATGTTGGTGATATGTTGTTGAGACCACATTATAATGTGGGTTTGTTCAAGCTATTCGGCATGAGACGATCTTGGAACACTGATTAGCGGTCTAGTCATAACAGGTTTAAGTTCGGGGCTCGAGTTGAGTCTCGGGGTGATTTTAATTATTAGAGCATTACTGGGAATTAAAGGGTAATGGGATATGAATTATTGATGTTTGAGATTATCGATAATAGCAGGAATTGGAGAGCGTTAATTATGGTTAACGAGATAGGTGGAAAATACCAATTTTGCCCTTGGGAGCCTTTAGAAACCTTAAATTGACCTAGGGTTATAATGGTCATTTCACCCCTAGGATAGATATAACCATTTTAGGCTGTGAAAGAAAAGAAGAAAACAGAGTATACTTAAAGCTTCTCCAGTACCTATCTTCCCTTCAATTTTCTTTGTGATTTTTTGAACCATTCTTGAGGATTCAAGCTTGGGAAGTAAGCCTTGGGAGTTTGGGAGTGTGTTCCACCCTTGAAGAGCATCATAAGCTGAGCTTTGGGTAAGTTTCTTACCATTGAAATCCCTGGTTTGCTTTGTTTTAGTTCTGTTTTACAGTTGTGATTTCTAGGTTGAGATCTTGGTTTTGTTGGGAGTTTTGGCTAAGGTTCTTATGGTTGTGATGTTTTGGGTATGTTAGGATGGTTTTTGGGTTTATTTGGCACCAAAAATGGGATTTGGAAGCATTGGAAACAAGTTAGAATCGAAGGAGATGAAGAAGGAGGTTTCAGGGGGCATCAGGTCTAGAGGTAGTGCTATAGCGCCCACCCTAGGGCACTACAGTGCTACACAGGGGGCTTTTGGGTGTGTTGGGGGTTCTGAGATTAGCGCTGGGGCACTAGGGATCAGCGCTGTAGCGCTACTCTATTCCTTCAAAGTCCCGTTTTGAGTGTTTTTAAGGGTTTTTGACTTAGGGTTTCAATCCTTAAGGCCCGGGATCGAATCTACTCACCGTGTGGGCATGTTTCGAGGTCCCGAGAGTGGTGCTTAGGTTAAGACCCTATCCATGTTGATTTTCATTAATGGAGCTTATAATTGGTTATGATTAGGTAACCGCTAAGGAACCACAAGATCGATCGTTCTCAGGAGTTGTTCTTATAATATTTCTCGCTCGAACATGAGGTAAGAAAATTGCACCCCATGTATATTACATGTATGGTATTTGTTGAGGCATGCTGGTTGATAAACGTGGACATGGATTGCATATTAAATGCTAGTGAATGTTGTTACTTGTATATGGAACTAACTAGTCAGGGACACTGACCTAAGAGTCAGAAACAACATAAGCGTCCTGAACGCAGGGCCGAATGAAGATTAGATCTAATCGATATCAGCATTGAATGACTCTAAGGCATTAACGCTAGACTGACCCTAAGGTCGATGAATCTTATAAGTGCTTGGCTAGTCTAAGACTAATTACTCGGAGCCAGGGCCTAAGGCCCAGGTGTCCGTTTGTCACATGGCTAGGGAACGATGTTCCAGGGTTATGACTCTATGGTCATGAGGAAGGTTATGTTGGTGACCAGTCACCATGCAACTATCATGTTTAAGCTAGTGAAAGGTTCACTTATCTGTTAAGCCCCGGTGACCCTATCGTCACAAGGCTAAAGGGCGTTATACCCATCTTAGTGACTTTTGCGACTGTCACCTATCTGTTTTGGACTGATAGTCCTGAATGATTATTATGATCATTGTTGATATTATATCATGCTATATTGTGTTTTCTTGCTGGGCCATGGCTCACGGGTGCTATGTGGTGCAGGTAAAGGGAAAGAAAAGCTCACCCAGCCTTGAGTGGAGAGCTTAGGTGGTGATATGTACATATGCGGCCGCTTGACCACCACGGCCAAGGAGTTCTCAGAGGAACTAGGGTGTTTACCCTATTTTTGTCGCTTAGGTCGGCGGGGTTGTAAATTTGAAAACAGTAGTGACCATTTTGTATTATAAATGACTTATAAATGTTTTGATGAGCTCATGAGAAGTTTATGTATTTAATAAAATATATCCTTTCCTTTTTATTGGGTTTTCCACCTAGCCTGTTAATAACACTTAGAACATGTTTTTAACCAAAGGACTCGGGTAGCGGGTCAAATTTCTGGTTCACCAATCACTGTAACTGTTCTGGGGTAACCAAGGCGTTACAACTTGGTATCAGAGCGTGCCAAGGTTAGGGTTCCTGTAGACTGGTTGGGCATGTACACACATCACTGAAGTCAAGCTCGACTCATGGTTTGGTAACTATTTATGTAGTTATATGTATAACTGCTTAAATATAGTATATATGCTTTACTTGTATGCATGAGACACCATGTTAAACTTGTGCCTTGAAATATTATATCCTCAGCAAATGTGTGCTAATTAGTACTGAGATTGCTGGAACATACTTATTAGTATTGTTGTTTATGGATTATTATGTGATACATGCTAAGTGCTAAATGTTATAAACATGTATCTGCGTGTATATTTGATTGACTGTGAAATGTGATAATTGTCTACTTATTCTTGGACTGTAAGGCGGCAAGAGGTTTAGTTATTACTACCTGACTAGCCGTATTGATCATTATTTCAGCAAGGTGTCAGATAAGAATGAATCCAGGGCAGACGGATACTTCAGCTGGCCAGAGTGATCAGGGCCAGAATAATAATAATAGTCAGGATCAGGAGAATGACCAGTCACAGATTCCACAGCCAGCTCCTGTAAACTGGCAGCAGATAATCAGTGATCTGCAGGCAATAGTGTTAAGGCAGGGAGAGGAGCTTCGTCTCCTACAATAGGAACAAGTGCTTGCAGTGGCTAGTGTATCAGAGGCACCCCCTGTGTCGGTGCCAGCAGCAGAAAATCTGCCTGAGGTAGGAAATAAATGGGAACCTCTCTATGAAAGGTTCAAGAAGCAACAACCTCCTGTATTTGAGGGCAGTGCAAATCCTGCTAAAGCAGAGCAATGGATGAGTATGATTACTACTATCCTTGATTTTATGAGGGTATCTGGTAATGAGAGGGTGGTCTGTGCCACTTATATGTTTTGGGAGGATGCCCGGATTTGGTGGGAAGTAATTACTCAGACCAAGAATGTAAATTCCCTGAGTTGGGAAGAGTTTCAAACTCTGTTTAACGAGAAATATTATAATGATGTTATCAGGGTAGCTAAAGCTGAGGAATTCATTAGGCTACTTCAGGAATATTTGTCAATTACTGAGTATGCCTTGAAATTCGATCGTTTGGAAAAGTTTGCCATGGAATTAGTGCCCACTGATGGGACCAGGAGAGAGAGGTTTTTGCAGGGGCTACAACCCAGATTAGCCCTTGATGTACGTATCACCACTGTGGCTGGGGTTACTATCTATGCACAGGTGGTTGAGAAGGCACTCATAGCTGAGAGAGCAGAGAATAGGATCTGGCGTGACAGTGCAGCCAGAAAGGATTTCAGGAGGATAGGTCCTCCATTTGTGGGTTCAGGTAGGGGTGTAGGCCCCAGTGAGCAGAAGAGGAAGGTTCCGGACACCTTCCCAGTTCCAGGTCCTGATAGGCAGCCCCGTGGTATTTCTATGGGTCGTCCAGGTTGTAGATAAGCCTGGAAGTCTTATCCTGAGTGCCCTAGATGCAAGAGGCATCATTTGGGAGAGTGTAGGGCAAGGGCCTGCTTCTCATGTGGAGCAGTGGGTCATCTTAAAAAGGATTGCCCTAAGGCAAGAAAAGAGGAACCCAGAAAAGCGGACAGCTCGGCTCCAGCTCAAGTGTTCGCATTGACTCAAGCAGAAGCTGAGGCTTCCCCTCAGTTATTACAGGTCAGCTTCTTAGTGCTGGAACCCCTTATAATGTATTGATTAATTATGGTGCTGCACATTCTTTTTTTGCTAGTAGTGTTATTGATAGATTGTGTAGACCCCGTGATTTGTATGCTGTGGGGTTTGGTACTTTGCTAACCACTGGAGAGTTAGTGGTATCCAGGAGATGGGTCAGATCTTTGCCAGTGACAGTAGAGGGCAGAGAGTTGTCAGTGGATTTAATAGAGTTGGTTATGACTGATTTTGATATGATATTGGGTATGGACTGGTTGGCAAAGTATGGGGCAACCATTGATTGCAAAAGGAAGATGGTCACCTTTGAGCCTGAAGGTGAGGATCCTTTTGTGTTTGTTGGTGCTGTGCATGGACCTCGCATTCCTATGATTTCTTTGTTGAGGGCTAGGGATCTATTGCAAGGAGGTTGCATTGGATTCTTGGCAAGTGTGGTTGATACCACTCAGGTCGTGCCAGTGCGACCAGAAGAGACCAGACTTGTTTGTGAATTTCTGGATGTGTTTCCAGAAGATTTGCCAGGGTTGCCACCACATAGAGAAATTGAGTTTGTGATAGAACTGGCACCAAGAATGGAGCCAGTGTCTAGAGCGCCTTACAGAATGGCCCTAGCTGAGTTGAAAGAATTAAAGGTACAGTTGCAAGAACTGTTGGATTTGGGTTTTATCAGACCTAGCTTCTCACCTTGGGGTGCGCCAGTTCTGTTTGTGAAGAAGAAGGATGGTTCTCTGAGAATGTGTATTGATTACAGAGAACTGAATAAACTAACAATTAAGAATAAGTATCCTTTGCCAAGGATAGATGATCTGTTCGATCAGTTGCCAGGTAAGAAGGAATTCTCAAAGATTGGCCTTCGTTCTGGTTATCATCAGTTGAGGGACAAGGAGGGAGATATACCGAAGGCTGCTTTTCGTACCAGGTATGGGAATTATGAGTTCCTAGTTATGTTTTTTGGATTGACTAATGCCCCTGCTGCTTTTATGGATCTGATGAACAGAGTGTTCAAGGATTATCTGGACCAGTTTGTGATCGTTTTCATCGATGATATTCTGGTATATTCTCAGTTTGAGTCAGAGCATGAGCAGCATCTGAGGTTGGTTCTACAGAGACTAAGGGAACACTGACTGTTTGCTAAATTCAAGAAATGTGAGTTCTGGTTGTCTCAGGTATCCCTTCTTGTGCACATTGTCAGTAAGGAGGGGATTAAGGTAGATCTAGCGAAGATCGAAGCGGTCAGAGATTGGCCAAGGCCAAAGAATGCTTCTGAGGTTAGAAGTTTCCTTTGATTGGCAGGCTATTATAGGCGTTTTGTGGAAGGGTTCTCAAAGATTGCTAGTGCATTGACTAAACTGACACGCAGAGCCAGAAATTTGTGTGGTCAGATAAATGTGAGAACAGCTTCTAGGAACTCAAGCAGAGATTGATTATAGCTCCGATTCTGAGTCTTCCGACAGATCAGGAGAAGTTTGTGATTTATTGTTATGCTTCTCATCAGGGTTTGGGCTGTGTTCTGATGTATTCAGAAAAGGTAATTGCTTATGCTTCTCGTTAGTTGAAGGAGTATGAAAAGAGATATCCCGCTCATTATTTAGAGTTGGCGGCGGTGGTCTTTGCTTTAAAGATATGGAGAGAAGTGTGAGATCTATACAGACCACAAGAGCCTGAAATACTTCTTCACCTAGAAAGATCTTAATATGAGGCAAAGGCGTTGGCTGGAGTTAGTAAAAGATTATGACTGTGAGATTTTGTATCATCCAGGAAAGGCCAACGTGGTAGCTGATGCTTTAAGCTGGAAGGGTCCGGGACCAATTCATGGTATGAGGCTGATAGCTAGGGAGTTAGCTGATGATATGACCAGAGCTGGTATAGAGTTGCTGGTGGGCCAGTTGGCTAATATTACGCTACAGTCTACGCTGTTAGAGAGAATTAAGGAAGGTCAGTTGAGTGATCCTCAGCTGATCAAGATTAGAGAGGATGTTCTGGCTGGAGCATCCAGAGATTATACAGTGTCTGAGATAGGGTTTTTGAGATACAAGGGGCGGATATGTGTTCCGCTAGACACTGCTTTGAGGCGAGAGATTTTGGATGAATCTCATACTACACCTTACTCTTTGCATCCAGGCACCACGAAGATGTATCAGGATGTGAGGTCATTGTATTGGTGGCCAGGGATGAAGAGAGATGTAGTAGAGTATGTAGCTAAGTGCTTGACATGTCAACAGGTCAAGGATGAGCATCAGAGGTCGGCAGGGTTATTGCAGCCTCTTGATATCCCAGAGTGGAAGTGGGAAGACATCACGATGGATTTCGTGGTGGGCTTACCCAGGACTATTGGTCAGCATGATTCTATTTGTGTGATAGTGGATCGCTACACCAAGTCAGCTCACTTTCTGCCAGTGAGGACTACTTATACAATTGACCAGTATGCAGATCTCTATGTGAGAGAGATCGTGCGCCTCCATGGTGCGCCTAGGTCGATCGTGTCAGATCGGGACCCTACTTTTACTTCCAAGTTCTGGGGGAGTTCGCAGAAGGCCATGGGGACACAATTGAAGTTTAGTACTGCTCATCATCCTCAAACAGATGGGCAATCTGAGAGGATGATCCATATATTAGAAGACATGCTGAGAGCATGTGTACTGGACTTTGGTGGATCTTGGAGTAAGTATCTGCCTTTAATAGAGTTCTCCTACAATAACAGTTATAAGTCTACCATTGGAGTTGCACGTTATGAGATGCTGTATGGTAGGAAGTGCAGATCTCCCATTCATTAGGATGAGACAGGTGAAAGGAGATACTTAGGTCCTGAGGCAGTTCAGAGGACCAGTGAGGCCATTGAGAAGATTAGAGCTCGGATGCTTACTTCTCAGAGTAGACAGAAGAGCTATGCAGATCCCAAGTGCAGGAACGTGGAGTTCCAAGTGGGAGACTATGTCTTCCTTAGAGTCTCGCCATGGAAAGGGGTGAGAAGGTTTGGGAGGAAAGGCAAGCTGAGTCCTAGATTTGTAGGTCCATTTGAGATCCTGGAGAGGGTTGGTCAAGTGGCTTACAGATTGGCTTTGCCTCCAGCTTTGTCAGCTGTGCATAATGTATTTCATGTTTCAGCTCTTCGGAGGTATGTATCTGACGTGAATCATATTTTGAGCTATGAAGATCTGGAGCTTGAGCAAGATCTCTCCTTTGAGGAGCAGCCAGTTCAGATACTTGACAGAAAAGATAAGGTCCTCAGGAATAAGATGATACCTTTGGTTAAGGTATTGTGGAGGAACAGCAAGGTCGAGGAAGCGACCTGGGAGCTGGAATCAAATATGCAAAGTCAGTATCCCAAGCTGTTCAGGTAAATTTTGAGGATGAAATTTCTGTAAGAAGGGGATAGTTGTAATGCCCTGAATTCTCCAATGTGTTTTAATGGCGGGATTAGTAGGCCGGGAGGGCCATACTTGCTTAATTATGCCATTAATTGATAATATGTATGTATATGTGAATTATATTATAATATGATGTTAAATGCATGCATGTGGGTCCACATTTTAATTACAGGGGTGTGATGGTAATTTGGCCCGTTGAGGGTATAATTGTATAATTGTATGTATGTCGGTGATATGTTGTTGAGACCACATTATAATGTGGGTTTGTTCGAGCTATTCGGCATGAGACGATCTTGGAATACTGATTAGCAGTCTAGTCATAACAGGTTTAAGTTCGGGGCTCGGGTTGAGTCTCGGGGTGATTTTAATAATTAGAGCGTTACCGAGAATTAAAGGGTAACAAGATATGAATTATTGATGTTTGAGATTATCGAGAATAGCGGGAATTGGAGAGCGTTAATTATGATTAACGAGATAGGTAGAAATACCAATTTTTCCCTTGGGAGCCTTTAGAAACCTTAAATTGACCTAGGGGTATAATGGTCATTTCACCCCTAGGATAGATATAACCATTTTAGGCTGTGAAAGAAAAGAAGAAAACAGAGTATACTTGAAGCTTCTCCCGTACCTATCTTCCCTTCAGTTTTCTTTGTGATTTTTTGAACCATTCTTGAGGATTCAAGGTTGGGAAGTAAGCCTTGGGAGTTTGGGAGTGTGTTCCACCCTTGAAAAGCATCATAAGCTGAGCTTTGGGTAAGTTTCTAACCATTGAAATCCCTGGTTTGCTTTGTTTTAGTTCTGTTTTACAATTGTGATTTCTAGGTTGAGATCTTGGTTTTGTTAGGAGTTTTGGCTAGGGTTCTTATGGTTGTGATGTTTGGGGTATGTTAGGATGGTTTTTGGGTTTATTTGGCACCAAAAATGGGATTTGGAAGCATTGGAAACAAGTTAGAATCAAAGGAGATGAAGAAGGAGGTTTCAGGGGGCATCAGGTCTGGAGGTAGCGCTATAGCACCCAGCCTAGGCCGCTACAGCGCTACACAGGGGGATTTTGGGCGTGTTGGGGGTTCTGAGATTTGTGCTGGGGGGCTAGGGATCAGCGCTGTAGCGCTACTTTGTTCCTTCAAAGTCCCATTTTGAGTGTTTTTAAGGGTTTTTGACTTGGGGTTTCAATCCTTAAGGCCCGGGATCGAATCTACTCACCGTGTGGGCATGTTTCGAGGTCCCGAGAGTGGTGCTTAGGTTAAGACCCTATCCATGTTAATTTTCATTAATGGAGGTTATAATTGGTTGTGATTAGGTAATCGCTAAGGAACCAAAAGATCGATCGTTCTCAGGAGTCATTCTTATAATATTTCTCGCTCGAACGTGAGGTAAGAAAACTACATCCCGTGTATATGACATGTATGGTAGTTGTTGAGGCATGCTGGTTGATAAACGTGGACATGGATTTCATATTAAATGCTAGTGAATGTTGTTACTTGTATATGTCACTGACTAGTCAGGGACACTGACCTAAGAGTCAGAAACGGCATAAGCGTCCTGAACGCAAGGCCGAATGAAGATTAGATCTAATCGATATCTACATTGAATGGCTCTAAGGCATTAATACTGGACCGACCCTAAGGTCGATGAATCTTATAAGCGCTTGGCTAGTCTAAGACTAGTTTCTCGGAGCCAGGGCCTAAGGCCCAGGTGTCCATTTGTCACATGGCTAGGGAACGATGTTCCAGGGTTATGACTCTATGGTCATGAGGAAGGTTATGTTGGTGACCAGTCACCATACAACTATCCTGTTTAAGCTAGTGAAAGGTTCACTTATCTGTTAAGCCCCGGTGGCCCTATCGTCACAAGGCTAAAGGGAGCTATACCCAACCTAGTGACTTTTGCGACTGTCACCTAGTGACTTTTGCGACTGTCACCGGTGGCCCTATCGTCACAAGGCTAAAGGGAGCTATACCCAACCTAGTGACTTTTGCGACTGTCACCTATCTGTTTTGGACTGATAGTCCTGAATGATTATTATGATCATTATTGATATTATATCATGCTATATTATGTTTTCTTGTTGGGCCTTGGCTCACGGGTGCTATGTGGTGCAGGTAAAGGGAAAGAAAAGCTCACCCAGCCTTGAGTGGAGAGCTTAGGTGGTAATGTGTACATATGTGGCCGCTTGACCACCATGGCCAAGGAGTTCTCAGAGGAACTAGGGTGTTTAGGTCGGCGGGGTTGTAAATTTGAAAACAGTAGTGACCATTTTGTATTCTAAATGACTTGTAAATGTTTTGATGAGCAGTTTATGTATATAATAAAATATATCATTTCCTTTTTATTGGGTTTTCCACCTAGCCTATTAATAACACTTAGAACACGTTTTTAACCAAAGGACTCGGGTAGCGGGTCAAATTTCTGGTTCACTGATCACCGTAACTGTTCTGGGGTAACCAGGGAGTTACACCCAGTCTTGCATGTCAGCAACCTCAAGTCGTATCACGAAGATCCAGAAGATCCAACGCGCAACCAGTCTACTAGAGAAGGAGTCAGCGTCAAGCCACGAAGCAGCAGACAACCTGAAGAAATCCCAGCAGAGAGGACCATGGTCGTGGACAGAAAGAAGAAGAAAGAGTTTCTGGTGAAGTGGAAAGGGCTCGGAGATGAAGAAATTTGCTGGGAAAGGGCGGAGGACTTGCACAAGCATACGCAGAAGATTGAAGATCAGCAAGGGGCAGGTTCGTCGAGGACGCCGAAGATTTAAGTAGGGGAGAGTGTGATGTGCTGCGTCATGACACACCTCCGGGGGCCATTTTGTATAGATCACTACAAGAAAAACCACTTTTCACATTACATGGCTATAAGACGATTGAAAAAATATTATAAAAACTAGTTAAAAAAATGGGATATAAAATGAGCTATAGTGTTGGCGGGTGAGTGAATTTATTTAGAGGGAAACTAAAAACATATATCTTTATTTTTTTTCTACTAATCTCTCGTGTTCTCCTCTATCTTGCCCAAATCACTCTCAGTGTAGAGCTCAACAAACGTGGCAGTGGCGATGGTGAATCGGAGAATGGCGTGGTTGATTTGATGAGTCAGGTACACTTGATAGAGAAGGAAGATGCAAAGAGGTCCGAGAGGGAGAGGAAGGAGTTCGAGGAGAGGGAGAAGGCCTGGCACGAGGCCATGGAGATGAAAAGGAAGAAGATGGAAGAAGAAGAAGAAGAATATGAGGAACAACAAAAGAAGGCACTGGACGAAGAGTTTCGGAAACAGCAGGTACTTTCTTCTTTTCTTTACTTTCTCGGAGTATTTTAGTTTTAACAGCTGTTTGGTTGCTGGAAAAGAATGAAAAACTAACCAAATTATCACTTCTTTTCTCTTTATCTTTGTTGTTTTTAGAGTTTTTCTCTTTAGAACAACTTTAGCTGTAGTTGATAGCCTTGGACCATTGGAATTTCTGAGAGATGGCACAACTTTGGTTTCAAGTGAAGGAACTTTTGAACTAGGATTCTTTACCCCAAGCAGTTCAAACAACCGTTATTTGGGAATTTGGTATCGAAACATCCCCGGTCTAACTATGGTTTGGGTTGCAAACCGGTGTAAACCGATCAACAATTCCTCTGGATCGTTGACAATAAACAACACCGGAAATCTTGAGCATTTGGGACAGAATAAGAGTGTCGTTTGGTCTACAAGCTCATTGAAACAAGCCCGAGAACCATTGGTTCAACTCTTGGATAATGGTAACTTTGTTCTGAAAGATGAAAAAAATGAGAATACAGAGAACTATTTGTGGCAAAGCTTTGATTACCGTGGTGATACATTCTTGTCTGGAATGAAATTTGGATGGGACTTGAAGAGAGGTCTTACTAGGCGGTTGTCATCATGGAAAAGTTTGCATGATCCTTGTTATGGAGATTTTATTTATGGGATTGAATACGATGCACAACACCGTACGTACCCTGAACCAATACTTTGGAAAGGATCTGCAAAATTTTATCGAACTGGGCCATGGAATGGCCTACGTTACAGTGGTTGTCCTGAGTTGAGACCAAACCCTCTTTACGATTACAAGTTTGTTTACAATGATGATGAAGTTTACTACTCATACATCCTCAAGAATAAGTCTGTGATCACAAGAATTTTCATCAACCGAACGGCAAGTGCTCGTCAATGTTTGATATGGATTGCAATTGAGAAAATTTGGAAGCCTTACTTTTCAGGCCCTAGAGACCAGTGTGACAACTATGGCCAATGTGGGGCAAATGCATAGTGTATAATGAAAGAGAATCCAATATGTCGATATTTAAAAGGTTATAAGCCTACGTCCCTACAGGATTGGAATTCAATGGACTGGTCTGAAGGGTGTGTAAGAAGTAGTCCGCTGAGCTGCCATGATCAAGGGAAAGATGGCTTTTTGAAATTTTCTGGTTGGAAATTGCTGGATGCTCAACATACATGGGTGAACAAGAGTATGAATCTACGGGAATGTAGGGCTAAATGTCTGAGCAATTGTTCCTCTACGGCTTATACAAACTCAGATTTCAGAGGTGAAGGCAGTGGCTGCATCGTCTGGTTTGGAGATCTTTATGATATTCGACAATTTCCTTCCAGCAGACAAGATCTATTTGTTCGACTGTCAGCTTCAGAAATAGGTATAGATTACAGGTTGAAATTTTTAGTTCCATATCAAGTTCAAATTCCTTTCCTTTTATTTTAATTCATTAATATTTTCTTTTCTTGCTCCAAAAATTTATTTAGGAAAAGCAAGAGCTGATCTTAAGGTGAAGAGAGCAGTGATAGTTATAGCTATTCTGATTGGATTAACTTGTGGGGTGATTTTAATTGGCTTTTACATTTTCAAGTGGAGAGCATTTTATGGTAAGAGTCTCTACCCTTACTTCATTCATCTATTAATGTAATATTTTAGCTGAGTAATATTTTGACCTTGCAAATCCAAGAAGTATATGGTCTATAAAGAAATTGACAATTTTTTATTCTAACAAAGTAACAATTGCCATTGAGGGTTAGCCAACATTCATGGCATAACATTAAAATTCATTTGAAACCGAATAGAACTTAAAGAAAATACTGATTTTGAAGACACGTACAATATAGATATTTTTAATCATACCTGGAAATTTTGAACAAAACAGATGAATTGTTCTTGTGAATATATTTTGGAATCGACCATAAGACATGGTTTGTGTGAATTGGATGGGAATTTTTTAACATGCACATACAGAGCATTTTTCTTGATATGTGTATATAACTAGTGTTATCATGTCATTTGTTGTTGCTTTATTGGTATTCTATAAATATGAAAGAGATCAATGCTCTAAATCTGAGTTTGAATGTTTGCTATTTGTGTACTGTATAAGTTTATTCATTTTTTTTCTTTCACTTTTGTCTGCTACCTTGTTTATAATATATGGTCAAATTTGTTAAAATTCCATTTAGATAGATAGCCATGTAAAGTATTTGTGGAATACATAAGTAATATTCGGTCATTAATAACTCTACATGATACCTTTGAATATAACTAATAAAGGTAATATATATATATATATGGTTATTAACTCTCATGCATGTTTTGCTCAAGCAAAAAGAGAAAAAAGAAAGAAAGAAAAACAAGAGCAAATTGAGTTTGATGAAGCAAAACAAAAGAGCTGAAAATTGAGTAGCAGATCCCTCTATTAATCATAGACCAATAAGGACTCTACTCCTAGCAAAACCTCCAGGACTGGCACTGTTTTTGTAGCCTGATCTGATCTTTATTACAAACTTTGTATTTAACAATAACAATTTTTGAGCTTTTTTTTTTAGGAGAAGATAAGAAATGAATTTTCCCATGTTGAGAATGGTCATTTGGGGTCATTGGGATTAAAGAGTGTTGATCAATCTAATCTGTAAAGTGTGTGGAAGGTTTCTATGAGGCAGAAATAAAATTTTGAAGAGAAAGAGAAAGATATCTTGGGGATTATATAATCTTGTAATTAATGATATTTTTCTAATTTACTATCTAGAATGAAATTTTGAGGAGACTTGATTTATTTTAAAGTAAAGTAATAAAGGTTATAGGCACATCGTAGTAAAAATAACTAACAAATTTAATGATAAAAATGAAAAAATTATATTAAGAAAAACTTATAAAAATGTTTCTTCACTATATATATGGTATATAATGATTAAATGGATTTAGGGAAAAACTCGGAAGCAACTGGAACCTGTTTTAGAGGTCTGAAAGCCTTGTTGGAGTTTGTTATGTTAGTTCCTTGTGAATATGCTTCAATGCTTTGCCTTAGTTTCTTCACAAACAGGCCTTCACAAATTGTTCTTTCTTTATATGTTTGCTAGTCCATGTGGCCTCTTGTTTGGCATTTTATTGTTAGGCTAATGCTGATATTGTTCTCTGTATTAGGCCCTGGATACACTTGGAAATACCAAATGGAGGATGAACAAAAGGGTGCTTAGTGTGATAGATAGAATTTGGTCTAGTGGAGATTCTCTTGGTGGGTTGGTTAGCCGTGAAGATGTGGGTTGCATTTTATTTGGATTCTTTTATGTTATATAGTGCTTACTTGTATGCTTAAGTACTATACACATACACAAATTTACATAAACATACATATGTTTGTAATATGCTGTGATCGTATGAACAAAAGAAACTAATATTGCTCGACTGAAGCTTTACATCTTACCCTTAAGTTATAATTTGTGTGGCATAATGGTTGTGGGTTTTATCCATCAACTGCCTTCATAATGTATTCTAAAATATTAATTTTCAAATAGGTTCCTTTGCCAGAAGAACCTGACACTGAAGATGAATCTGAAATCCACAAATGGAAATGGAAACTTAAAATAGCTAAAAAGGAGAATAGTGAGAGGCATTTGCAGCACTACGGCATTTAACTTAAACTTGCTATAATTTTCTCTCTCCTTTCTTGTATTTATAGAACTTATGTGGTGGAATTGAAAAGCTCTGCTTGAATTGATATAGTAATTTTTGTTATGTGATCAGGTTGGGCGAAAGATGAAGGATGAAGAAGGTTTTTACTATCCCCACAACCTTGATTTCCGAGGCCATGCTTATCCCATGCATCCTTACTTGAACCATCTACATTATGATGTGTGTCGAGGCATCTTGGAGTTTGCAGAGGGACGCGCTTTGGGGAAGTCAGGCTTAATTTGGCAAATTTATATGGTGGTGGTGTGGAAAAATTATCTTACGATGGTCGAGTAGCATTTACCGAAAACCATATTGACAATGTATTTGATTCGGCAGATAGGCCTTTAGAAGGAAAGTGCTGGTGGCTGGGTGTAGAGGATCCTTTTCAGTGTTTGGCAACATGTATTAGTCTTGCAGAAGCATTGAGAAGCCCCTCTCCGGAGACTACTCTTTCACATATGCCTGTCCACCAGGTATTTTTCTCATTCCTTATAGTTTGCATTCTATGGTTAATGTCTATACTTGATCTATCATGGCCCAAACTAGTACTATTTGTGACATGGTACTTTAATTCAAGAGAAGTACAAATTTAATACTTTTCCATGAAAACATGAATAAGTGCCATCAACAGTGAAGAAGAAGAGGTTTAGTCGATAGTTAATTAATATTGTACCTGTTTTATTTGTCTCTGCTGAAATAGAAGTAGGTTCTTCATATTCTCTGGTTCCATTGGAGTCTATAGCACAATTTGTAGAGACGCTGATATGTTGCATTGAGTTTTTTTATGCACTTGGGTTGCACAGAGTTTGTTCTGCATTATGCCAATAATATGCTATTGGGGTTGCTTTTCTGTGAAAATACATTAAGATATGTGGCCTATGTTTCAATGTGCAACATAAAGCTTCCTGCTCATATGTGCTAGAGATTATGAGCTCTTGATAATTGTTACTATAGTAGTAGATGAGTATTTTTCTTTATTTTGTCGCTGTTAAAAAAGTTGAGAGGCAACCAGAATATTTGTATTTCAATACCATGTGAATAATAGTTTTATTATACAGAGAATAACTAAAAATTAATCATTTTCCGCTAAACATGAAATTTTTTCGTCTGAATTTTCAATAGTCTCATGGTCACTTTTCTTGACCTAGCATTCATCTGAGAGGTCTCTAGTTCGATGCCACACTTCTCTCTTGCAATCACTCACCACTAAGGTAAATAATTTCTCTTATTCTTTTAAATTTGGAAAATATAAGGGTTTATTTATCATCCATAAATCAACATATCAAGTTTAAAAATCTGCTCCTATATTGTTTCTCCTGCAATAATCTTTATTCTCTATCATTTCTAATATTTTCCAGCGTCTCCTAAACTACACTGTCACTTTTTATCAAAGTAAGGCATTCTATCATGTTTGGATGTTAGTTTATTTTTCTTTTCTTTTGCTTGGTATTATGCTTGTATTGTATTCTCGGGTCTTCGATTATTGGGGATTTATTTTTCTAAATTAAGTTAGACTTTCTAAAAGCTATTTGTAAACTCAGCCTGGATAAATTACATTGCTTCTTCTCAAGAGGTTCGTTTGCCCTAGGATTATTGAAATCATGTTATGTCTTCATTTATTATATTTATGAATTAAATATATTCTTTAAATGGTCATTGGAACTTACTTGGGAATTGATGGGAGGTAAGATTATAGATATATATTTTTTGCCAAACTTTGGAATGAAAAATAAAATATTTTGCAGAGCCTTTTCCATTTGAACTTTCGGCCAACAACAAAAAAAGTGCCCAAGATTAACAAAATTTTGTATAGACCGATATACAAAACAATGAGAAAGAAAATATTTTTCTTCTTTTTCCCCTGAATTTGTCATGTGAAATATTTGGGGTTTTTCTGCATTTCTTTTAGTTGTTGGTGCATCTCTTTAGTTAATGCATATATATATTATATAAATATGTATGTATATGCCTATATAGTTTGACTTGGGATCCTTTTATGTTTGTGAACTGTGAAGTGGTAAGTTTTTAGATGGAAGAAGAAGACTAATGCAGCAGGACTGAGAGAATTTAGAGTAGTGTTTCACTTAAAATGATAAGCGTACATAATAGAATAGTTGTATTTATATGTACAATCAAATGAAAGAATAAAAGATCTAGCAACTTGGCAACCAACCAATAGGCCAAGTATAAATACAGTTAACAAAAGCTATGTACAAATAACTACCTTTAGCAATTAACTAATTACTTTGTTAAACATTTTGTAACTAGTAGATTGCTTATAAACTGTTTGTAGAAATGTTTAACTAAATTTTGTTTCAGAGATTGGTTTTAAGAGAGGTCTATCCATTCTATTTAATCAAATGATTTTATGAGAAGAAATTTATTTTATCCTTATGTAGTTTTCATAGTAATCTGGGAATGCTCATTTTTCATTCATTGTTATCATAGTTTATATATGGTTGTGGTTCTCTAGCCTACAGCATTCAATGTGGGGAGTTGAAACTATCGTGGGTGTGTAGGTCTTATTAAACTAAATGCATTACATGAGGAACATACATGTTTATTCATATATATTTAATAATTTCTATTATCTTATCCTAAAACTGAATCATATTATTCATGCATATATGTTATGTGGTGTCCATCCTCTTCTCCTTTTTTTCCTTAATTTTCAACTAAAACTTCTCTCTTTCAGTATTCCTTTTAATTAAGAGTGTGGAAACTGAAATATATATAAATAATAAAATCCAAAGATATAATTATCATATGTGTATAAGGATTATATATGAGTTCCTTTCAAATTTGTATATTTGAAGTTATATTGTTTTGCATAACTTTTTTTTTTTTTTTTGTAGCATAGTTTCTTGAAGTATTTTTTAAAATATTTTTGCCCAAACTTTGTATTAAGGGAAATCATAAACAATTATACCCTATTATCTAACTCTTTTGACATTGTTGAGGCACACAAATGAACATATAAGATGTCTAGTATTCAGGCGAGATCATTCATCTTAATATGTTTGAGGCTACAAATATATTCTTTCCAAGAAACATTTGTAAAACAACCTGCTAAACATATGTCTCTCAGTCTCCATAGCTGCTGCTTGAATGTCAAGGACTCAGGATACTCAAAATATGAGAATGGAAAGAAAAGTCAACAAGCACAAATATTATTAACAAATAAAAAAAATGTTTCTTAAATACCAAAATGTTATTGAGATAATGATCTCATAGCTTGAAACATTTTGTACTACATAATGATCTAAACTATAAGTTATTAAGTCATGTCTCTTTATGTGCATTTTTTTTATTGCTTGTAACAATATCCCAATTATAGATATACATTCATGCATATACTATGGTTTCTATATTTGAATTATTTTTAATATCTTATATTGAAAAATGATTGCAGATTGAATCAAAAGATTTTATTGAGTTTTTTGTGTCTTCAAAAGCAACTATATATTAGATACTGCAAGTCCTGTTTTAGTTGTCTTTTCTTCAACTGCTAGTCAGGTATGCACTTTGGCACTCTTGGTAACATACCACTTTGTTTTATTTATTATTTTACTTGATTTTAAAAAAAATTCTTCTATTATTTCATTTAGTTACTTATTAGTTTTACCCAAAAAAATTGTTTGCTTTAAAATGATACTGCTAGTATTGATATATTATTTTGATTGCTAGTTGTTGGAAGAATGACTTTAGATACTACTTTTAATTGATTAAATATTATTTAATGGATTAAAATGATCAAGACAAACTTTAGTTGTTGTATGTATGACTTTGGTTAGCATTTTAATTGATTAAATATTATTTGATTGATTTTGATACTTTAGAAATTGAGTAGTGCTCCTCTATTATTAAGAGGAAAAGTGAATATAGAAACCTTTTTTTTTGTGGCATAGGAAACTTGAAATTTTGAATCCTCACTTATTGGGTGCGGCCATTAAAAAATAAGAGCAAATATATGTATGCACTTTACAGAAGTACCTAGAATAATTGATGGAGACTAGTTGTAATTACATGTACGTACTTTTTCCACGTTACTTTTGTCGTGTATATACAATATCTATATATATACGCTTGGCTGTCTAGAATACGGTGGAAGAAATTCTTTTTTGGAATTTATGAGTTTTTCTTATCTGGGTATTAATCCATTGCTTTGAATGAAAAAAAATGCCCAAATTTAATTTTAGTTTTCTTGTTATCTGGGTTTTAAGCACATAATAGAGGAAAATCACATATATATATATATATATATACATATATATTTATTATACGTTGATATCTCATTATCGTTTTAACTCAAAAGTCATGATTGTTGATATTTATTATACGTTGATATACATATATATTTATTATATGTTGATATTTTTGTACACTTAATACCTTCTTAGTTGTAACATTATCTCAAGATAAAAGCTTGAAGGAATTATTGGATGAAAGATGTTCACCTTGTATAGGAACATCATATCCTTATTTATATGGACTCTTCATGCTTTTTAAAGTTCTTTCTTTCTATATAAATTGGCTGCGTTTTATTTTCCTGTTACTAGCACAAGCTCTCTGCTTTGTTTGCTTGATTCTTGATTACTGGTTTGAGTTTAAATGGGTATTTGCTTCAGGTGTGTGAGAAGCTTCTTGGGAGCCAATGCTTTAAATGCTTGTGGTGATTTCATGAAATGCAGAGAATGAAATTCTTGAATATATTATATGGACTACTGAAAATTTGTTGCTGGTTCACTTCATCTGTCTCTGTGTTGCCTTCTAGTTTCTTTTAAGGATCTTGATATTATATTATTTTCTTGTAGAACTTATTTTAAAGCATACTAGAGCTTTTCTAGTAAACATATTAATGGTGTCATATGTGTACTTACTATACATAATGACTACTGTAATGCATGTTGGTGAATTGGATTGCTTACTTATTTATAATGATTATATTTGATAATGGTTGGCAGTGGAATTTTCTCTTCGTTCATCTCTTAGCTTATTGTTTCTCTTTTGTGTTTTTTTATGGTTTAACACAATGCTATCTTTTGGGCTATTAGCTTTCTGATCTGAACAGCACAAAAGAAAATTTTCTATCAAATATTACTTGATGTAAATTCTATGCTTTAATTTATCTTTGACTTCTATCACTTTGCTTAGTTTATGATTGGTCTATTTTTCAAAATAAAATAATTTACCAAGTAAACAATAGACTTTATAGCATGTAATTCTTTTGTTCTGAATTTTGAGTTTCAAACAATTCAATTCGATTAAAAAACATTGGAAAGCTAGATGATAAAAGCATTTGTTTGCTTCGATTTATTGGCTTAATTGCTTTATCATTGGAAAGCTAGATGATAAAAGCATTTGTTTGATAAAAGCTAGATTATTCACTTTCTGACTTGGAACTGATTCTTTCCGTTTTCAGCTCAATCCAAGTCTTTATGACAGTCATCAAATATATTCCTCACGTTAGAAAGGCCTCATTTCTTTTTTCCCCATTAGAAAAAATATCAATTGTTTTAAATATAATCTTATGTAACATCAGTGATGAAATAATTTAGCTATCCAAAAGGTTTTCTTTTTCCTTTCTTATTACTGTATGGGTAAAGAATTAGAGACAGTAATACTATTAATAGACCCACTCAAATATTGTCTTTCCTTTGCATTTTCATTCTCTATCATATCAGTGCTTTCTGGTGTGTTTTCTTTCTCCATGTTGGTTGCTTTGTCCATGGCTAAGATTTGTTCTTCTTACCTTACTTTTGGGGGTCTCTACTATTGGAGTACCAAGCTTGCTGGCCCAAAATGGTCACCATTTGCTTCATGGATAACTAGCTGGTATGTAATAATATTCTTTTTCTAACTGTTAACTTGGGAAATTGTCTTTCTTTAATTTTTTCTAGTTGACTGTTTATACTCTGGCTTGGAGCTTTTAGAGTTTCATTTGGGGTCTGAGATTGTAATGCCTGTACAGTACAAAGTCGCCATTAGTAAGTATAGCACATACTTTAATCTTAGCACTAGACCTTATATATATAATTTAGCTAAATCAGTGAGTTTAGTTAAGTTATTGAGAGTAATTTTGAGCTTAGTATTGGACCTTATATGCCTAAATTAGTTGAAACAGATAGTTTATTCAAGTATAGAACTGTATATTACTTTTCTTGATTCTTCTTTGTGGCATGTATATATTGGTGCCACTTGTATTCTGTATTCATTCAATTCAATACAATTTCATTTTCTTTCATAATATGGTATTAGAGAATTAAACTATTCTAGCTTCATTTATCTCCTATACTTTAAAAAGACAAGGTTCAAACTTGTATCTTAGGCATGTCTTTGACTAAATGAGATGTTCTTCATTGGAGATCACACTTATAGATTTGTAAACTTGATTACAACAAATTTTAAGGAGCTAGGGTCTGGTCTATCCTATATAGGGTCAAAAAGACTGATTTTTAACACAAAATAACTGTGCCAAATCCATCTTTTTGAAATAACATCCTCTGATTTCTAAGCAATGTAGTTTCAAAGTCTTCAACATTTTGTAATCATTAAGTAATAACATAACATGTATTTACATATTTTCAGTGGGCAATCACATTAAGTAATAACACAACATGAATTTTGAAGTATGTTCACTTGGTATTGCTTGCTTAGGTCTTATATTGTATACAGTTTTATTATTTGATTCATATTATTTAATTTTTTTTAAGCATATACCTTACCTTTTATCTGCTATTGCAGGAGAAAAATGTCTCTTTCTCCATCAATTGGAGGAGAAAAGGATACTTAATTTTGAAGGTTTTGTGTTGGGCAGCTGTAGAATATTTTGTGCTGAAAGTAGTAACTTTTCAATATGTTGAATATTTAACACTACAAGAAAAAACAGTATTCATAACACTTAAAAACTGCTAACCGGGAGTATTGATAACGCTTCTGAAAACGCTAACATAGCCCATGTTATTAAAAGTCCTGTCTTTTCTATAACAGTATTCGAATGTTATGTTCGATGTTATCTTAAACTATTCAATAACACATTTTTAGTTGCTATAATATTCAAATAATAACATTTAGTTAGAGTATTTGATTATAAATTTGGATTTTAATCTTATACTTTATGCATAACACTTTCCAACTGTTATGAAAATTGTTATATTTGATCATTTTATAACATTTTTAGTTCATACTATTATATAAATCATAACTTTTTGTCCCAATTATAATATATTATACAAAACAACTATAATTATTGTAAATTCTCCCAGTAATAACATTTTGTTATTTTGTAATATGTATTTTTAATTGTTATAAAAAGTTTTTATTATTGTATTTTGATTAAAAAAAATCACAATTGATCACAAGTGTAATATTAAATAGATCAAAATTTTTTAAATATTCAATATATATGATAAACCATGAGTATTTTTACATTTGAAGACAAACTACTTCAAACCATGACACTATCCACTTCAAAAGTTCTTAGTTCTAACTTAAATTTGAAAGCATACATAATAAAATTCTATAGTCTTGCACATCTTGTGCTTCAAAAGTAAAAACGAGAAACATAACAAGATACACAAAAAGTAAACCATGAAGCTTGCTCCACCCTCCAATTCATCATCCATTCCATTGTGCACTTGTCTTTGTTGTAAAGTTGATTTGCTTAGCTACACAAGAGTTTAAATAATTAATGCTTAAACTTAGAGTTAATAGTAAACTAAAATAGTACACTTAGACAAGTCAGCCTATAATCAATGGAATAACCAATACACCAAAAGGAGGACCAAATAATTGAAAATAGGATGTGTAGATGATTACTGTATCAAAAATAAAATCATATTTAATACATGAAAAATAATTTATTTTAAAAGAGAAATTAAATATGATTTGGGATAATAAATAATACATGGAATCAATTAGCATAGTCCAAGAAGCTAGCTGCAAGAAGCAAGCTGTCATCTAGCTCATTCACAAGGCAAAGCTTAGAAATTCATTTATATGGAAAATCATGATTATCAAAGTTGTTGTGAAGTGTATTAAAGAACCAAGCAATGTTAAATAATTTTTTTTTCTTGTAAAGATTTAGTCCTCTCTTATATATAGAAAGACAAAGCTATGGCTAAACAATAGAATCATGGAAAGTTTATTGGTTCATTAATAATATTAAACTCGAGAAGCCTTATGCAATACAGTTGATAGTCTATAACAGAATACAAAGCTGGTATATGCATATAGCAAAATATTTAGAGCAACATAACTAACAGAATCCTATTTGAGCTTGCAACAATATCTCAAAACTGTACATGGAAGAATTTAAGTAGCATAAAGATCTATTAAAACTACAACTAGTTCACATTTAGAGTTTAGTGTTCAAATTCTAGTTTGTACTTCCAGTTTCACACCCAATGCAAAATTCAGGAAAACATTATCATGCTAACTAAGTGGGGGTGATAATCTAATTTTATCTACACTGATGTGTTAGTTTTTAATATTTTAGTGAAAAAGCTTCTCACTTTAGGGTAGGCACTATTAAGAATAAGATCATATCCATTCTAAAATATATGCAAATTTCTATATATGAATATATATTTTTCACATTTCTTCTACAGATTGAAAGGAGTTGCAACTAATCTCCTTACCAAGCATCATTTAAGAATATTTTATTCTGCAATTCCTATCACATCTCTTATAGCTTCACTAAGTTCCATAGAATTAAGCAAGAATAGTAATGCAAAAGTTAACAGGGTGAAAGGACAAAGAACAAGCAATATCTGACCAAACACTTTTTGACAACATATTAAAACAGAGATTATAGGTAGGTACTAACTCAAATTTTTAAGGTTTAAAAAATGGTCAATAAAGCATAAATTTTTCTTACTCAAAGGAACTCTCAGACCACCAGTGAAGTCAAGTAAGGTAATCCAAAGTAGATCTCAACTTTAAAAAATTATGCATACGAAAAAAATAATAGATAATTAAATCTAAATAGGATTAAGTTGCATTAAACTTACCCATAGGTCCTGTCCCTGTTTCTCGACTGTAATCAATCAAGTCTTTCATACTATTAACCACTTCAGAAATCTGAAAGGCAAGCATTAATGTAATTAGAATTTAAAAGAAAGGGAAAAAAACAAAAAACAAAAAATCAATAAAATAGTAACCAAAAAGCTACTAATGTAAAAGTTGTCTTAGAGTTGAGTCTTATCATATATTATAACATTTCTAAGTCTTTCTCAATATGCATTCACAAAGTATTACAAATGCAAACCTATTTGGAAATATGGTTGTAACTAAAATACAAGTGATATGAGATATTATATAATATTGTTTAGACACTCCAAACTTGTGAAAAGAAACTACTTGAAATATTACTGTGCTATAAAGATGACATAAAGGTGAAAGTGAAACTTTTTGCCACTGTGTCTTGATAACATTTAATGATATCTCACCAAAAACAAGCAGATTCCCAAAACATACCCACAAATAATTAAATGTCACAATCATAAACAAAAACTGAAACACTAAGGATATACATTTTCCTTTAAAGAAAAAATTACCTACAAGCAGCATACGTATCTCTTCGTATAGCCTAAATCATTCACCAACAGCACCTCCAAAGTTTTCACCAATTGGCGAGCTGATGCCACAAACCTAACATACAATTAGCCCCATTTAAATCCAGTCAGGACATTTAAAGTCAAGTCAAATCATTAAAGTCATACTGCATAGGAGTCGTAACAAATTTAACACCAATGATCTAAACAAATACGTGACCCTTATTGGTGTGAAAATTATCCAACACAGAGACTGAAGATATAGAAAGCAGCAAGAATTACATCACATTAAGACCTAAATATGTCAAAATAAATAATCCTACTACAGAATTAAGTAATATACCCAAGGGAGCTTGAGAAAAATCGGAAAAACATTATCAAATGCATTATTCTATAAAGGCCATATGATTCATATTCATCCATATCTTAATTCCAAAAAGAATTACAAGGGAATCCACATCTTAATTAATATATTAGCAACTACAATTGTGTGAATCCAAATCATTACTTACTATAATCAACATGAACAAAATAGAATTCAGAAATCCAAATATAAATAAGCATAATAGAAAACAAAATGAAGATTCAAACAAAGCTTGGGAACAACTGCAAGATGAAAACTAAAATAAATAAATAATATAACAAGTGAATGCAAAGCCAATCCCATAACTATCATATAAACTATAACTTACCAAAGCTATAAATAAGAAAAGAGAATACAGTGCAAATAAAATCAAAGTTGTCAAACAACTTGCTGCCATTAAGAGAATACACTAATGTATATCAATATGTATTATCAGTATATTTGTATTTTACTGTTTTAACACGTTAATAATGAGTTCATATAATCCTGTAAGTAAACCGAGAGGCATTTATAGTGATACTATTTTTTTTCCATCATTTTGCAGAAAAGGAAAGGGAGTTGGGGGTTGCTCACGGTGAAATCAAGTCACTGAGAGCAACTGAAACTCTTAAAGATAAGGTAGTAGAAGAGGTACCGAAGAAATTTCTACCAGCCTACTATATTCACTTGAGTTTCACATACAATAAATTCAGTATTCTAACACTTAAATTGTGTCTGAAGTTAGTTTTTTTGTGTTGTTATTTCCTTTCCAGCTCAAGAACGAGGTTGAAAAAATGGATGAAAAAGTCTCTGTCACTGAAAATATTCTTGAGCACAAGGTGAGTTATGGTCTTTCATGAGATATTTTCAAATATTATGAGTGTACTTCAAATAAGACTAATGGAGGCGGTTGCATTTTGACAGGTCATGGCTAGAATTCAAGCCCTTACTTTTTTGACAAGTCATGGCTAGAAAGAGCTTTGATAGTTGAAGAGGTTCAAAACCAGAACTTTGAGTTGAGGAGACAGATTGAGATCTGCCAGGTATTTATAACATCACAGCAGATTCTATTTTATTGGTTTGGCATGTACATATGGTGAGGCTGAATTGTCAAGGTAACTGACATGTGTAACATGTGCAGGAAGAAAATAGAATCCTTGAGAAAACAAACTGCCAAAAGGTTCAGGAGGTGGAAAAGCTTAGCCAAACCATTCAAGAACTTGAGGAGGTTGTTCTAGCTAGAGGAGTTGCAGTCAATGCTATTCACGATTACAAATGACAGATAGAAGAACTGAATGTGAGTCTAGATAAATTTACTTGTTGTCTTTTTGACAATTATGGTATGCTAACCTCATTTGAGTAAAAAATTCAGGAGGAAAAGAGGACTCTAGAGCAAGAACTTTCAAGAGCAAAAGTTTCAGCAAACCGCATAGCAACTGTGGTGGCCAATGAGTGGAAGGACGAAAGTGATAAAGTTATGCCAGTTAAGCAGTGGCTGGAAGAAAGAAGGCTTATGTAGGTATAGTTTGATTACCTCATAAATTTCCTACAAATCCTACATTTGACACAATGTTACAACTCAGTTATGCCTTTCCACTGCTTTTCATCTACTGTTCTTTCTAGTTGTACGAGTCTCCTTACAAATGAAAGAAGAAACTTATTATTACGTATATGTTAGCATTTATTTTCACTTATTCTGTGAATGTTCAATTCTACAATATGTAGGCAGTAAAAAAACAACACAAACCAGTAACAAAATACACCAAAGCCAATAGCAAAATAAATATTCTAAGCCATTAAACCAGTAGCAAAATGCACCAAAGATGTTTTCAAAAAATACCTTCTTGCTTTCAAAAAATTCCATATGCACTAACAAAATGCAAAAGTAATGCCATCACAAAAAAAAAAAAAAACCAAGCTCTTCTCTTCGTTGTGTAATAATGACTAAATGATATTCACATTCAGTCATAATACAAACAATATATAGCAACCACCAAAAAAATCTATTTGAAAGGGTTTGTAAAATTTTGTAACACTAAATGTGCATAAGAATGGATCAAGGAAAAGAACAAACCTCCAAATTGTCAAGAGTGACATGCCTAACCTTGATCATCCCATTTTCCATCATCATTCAATCGATAGACCTTAACATTGAAATTTATGTTCAAAAACTAAGGTTAATTAGTCAAACAAACATATGTATACATAGGTTAATTAGTTATATATATATATAGCTAAAAATAAAACTTCACCTGAGAATGAGACACGCATGGAGAGGAAGATAGAGAAAAAAAGAGAACCACATCTGGGCCCTTGTTCTTGCTTGTCGCCTGAGGGCTGAGGCAAAGAGAAAGAAAAAGGGAGGGTGTTGTGGTGTGCTTCAAGGGATCAAAAACTGCACTAAATTGCTTGGTGGGAGGCCTAAGCTCATAACGCAACAACTAAAAAAGCTTCAGTCTTGCAAGTTTAATGGCCAGATATTCACCATAACGTCGAGTAACATGAGAGTATAACACATTCAGATCAAAAACATCTATCATATAAATAAATATACTATACTAAGAGGAGCAAGATCAATAGAGACTAAATAGATCAGATATACAGAACAGAAAACAATAAAAATACTAATGAATAATTCGGATTCGAAAATACTATCACTAATAAGTACATGAACAGCAATTAAGACTCATTCACCTCGTTAAAATTTCCATATTAGAGCAATCACACACCAAAACAGAAAAGGAGCAACTCAAAATGCAAAGAAGAAAAATTACACATACGGAATTGAAATTAACAAATAGGTCGTGCAATTCAAATCAATAACACAACGATTCGACGAGAAATTGGAAATGAATTCCATAATAGTTGAAAACCCAGATCAAAAAAATCACAAAAACATGAAGAACCCAGACACACAAAACGCAAAAACAAAGCAAACCCAGATCACAAAAATCATCGAAAAACTTGAGAGAAAAGAAGAATTGACGAGAGAAAGAGTCGAGAGAAGGAACATACTCGTGTGGAGGCAGAGAGAGAAAGTAGTAGTTTCGCTCAAGAGCTTATTACAAAGAAGGCACGTCATGCATGCCTCCATCCCTCCTCGCTTCAACAATCTGACCCGCCATCTCTGTGTGCGACTCCCTCTCTCGCTCTCTCTCTCTCTCTAGGCTGAGAAATTGGTGTCTATTGAAATGACATTAGACTCAAATAAATTGAATATATATACATTGATTATATGATATTAATTGAAATCTAAATGCTAAAAAAACAAAAACAAAATACCTCACAAAAAAATAGAGGTCCAGCGGGAGAGATATCAGAGAGAAAGAATGACGGGGAAGCTGGCATAGTCATGGTGCGTTTAAGCGACTCGCATGAGAGAGAGAGGGCTGAGGAAACTAAGTGAGAGAGAGAAGGCTGAGGAAACTAAGTGAGAGAGAGAGGAAGAGGAGGCGACACTGATTTAGGGAGCTGGTTTGGGTAGTTTAGGGTTTAGGGATTCAATGAGAGCAGATGAGGGATTAGACCAAAAGTTTCACATGGCGCCTTATTTCTTTTTCATTTGGCGCCTAACACATACAGGACTTGTTAAAAAATAATTAATTCTCCTTTTTTTTCACTTACACATTAATAACGCTTCTTCATTTATGTTATACTTTACTGTAACATATAGTCAAAATTGTTGTAGTGTAAGACTACTTGAATACTTAAAGAACATTTTGTTGTTGATGACAGTGTTGAATGTTTTAAACTAATTTGTGGATTGTTAATACAATGTTGAATGTTTTTACTTTTTGTTATTTGAAAATCAAGTTCATTTGATGATGCTAGTATATATTAGAAAGCTAATTTTAATTATATAAAAAAAATTAAAATATAATAGAGTAAATTAGTGTTATATAAATGAATATATAATGAGAATTTAAACTTATCTAAATATTAAAATAATAAGAAAATTGTGTTATAATATCTATTACAATAACACTTTTTATGTAAAGAATTTTGTTATGCAAACTTCATTATATAACACAAAAAATGTGTTATACTAAAGTGTAGTATAACACAAAAAATGGGTTATACTAAAGTGTAGTATAACACAAATTTATAAGTATTGAAATGTGTTATATAATCGACTATAAAAAATATAATTAAACACTTATCTATTTATTAAAATAATACAGAAAGTGTGTTATCGTTGACAGTATAATAACACAGCTATATAACAATGATAAAGTGTTATGTAAAGTACCGTGACCTACGATAACATAGTCGGTCTTAACACATCAAAAAGTGTTATGGTATATTTGGATAACACATTTTTGGTGTTATTAAAAGCATTTTTTCTTGTAGTGTCGATGAGCATGCCTTGGTGCTTGATCATTAGTCAAGTCTTGCACCAAGTAACCTCATGGGTAGGGGATGGCACTTTTGTAATTATGCATATGTCTCCCAGACAAAAATCATATATGTTCCTGGGAAGACTTCATTTCCTTAGAAAGCTCCTTAGGGGGAGGTGACCTGGTGACTTAAGGAAGCACCATGGCCACCAGCAAATAGGGGCTTAAGCTGTGTACTCCCTTGCCCTATCAAGGCCTTATATGAATAAAACGATGCTTTGCCATGTCCCTTTGTGCATGCTTTCTTTACAGTCTATGGGTTTCTTGTTTTTTACCTTTGTTGGGCCATTGCGTGCCACTTGACTATGTTGTATGCTCTGATTGTTGTGTGAGATGTTGTCTCTGGATAGCTTGCCTCGTGCTTGCTCTCGCTTCATAATTGCCCTTACTTGTGTGAGACTTGTAATGTGGCTAACCATTGAGTTTTCTTGCCGCAGGTGTGAATTCTAGGGTGACTTGCTAGCTAAGAGTGTTAACAAGTGTCGCACGTTCCATCAATTCAAGTATCGAAGTTGGCGGCCCGTGACACTAGGCGCACAGCTGGCTGAGGTGCACAGGGGTGCGTTGGGCGCGCAACAGCAGCAAGCGCAGGGGCACATTAGGCGCGCGGGAGCAGCAGGCACAGGGGTGCAGGCATGCGGCTGGGTGAGGCTCGGGCTTCGAGGCACGGAACCCGGGGCTCGGGCCTTACAAAAAATTTTCGAATAATTTAATGCATAAATTTAAATTAGAAAAAATTCCTATGCCTCAAAATGGCTTGCATTTTTCATCTAGAAATTTAAGAACAATTCTTAAACCCAAAACACCATATAATTAATGACCCTTAAGAATAAACTATAATCATACATACATCCATCCATTCACGTATATCACAATAACATAAGAATGCATATTATGCCCACACAATAATTAATGTATGCAGAGATTAATGACCACTCTGGTACCAATTGTTAGGAACGAGTTTCCTAATATGCAGCAGAATGGTGGTGGGGTTGGCCTAGTGCACAACAAAAATTTGTAACATATTTAACCTACCTTTAAATATGCGGATCCATTAATATACATACATTAATCATAAGCAAGTTAAGAATAGAAATCATACCTCTTGAATCCTATCAAGTGTCCTTGCTATCTTTTCTTAATAAGAACGATCTTCCTATCCAAGTTGTTCCCAGGTACTCACACCAAGATCTTCCACAATGTTCTCTACATCTCAAGAAGTGTGTGGGCACATAGAGAATAAAGGATAGTTTATTTGTGATTCTACTTGATGTACTCAACACATGAGATCAAGAAAATAGGCCTGAGAATTGGTTCTTTATCTTTTCGGGGAGAGAAAAGTATCGTTCTATTTTTCACAGAGCGAATGACTGAGTTGTGCCGAGTTTTTTTTTATATTTAACTGATTAGTCATACTTAAAAGAAAATATTCAAATTTTAAAAAAAAAATTGTAACCAATTTACAATTTATCTTTTAATTAATTAATTATCTTATTAATGAAAATATCTAAAAAAACTGATTTTTTTTAATTATCCATTAATTAATTAATTAAATAAAATTGAAAACCCTGTCCTTGAAATATGCAGTACACGCCACACATAGTCCATGGACTATGTGGTCGTGTACCACCATAATTTCTAGGGATATTTGATTTTTCTATTTTTATTTAATTATTTATTCAAACTACTTTGTCAAATAAAAATCTAACAACTTGATAACTAATTCAAATTTGAATTCAAATTTAAATTAAATATCTTTTTAACTAATTATCAAATATAATTAATTATTTGAATAAATATCGATCTTTTAAATTTAAATCAAATTTGAACTTATCAGATTATTATCTCCCACTCAAATAAAGATATTTAATTAATTCTACCAATTAATTAAATCCAATGATTTCGAAAATAAATATTTAATTTATTCTAATTTCGAAAATTATAATTAATTAATTATTTAATATAATTTCGAAAATTATATTATAATTAAATATTAATTAATTTTGTTAATTACAACTAATTTATAATTAATTAATTAATCACTATTATCATATAATTGCATATTTGGCCTGAAGAACAAGTTTCTTCTTAAATATGTCTTTTAACTATTTTTCTCTTTATATCAACTCTTGCCTTGAATAGTGTTGATAGAGCTGCTGTGGGGACCTATGGACCTATAATTCCAAGCTCCAATAAATTTGAGATTATTAATTAAACTCTTTAATTAAATAATTTTAATTTATTAATCTCATGATTATTCCACTATAAATATGAGACTGCACTCTTTTAATTATAGACATTTCATTTACTGAGTACTTTATAATGATAAATTGATATAATCATTGCATACAAATATACCCTCTAATAATGGTTCATAATTAATCGGGAATAAAATTACCGTTTTACCCTTTTAATTATCTCTTGTTTCCTTAAATACCATTGACTTTACTAGTGAAAGTTAATTCATAACTTAATTATGAATTTGAGTTCAATAACCTTTCAGTCCCAAAAGTCAACCCTTAAGAGAACCATTATTCAATCTCTTGCGATAAGGCATAGATCCTATATCTGTATACTATGTCCCCAGCCATTTACATTAATGAGTTCCCAAAACAAAAGTTTCTAGCCTGATCATTTTGACAGACCCTAACGAGTGAATCAAAGAACTCATATAACATAAACAGGAGTTCATAGTAACTTCAGGATTAAGATCTATTTGTATATGATCATCAGTTGATATATTTAATTAATACTTTGAAATGGTATTTAACTAAGTATTAATAAACATATCTGGTCCAGATCTATATATTCTCTAATATATAAAGTACCTCCACTAAAGTGTCCTACTAAACTAGTGATCCGGATCTAGATCACATGTATTCATAATACTAGTGGACCGTACTTGTAGTAATTAATCTAAAGATTCCATAACTTTATTTTACTGCGAACTATTCAAGTTCATTTATCTCAAACACAATCCTCCCGCACCAATACATGTTCGAGATCATATATATGAACTTAGGAATTTTTCTGGTATTTACATAATATTATAACAGAATAATATAGTCCATAAAATATATTCATAACAAATTCAATTTATTTATTTATTTCATAAAACAATGTCTACTACATATGCTTTCAGGGCACAATTCCCAACAATCTCCCACATCCCCTAAAGCAAATGAGGCATCTCTCTCATTCCCATGTTTCTTACTTGCTCCTTAAAATATTTTATGGATAAAGTCTTTGTGAAAGGATCTGCAAGATTATGCTCTGAAGTTATCTTCATAACTGCAACATCTCCTCGATGAATTATCTCTCTAAGCAAGTGATACTTCCTCTCAATGTGTTTTCCCCTCTTATGACTCTGTGGTTCCTTTGAGTTAGCTACTGCCCCACTGTTGTCACTGTACAGGACTAGTGGCTTATCCACATCTGGTACTACTTCCAGATCGGAATAGAACTTTTTGAGCCACACAGCCTCCTTAGCTACTTCACAAGTCGCTATATACTCGACTTCCATGGTGGAGTCTGCAATGCTTGTTTGTTTAATACTTTGTCAGACTACCGCTCCTCCTCCAAGAGTAAACACTGATCCAGAAGTCGATTTTCGACTATCTCTATTTGATTGAAAATCAGAATCAGTGTAACCAGTGGGGTTCAGGTCTCCACCTGAATATACAAGCATATAATCTCTAGTATTTTTAAGATACTTGAGAATATTCTTCACTACAGTCCAACAACTAAATCCAGGATTGGATTGATAATGGCTGACTATCCCTACTGCATAACAAATGTCAGGTCTTGTACACAACATAATGTACATTAGACTGCCTACCGCTGAGGAATAGGGATACTGTCTCATGTCTTCCTCTTCCTGAGGTGTTTTGGGACACTGCTCCTTGGAAAGGAATACTCCAGAACGGGTTGGCATATCACTCTTTTTGGAGTTTTGCATATTAAAGCGTTCTAGCACCTTATCAATATAAGTTGCTTGAGACAATGCCAAAGTTTTGTTTTGTCTATCTATAAGAATCTTAATGCCCAGAACATACTTGGCTTCTCCCAAATCTTTCATTTGGAATTGTTCCGCTAACCAGTTCTGTACCTTTGATAATGATGTTACGTCATTTCCAATCAGTAATATATCATCAACATAAAGAATGAGGAATACTACTACACCATCTTTGATTTGTTTATAGACCCAAGGTTCGTCAACGTTTTGTTCAAAACCAAACGTTTTAATTGTGTCATCAAATATAAAATTCCTAGATCACATTTGTCTGACCACATGAACTTCAAATTATTTCATGTCAACTCTGTTAATGGTATACAAATATTTGATAATCTTTCCACGAATCGTCGATAATACC
Organism: Humulus lupulus; assembly: GCF_963169125.1. NCBI lineage: Eukaryota > Viridiplantae > Streptophyta > Magnoliopsida > Rosales > Cannabaceae > Humulus > Humulus lupulus. The sequence goes on along the minus strand of NC_084795.1, from coordinate 105,120,750 downwards.
CTGCCAACCTAAGGAAACTGCTAACCTTTGAGGCATTCCTTGGGCTCGGCCAATCTCTAACTGCTTCTACCATGGCTGAATATACTTTAATCCTATCTCCACTAACAATGTGACCAAGGAATGTCACCTACGGTAACCAAAACTTGCACTTCTTAAACCTTGCATACAACTGGTGCTCCCTCAATCTCTATAATACCAATCGGAGATGCTGCTCTTGTTCTGCCTCTGAATGAGAGTGAACCAGGATGTCATCGATGAAGATAATTGTGAACTGATCCAGATAATCCTTGAATACCTTGTTCATCATATCCATAAATGACAACTCAAATGACATGTCTAGAAACTTGTAATGCATGTACCTCGTGCAAAAGGCCGTCTTCGGAATATCCTCATCCTTGATCCTTAGCTGGTGATAACCAGATTGAAGATCAATCTTCGAGAATAATGTCTTACCCTACAATTGATCAAATATGTCGTCTAACCTCGGTAGTGGGTACTTGTTCTTGAGAGTCAGCTTGTTCAGCTCTCTATAATCTGTACACATCCTCAGGGTCCCATCCTTCTTCTTCACAAACAAAACCAGAGCACCCCATGATGAGAAGCTAGGTCTGATAAATCCCAGGTCCAATAACTCTTGTAACTCTACCTTCAACTCCTTCAGCTCTGTCAAAGCCATTCTTTATGGTGCCCTCGACACTAGTTCTGTACCTGATGCCAATTCAATGATGAATTCAATCTCCTAGTGTGGTGGCTATCCCGGTAAGGCCTTAGGGAACACATCTAAGAACTCACACACCAATCTGGTCTCTTCTGGTCCCAATGGCATGACCTTAGTGGTGTCCACCAGACTAGCTAGGAATCCTATACAACCTCCTTGTAATAGGTCTCTAGCCCTCAATGCTGATGTCATAGGAATGCACGGTCTTTGCACCGTACCAACAAAAATAAAGGGGTTCTCACCCTCAGGCTCAAAAGTCACCATCTTCTTCTTGCAGTCTATAGTCACCCCATACCTGACTTTCCCAAGATCATGTCAAAGTCGTCCATTCCCAACTCAATCAAATCCACTGATAATTCCCTGTTGTCCACCATCACTGGCAATGACCTAGCCCATCTCCTAGAAACTACTAGCTCCCCTGTAGGCAATAATGTCCCAAACCTGTAGTATAATAATCGCAGGGCCAACATAATCTATCAATCACTCTGCTAGAAACAAATGAATGTGTAGCACCAGAATCAATTAATACAGTATATGTAGTGCCAACACTAGAAAGTTGACCTGTCACCACCGAGAGACTAGCCTTAGCCTCTGCCTGTGTCAAGGTGAACACTCGAGCTAGAGTCAAGATGTCTGCCCTCCTTGGTTCCTCTTCTTCAAAGTCGGGCAGTCTTTCATGAGATGTCCAACCACCCCGCACAAGTAACATGCTTTCGCCCGAAATTTGTCCAGATGGCGCTTCTTACACCTAGCACACTCTGGGTAACCCGTCCATGTCTCACAGCCACCCTAGGGGCCATCCTAGGCACCCCATCCCCTCCTATTAGGACCAGTAGTGGTCGAGGTGTCGAGGGTCTTCCTCTTTAGATCACTAGGTCCTCTACCACTACCAAATCCTACAAATATAGGCACGACCCTCTGAACATCCCATCGTGCAGTGTTCTCCCTCCATATCCTGTTATATACCTCCTCATCTATGAGGACCTTCTCAACCACCTGGGCATAAGTAGTCTCCTAAGTACTGATGTAATCTGCACATAGTGGGCTATCATAGCATTCGGCCCCCGAACAAACCTCTCCTGCCTAGTTGCATCTGTAGGCACTAGATCATGTGCAAACTTTGCCAGCCTATCAAATTTCAGGGCATACTCAGTAACTGTCATGCTGCTCTGCACTAAACCGGTAAACTCGTTCACCTTTGTCGCCCTAACAGCTTTACTGTAGTACTTCTAGTTGAACAGATCTCTAAACTCTTCCCAACTCATGGTAGAAATATCTCGAGTCTGGGATGCCACCTCCCACCATATACGGGCATCATCTAGGAACATAAAGGTGGCAAAAACCACTCTATCATTACCTAACACCCTCATAAAATAAAGGATGGAGGTAGTTGGGCTCATCCACTATTCAAGCTTAAGTGGATCTAGTCCTCCCTCAAATATTGGAGGATGTTGTTTCATGAATCTCTCGTACAGCAGCTCCCACCTGTTCTCAATCCCAAGTTGTTGTATGGCTGGTGCCACGACATGTGGCAAATCTGGTGCAACGTTCCCTGATGGAACCTGCTGCCTTAGAAGGCGAATCTCTTCCTCTTGACTCTGAAGTATAGCTTGCATATCAGCAAGCATCTGTTGCTAGTTCTCAGGGATTGGCGGATGGTTCTGACCCTAATTATCATCTCTAGCCTCGATCTCAGTGCCGGCTAGTCAAACTAATCACCTTGGAGGCATAACTCTCCAAGTATATTTGCAATCAATGACTCAGCTTATTAGGCAATGATAATTGGTTTTTTGAAATCACCTCACGGTCCAATGCCAACAATCAAGAAAAATATATGCAATCACAATGCTAACAGGCATTCCAATGATGCTAACATACATCAGTAATGCTAATAAGCATGCCTTTTCATGTACACAGTAGTCAAGGGCCAGGCCCTATTAGTATATCGTATGCTTCCTATTAAACAGGCAGATAAGGCATTTATATTTCATTTGAACAGTTAAACACTTAATCCCATATATAGTTACCAAACCCTAAGTCAAGCTTGTCTTTAGAGGCGAGTGTACATGCCCAGCCAGTCTTTAGTAACTGTTAAACCTAACTCTGATACCAAGTTGTAATGCCCTAAATAGCCAAGATCATTACACTGTGTATTTTAAATAGTGTTGGACTTGTTGATCAAGTCATTTGGATATAAATGTGTAACTAAGGATAATTAACATATTAAGGTTTAAACATTTTGATCATAGGAATAGTGGTTTTCATTAAAAGTTTGAGTATGTACATGGGATCCCAAAAATAAGTGTTTACAAGGCATTTACAACTTCAAAAGTAATTACAACATCAGTCAACCTAAGAGACATAATTAAGTTTTGGTTCTAGTCCTTGTTGATCCCTCGGGTGTGGCAGTCGAGCTACTACAAATGTACACTCTGCCCCTAAAGCTCTCCAACTCATGGCTGGTCCAGCTTTCCCTTTCCCTTACCTGCACCACATAGCACCTGTGAGCCAAGGCTCAGCAAGACAACTTAAATTAGTAGATTCAATAAGCAATAGAGTAATAAAAATTTTCTTAGTAATAATATTCTGCTCAATTAAACACATAATTTTGCTTAACAATTCATACAATTAGACAAGTGCAAACGACACTTCTGTTTATTTAAGTGACGTTTAGGCCCGGCGCTCTTAGGCCGAGTCCTCTGGTCTTATGGCCGACCCTGACTCGCTTAGGCCGGGCTGCGTTCTGCACGCTTACTGTCGGCACCGACTCCCTTAGGCCAGACTTTCGGATTAAGTATAATCAAATGTTTAGATCGCATAGTACACAATCATATGCAGTATATACATGCATGCCTAAACGAATAATCACATTTATATCCATTTGCAAGGGTCCAAGCCCGTCCACAACCAGAGTGTGGGGTGCAGTTTTCATACCTCGAGTCCTGAACAAACAGGTATGGCAATCCCTAGCACGATCCCTATTCCCGAGCCCTAGCGGTATAACCTAGTCACAACGCAATAATAGATAACCACCAATCATTTAGACTATTTAAGAGATTCAAGGTAAATTTCTAGCCTTTGGGATCTCGGATTCTACTAAACCGGGTAGTAGAATCCTTCCTAATCCTTTAGAATTGAGTTCTCGAGCTTAAAACCCTGATTGGCTAAATTTCCCTATTTGAGTCGTGGCGCCATTCTATAGAGTCACGACCCTCTACAAGTCAGAGAGCATTCTAAGTCTATCTCCTGGACACGCACCGCGGTACTAAGGTGGTTCGGCGAGCCCCCTAGGCCTCTGAGTTCATGCGGGCCGCAGCGCGGCCCTGCGAACCCAAATTTTCCAGCACTTCTCTTGCGTTTTACCCCGAACCAAAGTAACCAAATCTCACCCTAAACATATTTCAAATACAAAAATGAGTCTAGAACTCTCAACAACACAACATAGGCATCACAATTACTCCAAAAAACCAACCCTAACTAAACAACCTAAGCTAGCATTAATACTCAGTCAAAGCCTAAGCTAATCAGAAAATCCATAGCAGAAACAGGTTATAAACCATACCTTAATAGTGATTTTGACCTCTGAACTGAACCTCAAGTAATCCCAGCCTCCACCCTCTTCAATTTTCTCAAATAATTCTCCAAAATTTCAAAAGCTTCCCAAGGCTCAAGAGAGAGAGATGCACGAAAGAGAGGGAGAGAGAGAAAATGTGAGTTGAGAGCGAACTTAGTGTGTTTTTTTTTTTTTTTGTGTTATTGGTTATTTCCTAAAGGCTTCCTAAGCTATCCCTTGGCACCAAAAGGACCAAAGTGCCCCTAAATCAATAACTTGCTCTTTAACGCCCCCAAGGGCAATACCGTCATTTGCCACATTTCTCGATAAACCTCAAATGACACTATAATCTCCCAATTAATCCCGATAAACCCAAATAATCATTTAATAACTACACAACATCTAGTAAATCCCAAATACGCACTAAGTTGCCAAAATAACCCTAGGCCCACCCCGAGTCGGGTATTTGACCCCATTGTGACTTTTCAACTAACTCTCTCACTAGGATCACCTCGAGCCAAACATTGCAAATATATCCACATAATATTAAGGTCTCAATCACATAACACATTTAATCACATGTATACCTTCAACGGGTCAAAATTACAAATATTCCCTTATTAACAAGAACGGGCCCACATGCATATTTAATACACATAAACATGCTTATATATTCATATCACCATATAAATCATGTATACCACATAGTATCACATATATTCAATTAATTTCACATATAATCCTATTATGCCCTTCTGACACACTAATCAAGGCACTAAGCCTTATTAGCAAATTTGGGACGTTACAAAGAACCCTTTCTCCTGTATAGGTTGTCTCCGAGAACAACATTAGTGCTACCTTGGTTCGCGAGGAAGGTCGTGTCCAGCATCCTGTTTATTATGTGAGCAAGTGGCTCCTCGGAGAAGATTCAAGATATCCGCTTATGGAGAAGCTACTGTTTTGTCTGATGATGGCTTCTCCTAAGCTAAGACCTTACTTCGAGTCGCATCCCATTAGGATCCTTACAAACCAACCCTTAAGGAAAGTCCTACAGAAGTCAGAGTCCTTTGAGAGACACCTCAAGTGGGCAGTCGAACTAAGTTAGTTCGACATCACTTATCACTCGAGGACTGCCATAAAGGGACATGCACTAGCAGATTTAATTATTGAGTGCACGAGAACACATGAGCGACCCGAGGAGGCCTTGGTGGACGGGCGCACATGGAAGTTGTTCATTGATGGGTCCTCCAATGAGAATGGGGTTGGAGCAGGCGTCATCCTAGTATCCCGGAGGGGCACAGGGTTCACAACATTTTAAGGTTCAGTTTTGACACCTCAAACAACGAAGTCGAGTATGAGACACTCATTGTTGGTCTCCGAGTAGCCCTAGAACTAAAAGCTGAAGGCCTTAAGATATTTAGCTATTCTCAACTCGTGTTAAATCAAGTCCTCTGAGAGTATCAAGCTCGAGGAGCAAGGATTGTCGCATATCTGGCTAAGGCCCAGGAAATGTTGCACAACTTCAAAATGTTTACCATCTGACAAGTGCCAAGGGACATAATTCCAATGATGATGCCCTTGCCAAGCTTGCAACCACTAAGGATGATGAGTTGAATAATGTGGTCCCTATTGAACACTTGGCTACTCCAAGCATCTCAACTCCCGAAGAGGTAGAAGCAGTCCAACCTCAGGATGGTTGCATGGAACCAATAATGAAGTATTTCCTCTCTAGAGAGTTACCGTAGGACAAGAAAGCAGCTCAGAAGTTACTTTACCGGGTGCCTCAGTACATGATCATGGATAGTAAGTTGTAAAAGTGAGGATATTCATTACCACTACTACAGTGTGTGTCCAGGCAGAAAGCCATCCTCGTTCTCTGAGAAGTGCAAGAGGGCTTTGGTGGGGACCACACTAGGGGGGGACAAAGCCTCGCCAAGAAAATTCTTAGACAGGGATACTTCTGGCCCACAATGAATGGTGATGCCATGGATTATGTCAAGAAATGAAACAGGTTCCAATGCTTCACAAACATACCTCGAGCTCCTCTAAATGAGCTCACGCAAATGACAAGTCCCTAGCTCTTCATTGTCTGGGGCATTGACCTTATCGAGTCCTTGCCCATGGAAAAGGGAGGGGTGAAGTACGCTATTGTGGCAGTCAACTACTTCATGAAGTGGGTTGAGGCCAAACCTCTTGTTACAATCACTTCCAAGAAGGCACTAGACTTTGTCATCAAAAACATTGTTTGCCACTACGGGCTCCAAATGAAGATTGTCTCTCACAATGGCCTACAATTCGATAGTGATTTCTTCATATATTTTTGTCAAAGGCATGGAGTTTGAAGAGTTTTTCCTTCTTAGATCACACGCAGGCAAACAGACAAGTGGAAGCGGTCAACAAGATGCTTAAGCCACTTTAAAGAAAAGGCTGGACCAGGCGAAAGGTGTCTGGTCCGAGGAGCTGCCTAAGGCATTGTGGAGCTACCGCACCACTTCATGGCCATTCACCATTCTCCATGGCCTACGGATATGAAGCCATGCTCCTAGTTCAGACAACAATCTCCATGCACTGACGACACACATACAATCCGACCACAAATCATGCTTTACTCTGAGAATCTTTAGACCTTGTGGAGGAGCTCTGAGAAGCTTCACATCTATGTGTAGCATCTTACTAGCAAAAGGTGGCAAGATATTTCAACTCCAAGGTGAAGGACAAGAAACTTGGGTCGGAGACTTGGTGCTGCAAAGAGTTCTCTTAGCCACCCGAGATCCTGGTGCTGGAGTATTGGGCCCTAACATGGAAGACTAATATCAAGTCAAGAGCAACGTATGCCCAAGGACATACAAATTGGCCTGACTAAATGAGGAGCCAGTCCATGCATGGAATGCTAAGCATCTCTCCCAGTATTATCAGTGATATAAACAATGTATTTTCCATGTTTTGTAGTCATGTCATTTTGTAGCCTCCGGGTACAATTAATGTAAATCGTGTATGCAAAACACGATAGATGAAATTAAGAAAAACTACTTGTATTTTAATTTTAATTTTAGTAATTCCACTTCCTAAGGTGTACCCAATCACTAGCCTAAACAAGTGAACACAGACAAGTCTCCGATCACTTGGGGGGCATAGATGGGTCTCCTCGCAGGATAAATGCTCACTGAGCATGACCTAGGAAGCTAAGCTTATTATGAGCGGGGCAAGTCTAGTGTCAAAGTTGGCAAGAACATGCTAAAAACTAAGTAACCTACGGGCAGAGAACTTGATTCATATCCCGAGGACTATGTGCACAAGAACCAAATAACAAGTTCCTGACTTCTGATAGCCGAACAGACCCTCGCATAATCTATAGTTAGGGAGCAACCTAAATTTCATAACCAGTAAGTGTAACCTCCCAAGGACCATGTGCCCGTGGAGTAACACTGAGCACGGCTTAGGAAATTGAGCTCATCATAAGTGTAGTAAGCCTACGGTCGAAGCTTGCAGGACTAGAGTAAACTTAGTGCAATATACCTAACGGACTTGTGTCATCTCCCGAGGACATTGGGCCTGAGGAGTAATTGCAAGTTCCAAGTTCCCGACAAGCAAAGTAAACCCCGAGTCACACACACTCGGGCACAAGCCTCAAGTTGCCAAAAACTTGAGTGCTCTAAGACCCAATATCCAATGAAGGAGAACTCAATCCATGACCCGAGGACATAGAGCCCCAGGACGAGTTCCCAATCTCCTCGGATAAAAACCCCGAGTAACCTATACTCAAGGGGAAAATTATGTCTGTGCCTAACAAAAAGGCCTAATGTAACCTCCCGAGGACAATGTGCCTGTGGAGTAACTATGTTATTGAACCCTAAGTTAATTTGACCTCTTTAGCCTTGAGTAGTCTAAGAATTGAGGGCATAAAGACATGTCAAGTGCTCACACTTGACGGCATACTAAAGTTACTTCCGAGGACTACGAGCCTAGGATACAACACTAAGTGCTTAGAAGTATCAAAGAACTAGGTGGATCGAATAGACTAGCGTCGCCAAGACTCGAGCACAAATCCCTAGTTGAACTAACTATGGCAGCCAAGACCTCAGTCTCACAACTGAGGCCCATGTATGGTGGACAAATTAAGGTTAAATAAAACTTTCTCGTGGCAATGAGTTACATTGAGAGTTGAACATAAAACCTTATGAATTTGAAGACCAATCTGTAGAATTTCTAAATGTCAGTTAAGGTGTTTTAAGTGATAATGTAAAGAAGGAAAATAGATAGTGCAAGCATAGTTCATTCGCAAAAGTTAAAAGATTACATAGTTGTGCTAGGGGGGATAAAGAAATAAATTGTTCATGCCCCATAAAACAAAAAAGAAAAGAGACGGCACATGCATATTTTACATGAGGGTTAATTTTGGCCTCGAAGAACCTCCTCAACAACTTCGATGACGGGTTCCACCTCTAGTACCATCCCAGCTTTAGTTGCTACGTTGTTGGCAGTATCCACAACCCTCATCGCTCGCAAGCACTCCTCAAAGAGTATCTGGTACTTTTCTGCTTCGCAGGTGAAGTCAAGGCTCATCTCTTGATTATGGAACAAGGCTACGTAGAAGGAATCCTTAGCAATAGTGTCGACCTCCCTCTTGAGGACCTCCACCTTTATGTGGGCATAGAAGTGCTGGACCATGGTCTACTAGTGCTTTAGCATCTCCCCTTCCAAGGTCTCCGGATATACAAGGAGTTGGGGGTGGATTTCCGGTCTCTGGGTCTTTACTCCAAGCGGTCCTCGTACACTTGGACGAAGGGGGTTCAACAGAAATGCCATGTGGACATGAAAATGACTACGTATGGGACAAGCTACGAAAACCTAAAAATAAAAACAAATCTTGACTAAAATGGTACTCACTAACCTTGAAGAACTAAAGTAAAAGCGTGGGGTTGATGCAAGTCAGGAAACCGTTGGTGAAGAAAAAATTGGTCTTAGTATTCCCGAGAATGATTCTTGTTGTGTTGTGGTGCCTTATAGTTCAGCTGGTTATACTTCATCAACATGTAATACCCATTGAGATCACTTTGCTTCTTCCTTGGTGTATTTCGGAAGCTGTAAAAATATAGGATTTCCATTGGAGATGGTGTTGGAGAGTTTTTCCTCCAGTATAAGATGTACATGCCTAGCAGGACCCTGTACCCATTGGGGGAGAGTTGGAAAGGAGCTATTCCCACGTACTTCAGGAAATCCACAAAGTATTGGTGCAAGGGAAAGGCAACTCTGACCATTAGGTGTGACTTACTCCATGCTCCGAGACCATGGACGCTGTAGTGTGCTCTCTCAGACTCTCGGTAAAGGTGCACCAGGAAGTCCTTGCCAATTCCATAATGCTTCATTATGTGCTCCAAGGCAAGATGATGCTTAAGCTAGCTGGAGTATTGCTCCACCTCAAAGCTCATAGCCTCATACTTGTGAGTGGGATGAGGGATGGGGGCTTAGTTCACCTTCACTTCAGTCAGTCAGCGATGTACCTATGATGCGGGCCTCTCATCAACTAGAGCTACTTCTCGCACCACCAGTGCTCGTGATGGCGATGGGGCCTCCGCCTTAGTAGCTTCTTGTGGCCTAAAACATTCTCGGGCCATTTTCAGTATTTCATGATCGAAATAATAAATGCCTTGCTGGTTCAAGTGCTTAGGCTCCTCGTACATCTGAAACAAAGCAAAGCAGTTAGCATCTTGAGCATAAGAAAGAAAGGCCAAAGTATGAGAAAACTTAAGACAACTGCTCGACTATTGGAGAAGGAAGAGAAGTCTAAGAGATTGGGGTGTCCTCGAATCCTTGGGTCCAGTTCTGGAGAACACCATCAAAATTCAAAAGTTTCACCATAATCTAGAAATTTTCTAGATTTCGGTCGAATGTATGAAAATGCGAAAATAACGTAGAGACCTGAAAGACCCATTTTTTGCAGCCTTATTGTGGAAGTGGATCTACAAGGACCATAAAGGGGGTGAGAGACCTCTAGAAAACTCTGAAGACCACAAAACACCTAAGCATGAAAACTACAAATCATCCAGAGTAACCCATACAGAAAAAAGAAAAATAAAAGAGGAAAATTCTTACCTGAGATGAACCGACGATAGGTGCTAAGTCGAGTTCGGACGCAGATATATTTAGTGTCGTAGACCAAGAAATAGCTTGCTTCCCTCCAGTCCTTAAGAATCACTGGTAAAAGGGTTTCTAGTGAGGAAGTCGGACGTGGGATGATGAAGGGGTTTGCATGAGCTCTTGTTTGGGGAATTTTGAAATGTTAGTGTAAAAGAATGGGAGGCAAATTTTGAGTTTTATACACCAGAACTTGGAAAGGAAGTTACCCTTTCCGGACCATCGATTGCCTATGGACTAGGTATTCAAGCGTGATACAACGGTCACAAATATCAAGGCATGGATCGTAATCATAACACAAGAAAAGGATGCCTCGAATGCACCGTGAAAGGACACTTCAGGTACGAAATAGATGTTTTGGGTATGGAGTTGATTGATGGGTCCAACAGTAGGGGGCCAACACGTGGCATCACCTTTTGGTAGTTTGATGTCTCGAGGAGCCCAAGCGTCCCCCCCCCCCCCCCCCCCCGAGTTTGTTCCTTGAAAGTACTACTCGGTCTAAGTCTCCACCATCTGGGGACGAGTGAAGACTTAGGAGGAAAATGTTGTCTGTGTTTTTACCAAGGGACATGTGGCAGTCTTCGAGAGTAGTTAGGTTCTTTGAGGAGGTTTAGTGATCTCTAATGAGCTCACTGTCTACTCAGAAGATAGGTTATCTCCCATCTTCGGGTGGCTCCTCTGGGGAAATTTATCCTCTAGTAGGCCATGCCCCGAGAACCTTGGATATGTTAGCCTGAGGTTCCTCCATATGAGTCCTCCAGGTTTTCGAGAAGACCTCTTAGAGTCTAGATGGTAGCGCTAGGTATCGTGCACAAAGACCCTGATCCACAGGTAATTTTCTGACAAAGTTGCTGTCCTATAGATCGTGGTGTCGAGCCCGTACAGACAAACAACATGTCACGATGCGCCGCCTGGCATAGGAAAATAGGCCGCCACTCTCTGACACTGTCATGAGCGTGTCTCGAAGAAGATGGTGGGCTGCAACCTTGTAAATGGACCCTGTGTGATACGCACAGGCCCACTAATGCCTCTATCACAAAAAGTGTATTGATTAGCTTTTAATCATAATCATTTGGGCAGATTTCGGTAATAACTTCATATTAAGGGAACTAATTGTTCTCAATCACTATAAATAGGCCTAGGGCATCCATTGTAAGGGGATCCCCAACTTTTGTATTCAGAGCATTGCAAAAATGTTGCCTGAAACTCCATAGAAGCTTTCCTAACAATGTTTCATCAATCCTAATACAATGATCTCGAGGACTAGGGTTAATTAATAACCTGAACCACGTAAAATATCTTGCTCTTTTCAGCATTTCTTTATAGTTCTCTTTGATAGCGAAAAAAGCAGTCAATAAATACAGTAATTAGAAAAATGCCATATTTCAAAAACAAATTATTTTAATTTGTTATAAATAATATTTTAAATTATTAAATTGATATTTTCAAATAAACTTTTTATAAATTATTAATTTTTTAATTTATTGAAATTATAATTTAGTCTGGTTTTTTTAGTAAATTAACTTTATTATTGTTAATACATATAATACTTTAAACTAATAATTAAAGAGATTTTTTACATAAAATACTTAATTTTACTAAAAAAATTACATTTTTATAGTCAATATTTTTTTTCTTTCAATTTTGTGGTTTTAAGGAATTTTTTACATTTTTAAGGTTTTGCCTTTTTTTTTTCAAGTTTTTTTTATGTTGTTTTAAGGTTTATTTAGGGTTGATGTTTAATTGTTCCGATATATTTTGTATTTTTTAGTTTATTTTGGATTGATGGAGTGAGCTGTTTTCAAGTTGATTTTCATCTGTTTTTTCTAAGACTGTATTTTTGTAATTATGAAACTTTGAAAATCATAATTTTTAAAACTTGAGTACGTATTATTGAAGAAAAAAATTAAGAACAGTAAAAAGATAAAAAAAAACCAAAAAAATATGTATTTAAGTTAAAAAAAAACCCATAATTATATGCAAACATTTAAAAAAAATCTAAATTTACAAAAATCATACTAGTAAAAAAAATTATGGTCATACATATAATCTAGTGGTACTACACTTTTTCTCAAAAAGAAGATATTCAAGTCTATCTCTATTAATATACAAAAAAAAAATCAACTCTAAAAAGAAGTTTAACAAAATAAATCATTTCAATAAAACACAAATTCCATTTAAAAAAAAAAAAAACACACGCACACGCCACAAATACGTACATAAGCACCTCTACAAATAAACACAAAAATACCAACATTTACTTGATAATTATTAGGGATATTTGCGGTGAAAATATGTATATTATTGTTTTTGTAACACTTAAGTACCCGAGTTATTTTTTTGGAGGCAAAAGTACATTCCGTCAATGTTTTGGTGCACCTTAGTGCAGCTGTTTGTTTCGTCATTAAGTCCACTTATATGATGTGAAATTTTCTTATAACTTGGGTACTTTCACCCAAACATCTCTTAAATTGAGTACTTTCGTCGCAAATATCTTTTAAATTGAGTACTTTTGCTGTTAATATCTCTTTAATTTGGTACTTTTGCCTACGTATTACAAACGAACTTCAACGATAAGAATTGACAGTTGTATCAAAACATGGACAGAAGATACTTTCAGCGCCAAAAAATAACTTAAGTACTTAAGTGCTACAAACATAATAATTTAGGTGCTTTCGCCGCAAATAACCCTAATTATTAACTATCCACAATTATTGAAGATACAATTTTTAGAGAAAACAATTAATAAGGTGGGCGCACAAACAAGGATGATGGTGAAGAGCACCACCACTCTCATAAATATATATTTTTTTATTTTTTAATACTCAAATATAAAATAAATATATTAAACAATTAAGATTTTTTTTAAGATAAACATCCAACTTAACTTGACTTGTAACAAAAATTCCAGATCTTTCCACAACCTTCTTCTCATTCATTGCATACACTTATATTCACCAGCAACCATTTCTTTATTCTTCATCTTAGTAAGTAGTACCTCCATTTTATTCATTCTCTCTCTCCCTCGTGAGAAAGTTTGAAACTTTGTGATCAAACCAATGGCTTCAGAGGCTGACGTTTCAGAGTTTTCTTCCTTCTTTGAGAGGATGGCGAGGAGCAGGGACTTGTCTCTGCTCTTACCTTTCATCTTCGGTCTCTCAAACGGCGTCGTTCAAAGCCAAGACTCGCAAGATGAAGATCAAGAAAACGACAGTAGACCAACTTCTGGTGGTGACAGAGTCATTCTGATCAACCCCTTTACTCAAGGCATGGTGGTGATCGACGGGGTTTCGAGTTTGGATTTTCTTCTGCGGGAATTGGGTAACAAGGATGGTCATCCACCGGCCTCAAAGGCGTCCATAGAGGCTATGCCAAGTGTCGAGGTTTCTGATGATGGTGGTGGTGAGTGTGTGATTTGCTTGGAGGAGTTTCAACTTGGTGGGGTGGCTAAAGAGATGCCTTGTAAGCATAGATTTCATGGAGATTGTGTAGAGAAGTGGTTGAAGCTGCATGGGTCTTGCCCTGTCTGCAGGTTTAAGATGCCTGTTGAGCAGGAAGAGACGGGGAAGAAGAGAGATGAAGAAGAAGGTGGTAGAGATGGGAGAAGGAGAGCTGAGAGAGAGATTTGGGTTAGTTTCTCTTTCAACAGTAGTAGGAGTAGTGAAAATTCTTCAAACCAAACACCTTCAAACGATTCTATTGTTGAGGGTTCTGATTCTTCCTCCAGTCCAGTTGTTGATCATGAATAAAACTCAGGGTTAGAAATTTTTTGTTGAAAGATTTTTGTTTCTCTTCTTTTTTTCTTTCGTTGTATAGTGGAAGCATTTTTACAGTGTTAAATTTAGTTGAAGAATTGAATGAATGCTACTCTTTGTTTTTTTTACTCCCAAGGATTTTTTTTTCTTTTTTCATTTATCAGTATTTGCTGAAAAGTTTAAAGGTTTATTTAAGTTGAAATAGCAGAGACTTGTAATATTGTAATAGCTAGTAATATCAGAGATTGGAATAAAATATTACATTTGATATAAAATACACAGAAAGCTCGAAAACTTTTGTTTGAATGTACACAACTATATAATCAGTTTTGTTGGTCGCAATTTGCAGAACTTATTCTTTCTTGAAGAATCTTGTTCCCTTGGTACCTTCCAAGCATTAAGAGGTTGTCTTTCATTCCATGTCCAACTCTCTTCAAGTCAGTTACTAATGGAAGGTTGAAACTCTTTAGGTGCTCATAAGAACCAATGCCACTCAACATTAAAATTTGAGGACTGCTTAGTGCCCCAGCTGCTAATATAACGTCTCCCCATGTGCTCGAATTCTTTGGCGGGTTAAGATAAACTTGATGGATTTTACGTGAACTACTATCACTCTTGATGATCCTAATTCCCAGAGCTATTTTCTCGGCTGTTTTACCTGCAAATTTGGAGTTAAAACAACATATAAAAGGGTTTTAATTTTAAAGAAGTCCATCAATTAATGTATCGTTACTTACCATTGTTTTTCCGAAGATTACATCCTTTACTGTTGCATTTAAAAGGACTGTGATGTTTTTTGAATTGCCTGCCATTAGAAAATCAGCCGAGGTGTGCCTTTTTCCACTTTGATAAAAAATACTCCCACCAACCTTTGTGCCTTCAATAAGTTGAGGCTATAACCATTATATGGTAAAATCCCAGTTTCAAGAAAGCTAAATTCAGCAACCGTCTGCCATGGAGTCAACTCAGGTCTAAAATCTACTTTAGATTCGACCCATTCATAAGCATCTTTCACCATCTCCTCATTCCAACCAACCTGTTTGACAAAATCCTTACTTGCTCGACTATAAAAACCACCATTTAAAGCAGAAGAACCTCCTAAAACTCAACCTCGGAGATTTGGAATGCCATCCTCCGAGACAAGGCTTTGAGCAACCGATGAGTATTCATCTGTTTGAATCAAGGATAATCCATAGAACCTCTTGTCCATGATCAAAGGATTTCCGTACGGTGAACCATCTCGTTCAATCAAGAGCACAGAATACCTCTCGGCCAAGGTTGCAGCCAAAGGACAGCCAGTGGTTCCTTCTCCAACTATTATATAATCAAAGGATTTGCCAGTGATAGGCAAGAAAATGACAGCTCATCAGTTAGCCTAACAAACAGATCAATTTGTTTATTGTCCTAATCTTAGCTGTTGTAACAAATTAGTTGTTAACTGTTTTAGACTTTCCCTTTAACAATCTGTTTATACAATTCTATCATATAAATAGCAAATCATTTACTGAGTCTTGGAACTTTTGCAAAGACTCTGATTCATGTATTTTCCATTTTCTCTCTGTGCTCTCATAAGGTTCTTTGTCTAGATAAGTTCAACTTGGTATCAGACGCCATTGACGACAGTCGATAATGGATCCTTTAGTCGAAAATCCCAATAATCCGCCACCCGCTGCCACTGCCACTGCCACTGCCACCAACGCCGCTGTTGCAGCTGTTCCGATCGCTGCTACTACTCTCACAGTCACTAATCCTTTTGCTAATTCACTAAATTCTTCTCTTACTGTCAAATTAGATCGTCTCAACTTCCTTGCATGGAAGTCTCAGGTACTCCCGACGGTCATTGGACATGGGCTCGACGACATACTTCTCACCGGAGCTGCCCCTCCTCGCTTGATGGTTGATGGTTCTGTCAATCCAGAACACATTTCTTGGGTTCGAAAGGACCAATTACTCCTGAGCTGGCTTCGCTCTTCAATGTCTGAAGCAATGCTTGGTTTTCTTCCTCAATATACATCATCAAATTCAGCTTGGAGAGCTTTGGAGCAAAGGTTCACCAGTCAGTTGAAGGCTAGAATTCTTCAAATTAAATCGCAATTGTCCACAATACAGAAGGGTAATCTTTCCATCTCTGATTACGATAAAGTCAAGATTCTTGCTGACTCTTTGTCTACTACTGGTTTTCCATTGGAAGAGCATGATCTTGTTATGCATCTAATGAACGGTTTAGGCCCTGAGTTTGATCCAGTTGTAGTTCATGTTACTAGCTGTGTTGATGATCTTTCTTTTGAAACTATACAGTTGTTACTCTTATCTCATGAAACTAGGCTGGAAAGACATTATGCTCTTGGTGAACTCTCCTCTAAAATGTCTGCACACTTGACTGTTGGAGCTACAAATTGCTCAAATCAATCAAATTCTGTGTATAGACAATATACCGGGGAAGGCAGCTCCAATTACAAACTTGGTTGAGGAAAGTCCCAATTTTTTGGTCGAAGTACCAATGTCCCAAAACTCTTATGTCAAGTTTGTCACAAGGCTGGTCATAGTGCAGCCGTGTGTCATTATCGATTTGACAAGTCGTTTGTTACTCCCAAGACTGCAGACAATTCTTCTCGAGCCTATCTCACTGAAGTTGTTGAAGAACAAGATCCTCAAGCTCACACATCCACTTCAATCCCTGATTTTGGTGATGATCGTGAGTGGTATGCCGACACTGGTGCCACCAATCATGTTGCTCTCAGCATGGAGCATCTTCAATTCAAAGCTCCATATGTTGGATATGATGCTCTTGCTATAGGGAATGGTAAGAAGTTTCAAATCACTCATGTTGGTAACACTTCTTTACCCTCATCCCTTAAATCTTTACATCTGAACTCTGTTCTGAAAGTTCCCACTATCACCAATAACTTAGTCAGTGTTTCGAAACTAACAAAAGATAATCATTTGTTTCTCGAGTTTTACTCCACTTGCTATTTTGTAAAGGCAAGGACACAGGGAGAGTGTTGCTAAAAGGGAGGCTTAAGGACGGCTTATACATGCTCTCACAAAAGTCTAACTCAAGCCATGAGATCCCTCTACAATGTAATCTTGCTACTGCAACTTCTGCATTGTCCTCTTGTGTGCAATCTAGTCAAGATCACCCTACAAGTTCAGTTTCTGATTGTAATATTCCTGTATATTTTGAATGTAATAAATCTTTAGATTTAGCTATCATTTCATGTACAACACACTCTGTGTTAATTGATAATTCTTGTACAAAATCCACTTGTAATAAAAATAATAATTCCTTGTCCTATCCACAATATTATTCTGTAAATAATTTTACTGATGTAAATATTTGGCATTCAAAGCTTGGCCATCCAACTCCAAACACTGTAAGCAAGATACTCAGACATATGAAACATACAGGCATTATAAAAGATCTACACTTTTGTGAGGCATGTTAAAAAGGAAAAAGCCATAAGCTCCCTTACTCACTCTCCTCTTCTCGAGAATCTAAATTGCTTGAGTTAATTCATACAGATTTGTGGGGACCTTCACATGCTGCATCAAGGGAAGGTTTTCGATATAATATTCATTTTTTTGGATGATTACAGCTGTTACACATGGATTTTTCCCTTGACTCTTAAATCTCAAGCTTTTGAGACATTTCTCCAATTCAAGAAACTTGTTGAGAATCAATTTGAGCTGACCATAAAGATTGTTCAGTCTGATTGGGGTGGAGAATTCAGGCCTTTTTCTAAGTTCTTAGCTGAACATGGTATTCACTTTCAACATCTGTGTCCACATGATCATGAACAAAATGGTCGAGCAGAGCGAAAGCACAGGCACACCACCGAAACAGGACTCACTTTGCTAGCTCAGTCTGTTCTTGATCTCTCCTACTGGTGGCTCTCATTTCAAACTGCAGTATTTGTTATAAATCGTATGCCAACACCTATTATAGGCAACATTTCACCATATGAATGTCTATTTGCCAAAGTGCTAGATTACAACTTTTTGAAGTCGTTTGGTTGTGCCTGCTTCCCACATCTCAGACCGTATCTCACAAATAAACTTAACTTTAGGATAGAAAAATGTTTCTTCATTGGCTATTCTTTTCATCGGTATCTCTGTCAAAATGATGAAGGTCGCTCTATATAGCACGAAATGTGCAATTCAATGAGACAAAGTTTCCTGATGCAATCTTCAATTCATTATCTCAGCAGGTAACTCAGTCTGTACCTCATATTTTTCCATCTGCAAGTTTTGAAACTACCTCAGCATCATCTAATACTAACAATGTGCGTGATGTTGTTACCGAGGTATTGCCTTTGATCAACAATCAACAGGAAGTGCCTTGTTCCATTCCGTCAATTGTTGAGAATTCAGCTCCATCTTTTGTTCAACAAGAAAGGTCTCCTGCCACTAATAATGATCCTATTGTGGCCTCACCTCCTAGACAGATTGCTAGCTCTATTGAAATGCCTGCTGCCTCTTCGAATGAGTTGGTATCTCCTGCTGTCAATGTACAACTTGCTGCCCAGCCTACAAACACCCATTCAATGCAAACAAGAAGCAAGTCAGGCATTCATAAACCCAAAGCATATGCTACAACACGACACCCTCTTCTTGAATCGTTGCTTCCCAAAGAGCCCACTATAGTGAAGCAAGCCCTTGCTGACCCAAATTGGCATCACTCAATGCAGCAGGAGTATGATGCTCTCATTAAAAATGGTACTTGGACTCTTGTGCCTCATGATCCATCTATGAATCTTCTAGGAAACTAATGGGTTTTTCGAATAAAACTTAAAGCTGATGGGTCTCTTGACAAATACAAGTCTCGTTTAGTAGCAAAGGGCTACATACAAACACCAGGAATCGATTTTTCAAAAACCTTTTCTCCTGTTGTGAAGCCTGCCACGGTCAGAATTATACTCACTTTGGCTATTTCTTTTGGTTGGCCAGTTACTCAACTCGATGTGAGTAATGGTTTCCTTCATGGGAAGCTGCAAGAAACTATTTTTATGGAGTAACCACAAGGATTTGTTGACCCCCAAAAACCACATTATGTTTGAAGCCTTAACAAGGCTTTATATGGCCTTAAACAGGCACCGAGGTCTTGGAATGATAAACTGAAGAACACACTTTTCAACAAAGGATTTGTTGCTTCAAAATCAGACTCTTCCTTGTTTATTCATGGCTCGGGCTCCAATCTTATCATAATTCTGGTATGTGTGGATGACATTTTTGTCACAGGACCAAATTCAACTCTAATCACAAGGCTTATATCAGATCTAAACAAGGTGTTTTCATTAAAGGATCTGGGTTCTCTTCATTATTTCTTAGGTGTTGAAGTCCTAAGAAACTCTACAGGGATGTACTTTTCACAAAGCAAATATATTGCAGATTTATTGTCTAAACTACATATGGAGGGTGAGAAACCAGCTCCAAGTCCTACTAGCTCTTCACATGTTCTTTCACTGCAACATGGTGAACCATTTGGAGATCAATTCCTATATAGAAGTACTTTGGGTGCCCTTCAATATTTGACATTAAGTAGACCTGATGTTGCCTTTATTGTCAACAAGCTCAGCCGATTCATACATGCTCCTACAACAACTCATTGGGAAGCATGTAAGAGGCTCCTTCGATACTGTTATCCCCATTTCCTGCCTTGGGCTCGGAACTGCAATCCAGGCCCACTAGCCGGGCAATTGAGAATGGGCCCAGCCCAGACCCATTTGGCAGGAAGTATGATTGACTTCGACAGCCCAAGTGTGGGCCCAGGCCGGAAGGTGTCCGGGAAGAATGAGCCGGGACCTTCATCCGGGAGAGGTACAACTGTTTGGGGTTATAGTCGGGATGTATGCAAACGATCCCGAAGCCTGGTAAACGATCCGGGCTCCTGGTGGATGATTCGGACTTACGGTAAACGAAGAGGGACAGAGGCAAACGAACCCGGGTCGAGCCCTCAGGGTTGGTAGGATAAAGCATCCGTGACCCTGACTCCGCCCCATGAAGCGTGGGAGTTGTCCCCACGTTTCACCCACGAAAAAGGCCACATCGGGATTGTACGCCACTGGTTCAGACCTGTGCCGCCACTACTCTGACTGATCTTGTCCCCTGAATCTGCCTCATAACTCGAAGTGCCCAGACCAAAAGCCCCAATTTTTTGGATGGTAGATAGGCTTTGGGCTGCCCCAGTGGGCTCTGGTTAATGTTTGTCTTTTATGTTTTTATCCTTTGTATTGGGCTTTCAATAGAGAATCCAGTAGTATTTATACCTTTATTGGGCCCGGGTCAGCTCGGCCCAAGCCCAGTGCTCCAATGGACCTATAAATACATGTGACAGAGCATTGGGGAAGGGATCTCTTTTTGGCGTGTATACAGTTACTCTGCTAAAACGAAGAGAAAACCCCATTGTTATAGACTTTCTAAGCTCTAATACAACTGTCTCGTGGACTAAGGTTCATTAACGCCCCAACCACGTAAAAATCTTGTTTACATCTTCTAAACCCCTTATCATTAATCTCCCTTAAATTTTATTAATATAGTTTTAAAAAATCTCGGTAAACATTTTTGTGCTTTCATTGAGAGCCTAAGAAAGCTAGTGTTGACATCAAACCTCTACAACAATGTTAAATATAAGACACACCACTTTCGACCCTACTAACCCAGAACAGGGCAATGGAGAGCCGCTGCCCTCCCAACCTCTTCCTCAAAGTCCACCTGAGGACGCTCCTCATCAGACGTCCCACCCTAACGAGTCACAAGACTATGAAGGTGGAACAGAGTACGAGGAGTACTATTACGAAGAAGAGGAGGGGAATGAGGGGGAGTACCACGACGAAGCTGCGGATCTTGAGATCCCAGTTGTGGACCCCAACCAGGAGGATTTGGAGGTGACTAGACTGAGGCAACAAGTCCTGGACCAGGAAGCCAGGATTGCTGAGCAGGCAGAGGCATCTCGGCGAATGCAGGAGTCCCTCCAAGCCCTGCAGACATTCATAGCTGCACAGGGTCCAACGACCAATCTCCCAACTGGCCCGCCTCCAGGAGCGCAACAGCCTGCTCCGCAGGCCAGAACTGGAGCCCCCGAAGATGTGAGGCCGGCCCCTCCCCCGGAGCAGTTTCCTGAGCCAGGCCCAGGAAACTTGGACCAGGAGAAAAAGAAGGCCGGGGGAAAGACCCGAGAGAAAAACACCCCCGTCCCGAAAGTCGAGACCCGTCCCCGGTAACTCCCTAGGAAAGAGAAGATGTGCCCCGTCCCAGGACAGGACCACCCGACCAATCCGCAAGGGACGCGGCCGCGGGATGATAGGCCCCGGTATGCCCCAGGGCAAGCCGGACGGGGAAGGTCTTTGCACCCTAGTGCTTTGGTGAACAAAAATCGTCGGGAACGCCCACGTAGCGGGGAGCATCACGGCCTTAGTTCCGGGGACGACACGTCCTGGGTAGACCTGCGCGATGGACTGAATGCTCGAAAAGAGCGGGCCCGTAAGGAGAAGATCCTCCCCTGAGGTGGCGACCTAAGGAACAACATCAATGACAGGAGGAACGAGAGAATCCCCCTGGAGGATGGCATGGCCAGGCAGCTCATGGAGCAGCTGGCCGTTTTGAAAAAGGTCACGGACCGTTTGGTCTGCAAGCAAGAAGGAGCGGATACCGACTCCGATGAAGAGGACAAAGAGCCTTGTGCGAGGCACATCCTGGACGTTGTGCTCCCTAAGGGGTTCAAGATACCGAGCCTCACTGCCTATACCGGGAACACCGACCCAGGGATCATCTATCCCGGTACAACCGGCTTATGACCGTGGCCCACGTTAGTGATGACGGCAAATGCCTCTGTTTTTCGATCACTCTAGGCGGTCCCGCCGAGGAGTGGTGGAAGAGACTCAAGCCCGGATCCATCCAATCCTGGTCAGGGCTACAATCGGCGTTTTGCAAACAGTTCGTGGCCGCCATGAGGATAGACATGCAAATCAGTGCCCTCGCCAACCTTAAACAGCTCCCCGCGGAGACACTGAGGGCCTACATCCAACGTTTTACCGAGGAGGCCTCCAAAACCAAGGTGGATGATGGGCAATACCTGGTGGCATTGCAATCCGGGATCCGGGCCGGGTCCCCCCTCTGGGATGACATGCAGTGTAGCAAGGCGGCCACCTTAGAAGAATTCATAAGGAGGGCCTAGGGGTTTATCAACAGGGAGGAGGCTCAGATCCAGGCGTTCGGATGGCCTCCGACGCCTCAGCCCAGTGCCCACGCGTTCCTGGGGTATGGGGTGCAGTTCCCGGCACAGCCCTACGTCACTCCCCCGATTGCCCCAGGTTCAGCGGTTACGCCCGGGGTTACCTACACCCCTACGGTGTACGGTCCTGCCTCTTCAGGATATGCCCTGGTCCAGTCCGCCCCCTTTTCCGGATATGGAGTCACGCCAGCGGGTCACAGCGTTGCCCCCGTCGGGGCCCAGCAGTCCCAGGCGGGGGGAACGGAGGCAAGTGTAAACCTCTCCCGGGGGAAGAGATCCGGCAAATGCCAAAATCGGTCTGAGCCGACTAAGAAAGGAAAAAGGGGCTACGAGCCCCAATATTCAGAATACACCAATTTGGCGGACACCAGGGAGAACATCTTCCTGGCCACAGAAAGGGCGGTTCACTACCGGAAGCCTACCCCCATGTTCAAAGGAGGGAGGAACCCGAGAGATACCAACAAACGGTGCGCTTACCACAAGGACGTGGCCCACACGACTGAAGAGTGCCGACAGCTCAAGGATGAGATCGAGAATTTGATCAAGCTGGGGAATCTCCACCAGTGGGTCAGGATGCCCGTGGGAGTCCCGGGCCTGTCAGCAGGTCCCGGACAACTCGCGGTCCCGGGTGCCCCCAGAGCGTATCCGCCTCAGGGAGGATATGCACAAGGCCCGGCGGCGCAAACCCCTCACGGGGTCCCCGTTGCGCAAACACCCAGCCCTGGGATGCCCTATGCATCCGGGACGGCACCCCCTCGCGTTGGCGGACATGTGGCCACCATTTCAGGCGGGCCTCACTTGGGAGGACCATCCAGGAATGATCAGAAACGCTACCTGAGCAAGCTCGAGCTCGACCACGATCAGGAGGTGTGCGCTCTGGTCCAGGCCCCAGTTCAGCGCCCGAAACTGATGAACCTCCCTATCACCTTCACGGAGGACGACGCCCGTAACGTCCATTTCCCGCTGGTCATAGACGCCCAGATCGCCAACAAGCTGGTGTCCCGGGTGCTGGTGAACGACGGAAGCTCCGTCAACATCTTGTTCAAGCCTGTCTTTGCCGCGATTGGCTTTACCGAAGCAGATCTGGCATCGTGCCCAAACCTGATCTACGGCTTCAACGGAGACGTGTTGCTCCCCATGGGAAAGATCCAGTAGCTCGTAACATTGGGGAGCGAGTTGCAGCACTCGTTCAAATTCTGCACGTTCGTGGTGGTGGATTGCCCCACTGCTTACAATGTCATTTTCGGCCGGCCCGCACTAGTCGAGTTTGGGGCGATCACCCCCATCCGACATCTCTGCATGAAGTTCCCTTGCGACAACAGAGGGGTGGGGACAGTCCGGGGGGATCAGAAGAGCACCCGGAAGTGCTACCACGTATCCGCCTGACCAATCTACATGGTCCGGGAGGAACCCTTCGAGGAAGTCGTCGGCCTGGTTCTCCCTCCCCCCGCAGGAAGAGTGGTCCGGGAGGAAGATGAGCTGGGCCCGAGGATAGGAGAAGACCACGTCTTGGAGCCCATGGACGAGATTGAGGAGGTGTGCATTAGTGACACCGATCCGACTAGGATAATCCAAGTCAGAAAAAATTTGCCAGCAGAGGTCCGAGCCGCCATAATCGCCCAAGTAAAGGAGAACCAGAATATCCTGGCCTGGTCTCATTCAGATATGATGGGGATCGACCGTAATATCATCTGCCACGCGTTGAACATTGACTTGAACGCGACCCCGGTCAGACAAAAACGAAGGCCCTTGGGAACGGAGAGGGCCGAGGCCCTCAAGCTGGAAGTAGAAAAGCTGTCATTGATCAACTTCATCCGCGAGGCTGTGTACCCCGTGTGGCTCGCCAACCCCGTTCTGGTGCCGAAGCCGAACGGGACATGGAGGACATGCATCGATTTCACGGATCTCAACAAGGCTTGTCCGAAGGATTGCTTCCCGCTTCCCCAGATCGACCAGATGGTGGATGCGACATTCGGGTACAAGATCTTAAGCTTCATGGACGCCTACTCCGGCTACAATCAGATTTCCATGCATGTGGCAGATCAGGAACACACCAGTTTCCAAACCGACAAGAGAATATACTACTACATTGTCATGCCCTTCGGGCTCAAGAACGCCGATGCCACCTACCAGAGGCTCGTTAACCGAATGTTCCGGGCCCAGCTGGGGCGAAACATGGAAGTCTACATCGACGATATGCTAGTCAAGTCCAAGACATCCGGGAAACATCTAGACGACCTGGCCGAGGCCTTCGCGGTCATTCGGAAGTATGAGATGAAGCTGAATCCCAAGAAGTGCACATTTGGCGTGGCCTCCGGGAAGTTCTTAGGGTTCATAGTGAGCTTTCAGGGAATACAGGCCAATCCGGAAAAGATCAAGGCACTAATTGATATGCCCTCTCCCCGAAAGCATAAAGACGTGCAAAGTCTGACCGGATAGCTTCCCTAAGCCGTTTCGTCTCTAAGGCCACGGACAAGTGCATCCCGTTCTTCAATGTTCTCCGGGGAAGCCAACGCTTCGAATGGTCTGCCGAATCAATGTTCTTCGGGGAAGCCAACACTTCGAATGGTCTGCCGAATGCGAAGAGGCTTTTCAAAAACTGAATGAGCACCTGGCCCGAGTGCTGATCTTGGCGAAACCGGTGGACGGAGAGCCCCTATATCTCTATCTGGCAGTGACCGAGCACGCAATCAATGCTGCACTGGTGCGGGAGGAGGAAAAAGCCCAGCTCCCGGTCTACTACGTGAGTAAAAGGTTGTTGGGGGCCGAGTCACGGTATCCGCTGATTGAAAAATTGACATTTTGTCTACTGATGGCGTCCCGAAAACTCCGGCCTTACTTCCAGGCCCACGCCATAAAACTTCTGACCAACCACCCCTTGCGGCAAGTGTTGCAGAAGCCCGAGTCGTCGGGGAGACTCTTAAAGTGGGCCATGGAGCTAAGTCAGTTCGATATAGCCTACGTTCCTACAGTTTCAATCAAGGGGCAAGCCCTGGCCGACTTCATCGTGGAATGTTTCGGGATCACCCAGGCGGACGACCCCGTGGATCCCGCAGCGCCCGTATGGAAGGTGTTTGTGGACGGGGCCTGAATGAGAATGGGGCCGGGGCCGGGGCTAGGATCATCCTAGTGTCGCCGCAGGGACACCAGTTGCAAAATGCACTGCGTTTCCATTTCAAAGCATCGAACAACGAGGTCGAGCACGAGGCATTGCTGGCCGGGTTGTGTTTGGCCCAGGAGGTAGGGGCCACGAACCTGGAGATCTACATCGATTCCCAGCTGGTTGTCAGGTAGGTCTCAGGAGAGTATCAAACCAAAGGGGAGAGAATGGCGGCTTATGTGACTCAGACGAGAGAAATGCTGCAAGCGTTCAAGAGACACACCATCCGCTAGATCCCCAGAGAACATAACGTATTCGCGGACACACTAGCAAAATTGGCCACTGATGCCGAAGCAGAGCTGTCCGGATTGGTCCCCGTTAACCACCTCCCCATCCCAAGCATTCGAGTCTCCGCGATCAACGCCATTGACCACTCCGCGTCTTGGATGGGGCCCCTTATCCACTATCTGACAACCGGCGCGTTGCCAGCAGACAGGGCCGCAGCCAGAAAGCTTCAGTACCAGGTCCACAGGTACGTCATGATGGACGAAAAACTCTACCGTAGGGGGTTGTCCATGCCATACCTCAGGTGCGTGGCCGGGACCGAAATAAGCGCCATCCTGCAGGAAGTGCACGAAGGCTTCTGCGGAGACCATACAACCGGACTCAGTCTATCCAAAAAGATCCTGCGTCAAGGATATTTCTGGCCAGTGCGAGCAGTGCCAAAGATACGCGAAGGTCCCGCGGGCCCCGCCAACAGAAATAACCTTGATGACTAGCCCCTGGCCTTTCGCGGTCTGGGGAATCGATCTGGTAGGATCGCTCCCGACCGGGAAGGGAGGAGTGAAGTACGCCATCGTGGCCGTCGACTACTATACCAAGTGGGTTGAGGCGGAGCCCATGAACACGATCACCTCGAAGAAGGCCCTGGATTTCGTCATCAACAATATTGTATGTCGGTACGACCTCCCCTACAAGATCGTATCCGATAACGGGAAGCATTTCGACAGCGTCCACTTCACAGATTTTTGCGAAAGACATGTTATCGTCAAAAGCTTCTCTATGGTCACCAGGCCCCAATCAAACGGGCAGGCAGAAGCCATCAACAAAATCAAGGGACGTTAAAGAAAAAACTCCAAGCCTGCAAGAGCAAGTGGCCCGAAGAGCTGCCCCGCGTGTTATGGGCTTACCGGACCACCGAAAGGACATCCACCGGGCACACTCCTTACTCCATGGTCTATGGATGTGAAGCTGTCATCCCTGTCGAAACGACCATCCTGTCTCACCGAAGAGACACATACGATCCCGCCCAGAACCACACCTTACTCCAGGAATCCCTAGATCTCATCGAGGAGATCCGGGAAGAGTCACAGGTGCAGGTGAAAATGTACCAGGGCAAGATCGCTCGGCATTTCAACTCAAAAGTAAAAAGGCGAAAGTTCGAAACTGGCGATCTGTTCCTGCGAAGAGTCTTCCCTGCTACCCAAGATCCGGGAGTAGGGGTCCTGGGCCCGAATTGGGAAGGGCCGTACGAGATCCAGCACGAAGTGTGCCCCGGGACATACCGTTTAAAACAGCTCGATGGCACAGAAGTCCCAAGAGCCTGGAACGCGGAACATCTCCGTAAATACTATCAGTAGTCAAGAGAGCGTGTTCCAATTTTATATGTTCGTTGTAAATAATGTACGCCTTAGGGAAATTCCTTGAATAATAAAAATGGCGTGTACAAAATGCCATAAAGAAATGTTATCAGACAATGAAAATTCTACTCAAGTGACCCCAGACCAGTCTTCGCTCACTTGTGGGGGGTATCCCCGGTATGAAAAAATACCAGGCGGGGCGCAAGGCTCAGGCCTAGTCCCGACCCAAACCGGCGAGGTCCGGGAGGTACAAACCCCGTTGGACCAAGCCTCAGGCTGGTCCCGCCTCGGACGAACAATATCCGGGGGTATAATAAAAAGAGGACCAAGCCTCAGGCTAGTCCAGCCCCGGACGAACGATGTCCGGGGGTATAAATAAAAAGAGGACCAAGCCACAGCCTGGTCCTGCCCCGGACGAACGATGTCTGGGGGTATAAAAAAGAGGACCAAGCCACAAGCTAGTCCCGCCCCAAACGAACGATGTCCGGGGATATAAACAAGAGGACCAAGCCTCAGGCTGGTCCCGCCCCGGAGGAACGATGTCCGAGAGGTAAGAGCATCCGGTATGCCCCAGGGCAAGGGCATAGCCCGTGACTGTTAAAGTGAGGGAATTAGGTTTCACAATAAACTAATCGAACCTCGATGGCCCGGACCATTAGATTTTCGAAGTTGAGGACTGGACGGGTAGATTCATCAATGACAGAATTAAAGCAAGTTGACAAGCTAAAGTCAGAAATAACCTAGTGCAGGCCGTTGGAACTAGGACCAGACCCTCAGATCAGTCATGCACGGTGATATATAAAAAAAAAAAAAGGAGTAACGAAAATAACATAAACCGTATAAAATAATACAAATTGTCTAGGACACGTATGCGTCCGTAAAAGTGTTACAAAATAAAGAAAAAGAAAGGCCAGGTGAAGATCTGGGTCTAGGCTTCATCGTCCAGGAGCTCCGCGTCTTCTTTCTCCTTGGCCTCAAATTCGGCTCTCTTCGAGTCTGGATCAGGAAAGATCAGGAGGTTCATGCTCTTTTCCTTGCGCCAGGCCATGTAGATGGCCTCCTCGAAGGTGACGCGCAGCATGTCGTCCGCCTGCTCTTTCGCGCGGCAAGTCTCCTCATGGGCCTTCTTCTCCTGGCAAAGCGAGCCATCCATATCATGGATTCGGGCCTCCAAACCTCTGATCTTCTCCCGGTCTTCGATAGACTGAGCCGCCGCTGCCTCCTCTGTGGTCTTTACCCGGAGAAGCTCCGCCTCCAGAAGGGCCATCTTCTCGTCAGCCTTGGCTTTCTTCCGGGACATGGCCTCTTTGTGCCGGAGAGTGGCCTAATCGAGCTCCGCGCAGTCCGCTTCGGCCTGAGCGATCGCTTTGGCCAGGGACTAGTTTGCCTGGGCTGTCTCCCTGGCCAAGGCCTCTTTGGCGGCTTCCCTTTGGTTTACGGCCGCCTCCAACTCCAGATGGAGCATCTCCATCTACATGGCCACCGGGCTAGCGTTCTGATGGGATAGCAGAGCGTTCTGGAACAAAGCAAAGTTAGAAGAATCCTTATTAAACAAGAAAGAAAAAAAAAAAAAGGGAAAGATGCAAAGTAAACTTATAGCGGTGGCTTGATGGCGGAGAGCTTGGGAAATAAACAGCATGTTCGGGTTAGCGATGGTGGCGTATCGCTTCAATTGGAGGGTTGAACATGGTGTTCCCTGCCTAATCCAGCAGGTCTGCCGCGAATGGGGCCGTGTCCTGCCCCAACTTAGGGCGAAAGCCCGTCTCAGCGACTAGCCGATCCACGATCGGCTAAGGGGCACTGAAGGCCGCCGGGTGCTCAGCGAATTCAACCTGACGACGAATTGTCAGGGCCTTGTAGGTCTCGTCCCTTCTTTCCCGGCCATTCTCCCAGGTCCGGGAAATTAGCTTGGACTGCTCGTCCCGCAAACGGCTTCCCCCTCCTCAGGTAGGGCCGGATGGATGGGAAGGGCTGGTGTCGCTAGAATCTCCGTCGCAGTGAGGCAACTTTCCCCGAATGACTCTTCGGCCGAGCCAGCCCGCCTCGTCCGGGGCCTCTTGTTCCCAGTTTCCACCTCCGCCGCGCCTAACTCCGCGGCCCTCTTCCCAGAACTCTGGCTTACTGCAGGTTCCGACTCCAGATCGATCACCAGGGGGTGAGCGAGGTCGGGGATGGTGGCCGGGTCCATGGCCGTAACAGGAACCACGGCGATTGCGACCTGGCCGGGTCGAGGATCCGCCCCTGGCGTCTCCTTGCTGTGGGGAAGATCCGGGTCGGGCGCCTCAGATGTTTTCTTGGCAGCCTTCTTTGTCGATGCCCTGGCAGCCCAGACTTCAAGAAGCTGCCTCATCTCATCCACGGGATCAGACATGTCGGAGTCTCGTGAAACAAACACAAATGAAAAGGAGTCAGTACAATTAACAAGAAAATAGAGGTCAAAACTAAGAGTGGCCCGAGACGAACCCTTATCTAAGCCCCGGACATGACTCAACTCATCTAACGCGAAGGAGTAGACTCGATCCCCCATGTCGTCCAGGTTAAGGAAATTCCCGTATTGGAGGAACCCGGACAAGTACATGAGAATTTCCGAGCCTACGGGAACGGGAGACGAAGGTCTCGTCTCCCCGTCAGCCCCGAACGGAGGGCCTTGAAGTGCTAGCCTATCCCTAGCTAAGTCCCGGACTTGGGGAGAATAAGTTAAGATCAAATGTGAGTTACCTCGCCCCGATACGCTAGGCCCGGGGGTCCCTGTGTTCGGCAGTGCCTCCTCAAAGAGGGCTTCTAGCTCCTCAGAAGCCGCCGCCTCTGACTGGGCCAAGTCCCTCTTCTGCTTGGCCGCATCCGCGAGTGCCGTAGCCTCTACTTCCCTGATATGCTCCAAGGCCAGTTGCTCCCTTATGACGGGATTCTTCTCGCACTGTATGCCCCGAAGGCTCGATGCGTCGATTGTCTGATGGGCCGCGAGCAGTCCGATCAGTCGAAGGTTGTCGGTGTTGACGTAACCCCCTACGTCCAGGTCCTCCGCTCTCAGCTCAGAGTAGAGCTTCTTCCGGTCCAAGATGAACTGGGTGAGAGGAGTCTGGGCAAAAGGTCCTGCCACCCGAGGTAATACAGTGAGAAATAAAAAAGGAAAAGAAAAAGAGGAACAGGCAAAGCACTTACCCACGCGCTGGAAGTCCAGCATCAGCGTGGCGTTCTTCTCTATGAGGAACCCAGACGTCATGAACTAGTAATGTTGGACGTCCGGGGGGTGCTTCCAGGCGCTTGTAGGAGCGGGGTAGTTGCCCCGTGGCTTCAGCTTGTAGAAGCCGTCCAAGGTCTTGTCCTTGGCGTTGACCTGCGGTTCCATCTTGTAGAAGTACAAGATTTCCGCGGGGGTCGGCTTCGCGATCTCCTTTGCGACGCAGAAGACGCGCCATCCCGCAAGCAATCGGTAAGCTTGGGGCAGAAGCAGGAAGGGTGCGATCCCCACGAATGTTAGGAACCCCACGAAGTAATCGTGAAGCGGGAGTGTAACTCCCACACTGATGTGGCCTGCGCTCCAGGCCCCGAACCCGCTCACAGAGGTGTGCGCCCGCTCCTCTCTCCTGGCCAGGCGGTTGTGGAAGTGTCCGGGAGTGGACTCTATGCCCAGGAGTTTCTCCAGGACGTACATCATCCAGTAGTTCCGGAACAGGTTTGGTACCGTGTCCATCTCCCATCTGTTGCCTTTAGGGGTTCGGGACCCAGGAAGGAGGACGGGGGCCTTGTTGACTTCCTCCTCCGAATGAAGGGTGACGCCCGATGTCATGGCTGATGATCTGGGAGCAAAGAAAAGACAAACCAAGCAGTCAATACCTATGGTCCACCTCAGCTCGGAAACATTAATGAAGAGCCCCATGCAGATGGGACACTTCGGAATCCGTGCTGACGCACTAGCCTAGGCCTAGTGACCCTTGAGATGGTTGGTGACCTTTCGGGGTCAAGTGCCATCGTTGCAGCAGTTGCTGGGCGACACGTGTGCCCCTCGTCGCGAAACGGGACTTCAATAAATGAACCCGGACCTTGGTAAATGGTCTGGGCTCTGCATGCGCCCAGCACGCACTGCCCCTTGCCACGGACCAACAATTCTAAGCAGGAAAAGGGGAGATAACCGTGAGAATCCAGGAGCAAGGCAAGCCTCCACCTCGCGGACCCAAATGAAGGCTTGGGGGGTAAATGTTATCCCCATTTCCTACCTTGGGCCCGGAACCGCTATCCAGGCCCACTAGCTGGGCAATTGAGGTTGGGCCCAGCCCAGGCCCGTTTGGCAGGAAGTATGATTGACTTCGACAACCCAAGTGTGGGCCCAGGCCGGAAGGTGTCCGGGAAGAATGATCTGGGACCTTCATCCGGGAGAGGTACAACTGTTTGGGGTTACAGTTGGGATGTATGCAAACGGTCCCGAAGCCTGGTAAACTATTCGGGTTCCTGGTGGATGATCCGGGCTTACGCTAAACGAAGAGGGACAGAGGCAAACGAACCCGGGTCGAGCCCTCAGGGTTGGCAGGATAAAGCATCCATGACCCTGACTCCGCCCCATGAAGCGTGGGAGTTGTCCCCATGTTTCACCTACGGAAAAGGCCACCTCGGGATTGTACGCCGCTGGTTCAGACCTGTGCCGCCACTACTCTGACTGATCTTGTTCCCTGAATCTGCCTCGTAACTCGAAGTGCCCAGACCAAAAGCCCCAATTTGTCGGGTGATCAATAGGCTTAGGGCTGCCCCAGTGAGCTCTGATTAATGTTTGTCTTTTATGTTTTTATCCTTTGTATTGGGCTTCCGATAGAGAAGCCAATAGTATTTATACCTTTATTGGGCCCAGGTCAGCCCGGCCCAAGCCCAGTGCTCCTATGGACCTATAAATACATGTGACAGAGCATTGGGGAAGGGATATCTTTTTGGCGTGTATACAGTTACTCTGCTAAAACAAAGAGAAAACCCCATTGTTATAGACTTTCTAAGCTCTAATACAACTGTCTCGTAGACTAAAGCTCATTAACGCTCCAACCACGTAAAAATCTTGTTTACATCTTCTAAACCCCTTATCATTAATCTCCCTTAACTTTTATTAATATAGTTTCCAAAAATCTCGGTAAACAGATACCTTAAAGGGACGATTCATGATGGACTATTATTAAAACCAGCTTTACATCTAAGTCTTGAAGCTTACTTAGATGCAGGTTGGGCAAGCTGCATTGATAATCGAAGATCAATAGGAGGATATGCCATCTTTTTGGGAGAGAATCTTATTTCCTGGCCAGCGAAGAAACATGGTGTGGCTCACTCGAGTACTGAAAGTGAATTTAGGGCTCTGGCCAACACAGCAACTGAAGTGAAGTGTCTGAAATCTGTACTCTCTGAACTGCATGTTCTTCCAGCTGCTCCAATCATTTGGGTCGATAATCAAGGGGCATCCTCTCTTGCAACAAATCTAGTGTTTCATGCAAGATCGAAGCATATTGAGATAGATCTTCATTTTGTGAGGGACCAGATTTTGGCAAAACAGCTAGATGTTCGATATGTTCCATCTGTCGATCAAGTAGCTGATATTCTTACCAAATGCCTCTCAATTGATAGATTTTCTTACCTGAAACACAAGCTGAAATTGTGTTCTACACTCTTTCGCTTGAGGGGGGATGATAGGCAAGAAAATGATAGCTTATCAGTTAGTTAGCCTAACAAACAGATCAATTTGTTTACTGTCTTAATCTTGGCTGTTGTAACAAATTAGTTGTTAACTGTTTTAGACTTCCCCTTTAACAATCTCATTGTACAATTCTTTCATATAAATAGCAAATCATTTACTGAGTCTTGGAACTTTTGCAAAGACTCTGATTCACGTATTTTCCATTGTCTCTCTGTGCTCTCATAAGGTTCTTTGTATAGATAAGTTCAACTGCCAGAGACTTTATTGACAATTGAAGTCATATGAGGAAGTGTTTTCTCTACAAAACAAAAGATAAAAATCTCATTATTACAAAAGACTTCTAACTTCTACGTCATTATTGTTTTGCTAAATCAAAGAAGACACTATAAAGTGGCATACCTTGAGTGGGAATATAAGAACCTGTAGGCATACCTTGACGAAGTATGGGAAAACAAGGAGACCAACGAATTAGGGAGAGAAATACAACAAATTTGTTGCTATGAATGACGAGAGATCTTCAGTTTATGTGTTTTTTAAAAACTGAAGTTTGAGAGTAAACGAGGGACAATTATATTGCACTTGCAGGCTAGTTGGGCCGTGTATGTGTATAATCATTTAGAGTCTCTTCTCTAGTGATAGTGGTTTAAAATATACTACGAAATTTCTCGTGGTTTAGCTAATGATTCATACTTGCTTATTACGATGTATCTAGATAAGCCACCATTGACCTATGTTTATGCTAGGAAGAAAGGGAAAAACGAATTGGTTGCCAAGTAAGCAGAGGTTATTGCAGGGAATTGATTTGTTAACAAAAGTTGTTATGTGAGTTAGTGTAGCCTATGGGCGGGCACAGGGGTGCATGAGTGTACTAAATAGTAAGAGAATAAAGATTAGAGAGAGTAGTTGATTTGGGTGTGGGTTGTCTAAGTAAGATTGTATTTTGAGAGACACAGGCTCTCAAATTTCTTGTTAGTTCAACGAAAGGTTGCAGTTGTTTCCATTTTGGTTTTCTACTTCTGTGATTCTATTTTTGCAGGTTATACCTATCAATTGGTATAAGAGACACATGATCCTCTATGGCAAAGAAATTCTAAGCAGTGGTGGAGGTTTTGGAAGGGAAATTCTCGGAACTTTAGCAGGAGGTGCAGTCGGAAATGGCGGCGATGAAAGTGGATTTGGGGTCACTGAAAGAAGGGATGGTTCGCATGCCTACAACGGAAAAGGCGCTGCAATTGATCGTTGCACTGATGAATCAGTTAGCTCAAAAAGTTGTAGGCAAGTCTTCAGCTGTGAGCACCGACCAGGCTCGCCGGGCAGTTGACGGAGAAATAACGACGGGAGGCCAACCATCGGGCTCGCCGGACGTTCGATCAGCACCAGTTGCTCTGATGACACAGATCGACCAGGGTTTCTCTGGCTCGTGGTTTGTATGAGACTACCGTCCCCCAAGGATGGAGTTACCCCTGTTTTCTAGGGAAAATCCTGAAGATTGTATATATAGAGCAGAACGGTATTTCTTGTTGTCCAAGATGATTGAAGAACATATGCTTGAGACAACTATCATCGGCTTGGAGGGAGATGCTTTGACATGGTTTCGGTGGGAGAATCTACTGGGGTTTTATGTACTAATTAAAACTCAATTTCTTTGTAATCTCATTTATTATCAATAAAATAATAAAAATAATTTTTTGAATTGGTCAATCACTTTGCTCACTTGTTTTATTTTCATGATTATTTGTTTAATATAAACTTCTATTAAATCCCGAGCATATAGCTAATCATATTTATAGTGACATAATCATAGTGGAATATAAATATGATTATATGTTCAAAATAAGTTAGTGCACAAGATTTACACTGACTTTCCATTCTACGATATGATCTACTTACACATTGTAGTGTTATATTCTTTCCAGAACATTAGCAAAGTAGATAAGATCAGATGTATTTGTTCATCAGACTGGACCGATATTGACAGTTGATAGGATAAGTAAACATACCGTTATTATCTATTCTAGTCATATCATATAGTTGACCATAGGTAAGTTCAATCTCAATTCTGAGTGGTTAGTATTCTAACTGATTGTATTATTTGAGTTCTTTGACTTGTTTGTTACAAGCTTACCCTACGGACAAGCCCACAATTACATCTTGGGAACTTGGTAGCATAATTGAGAGGGAGTGTTAATCATAGATATGAACAACTATAGCTTCTGATGAAGGAGTGAAGCGTTTTAGTTTGGTTCAAGGTGTTAAATGATAGAGATCTCATTTCATTAATTAAATTAGTTTACTGAAATATCATTTATAAGGAACTAAGTGTTTTAAGGATAAAATACAATGAGGGGTAAAACGGTATTTTAGTCCCATCTCATTGTAGACCGTCTATAGAGGATTGAGTGACAATTATGGTTGTAACAATGGATAATTAATATTGTATCTATATTTGTTATAGAGCATTATATGAATTCAAGAGTGCAATTCTGAGTCTTTAGTGGAGTCACGAGAAATTAATAAGTTAGTAAATTTATTTGTTACATTTATGATAACTTATTTGAGCTTGATTTCAGAGGCCCATGGTCCCCACTATACCTTGGATAAAATCATCTAGATAGTCTCAAATAATTGATTTAATTATCCATTAGAATTATCAAAGTTAACCAGGTCAATTTTTGATAGTTTCACAGGGTTATGTAATTTAGAGAAGAAAAGAGAAAATAAGGCAGATTTATTAATTAATATAAATTAGTATCTAAATTAATAAATAAGTTTAAATCAATGTTTAAATTATTAATAATTAATTTGATAAAGGATTTAAATAATTATTTAATTAATTAAATCAATAGAAAATAATACAAGCCTTGATTTTAAGTCTAATGGGCTTATAATCAAATGAGAAATTTCACGGGCCTAAATCCCATGATAATTTCCCCTGTCAAGTAGGTTTCATAATCGCTAACGTATAGTGTTGTTATTCGCTCAGTGAAGTAGAAAGCAACGGGATAATGGCGAATATGAAGCGCATGGATACAAGTTATGCCTTGGAATGAAAGACAATTCCGAATCCGCTTTGTCTACGAACAAGGAAGCTATACGTAATGCAACTATGAATCTCATGGAGAGTTCGATCCTGGCTCAGGATGAACGCTGGCGGCATGCTTAACATGGCGGAGTTGGTAGGAAGCACGGTTGGCGATAAGCTGGTACTGGTTTCAATCACTCTATATAACCAGCAGCTTTCCGGAGGCAGGCCGTCGGTTATCTCCTTGGGTCGTTTTACCTGGACCCCCGCATTTATCCCAGCTCTCTACGGAGTTTGTTGTTGTTGTTCGGGCTGAATAGTCTGTCTTCGAAGGATTTCATCAAATCAGACTTTTGATCAGCTAGGGCACCTGATCCAGCGTATTCGTGCTGTCCAACACGAAACCGAGAACCTAGGGCTGTTAATTTACTATTATTTTATTGATTAAATAAATGACCTAACTGAGTCTCTAAAAGCAATGTTAAGAGAGAAGTCAAAAAAAAAGTTCAGATTTTTTAAACACAAGTTTCTGATAGGTTTTATATTCTCTCTAAACATAAGTCATTTTCGAAGCCTTATTGTTCTTCTCTCTTCTTCTATCTCATGTGTTGAATATTGCTCACTCTAGTCTAGGTGATTCTAAGGATACTTTGGAATATTGTGAAGATAATTGAAGATCGGTTCAGTTCCTTGGTAATACCATGCGACAGAAAGTAGAGAAACTGAAGGACGGACTCTATTATTTCGCTGCGTATAATGTAAGTAATCTTATCATTATTTCTCTTTGAATTCAATTTTAAAAACATGTTCTAGGTTGTCTCATATTAACTTCTTTAATATTAGATTTATATGAAAATAAATAAAGATCCTGTATAAGTTTTCCCAACAGAATCAACGAAGAAGAATCACATCGTGGATGGCTCTAAAAACTCTTTTCCTATCTCGATTCCGTGCTCAACCAGTTGGGTCTCTGTCAGAAGAGTTTTTATCAGTCAAGTAAGAATCCATGGTGAGGGAGTACAGGCTCAAATGGGAGGCGTTAGCTTCTCGGGTACCCAACACCCTGGAGCATATTTTAGAAGGCAATTTTATGAAAGGGCTCAAGGAAGAAATCAAGAGTGCTATCCATATTCTGAAACCCGTGGGCCTGGGCGAAGTAATGGATATGGCCCAAAGGATTGAAGAAGCGCACTAAATGTTGGGTGGCCCAAACCCTAGTAATTGGACAGCCTTAACCAAGCCTGCTCTCAACCCAATTTTCCCAACACGTTCATCCATATCACCAGGGACACCCAAGCCACCGTCGACTTACAGTGCCACATCTTCATCTTCTTCGGTTCCAATTCTGGAGGCAACCAATACGACGCTGGCTGGGAAGGGATCACAAAGGCTGAATACGAAGATCATAAAGCTAGAGGTGTGTGTTTCAAATGTGAAAAAAATTTCATAGAGGGCACGAATGTGAGCAGAAGGCTTTGCAAATGATTTGATAATGGATGAGGTAGAAGGCAGTCCACAAATGGAGTCCCCACCTCAAACCCCGAAACCGATTGAAGATATGGCGAGTGAAGAGACCTTGGCCACCTTATCCCCTAACTCATTGGTTGGAATCACCTTAGCCAACACAATGAAATTGGCAGACAAGATTGGGCAGCAACCAGTTACCGTGCTCATCGGTATGGAGCAACTCACAATTTTATTTCAGGGGACATGGTTAAGACACCCAACATCCCGATCACAACAATGTCGTGTTGCAAAGTGTTGTTGGGTGCTGGAGGAAAATTGCGTACACATGGTCTTTGCAGCTCGGTGAAGCTAGATTTGGGTACTCTTCGGGTTGTTACTGATTTCCTATCGTTAGAGTTGGGTGAGGCAGATGTGATTTTGGGAATCAAGTGGTTAAAAACATTGGGGAATATGCAAGTTAACTGGTGGAATATGGTTATGAAGTTTGAAGTAGGAGGATCATGGATAACATTGCAAGGGGATATTCGGGGAATTTGCATTTTGCAGTAGAGGCGAAACCCAAGATTAGCCCAATACGGTCAACCTAGGTGATCATTTTGGAGAAGTTTGAAGCTGTGTTTGACATGCCGCAAGGGCTGCCACAACCACGAGCAAGAGAGCACGCCATCTCTTTGAAGGAAGGAATGGGACTTATTAGCGTAAGACCATATCGGTATGCCCAAGCTCAAAAGGATGAAATTGATCGGTTGATGGCTGAAATGTTGCAAGCCGGAATTGTCAGACCTAGCACGAGTCCTTTCTCATGTTCGGTACTGATAGTGTAGAAGTAAGACGAGAGTTGACGATTTTGTGTAGACTACATAGCTCTGAATAGAGCTACAATGGCTGATAAATTTCCTATACCAATCACCGATGAGTTGTTGGATGAGTCACATGGTGCAAGAGTGTTCTCCAAGTTGGATATGAAATTTGGATATCACCAAATTCGGGTTTGTGCCAAGGATGTGGAGAAAACAACTCTCTGCATACATGAAGGCCATTAAGAGTTTCTCGTTATGCCTTTTGGCCTTACCAATGCCCCCACCACATTTGAAGCATTGATGAACGAGGTATTCTGTGACTTCTTGCGAAAGTTTCTCCTTGTTTTCTTTGATGAAATTTTAGTATACAACTCCACTCTTGAGGATCATGAGCGTCACTTGGGGCTGGTTCTTGATCTGTTATCTCAGCACCAACTTTATGCAAACTGCAACATGTGTCTTTTTGTGCAAACAAAACTTGAGTATTTGGGTCACATCATTTCAGAAGAGGGAGTTTCAGCTGACCCGAGCAAGTTGGCTGCCATGGTCGAATGACCTATTCCCAATAACTTACGAGAATTAAGAGGATTTTTGGGCCTCACTGGGTATTACTATAAGTTTGTGAGAGGTTATGGACAAATTGCATGACCCTTAACAGATCAGTTGAAGAAGGATGCATTTGGGTGGTCAAAAGAAGCACAAGAAGCCTTTGTTCGTTTGAAGGAAGCCATGTGTTCAGTACCTGTTTTAGCCTCGCCTGATTTTTCTATTCCGTTTGTACTAGAAGTTGATGCCTCAGGCAGTGGGTTAAGGGCAGTCCTTATGCAAAATCAATGACCCATAGTCTTTTACAGTCAGGTCCTATCTTTGAGAGCTCGAACTAAGTCCTTTTATGAACGAGAGTTGATGGAAATTGTACTAGCAATACATATGTGGCATCCTTATTTGTTGGGTCGCAAGTTTTTGGTTCGTACAGACCAGCAGAGTC
This sequence comes from Humulus lupulus, assembly GCF_963169125.1. Taxonomy (NCBI): domain Eukaryota; kingdom Viridiplantae; phylum Streptophyta; class Magnoliopsida; order Rosales; family Cannabaceae; genus Humulus; species Humulus lupulus. The sequence continues at coordinate 105,081,674 of NC_084795.1, read as the reverse complement.
TAAAATACTTGCTAGAACAAAGATTAGTGGCTTTTGAGCATCAAAAGTGGCTAACTAAGTTGTTGGGTTATGACTTTGAGATTGTGTATAGGCTGGGTTTAGAAAACAAAGCAACTGATGCCCTTTCTAGGATTTATCAGGAGGTGTCATTGGCTGCAATATCGGTACCAACCCTCATATCCATTCCAGATTTACAAGAATAGGGGGGCATTCTGGGGTCTTAAAATCTGGCATTGGTAAAAATCGTCCTAGAAATCAGTCATGGTCGGGACACGGGAGGCTATTCCTTAGTGCAAGGTTGCTTGAGGTTTAGAGGTCGACTGGTCATTCCATCATCATTGCCATTCGTCCCTATCTTACTTCAAGAGTACCACGATAGTAGCATAGGGGGACATTCTGGGGTCTTCTAGACATTTCAGAGGCTAGCTAGGGACCTCTATTGGTCAGGTATGAGGAAGGATGTACAAAAGTATGTTGCGGAGTGTGCCACCTGCCAACAAAGTAAGTAAATATTTGGCCCAATCCTCAGCTGGATTACTTTAGCCATTACCTATATTGGAACAAATTTGGGAGGATATATCAATGAACTCCATTGAGGGCTTACCCGTGTCAAATGGATTCGACACCATATTTGTCGTGGTGGATAGACTCACCAAGTATAGCCACTTTATACCTCTTGCCACCCGTTTTCAGCCACTACAGTTGTCACGGTTTTTGTGGGGGAAGTGGTTAGATTACATGGGATACCGAGGTCCATTGTGTTCGATTGCGACAAGGTGTTTATGAGCCTTTTCTGGAAGGAGTTGTTCCGCCTACAAGGCACCAAACTAAAGCGTAGTACTTCGTATCATCCACAAAGCGCAGTACTTCGTATCATCCACAGTCCGATGGACAAATGGATGTTGTCATTAGATGCCTTGAGATGTATTTGCGATGCTTTGTGAGTGCAAAACCCAAACAGTGGGTAGGGTGGCTGCCATCGGGGAGAGTTTTGGTACAATAGGTCGTACCATACTTCAGCAAGAATGACTCCTTTTCTAGCAGTGTATCACAGAGATCCGTCACCGTTGATTAGATTTGAAAATGGCAGCACAAAGGTTTCAGCAGTTAAGGAGAATTTGAGAGCTAGGGATAAGGTATTGGAATTACTCAAGCTGAATCTCTAGCGAGCCCAGCAAAAGATGAAGATACAAGCTGACCGGAAGCGAAGAGATGCCCAATTTGCTGTTGGGGACCTAGTCTATGTGAAGTTGCGGCCCTATAGACAAAGTTCAATGGCTAAACGCCGTAATGAGAAGCTGGCTCCACATTTTTTCGGACCTTTTCCAGTGATGGCTCGAGTAGGAACAGCTGCCTATCGCCTTAAACTGCCTCCGAACTCAACCATTCACCCAGTTTTTCATGTGTCGCTCCTCCGTACTGCTTTGGGACCACATCAACAGGCGTTTAAGTTACCTCCGGAGCTGGCAGCGGACCTGGAATGGATCCTTACACCTGAGAAGGTGCTCGATGTGCACCCAGGTACCCACAAGACTCATCCACAGGCCTTGATCAAGTGGGTCAACCTTCCTGAGTTTGAAGCAACTTGGGAAGATTTTACATTTTTGCAGCAGCAATTCCCTGAATTTCACCTTTGAGGATAAGGTGAGTCTTTGGGCAGGGGTATTGATAGGCCACCATTGACCTATGTTTATGCTAGGAAGAAAGGGAAAAACGAATTGGCTGCCAGGTCAGCAGAGGTTATTGCAGGGAAATAATTTGTTAGCAAAAGTTGTTATGTGAGTTAGTGTAGTCTATGGGCGGGCACAGGGCTGCATGAGTGTACCAAGTAGTAAGAGAGTAAAGATTAGAGAGAGTAGCTGATTTGGGTGTGGATTGTCTAAGTAAGATTGTATTTGGAGAGACACAGGCTCTCAAATTTGCTGTTAGTTCAATGAAAGGTTGCAGCTGTTTCCATTTTGGTTCTATTTTTCTGCTTGTGTGATTCTATTTTTGCAAGTTATACCCATCATATGCCTAATAATTGTGCGACTAAGTATGATGAAAGTTTAGCACTCCCTCTTCAACACACAACATACCTGCTTCGTAGCTTATTGACGACAAAAGTAGAATGGTCCTAAGTCATGATTAAATCTACTTATGGCATTAACCTAACCTAAAGGTCGGTACACATTCATTCTTAATTCTTTTTCTTTGAATGTACTTTCCAATATAAGATTGAACTTAGAATACCATGATTCACTTTGTAGTGTTTATTACGTATATAATTATTAGGAAAGTGTTATATATTAGAATTGAATAAGAACATATAACTAACTTCAGAATCAGAAACAGAGTTGGGAGAGATTATTCAGACAATTTTGTAAGCAACCATGTAAATGAATAAGTAAAGAGTCCTCTTATCCCATTTTTCATCAAGGATAAATAAGCATGTCGTTAGAAATTAATATATACATAAAATTCTTTGTCAAGGCCTAGTATGGACGGATTGCTTAACTCCATGATTATCAATTAGTTTTTTTTTTTCTATTAACTGAACAGACACAAATCCTGATAAAGAGATAAGGGAGAATAGACTGTATTCACACGCTATATATTTGCCTTTCGTTTAATATGAATATACTTTTAAAAGTCCTTGGAGTTCGATACACATGACATTATACATAGTAATAGACAAGATTAATTCTTAATAATCAAGTTTGCTGCATTCACTATTGGTACTAAACTTCAGATTGGTATAAAATTTCCACACCAACGGAGGTGCACATTTGAGTTTCCATGTCCCTTTTCAGTTCAAGTCAATTGCTTTTGGACCCGAATCAATGTCATTCTGATATTGGCTATTCAGATCAAACGTTCCCAGTAATCCGGATTTTCTCAAATGGTTACTATTTGTGTCTATATGGCTTGGTGACCTCTTAGAAATTCGCTGCTCAACACTAATACCATCAGAGATGGTACTTCCATTCCTTTTCCTTCCACTAACTTGATTGCTTGTGGCATTGTTCCATGGATTCTTTTCTGGATGAACTTCCATTAGTTGTAGTTCAATGGAGTTTGTGTTAGACTTTTGGGGATCACCATTGTTATCCATTGGTTTCTTCTCTTCTTTTCGCCCTGAGCTTTCGGAAGAAGTCAGTGAACTTTCCACGGAACACATTGTGCCTCTCATTTGTTTCCTTTCGATGCCTTCTTCTAAGCTTAAATCTCTTGTCTCTGTTATTTCTGAGAATGAAGAGCTGGGGCATCCATTGTTAACCATCGATAATAATCGAGAAAGCTCAGCTTTTGTAAGCTCTACACCCACTGAAGAAGAGCTATATCCAGAAAGAGTTTCTTGAGCTTTCTTTAGTACTGACTGTAGATACTTTCCTTGAGCTTCAATTCTCAGCTGCAGATGTCTTTGGACCTGAAATAAAGTATGAATTTATTGGGTATATACTCGTCTGTCTAGTCTTATTTTGAAGAACGGCAACTGAGTTGGGATTGGTGTTGTTGGTCCTACCTCAATCTGTTCATGGAGTTTCCTTTGTACTTCCATTTGCATTTGGAGAGCCTGAGCTATCTGCAAGCCTCTGATCGAACACAATATATTGTTAACAGGAACTCCTTCTATAATAATTTTCATTAAAAAGTAGAAGAAAAAAAAAGATGGGATCTATTTCTAACTATTACTCATTCATCTGACTCTGAGTTCCATCATTGATTTCTCCATTGAAATGTCCATCACTCCCCTGAATTTCTTTGTAATCTGAAACAAGGATGACAGTATCAGACATCTGTTGCAAAAAAAATTGAGCATCATAAACTGTCATAGCATAGCACTATATAACCTGATGCATTGAAGCTACCTTCTTGCTTATTGTCAGAGCAGGCTTCAGACTGTTGGCTCTTCCCCAACCTGTATTTCTGGATAAGAAACACAAAAATGTTTGCAATTTGATTTTCAATTATAATTTAATAAAAGATTGGATATCATCATCTTTAGGGGAAAATATGTACAATACCTGTAAATGGCTCTTTAGATGGTACAAAGTAAGTCCTGGAATTCCCATCACCCTCATCAAGCTCTTTGGAGTAGCCTCTGCCCATTTTATAAAAGATACACGTTAGATCCTTTGTACTAAGAAGAACAAGATATTCTAAATATATATATATATATGTATATGTATATATACTCAACTATCTGCTCCTCCAAGCTGATTGATAGCTTCAACAAATCTCTGATGAAGTTCTGAAGTCCATTTGAGCCTTGGTTTTGCATCAGTGGATAAGACTAAATTCATATTCTGATTTTGCATATTCTGAATAACAATTTGTGTGTATTCCAGGAGAGACAGATAGAGAGGAATGAAACATAAATAAGGGAGTTAGGGACTTTTCCTGAGGTGGTGCTTGAATATGTGGCAGCTGTAGTTCTCTTTATAAATTGGAGTTGTTGGGCTGTCCTATGTTCTCACTCCATATCTGGAAACATAAGTGGGGTTATGTTGGAGAGGGGAATATATGCCATGAGCTGTGACTCTTTCCTTTCTTCCATCTTCCATTTCATACCAACTTTTATTTTTAACATTTATTTATTTACTTATTTAATTGTTTTCTCTTTCTTCTTTGACTTGAAAGGAGTGGAGAGAATCTCTGATGCAGCAAGAACAGAGAAAGCAACATAGTTCAATTTGAGTCTCAAAAGGAGAGAAAAGAAGAAAAGTGTATGGTTTGTTTTTATCTTGATGTTTTTCCACATCTCTCTCTCTCTCTCTCTTTCTGTTTTTCATATATATCTCCCCCCTTTCTCTCCTTGATTCCCTACTGAATTAGGCTGCCCTACCATGATGAATATTGCCATTGGGTGCAACTTTCTCAATAGCATGAGAAACTTTGAAAGGGGAAAAAAATTAAGTTGATGAGAATGCTATAATGGATATTTCTTTTTTGTGACTAAAAGGGAAAGCCAAATGGGTTTTCTTTTTTTATTTTATTTTATAGGAGGGTGTGGTGTGATTGGCAGATTCTTTTTGTTCTTTGTAGGGAAGAAGGAATCAAAGAATCTTACATTAGATTTTAGGACCCAGTCCATAACCTATTTTTCTTGTAAAGTAGTAGTAAGATGAAGGAAAAAAGAAAAGAAAAGAAAGGTTGAATCAAACAAGACCCTGTAATGAAATGAAGATGAGATACAAATTCCTATACAATGACACCCCTACAGTACATGCTTTATTGTAAAAATTGAAGTGAAAGAAAGCCGTGTATTTATTTGTAGGATCATCCAAATAAAGTGGAATCTGAGGCCCTGAATTTTATACCCAAGCCTGTCATACAGTCTATTTACTCAAAGCTTTAAGATACACCTCCAAGGCCCCACATATGTACCATCCATCAGTCATATACATATATTTATATTAATATAATATATTCCTATACTAATCATTTTTAGTTTCACACTAATCTTTCCAACACCAATTGCAATTTGTTTGAAACACTATTAGTAATCATATTGTTGACTGTGTTTTTATTAAGTTATCCCACACATCATATAATTAGCCTCTAGTTTTCACATTGACATGGAGTGGGTCCACGGAAAGGATGACACGGCAGTACATGACTGGATGAAAAGTTAGATTGTCACCATTTATCCAAAGTTCCATTACATATATACATATATATATATGTATAATTATTTATCTAGAAGGTAAATCAAAGTTTACCTTTGAATTTGCGATTAGCTCATAAAAATATGAACCTTAATCTTATAGTGCTATGTGATGCAAAGTAGTGCAAATCACCATATACACACAATTCTCTAAAAGGGAGCACCTAATGAAATGACAAAAAGGCCATAATTTACGATCATGCATGTACTACTTTTTCTTTTAAAATGTAATATGAGAGTAGAAATCAAACAGCACTTGCTCTCCATAAAAGTCACAAAGAAATATATTCCAATGGGAGTGTTGCTTTAATCTGTAATGCATATCCAAGACGATTGGCAAGTGAAGATGAGAAATTGTCATCCCAAAAAGAAAATAAGAGAAGAAAGAAAAAAAAAAAAAAAAAAAGGAAAAGAGATGCCACAATGGCCAACAACAAATCGTAAAAGTCAATTGCATAAGATCAAACTATGGATTTCTTGGGTTGCGGTCAAGAAGTTTTGATCACTTGGAATCAAAATCCAATCATTGATTTTTAAAGCATTACCCCATCTAAACATAACCACATGTACATTTGGTTTGCTTCATTGATATAACCAATGTTTCACGATTCAAAGGTGCCAAAAGTTTAGATTCTTAATGTTATTTAAATTAAAACAGATAATCAATTAAAGGCAAGACCACATCCATTAAAGAAAAACCCTTGTCTGTAGGTACCAAATAAAACAATTTAGTTAAGAGGGAACTTGAACTTGTTCACTGTAGCTGATCAGATTGAACAAAGATTTGTCTCTACGATCTAATGTGCATCTTTTATCATTCTAATTCCTCAAGCTTCGTTTCTTTCCTTTACTAAAATTAAGATCAAATATTTTGGTAGATCCCACAAAGTGGGATGGGGCCGGTTTTACAGCAAGACTAGTAAGGTAGTGAAATTCTTGTTGTTTTTGTTGTTGTGTTGTTTTTCCTGACTAAGCATCTGCTTCTTCTATATCTATAACCAAAAAAAAAAAAAAAGAAACCTTATAGTTGATCAACTTCGAAGAAAGGAATATAAATTATTGACAAAGTTGGTTATGGTATGTGAATGTGGCCCAAATGTTTAATAAATAAATAAGTAAAAGGTTTTTAATTGAAGTACTTTTCTCTTTAACCAGCTGCTACTCATGTATACTTAGTCTTACAAGCTCCTTTTTCCTTTGCTTTAAAATATTCTACAACAGGTAAAGGAGATTCTGGGATGATGCCAAACGGGGCACTGGTATTCTTAGGCCATTTAGAGAGAGAGAGAGAGAGACTGAATCAAAAAGTCATATAACAAAAAAAAAAAAAAAAGATCCTCATCATCGATTATTATTCTTTCAAAGGGGCCCATTAGTGAGATCTCTCTCTTTCTCAAATGTAAAAGCATGGAAGAAGATTAGAAGAATATGGCCTAAGGAATCAAGTAAAGAAAAACAAAAGGAACTTGTCACCATCCAACCCAAGAGAAAGAACCAATTTTTATTATCACTTCAAAATAATAAATTATATTAATATATTTATATATATATATATATATTTCCTGTGCAGCACAAGTCATAACTTACTGATATTGACGTGAGCAATATGTCAATTTTTTGTTATCATAAGCGACTGTCTTGTGGGCTTCGAGAAAAAGCAAAGAATAAGATTAGAGCATTTAGTAGTTTAATTACAAAAATTGTTATTCAGCTCAAATCATAGCAGTAAGACTGACAAAAATAAGCTACTTTGAAATATTCTGAATATATTTAAGTCTATATATATATTATATAAGCTTTGGTAAATCATCTGTTGAACATGGCAAGTCATCGATCAAAAAAACATAACAAAATTGGACTTTTAAAAAAACCAATGATTAAAAGTTATAAGATAGAGCAACTCTAGTCATTGAAACTTCATCCTTGTGGTCCTTCCTTACCCAGATTATTTGGTTTACTTACATTTTAGTACACATGGAAAAAGGAGATATATATATATATAATTTGTAAAAATAGAAGTGTCTGATTGATCAGGTACTTGTGAATTCTTTTGGTAGATTTATCATCACTTATTATTCACCAGACAGTAAATGTCACACACAAGCCTAATTATTAAACAATGCCCCATTGGGCATTATCTCGAATATGTACGAGGCATAACATCTTTGTCAAGACCCCACAACTTGGAGTGAGTGACAAAACAGAATCATGAAGAAATATTCCCTCAAATAATTCAGCCAAGACTAATGTTATTTATGAGAGAATTGGTATAATTACCAATGTGATGTGCTTCTTTGTAGGTTGACATGAGTGAGCCCTCAAGGCTTTTATAGAGCATATTAGGTTTATGCACTCTGCTAGATATCAAATATGGAAGCTTTATTTTTCTATAAAATAACAAATGGAGGCTTCACAAATTTACAATTGGGCAGACGGCTTTAGGCATGTGGCGGTGATATTTATTTATTTATATAGGTTATACAAATAATTAAGGCCTGTCTGTTAAAAGAAAGCATTGGTCAATGAGGGTGACCTTGTTCAACATTGTCGAATGTTTTGGTTATGCTTTTTACTTAGGCCTCCCTAAATATTAATACAGCATTTTCGAGAAGAAACGTGTTATAGGCTTACCGCAAAAACTACAATAAATAATTGCCAGTAAGAACTGTGTCATTCTTTCAAAGAGAGGATTTAGCAATGTCCTAAACGAGTATGTCTATACATATATTTATTTAAATATATGGTCATGTCTATCATACCGACACGGAATATTTTTTCAAACTCATGACATGAAAAATATGTCCTCATGAGATAAGGCCAAAGAGAAATGCATATAAATATAACAACTGATAAAATCAATCGCAGTATTTAAATTTGGGGTTGCCTTGCATATTATCATGATGTAACAACTTTTATTCGTCAATTTCCGTTTATTACAAAATATATATATATATATCTTCTATATAATAATGGTATAGATAATTATTTATTTTTCTAGTGACTTTTTTATCATTTTAATGTTAACTTTAACATAATATTTTTATATTTAATAGAATATTATTATATTTAAGATTAATTTGTAAACACTTAAATTTAAATAAAATAAAATAAATAGTTAAAAAAAATATTTTACAATAATAATTATTTAAAAATAATAAATAATTAAACAAATTAAATTATGATATTTTTGAGATATTTTACAATCATAATTAATTAAAAATAATAAATAATTAAATAAATTAAAATAAGATATTTTTGAGATATTTTACAATAATAAATATTTAAAAATAATAAAATCATACGTTTTATAACTTAAATAAAATTTAATTAAACTTAAACTCACTTATTACAATAATATCATATCAAACATATAATATAATCTACTGTTAATTAGCAATAAATTATTTTTAAAAAAAAACTAGCAAGAAATTTAAATTTAAAATCTACTCTTAATATATATTACATTAAACATATAATATTGTTGACGGTGAAATCTCGTCAACGAAATTAGATCGGAAAACTCAAAGGCAAGTCATGTGATGTTTATATAAGAACTGAGAATAAACTTTAAGGAAAAGTAAACACAGATAAATGATGGAGCAAGTCTTGGTATATTTCTCAATAGCCTCTGCTTACAATGAATTTTCCAACCCCTCATTCTGAGGGGTCAAGCTCCTTTTATAGTTGGGCTCTAATGGCCCCTTATACATGGTGGTCCATTGGGACAAAATAGTACATAAGTACACTGTCAGGGTAATAGCACATGTTGTAGTGGTATGGGAAGAGTGGTGGAGCAGAAGATCATAGTGTCAGCCTGGTACATAGTCAGAGGCATGCATATAGTGCCTCCACTCTCTGTACAAATTCGTACCTCCACTACTTGTGTGATACAGGTGTCAGGGTCATGCTTCTGTCCTCCTCATGGTTGTACATCATGCACCCGTACACGTACAGGTACTATGTACCCGATGGTTATTCTCGCCTCTCCAAGGCATGTATCTGCTCAAGGCTATTCCACGTCCTACTAAGTGTAGGGAAGCTAGTGTATTGACATGAACGATATACTCAGTCAACTATTCCACTATTGGCTCCATACCTAATAGTTATTGGGTCTCTCCTATTGCTCTTCATCTCATGTGACTCATAGGGAGAGTGGTGCCCCGTTGGTAGCACTTACCTCAGGAAGAGAGGTAAGGCCTCTTCAACGGGGCTTGCTGCGTGTGTGATGAAGCATGACGCCTACAAATGGGATGAGGGTCTCATCTTGTGAAACCATCACTTTGCAGCCCCCACACTACGAGGCCCCTGGTATATAGCCGAAGGGTGTTTAGTGGAGGCTATGTCTCTTGAGGCCTTTGACGTGGCCGGTGCGCAAGGCGAGGCACACGAGGCCACTAGGTATGCGTGGCCCTTGGGGGCGAGGCCCTTTGACGAGTGCCCCCATTCGCATGGCCACCTGATGCTGCGGGCGTGGCTGCGCGAGGCCACCTAGTGTGCAGGCGTGGCTGCACGAGGCCGAGGGCCTGCTGGGGCGTGAGGCCACCTGGTGTGCGGGCGTGGCTACACGAGGCCGAGGGCCTGCTGGGGCGCGAGGCCGCCTGGTGTGCGGGCATGGCTGCGCAAGGCCGAGGGCCTGTTGGGGCGCGAGGCCGCCTGATGTGCGGGCGTGGCTGCGCGAGGCCATGGTGCGGGGCCTTGGTGGCGCGCGAGGCCGTGATGCGGGGGCACACGAGGCCGTGTCGTGCATGGGCGCGAGATGGGTCCCTAAAATAGTTGGTGCGATATGCCCGTAGCATATCGGGCGTACCCACGAGGCGTTTATGGGAGCCTATCACTCGCTTTTGGCCTTTTTATAACTGTTGAATTTCGAGCATCCACATTTCTCATGAGACAATCTCTTGTATTAAAAAAGGGCCTATAGGCTCGAGTCCAATTGCATGATTAAGTGGCCTTTATCACTCTGTTCTAATCAGGGACTAGAGATTTCTTATTTCGTGGATTTTTGGCATCCACACTTGCCCCCCAGTCTATAGGGAGGCCTTTAGGCGTTCTTGTAGACTCTTCCGTTCCTTTTTATTATTCTATTATTCTTATTTTTTTTTATATATTTATCATGTTCAAGGTCCTTTGGAACCCACGCGAAAGGGGGTTCGGTAGGTCTCTCTGTGGTGCGCCTTAGTTGCACCTATAAGGATATATTGACCCCTTGGGTTCTAGTTATCCTTTTATATATCTTCGCGCACGCTTATTATATCTTGCGAGAAGCGTCCTTCTCATCATTAGGCATAGTACTATTTTTGCAAGCGTCTTCTTTGAGACCCTTTTTGCAAGCGTCTTCTTTGAGACCCTTTTCGGAAGCGTCTACTTTGAGACCCTTTTGGATAGCGTCTACTTTTGAAACCCTTTTTGCAAGCGTCTACTTTGGAGACCCTTTTTGGTGGCATCTACTTTGGAGACCCTTTTTGGAGGCGTCTACTTTGGAGACCCTTTTTGGAGGTGTCTACTTTGGAGACCCCTTTTGGTGGCGTCTACTTTGGAGACCCTTTTTGGAGGCGTCTACTTTGGAGACCCTTTTTGGAGGCGTCTACTTTGGAGACCCTTTTTGGAGACCCATTTTGGAGTTGTCTACTTTGGAGACCCCTTTTGGTGGCATCTACTTTGGAGACCCTTTTTGGAGGCGTCTACTTTGGAGACCCTTTTTGGAGGCATCTACTTTGGAGACCCTTTTTGGAGTCGTCTTCTTTTGAGGTGATTTCCCCTCGGGTGGGGAATTTCATGGCTAGAGGGTCTTCGTTCGATCTCAAACATGGTCTGCGACCCCTCTAGCACGAGGCCCCCTTCTATATGGAATCTCCAGACGTATTGGTAGTATGGCCACTAGAGGAAGGTTTGCTTTCTTCGACATGGAAGTTCTTATGGCCCTCTTCCACACTTATGTACTTCTGTGCTCTCTTTCGAAGTCATCCAAATTCGAAACTTCTCTTTTGAGCATGCTCCCCCATAACTTGCTTCCTGGACGAACTCCGGCTGTAATAGCCATCTTGAGCTCCGCTTTGGTTAAATCTCCCACCTTTGTTGCCTCCATACTGAACCTATGGACGTAGTCCTTCAGACTTTCATTCTCGCCTTGTTTTATTTTAGCGAGGTCGGTAGTTGGCATGACGTAATCACAGGCTGCATGGTACTGCTGAAGAAATTCATCAGAGAATTGTTGCCATGACTCGATTGTTCCTGGACCTAACCTCTTGAACCACTTGTACGCCACTCCTTTAAGCGTAATGACAAAGCAATGACACTTTGCCTTGTTGTTGACCCCTCTTAACCTCATCAAGTTATTGAAGGAGTCTATGTGATATTTTGGGTCTATCGTACCCTCGTACGGAGTCATGGGAGGCTCTCTGAAGCCAGTGGGCACTTGCTCAGCCTGAATCTCCCTTGTGAAGGGTGAGTCACGGTCGAATTCTTCGTCATCCATGTGCCCCCCAAGCGCAGTGGCGATCTTGCCCCGAGGGCTTCGCATTTTGGTGTCTAGTCCCCTCCTCTTTTTGCATAAGGAGTCTTGCGGGTTCTTGGGCTGATCCCTTGCCTTGGTCGTGTTCCTTGGGGGAATCGCGCGGGGTGCATGTCTTACTTCTGACCTCTTCCCATGGAGCTCTTTTCTTAGGCCAGGGGGTGCCTCTTTTGAGGGGACTTCGGCCTCGTTCTTACGACCATCATCTTCTCTCTGCCTATGCTCCTGGGGACATTTCGTCGGCCTAGGTCCCCCATGGTACTTTGCATGGGGGGTTTTACTGGTGGAAAGTTGGGTTCTCCCATCGTCTATGGGGACAGTGTTTTCCCCTTTTTCATACTCCTTCCCTTTACACTTTGGGAGGGGTATGCTTGACTTCCCTTGCAGTAGGTCGTTTAAAACCTCCTGCATGTGTCTCTATCATGGTTTCCAGCCTTCTAGTCTTTTTATGCAACTCATGAATATCATCCTTGTAGAAGCGCGTCCTTGAGCTGGAGCTTACCGAGCGTACCCCGGGACCCTTGCCTGGCCAGTGCGTCGAGGGACCAGGGTCCTGGTGGCCTGGGCATGGGGTCAACCAGGGCCGGTTAAATGGATACACTAGTGGCTCTGAATGACCTCCGTCGGGTTGGATAACTGGGGATGATGCTTCCCTCTCCTCCCCTGGGGGAAGAGGTTCTTCTGGCCCACCTCCATGCTCGGACGGAGGGGGGTCTTTCTTGGAGGACCTCCGCTCTACTTCATCTCAGTGAACCTCAACCTCTTGTATTTTCCGTAGGCGTTTTGAACGTCTTAGCATCTTTCTTTGTTGGAAGTGATGGAAGAACACTGGCTTGATGCTTGTCCTTCCCACAGACGGTGCCAAACTGTTGACGGTGAAATCTCGTCAACGAAATTAGATCGGAAAACTCAAAGGTAAGTCAGGTGATGTTTATATAAGAACTGAGAATAAACTTTAAGGAAAAGTAAACACAGATAAATGATGGAGCAAGTCTTGGTATATTTCTCAATAGCCTCTGCTTACAATGAATTTTCCAACCCCTCATTCTGAGGGGTCAAGCTCCTTTTATAGTTGGGCTCTAATGGCCCCTTATACATGGTGTAACGCCCTACTTCCTTAGAGCCGTTACTAAGTGAGTTTTAAGAAAAAAACAGTGTGCAATGAACTCGCTAATCGAGGTTTTGAAACAAAAGTGTGACTAATTAAAAGTTAGGGCTGTAATCTTTGAAAATGCGACGTTTCATTAAAAAGCGTCTAGTATTAAACACTTGGGATCCCAAAATAAAGTTTGAAAACTATTTACATATTGAAATAATTTTACAGTTGATTAATCATAAAAATCATAGATTATTACAGCCATTTTCGAATAAACCCCCAACCAAAGCAGTCGGGCAGGCCAAACATGTACGCGTCGCTTCACGCTCTCCGTACTCATGGTTGGTTGACTCAGCCTTTGCCCTTACCTGCAACACGGAGCACCCGTGAGCCGAAGCCCAGCAAGAAAACTCAAGCAATTCATAACATATGCAAAATATACAGTTAATCATATCAGATAATCCACAGATAAACAAGTCAACCATTAGACTAAGCAAACACGGCCCTGCGCCCCAGAACCCTTACCGCAGCCTGGGGTCTCGGTCCTCACCGCAAGGATCTCACACATATCCTCTGGGTCCCGGGCCCCGCCCTGACCATAAGCATCCCATGTGCTTAGTGTTACTTCCGGCTCCAATGCCGTACCCGGCCTACGCCGCACTCGGCCTTTGCCGTTCATTTCATTATAATCATATATAGCATAAATCAAGCAACATTCAAAAAAATGCCAATTTATTTAAATCTGCACCCTAACATGTAATGCAATATAGGGCCATGCCCGGCAATCATCTCATCATGCAACATGCAATATAGGGCCATGCCCGGCAATCACACTATGGGCCCACGCCCTATCCTACGGGTGTTATAGCTTTCTTACCTGTATTCCGAGCCTCCTGATGCACTAAAGCCGCGAGCACGGTCCTCTAGCACGAGCCTCACCAACAACCTAGTCACAACACACAAGAAACATCCCTCAATACTAATCAACCCAAAACCACTTCCCGGGACCAATCCCGCACTCTCGGGACCTCTAAAACCTTAAAACAACACCCTGGAGACATCCCCCGAACCCCCGGAGCAAAGGCCTAAAATTGTCAAAAATGTCAACCTGAAATTTGCCTTGTGCCGCGGCACCCATCAGTCAGGGACTCCCTCGCCGCGGCACGAAAAACCTGTGTCGCGGCACGCCTTCGCAGACCCAGAATTCTGGGTTTTTCCTTCGCGTTTTCCCGAGCTTCAACCTCTCCAAATCACCCTAAACCAATACCTAAACCCCAAAACTCAATTCCAAGCTTCATATGAACAACTTAACAACCTATAGGCACTAGATACAAGACCAAAACATCAATACACTCAAGAATCCACCCCTTGATTCCTATTTTCAGCAACTCAAACCAAAAACTCAACCACACTAACTCAAGCTTTAGATTCACAAGTTAAAACAGAAATCAACATAAAATATGCACAAGATCCTTACCAAAAGTGGAGAATCCACCCTAAAAAGCTCCCCACTTCAGCCCTTCTTCCCTTCCTCTTCTTCTCTTTTCACTTGCCCTAGCTTTCTTCTCTCCTTCTCTTTCTTCTCTTCAATTTCTATCAATGCCTCAAGTGAACATAAGTGCCCAAACCGAACCCCCCTAAATCCCAGCTGAATTTTGTCTATAACCCTTGCCAAAAGACCATTTTACCCTTTCCTACTAATCCTCCTTAGCTAAACCTCAAAGGGCACTTAAGTCTTTACACTTCATTTCAATTCTATCACTTTTTACCTTAAAACTTGTTACCCACAGCAGTAACTAATGGTTACCCAGGTTACTAAATCTCCAATAACCATTACCCGCTAAATCTCAACTTAACCATAAAATTCCCAAAGTACCCCTAGGCTCCTCCCGAGCCGGGTATAGAAATCCCGTTGTGACTCTTAAGTTAACTAGCTCTCTAGGACCGTCTCGGCACGTGCATCACAATAATAAAACCACACCCACGTGGTACAATTCACAGAATAAAATTATCACATATCAATACAGTTATGCCCAACATGGCCAAAATTACAATTACGCCCTTCTAACACGATCCAGACCTACATGCATACTAGTAAACATAGCCATGCACCTCAGTTAAACAAATAGCCAAATAACATGCTTTAAATCATAACCATGCATTTAACTCATAAAATCACACATAAATCCCAACCTGCCCTCCTGGCACACTAATCAAGGCCCTTAAGCATTATTAGCGAATTTGGGTCGTTACACATGGTGGTCCATTGGGACAAAATAGTACATAAGTACACTGTCAGGGTAATAGCACAGGTTGTAGTGGTATGGGAAGAGTGGTGGAGCAGAAGATCATAGTGTCAGCCTGGTACAAAGTCAGAGGCATGCATATAGTGCCTCCACTCTCTGTACAAATTCGTACCTCCATTACCTGTGTGATACAGGTGTCAGGGTCATGCTTCTGTCCTCCTCATGGTTGTACATCATGCACCCGTACATGTACGGGTACTATGTACCCGATGGTTATTCTCGCCTCTCCAAGGCATGTATCTGCTCAAGGCTATTCCACGTCCTACTAAGTGTAGGGAAGCTAGTGTATTGACATGAACGATATACTCAGTCATCTATTCCACTATTGGCTCCATACCTAATAGTTATTGGGTCTCTCCTATTGCTCTTCATCTCATGTGACTCATAGGGAGAGTGGTGCGTCGTTGGTAGCACTTACCTCAGGAAGAGAGGTAAGGCCTCTTCAACGGGGCCTGCTGCGTGTGTGATGAAGCATGACGCCTACAAATGGGATGAGGGTCTCATATTGTGAAACCATCACTTTGCAGCCCCCACACTACGAGGCCCCTGGTATATAGCCGAAGGGTGTTTAGTGGAGGCTATGTCTCTTGAGGCCCTTGACGTGGCCGGTGCGCAAGGCGAGGCACACGAGGCCACTAGGTATGCGTGGCCCTTGGGGGCGAGGCCCTTTGACGCGTGCCCCCATTCGCATGGCCACCTGATGCTGCTGGCGTGGCTGCGCGAGGCCAAGGGCCTGCTGGGGCCCGAGGCCACCTGGTGTGCAAGCGTGGCTGCACGAGGCCGAGGGCCTGCTGGGGCGTGAGGCCACCTGGTGTGCGGGCGTGGCTGCACGAGGCCGAGGGCCTGCTGGGGCGCGAGGCCGTCTGGTGTGCGGGCATGGCTGCGCGAGGCCGAGGGCCTGTTGGGGCGCGAGGCCGCCTGGTGTGCGGGCGTGGCTGCGCGAGGCCGTGGTACGGGGCCTTGGTGGCGCGCGAGGCCGTGATGCAGGGGCACGCGAGGCCGTGTTGTGCATGGGCGCGAGATGGGTCCCTAAAACAGTTGGTACGATATGCCCGTAGCATATCGTGCGTACCCACGAGGCGTTTATGGGAGCCTATCACGCGCTTTTGGCCTTTTTATAACTGTTGAATTTCGAGCATCCACATTTCTCATGAGACAATCTCTTGTATTAAAAAAGGGCCTATAGGCTCGAGTCCAATTGCATGATTAAGTGGCCTTTATCCCTCTGTTCTAATCAGGGACTAGAGATTTCTTATTTGGTGGATTTTTTGCATCCACAAATATATATATAATCTCTTGTTGTCATCCTCAAATTCAAAAACTAGAACAAACATAATCTTACATAAAAATAAATAAATTATTTAATTAAAATAAGATATTTATTTGAAATTTATATGATATTAATATAAACTTAATAAAAATAAATAATTAATTTTATAAATAAAACAAAACAAACATGCAATGCATATTGTACGTTGCTTGTAACTAGCATATATATATATATGACAATTCTTCTATAGGGGCTTTACTTTAAGCCTTACCGGTTGGGCTCTCAATGTTCTCGACTCGGGAACAGTTTTCAGCGATATTTTTTTTATGACCGTGTATATTGTAGCTATTTAGAACATCCTGCAAATTTTCAGAAAATACTGAATAGTTTACAGTACCGAAAACTGGGTTCAAACATGTTACTTTTTATGCGCATAAAAAATTTAGTCACGCATGCAACAACATGTTTGAACTTAGTTTCCAGTACTGTAAACTATTCGGAATTTTCTGAAAATTTGCAGAATGCTCTAAATAGGTACAATATACACGGTCATAAAAAAAAATCGCATCAAAAACTGTTCACTGGTTAAGAACACTGAGAGCCCTACCGGTGGGGCTTAAAATGAAGCTCCTAAAGGAGAATTTCCCTATATATATTTATATGTATGTATGACAATAGACTTGTTAATTTTCCTTTTTTTTTTTCGCTTCTTTATTCTATATACAATTAATAAAAACTTATGAAAAATGTTTTCATATGTTTTTATTCCTTAAACACGAAATAATTATAAAACTTTTTAAACCTTTGCATACAAAAAGTTTCATAATTAAAAACTTATTAACTGTGGGTTCGTTTCGTAAAAAATTTGTTTTTGAATTTTTTAAACACAAAAATAGAAATATTATTTTTTTTTATTTTTTTATTTTTAAAAAATAAAAATATGTTTGGTAACTATTTTTGTTTTTTATTTAAAAAAAAAAATAATAAACGTGTTTGATAACTTTTATTTTTATTTTTTGTTTAACAATATATGGTGTTGATTTGAAGAAGAGAAGAAAAAAAAAAGAAAGGAAAAATTGAAAACTGTTTAAAAAAAAATTGAAAGTGAAAAAAATTTATTTTTAAAATTTAAAAAAATAATAAATAAAAATAGAGTTATCAAACACATTTTATGTTTAATTGTCAAATTTTTAATTAATTAAATAAAAAACTATTTTTTTAAGTGTTACCAAACAACACCTGTATCGTTTTTCAAATATATATCAGAGTGAGCTATCACTTATTTAATTACAAAACACCTGCTTTTCTTTACCGCCGACCCATATCCTACTACTCACTGGCCCATTCAATCCTTGTCTTAACCTATATCACATATAAACTAAGACAATTAGCGAAAACACGTAACACAAACAATAAAAGATTAACACTTAATATAATGAAATATGTTATGCGTATTTTTTCACAAAAATGACATGTCATATGCGTTGTTGTTACGAGTGTCCCGAAAACATGTGGCATTTATCGATGCTCAGATAGCACGCCCTCGAGAGGCTCCTCGTAAGGGGATAACCCCCTGAGAGCCTCCCCAGAATGAGTAAGTCCCGAGAAGTTTTGGACGTTTCGTCTTCCTTTAGAGGGTCCTCAGGCGCTCGAATCATTGGTGAAATCTTACGGTAACACTATCCATCAGAGGACTTCATAATTTCATAATCCTAGTCATGTTACAACAATTGTTACTTCTAGCATGCCTGCAAATATTCTCAGCATCACAAAATTAGGAATTGGGCATCAATAATTCAAATCTGTGAATCTTTGAGATAGCCGTAACAACATTATCTTTCCATATTGATAATATCAACAAGTTCTTAGCATTAATGAGCATTTTAGCTCAAACATCGCATATAACAATTTCATAGGCAATAAACATACCTAATAAGCATTTGTGCTTTAGTACACACTACAAGAAATGAGGTTTTTGCCAACACCTTTACAACATGGTGTCGTCGAGTGTTTTGGTGGAAAATTTCCCGCATGTTGAAAATGAGTGAAGAAAGCTGGAGGGAAAATGCTTTCCTGGCGCTTCTCAGGGCATCGACAAAGGGTATTTCGTAAGTGCAATGACACCATTTTCCTTTTGGGTTTTTTTTGTCGGCGTCGATTATGATTTTTGTTGACGGTAAGAACTCATCAACCAAGTTCGATCGGGAAACTTATAAGCTTAAGAGTAAATGAAGAGCGATAAAGAAGCTTAGAAGAACTTAGGATAACTATATGAACATAGAATCAAGTTGCAGAGTGAACATGGGGGGAATATTTGTATTACCTAATAGTCTCTGGTTACAATGCCTAATTTTTTGACTACCCTCAATGATGAAGTGATGTCCTATTTATAGGTGAGCTTTAATAGCTCTTAGTACAAAGTGGTCCAAGTGGGACATAATAGCACACTAACGTGTTGTAGGTGGTTGTGGTGTAGACCATAGCGGTGTTGGGAGAGTGGTGGTCGACTCTGGTGCATGTCAGATGTGTGGAGGTGGTGTTACCACTTTTCATACTATCCCTTACAACCACTACTTGTTGGGTACAGGTGTTAGGTCTGTGCCTTGATCCTTGCAGACTTATACATATATACCTAGAGGTACCTTGATCATACTTCTTATCTCTTGTGGACTATCTTGTACTACATACTTGGTGGGCCTTTTCAATTCTAACTTGATACCAAATCATTGCAGGGTCATTCCTCTTATTTGTGAGTTAGTCCTCCCCTTACATATATTCATGGAGTTCCGGACTTTGTATTTGTTGGAGGAGAGTGAGATAACACCATCTCAAGAAATAGAATCTACACAAAATTTGGATTGACAGAGACTTAAGAAAAATTGAGAAAGAACATGCAAACCCAAGTAGAACAATGGTGTTCTTCAACTTTGATGAAGCTTTAAAACCCTAGGCAAGATCACCACTTTGAGTAAATTAAACACAAACCAAAGCTTATACACGTTGCAAAATGTTGTCCTAATACTCTATTTCCCAGCCACCATGGATGCTTGAGGCCTTTTCTTGAGGAAATGAGGATTGAGATTGAACAAGCCTTCAAATCTCAAAGTCAAGCACTTTCTTGGAGAGTTCTTGGAGAAAACTAGAGATTCTATGAGCTAGAGAGAGAGAGAGAGGATAGAGAGAGAGATTGGAGAGAGTGATTAAGTCTTCCAAAACACTATTTTGACCCTTATATAAAGTAGGCATCGTCATTAGGTCTAACCAATACGATTAGACTTTAAAAACACGTCATTATGAGCATTTTATGTAATTCACGTAATACAGTAGGTGACGCGTCACCTGCATGCAGGTGAAGCATCGCCTGTTAGGGTTTCTTGAAATCCTAGGCTTCAAGCGATGTCTCACCACTTAGGTGGTGACGTATCGCCACCCTCTCTGACTTTGGACACTTCCCAAGGTCCAAAAAATGCTCTAAATGCTACCAAACTTTTTGGGAACCCTTAGATACTCTCATGTATCACTTTGGACCCAAAATTGCATTTTATAAGTGCCTACAATTGAAGCTCAAATTCATATCTTCATTATGTGAATTCTACTAAGTGTTTATACTTTGCTTGTATTTTAACACTTATAATTTTTATTTAACCAATCATAACAATCCCCCACTTGGTTAAATACAAGCCACGTTCTCTAGCTTAAACAATTTTGGTGCATAAAATAAAGTGCCTTTCATTTTGAACTTTACCTTAGTGAAAATACCACAAAGTCTTATCGAAATCATTAGTTTCTTAAAGCTTGAACCAAGTATTCCATATGATAAAATTGGTGATACCTCACACACCTCCACCACATCTTTTATGTTCCCACTTTCTCTCTTAGCATTATCATGGCCATGTGTCTGTTCATGGACATTCCGGGGAGAAACTCCAACTCCTATGAGAGGCGGCACCACCTCTAAGCCCACTTAGGTGAAGTTGTTACAACATATTTGCTGCCTTTATAGATGATTGTTACACTCACTGAACTTCATTAAAAGCCCTAGGCTTAACCCTAACTCGGTAGCAACCAACACTAACCTTCTCGGATGGAATTCATCATAAATTTTAGTGTTGAAACTATTCACTTATCAATGACTTGTTCTTACCAATTGAAATCTTTCCTTTGAATTGTTCAAGTTGAGAGTTGGGTTTCCATCATTGGTGAATCTATTGTTCTAGGAGTTTCAATCCCATCCCTTTTGAAGTAAAACTTACTAACCTTCTCACAAGAGGTTTTGTGAATTGATCCGCTAAGTTCTCACTTGTCTTAACATATGAGATCGATATGATTCCACCTTGAATAAATTGTCTCACATATTCATGTCTTAGACTAATATGTCTAGATTTTCCATTATACACACCATTATATGCTCCAGCAAGTGCGGATTGGCTATCACAATGTATTGAAATTGTCGATACCATATTCGTGGTTAAAGGAATATCCATCATGAGATTCCTAAGCCACTCAGCCTCTTCGCTAGTTGCCGCTAAAGCTATAAACTCCACTTTCATGGTTGAGTGTGATATACACGTTTGATTCTTGGAGCCCCATGAGATTGCACATTCTCCAAGAGAAAACATCCAACTGGTGGTGGAGAGATAATCTCCGACTCCCGATATGCAATTAGCATCAGAATATCCTTCAAGTATCTTTGGAAAATTTGTATAGTGAAGAATATACTCTTTGGTACCCTTAAGATAACAAAGAATTCTCTCAATAGCATTCCAATGCTTGATATTTGGATTGCTAGTAAACCTACTAAGTTTACTAACCGCATATACAATATCTACTCTTGTGCAATGAGCGGCGTACATTAGACTTCCTATTACACTTGCATATTCCAATTGAGCCACTGTTCGTCCTTCATTTTTTTCAAACTTCATGTTTGAATCAAATGGTGTATGTGCTTATTTGATTTTGAGATGACTGAATTTGTTGAGCACTTTCTCAACATAGTGGGTTTGACTCAACACAAAAACCTCACTATTCCTTCTATCTTTGATACCTAGAATGGTATCTACCTCTCAAAGGTCTTTCATTTTAAATTTAGAAGATAGAAACCTCTTCATTTCTATTATTACTTTCATGTCATTACTCAAAATCAACATATCATCTACATATAGACACACAAGTATGACATAGTCACCACAAGTCTTAGACTATAAACATTTGTCTGCATTGTTGTGTCTAAATCCATTAGAAACAATGGCTTTATCAAAATTCTCATGCCATTGTTTTGGAGCTTGTTTCAAACCATATAATGATTTGATAAGTCTACACAATTTATGTTCATTTCTTTGCGTTGACCGCATTTTTGGCCAACGACGTGAGAACGTTAAAAACGAAAAACCTTCAAGAGAATTCAAACGACACAGACAGTTTAATAAAGAAAGTAAATAAAACACACGGATTTATAGTAGTTCAGCCCCAATATGTTGGTAATAGCCTAATCCACTTAGAGATTTGATTATTTTATCTACACTCAAGATCAGATGAACCAGTGTCAATTGAGTTTCTTCAGTGTAAATTCTCATAATACAAAAGAGTTCTCTCTCAAGAAAACACACTTTCTCTCTCTAGAAAACTCAGACCAAAACTTCAAAATTCCAAAAGTCCTTTTCTGCTCCCATCAGCCATCTATTTATAGGCTTGGGATCATACATTGATATCCCCCTAGGATCGAGATATTTTATTATTCGTATTATATTTAAATTACAAAAGATATTCAAAATGCAACCGAATCCCCAATTTGAGCGAAGAATGAGAGATTCCCGCGTATGCCCAGACCGATTCTTCGTGAAGCCGTTTCTGGGAATTTGACGTAGTCTACTCTTATCTGGTTGATGAATATGACCTTCGGGTCGGCCATAGTGCTCTTGTCTAGCATGCCATTTCTCTATTTGGACAACCATGCACTTGTTGGACATACGCATAAGGACCAGACCTTTGTCTCTCCTCGGACATGTGTCCGACCACGTCCTTAGCCTCTCCTCGGATCTGTGTCTGACCACGCCCTTGGACTCTCCTCGGACCAAAGTCCGACCACGCCCTTGGACTCTCCTCGGACCAAAGTCCGACCATGCCCTTGGACTCTCCTCGGACCAAAGTCCGACCACGCCCTTGGACTCTCCTCGAACCAAAGTCCGACCACGCCTCGGGCCTCTCCTCGGACATGAGTCCGACCGCACTTAGAATGCTCCTCAGACTAGGGTCTGACCACACTTGGAATGCTCCTCGGACTA
The DNA here is from genome assembly GCF_963169125.1 of Humulus lupulus. NCBI lineage: Eukaryota > Viridiplantae > Streptophyta > Magnoliopsida > Rosales > Cannabaceae > Humulus > Humulus lupulus. The sequence goes on along the minus strand of NC_084795.1, from coordinate 105,058,560 downwards.
GTGTCCAACCACACTTGGAATGCTCCTTGGACCAATGTCCGACCGGACACTTGGACTGCTCCTCGGATTCGCTTGGCTCGGTCATGCCAGTGCTAGTCAGCAAAGTCACTCCTGGTTGGATGTAACTTACTCAATTGGTCATGACACCTCTCAAGCAGTCAAAAACTCTTCATTGATGTAAGCCAGATCACCCAACCATTCCGTGCCACTTGTCATTTCTATTGCCACATCATCATTTTCAAATTTTGGGATAACATTTGCCCCCCAAGTTTATTATATGATACTTCACATAATAAACTTTTTTCTCCACAGTTGACAGCATTATAAAAAATAACTGTTCATCTTCCCGCCATGTAGTAGACCACAACTTACAGACCACGGTCACTGCAAATAACTATCCATGATCGTGGGGAGAAAAAATAGCCCAAGAATTCCAAGGGTCCAAAAATAAGTGATAATTTCCACTTTTTTCCTTTAAATAACCCCTACACTTACACATTCTTCTTTACACAAGAAAATTAAAATTTTAAAACCCTTCTTCTTCTTCTTTCTCTCTTGGTCGAAATCTCTTGTCTTCTCTTCCTTTGGCCGAATCTTCAAGGGACATCAAGGGGAAGCTCTTCATTTCTTCAAGCAATCTCCAAGCAAGTCAAGGGTTCTCCAAAGTTGGGTAAGTCTTCTTCTCCATGCTTTTACATTGTTGTTATTTTTTCAAAAATTTCATGAAAAAACCTTGTTGTGGCCGAAACCCCATTGAGAGCTTTTTTCTTGAATTTGCTCATGAATCTCATAAGAATGTTTGTACAATGTGTTGGGTGGCTGTTTTGATGATGTTTGTGCTATGGGTAACCCCACATTACCCTCAATTTCATAGGAATTTCAAGAAAAATAGGTCAATTTGGTATATACCATGATTATGGGTTTTGGGGTTTTTGATAGCATAGAGGGTTTCAAGAACATGAAAAACTTTTCAACTTCCCTATTTTGATCTTGTGTTTGTATGTTTGGATGAGATATCATGTTTATGTTAGGGAATCTAGGACCTTGCTTTTTCGGATTGGGTTTTATGGTTAGAGTTGGGATTTGGCCGATTGGCTACTGTGTTTTTTTTTAAAAAAAAAAAAAAAAACATGTGGTCCGATCGGACCACATATATGCTCTTTGAACCAAATTGCATCCGACCGGACTTCCCTTGGGCTCCTCAGAAGTGCATGGCTCGGACACAGGCTAGGCACGGTCGCCCGACACTCCTCGGACAGGAGTCATGCCACACAGCCGCTCGGATGGACAGACCCCAGATGCGTGGCTACTCGGACGCCCCTTCGCTCGGACATGAGCCTCCCTGCTCGGACGCCTCTCCGCTCGGACCCACACGCTCTAGGCACTTGACGCCCCACTCGACGTTAGGCACCCCTTGGCTCCTCAGACGCTTCTCCTAGGGCATCTTAGGCACCCGACCGGACCAAGCATGGCATTCCACATGCCATGCTTTTTAAATATTTCTTAGGCACCTTTAAGCACTAAAAATCTTTTTTCCATGCATGCTATATTTTTACCACTTAGATAAATTTTTCTAAGTATAAAAATAAACTTTGTTCTTTGTTGAATTTTATCTGTATGGTTACTCACCTCCCCATTTTTTATTTACTTTTGTAGATGAATCGCTTTGACTATAGGGGAGGTGACAACCATACGGACTCCAATACATCTATCCCGTAGTCAATCGAGACTCCTCAAAACAGCAATTCCTCATCAAAATCTTCCACCAGTCGTACTCCCGAGGATTGCCTTCGTCGCTTCAAGCGGATCCTTCCTCGCTCAGCCCTGTATTTCCTACACGAAGAACAGTTTCTTCAACAAGTTTCACAGTCGACGATGAGGGTGAAGAAATCTAATAGACTTCCCCAGGACCAAGATCCACAAGTTGCCCGTAGAGCGGTGCAAAAGGTAGTGGAATGCAGTGACGCCTGCGCTACAACTCCTTCAGGATCACCCTCTCAGGAATTTGCCACCGAGGTCCAGAACTTGGCTATTGAAAAGCCACGGAAGGGGCGAGAAGAAGCACCTTCCTGGTTCACTGCCCAGCCTTTAAAACTCAATCCCAAGACGTTCCACAAACACATCCAAGCTTTGGGTTTGAGTGGGGTGAACGTGATATGCCCGGGCCCTCATCAGAGAGCCAACAGGCTCGGCGGAGCATACTGCACCTAGTCCAGGCACCACATTCATGCAGGAGTGACACTCCCACTACACCCCTATTTCCGATCTATAACGGATTATTTTAACGTCTCCCCATTCCAGATCGCACCGAATGGGATCCAGGCATTGTTCGCGCTGTATATTCTCTACTTTCTGCGAGGTTGGGACGAGCCTACTCCTCATGAGGTACACTATTTGTTCGACTTCAGGACTAACCCCAGCCACAAGAACACGGGCTTCTTTCACCTCTATCACAGGAAAAAGGGGATTACATACCTTGGCGGTAATGCACACAAGTCGAACCCCGGGAAATATTACAGAGAATATTTCCTCACATCAGACATCAAGGCCAACAACTTGGCCTTTACACATGCGGGTCCATTCCAGCGACCCTTGCCTACTCAAGGGATGTTCAATCGAGCGGAGGCATTGGCTAGCATGAGTGCCGAGGAGAAGGACGTGAAAAGATTGGTCACTGTAGATTGCCTTCAGATGGTGGGCCTGATACCGTGTGACCAAAATATGACGGTGGATAGTACCACTGGGGAGAACAACAGGACTGATCAGTCTAATGCGGGCACAGAGGTAGTGACTGACCAGTTTTCTCCTAGGCCATCTCCGCTTTCTCATAGACCTGGCGACCTCATCATTAGGGAGCCTCAGTCTGAGCCTCAGCACAGATCTGCTATTCTTGCTCGGTCCGGGAAAGGAAAAGCCATCCAGATTGAGAGAGAACTTAGCTCATCTTCGGACGACGAGGATGACTTCATTGATCAGATTCTCAACTCAGGTCTAGTAGTCATAAGAATATGTTTAATAACTTGGTGGTTCGAGACTAATAAAATTGTAGTAGTAATATACTTATCTACATTTTATTATATATATATATTTTCTAACGAATCTCATGTTTTCCTCTTTTGCAGACTCAGAGATGTTCAGACATTGCATCGTTCCTCTTGCTCCAAAAAGGAAGTCTGGCGAAGGAAGTGGTCTCACTCCCCCGAGGAAGGTCCCGAGGGCAGTGCCACCGAGCCAGGGGAGACAACCAGAGGGGTCAGTTACGATCCTGCAGTTGACCCCTTCGTCACTTCCTCCATCAGCGAGCCAAACTCCCCCAGGCCCTTCCGGCCCGAGCGAGGCACTCCGAGCTGCTGATACCAAACTCAGGGGGGCAGCTAATCAGACCCTCCATGACGCATCAACGATTCAAGGCTTTGAATCTTTTCCTCGACTCAGTGTCGATGTTGTCTTAGATAGAGGGATTGCTCACCTGACAAATGTAAGTACTCTACCACAAGATAGATTGTTACTTACGTTAATGCTTTGTAGTAACTTTTTGTTTTTCATGCAGACGCTTATGACCTTCTGTCACGCCCAGCAGCGATCAGTCGATTACAAGGAGTTGATCAAGGTACTAAATGATCAACTCGTGGAGGCCCGAGCGAAAACGGACGCTCTTCAGTCCAAGCTGGAATAGGCGAAGACGACTGTAACTGAGCAAAAGGAGTCTCTCAAGGGGTTGGCTGATGGAAATGATCAGCTAACCCAAGCCAACAAATCCTTGACTGATCGGATAGACAGACTGACTCGTGAGAACAAGGGATTAGCTCGCGAGAAAGAGGGACTAATTAACGAGAATGAAGAGCTGAACCAAGAGAAGGAGGCCGATCTAACCCGTTACGAGGAGACCTGCTTCAACTGCTTCTACCAGGTGTGGAAGCTAAATAAACCCCTCAAGCTAGACTTTCTGACCGATGAGATCTAGGCAGAGGAGCTCGCCAGATTTGAGGCTAGGGCTGCTGAGGAAGCTGCCAATCCTACTGGCCCTACACCCGCCTCCTCTACATTATCATTCCGAGTGAGAGGAGCAGCTGAAGCCGAGGAGGGGGTTGATCAGCCTACCAGAGCAGCACGCCAGTGACTCCTCATCCTACCAGAGCGCTCCTGCATGACCAGTTGTAGTCCTACCAATTTTTATCATAGTTTGTTTTATTTTTTATACTTTTGCTCGTATGATTGAGCTTTTTGGCACTTGCACTTTACTTTTCTTTTTTGGCTAGCTTGAAACCTTTAAGTCTTTTTACATGTAAGACGTTACAAGTTTATTGTGAATAGTAAAGTTTCTATATGCCTTAAACCTTCACATGAGTATTTAGTTTTCTAACTTAGAAATTCTAAACATTTCATAAGTCCATACTAAATATACTTCCTCATGCTCTTATTGCTCTAACATTTTATGAGCATAACTTTTATTATCACACGAATATTTGTTTCTAACTTTAAAAATTCCAAGTTACTTAAGCTTTGTTAAATAAGTTAGCTTAATGGCTCTTTTAGACTTCCAAATTTACAAGTCAGCCCAAAAACAGATATCTTTGCTCGTGCTCTTATTGCCTATGTTGAAGTGCATGCCAGTATACTCTATGTGCCCCCCAAGTGATTGAGGGTTAAAAAATCCTTGATCACTTGCTACTTGACCAAATTTGTCCGAGCAGTGACTACTCGTGAAACACATAGAATATACAAACATATTTCAGCAGTTAACCACTACAAAAACATGCAACTATTTAAACGTTGGTCTTTCATCTCATGATACCGACCAGTTGAACACTGTTCGGTATATATGTATTTTTAGTTTTTTAGAAGACCTGTTTTGTTTAAATCATAATGACAGTTGAACACTGCCAAGCAAGAATAATCAACACATATGCAAAATTTGTAGTGAGATTCGACCACGCTGCACGTGATCTCTTCTATTACTCGTAATAATAAATGACAAAACGTATCTAACAACGAGTTTCAAACAAAATAACATTGTTCAAAATAACATGACTGGTTAGCAAATAGCCGGTTCACAAACAAAAAACTTAAATAACAAGTTAAGCACTAGATACAAAGCTACTACTCTATAAGCAGTATTTATTGATAATATTTCCTCAAGTGCTCGACGTTCCAGTAATTCCTGATCAGCTCTCCATTTAACCGAGCCAGCTTGTAGGTGCCGGGTGGCAAGACTTGCTCAATTTGATATGGTCCTTCCCAGTTTGGTCCTAGGACACCAGCTACTGGGTCTCTGAAAAACACCTTCTGAGGACCAAATCTCCGACCTGGAACTTTCGATCTCGGACTTTGGAATTGAAGTAGCGCGACACTTTTTGCTGGTGAGCAACAACTCTCAGGTTTGCCTCCTCTCTTCTCTCCTCGAGGAAGTCCAAGGATTCTGCTAACAATTGATGGTTCTCCTCTTGGTTGTACATGGTCCTTCTATGAGATGGTGGGTTTATCTCCACAGGTAACATGGCTTCATACCCATATGCCAAAGAAAATGGGGTATGTCCAGTTGCTGTCCGAGCAGTAGTCCTGTATGATCAAAGGACTTCTGGTAATTCTTCCGCCCAAGCACCCTTAGCTCGCTCCAGGCGCTTTTTCAGAGTGTCCTTCAGTGTCTTGTTTACCACTTCAACCTGCCCATTGGCCTGTGGATGGGCTACCGAGGAGAAACTTTTTGTGATGCCATGCCGAGTGCAAAAATCGGTAAATATGTCGCTGTCAAATTGGGTGCCGTTGTCAGACGCTATCTTCTTAGGCAGACCATAGCGACATATTATGTTCTTAACCACAAAGTCCAACACTTTCTTCGATGTGATCGTGGCTAATGGTTCGGCCTCAGTCCACTTAGTGAAATAATCTACTGCAACCACTGCAAACTGCACTCCTCCTTTCCCCTTGGGCAATTTCCCGATCAGATCAATACCCCACACTGCAAAAGGCCATGGACTTTGCATTTGCTTCAAGACATTTGGGGGCACTCTGGGCACTTTAGAAAATCTTTGGCATTTGTCACACCTCTTCACATATTCCATAGAGTCCTCGTTCATGGTAGGCCAGAAAAATCCTTGCCGCAAGATCTTTTTAGATAGACTCTGCCCCCCAGCATGATCTCCACAGATGCCTTCATGCACTTCCGCTAATAAATTCTTTGACTGGTCGGGTGTTATGCACCTGAGTTGAGGTAGGGAATACCCTCTTCTATACAACACCCCATCCATCATGGTGTACCTAGCAGCTTGCCTCATAATCTTCCTTGCTTCATTACGTTCCTCTGGGAGGATCCCTTGCTCAAGATAAGTGATGCTGGGGGTCATTCAGGTGTCAGCTATCGTGATCTGCATGGCCTCTTGTTCATCAATGCTCGGCTCCGCCAAGTATTCTACCGGTACTATATTCAGAGTTTCGGCATCTTTTGCACTAGCTAGCTTTGCTAGAGCATCATCATTAGAGTTCTGCTCTCGTGGTACTAGCTTGATGGTATACTCTTCGAGCTGTGCTAGCAGATCTTTGGTCTTATTTAAGTATGCCACCATGCGTAGGCCCCTTGCCTGGTATTCCCCCAAGACTTGGTAGACCACCAATTGGGAATCGCTATTTATTTCCACCGACCGGGCACGTACATCTCTGGCCAGTCGCAAGCCTGCTAGGAGGGCTTCATACTCCGCCTCATTGTTAGAAGCATTGAATCCGAATCTCAGTGCACAATGAATTCGGTGCTTCTCTGGTGTGACTAATATAATTCCAGCCCCTGAATGATGCTCATTCGATGACCCATCAACAAAAATTTACCAAGTAGGTAGCTCTTCTTTTTTCCCAGTGACACTCTCTTGCTGGTCGGGAGCATCAGTGATCCCGGTACATTCAGCGATGAAATCTGCCAAAGCGTGGCCCTTAATAGCAGTCCTCGGCTGGTGCTTGATTTCAAATTGACCTAACTCAATTGCCCATTTAAGTAGCCGACCAGACGACTCTAGCTTCTGTAAGACTTGGCGTAGAGGCTGATCAGTAAGGACCTTAATGGGGTGTGCTTGGAAGTATGGCCGCAATTTTCGTGATGCGAGTACCAAGCAGTAAGCCAACTTCTCGATCACGGGATATCGGAACTCTGTCCTATCAATCGCTTGCTAACATAGTACACCGGGTGCTGCACTCTATCCTCCTCTCGTTCTAAGGCAGCACTAACAGCATGATCCGTGACTGCTAGGCACAAAAAGAGGTCTTCTCCATCAACTGGCTTAGAAAGAACAGGAGGTTGGGCCAAATGCTCCTTTATGGCCTGGAAAGCTTGCTCACATTCTATCGTCCACTCAAACTTCTTGCCTCCTCTAAGTAGGTTAAAAAACGGGACGCACTTGTCTGTTGATTTCGAAATGAACTTGCTTAGAGCTGCAATCCGCCCAGTCAAGCTTTGTACATCCTTTATTCTAGCTGGAGACTTCATTTCTATGAGAGGCTTTATCTTTTCTGGGTTTGCCTCTATTCCTCGGGAGTTAACAATAAACCCAAGAAATTTTCCAGAACCCACTCCAAATGAGCACTTGAGGGGGTTTAACTTCATGTTGTACTTTCTGAGTATTGCGAAGCACTCCTCTAAGTCTCGCACGTGCCCTTCAACTTCCTTTGACTTCACCAGCATATCTTCTACGTACACCTCCATGATCTTGCCGATTAAGTCACGAAACATACCGTTCACCAAACGCTGATAGGTAGCCCCTGCATTCTTCATTCCGAAGGGCATGACCCTATAGCAATATAGTCCAATATCTGTTCGGAAGCTGGTATGCTCTTCATCAGGAGGATGCATGTTGATCTGGTTGTACCTAGAATATGCATCCATGAAGGACAATGTCTCATGACCAGAGGTTGCATCTACCAACTGGTCTATTCTTGGTAAAGGAAAGCAATCCTTTGGGCATGCTTTGTTCAGATCAGTAAAATCTACATAAGTCCTCCACTTTCCATTGGGTTTGGGCACCAACATTGGGTTTGAAACCCAGGCAGGGTAGTATGCTTCCCTGATAAACCCATTCTCCTTTAACCGCTCTACTTCCTCCTTAAGAGCTTTTGCTCGATCCTTGTCAAGCAATCTCCTCTTCTGCTGTACTGCTGGATAGCTTTCATCCACGTTGAGCATGTGGCTAATCACAGTTGGTGAGATACCCACATATCCTTGTGAGACCAGGCGAAGACATCTTGATTCCTTCGCAAAAATTCTATCAGCTATGCTCTCACCTCTGCTTTCAACTTTTTTCCAATTCTGACCCCTCTCGTTAGGTCATTATCATCTATAAGGACCTCCTCTAACTCTTCGGACGGTCCCACATCACTTTCATAATCCCCAAAGCGAGGATCAAAGTCCCTTCCCTCGCTTTGGGCAACGCCCTATTTGGTGACTTCGTCACCGGATGGGGTCTTCTGCTCTTTTAAACCAAGAGTGCTCTCTTGGCCAAACTCCTCTAACATCTCTTCATCGGTTACAACTGCAAGACTCTTGTCGACATCCATCTCGTCCACCTCCTCTCTCTCAAAACATACAACATGTTGCTCTCCTTGGCCCCCTTCTTTGCCTTAGCTATCGAGGCTTTATAGCACTCCCTAGCCTCCCTCTGGTCTCCTTGGACACAGCCTATGCCAGCACTGGTCGGGAACTTCATAGAAAGGTGCCAGATTGAAACTACCGCATGTAAGTTTGTGAGCAGTGGTCGACCAATAACCACATTGTAGGCGGACGGGCAGTCAACAATCAAAACTCGGTCATTACGGTTTCATGTTTGGGAGATTCCCCCGTCGTGACTGGCAACTTGATTGTCCCAGTTGGTGACAATCCTTCTCCACTAAACCCATAAATGACTTGAGAGCACGGCTTCAAGTCATTGATAGACAGATTCATCTTCTCGAAGGATGACTTATAAATAATGTTCACAGAGCTCCCTGTATCGACCAGACATCTCTTCACTTTCATATTAGCAATTTGGACTGTCACAACAAGAGGGTCATTGTGAGGATACCTCACGTGTCGAGCATCTTCTTCAGTGAAAGTGAGGGACTCACTTTCATATCTTGGGTTCTTTGGTAGTCACTCCTCTACTGTCATAATTTCAGAGGTGGATGCCGCACCCAATTCGTGACGAAGGGTGCGAGCATACCTCTCCCTCGACTTATTGCTATCTCCAGCAAGATGTGGTCCTCCACATATAGTATCTAGTGTGAAGTCCACAGGTTAAGGTTGCAAAGGTGGGGATCGTTGCCGCTTGAACCCAGGATTGTTGTTGCTCCCCTCTCCTTGGGTCTTCTCTGCTCGATACTTTTTTAGCTTCCCCGACCGGAGGAGAAACTCTATCTCATCCTTGAGATGATTACACTCATTCGTGTCGTGACCATAGTCTCCATGGAAGCAACAGAACTTGTTCATATCTCTCTCACTCATCTCTTTCTTGATTGGTGGGGGTTTCCGGTAAGGGACCTCTTGATGGCTGGCCAAATAGATCTTCGCTCGGCTCGCCGAAAGAGTGGTGTAGTTGGTGAATCGAGGTTCATACTTCGTTGGCTTATCGTTTGGTCCCGACTTAACTTTCTTCTCATTGTGGCGGTCAGACCCGTTGTTCCCACGTTTCTTACCACCACCTTGATCATGTCCGCCATTTTTAGGGGGATCACTCGATACACTTGGTTTGTTCAATCCATTCTCTCCCTTCTCAATCGCATCATCCAACTTCATGTATTTTTCCGCCCGGTCTAAAAAATGTTGTAAAGTTGAAATTGGATGACGATGGATGCTGTCCCACAAAGGACTCCGGTAGATAATGCCGGAAGAAATTGCCACCATCTTCCCCTCATCTCCGACTGCATTAGCTCGGTTAGCTTCTCTCATGAACCTTTGTATGTAATTCTTGAGAGACTCATCTTTCCCTTGCTTTATATCTGCCAAGAGATTGGCATAAACAGGAGGGGTTCGAGCAGCACTAAACTGCCTGCAAAACTCCTTTCTAAAACTCTCCCAAGAAGTGATGGAGTTAGGCTTGAACTTCCAATACCACTCTTGGGCAGTGTCGGACAATGTGGTGGGGAAGACTCTGCAGCGATAGTCATCACTTACCCCGAGCAGCTCCATCTGATCTTCGAACTTCCCAACATGCCTAATCGGGTCTGCCTTTTCTGTATAAACTGGCAGTACCGGTGCTTTGTATTTTGCTGGTGGTTGGGCTGCTCTAATCTGAGCACAAAAAGGGCTGCCACTCCTGTGGTCTACTGGATCAATCGCTGGTCGTTTTGACAGACTCTGGAATCCTGCTGTCAAAGCATCAAGTTGGGCTTGGATGCCTAGGGCCACTCCTGGGGACTCACTTTCGGGACCGCCTGGTCGGGTGTTCCTATCCGACAAACCATCATCTAGTATTTCTCCCCGACTGGTAGGATGGATTGGCTCTTTCCCTTCGACCAGGACGATCCTCCTTCTATCATCAATGACGTCCCTCAAGTCCTTCTGAGCAGTGTGCTTTCCCAACCTATCGAACACCGTACTCCGAGTCTTCTCGGAAGGTTTGCTGGGTGGAACATGCTCCTTGCCACTACGCTGGTTGGGATGCCGTGGTGGCCTTCCTGTCTGGGCTGGTCGATCCTCTCCTCCTCGATGGTTATTATTATTCTTCTCCTTCGAATGGTTAGTGTGATGACTGTCAGCTTCATCATGCCCATACCCATCTTTGAAGTGGGAAGTCTCATTGCCACGAGGAGGTCTATTGTGCTCCTGCTCTATAGGTGTTTTCTTGCTGCCTGACTTGTGACTCCCTGATTTGGAAGTCTCTGATCGGTGGCTCCTTGAGGGGGTTTTGGAGTTCCCCCTTTGAGTTGAGGCAGTGCACGATCGGACTCCATCTTCCTCATGACCAGGTGGGTTACTACCACCCCTGCCTGGTCTATCAGTTTTCTTACAACCAGCTTCTGTGGTCCTTGCCTCTGGGGTGGCTGCCACCTCAGGTGCAACCTGGGCATTGGCTCGGGTTAGCTGCGTAGCTGCCTCCAGAGCGAGTGCAGCTTCGTGATGTCGCCTGTCGGCCTCCTCCTGCTGTCGACGGATCTCCTCACTCCTAGCGTCCATCTCCCGTTTCTGCTGCTTGAATGCGGCATTCTGCCTAGCCATTTCCTCAGCGAACGCCTCCTGCCTGGCGTTGAACTGAGCCATCTCCTCCTGGAAGGCGCTCATGGCTTCCTGGAGCTCTTCAACTTCTGGTGCTACGTCCTCGAGCACGACTCTAGGCTCAGTTTCACGATCTTGAACACTAGGACCCTCTGATCTAGCATGCTCTTTAAAGGAGCTCGTCTTCTTGGAGGTTGCATTGGTGTTCTTAGGCGTCATATTGCTTCAGGCACCGTCTGTTCTTCTCTTCAGGCTCTCAATGAAAGCACCAAAATGTTGACCGCGTTTTTGGCCAATGACGTGAGAACGTTAAAAATGACAAACCTTCAAGAGAATTCAAACGACACAGACGGTTTAATAAAGAAAGTAAATAAAACACACGGATTTATAGTGGTTCAGCCCCAATATGTTGGTAATAGCCTAATCCACTTAGAGATTTGATTATTTTATCTACACTCAAGGTCAGATGAACCAGTGCCAACTGAGTTTCTTCAGTGTAAATTCTCATAATACAAAAGAGTTCTCTCTCAAGAAAACACACTTTCTCTCTCTAGAAAACTCAGACCAAAACTTCAAAATTCCAAAAGTCCTTTTCTGATCCCATCAGCCATCTATTTATAGGCTTGGGATCATACACTGATATCCCCCTAGGATCGGGATATTTTATTATTCGTATTATATTTAAATTACAAAATATATTCAAAATGCAACCGAATTCCCAATTTGAGCGAAGAATGAGAGATTCCCGCGTATGCCCAGACCGATTCTTCGTGAAGCCGTTTCTGGGAATTTGACGTAGTCTGCTCTTATCTGGTTGATGAATATGACCTTCAGGTCGGCCATAGTGCTCTTGTCTAGCATGCCATTTCTCTATTTGGACAACCATGCACTTGTTTGACATACGCATAAGGACCAGACCTTTGTCTCTCCTCGGACATGTGTCCGACCACGCCCTTGGACTCTCCTTGGACCAAAGTCCGACCATGCCCTTGGACTCTCCTCGGACCAAAGTCCGACCACGCCCTTGGACTCTCCTCGAACCAAAGTTCGATCACGCGCTGGGCCTCTCCTCGGACATGAGTCCGACCGCACATAGAATGCTCCTCGGACTAGGGTCCAACCACACTTGGAATGCTCCTCGGACTAGTGTCCGACCACACTTGGAATGCTCCTCGGACCAATGTTCGACCGGACACTTGGACTGCTCCTCGGATGCACTTGGCTCGGATATGCCAGTGCTAGTCAACAAAGTCACTCCTGGTTGGATGTAACTTACCCGATTGGTCATGACACCTCTCAAGCAGTCAAAAACTCTTCATTGATGTAAGCCAGATCACCCAACCATTCTGTGCCACTTGTCATTTCTATTGCCACATCATCATTTTCAAATTTTGGGATAACACTTTGAAGAACAAAACCTTCTAGTTGTTCCATATAGACCTCCTCCTGGAGATCCCCATTGAGGAATGTTGTTTTGACATCCATTTGGTGAATATAAAGGTTGTATATAGATGAGAAGACAAAAAACAACCTTATATAAGTAGTTCTTGCTACCGATGCATATGTGTCAAAGTAATCGATTCCCTCTCTTTGTTTGAATCCTTTGGCTACTAGCCTAGCCTTGAAGGTTTGTATGGTGGCATCGGTATGATATTTCTTTCTAAATACCCATTTGCACCCAATTGGTTTGGACCCCTTTGGAAGGTCAACCAATTCCCAAGTGTGGTTTGACATAAGTGAATCGATTTCATCTTTAATTTCCTCCTTCCAAAAAGCGGAGTCTCTTGAGGACATTGCTTCTTTGAAGGTTTTGGGGTCATCTTCAATTTGAAGTACTATTGGATGTTTCCAAGTAACTTTCTCATTATCACATTCAACAAGGTATAGTGTCTCTATTGGAGAACACTTCTCACTTGATCCCAAATCTTTGAGCCATTGGCTCCTTCTAGGCAATTGAGGTTGCTCACCAACTATTCTAGGAGTCTCCTCTTGAGGCTCTCTAGTTTTTTGGTTCTAGTTTCTTGTCATCGCATGATATGTTCTCAAAGAACTCAACCTCTCTAGATTCAATTATTACATTAGACTCCAAGTCTAATAATCTATAAGCTTTGCTATTTTGGGCATAGTCCACAAGTGCACATTTTATAGCCCTTGGACCCAACTTGGTCCTTTTAGGATCGGTGCTCTTGCAATAAGCAAGACACCCCACACTTTAAGATAACCAATATTTGGTTTCTTTCCTTTCCATAACTCATATGGAGATATATTATTTTTCTTCATGGGAATACGATTCAAAATATGACAAGCGGATAGCAAGGTTTCACCCCACAAACTAAAATTCGATTTAGAGTGTAATATCATAGCATTAATCATCTCAATAAATGTTCTATTCTTTCTTTCCGCTATACCATTTTGTTGTGGAGTATAAGGGGCTGTACATTCATGAATTATTCCATGTTCTTCACAAAACAAGTTAAATTCATTTGAAAAATATTCACCACCCCTATCACTTCTAAGCACTTTAATTTTCCTTTCAAGTTGATTTTCAACTTCCGCTTTATACACCTTAAATACATCAAATGCTTCATCTTTATTTTTAAGAAAATATACATATGTAAACCTAGAACAATCCTCAATGAAAGTAATAAAATATCTACTTCCTCCTCTATTCAACTTTCCATTAAGTTCACATAAATCACTATGTATCAAATCTAACAACTTAGAGTTCCTTTCAACACTAGGAAAAGTTTTCTTTACCATTTTAGATTTAACACATAATTCAAATTTTTCATGCTCAACATTATCACAATCAATTAATACACATTTGAAAACCCTTTTAATTGTGCTAAATCCTATATGTGCAAGTCTAATATGCCACAAAGTAATAGAATTTGAGTCAAGCATATAACAAGAAAATTAAATTTTATTGTTCACATGATCAATGGAAGTACAAAGTTTGAACATGCCATCACAAGCATATCCCTTTCCTACAAAAATATTGCCTTTAGATTAAAATAAGCTTGCCAGAATTTATCACAACCTTGATTCCCGGTTTGCCAAGTAAATTTCCACTCACAAGGTTTCTACTCATTTCTAGTACATACAAAATATTAGGGAGTAGAACCTTCTTACTAGATGTGAACAACAAATCAATGGTTCTTTTTCCTTAAATCTTAGACCTTTTCTCATTGCCCATTTGGATTTCATGCCCTTCCTTTGAAGATTTAAAGGTCTTGAATAGAGTTCTATCACAGGTTACATGAATGGTGGCACAAGTATCATACCACCACCTACTCACCTTTCCATGAATGACATTAACATCACTTAGTGTTGCCACTAGTTCCTCTAGGGTTGAGTTGACTCTTTCCTCATTGTTTTGGCTAACCTACAATCTTTAGCAAAGTGGCCATTCTTGCCACACACAAAGCAAGGTCCTTTGGACTTTTGAATTGTCCCTCATTCTTCCTGGGCCCCAAGGGTTTTTTGACCCTTCCCCTTGTTCTTGCCATTTCCTTTGCCCTTGTTAGGAGGGTTAGCCATCACATTGGCCTTAGAAGTCTCTCCATTGGACTTCTCTTCATTCATATCTCTAGAGCGAGATTCCTCGTCAATTCTCAAGTGTTTGAGAATTTCCTCCAAAGAAATCTCTTCATTTCTATGGAGAATCTTCTTTCTATAGCCTCTCCAAGAAGGAGGTAACTTGGCTATAATGGCATCAACAAGAAATTGTTCCGACAATACAATTTTAAGAGTAGAAATTTATTCACAATAATTTGTAGTTCATGAATTTGAGGGAGAAGGGGTTTATCATCATAAAATTTAAATTCCAAATATTCAGTAATAAGGAATTTCTTAGTACCTTCCTCTTTCGCTTTGTACTTCTTTTCCAAAGCCTCCCAAATATCCTTGGCGGTCGTGGTGTTGGTGTAGAGATCATAGAGCTTATCTAAGAGGGCATTGAGGATGTGACCCCTACAAATCAATTCATCTTCTTCGCGCTTCTTCCTTTCTTTCACAAATTCTTGTGTATCATATTCCTTGGACTCTTCAAGGGCCTTTAGGTCCTTATCTGTAACACCCTACTTCCTTAGAGCCGTTACTAAGTGAGTTTAAAAACGTGCTTTTAACTCGCTAATCGAGGTTTTAAGTCAAGCAGTGTAATTAAGCCGTAAACAAAGGAAAAACATTAGAGATAGTAATCTTTCATAGTAAGTCATAAAAGTTTGACACCTAGGATCCCGAAATACAGTTTAAAAATATTTACAGCATAAAAACTGTACTAAGTCGGCTAAACGACAAAATTCAAGTTCATTTACAAGCATCTCCCAAAATCCTCTGGCTGTGACAGCCAGGCTGGCCAAACATATACACGCCGCCTCACGCCTGCTGTACTCATGGTTGGTTGATCTTCTCTTTACCCTTACCTGCACCACAGAGCATCTGTGAGCCGAAGCCCAACAAGAAAACCCACAAACAGATAACATATGCAATACATATATCAAGCATATAAACATGCTACCAATAGCTAAACACATACGACCTAGCCGTCCCAGGCGTTTACCAAGCCCTGGGTTTGCGGACCATGCCGTGAGGATTGTTGGAAAAAGCTTATACATGATCTTTATTTATTTTCATGTATATCTAATATTAAACAAATTAATACGAGATAGCCTAAAACATGTTTCTAAAATTGAATTCAAAGAAAAACAAAAATTAGAATACTTACAGTATACGCAGCGGAATTAAAGAGTCATTCCTTCAGTTTCTCTAACTCTTGTATCCTCTCTGTCGCAGAGTATTATCAAGAAACTGAACCGATCTTCTATTTTCTTCACGATCTTCCAATGTATCCTTAGAACCACCTAGACTAGTGTGGGCAATTCTCAACACATGAGATAGATATAGAGAGAAGAAGAGAAAATAACAAAGTGGCTTAGAAAAGGACTTGTGTTTAGAGAGAATATAAAACTATCAGAAAATCTGACTTGTGACTTATCTGTCGTCTCTTAAATCTTCTCTCTAAGCACTCCTTTTATAGACTCAATTAGGCCATTTAATTTAATTAAAAAATCAATAAAATAACAGTCATTTTGAAGCCCTAGGTCGAAATTATCATGGGCTATAGGCCCGTGAAATTTCCCATTTGATTATAAGCCCATTGGACTTAAAATCAAGGCCTGTATTATTTTCTATTGATTTAATTAATTAAATAATTATTTAAATCCTTTATAAAATTAATTATTTATAATTTGAACCTTGATTTAAACTTATTTATTAATTTAGATACCAATTTATCTTAATTAATAAATCTGCCATAATTTCTCTTTTCTTCTCAAAATTACACAACTCTGTGAAACTATCCAAAATTGACCTAGTCTACTTTGATAATTCTAATTGATAATTAAATCAATTAATTGAGACTATCTAGATGATTTTATCCAAGGTACAATGGGGAACATGGGCCTATGAAATCAAGCTCCAATAAGTTATCATAAATCTAACAAATAAATTTACTAACTTATTAATTCCTCGTGACTCCACTATAGACTTGGAATTGCACTATTGAATTCATAGAACGCTCTATAACAAATATAGATACGCTATTAATTATCCATTGTTACAACCATAATTGTCACTCAATCCTCTATAGACAGCCTACAATGAGACAAGACTAAAATACCGTTTTACCCCTCATTGTATTTTATCCTTAAAACACTTAGTTCCTTGTAAATGATATTTCAATAAACTAATTTAATTACTGAAATGAGATCTCTATCATTTAACACCTTGAACCAAACTAAAAGGAAACCATCATTTCACTTCTTCATCAGAAGCTATAGATGTTCATATCTATGATTAACACACCCACTCAATTATACTACCGAGTTCCCAAGATGTAAGTATGGGCTAGTCCGTAGGGTAAGCTGGTAACGAACAAGTCAAAGAACTCAAATAATACAATCAGTTAGAATACTAACCACTCAAAATTGAGATTGAATTGACCTATGGTCAACTATATGATATGACTAGAAAAGATAATAACGGTATGTTTACTTATCTTATCAACTGTCAATATCGGTCCTGTCCGATGTAACAAATACATCCGATCTTATCTACTTTGCTAATGTTCTGGAAAGAACATAACACTGTAATGTGTAAGTAGATCATATCATAGATTGGCAAGTCAGTGTAAATCCGGTGCACTGACTAATCTTAGGACTAACTTATTTTTGAACATATAATCATATTTATATTCCACTGTGATTACGTCACTATAAATAAGATTAGCTATATGCTCGGGATTTAATAGAAGTTTATATTAAACAAATAATCATGAAAATAAAACACGTGAGCAAAGTGATTGACCAAGTCAAAAAATGATTTCTATTCTTTTATTGATAATAAAATGAGATTACAAAGAATTTGGGTTTTAATTAGGGCATAAAACCCCAACATCCCAGGTATCCTTCTAGGGAATCGCCCTGGCAACTCGCACTCTACGTGCTCGATGCTACTCTCGGCCCCTTGCCGTTCTCGGCCTTGTACTCAACGTGCCCGACGCCGTTCCCGGCCCTTCACCGTTCTCGTTCTACACCATTCTCGGCTCTAGCCGACCATTCATATCATAATACACATAGCATAACCATGCAGTTCTAACATATTGGGCTCGACCCTGTATATCAGTTCCATTCAAACACATTAGGCTTTGCCCTGCACACAAGCTCTATGGGAACAAGGGTTTTCTTACCTGAGTTCCGAGCTTTCTGAGCACCGATGCCCCGAGCACAGTCCTCTAATGTGAGCCTCGCCGAAACCCTAGTCACAACACATTAACAATGTCCATCTATCAAATTCTAATCCAGTAAATAACTTCGAGCCATAACCTCAACCTCCGGGACCTTGAATTCTATCAATCCAGGTGATAAAATCCATCCCGAGCCTTACCCATTAAATTCCCAAGCCTAAATACCCTTAAAAACTCAGATTGGCACTAAGGGCCGTGGCCCCAACCATAAGAGCCGCGACTAGCCTCGAAACAGAGGCTAGTACCACACTGACCCCCACACGGGCCGCGGCGCGCCCACCAAGTGTCGCGGCGCGCATGAGCTTCTCGACCTCCCATGGCCGCGCGCGCACATGGGCCGAGGCGCACCCCTCCTAGGGCCGCGGCTCTCACCTCCGAACCCAGAATTCCTCATCAATTTTCTACCTTTTCTTCAAGCCAATCCTCACCAAAACCAAACTAACAATCCTAGATAATAACACCATCATTCAAGCTCAATAACAGCACTAAAACCGCATTGAATCCTACTCCAAAACTCAGCTAAGGCACACAAAAGTAGACCAGGCTTGACCAACATGCAATCCTCAAAACCAGCAAAAATTCAAGACTAAATCTTAATAATTAGAACTTACCTCTTACTGAATTAAGCTTCTGAACCAGTTCCCCCTAAGCCTCAATCTTCAAGCTTCAAGTTCCCTTAGATTTCCCTTGAGTTTTCCTTAGAGAGTGAAAGAGAGAGAAGTAAGAACTATCTTCAGCTGGGAGGAAGTATGAGTCGGTTTCTAAAGTTTCTAAACTATTCCTATATTTTGTTTTACTTGACTTAAGTCTATATGATTACCTCAAGGCTCGGGGTACCAAAACGTCCCCGATGGCAAAATGGTAAATTTCACCAGTATTCCCGCCTAGACATTCTATCCTCAAATATATCTCCAAATATTAATTTTCATGTCCCAATAATCCCGTAACACACCTAGTACCCAAATTAACCCTCGACTCACCCCGAGTCTGCATCACAACCCCATTGTGACTCTCTGGCTAAGCGCTCCCCAGGACTGTCTCAGATCGTGCTGCACAGACATATCACATATATAACATTTATCACACTTATGGCTCTAATATCCAGACGGGGCCCACATGCACATTTAACTCAATTAAACATGCTTCATAATCAAATATTCACATAAATCCACGTATAAGCATATTAAATCATTTATTGCCCTCCAGGCACACTAATCAAAGCCCTAAGCCCGATTAGCAAATTCGGGTCGTTACAACTATCCCCTCCTTACAGAAATTTCATCCTTGAAATTACTTGAACAGCTCGGGGTACCGCTCTCTCATCTCTGACTCAAGTTCCCACGTCGCCTCTTCAACCTTGCTGTTTCTCCACAGCACTTTCACCAAGGCAATGGTCTTGTTCCTCAAGACTCTATCTTTTCGGTCAAGAATCTGAACCGGCTTTTCCTCATAGGATAAATCTTGATCAAGCTCCAAATTCTCAAAACCTAAAACATGCGTTGAATTTGATATATACTTCCGGAGCATGGATACATGGTACACATCATGAACCCCTGATAAAGCTGGAGGCATCGCTAATCTGTAAGCTACCTCTCCAACCCGTTCCAGAATCTCGAAGGGGCCAACATACCTGGGGCTCAATTTACCCCGAACACCAAACCGTTTCACACCCCTCATGGGTGAAACCCTAAGGAACACATGATCACCAACCTGAAACTCCACGCTCCTGCGTCTCAGGTCTGAATAACTTTTCTGTCGACTCTGGGAAGCGAGCATACGTGCTTTAATCTTCTCAATTGCCTCATTGGTCCTCTAAACCATCTCTGGACCCAAATACCTCCTCTCACCTGTCTCATCCCAATGAATAGGTGATCTACACTTCCTTCCATAAAGCATCTCGTACGGAGCCACACCAATGGTCGCCTGATAACAATTGTTGTACGAGAACTCGATCAAAGGGAGATACTTACTCCACGATCCCCCAAAGTCAAACACACAGGCTCGCAGTAGATCCTCCAATATCTGAATCGTCCTCTCAGACTGCCCATTCATCTGAGGATGATAAGCGGTACTAAATCGTAGCTGCGTGCCCATAGCCTTCTGCAGACCTTCCCAAAACTTGGAAGTGAAGGTGGGGTCTCTGTCCGACACTATCGACCTCGGAGCCCCCTGAAGTCGAACAATCTCCCTCACATACAACTTAGCGTACTGCTCCATAGTATAAGTTGTCTTAACAGGAAAAAAGTGGGCGGACTTGGTATACCTATCCACAATCACCCACACCGAGTCATGCTGTCCCATAGTTCTCGGTAAACCAACTACGAAATCCATAGTAATATCTTCCCACTTCCACTCTGGGATCCCCAAAGGCTACAATAACCCCGCTGGCCTTTGGTGCTCAGCCTTAACCTGCTGACAAGTTAAGCACCTAGCCACATAATCCACCACATCCCTCTTCATGCCCGACCACCGATATAGAGCTCTCAAGTCCTGGTACATCTTCGTCGTACCCGGGTGCAAAGAATAGGGAGTGGTATGCGATTCATCCAAAATCTCTCGCCGGATATCAGAATCCATCGGAACACATATCCGACCCTTATACTTCAGTAATCCCATCTCTGAGATGGAGAAGTCCTTTGTTGCTCCGACTAAGGCATTCTCCCTATGACCTCGCAACTGAGAATCCTTCCCCTGTGCTTCCTTGATTCTCTCAAGGAGTGTAGACTGAAGAGTGATGTTGGCCAACTGACCAACCACCAACTCTATACCTGCTCTGGTCATCTCCTCGGCTAACTTATCAGATATCTGCCTCAAGCTAAACAACTGCCCTGGGCTCTTCCGACTCAATGCATCAGCCACTACATTAGCCTTCCCAGGATGGTAAAGGATATCACAATCATAATCCTTAACCAACTCCAGCCACTGCCTCTGGCGCATATTCAAGTCCTTCTGCGTAAAGAAATACTTTAGGCTCTTATGGTCGGTGTATATCTCGCACTTCTCACCATAAAGATAATGCCTCCAAATCTTAAGTGCAAACACCACCGCTGCCAACTCCAGGTCATGCGTAGGATATCTCTGCTCATATTCCTTCAAATGTCTCGATGCATAGGCTATCACCTTGCCAGCTTGCATCAGCACGCACCCCAAACCTTGCCTGGATGCATCACAGTAGACCACAAACTTTTCATTCTCTGTCGGCAAGCTAAGTACTGGCGCAGTAATCAATCGTCGCTTCAGTTCCTTAAAACTGTTCTCACATCTGTCCGTCCAGACATACCTGGTCTTCTTCTTTGTCAACTCTGTCAATGGCGTAGCTATTCTGGAGAACCCCTCAACAAATCGCCGATAATACTCTACCAGACCCAAGAAGCTTCTCACTTCAGGAACATTGCTGTAACGACCCAAAATTATTAATAAGGTTTAAGGACCTTGATTAGTGTGCCGGGAGGGCATAATTGGAGGTTAAGAGAATTAATGGCAAGAAAGCATGAATACGGGTATTGGATAAGTATGTGGGCCCTGTCTGGCTGGTAAGGGCATAATCGTAATTCTGGCCCGTTAGGGCATAAATGTGAATGTGTGTGATAAATTGTTGAGACCACATTATTATGTGGATAGATAGATAAATATATGCATGCATGTACATGTGTGTACATTTGTAACTGTCGGCACGAGGCGATCCTAGGGAGCAAGTAGCGGGAAAGTCACAACGGGGCCTAAGATATGACTTTGGATAAGTCGGGGGTACTATTAGATAGCGGGTAGCGATTTGGATTATCGGGTTATGAAAATAAATATATGGAGATATATTTGAGGTTAGGATGTCTAGGCGGGAATATTGGGGGATTTTATCATTTTGGCCTCGGGGACGGTTCCGGCAACCCGAGCCTCGAAATTAACTTAACAGGTAAGTTAGACATAAGGAAGCTTTTAGAAGAAAAACACAAACCGACTAAGAGCTTTTGCCTCAGATCTCTTACATGCTCAAGGAAAACAAAAGGAAAGGAAACACAGAAAACAAGAGAAACAAGCTGGAATTTCTGAGATTGGTGGTGAGGATTTGGAGGTTTAGCTCAGGAGTAAATCAAGAACTAAAATAGGGATTAAGGTAAGCATCTGGTCTTCTTTCCTGTGGTTGAATTATGAGTTCTAGCTGGATTTTGGGTAAGTGTTGAAACAAATGTGATTTTGATGTTCTAAGGCAGAATTATGAAGGAAATTTGGGAACTTAGCTTGGCTATGGCTTGGTGAAGTGATTCAACAGCAAAGGTAAGTTTCAACTCCTGGTTTAGAGGTTTTAAATTGAGTTTGAATGATTGGTTTAAGTGTTTATAGCTCTTGGGTTTCAGAAATTGGAAAGAGAATATTAGAGTGTGCTAGGTTGTGTTTTCTGTGGAATTATGCTGTTTAGATCATGCTAAAGGAGTTGGGAATTAATTGGTTAGGAGATGGGAAGCTTTGGGATGGTTTAAAGTGAGGTTTTAGCCTTAAAAATGGTGTAAATTCTGGGTTCGAAAGGGAGGGGCGCGGCTCTGTTCTAGAGCGCTGCGGCCCTAGCATGCAAAGGAGCCAAGGAGGCTCGGCCAAGGGAGAGTGCCGCGGCGCCCAAGGCAAGGGCCGCGGCGCGTATGTGGTTCAACTTGGGTGTTGGCTCTGTTTTGGGGAAGGGTCGTGGCTAGGCTTCGGGGGCCGCAACCCTTGGTTGCACACATACGTTTTTGAGGGTTTTAGGCACGAGAAGGTGGTCTAGTGCACTCGGGTTTGGTTTCACCACCGTGCTTGGTGGAATTTGGAATCCCGGGAGTTAGTTTTGTAATTGGAAACCTATATTTGAATATTAATGGAATCCATTATATTGATTGTGACTAGGTGATAAGCTAGGGCTCGGGAAGTGGATCGTGCTCAGGGGTCGTTCTTTCTAATTAAAGCATTTGGAATCAAGGTAAGAAAACTGCACCTATGTAGGTGGATAGGTCGGGAGTAAGAGTTCCCTATATTTGTCTGAATTGCTATGCGATTGTGTTGGGACTAAGAGTTCCCTATAATTATATGAATTGCTGTGAGAATATGTTGGGACTAAGAGTTCCCTATAATTATATAAATGTCATGGGGTGGTATTATGCCACTGGGACATGTGATAAGCGGCCTAAGGGTGCCGAAATCAACACTTGCGCACATGGCGCGGCTCGGACACTGGTATCCGAGGACAGCTTATTAATCAGTGAGCTCGGTTAAGCTGGCCGGAGTCAGTGGGTATGTCACTAAGATTGGCCTAAGCGAGCCAAAGACTGTGAATTAAACAGAGGGTGCGGCCTGTGGGCATTAACCCTAGTTATTGCTTGGTGTAGGTTCTATTGTAGATTATGGTGTATGACTTGATGAGTACTTGGAGTTGAATTATTGGTTATTAGCCAGTGTGCTTCCTTGAATGTATTTTATGGTGTGCTGGTAACTAATTAGTACCTTGTGATTGTTTGGATTATGCTCAATTAACTGTTTAGCTGCTATAACTGTTATATTATGATGTTATGTTTTCTTGCTGGGCCTCGGTTCACGGGTGCTACGTGGTGCAGGTAATGCTAGTTGGCCATGGGTTGGAGAGCTCTGGGGGCGAGGTGTACATAGTCAGCTGCTCGGCCACCACGGTCAGGAAAAAAGTACAGGAACATGAACTTAAACTGTGAATTTTTCCATTAGAGTGGCTTGGTGGTTTATTTGTTAACAAGAATTTTATATTTACATTACTTAAACCTTGTTTTGGGTTCCCATGTATCAAACATGTGTTTTAGTAAAACTTAGTTGTTTATAACCAAAATTCTTTTGACCTAGCCTGCTTACGTCATTAGTTACACATTTTGAGTCAAATGACTTGACTAGCAAGCCTTGCACTATTCAAATACACAGTGTAACGGTCTTGGTTATCCAGGGCGTTACAATTGCTCGGTCTAGGCCAATCTCTGACCGCCTCAATCTTACTTGGGTCAACCAGAATCCCCTCCGTACCGACGATATGGCCCAGAAATGTAACTTGCGGCAACCAGAACTCACACTTACTGAACTTAGCATATAACTTATGCTCCCTCAACCGCTGTAATACCAACCGCAGATGCTGCTCATGCTCTACCTCTGACTGGGAATACACTAGGATGTCGTCGATGAACACGATCGCAAACTTATCCAGATAATCCTTGAAAACCCTATTCATCATGTCCATAAAAGCTGCTGGGGCATTGGTTAATCCAAAGGACATAACCAGGAATTCATAGTGTCCATACCTCGTTCAGAAAGCGGTCTTTGGTATGTCCTCCTCTTTAATCCTTAACTGATGGTAACCTGATCGGAGATCTATCTTGGAAAACACCGTTCTTCCCTGTAGCTGATCAAATAAATCATCGATCCTAGGCAGTGGATATTTGTTCTTAATGGTTAACTTGTTCAGCTCCCTGTAATCAATACACATCCTAAGGGACCCATCCTTCTTCTTAATGAACAACACTGGTGCACCCCATGGCGAGAAACTCGGTCTGATGAACCCCAAATCAAGTAACTCCTGCAACTGAATCTTTAACTCCTTTAGCTCCGCTGGAGCCATTCTATAAGGTGTCCTAGATACTGGCTCCGCTCCTGGTACCAATTCTATAACAAAGTCAATCTCCCACTGCGGCGGCAACCCTGGCAGATCCGCTGGAAACAAATCCAGGAACTCACACACCAATCTAGTCTTGCCCGGTCCTACCGACACCACCCTAGAAGTATCCACAACGCTTGCCAGGAACCCTATGCAACCTTCCTGCATCAGGTCCCTAGCCCTTAGGACTGAAATCATTAGTACACGCGGTCCACTAACTGACCCCACAAACACAAAGGGTACCTCCCCTTCTGGTTCAAAAGTCACCATTCTGCGCCTGTAGTCAATCGTTGCCCCATATTTGCATAGCCAATCCATTCCTAAAATCATGTCAAAATCATCCATCTCCAACTCAATCAGATCAACAAACAATTCTCTACCATCTACCTCCACAGGCAATGCTCTAATCCACTTCCTAGAAACTACCAATTCTCCTGTTGGCAACAAGGTCTGAAACCCCCTAGCATACACACCACTAGGCCTACAAAGCTGATCTATCACCCTAGCATATACAAATGAATGGGTAGCCCCTGAATCAAACAATGCAGTATACAAAGAACCAACACTAGAGATCTGACCTGTCACAACTGAGGGGCTAGCCTTCGCCTCAGTCTATGTCAAAGTGAATACCCTGGCAGGAGCAAGACTATCACTCTGCTTCTGCTCCTCCTTCTTAACTTGAGGGCAATCCCTCTTCAAATGGCTGGCACTTCCACAAACAAAGCAGGCCTTGATCCTGCACTCACCCTGGTGTCGACGCCTGCACCGTGGACACATAGGAAAACTTCTCCAATTATCACTACCACCCTGACGGCCAACAGAAGCACCTCGCACTCTCCTATCAGAACTAGGAGGAGTAAATGAATCTGGCACTCTTATTTTCAGCTCACTGGGGCCACTGCCCCGACCAGACCCAACAAAAGGAGGCACCGTCCTCCTGGCATCGCGCCTAACAGCGCTGTCCTTCCATATCTGATCCTCAGCCCTCTCTGTAGTAAGGGCCTTATCCACTGCTTGGGCATAGGTAGCACTCTCTGGAATCAATGTAATATTCACATCATGGGCGATCATCACATTCAACCCCCGTATAAATCTATCTCTCCTGGCCGCATCCGTCGGCACTAAGTCTGGCGCAAACTTCGCCAGTCTGTCGAATCTCAAGGCGTACTCAGTAACTGATAACCTATTCTGAGTCAGGTTGATAGACTCATCAACCTTCGCAGCCCGAACTGCTATGCTGTAGTATTTCTCATTAAAGATACTCTTAAATTCCTCCCATGTCATGACGGCAACATTCCTCCGCTGACTCACCACATCCCACCAGATGCGAGCATCATCCCTAAGCATATAGCTCGCACAAGCAACCCTTTCACTTCCTTCGACCCACATAAAGTCTAAGATCAAGGAAATCATGTTCATCCACTGCTCTGCCCGCAGTGGGTCCGATCCACCCTCAAAGGTAGGAGGTTGTTGCTTCCTGAACCTCTCATACAAAGGTTCCCACTTATTCTCCAAAGCAGACTGAACTGGCACTGGCGCTGCAACCTGCTGCACTGGCAGCCCAGTAACCTGAGGCGGAGCTTGTTTCCTCATCTGACAGAGTTCTTCCTCTGTTCTCTGCAGTCTAGCCTCCATTTCGGCCAATATCTGTTGCCAGTTCTGTGGGGCAGCTGGAGGGTCCTGACCCTGATTGTCATCCTCGGCCCTACTGCTGCGGAGTCTAGCAGATTGTCGAGGCATCTAAACAAATATGCCTGCAACCAACGGCGTCGCTCATTAGGCATGATAAAAACATCCAAAACCACCTCCCAGGAAAATCAGTAATCCACACATAATAACTCATATAGCATATAACACACAACGGGCCATGCCCTAACATCATGCAAATGTTAATTCATTCATCATGCTCTATACAAGATAAGCAGGCAAACAGGGCATTCAAACACATATTCGGATATATCAGCCAATCTTACCAACCAACCCTGAGTTAAGCCTGTCACTGACTGTGGGTGTACATGTTCGGTCAATCTCCAGAACCAATAACCTTGGCTCGCTCCGATACCAAGTTGTAACGCCCTACTTCCTTAGAGTCGTTACTAAGTGAGTTTAAAAACGTGCTTTTAACTTGCTAATCGAGGTTTTAAGTCAAGCAGTGTAATTAAGCCATAAACAAAGGAAAAACATTAGAGATAGTAATCTTTCATAGTAAGTCATAAAAGTTTGACACCTGGGATCCCGAAATACAGTTTAAAAATATTTACAGCATAAAAACTATACTAAGTCAGCTAAATGACTAAATTCAAGTTCATTTACAAGCATCTCCCAAAATCCCCTGGCTGTGACAGCCAGGCTGGCCAAACATGTACACGCCGCCTCACGCCTGCTGTACTCATGGGTTGTTGATCTTCTCTTTACCCTTACCGGCACCACAGAGCATCTGTGAGCCGAAGCCTAGCAAGAAAACCCACAAATAGATAACATATGCAATACATATATCAAGCATATAAACAGGCCACCAATGGCTAAACACATATGGCCTAGTCGTCCCAGGCATTTACCAAGCCCTGGGTTTGCGGACCACACCGTGAGGATATCCCATGTATCCTTCTAGGGACTCATCCTGGCAACTCGCACTCTACGTGCTCGACGCTGCTCTCGGCCCCTTGCCGTTCTCGGCCTTGCACTCAACGTGCCCGACGCCGTTCCCGGCCCTTCGCCGTTCTCGGTCTACACCATTCTTGGCTCTAGCCGACCATTCATATCATAATACACATAGCATAACAAGCAAGTATAGAATTCTAGCATATACAGTTAAAGGGCTACGCCCTGCAGTTCTAACATATTGGGCTCGACCCTGCATATCAGTTCCATTCAAACACATTGGGCTCTGCCCTGCACACAAGCTCTATGGGAACAAGGGTTTTCTTACCTGAGTTCCGAGCTTTCTGAGCACCGATGCCCCGAGCACAGTCCTCTAACGTGAGCCTCGTCGAAACCCTAGTCACAACACATTAACAATGTCCTTCTATCAAATTTTAATCCACTAAATAACCTCAAGCCATAACCCCAACCTCCGGGACCTTGAATTCTATCAATCCGGGTGATAAAATCCATCCCGAGCCTTACCCATTAAATTCCCAAGCCTAAATACCCTTAAAAACTCAGATTGGCACTAAGGGCCGCGACCCCACCTACAACAGCCGCGACTAGCCTCGAAACAGAGGCTAGCACCACACTGACCCCCACACGGGCCGCGGCGCGCCCACCAAGCACCGCGGCGCGCATGAGCTTCTCGGCCTCCCATGGCCGCGCGCGCACACGGGCCTCAGCGTGTCACGGGCCGGCTATTTGGGGATTCCAACTAGACGGAACGTGCGGCACTTGCAGACTCTTCAAGCTAGCAAGTCAGCCTACAACACACACCTACAGGCAAACAAACTCAGCGGTTAGCCACATACACATCTAGGACATGCAACGGGCAATAACGAAGTATGAGCAAGCACAAAGCAAGTCATTCCTAGGAACGTCCACACAACACAAAGCACACAACAAGGCAAGTGGCACACAAAGGCCCAACGAAGGTAACAAACAAGTAACACATAAGAAACAAGGAAGTACACAGGGGCAAGTATGGATAAATGTTATTTCATTAATATATAGCCTTGATAGGGCAAGGGAGTACACAGCTTTGGCCCCTATCTGCTGATGGCCATGGTGCTTCCCTAAGTCACCAGGTCACCTCCCCCTAAGGAGCCTTCTAGGGAAATAAAGTCTTCCTAGGAACATATATGATTTTTGTCTGGGAGACATATGCAATATTACAAAACTGTCACTACCCTATCCCATGAGGTTGCTTGGTGCAAGACTTGACTAATGATCAAGCACCAAGGCATGCTCATTACAAAATGGCCCCATGTGGGTGTGCCAAAGGGGCAGCACGCCACACTCTCCCCCACTCAATCCTTCGGCGCCCTCGACGAAGTTGCTTGTAGATCTTCAATCTTCTGCGTGAGCTTCTTCAAGTCTTCCGCCCTTTCCCAGCTGATCTCGTCGTCAGCGAGCCCCTTCCATTTTACCAGATATTCTTTATGCTTTTTACGGTCAGTGGTGACCGTCCTTTCCGCCAGGATTTCTTCAGGTTGACGCTTGCTCCTTGGCTGAACGATGACTCCTCCTCTGGTTGACTGGTTGCGTGCTGGATTTGCTGGATCTTCGTGATACGGCTTCAAGTTGCTGACATGAAGGACCGGGTGTATCTTCATCCAGGCTGGTAGTTCGACTTTGTATGATGTTAGGCCAACTTTTGAGATGATTGAGACCGGACCCTCGTACTTGCGGACGAGTCTGATGTCTTTGTCCCCTCGGAATCTCAACTGTTCGAGCCTCAGCTTGATTAACACTAAGTCACCTGCTTTGAACTCCAGTGGTCTGCGCTTCTGATCAGCCCACTTCTTCATTCTTTTCGATGCTTTTTCTAAATAAGCTCGGGCAATCTCTGTCGTTTTCTTCCAGTCTTTTGTGAAGTGAAAGGCTCACGGGTTTCGACCGCGATATTCATCCACTGTGTGGGGTAACAGTGGCTGCTGTCCATTAACAACTTCAAAAGGGCTCTTATTCGACGAAGAACTCTTTTGAGAGTTGAAACAAAATTGAGCTACATCGAGTAGTTGCGGCCAATTCTTCTGATTGGCATTGACAAAGTGGCGCAAGTACTCCTCCAACATCCCGTTGAATCTTTCTGTCTGCCCATCTGTCTGCGGATGGTAGCTCGAGGAAATGTTCAGTTGTGACCCCAAGAGATTGAACAGTTCGGACCAAAAGATCCCAGTGAATCTTCCATCTCGGTCACTAACAATATTCTGGGGCACTCCCCAATATTTGACAATGTGTTTGAAAAATTGTCTGGCTGTCTCTTCTGCCGAACAGTACTTCGACACTGGGATGAAAGTTGCATACTTCGAGAATCTATCCACGACCACCAAGATCGCACTTAAATCTCCTGTCTTCGGAAGACTGGTGATAAAGTCAAGCGACACACTCTCCCATGGTCAGCTTGGGACTCGCAAGGGCTCCAACAACCCAGGTGTCTTGTTCCTATCGACCTTGTCTTGCTGGCAGACCAGACAGGTCTTGGTGTACTCCACTACATCGTCTCGCATTTGTGGCCAGTAGTATCCCTGCTTCAAGAGGGCATGGGTTCTCTGCCACCCTGGATGACCTGCCCACAGAGTGTCATGACACTCGCTTAGTAATGTCCTTCGCAAATCTCCAGCTTTCGGAACATACAAGCGCCCCCCTTTAGCCCACAGAAGATCATCCTCCACCCAGAACTGGCGAGTCTTGCCTTCTTTTACGAGCTTCAGGATGGTCCTGACAACTGGGTCTTTCTCCAGGTTTTCTTTAATGCGTTCCTTGAGTGGAGTGTTCACCACGCTAGCCGATAAACTAGCCATGATCTTTAGAGTCGCCAACTCCGCTTTACGACTCAAGGCGTCAGCTGCCTGGTTCAAGCGTCCTGCCCTGTGCTCAAAACGGAAGTCGAATTCCGCCACAAACTCCTGCCATCGAGCCTGCTTAGGGGTCAGCTTCGGCTGAGTAAGGAAATGACTCACAGCTGCATTATCCATCTTCACCACGAACTTTGACCCCAGCAAGTAATGCCTCCACACTCGCAAGCAATGTATAACTGTGAGGAGCTCCTTCTCCTGGGCAGTATACCTCCTCTCAGCTTCAGACAGCTTGCGACTTTCGTATGCGACCGGGTGGTCCTCTTGTACTAGTACCCCTCCCAGAGCATAATCTGATGCATCCGTCTGTACTTCGAAGGGCTTGCTAATAGTTGGCAAGGCAAGAACAGGATCCTTCATCATGGCTTCTTTCAAACTCCTGAACGCTTCAGCACACTTGTCAGTCCACGCCCAAATCACACCCTTTTTCAGAAGCTCGGTCAAGGGTGTCGCCCTTCTTGAGTAGCCGTCCACAAATCGTCTATAGTAGTTGGCTAGACCCAAGAAGGAGCAGAGTTCTTTCACGTTTGTGGGGGGTTTCCATTCCTGGATTGCCCTCACCTTCTCTAGATCCATACGAATACGGCCACGTTCCACCACGTGGCCTAAGAACTTGATGCTCTCCTGTGCGAACGAGCATTTCTCTCGCTTCACATATAGCTGGTTCTCTCTCAACTTCTGAAACACTTGAGCCAAGTGTTCTTGATGCTCTTCAATCGAGGCGCTATAAACCACGATGTCATCCAAGTACACCACCATGAACTTATCTAGATACTCGTGGAATACTTGGTTCATTAGTGTACAGAAGGTAGCAGGTGCATTTGTCAACCCAAACGGCATTACTCGAAACTCAAATGCTCCGTATCGAGTAACACACGTAGTCTTTGGTTCATCCCCATCTGCAATCCGCACCTGATAATAGCCCGATCTCAAGTCCAACTTTGTGAAGTATTTGGCTCCACTTAGCTGGTCGAACAAATCAGCGATTAGAGGAATGGGGTATGTGTTGCGAACTGTCACCTTATTGAGAGCCCTATAGTCGATGCACAATCTCAAGCTCCCATCGTGCTTCTTCTGGAATAGCACCGGTGCGCCATATGGCGCCTTCGACGGTCTGATGAAGCCTGCCTCCAATAGCTCTTTTAATTGCTTCCTCAATTCTTCTAGCTCAGGGGGTGCCATTCTGTATGGCGCTTTTGTTGGAGGTTTCGCTCCAGGCACCAGCTCTATCTGGTGATCAATCCCCCTCTTTGGTGGCAAGGCTTTGGGGAGTTTATCTGGCATCACATCCCCATACACCTTCAAGACCCTCGTAATTTCTAGTGGAATAATTTCTTCCACTACTTCTTCGAACACGGTGGGCACAGCTACATAAGTCGGCTCCTGCTTCCTCACACCCTTCTTGAACTGTAAAGCTGATAGAAGCTTCACAGCAGGGGGTGGCTTCACCTTTGCAGGTACCATTGAAGGAGTCTCTCCCATTATGAGTAAGCTTCCAGTGGCAGGAATTGGAATGGCACCTTTCTCGGTTAGAAAGTCCATTCCCAAAACTACATCGAAGTCGTCCATATGGACGACCACCAAATCAGTCTGCCCTTCCCACGTGTCGATCTTCACTTTTACCCCTTTAGCCACGCCAGATGTGGCCAAGGCTTTGGAGTTGACCGCCTTCATGCGGCCTGCATCTTTCTCCAGCTTTAGTCCCAGTCGCTTTGCTTCGAGTTCAGAGATGAAGTTGTGGGTGGCGCCAGTATCAATCATCACGCTTTTGGCAGGCTTGCCATTGATAGCGGCATCCACGAACATTAGCCCTTTCCCCAGGGTCTTCTTCCCTTTCTCGCCATGCTTCTTGAGAGCGTTCAACAGGCGGACAGCGCCCATGTGCGCGTACTCTTCTTCTTCCTCTTCTCCTTCACCCTGTTGTTCTTGGCCAATGAGGGCATTTATCTGGCCCCGGAATTTGCATACTGCCGACTTGTGTGGGCCTTTGCAAATCCAACAAGCTAGCAGCTTCTTCCCTACAGCAGTATCTGTCCCACTGGAAGAATTGGACTCAGCTGTCCTCTTCTCTCCCCCACTCTTGCCCTGCCAGGACTTCCCAAACTTCTTACTCCCGACGCTACTTGAGCTGGCTGGAGGGGTAGCCCTTTTCGGCAGGCTACTCTCCGGAGTGTAGTCTGTTAAGCGTTCGGCAGCAGCTTGAGCGGTGGCTAGATCAGTCACCCGCTGTCTTTGAAGTTCTTGCTTGGCCCATGGTTTCAATCCCTCGAGGAAGCAGAAGAGCCTGTCCACTTCGGACATGTCTTTAATATCGAGCATCAGTCCCGAAAATCTTTTTACATACTCTCGGACTGTCCCGACTTGTTTAAGCTCTCGTAACTGGCGACGAGCTATGTAAGCTACATTTTCTGGCAGAAACTGCGTCTTTAATTCCCTCTTCAGGTCCGTCCAAGATGTGATGGTACACCTGCCATTCTCTATATCATCATACTTGGTCCTCCACCACACCTTGGCATCCCCCGACAAATACATGGTAGCCATGGCGACCTTTCCATCTTCCGAATCGGCCCGCACGACTCTAAAGTAATGTTCCATGTCAAAGAGGAAATTCTCCAAATCCTTTGCGTCTCTGGCCCCATTATAGGGCCTCGGCTCGGGTACTTTGGCTCGGCCATATTCCATACCTATCGGCCCTGTTGCAGGGGCATTCCCAACCGCTCGCATGGTCAGGTTTACCTTGGCAGTTAGCTCAGACATTTCTTCTCTGAGCACACCGACTGCCTCCCTGCAATCTTCCGTTGTGTCATTAATTGAAACTTCTTGTTCCTTTAGCATGCGCTCCACTGCCGCGATGCGCTCTTCCCACCGCGGGGAAACAGAAGTACTTGTTGGAGTGTTTTTTTTCTCCAACGCAATAATTCTGGATAGAAGAACATCATTCTCCTTCTCCAACGCAGCTATGCGATTGTTTGCATCAGACGGTCCCGAGTCCTGACTTGCAAAGGAAAGATCCCTGACCCTCTCGTCCAGGCCATCTAGTTCCCCTACTCGCTTCTCAAGAGCTTCGATCATCTGAGTATTGCTCACCATAGTGTGTTTTTTCCAAGCGCTTTCTAACTTGGCTCTGATACCAACTGTCACGGGCCGGCTATTTGGGGATTCCAACTAGACGGAACGTGCGGCACTTGCAGACTCTTCAAGCTAGCAAGTCAGCCTACAACACACACCTACAGGCAAACAAACTCAGCGGTTAGCCACATACACATCTCGGACATGCAACGGGCAATAACGAAGTATGAGCAAGCACAAAGCAAGTCATTCCTAGGAACGTCCACACAACACAAAGCACACAACAAGGCAAGTGGCACACAAAGGCCCAACGAAGGTAACAAACAAGTAACACATAAGCAACAAGGAAGTACACAAGGGCAAGTATGGATAAATGTTATTTCATTAATATATAGCCTTGATAGGGCAAGGGAGTACACAGCTTTGGCCCCTATCTGCTGATGGCCATGGTGCTTCCCTAAGTCACCAGGTCACCTCCCCCTAAGGAGCCTTCTAGGGAAATAAAGTCTTCCCAGGAACATATATGATTTTTGTCTGGGAGACATATGCAATATTACAAAACTACCACTACCCTATCCCATGAGGTTGCTTGGTGCAAGACTTGACTAATGATCAAGCACCAAGGCATGCTCATTACAAAATGGCCCCATGTGGGTGTGCCAAAGGGGCAGCACGCCACACAGCGCACCCCTCCTAGGGCCGCGACTCTCACCTCCGAACCCAGAATTCCTTATCAGTTTTCTACCTTTTCTTCAAGCCAATCCTCACCAATACCAAACTAACAATCCTAGATAATAACACCATCATTCCAGCTCAATAACAACACTAAAACCCCATTGAATCCTACTCCAAAACTCAGCTAAGGCACCCAAAAGTAGACCAAGCTTGACCAACATGCAATCCTCAAAACCAGCAGAAATTCAAGACTAAATCTTAATAATTAGAACTTACCTCTTACTGAATTAAGCTTCTGAACCAGTTCCCCCTAAGCCTCAATCTTCAAGCTTCAAGTTCCCTTAGATTTCCCTTGAGTTTTCCTTAGAGAGTGAAAGAGAGAGAAGTAAGAACTATCTTCAGTTGGGAGGAAGTATGAGTCGGTTTCTAAAGTTTCTAAACTATTCCTATATTTTGTTTTACTTGACTTAAGTCTATATGATTACCTCAAGGCTCGGGGTACCAAAACGTCCCCGATGGCAAAATGGTAAATTTCCCCAGTATTCCCGCCTAGACATTCTATCCTCAAATATATCTCCAAATATTAATTTTCATGTCCCAATAATCCTGTAACACACCTAGTACCCAAATTACCCCTCGACTCACCCCGAGTCCGCATCACATCCCCGTTGTGACTCTCTGGCTAAGCGCTCCCCAGGACTGTCTCGGATCGTGCTACACAGACATATCACATATAAAACATTTATCACACTTATGGCCCTAATATCCAGACGGGGCCCACATGCACATTTAACTCAATTAAACATGCTTCATAATCAAATATTCACATCAATCCACGTATAAGCATATTAAATCATTTATTGACCTCTAGGCACACTAATCAAAGCCCTAAGCATGATTAGCAAATTCGGGTCGTTACATTATCCAAGACATATAAAACTTTCAAAGTGGTGAGCATGAATCTAATCATGTCTTGCCAATGAAAAACATTAGTCCCATCAAACCTATCATTCTAACAAAGTCATGAGTAATGAATTTCAATGTCGAAAGTGAGTTAGATTCTTCCATGATATGCTATCTTAGATTATATAGTATTAGAATGTTTGGGGAGAGTGAGATAACACCACCTCTAGAAATAGAATCTACACAAAACTTGGATTGACAGAGACTTAAAAAATATTGAGAAAGAACATGAAAACCCAAATAGAACAATGGTGTTCTTCAACTTTGATGAAGCTTCAAAACTCTAGGCAAGACTACCACTCTGAGGAAACCCTTCGGGTTAACCAAACACAAACCAAGGCTTATACACGTTGCAAAATGCTATCCTAATATTCTATTTCCAAGACACCATGGATGCTTGATTTAACAAGCCTTCACCTCTCAAAGTCAAGCACTTTCTTGTAGAGTTCTTGGAGAAAACTAGAGATTCTTGGAGCTAGAGAGAGAGAAGGTAGAGAGATATTGGAGAGAGTGATCAAGTCTTCGAAAACACTATTTTGACCCTTATATAGAGTAGGCACCGTCATTAGGTCTAACCAATAGGATTAGACTTGAAAAACACGTCATTATGAGCATCTTACGTAATTCAAGTAACACAGTAGGTGATGCGTCGCCTGTTAGGGTTTCTTGAAACCCTAGGCTTCAGGCGATGTCTCGCCACTTGGGTGGCGACGTATCGTCACCCTCTCTGACTTTGGACATATCCAAAGGTCCTAAAAATGATCTAAATGCTACTAAATTTTTTGGGAACCCTTAGATACTCTCATGTATCACTTTGGACCCAAAATTGCATGTTATAAGTCGCTACAATTGAAGCTCAAATTCACATCTTCATTATGTGAATTCTACTAAGTGTTTATACCTTGCTTGTATTTTAACACTTATCATATGTATTTAACTCATCATAACAATATCTTGTAAAAGGTCCTGACTAGCTAATTGGCAAGGGTGTGCCTTGTTGGCGGTACCTACCTAAAAAGGTGAGGTATGGCCTCTTCAACGAGGGGGGTTATGCATTGTTGCAAAAATTAACGATATGCAAGTCAACACAGTTGCAATTTCTAATAATTTCTTGGTAAGACCAAGTATCGTCCCACAAGGATTGAATTATCAATTACCAGATAATTAATTCTTAGTTTATATTTGGTTAACGAAAATTGGTTTTATATCTTGATAATTAAAAACAATAAAACTACTAAAAATAACGCTAGATTGCAAGAACATAAATAAGAATTAAATTCCAAGGATTTAAACAATTAGGAGTTTTAATTTCATCTACAATCCCTCCTATCAATCACTAACACAATATTAAAAACTCTTCTTTTTATTAAGGTAACAAGTTGTCAAGGTATTTTATAATCGGATTAGGAATTATAAAACTCAACCTAATTGTGAACTTTCTATATTTCTATGATAACTTCAACGATTAGGAGGCAATGAATTCACAACCTAGATGCTACACAAATAACCTAGTTACTTTCATTTTAGATTAAATCTATGCTGATTCAATCAAAGCTTGTTTAAATTTCACTTTTTAGAATTTCAATTCAAACACAAATAGATAATGAAATAAGATGGACAATCGCATTTCCTGCATTAAAATAGATTGAGACATACTTAATAGACGAAGAAGAAAATTTTAGTTCAACGTACTTAGCTCATCAAAGGAGTTCAAGAGAATCCATAAAAAACCCTAATAAAGATTTAGTTCAACATTGTCATTCTAAACATAAACAACAATTAAAAATAACATAGAATTAAAAGGCAATAGAAAAAGAACTGTAGAGAGCGAATGGAGATGCTCTAGGGTGTTTTCCTTGTTTCAGAGTTTGTCCTCCTCTCTCTTCTGATTCTCTCCTCTCGAAATTAGGTTTAAAAAATATTTTTTTTTCTTCAGAAGCAATGCGGACCGTGGCCCAAGACTTCTAGTATCGCGACCCATGTTAGTTTAGGCTTTGCATGGGCGTTAGGTGGGCCGCGGCCTAACCTTTTTAGCACCGCAACTCAGGGTCAATTTTTGGGCAGACAAGACCTTCAGCGCCACGACCCTCTATTCCTGCACTGCAATTCGTGTAGACCCTTGAAAATAAGACAAACTTTCTACCTTGGACCTGGCCGCGGCTCAGCATCGTAGCGCCGCGACCCTTAACAACTTCTTCAATTTTTGTGCTTTTGGTCCTGAAAATTCATCAAAGCCATAAAATTGCTTAAGGATTCATCTTTTCACAGAATCAACACCAAAAAGCCAATTTTTTCATCATTTTTCTGCTAATTTGCTCCTATTGTTTTTTTTCCTTTATTTATAAACTAAAACTTGAAAAAAAAAACAAAAACAAACATAATATCGCACTAAACAATAGAGAAACTTAATAAAAACTACCTAAAACACAACCTAAACACAATACAAAACTAGACTCAACAAACTCCCCCAAACATAACCTGTACTCACCCTCGAGTAAAGAAATTGAAACACTCTAAAAAAAACACAAACGAAATCTAAAATGAATCAAGCCAATAATAGTTGATCTAGCCTAAAAAATCATGAATACCATGCAATATCATCCGTAGAACATTATAGCCATCATTTTACAATCTAGAATTTCAAGTCAAATACTTATCAAATTAACATAGAAGCATCAATACATATGACAGATAAATCATGATTAATGAATAAACAAGTACTCAACTCAGTTTACACAAACCAAATTCACACCAACAGTCCATTGATTCCATAATCTCATAGGCTTGCGAACTTACTATTTTCCACTAATTTAGAGTAAAACATGCTCAAGAATCACAAGGACCTTTCAAGGTTATCACAAACGACTTAGGTGAAGGTGGATGAAAAAGTCATTTAAGCTCAACCTACCACAAGTATATTAACCAATCAAACCAATATACAACTTTACAATCCACAATCAACCCTTCAGTACCTCTTGTTCATTGCTCGATTGAGATTTATCGTAACTCAACCAAATATATGTATATATTTTTTTCCTTTCTTTTGTTTGTTTTTTTAGAAGATGTATACTTCTCCCAAACTTATTTCTTTATTACTCACGGGAAGTAACATTGAAATATAATGTATATACTTTTTCTTTTCTTCTCTCTCTCTACAAACCATTCCCAACACATTACTTCCCCAATTACATATTATATACTCATGGCAGTCAACGGGAAAAGAATATAACTGAGGTTGATGAAGCTCAAAACATGGTACAAACAATGAAAAAGATAATTTAAAGCTCAAACGGGTTAACTATGGATATCAAATTGTAAAAGTCGGCTCGAAAGGCTCAACCATTCCAACAAAATGCCTCAATCATCTTCTTAAGCATGCAAAGTCTAAAAAAATTCATCTCGAATAGTAAATAAGAAAGTTCTAGAATTTTCCAACATCTTTCCCCAAACCAAAGATTCAGCAATGCATAAACCACACCATTGAGTACAAGAAATTTAACAATCATGATCGAGTGTTCATCTTTAATAAGAACCACAAGTAAACTCAAGAAATATCCAACTTAAGCACACATATTTTTTCCATAGCATAGCTTTCAGTTCCATCAAATTATATCACAATGTATTCACTCAATCTCATCGACTATCATTATCAACTTGATTCAACAAACAAGACAATCTAAACATCCTAGACACAACAACACAGTAATTAAAACACAAAATAAAAAGAATCCTCCCCAAACTTAATTGATACAATGTCCCTAATGTTCAAAATAGAAGCAAAGCGAAGAAGACTTATCGGGAAGCAAATGCACATCAAAAGGGTAGTTCCAGTGGAAGTGGCTAAGATTCTCTGACTTTGCCAGCGTAAGGGCGCTTCTTACATTGCGCCTAGGGACTTTCCCATGGAGTAAAATTCTTCAATTTTTTTTATTTTCACGTTTTTAACGGTTTAAAAATAGAAGAAAAATTACCAAATAAAGATTGAACTTAAAAACTAAGCAAATAAAAACAACAAACAAATAGTTCCCAAAAATTCAAATTGTTCAAAAATAAAAATAAAAACTAAAGCAAAATTCAAAGTAACCATTGGGATGCCTCCCGAATACATTATCGTTAACGTCATTTAGCTGGACGCTGACCTTCTTATTAAATTCAACTCGGATCCAAGCCACCTCTCAAGTCCTTGAGAGCCATAATATCATAAGAAGACGCTCGTTTCTTAATATTACAAAGTGGTGGGACTTTCCACCGCTCATGTAATAGTTGAGCTTTCCCACTAACGAACCTTTTCAAACGATGACACATTGTTCGACTGCCAACTTGAGCAATGACCTTTCTCTTGGTAACTTCCACCTTACTACCACCACCTATTATCACATCAACTCCATAACAAGTTGGAATTTCAGTTGCTGCAAAAACATTAAATGTTTTCTCGTCTTGTTGCACGCATAGCTTCAACTCCCCTTTTGGTACATCAATTAGCGCTCTTCCGGTAGCTGAAAATTGCCTCCAAGAATAATTGGAATATTTTCATCTTCCTCCATATCAAGAATAATAAACTTTGTAGGAAAGATGAATTCGTCCACTTTCACCAACACATCCTCAATAATACCTCTTGGGTGCTTCACTGAACGATCCACCATTTGTAGGGACATAGTAGTATGGCGAGCTTCTCCCAATTTCAACTTGCGGAAGATCGGTAGGAAGATTGATTGAGGCATTAGATTCACACTAGTGCCTATATCACATAAAATCTTTATCACCATTGAACCCTCTATAGAGCATGGAACAGTGAAACTACTAAGATCTTTAAGCTTTGGCGGTAATTTCTTTTGCAATATTGCACTGCACTCCTCAGTAAGCGCAACTGTCTCATATCCCTCAACTTTCTTATTTTTTTTTTGATAAAATTTCCTTCAAGAATTTAAGGTAAGTTGGCATCTGCTCAAGTGCTTCTGCGAAGGGGATATTGATATGCAGTTTCTTAAATACCTCCAAAAACTTTGCAAACTGTTTATCTAGGTTGTTCTTGTGTAGCCTATGTGGAAAAGGAATTTTTATGTGATGATCTATACTCACTTGTGACTGCTTCTTCTCAAGGTTCTCAATATCCTTTTCTTCCACCTTTCCTTTTATTTCAGACTCCATTTTTGATGGAAGGCTAGATTTCTCAACTGGCTCTTCCAACTTTGCATCGCTCCTCAAGGAGATTGCATGGCATTGCTCTTTAGGATTCACCTCAGTATTACTTGGCAAATTTCCTTGAGGTCTGCTTTCCAATTGACCCACTTCCATTTCGAGATTTCTGCTTGATGACTGAGTTTCAGTCATAAATTGAGCTTGGGAGTTAGTCAATGTCAACAGTGCAGCTTGTAACTCATTCGACTTCTCTTCAGCAACTGATGGCCTAGGTGGTGGTGTATGAGGTTGAGGCATAATCTGCTGAGATTGAGGTTAGAATTGAGGTTGTTGGCCCTGATTATTTCTCCATGAAAGATTAGGGTGATTTCTCCACCCTGGATTAAATGAATTGGAGAAAGGATTGTTGGCTTGCCTATTAAAATTACTCATCACGTTGACTTGCTCCATAGGGATGGTGTTATTGAACTTTGTTGTCATACATTGCTAAAATTGGTGAGGACCACCATAAATTTCATAACCTGCTGGCATCTGAATGGCATTAGCAGACATAGTATTATGTTGCATCTATTTTGTCAAGGAAGCAACCTCAGCAGTCAAGGAAGTGATGGCATCAAGTTCATTAACTCTGGAAATCTTCCATTGGTGGTTGTTGATGGCCATGTCTTCTAACAATTCATATGTTTCATTGGCACTCTTACTCATGAATGCCCCACCAACTGCAGTATCAATTATGGTACGAGCAATACCACACAACCAATTATAAAAATTATGGACCAGCATCCACTTCTCAATACCATGATGGGGGCATTTTCTCAACAGATCTTTAAAACGCTCCCATGAATCATACAAAGACTCCCCCTCCATTTGATAGAAATTATTAATCTCTCCCCTCAACTTTGCTGCCTTTGATGGAGGAAATAACTTGGCAAGGAATTTCTAAGCCAAATCCTCCCAAGTATTTATAGAATTGGATTGAAGGGAGTTAACCAACTTTTAACTCTATCCCAAAGAGAAAATAGGAATAGCATCAATTTGATTGCATCATCGCTCACTCCATTATACTTGAATGTTGCACATAGCTCAAGAAAATTAGCTAAATGCATGTGAGATTCTTCTGAAGGTAAGCCACCAAATTGCACGGTGGATTGCACCATTTGTAAAATCACCAGCTTAATCTCAAAGTTATTAGCCTCCACGGTCGGTGGTCTTATGCATATTTGCACTCCCGTAACAGTTAGGAGTACATAATCCCGTAAGCTTGTCATAGTGGGATTCTGTCCTTGCACCACTTCTGGCACACCTCCATTCAACCCATCATTATTTTGAGGATTTTCCATAACCATAGTTGGATCAGTAGCTCTCTTGTTTCTACGATTCTGCCTGCATGCTTTCTCAATCTCAAGGTCAATAAGAACAAGGCTATCTGATCCTCTTCTTCTATGCATATAACAAGACTACCTGAAAATTGGCCAAGAATGCACACAAACCAAGTTAGAAATAGTTCAAAAAAAACCAAATTAGAAATAAAATTAATTACTTTGATATTGATAATTTTTAGTCCCTGGCAACGGCACCAAAAACTTGTTGCGAAAATTAAAGCTATGCAAGTGCACACAGTCGCAATTTGTAATAATTTCTTGGTAAGACCAAATATCGTCCCACAAGGATTGGAATATCAATTACCAGATAATTAATTCTTAGTTTCTATTTGGTTAACGAAAATTGGTTTTGTATCTTGATAATTAAAAATAATAAAACTACTAAAAATAATGCAAGAATGTAAGAACATAAACAAGAATAAAATTCCAAGGACATAAACAATTAGGGGTTTTAATCTCATCTACAATCCCTCCTATCAATCACTAACACAATATTAAAAAAATTTCTTCTTATTAAGCTACCAAGTTGCCAAGTTATTTTATAATCAGATTAGGAATTATAAAACTCAAACTAATTGTGAACTTTCTATATTTTTATGATAAATTCAACGATTAGGAGGCAATGAATTCACAACCTAGATGCTACACAAATAACCTAGATACTTTCATTCTAGATTAAATCTATGATGTTTCAATCAAAGCTTGTTTAAATTTCACTTATTAAAATTTCAATTCAAGCACAAATAGATAATGAAATAAGATGGCCAATCACATTTCATGCATTAAAATAAATTGAGACAGACTTAATAGACGAAGAAGAAAAATACTAATATTGTATTATATCATAAAAGGAGTTCAAGATAATCCATTAAAAACCCTAATAAAGATTTAGTTCAACATTGTCATACTAAACATAAACAACAATTAAAAATAACATAGAATTAAAAGGCAATAGAAAAAGAACTCTAGAGAGCGAATGTAGATGCTCCACGGTGTGTTCCTTGCTTTAGAGTTCGTCCTCCTCTCTCTTCTGATTATCTCCTCTCGAAATTAGGTTTAAAACATAATTTTTTTCTTCAAAAGCAATGCAGGCCGTAGCCCAGCACTTCAAGTGCTGCGGCCCATGTTAATTTAGGTTTACGTGGGCGTTAGGCAGGCTGCGACCCAACCTTTTCAGGGCCATGACTCTGGGTCAATTTATGTTCAGACAAAGCCTTCAGCGTTGCGACCCTCCATTCCTGCGCCGCGACCTGTGTAGACCCTTGAAAATAAGACAAGATTTTTGCCTTGGACCTGGCCATGGCTCAGCATCGTAGTGTCGCGACCCTTAACAACTTCTTCAATTTTTGTTCTTTTGGTTCTGAAAATTCACCGAAGCCATAAAATTGCTTGAGGATTCATCTTTTCACGGAATCAACACCAAAAAGCCAATTTTCATAATTTTTTTTTGCCAATTTGCTCCAATTGTTTTTTTTCCTTTATTTATAAGCTAAAACTTGAAAAATAAACAAAAACAAGCATAACATCAAACTAAACAATAGAGAATCTTAATAAAAACTACATAAAACACAACCTAAACACAACACAAAACTAGACTCAACATGCATGTGATGAGGCTATCGAGATGGCGTCTCAGATGGATGCTTAGGGGTAAGGCAAGGTGTCTCGTGTAAGGTTCCTGATGCAGCTGTGAGGCATTTGTGGCACGAGGTGGCTGATGCACCTGCGAGGCAGCTGGGGAGTGAGGCACCTGATGCACCTGTGAGGCACCTATGGCGCGAGGCGCTTGATGCACATGCAATGCGCCTAATCCACATGTGGTGCAAGGTGCCTAATGCACATGCAAGGGAGCTAGGGCACGAGGCGTCTGATGCACC
The DNA here is from genome assembly GCF_963169125.1 of Humulus lupulus. NCBI lineage: Eukaryota > Viridiplantae > Streptophyta > Magnoliopsida > Rosales > Cannabaceae > Humulus > Humulus lupulus. Next base: position 105,015,345 of record NC_084795.1, on the reverse strand, counting down.
TGTGGCGCGAGGCATCTAATTTACCAAATGGGAAGCTGGGGTGTGAGGCGCCTGATGCACTTGCAAGGCAGCTGAAGCGAAAGGTGCTTGATGCACCCACGAGGCAGGTGGGGTGCGAGGCGCCTGATGCTCTTGCGAGGCACCTTTTCCGCAAGGCGCCTGTGGTGGCATGAGACATCAGGCGCGTAAGGCATGTCCCTCCTAGGCACTAGGTGCCTTCGCTGTCATGATGTACAGGCTTTGCAAGATGCGCCCTTCTGGGCGCGCTTGGGTCTTCGGCAAGGCAGGGTCCTCGTGGGGCACTTGGGAGTGCTGCCAAGATTGTGGTCTCACGATACCTATAACCACGAGCCTGATGGAATGACTAAGTGACCCTTAGCCATTTATTTCAATAAGAGACTAGAACTTTTTTCCTTGGCAGATTTTTGGCATCCACAGTTTTTTTGGCGCGTTCAAAAGTGTTGACAAAGGCTCGCCAGCATATATATATATATATATATATAGAGAGAGAGAGAGAGTGGTAAGTGATCGATTCCCCAAATCTCAAATGAACCCCTTAAATAGTGTAAAAATAATCATTAGTGTTAACTAATGAGATTATAGCATTTTGAAATAAGTTTTGAAGCTAAGACACGTAACTGTCGGTCTTGTATGGACCGCCCAGGCGATGTGTCGCCTACATGCAAGTGATGCATCGCTTGTCGTGGGTTTTTTGGAATGGGCGATGCGTTGCAACACTGATCTATCGGTAATATTGTCCCGTACATCACCCCAAAATGTCTCCAAATGCCCCCAAACATTTTGGGTACTCTTATATACTCCAAAGAAACACTTTGGACCCAAAAAGATAATTTTAAAATGCCTACACTATAAGTCAACCCGCTCATGTTGAATTTAGTGAAATATGGTTTTGCACCTCTTTGTGCTTAACTAATTTCACTATGTATTTAACCAACCCTAATAATCCCCCAATTGGTTAAATACATCATCTTTCTCAAGCCTGAACGATATTAGCGCTGAAAATAATGTACCTTTCGGTTTGAACTTTATCTTACTGAAAATACTACAAAATTGTATCAAAATGTTTAGTATTCTTAAAAGATTGAACCAAACTTTAGCGTCCCAAATTTGTTAATAAGGCTTAGTGCCTTGATTAGTAGGTCAGGAGGGCATAATTGGGTTTCTATATGTTAATATGATTTAATTGTGATTATTTATGTGAATATGTGTATTATATGAGTTACAGTGTGATATGACTAGTTAAGCATGTTTATGTGTATTAAGTATGCTTGTGAGCCCATTTTCTTTAAAAATGGCATTTTCGTAATTTTGACCAATTGAGGGTATAATTGTAATTATATGTGTTGTGTGATATAATTTTGACCACATTATTTTGTGGATATATTTGGGATATTTGGCTTGAGTTGATCCTTTGGAGCAATCATGCCTAATAACGAGATTCCATAACTAGTACACCTGCACGCAGAAAATGCTAGAGAAAGTGTATATATACATATGATCTTAACTCATAACCTACTTGTCATACTTAACATGCATATCATACATATCATACTTATTATCTTATCGTACTTACAATGCATATCATACATATCGTACTTATCATCTTATCATACTTAACTTACATATCATACATATCGTACTTATCATCTTATCATACTTAACTTACTCAACTTACTTAACTTACTCAGCACAAACACATGTGTATTCTTAAAATACACCAGTTACTAAGACTCCTAGGAGAATTCAACATACTATCATAATCATAATGGCTTGATTTTAAAATCATCTTACATATGTCTCACTGAGTTTAACCGGACTCTTATGTCGCAGGTGTTAAATCAGACGTCTTACTTACATGTCACGGAGTTTAGCCAGACTCTTATATCGCAGGTGTTAAATCGAACATCTTACTTATAACGGTGGCCAACCAAGCTTACTTACAAAGTCACCGGAGGCGTTTGATGCTTGCTTACTTACTTATCGGGAGTTACCCAGTTCTTACTTACTTGATATCGGAGGCGTCCGATGCTTGCTTACCTTATGAGTATGTGAACCTCCTTAGGACAACGATCTTATGTAACCTTCTAGAACTATTTTTCAACTGTGTACTTAAGTCTTAAATAAAAATAGTCATGTCATGTTGTAGGAAAACATTCATAAGTTGTCTTACCTGGATTTCTTAGCGTTTGTTTGCGGAATTTCTCTATCCAGAGGTGAGCCTTCCCGCTTAGGTGACACTGTAGTGAACCCATACAGTGACTCAGATTAAATATGGCAATTATCTTAGAAAGTTTATTTAATAATTTGGGCATTGAAAATCTAACACTTAACTCTTGTTAAGTCATACCATAATCCAAACATGCATTTTAACCTTTAAAACAAATACAACCTCTAAGTGTCGGGGAAAACTGGTTTCCAAAACCACTTTCTAAATCTGGTCCATAACTATCTTAGTCCTCAAGGTAAAATTCTTGAGTATTTGTAGTCATTAATGAGTCCTCGGAGTCTTACTTCTAATGGTAACGCGATCTAATTACAACGTTATTGCAAGTTTTGTAAAAACCGCCATTAATTAATCTCTCTAAGACATATCCCTTTTAATCTCTTATTAGAAAAATATTGCTTAAAGATTCTTTCTAGGAAACTAGTTACAACTTCCATTACATTAATTTTTCCTCGGAGATAATTTATTTTAATAAAAGTTGTACTTACTTAGTTCGTTAAATTACCAAATACACCAATAAACTCTACTTAAAGTTTTTTGTGTGATAAAAAAGTCAAAATACCATTTTTACCAATCAAGACCTATTTTTTTTAAGACAAGCCTAATCAAAATGGTAACCTATTAAAAATAAGTTTGCTTATTTTAACGAAAACCAATTTTAATGTTATTTTCAAAAAGTGGGCAATTGGGCCCCTTCATTTAATTTAACGAAAATATTAATATAATTCATTTAGAAAAATATTCTCTAATCATATTAATAATAAATTAGTAATATACTTGTAAGGAATTTGTGACAAATGTTTTATAACCAATTATTGTAGCAAACCCTAATATTTTTTTAGTGTTAAAAACTGCCCATTTTCTGAGAGAGCCCCATCTTTGGGACGTCACCAACTCTAAACTGCTTACTGTTTTGCTATGATACTATACAGGTTTTAACTTTGATATAACAAAAATTCTTACACAAAATTTCAGCTCAATCAGAGCTATCATTCAAGGTGAAATTTATTCTCAAAAACTCTAGTTTAAGCTGTCCACATTTTACAGAAATTCTAGTTTTAATCTTCCTACTTTGAAAAATTATAACTCTAAAAATATAGTGAATTTTTAAAAATTGTTTCATAGGATTAATATTAAATATACTCAGAATATTAATTTAATATTTTAGCCACAAATAATTACTTTAACCCATTCAAATAGTTGCTCAAAGTCTCAGTGTTAAAACTGTCAGCAACATTTCAGATTGCACATGAAATCCCAAAATCCTTATAACTCAAAGAATATAAAATGTTTTTATGTGATTCTTGATTATAAAATTATGTAATCTCTCATAACTACACAAATATAAAATATTTTTATCAAAACAATTCATAAAATTCGTGATTGACCCCTTGGAAGTCAGGTCCCGATTTTGAGAGCAAGCAAAGTTTTTTGCAATGTTCTAAGAAACTTCAAATTCCAACTAACACAAAAATAATATAGCCATGTATGCAACATGAAGACTTTAAACTACAATATTACACATCAAAAGACTAAGCTAAAACCAATTTACAACCCATAAACTTAGATTGCTCACATCTATAAGAAAACAAAGATAAAATGCAAGCTTTTTACATTTTGTAGTTCGATAAAGGACGTAAGCTTCTAAGGTTTGCTCTAGACTTTCCCCAAACATTTCTCCACCTCCAAAAACACCCCCAAACAATAAATATCAGATTATACTCAAGAAAAATTGAGTATACACTTAAGAGAATAAGACTTAAAACTCTAGAAATGACTTTTACCTTAAACTTGGTGCTTGAACTTGTGCATGCAAGAACCAAGCTTACATGTACTTGGAATGGGCTCTATGGAAAGCAACAAGTCTTGTTCTCCTTCAATGGAGAGTAGATATGTAACGCCCCAATTTCTTGAAGCGTTAATTTGACAATTACCATAATTGAGTTTTAAAATAAAAGTACTCTTTTATTTATAGAAATCGATCGTAAATACAACTCAAACGTTCAAAAGAATGAAACTCCGGAGTTTCGTAGTTTTCATAACATAGACATCATTCTAAAAATACTTAGTAAATTTCCAATGTAGGCACAATCCCTTATGGTCGTTAAATCCTTGACATGTACGCCCTCCGCCAAAGCTCTCCAATTTATTGCGTAGTAACCACATCTTTGCCTTTACCTGCAGCACAGAGTACCCATGAGCCAAAGCGTATCAAGAAGAGCTATGTAGGACACAACCCCATAACCTTAATGAGGAATTTAAATCAATAACAATAAAGATAATTAATCATAACTCATGAAATGATATAGTCCAAGTTGAGTTGGACAAGTTTCGTATAACGTAAGCATGCAATTTCAACATATCATAAGCATGCATTTTAGTAACATAGACATGCTTTTTAAAACACAAGCATGCCAAGTCGTTATCACATGAACATACACAACATATAACCATAATTACATATAAGCTCATCAAACATAATCATTCACTAGCACAATCATACATTAACATAAACATATCGCATACAACAATTTCTACCATAAAGTACGTTAAGCTACACCCTGCTTGTAGGTGTCCACTATTCTTACCTCAAAAGTAGCAACGATCCACACACCCTAAAGCGTCTCTTCAAGTATCCTCAGCGAGCCTAAACATAACATATAACATCAAAGTTTTAAAACTCTTAACCAAACAAAACCATAATTATACCCACTAATATTATTTTTAAAACTAATTCATCCCCATATTATCCTTGAGAAAGTTTAAAAACCCCTATGCATAAAGTTTCAACAATTACAAGCTTATATGTAAAAGGTACATAAAAGTCCTCAAAAATAACATTTCTGGACAAACTGGCGCGGTCGCACTAGTGCCTGGGTACGGTCGTGCTCATAGAGTGCCAGGCCAATCCAGCTAAGTAGCGCGGTCGCGCCAGGGCTGGGTGCAGTCATGCTAGGTCTCTACTTTCAGAGACCGTAGTTGCGATTTCTAAACCTAAAAATCAAACCCACATCATAAAATTTCACCTTGAACCACTACCAAATCAATCCTAACATGTTTCTAACCTCAATAACTTTTATAAATTCAATTCTAAACATGAAAACAACCTATAGTTTCTATCTAACACAATTAATAACCCAATTTACTTCAAACCTAGATCTGACAAGCAGTAAAGGTTTGAATACTTACAGATCAAAATCCAGCAACAAGAACTCAGATCCTTGCCGCCTACGAGATTATTAGCCCTTCAATAACCCATATTGGTGATCTCCTTCAAACCTCAGATTAAGAACGAGATATTGTTCTTGGTCAGTCTCCCCTTTAGTCAATCGTAAAACCAGAGTCTGAAAAGATACGACATTTAAACCTATTTTACTTATTAATTGATTATTTAATCTAATTTAAATCATGTAAAAACCAAATTACACTACTATCCTCAACCTCTAATTTATCCTTAATAATCACTTAAGACCCTTATTGTAATTTCCATCCAAAACTAATAGTTTTAACTTCTCATAGTTACACTTTCTATCATAAAACCCATAATTCTAGTTTGACCCCCAATACACAACCTCTATTATACTTTGGCCCCTAATACTTGAAGAAACTAATGTGCTTAGATTGCTTGACATAACACATAAAATAAACGTACATCATAATTCATGCATATCATAATTCATATAATTAAACACATAATGTAATACAATTTACCCAAATACCCTTACTAGTAGAAGCGGATATTACAAGATAACAATAACAAAAGATTAAAAAAATGGAAAGAGGTGGAGGAGGAGGTGTGGTGTACAACTCCTACAAGAAGAAGAAAAAAAGAATGAAAGGTTCAAAGGACTTGCCTTGAACTAGGTTTGAGTTCTATGGTTAGAAGCTTCAATGAAGCCTAACTTTTTGAGAAAGAGAGAGTGAGAACCGTACAAGAGAGGGAGGGAAAGAGAGAGTCTATTTTTTTTCTTCTAATTTTCTCTATTTCTTTACTTGTTGAAGGATATTTGAAAAGTACTCAAGTACTAGATAGGTGTAGGTAAGAGTAGTCCTTTCATATTTTTTTTTCTATTTTTTTCTTGAAGAATTAATAAATCCAATCATGGAATTTTAGGAGCACATGTTCATCCACTCCTATAAATTACCCTCCTACCCCTATTCGTTTTTAAAAAAAAACAAAGGCTTTAGAAATTCCACAACGCCAAAAGGGTCATTTTGCTACTATAAATTTCCTACACACTTTTGCATAGTTTCATGAAATAAAACCTTAGGGTACAATTTTAAGTAGGATAAAGTGTGACACCATGAATAAAATAAATTCATTGTCATAAATTAAAATGATACTTTAATTAAATTTTGTAATTTCCCACTAAAGACTATTCATACCACTTAAGTGACATTCCTTAATAAATGTCTCTAAATTCTAATTTTTGCAATTCATGAGAGACATAATTTATTAAAGTATTTTATTTTATTTTATCTTTCTTATTTTATGACCAATAATAATATTTGCCATAATTAACCAAATTCTTAAAAATATGCAAACTGAAAATTTCCAAGTTAGGGATTTTTGACTTGATTAAAAATCAAGAGTCTTGTTAATGCCAAAAATCTCATAATTTCCATAAGGGCTAACATTTAACATACAAGAACTAGGTTCTCACATAAAATTCATAAAATAACATTCTCTACTATTATTCACATAATATGAGTACATAAACAGATAGAGCCCAAAAAGCAGCATGGACTGTGGGGTGACTTCTAAAATCCTGTTATCATTGCCTGATCATCTGAGTCGTTGATTGTAGATATACTTGGAGAGTTATGCCTCCAAGGCAACCAGTTTGAATAGCCGGTGCTGAGATCGAGGCTAGAGATTATAACCAGGGTTAGAACCCTCCGCTAGTCCCCGATAACTAGTAGTAGGTGCTTGCTGATATGCAAGCCAGACTTCAGAGTCAAGAGGACGAGGTTCGATTATTGAGACAACAAGTTCTGCCAAGGAACGCTACTCCAGACATGCCACCTGCCGTGGTACCACTGATACAATAGTCAGAAGTTGAAAACAGATGGGTGCCATTGTATGAACGATTCAAGAAAACAACATCCTTTAACCTTTGAGGGAGGTTCGAATATGCTCATGGCTAAGCAATGGATGAGCCTAACTACCTTCATCCTAGATTTTATGAGGCTGGTAGGTAATGACAGAGTGGCTTGCGCCACCTTTATGTTTTAAGACGATGCCCGTATTTTGTGGGAGGTGGCATCCCAAACTTAAAATGTTGCTAGAAGGAGTTTGGATAAGTTCCGAGACCTGTTTAACCAAAAGTATTACAGTAATGTAGTTAGAGTGGTGAAAGTGAACGAGTTTACCAGTTTGGTGCAGGGCAGTATGTCAATCACTGAGTATGCTTTGAAATTTGACAAGTTGGCTAAATTTGCACCTAACCTAGTGCCTACAAATGCAGCCAGGCAAGATAGATTTGTTCGAGGGCTAAATGCTATGACAGCCCGGGATGTTCAGATTACGTTAGTACCTAGGGAAACTACTTATGCCTAGGTGATTAAGAAAGCCCTCACAGCTGAGGAGGCAGAGAATAAGATATGGAGGGAGAGTGTTGCACGACGTGATGTTTAGAGGCAGTGCCTCCACGTGTGGGATCTGGTAGGGGCGGATGCCCTAGTGACTAGAAAAGGAAGACCCCTGACACTTCAATCACTATAGCTCCTGATAGGAGGGGCTGAGGTGTTCAGGCCAGCCACCAGAGCGACAATGAGACTTGGAGGAGTTACTCGGAGTGTGCGAGGAGCATAAGGTGCCATTTGGGAGAATTTTGGGAAAAGTCATGCTGTCTATGCGGGGTGGTTGGACATCTCAAGAAGGATTGCCCGAGTTTGAATAAAGAGGAACCCAAGAAAGTGGACAACTTGACTCCAGTTCCAGTGTTCGCCTTAACACAGGCTGAGGCTAAGGCTAATCCCTCAGTAGTGACAGGTCAGCTTTCTAGTGCTAGTACTTCTTACACTGTATTGATTGATTCTGGTGCTACACACTCATTTGTTTCTAGTAGAGTGATTGATAGATTGTGTAGACACTGTGACTATTATACTGTGGGGTTTGGGACTTTATTGCCTACTGAGGAGTTGGTAGGGTCTAGGAGATGGGTTAGGTCATTACCAGTGGTGGGGGGCAACAAAGAACTATTAGTGGATTTGATTGAGTTAGGTATGGATGATTTTGATATGATTATGAGAATGGATTGGTTAGCTAGGTATGGGGCAACTATAGACTGCAAGAAAAAGATGGTGACTTTTGAGCCTGAGGGTGAGGACCCCTTTGTTTTTGTTGGCACTGTGCATGGACCTTGTATTCCTATGATATCAACATTGAGAGGCAGAAACCTATTGCAAGGAGGTTGTATTGGATTCCTAGCTAGTGTGGTGGACAACACTAAGGTCGTGCTAGTGGGACCAGAAGAGACCATTCTAGTTTGTGAGTTCTTAGATGTGTTCCTTAAGGACATACCATGATTGCCACTGCACTGGGAGATTCAGTTTGTTATTGAGTTGGCACAAGGTACAGAACCAGTGTCTAGGGAACCATCCATAATGGCTCTGGTAGAACTAAGGGAGTTGAAAGTACAGCTACAAGAATTACTGGACCTGGGATTTATTAAACCTAGCTTTTCACCATGGGGTGCACCAGTTTTGTTTGTCAAGAAAAAGGATGGACCCTAAGGATGTCTATAGATTACATGAAATTAAATAAGCTCACTATTAAGAACAAGTACCCATTACCGAGGATAAATGACCTATTTGACCAGTTGTAGGGTACCATAGTGTTTTCAAAGATTGATCTTCGATCAGGTTATCACCAGCTGAGGATCAAGGATGAGGATATTCCGAAGATGACCTTTCGTATGAGGTACGTGCATTACGAGTTCTTAGTCATGTCATTTGAGTTGACCAATGCCCCAACGACATTTATGGATCTAATTAACAGGGTGTGCAAGGATTATTTGGATCAATTTGTGATTGTCTTCATTGATGATATCCTGGTTTACTCTCATTCAGAGGTAGAGCATGAGCAGCATCTCCGTCGGTATTACAGAGATTGAGGGAGCACTGGTTGTATGCTAAGCTTAAGAAGTGTGAGTTCTAGTTACCACATGTGACGTTCCTCAGTCACATTGTTAGTGAAGACAAAATTAAGGTAGATCTGGCAAAGGTTGAAGTAGTTAGGGACTGGCCGAGGTGAAGGAATGCCTCGAAGGTCAGGAGCTTCCTTTGGTTGGGAGGGTATTATTAGCGCTTCGTGGAAGGATTCTCAAAGATTGCTACACCACTGAATCGAAGCGATGACTGATTAATTCTCCAGTGTTGATCCTTCCTTCATATGGGGGTAAGTTTGTGGTGTATTGCAATGCATTGAGATTGGGGTTAGGATGTGTATTGATGTAGACTGGGAAGATGATTGCCTATGCATCATGACAGTGGAAGGAATACGAATAGCGGTACCCTATTCACAATTTGAAGTTAGAAGCGGTGGTATTTGCACTGAAAGTGTGGCAACACTATTTGTATGGAGAAAAGTGCGAGATATACACCGATCATAAGAGTTTGAAGTATGTCTTCACTCAGAAGGACTTAAACATTAGACAGAGATGATGGCTGGAGTTGTTAAAAGAATGACTGTGAGATTCTTTACCATCCACGGAAAGCCAATGTGGTGGCAAACGCTTTGAGCCGGAGAGGCCGAGGACAATTGTTCAGTTCAAAGAAGATATCGAAGGAATTGGCAGAAGACATGACTAAAGCAGGGATAAAGTTGGTGGTGGGTCGGTTGGCCAATATTACCTTGCAGTCCACTCTTTTGGAGAGAACAAAGGAGGGCTAGATGATTGATTCTTAGTTGATAAAGCTTAGAGAGGATGTCTAGCTAGAGTACCTTAAGGATTATTCCATCACAGAGACGAGTTTGTTGAGATACAACGATCGAATTTGTGTTCCGATGGACGTGGGTATTAGACGAGAGATCCTTGATGAATCTGATACCACACCATACTCATTACATCCAGGCACCACAAAGATGTATCAGGACCTAAAGTCCTTGTATTGGTGGCCTGGGATGAAGAGAGATGTGATTGACTATGTGGCGAGGTGTCTAACTTGTCAGTAGGTAAAGGCTGAACACTAGCGGCTAATGAGGTTGTTACAACCTTTAGGTATTCCTGAGTGGAAGTGGGAAGACGTCACTATGGATTTTTTTGGAGGCTTGCCTAGGATAGTGGGGCAACATGACTCAATATGGGTGATTGTAGATAGGTATACCAAGTCAGCTCATTTTTTGTTGGTGAGAACAAACTTTACCGTGGACCAGTATGCAGAACTATACGTGAGGAAGATTGTACGTCTCTATGGGGTTCTGAAATCTATAGTCTCAGACCGGGATCCCATCTTTACCTCTAAGTGTTCGGGAAGTCTGAAAAAAGCTATGGGGACTTAAATGAAGTTCAGTACAACTTATCACCCTCAGATAGATGGGAAGTCTGAGAGGACGATTAATATACTGAAAGACATGCTTAGGGTATGTGCATTAGATTTCGAGGGGTCCTGGAGTATGTATCTTTTGTTGATTGAGCTTTCATGCAATAACAGCTATCAATAAATGATTGAAGTAGCTCCATATGTAATTTTGTACTACAGGAAATGTAGGTCTCCCATTCATTGGGATGAAATGGGAGAGAGAAAGTATTTGGGTCCTGAGATGGTTCAGAGGACTAGTGAGGCTATTGGGAAGATTAGAGATCAAATGCTCGCCTCACAGAGTAGACAGAAAAGCTACGCTAACCCTAAGCGTAGGAACGTGGAGTTCAAGGTAGGGGACCAAGGATTTCTGTGAGTTTCACCACTACGGGGAATAAAAAGGTTTGGAAGGAAGGGTAAGTTGAGCCCTAGGTTTGTGGGAACTTTTGAGATCCTGGAAAGGAACGGGCAGGTAGCCTATAGATTGACTTTGCCCCTGTTATTATTAGGAGTCCATGATGTGTTTCATGTCTCAATGCTTAGGAAGTATGTGTTAGACTCGACCCATGTGCTGGGTTATGAGGATCTAGAGATACCGACAGACTTGTCTTATGAGAAGCGACCAGTTTAGATCCTATATAAGAAAGACATGGTTCAAAGGGACAAGACAATTCCTCTAGTTAAAGTTCTATGGAGAAACAACAAGGACGAGGAAGCGACTTGGGAGCTAGAGTCAGATATGCGAGATCGACATCTCGAGTTGTTCAGGTAAATTTCGAGGACAAAATTTTCATTAGGAGGCGATAGTTGTAACGTCTCAAATTTGCTAATAAGGCCTAGTGCCTTGATTAGCGTGTCGGGAGGGCATAAATGGGTTTATATGTGAATTTAGTTGAATATTTGTGTGATTATGTAAAATATATGAGTTGTATTATAATATGACTATTTATGCATGCTTATGTGTATTCAATGTGATTGTGGGCTCGTTTTGGTGAAAAAAAACATTTTTGTAATTTTGACCCGTTGAGGGAATAATTGTAATTATATATGCTTTGTGAGTGAGACCGCATTATTATGTGGATATATTTGAGATGTGTGGCACAAGGCGATCCTAGTGAGCAATTTGGCGGAAAAGTCACATTAGGGATTAATACCCGGCTCTGGGTGACCCTAGGGGTATTTAAGTAATTTGTTGAATTACAAGGGATATTAGAGTATAAGTTATAATTGGGGGAAACTATTAGTGTTTGGATGATTAGTGGTAATAATTGGGAATTTTAAATGAAATTTGAGGTTTAGCGGGAAAATGGTGCCAAAAGAGGATTTTTCCCTTGGGGGCATTAAAGAACTAAGGTAAAGGCCATGGGTAATTTCGTCTTTTCCGTAGCCTTGGAACAACCTAATCATTTAGAACCCTTCAGAAAAAGAAAAATGTTAAAATACTCAGCTCTTCTATCTCTCTCTCTCTCTATCTCTCTTTCATAAGCTAGGGAGATTCTCTGAATCGTCTTGCCGCCGTGGCGCCTGGTGGTTTGCGCTGCGATGCGTGTTGAGGGAGATAGCTTGGGGGCTCTCTGACTTGTAGAATGCCGCGACCCTTAGTGAGGGGTGCCATGACTCATGAATTTTTGGTATTATATAAATCTCTAAGAATTGCATGATGATATGGAGGGATTCAAGATGAGAAAAACGCAAAAAGAATCATCCAAATCAGATTTCAATCGAGAGAGTTATGACTGTTCGAAGAAAAGTTGCGATCTGGGAATTCTCCGTCGGGCGCGACCGCGTCCAAGGGGTAGCATGACCGAGATACATGCCCAGAAAGAGGTATTATCCTCATTTTAGGGCCATATTTTTTTAGCTTTTTTAAATGGGGTTCGTCGGGGACTTCCTCCCTGACTACTTGGGGACATTTGAAGGATTTTTAGGACTTACCTAAAGACAATTTATGGTTGATTGAGTCTTAGAAAGTGTAATATTTGGTTCAAGACATTTGGTAAAGTTATGAATCTCTAAATGATATATGTTGTATGTTTTGGATTTAGGACTCGACAAGACACTTGGAGGGAGGTGATTCCATCAATGTTGGACCTGAGGTAAGTGTAGGTTCTAAGAATTAAATCTAGATGCATGCTCCCTATTATTTTTCCAAAAAACATAATAGAAACATAGAATCACATAGCATTTATTTAAACATCAGATTCGTAAATTAATATAAACACAATACAAATACGTAGCGGAACAATAATTTATTCCTTTAAATTCTCTATCATTTTGTCATTTCTGAATGCTAGGAATTGTCAAGAATCTAAACCACTTAGATTGTGCCAAAGTCTTCAAAACCTATCTCTAAATCAAGTCTAACAAAGAGTGGGCAAGTTCTCAACACATGGGATAGAATTAGAGAGGGAAGAACCAGAGAATGAGCGGCTAAGAAGGGAATAGACTTTCTTGGTATTCACTTACCCAAAAATGAATCAGTTGTCTTATGAAAACTCTAGACATCACATTCCTTATATATGCAACTTAATGAACTTTATTTAATTAAATTAATTAAAATAATAAATAACAAATCCAAAGCCTTGGGCTCCTACATATGAACTTGGGCCCAATCTCTTTGTCTTGAATTTAAATCTCAATTGGGCCTAAATTCAATGCCTTTTATTTATATATCTTTTAATTAATTAAATAAATAAATAATTAAATCCTTATTCAAATTAACTAATTATAATTTGAAACTTGATTTAATATTATTTATTTATATTGAAACCATTTTATCAATATTAATAAATTTTCTCAAAGATTCTCTTTTATTCTCAAATTCTTATTACATGAAAATATTACTAAATTGACCTAGTTAATGTGATATTTCTAATTGATAATTAAATCAATTGTTTAAGACTATTAAACTTGATTTGATAAGAGACGACATGGGAACTATGGATCCATGAATACAAGCTTCAATAAATCTCCATGAGTTTATATATTAAATAAATGATCTCACAATTAATTAATTCCTCATGACTTCACTATAGATTCGAAATTGAGCTCTTGAATTCAAAGAACGTATTCTCCAAACCTCAAATACATTATCCATTGTTATAACCATTACAGTCAGTCAATCCTCTATCGATGACTTACTAACGGGCTAGGTGCAAATTACCGTTTTACCCTTCATCAGTGTTTTATCCTTAACTCCCACTAAATTTCTTATAAATGATATTTTCGTCACTGAAATGAGTCTCAATCATCTAACCTTTTGAACAAAGCAATTAAGGAAATCATCTTTTCACTCTCATACAGAAGTTATAGATTTCATATCTATGAATAAAACTCCCACTCAATTACACTACTAAATCTCCAAGAAGTAAGTATTAGGGGTGTTCATAAAACCGCCCACATCGCATAAACCGCCTACATTGCACCACAATTTGCGGTTTGGAACCCTTCACGGTGCGGTTGCGGTTTTCAATTTTTCCAAACTGCATGGTGTGATGTGGTTTTAAATTTTATAAATGCAGTTCAAACCGCACCGCATAATTATATATTAACTTTTAAATATATATATATTTAATTTATTACATTTAAAGTTAATGAATAAATATTTATATAGTATAATATACCTAATATCTTGAAAAAATATAATGTCTTATAGGATGCTAACACATATTCTAGTTCAATCTAAAGATATTCATCTTTACTTCTATATTACATTTTTCTTTGTTATTAGTTTGTTGTATTTTCATTGTTTCCTAAAAGTTTATTGGTTTGTTGCACTTTTAATTGTTTTGTTAAATACTCTTTAGTTATGAGATTTATTATGAATCTTTATTAATTATAAAATTATTTGGCGATAGGTATAAACTTGCCACACCACATCGCAATGCAGTTTGAGGCCTATGTAGTGCGAGTTGCGGTTTGGAAATTGCTCAAACCGCATTTGCGGTGCGGTCCAAAGAATTAGAGAAAGAACGCACCACCCGCACTGCGAACACCCCTAGTAAGTATGGGCTAGACCGTAGGGTAAGCTGGTAACGAACAAGTGAAAAGATTTAAATAATCTAATTAGTAGAATATTATCACTCAGAATTAAGATCGACTTGAGCTATGGTAAATGTTGTGACATTGACTAGATTCGATAACTACAATACTTATTTATCTATCAATAATCAATATCGGTCCTAGTTCGATGTAACCGAATATATCTGATCTTATCTATTTTGTCAATGGCTTGGACAAGACATCACACCCAAAATGTGTAAGTAGATCATATCATAGATTACCTAATCATTGAAAATCCAATGCACTAATTTAATCATAGGACTCATTATTTTGAATATATAATTACAACTATAATGCACTATGACCTAGTCACTATATTGTAACTATCCATATGTTCTGGATTTTATGAATGTTTGTATTAATTGAATAAGCATGCAATAAAACAGGCGAACAATAGGATTGAATAAACCAAATTATTTCTACTTATTTTATTGATAATAAAAACATGTTACATGAGAAATTTGGTTTTATGAACGGCATACAACCCAGCAAACTCACACTTGCCCTTTTAAAACAAATGGGACATGTTTCTCAAACCCATTCCCTCTACATGCCTCATGAAAATTCTCTCTCCCAATGTCTTGGTAAAAGGATCCGCCAGATTGTCTTCCGACGCTATCTTCATCACCTTGACGTCACAGCTAGCCACATATTTCCCTAATGATGTGGTATTTCCTCTCTATATGCTTTGCTCTTTAATGACTTTGTGATTCTTTCAAATTTTCTATAGCCCTATTATTGTCACGGTACAATATGAGTTGTTTATGCATTCCTGGAATAACACCAAGATTCATGTAGAACTTCTTCAACCATACTATTTCCTTAGCCGCCTCAGACGCATCTATGTACTCAGCCTCCATGGTGGAATCTAATATGATAGACTGCTTAACACTTCTCCAAATCACAACTTTGCATCCAAAAGTGATAGGATAGACTTATGATACTTCTTAGTTGTAGTTTCTTTTAGTTTTATTATTATTATTTTATATTTTTATTTCTTTTTATGTGTGGTTGTTGTATTTTTTAGGTTGTCATTTTTTACATGAATATTTTAGAAATATTTCAAAATTTATTTGAAATATTATCTGTAATGACCCAACTAATTCTAAGACTTTGGACCATTAAAACTACTATACATAGACACTATTCTTAAGAAAACATACATACAAAACATTCATAACTTTAAAAAAAAACTATAAAATAAATGTTGAAATACATAAATTCAGGGTATGGGATCCCATTGTTAAAAATAATACATAACTTTAACTTAATTAAAATTGTTTACAAAAATATGTGCGGAAAATACATAGAAACATAATTAATAAGACTGAAAATAACGTTGTCCTCGAATCGTTCACGTAGTCCACCGAATCCATTCTTCCTCAATACACAACCCCAAGTTGCCATGAATCCTTCCTCCACCATAATTATTTTCCTGTATACATAAAAATAAAGGAATGAACCTAATACCCAGCAAGGAAAATCTACTAAAAACATAAAACATACACATAAGCTAAATCATAAACATATACTATAAGCATATGTCATATACTACTACAATGGCCATTATACTTCTTGGGGCTTGTAAACTAAACAAGTCATATGCCCAATAGATTGATGGGGCTTGCTAGCTAAGCAAGTCATATGCCCATAATTTATTGGGGCTTGTTAGCTATACAAGTCATATGCCCAAGGTCTATAAACATACTATACATAATGTTAACATATCATAACACAACATAAGATAACATAACATAAGCATAACATATCATACAAACATATAAGATCTATCCTATTTTCCTTACCAATACTGGGATATGAGAACAATGACGGGATTTGGAATACTCCTAAAAACCAACAAAGAGAGGGTGAGTATTTCTAAAAGAAGGAGATGAAAAAGAAATGAATCTAACCCACCGAGAAGAAGAGCTTACCGAAAGGAAACTTCAAGTTCAAAGAACTTTAAATACCTAACCAAGATAATGAAAAACAATGAGTTAGGATTTGAGTAAAGAAAACTATAAGAAACTAATGAAACATACAGAAATGAACTAGGAATAGGAATACCATTGAATGCACTAGAACCGAACTACACCTCGATATCGAAAAACACACTATTAGCCTTGCTTTCCAAGTGTATTTAAAGTTTAAAATGATAAAGCTTATACCTAACCCAAGTGTTTATCACTCTAAAGTAAACCTAGCAACTTGAAGGCTCTGAACACAACTTGAAGAATGAGAGAAATGTCTGGGTACTAGGTCTTATTTGTAGAGTTTCAAGGAGTGTAAAGATATTCTTTTAGCTTGAATAAAAATAATGAATATTACTTGAAAAACATTTGAATATTCGTTCAGCAGAGGCTTAAGACTCGGTCAAAAGGTTCAGAGGCTTGCTAAGAGGTTGAGTGTTGAATTGAGCTCGGTTTCAAAAATATTTGAAATATTTTCCCTAGAGCCGATATATCGCGCATAGTAGGTGATATATTGCCTGGGCTTATATCCCGAGGCTCGTCGATGCATTTGTGCGAAGTTACGTGTTTTTTCGTATTCCCCGTGTGGGGATATATCGCCCTTATAGCTGCGATATATCGGCACACTGAAATATTATACACGTTATTGCACTTTTTCAGCTTAATTTGAATTGGGTAAACAACTTTGACTGAGTCATAAAACGATTTCAAAGCTGCTGGCAGGTTCTGGGGTTTTCAAATATTTCTCTTATAAAACTATTCATGAAAAATGCTTAATTTCTCAATAAACACGCACCCGACAAGTGTCATGATCTTATTGGTTCTATCTAAACCTTATAGTATAATAAATAACATCTTTATAATCAACTATATTAATCAAACCTTATGTTATAATTAATATTCTTAAACTATAGGTTAAACTTATAAAATCTATAAGTGTTAATACGAGTGTTCAACTAAGTCCCGGCTTGAACCAAAATCCACAGTAATAAACATACTATAACTACTACTAGCTATTACTATATCTAACTAGCTAAGTAAAGTTTTGGGACTCTACATTATCTTCAATCAAGAGAAAAACAATAGAAGATATTTATTTGAATTGATTTGAGAAAATTAAGGAGAATTTAAACTTAAATTGTTGGGAAAATCTTAGATATTTTGAATCTAAGATAGTTTCGGTATTTTGACTATATCTCCTACTTAAATATCCCATTTACGTATGTGTAGTGGCATTGGAAAGCTTATTCAAATCCCTACAAAAGCTTGTTTTACAAGAAAAGTCAAATTCGCCCATTTTCTAGGGGATATTTGACCTACAAGATTACACATCATAAAGATACGAATTTAAAATTCAAATGAAGATATTTTGGAGAATCATCAAGTAACAAGTGGAAACATCTTGAAAATTCTTTTCACAACCTTATCACTATAAAAATAACGCTTTAGATTATTTTAGAGACTTCTCTTCTTAACTTCTCTTTCTTCTCTTACTTCTTTTTTCTATTCTTTTTCATGAGCTAACTTTTTTTCTAGGGTTTTAATGTAGTTTGTTGATACTCTATTATTATTCAATGCAAGTTTTATGATTTATTCTTCATACTAGTGATCTATTCAATTTGTGTTTAATGCCTGTGAATGCTTGATCACCATTTGCATGATTTATATGATTTTAACTCAAAATCTGAAAAGTGAGAGTTAAATATGCTATAATAGTTTAGACACAAATTCTAATATTGGATGAGAGTACCTGTATGGTTTGTGTAGTTCTTAGGTTTCTATGTTTAATGCCTGCTGTATGTTGAAACTTATCACAGAGATGTAGAAGGTTTTCATTTAGATTGAGATTTATATATCCTAATAAGAATATAGATTGCTTTAGTAAACCTGCTATCACAAGGAGAGGAGGAATAATAACAATTTAATAGATGATCTAATAGAGTGGATAAATAATGAAATTAAATACCCTAGGTTTTTCATCTATTGAATTATTTGTTATTTGTTTCTTTTAATTTTCAATTGTTAATTTAGTTATTTTGTTCTCATTCTTTTTATTATTGAAATCCATTTTTTAGTAACAAAATAGAACTAAGAAATTAATTCATTGGTAATTAATATCCAATCCTCGTGGGAACGATAGTCTATTTATCACTTTATTACTTGTAAATGATATGTATACTTGCATAGTACACAATTTTCACAACAAAGAGTAAACACTATTCCAGAAGTAGGCTTCTTGTCAACGACATCCGTCTGAAAATCAGAATCAGTGTAGCCTTTCGGGTCCAGTGAAGCACCCAAATAGACCAGCCTATAATCCTTTGTCCTTCGTAGATACTTCAGTATGTGCTTGACCGCTGCCCAATGTTCTCTATCTGGACTTGACTTACAACTCCAACTGCATGGCAGATGCCCGATCTAGTGCACAACATAGCATACGTAAGACTTCCAACTATGGATCCATAAGGAATCCATTTCATCTCTTCTTCCTCTTGAGGAGTCCGTAAATACTGCTTCTTAGAAAGATGAACTCCATGTCAAGACGACAACAGTTCCTTCTTCGAGTTCGGCATAGAGAAACGTTCAAGTACCTTTTCTATGTACGCTACTTGAGATATCGCCAACATCTTGTTCTTCCTTTCCTAAATGATCTGGATACCAAGAACATAACTAACTTCACCCAAATCTTTCATCTGAAATTCGGTCCCGATCCTGTTCTTTATGTTTGATAATTTCTTGACATTGTTGCCAATGAGCAAGATATTATCTACATAAAGCTCCAAGAACACTATCATGTCATTTTCCTTTAGTTGGTAGATGAAGGGTTCATCAACGTGTTGCTCAAAACCATAGGTCATAATTATTTCATTAAAACTTAAGTTTCAGGAGCACAAAGCTTATTTAAGTCAATAAATTGACCTATTGAGCTTGTAGACTTTCTTTTCCTGTCTAACTACTATAAATCCTTTTGGTTGATCCATATAAATGGTCTCATCAAGAAAGCCATTGAGAAATACTGTCTTGACGTCCATTTGCCAAATCTCATAATCAAGAGCTGCGGCCATGGATAAGAGTATGTGAGTGAATTTTAACATGGCTATCAGAGAGAAAGTTTCCTCACAGTCAACTCTCTCTTTCTTTGGGTATAACCCTTTGCCATGAGTCGAGCCTTATACATTTCGACCTTTCCATCAACGCTTCTCTTCTTCTTGTAAATCCACTTGCATTCAATGGGCCTAAAGTCCATCAACGCTTCTATAAGATCCCAGACGGAGTTGGAGTACATGGAATCCATTTTTTGGTTCATGGCTTGGATCCATAGATGCTTTTTAGAACTAACCATTTCCTATTTAAAGGACAACGGATCATCCTCACGAGTGTTAGTTACTACCATATTAGTTTCACCATCCACCCCATAGCGTTTCAGGTTCGAGAAACCCGCCCACTATGATGAGGCACCATAACTGTTTGACTTGGACCACCTGTATGTTCTTCTTCCATGTTCTCATATATTTGCATCGGTACTGGTTGAACATTTCCTCCTAATTTAATTTCTTTCCACATTATTTTACTCTGAGGTTTCACGTTTTTCATGTAGTTGTTTTCTAGAAAAGTAGCGTTTGTGGAAGCAAACACTTTCTAAACAATGAGATTAAATAAACAAAATGGTTTCTACTTCTTTTATTTATAATAGAAACATGTTACATGAGAAATATAGTTTTATTAAGGGCATAAAACCCAACTTGTTATGATAATAGGGATGTAAACGCCAAAGTTTTATTTAACTTTTTTATTCACGTGGTTTTAAAGGTGTTTTATTATGAATGGAGACTGAAAATAGTTTTGTTTGATTATTTGCATTTATAATAAATATTTTATTATAAAATACAGATATTTGAATGCTGCATGTTTTTAGTAAGAATGATTTTAACAAATTTTTATGCACTATTTAGTCTATCATTTCTTTTTCAACTTTTAAAATGATTTGAAATGACTAGTATTGTAATGTCCCGAATTCACTATTAAGGCTAAGTGTCTTGATTACAGTGCCTGGAGGGCATAATAGGATATATATGTTGAATTAAACGAATAAATGTGTTACTACGTGGCATACATGATTTATATATGGTAATATGATCATATGTGCATGTTTATGTGTATTGAATATGCATGTGGGCCCGTTCTTGTCAAGACGGGCATATATTGTAATTTTAACCTATTGAGGGTATAAATGTGCTAATATGTGTTAAATGATTTGGAACACAATATTATATGGATATATTAGCAGTATTCGGCTCGAGGCGATCCTAGTGAGCGGACTAGCGCAATAGTCACAACAGGGTCCAATATCCGGCTCATGGCGAGCCTAGGGGTATTTCTGGGACTTAATGCATATTTGGGAGCTTTTGGTTATCATGCAATTATTTGGTGATTAATTGGGCATGTCAGGGTTAATTGGGAATCTATAAGACAATTTGAGGGTTAGCGAGAGTTGTGGCTAATGATTGTTTTTCCCTTGAGGACATTAGAAAACTAAGATAAAGGCTAGGGGTGTTTTGTTCTTTTCCTTTGCCTTGGATTACTTAGCCACTAGAATTCTGCAGAAACCATAGGACAAAATCAGATAAGATTCAACTAGGTTACCATTTCTCTCTCTCTCTCTAAATCACATTTCCTCTCTTCTCATGGGGCACTTGAAGTAGTTTTGAAGTTTTCAGGAGAAAGGACTGGGAAACCTAAGGAATTTGAAGCTGGAGGTAGGAGTGGGATTAAGAGGCATCTAGGAAAGGGATCAATCAGAGGTAAGATCAAGTTTTCAAGGTTTAAGTTTTAGTTTTCTTTGAGCTTAGAGTTGGCTTTGAATTTTGAAGTTTGGAAGAAAAATCCTCGATATGGTGAACTTGGAAGGGATATAGAGTTGAGGATTGAATCAAGGGCCAGCCTAGGGTTGTAATTTTAGCGAGGAGGTAAGTAAATTCCTATGTTCTTAATGAATTTCAAGTTTAGTTTTGTGTTCATGAGTTTTTGAATAGAAGAGTTGGATTTTATGTTTTGGTAATGTTTTGGTTGTATTTTGAGGGTTTATTTATGATGCTTGGAAATACTTGGGGGGTTTAATTCTGGCTCTAAGTTATATTTGAGTGAATTCAGATGGTTTTAGCTCGGAGAAAATGCAGGGGAAATAATGGAAATTTCAAGGTTTTAGGCTTGAGCAACAGCCCGTGTGTGCAAAGAGGCTGGGAACCTTTGAAATTTTCCAGGCACCTCGGTGCGGGTAGGGTCGCGCTGTGGCCCATGTCCCCCAGGAGAGAGAGCCTTAGGCTCTGACTTATAGCGCATCGCAACTCTAATTATAGAAAATAACCAAAATAGATTTTTGGGCTCGGGAACTCAAACATAAGTGCTTGAGAAGGATTCTGCTACCTAGTTTAATAGAATTCGAGGTCTCGAAGGCTAGTATGTTATTTTGAAGTTTGTAATCAGTTTATGTTTAATGGTTATTTATTATTACGTTGTGACTAGGTTATACCGCTAGAGCTCAGGGATAGGGATTGTGCTCGGGACCGCTCTACACGTTCAACTCGGGACTCGAGCTAAGAAAACTGCACCCAGGTCGTGATTGGGGCTTCGACCCCTGTTAATGAATATGTGATAATTGTGAATTTATCATTAACTGAGAATATTTGGATAGACATTCTTGTATATGTTGTCTCAGATTGCTTGTTGTGCAATGTATATTTGTGATTATATCGATTGTAAAGGTCGGGCTAAGGACGCCGGCGGATGATAGCTAGCGTGGGGAAAGAAGCCCGACCTAAGCATGCCGAGGTCGACTATAAAACCAGAGGACTCAGACTAAGGGCACCGGGCCTAAACATTATACAATAAATAGAAGTGTTGTATGCACTTAACCATTTGTATTGTTGATGAACTTGGTTTATGCATTTGATTGAGTTGAATGTTACCGTTAAGATGATTGCTTATATCCGGTTGTTGATTGAATTTATTGATTTAAGTTTACTTCTTTGATACTGTTTCCTAGTTGTGCATGTTGATTTAAGTTTTCTTGTTGATCCTTGGCTCACGGGTGCTATGTGGTGCAGGTAAGGAAAGGGAAAGTTGGACCAACCATGAATTTGAGAGCTCCAGGGGTGGTGTGTACATATGCAACCTACTTGACCCCACGATTTGGGTAGCCTGGGAGGAACTAGGATAGAACCCTGTTTTGCCGCTTAAGACAGATAATTTGTACTTCATTTGTCTTTAATCAGTCTATAACTGATTTTTTGGGATCCCGTGTAAAAATTTAATATTTTTCATGAAAAATAATCACTTTCTTAACAAAACTCTTTATTACCTAACCTTGACTTTGTCTTTGATTACACGTTTGAGTTCAAATGACTCACTTAGCGAGTTAAGAACTATTTTACACACAGTGTAACACTCTTGGTTAACCAAGGCGTTACAACTTGGTATCAGAGCAGTCTAGGTTTATGGGTTCCTGAAGACTGGCTGGGCATGTCCACTCACTGCTGAAGATAAGCTCAACTAACAATTTGGTATCTAATGATATGATTATGTGGTTAATTGTTTAAATTGAACCTATGTGCCTTAAATGCATGCTACAATAGAGAGCATGATGTGTATGAATGTATTTGGTGGAAATATGACTTGATAATTGATGCATGAACATTATAGATTTATGTTTTCATATGCGTATTGTATGTGTGGCTATTATCCTGCTTGGCCCTGCTCGTGGGATAGTTCTGGATATGAATAGTAGGGCTGAGAGGTTAATTCATTGACTGCGGAAAGATTCAGAAATTAGGCATCCAAGGCAGTCAATTGGACTAGGCATTGTTAGTATGGGAGTTACAGATGAAAGTCGGGGACAAAACCCCTCATCTACCCCTAGGATTGGCAACAAATGTTTGCAGGCATGCAAGCCAGACTGCAAAAATTAGGAGGAAGAGATTAGGTGGTTGAGATAGCGAGTTCCATCGGGGAATGCTGCTTCATATTTTTTGACAGCAATGGCACCAGTTTCGGTCCCACATGAGGGTGGAAACATATGGGAATTATCCTCCAGTCATCAAGGGAGGCCTGAATCTGTTTAGAACTAAATAGTGGATGGACATGATTAGTTCCATCCTTGACTATATGGGAGCAGAAGGAAATGATAGAATGGTTTAGGCTACGTATATGCTGAGGGAGGATGCCCGAACGTGGTAGGAAGTGGTATCCCTGACCTAGAGTGTTGTCATGATGGGTTGGGAGGAATTCAGAAAATTTCTCAATGAAAGATACTATTGTGAAGTAATTCAAATTGCAAAGACCAATGAGTTTATGAACTTGGTTCAAGATAGTAAGACAGTGACAGAGTATGTCAATGAATTTGATGGGTTAGCCAAATCCGCTTTTGATTTGATACCAATGAATGTGGTCCGAAAAGAATGATTCATTCGATGATTAAACTTTGGGATGGCCCAGAACGTTAGGATCGCTCCAGTATATGAGATTGTTACCTATGCTCAGGCAGTAAGGAGGGGTTATACTTTACAGGATGGCTGCCAGGGCGGCAATGAGGCCTGTAGAAGTATGCGTCAGGTGCAAGAGACACCATCTGGGAGAATGTCGGGTGAAGGCATGCTTTCTATATAGAATGATTGGGTAACATAAGAAGGGTTTCCTGAGATTAAAGGAGGGAGAACCAAGGAGTGGCGATGGCTCGACTCTGGTTTGAGGGTCCTCCTTGATGCATTTAGTGCCCGAGGCTAGTTCCTTGGAGGCGACCGGTTGACCTTTTAGTTCTCGTTCCTTTTATATATTAGGCTGATTGAGTTTAGTGCTACATATCTTTTAGAAGAGACATAGATATGTGGCACATGCTATATGGTTGTCACGCCATGGGGCTTGAGATTTTAGTGTCTGCCTTGGGGAATTGGTAATTTCTAGGCGATGGGTTAGAGTATTTCTAGTAGAAAGTTAGTAGTAATAATTGATTGAGCTAGTTTTATGAGGATTTTGATGTGATCCTGAGTGTAGATTTGTCTGTCAAATAAGGAAAAATCATGGATTGTAAGAAATGATGGTAACTTCTGAGTTTAAAGGGAAAGGACCCAACTGCGGTTACAGGATTCCTAGCTATTAAGGAGGGTACCATTAGGGGTATGTCAGTTAGATCAGATAAAAGCTGGATCAGCCGGTAAGGTTTTAGATGGGTTCACGAGGATTCATTGGGATTGTTGTCACGTCTAGGAAATTGAGTGTGTTGTGGGATTAAGGCAGGGATAGAGTCGGTACCAGGGACATCATGGAGGAAGACATTAGATAAGCAGAAAGAATTAAAGGTTCAGTTGAAGAAGTACTTGATTTGAGGGTTGATCAGACGGAGCATCTCATCATGGGACATGTTAAGACCGTTTGCCAAGAATGAAGGATTCAATTGCCCGGTTGCAAGGTAGGACAATGCTCTCAGGAATCGACCCTCGATTTGGTTATTACCAGCTGAGGATCAAGGAAAGACATATTTCAAGAATTACTTCTTGCATCAAGTAGGATGTGATGGATTATTAGCGAAGGTTCTTAAATGACCAATGCTTTAACGACCTAGGTAAGTTTGACAAACAGAGAATACATGAATGGTATAGACAAGTCATATTAAGATTGAATAATGATGTTTCGATCTACTTCCAGTTAGAAGCAGAACGCTAATGAAAACTTCATTGATAGTGCGAAGGCTAAGGAAGCAGGGTTACCGGTAAGATTCTAGAAGGGATAAGTTCTGATTTCTCCAGAGTATATTCAAGGTCGTGTTATTTGAAGTGATGGGATCATGTACAAGGTAGTTAAGGTGGAAACCGCAAGGAAACTTCTAAAGGAATGCCCTAGGGGTGAGAAGCACAGTGAGACCGGTAGGACACATTGGATACTACTTAAAGCATCTTTGAACACAACCATACCCTGAACTAAGGTAACGTAAGAACCTAAAGTTTGTCTAAATGGATAGATGCATATTGGATTTTCAGAAGTTAGAATAAAGATTGGTTAACACGCCAAGTTATTAGAATATGTATGCGATGGACTAATACAGGAGGACGACATGATATATATTGTCCTTGTTTAAAACATGAAATGATAGTGCGGTGCGTTGAAGACTAGGGTGTTTCCGTGTACAGACTGAAAAGGGTGGTTTTTCGTGCCTCATAGTAGATGAATGGATGAGAACACAAATATTCTACACGGCGGTTAAGTTAACAATAATGTTAGATAACCACGGTTGGGGTGTAGTGACGACATCTATGGAAAAAGAAGTGCATGCAGTGGTATAAAGAGTTAAAGCGTTTTGTCACCCATAGGGGAATAACCATGAGACTAAGGCACTAGTGGGAACTAATGAATGATTCACATTGGAAACCCTTTATTACATAGAGGAAACTAACGTCGAGGCTGACATCTTGAGTTAGAAAGGTTTATGGCAGTTAGACTACTCGTGATGGATTACAGTAAAGTTAAACCAGGTAATGGCCAGGATTGGTATAGAATCTGTGATTGATAGTTTGTAGATATACCTCTATTAGCAATGAAATATAGAAAGAAGATCTTGTAGGAATGATTAAAAATCTTACTATTTTAGCATGGATATGTTAAGATATGAGGATCGGATAAGTAATCTGATGGAAGCTGGCATTGAGGTGGAGATTCTGGATGAGTCTTGTACTACCTCCTTGTAATTGTTGTATTCAGGAAGTTTAAATGGGTAATAGGACCTCAATTTTTATTCTAGGAGGCGCACTGCCTAATTCTTCTAGCAAGTGGGAGATGAAATTCAGAAGCGAGAAAGGCTAGTACGACTCTAGGGTATCCTGGAGTTGGTACGAAGGGATATAGTTATGATTGTAAGGATGGATTACCTTAGATTGCAGGTAACATGAGTGGATACGAAAGTTGTGATTCAACAGATTGGGTTAGCACACTTTGGTTCACGTGAACGAGTTTCACAAGGATGCGTATGTGTGAAGGGAGATTGTACGTCTCTGTAATACACTGAGGTCAATAGTGTCAGATTGAGACCCTTTATTTCCCAGGTTCTAAAAAAGGGTTGTAGAGGGAGATGAGTATAAGATTGGGATTTAGAATTATCGATTACCTTCAGAGAGACTGACAATATGAAGGAATGACTCAGACTTTAAGAGTTTTACCGTGGATGTGTAAGTTTTTGGAGGCATTGAGATAAGTATGGTCCCTTGATTGAATAGTCATGGTGATGAATGTCGGTCAATGACTAGGGTGACTATGAATACAATACAGTGAGATAGGGAGCGAGAAGTACTCATTCGAAGTAATGAAATGAGAGACAGGAAGTACTGTGGTTCAAAATTGGTATGGAGGATCAATGAAGTTATCAGGATTGTTAGGGCAGGAGTGTCTACTTAGTTGAAAGGACATAAGAGTTCGCAAATTTCAATATGGGAACGTGTAGTTCCAAGACTAGAGACGTCGTACTTCCCTGAGTGTTGTGGGCTAGAAAGAATAAGATATTTTGGGAAAGAAAAAGGAGTTTTGACTCACGATTTGGTAGACTATTGAGATCCTAATAAGGACTAGGCCAGAAGCCTACAAATTAGCCTTACCCCAGTATGGGTGGTGGCTCATAAGGTTTTACTAATGTCAATGTTAAGGAAATAAGTGTTAAGTATTACTGCTGATGGGGTGAGGAGATCCTACGATTTCAGCAGAATTTACTATACAAGGAAAACCCCTTGGAATTTTTGAAACTCTTACATAATAAGACTGTCACTCTTGTGAGGGTGTTACAAAGAGGTAGCAAGGTAAATGACTAGACTCTGAGGCTATAGTCAAATTTGCAGGATTGGTATTCCGAGATGTTTAAATAAATTTTGAGGACAAAATTTCAATAAGAAGGGGATAGTTGTAATGTCCTGAATTCACTATTAAGGCTAAGTGCCTTGATTACGACGCCTGGAGGGCATAATAGGATATATATGTTGAATTAAACAAATAAATTTGAGACTACATGGCATACATGATTTATATGTTGTAATATGATCATATGTGCATGTTTTTGTGTATTAAATATGCATGTGGGCCTGTTCTTGTCAAGCATATATTGTAATTTTGACCCATTCAGGGTATAAATGTGCTTATATGTGTTAAATTATTAGGATTACATTATTATGTGGATATATTAGCAGAATTCAACTCGAGGACATCCTAGTGAGGAGATTAGCAGAATAGTCACAACGGGGCCCAATACTCGGCTCGGGGCGAGCCTAGGGGTATGTCGGGGACTTAGTGTGTAACGACCCAAATTTACTAATGAGGCCTAAGGGCTAGATTAGTGTGCCGGGAGGGCATAATTGGAATGTATGTGATTTAATGATTTAAAGAATGTTATATGACTATTTGAATATTTGAGATGCATGACTATGTGTATTAGTATGCATGTAGGCCCTCATTAGGTTAGAAGGGCATAATCGTAATTTTGGCCCATTGCGGGCATAACCGTATATATATGTGTGATAATTGTTGAGACCACATTATTATGTGGATATATCTGTGATCTGTGATTCGAGACGATCTTAGTGAGCAGATTAGTGAAAAAATTCACAGCGGGGATTTATACTCGGTTCGGGGCGAGCCTGGGGGTATAAATGGAAATTTAGAGAATATATTGAGGTTAATTTTGATAATGAGGAATATAATTTGTGATTAATTAGGTATCGGGAGGTAAGGGGAAAATATTAGTGACACTCGAGGAATTAGCGGGAATTTGGTAAAATGACCAAAATGCCCTTAAGTGGATTAAAGGATTTAGATTAAAAGGGAGGGCATTATGGTCAATTTTCTTCTCAGAGATAAGTATGTTTAGGCTTTATACTTAGTGGAAATGGTAGAATAATATAGAACTCTGGGGAAAGAAAGAAAAGAAGGAAAAGAAAGAAAAAGAAAGGGAGGAAATAGAGCTATCTTTCTAAGGGTCGGTTGGTGATCTCCTTCACCATTTCTTTGTGCTTTCTTGGAGCAAAATTCAGAGGAGAGCTAGGTCAACTGAGCCATAAGGTCTCTGAGCTAAGCTTGAAGATTTGGCAAGGGTTTAGCAAGGATAGGCCATTTGGTTGAGGTAAGACTCTGAAGTTTCTTCAGTTCTGGTTTTGAGTTTTAACTAAGGTATCTAAGCTGAATTGGTGGGGAATTCTAGGGAAATTGGAGCCAAAGATTGAGGAAGAGCAAGCTAAGGAGGTCTAGGATCATCTTAAAGTCGAATTTCCATCAAAGGTATAAAATTATAAGCTTTAAACTTTGAAGTTCCGATTGTGTTTTGCTGAGTTCTGAAGTCCAGGAGCAGCTATGGTGAATTTTGGGATTAGGGGTGCATGTGGTTAGACTTTGTATGGTTATGGTGCTTGGTATGAGTTGGACATGTTAGTGAGCTTGATTTTGAGTTTGGCGAAAGTTTGGGGAAGTTTTGGTTAAGTTTGGCTCAGGGAAATCACAGGAAGGAAAAGTGCAGCATTGGCTGTCTATGACTAGCGCTACAACACTAGCCTTTGGGAGCTGTAGCGCTAGGCCAAGCATTCTGGGGGATTTTTGGTTCTATTTGTAGTGCTGTAGCGCCCTCCAATGAGTGCTATAGCGCTACCCTATGTTCAGAAAGGGATTTTAGGGTTATTTTCAAGGATTTTTTACCAAGGGTTCGGGGTTCGATTCCACCACCCTGTTTGGTGGAATTAGGACTTCCCGAGGGCTCGGGAATGGTCTTGAGGCTAGGTTATGGACTTGAGGGTTGGTTATGACTTTGGTCTATAATTGTGGCTAGGTTCGCGCTAGGGCTCGGGAAGGATCGGGCTTGATGATCACAGTGAACAAAGCTAGCAAATCTAAAGGTAAGAAAACTGCACCCGGATATATGTTTGTGATGGGACTAAGTGCTCCCGATATCTGTATAATGTCAATGATGGTATTATGCCATGGGACATGTGATAGTGGCCTAAGGGTGTCGTACACAATATTTGCGCACAGGGAGTGGCTTGGCCACTGGTAGCCGAGGACAGTTTAATATTCACTAAGCTCGATTTAAGCGGGCTGGAGTCAGTGGGATAATGGAGGGTGCGGCATGAGGGCGCTAGCCCTAGTTATCATTTATGAATTGATGTATGATATGAGTTGATATGTTTAGTATGCTGAATACTTGATTATTCTGAATGTTTATATGATTGAGAATATGTTTATGTGATTTGGAGAAGCGTAAAGCAGTCTGCAATCTCAGATTCCACCATGGAGGCTGAGTACATAGTCGCGTCAGAAGCAGCTAAGGAAATAGTCTGGCTAAAGAAGTTCTATTCGGATCTTGGTGTTATTCCAGAAATGGATAAACCGCTTGTGTTGTTTTGTGACAATACAGGAGCGATAGCCAACTCGAAAGAACCTCGTAGTCACAAGAGGAGTAAGCATATAGAAAGGAAGTATCACATTATTCGAGAATATGTGGCCAGGGGAGATGTGAAGGTTATGAAGATTGCAACTGAAGACAATCTTGCAGATCCGTTTACAAAGACACTACCAGAAGCTACATTTGATAAGCATATCAAGGAGATGGGAATAGTAGAATTAAGGCATTAGTTTCAATTAGTGCAAGTGGGAGTTTGTTGGAGTTTTATGCCCTAATTAAAACCCAAATTCTTTGTAATCTCATTTTATTATCAATGAAAGAATAGAAATCATTTTTTGACTTGGTCAATCACTTTGCTCACATGTTTTATTTTCATGATTATTTGTTTAATAGAAACTTCTATTAAATCCCGAGAATATAGCTATTCTTATTTATAGTGACGTAATCACAGTGGAATATAAATATGATTATATGTTCAAAAATAAGTTAGTCCTAAGATTAGTCAGTGCACCGTATTTACACTGACTTGCCAATCTACGATATGATCTACTTACACATTACAGTGTTATGTTCTTTCCAGATGATTAGAAAAGTAGATAAGATCAGATGTATTTGTTACATCGGACAGGGCCGATATTGACAGTTGATAAGATAAGTAAACATACCGTTATTATCTATTCTAGTCATATCATATAGTTGACCATAGGTCAATTCAATCTCAATTCTGAGTGGTTAGTATTCTAACTGATTGTATTATTTGAGTTCTTTGACTTGTTCGTTACCAGCTTACCCTACGGACTAGCCCATACTTACATCTTGGGAACTCGGTAGTATAATTGAGTGGGAGTGTTAATCATAGATATGAACATCTATAGCTTCTGATGAAGAAGTGAAACGATGGTTTCCTTTTAGTTTGGTTCAAGGTGATAAATGATAGAGATCTCATTTCAGTAATTAAATTAGTTTACTGAAATATCATTTACAAGGAACTAAGTGTTTTAAGGATAGAATACAATGAGGGGTAAAACGGTATTTTAGTCCTATCTCATTGTAGACCGTCTATAGAGGATTGAGTGACAATTATGGTTGTAACAATGGATAATTAATAGCGTATCTATATTTGTTATAGAGCGTTCTATGAATTCAAGAGTGCAATTCCAAGTCTATAGTGGAGTCACGAGGAATTAATAAGTTAGTAAATTTATTTGTTAGATTTATGATAACTTATTGGAACTTGATTTCATAGGCCCATGGTCCCCATTGTACCTTGGATAAAATCATCTAGATAGTCTCAATTAATTGATTTAATTATCAATTAGAATTATCAAAGTTGACTAGGTCAATTTTGGATAGTTTCACAGAGTTGTGTAATTTTGAGAAGAAAAGAGAAATTATGGCAGATTTATTAATTAAGATAAATTGGTATCTAAATTAATAAATAAATTTAAATCAAGGTTCAAATTATAAATAATTAATTTGATAAAGGATTTAAATAATTATTTAATTAATTAAATCAATAGAAAATAATACAAGCCTTGATTTTAAGTCCAATGGGCTTATAATCAAATGGGAAATTTCACGGGCCTATAGCCCATGATAATTTCGACCTAGGGCTTCAAAATGGCTGTTATTTTATTGATTTTTTAATTAAATTAAATGGCCTAATTGAGTCTATAAAAGGAGTGCTTAGAGAGAAGATTTCAGAGACGACAGATAAGTCACAAGTCAGATTTTCTGATAGTTTTATATTCTCTCTAAACACAAGTCCTTTTCTAAGCCACTTTGTTATTTTCTCTTCTTCTCTCTATATCTATCTCATGTGTTGAGAATTTCCCACACTAGTCTAGGTGGTTCTAAGGATACATTGGAAGATCGTGAAGAAAATAGAAGATCGGTTCAGTTTCTTGATAATACTCTGCGACAGAAAGGATACAAGAGTTAGAGAAACTGAAGGAAGGACTCTTAATTCCGCTGCGTATACTGTAAGTATTATATTATTTGTTTCTCTTTTAATTCAATTTTAGAAACATGTTTTAGGCTATATCGTATTAATTTGTTTAATATTAGATATACATGAAAATAAATAAAGATCATGTATAAGTTTATCTAACAACAAGTACGGTAATGATGTCTCGGGGTTAGGATTTTAGGGCATTACAAACATATAGAAACACTAGAATGACATAGTCGTTACAAGTCTTAGAATATAAGCACTTTTCTGCACTATTGTGTCTAAACCCATCCAAACAGTGACTTCATCAAACTTCTCATGCCATTGTTTTTGTGCTTGTTTTAAAGCATATAACTATTTAACAAGTCTAGACATCTTTTGTTCATTTTCTCATAGAATAAACCCTTCTAGTTGTTCCATGTTAACCTCCACATTATGATTACCATTTAGAAATGCCGTTTTGATATCCATTTGATGAACATATAGGTTGTGTATTGTTGACAAGGAAAACAACATTCTCACTGAAGTTGTCCTTGCTACTGGTGCATAGTTTTTGAAATAGTCTATGCCTTCCTTTTGTCTAAACTTTTTTGCCACCAACCTTTCTTTAAAGGCATGGATGGTCCCATTTGTGTGGTATTTTATTCTAAATACCCACTTACAACCTATTAGTTTTGATCCTTGTGGTAGATCAATATTCTCCCAAGTGTGGTTATTGAAGCTCCTCCTCCTCATCCTCACATATGTGCTCCGATTCCTTAAGTTATTCAGGGCAAGGCCCCATCTTCTCAGCTCCCAAACACGCAGCTCCCAGCCATGCCACTCGAGGTTGCAAGGATCCCCGAAGCACTTCATGGGTCGTGCCAACCAGATGAACATCAAGGATCTGAGGGCCATATATGAGCATTCCTCAAAGAATGTCTTGGAGTTGGCCTTGGGAAAGAATTTGACTGCAAGTTATCCCCTTTTTCGTTGGATCCTCTTTTTTTTCTTCTTTTCACCAGCTAATCCTGCTATGTATTTTTCATTTGTAGTCTTGTTTAGCTCAAATCTGTGGCATCGATTGAATTCGAGCACAAATGGGTGAGGTCAGGGCCGCTCTAGTGGCATCCCAAGACAATGAGAAAATCACCAAGGGAAAGGTCATCGAAATGAGCCAGCATCTAATTGAGGTCGATGGCCTCAACATGAAACTTAAGGAAGTCGACGTGCTAGAAAAGAAATTGTTTGAGGTCAAAGAGAAAGCTAAGCATGATGCCGAAGGTGCAATAGGATGCTATCGAGGCAATGAACACCATTGAGGAGATGCTATATTGGTTTTGGGGATAAAACAATGAAGGAGATTTCTCATTTCTTAATGCACAACTTTGGGGGCGTTACCTTGCCAAGTTCTAGAGCTGACTCTGGCAAGAGCCCTTCGAGATCGTGGAGGCTTCTGGAGCTCCTGAAAGGGGTGATGATGAGGTGACATCACAAGGGCAAGTTACCAGAGCTCAATGATGTTAAGGGCATCTTCATCCATTTTTTTATTTATGTTTTATTTCGTGTTCTTTGAACCCATTGTTATTAAGCTTTCAAAAGTTGAGACAATCGCCTTCGAGCAGTTAGAGATTATTTCTCCTTGAGTTATTCTTATTATCTTGACATGTTCTTTGATTTATGATCTATTTTTGTTCCCCTTAACCTATTATATTGCCATGTTAAAGAACTTTAAGCCGTAGTACATTTGCAATGATAGGGGTTATCTTTAGAACGAGATAAACGCCTGATGGCTCTACCAGTTAATTCTGGTCAATGACCTAGCAATATCCAGGAGTTTGCTCGCCTAATAGCATTATAATTGTTAGGAATCAGGCATCGGACCTTGTTACATCCAGAAGTATGCTCGCCTGATAGCGTTATGCCTGTTAAGAATCAGGCCTCAGACCTGGTTATATCCAAGAGTTTTCCTAGTAGATTTTTAGGTTTTGTTTTACTTTGAATTTTCTTAACTTATTTCATATTCTAAATTTCTTTGAAAATTCAAGATTTAAAAAGCCGTAGAATAATCAATTTTCCAAATTCTACATTGTGCAACTTTTATCAAAATTTATTGAATAATTCAAAGACTTTTCAAGGGTTATATGCCCCCCAGGCGATCAAAATTTATGAATATTGTAGATCACTTTTACAAAATGATTTCGTGATTAAGATAAAATATTGATTTCACGTTTAAATTATGCAACAATCCTATATTATTAAAATAGAATGACTATTATAAATAATCCTTGCACAGAAAAATACTAAAAACATTGAAAACTAACAAAATCGTCCTACTATTGATAGTATATTTTGAGATGTAGAGCATTCCAGGTCCGGGGGAACAATTCTCCACTTAACCAAGCTAGTTTGAAGGCTCCTTCACGTTAGATTTCTACGATCTAGTAGTGTCCTTCCCAGTTCAGTTCCAATATTCCATCTTTAGGATCTTTGTTTTCCAAAAATACCCTCCGGAGCACTAAATCACCCAGTTTGACTCTTCATCCATTGACTTTCAAGTTAAAGTAGCGAGTGATCCTCTGCTGATAATGGGCGAGCCATAATTGTGACTCCTCCTATTTTTCCTCGATCATGTCTAGGGATGCGTTGAGCAAGTCGTGGTTTCGATCCTGGTCAAAGATATCTACCTATGTGAAATCACTAGTGCCTCAATTGGGAGCATAGCCTCACTTCCAAAGGTTAAAGATAAGGGATTGTGCTCTGTGGAGGTGCGATGCGAAGTTCTGTAGGCTCAAGTACTTGAAAGAATTGCACGGACCATAATCCCTTAGCTTCGTCTAGCCGTTTCTTCAAGCTTGTCTTTAGGGTTTTATTAATAGCCTCGATCTACACATTAGCTTCCAAATACACCACTGAAGAAAAAATATTGGCTATGCCGTACTTATCAAAAAAGTTCGTGAAAAGATCACTATCGAATTGAGTTCCATTGTCAGACATGATTTTCTTAAGGAGCCCAGAACGACATATGATGTTCTTCACGAAGAAATCAAGGACTCTCTTCGAGGTTATAGTCGCCAGAGGCTTAACCTATTCCCACTTTATAAAGT
Source organism: Humulus lupulus (assembly GCF_963169125.1). Taxonomy (NCBI): domain Eukaryota; kingdom Viridiplantae; phylum Streptophyta; class Magnoliopsida; order Rosales; family Cannabaceae; genus Humulus; species Humulus lupulus. Next base: position 104,980,091 of record NC_084795.1, on the reverse strand, counting down.
AGTCAATGGCGACAACTGCATAGCAAACTTCTCCTTTTCCAACTAGTAGTGAACCAATCAGGTCGATCCCCCATACTGCGAATGGCCAGGGCGATGTTGTTGGGAATTATTTCCTTAATGCAATTGTAGTTGACAGTAGATTGAATGAAATAAATGAATGAATTTAATTATTGTATATATGTAGCTTATGTACTATATTATTATTAATAATATTAAGTAAATATCATAAAATTCCAAAGTTCATATATGTGGTCTCAATCTCATATTGGTATGAGTTGATCAAGATTGAGATTACGAACTTAAGTAGCTCGAAGTAAAATAAAGTTATGGAATCTTTAGATTAATTACTACTAGTATGGTTCACTAGTAATATGAATACATGTGACCTAGATTCGGTTTACTAGTGTAGTAGGACATTTAGTTGAGCTGCTTTGCATGCTGAGAGCATGTAGAACTGGACCAGATGTGATTTAATAATACTTGCTTAAATACTATTTCGTAGTATTATAAAACACATTAACTGATGATCATATACAAACTATTCTTAATCCTGAAGTTACTATAAACTCCTATATATGTCATTTGAACCTTTGATTCATGCATTATAGTTTATCAGAATGATTAGGCTAAGAACTATTGTTTTGGGGACTCAATGATGTATATGGCTGGGGACATAGCTTAAAAAATATGGAATATATACCATCTTGTAGATTGAGTGATGGTTCCCTATTGGGTTGGCTTTTGGAACTGAAAAGGTTATTGACGTGAAATTGATAATCAGATTAGGAATTAACCTTCACTAGTAAAGTCAATGGTACACTAGGAATCAAGATATAATTAAAAGGGTAAAACGGTAATTTTAGTCCTACTTAATTATGAATCATCAATAGAGGATTAATTTGTATGTAATGATTATATCAATGAGCACTTTATGATTACAATAAAGCACTCAGTAAATATATGTCTTTAATTCTCAAGAGTGCAGTCTCATATTTATAGTGGAAAATCATGAGATTAATAAATATGATTATTGAATCAAAGAGTTTTGGTTAATAATCTTTTATTTATTGGAGCTTGGAATTATTGGTCCATAGGTCCCCAGGATGGCTCTATCAACACTATTCAAGGTAAGAGTTGATACAATGGTCTGTGAATGGGCTATTTGAGAGAGTATTTATTCTTCGAGATAAATGTGTAATTATGTGATAATTGAAGTTGCCCAATTTATTATTGCTTTTGTGTGATTTTCGAAATTGTGTAGAAATAAAAGAAATTGATTTTAATCAATTATTTTATTTAAGTGTGAAATGATCAATATGGATAGTCAAAATTGGTTTTGGTTATTATATTTATTTAATTAATAATAAGATGATAATGGAAAATCTGATTTTGAATTTTGAATTTTGAAATTTAAGTTGTTATCTTCCCTTTAAAAAGATGAAACCTTATTTGAATTTCTAATTATTAATTAATTAAAATAAAAATGGATGAAAAAATCAAATCCCATTTTTCTGGGAAGTGCTACACGCATAAGGCTTCTTGGACTGCCTTATGCATGTACCACTACTAATGGTGGTTAGTTATTGATTTTTATTTTTATTTAATGTAAGGCTTTGTTTTTAATTATTATTATTATTGTTATTAAGGATGATCAATTTTATTATTATTATTATTATTATGATAATAATGACTATATATTCTATATTATAGAAAATAGAGGAACACAAGTTTGTATAGAGAGAAGAAAAACTATCATCTTTTTCACACAAAAAGAAAAAACATTTCTCTCTAGCATATAATCAAGAGTCTCATGTGTTGAGAATACTTTTGATTCACAAATATTGATTCTTGTTCTCTATGTGCCTACCCACATCTTGATGTGTAGAGAACGTCTTAGAAGGTCTAGGTGTGTGTACTCTAGCGATGATAGGAAGATTGAAATATATACAAAAAATTCAAGGATTCTTGATAGGCTAGAAGAGGTAAATAATTTCGTATTATTTTTTATATATACATATTATATTGATTAACATATTACATATTAAAGGATCCTCATATAAAGTTGTTTATATGAAATTTTTTTGTTGTATACAATACTACCATTACCGCAATTTCTGCTACGCACTACGAACTGTTCCAAACATTTGGTAGGAGAGCGTTCTTTAATCCCTGTATATGCTAATTACTGTGCGGGTATCATATGCATTTTTTGTATTATGTGTAATATATGAATGAATGAATGTTTATGTATGAATCATTTGTATTCTTAAAGGTTGGTTTTCATGGTGTTTTTGGGTTAGGAAAAGTTCTTAAATTTTCTAGATATATAAAAATAGTAAACCATTTTGGGGCTTAGAAATTTTGTAATTTTGAAAAAAAAAATTATGGTGTAGCCTGAGCCTCGAGCTCAAACCCCGAGGCCTGAGCTTGCATCCCGCGCCCCCGTACCCATGCGCCGCCTCGCTGCCTGCACCCCAGTCCCTTGTCAACCACCCTTTTAATTATAATTTTTGAGTTAATTGTGGTGAGTCCAAATTCCAGTTCGGCCTCAGTAACTTGTTGGGTATTAAAACTCAAAGTTTGACATTTTAAAGTTGTTTAAAATAATTAAAAGGTTATTTAATTCATAATGGATAATTAAAAGGGTAATGCCCCAAAGACTAAAAGAGAAAGTCCAAGATCAAAGGAGTTGCTCGTCATTAGGCCTTATTTAGTTTAATTATTTTTGTGTATTTTTTGCAAGTGTTGTAATCTTCTAGAAGTACCCAAAGCACCCAACCCACATTTATTTATTTATTTGCTTGAACATGATTAAATTTTTTAATACTTTCTCATGCATAATAACATGCCATACATATTAAGCATGGATTTTTTAGAATCGTGCTTAGGATTGATTATATGTTTTTATTTGATAACTAAAATAATTAATTTAGTCTTAATTAGTTAAGATGGTAAATGGAATTTAAAGTTGTTTATTTTCTTATTTCATAAAATTGTTTTATTAAATAAAATGGTATTCTATTTAAAACGACAAAATAAAATCTAGGGCATGATTATTTATTTTGCATAATTGGATTAGTATTTATTAGTAAAATTAATTTAATTAGTTTTACAAATTAATAAATATTGATTTTGAGAAAAAACAATTTTTTTAATAGTGAGTGGGAGAGGGAATTATGACAATAAGTCCCATGGTCTTCGTTATTGGTTGAACATAGAGAGGCATAGGAAGGGCCTCGTGTTGCCTCTGTTTGCGGCCTCCCGAAGGAAATGCTTTCCAATATGTTTATTTTATCTTAAGGTTGACTTCTCATAAGAGAACAAGCTTAGTTATGTATTTCAAGTTTGTCTGACCCTAAGACATATTCTTGAGTTAAGTAATTAATCGAAAAATAATGGGTTACACTCCGAAGATGTATCTAGGCTTTCGAGCACGACTAGTTCATCTTGACCAAACTAACAGTAATTCATAAGTTCAAAGAGAAAAAGAAGTTTTTAAGCTTCCACTTATGGAGTTGAGATCTTGTCCCAAGATTAATTTGTGATTAGTCTGACCTACCCTAAGGAGGTCCATTAATTTTCAAATTAATCTATCGTGGAGTAGTAACTATATTTTGTGTGTTATTTTATGTGTTGCATTCATGCATCATGTTTACTATTCCTAATATAAATTTATATTTATTATATGGGTTAATTCATTATATTTCATTTATTTAATTTGCAGCAATATGTCCAATCCAAACCCTGTAACTGCTTTACTTGCTAATGAGAAGTTGACTGGTGATTACTACATGAAATGGAAATCAAACATGAACATTTTTTTGATATATGAAAACCACATATTTGACCTTAATGAGGATTGTCCTGAGGATCCTACTCTCATTGCTGCCAAAAATGCTAGAGAAAAGTATGGCAATTGGATCTTATCTAACAATAAGGACAAATGTTATATGCTTGCTAGCATGAGCGATGTGCTCAGAAAGAAGTTTGAAACTGTTGAAACAGCCTATGAGATTCAGGAATCTCTACAAGGCATGTTTGGCCAGCAATCTGATAAGTGTTGACATGATGCTACTAGAAGCTTCATTAATATGAAAATGAAGAAAAATGTTTTTGTCAGAGAACATCTCCTATAAATGATTAACATATTGCACGATGCAGAAATCCATGGTGCGACCATTGATGAGAGAACTCAAGTAAGTGTGATACTTGAATCTCTCAACTAGATTTTGCGGCATTCACTACCAACTATGTTATGAACAAGTTAAAGTACAACATGACCCAACTGCTAAATGAGTTGAAAACTTTTAAATCTCTAAACAAAAGTTTCACCAAGGTTGAGGAGGCAAATGTTGTTGAATCAAATCTTTCCACTTCAAATGGTAATAAAAAGAAAAGGAAGGGTGGCGAAGGAAAGGACAAGAAAAAGGACAAACAACCAGAGAAGACCAACAAGTCTTCCAAGAAGAATAATTTTGCAAGGAACTCCAAAAAGAAGGCACCAAAAGGATCATGCTTTCATTGTGGAGTTGACGGTCATTGGAAAATGAATTGTCCCAATTACTTGGTTGAACTGAAAGACAAAAAGAAGGGTAAATTTGATTTGCTTGTTTTAGAATCTTGTTTAGTGGGAGGTGATTTTTCATCTTGGATAGTTGATTCTAGAGCACTAATCATGTTTTTTTTTCTTCGTAGAGTTTTAGTACTTCGAGGAAGCTGACTCATGGAGAGGTGACCATGAAAGTTAGAAGTGGACAGGAGATTTCGGCAGCTAAAGTTGGAAAAGCCTGTCTAGTTTTTGACAATAATAAATTTATTGTGTTGTAAAATGTTTATTTTATTATTGGATTTACTAGTAATTCAATTTCCTTATCAAAATTGCATGAACAAGGTTTTGATAGTTCTTTTAATAATAATTTGGTTATTATTAAGTCTGAAGGTGGACTTTACAAGTTAGAGTCCAATGTTGAGCATATTTATAATTCTAAATTATTTAGAACTGCAAATCCCAGATCTATTAAAAGACAAAAGAAAAATTCTGATAGTGAAACATATCTGTGGCATTTGTGATTGGGACATATTGGTCTAGTCAGAATTAACAGACTAACAAAGGAGAGTCCTTTAAGAGAACTATCTATTGGTTCTCTCCCAGTCTGTGAATCTTGCCTAGAAGGCAAAATGACCAAGAGACCTTTCTCTGCTAATGGTTCAAGAGCCACAGAACCTCTTCAACTTGTACATACGGATGTTTGTGGTTCCATAAATGTCCAAGCTAGAGGAGGATATGAATATTTCATCACTTTCATTGAAGATTATTCAAGATATGGTTACATATATTTAATGCAAAGAAAATCTGAAACCTATGGTAAGTTTAAAGAATTTTTAGCAGAAGCTGAAAAACAATTATGTAAATCACTAAAAGTACTTTGATCAGATCAAGGTGGATAGTACATAAATTATGGATCAGATCAGATCAAGCATGGAATTCAATCCCAACTCACTGCACCTGGAACGCCACAATAATGTGGTGTTTTAGAAAGGTGGAACAAAACCTTATTGGTTATGATTTGATCAATGATTAGTTTCCCATCATTGCCTTTGACATTCTGGGGTTATTCAATAAAATGTGCTCTATACATACTCAATGTTGTTCCATCTAAGTCTATTTATAAAACACCATTGGAATTATGGAACGGTACTTAACCTAGTTTACGCCATTTCCGTATATCGGGTTGTCCTACACACGTGCTTAAAGGAAAGACTGGGAAGTTGGAATCACGCACTGAAGTGTGCATGTTTGTAGGATATTTCAAAGAAAAAAGTGTGGTACATTTTATAGTCCTAAAGATAACAAAATGTTTGTATCTACAAATGCTACTTTTATGGAGCATGAATATATAGATAACCACAAACCTCAAAGTAAAGTCATACTTGAGGAAATGGTCTCAAGTAAACAAGACCAATCACCAGCAATGGAAAATGAAGAACGGTGAGAGGATATCACTAGTTCTAGTCTGAATAATTGAGAGCTTCGTCATAGTGGGAGGGTTGGTAAAAAACCAGTATGCTATCAACATGACATTCAGAGGCTCGTGTCTCACACAAACAAAGATGATCCATTGACATATATAGATGCAATGAAAGATTCTGACAAAGAAAAATGGCTAAATGCCATGGACCTTGAAATGGAATTGATGTATTCCAATTTTGTCTAGACTCTTGAAGATCCACCTGAAAATGTTAAACCTATTGGTTGTAAATGGATATTCAAGAAGAAGAGAGGATTAGATGGGAAGGTAGAGACTTTCAAAGCAAGTTTAGTAGCAAAAGGCCACACACAGAAAGAAGGAGTTGATAATGAAGAAACTTTTTCTTCTGTGGCCATGCTGTAATCTATCCGCATACTTTTATCCATAGTTGCTTGCATGGATTATGAGATTTGGGAAATGGACGTTAAAACAACTTTTCTGAATGACCATTTGACTAAACCATTTACATGTCTCAACCAGAAGGGTTCAAAGTTAAAGGTCAGGTGCAAAAATTTTGCAAGCTTCTTAAGTCTATTTATGGACTTAAATAAGCTTCGAGATCTTGGAATCTTAGATTTCATGAAACAATCAAAATGTTTGGTTTTGAACAAAACGTTGATGAACCTTGTGTTTACAAACAAATCAAAGATAAGATTGTGGTATTCCTCATTCTTTACATTGATGATATCCTACTCATTGGGAATGACATAGAGACATTATCAAAACTAAAGAAATGGTTAGCTGAGAAATTCCAAATGAAAGATTTGGGAGAAGTCAAATATATGTTGGGAATTCAGATTTGTAGAGATCGAAAGAACAAAATTTTGGCACTGTCTCAAGCAACTTATATTGATAAAGTGCTAGAATGCTTTGGCATGAAAAACTCCAAGAAAGGCACTATGCATACCCGGTCATGAGTTAAATTGTCTAAAGAATAATGTCCACAAACACCTCAGGAAGAGGAGGAAATGGGACAATATCCCTATGCATTTGCAGTAGGTAGTCTAATGTATGCAATGTTTTGCACTAGACCTGACATCTGTTATGCAGTAGGGATAGTCAACCGTTATCAATCCAATCTTGGATTGAGTCATTGGACAACAATAAAGAATATTCTCAAGTATCTTAGACATAATAGAGATTACATGCTTGTGTATTCAGGTGGAGACCTAAACCCCACTAGATGTATCGATTCTAATTTTCAATCAGACAAACATAGTTGAAAGTCAACATCTAGATCAATTTTCACACTATGAGGAGGTCTTGTAGTTTGGAGAAGTATTAAACAATCCAATATTATAGACTCCACCATGGAAGCCGAATACATAGCAGCTTGTGAAGCAACTAAAGAGGCTATGTGGCTCAAGAAGTTCTATATTGATATGGAAGTTGTTCCAGGCATGTATTAGCCACTTGTTTTGTACTGTGATAATAGTGGGGTAGTGGCTAATTCAAAAGAACCCAAAAGTCATAAGAGGGGAAAGCACATCGAGAGGAAATATCACTTGATACGAGAGATAGTCAACTGAGGAGATGTTATTGTCTTGAAGATTTCCTTTGAAGATAATCTTGCAGATCCGTTCACAAATACTTTATCTATTAAATCTTTTCAGGGTCATATAAGAAGCATGGGGTTAGAAATGCCTCATTTCCTTTAGGGCAAGTGGGAGATTGTTGGGAATTGTGCCCTTAAAGTAATTGTTAAGGGCAGGAGTTTGCTCGCCTAATAACATTATACTTGTTAGGAATCAGTCCTGAGACCTGGTTACATCCAGGAGTTTGCTCGCCTAATAGCATTATGCCTGTTAAGAATCAAGCCTAGGACCTGTTTATACCCAAGAGTATTCCTAGTTGATTTCTAGGTTTTGTTTTACTTTGAACTTTCTTAACTTAGTTCATATTCGAAATTTCTTTGAAAAGTCAAGCTTTAAAAAGTTGTAGCATAATCAATTATCCAAATTATACATTGCGCAACTTTTATCTAAATTTGTTGAATACTTCAAAGACATTTTGAGGGTTATATGCTCCCCAAGCAATCAGAATTTATGAATATTCTAGATCACTTTTACAAAATGATTTTGTGATTAAGATAAAATATTGATTCCACGTTTAAATTATGCAGCCATCCTATGTTATTAAAATATAACGATTTTTATAAATAATCCTAGCACGGAAAAATACTGAAAACATTAAAAACTAACAAAATTGTCCTATTATTAACAGTATATTTGAGATGTAGAGAATTCTAGGTCTGGGGTACCGATTCTCCACTTAACCGAGCTAGTGTGACGGTTCCTTCACCTTAGATTTCTACGATCTGGTAGGGTCCTTCCAAGTTTTGTTCCAATATACCATCTTTAGGATCTTTGTTTGCCAAAAATACCTTCCCAAGCACTAGATCACCTAGTTCGGGTCTTCATCCTTTGACTTTAAAGTTAAAGAAGTGAGTGATCATCTGCTGATAATGGGCGAGCTGTAATTGTGACTATTCCTGTTTTTCCTCGATTAGGTCTAGAGATCCGTTGACCAAGTCGTGGTTTTGATCTTGATCGAAGGTTTTCTTCCTATGCGACATCACTAGTGCTTCAATTGGAAGCATAGCCTCACACCCAAAGGTTAAAGATAAGGGAGTGTGCCCTATGGAGGTGTGATGTGAAGTCCTGTAGGTCCAAAGTACTTACGGGAGCTCCTCGATCCATAATCCCTTAGCTTCGCCTAGCCGTTTCTTCAAGCTTTCCTTTAGGGTTTTATTAATAGCCTCGATCTACCCATTAGCATACGGATACACCACTGAAGAAAAAATCTTGGCTATGCCGAACTTGTCACAAAAGTTCGTGAAAATATCACTATCGAATTGAGTTCCATTGTCAGACACGATTTTCTTCAGGAGGCCAAAACTTCATATGATGTTCTTCACGATGAAATCCAAGACTCTCTTTGAGGTCATGGTCTCTAGAGGCTCGACCTTGACCCTCTTTGTAAAGTATTCGATGGCGACAACTGCATAGCAAACTCCTCCTTTTCCAACTGGTAATGAACTAGTCAGGTCGATCGCCCATACTGCGAATGGCCAGAGCGATGTTGTTCAGAATTGTGCCCTTAAAGCAATTGTAGTTGACAATAGTTTTAATGAAATAAATGAATGAATTGAAATATTGAATATATGTAGCTTATGTACTATATTATTGTTAATAATATTAAGTAAATATCAGAAAATTCCCAACTTCATCCATGTGGTCTCCATCTCATATTGGTATGAGAGGATCGAGATTGAAATTATGAACTTAAATAGTTCGTAGTAAAATAAAGTTATGGAACCTTTAGCTTAATTACTACTAGTATGGTCCACTAGTATTATGAATACATGTGACCTAAATCTGGGTTACTTGTTTAAATTGAGTTTTGTAGTATTATAACACACATCAACAAATGATTATATACAAACTGATTTTAATATTGTAGTTATTATGAACTCCTATATATGTCATTTGACCCTTTGATTCATGCGGTACGGTTTGTTAGAATGATCAGGCTAAGAACTATTGTTTTGGGGACTTAATGATGTATATGGCTGGGGACATAGCTTAACAAATATGGAATCTATACCTTCTAAAAGATTGAATGATGGTTCCTTATTGGGTTGGCTTTTGGAACTGAAAAGGTTATTAAGTCAAATTCATAATAAGATTATGAATTAACCTTCACTAGTAAAGTCAATGGTACACTAGGAATCAAAATATAATTAAAAGGGTAATACGATAATTTTATTCCCACTTAATTATGAATCATCAATAGAGGATTAATTTGATGTAATGATTATATCAATGGACACTTTATGGTTACAATAAAATACACAGTAAGTATATGTCTTTAATTCTTGGGTATCCTAGTTTCAGCACGAGTATTTCACTCAGATCGTGTACATCTGGCAGGTAACTACATGGAAGGAATATCCTATGAGTCCAAGTTTTCTCCATGTTGACAGCACAATTTTCATAATGGTTGTACAAGCTAGGGATGCATAAATTGATAAGTGCGAGCTTATAGTACTTATAAGGCATGGTCTCCATGATACGAGTTCGGCGGTGTGTTCAGCTCGGGGTAAATTGAATATATGGCATGTACGCGGATCCCCAAAGACCCGGATACTTTATACGATCGTTTATTGCCAACATGTGATATTTAATGTCCCAGAAATTAGGAATCTATTTATTTCATGTTCAGATCATATCCTATTATAAATGGGAATATTCCATAATAAATATAATAAATACACAAATCCGTGATTGACTCACGCGGTTACCCAACCTGTCTAAGGATTTTCTCTATAAATACTTAGAATATTGGACAGGAAAGGGGACGATTATTCTGTAATTCTGAAACTCTGTCAAAATACAGAGAGAAAAGCAGTAATAATATAGACTCGTGGACTAGGTATATTTTAACCACTGAACCACATAAAAAGACCAGTGTTCTTGAGAGTTATTTTCTTACTTCGGTTTACCATCAAGCACTAATTCAACCTTGTTATTTTCTTAATTCACTGTTGGCGAAAAACCGCGTCAACAGTTTGGTGCTTTCATTTAGAGGTGAGATTAGTGCTTTTATCAAAATTCCAATCAAATCTCATCATGGTGGTCACTCGCTCGATGCACGACAATGAAATGGAACAGCCTGGTGGGTAGGGGGCCCACCATATTGCTGTTCCAAATGAGCATGGCCTTGAAGTTCAGCAACGACCGGGAAAGCAACCAATGGGCCACGGTGATACTTGGAGTTCAGCATCATTGCCACCGAATCCGAACCCAGACTACTTAACTGCGGCGGAAATGGAAAGCACGCAGTTAAGAAGCCATCTTTCTAGGGAAAACAGGCAAATCGAGGAGGTTTTGGCTCGGTTACCCCCTTTTGCAACCGACGTTAATGTCGGAAAGTGGCAAAGTGGGTCTCATAAGTCCCATAGGAATGACCGATCCAAGCCAAGTCAGTCAGTCAGAACTGCCACCCCGAGTTCTGTACCCACTGCGCGAGACTGCCAAAATGCCTAGCGTAGTGGCCCTCCTAGGGGTCATCAGCAAGTCAGTCGATCGATTAGAACCGCAACCCTAAGTTTGGTACCACCGCCGCACGCGCCTGGAAATACCCATGGCAGCCCACGAGGAGGGGGCGGAGTAGGTTCACAGAGACAAAATGTTCCAGCCAATCCTCCTGCGTCACAATCGAATCACCAGACGCAAAGAGTTAGAAATGGTGGGGCGGAGTGACCGCGGGCTAATTTAGTTTTCCCTGATGGGACAAGAATTTCCTCGCTAGAGAGGCATCCCCCATCACCTATAACACATCTGACACCACCTTGTTCTGCATGGGACATTCCTGCTTATGGGAACAGCTGGAGAAATCCTCCTCCGTCAGTGCGGGACATTCCTGCTTATGGGGACAACAAGAGAAATCATCCTCCATCTGCCCCTACTTATGTCTCGCAAACATGTGTCAATAGTCCAGATCCTCAGCCTCAACCGCAAGCAGTGAGCTTCGCTAATGGGAGTTATTGGACTGAAATCCATCGAAGTGGCAGGTCCGAAGGCGATCTGAGACTCAAAGTCCTTGATTCGATCCATAGCCTAATTTGCAGGATCGCCTAAATTTACAAAGAATAAATTCATCCCGAAATGATGGAGTTAGTTACACTCGTCATGGGGGAGGTCCTTTCGAAGTATGTGATAATGGGAATGTCTGACAAAACCAAGCCCGAACTTGGAGGGACAACAACACACCGAACACATACAATAGGACAGGAGTTGTTGAACAGCCCCAGAATAATGAAGGAACCAGGGATCAAACCATCGAAAGGTTAGCCTAGATGAAGGAGCTGATGAAAAGGCTCCTAACAGAAAAAGAGAAAGATGAGTGTGACTCAAAGGATGAGCTCGAGCTTTTCGCTCTGAATATTGTCGAGACTACATATCCACATGGTTTTAGGATGCCACATTTGTCAAAATTTGACGGAGATGGAGATTCGTCTGACCACTTGGGGATGTTCAACACCATGATAATGGCCTACAACATCGGGCCCGAGATAAGATGCTTAATATTCCCCTCGACTCTGATTGGGCCAGCTAGGCAGTGGTTCAAACAGTACAAGAGGCATTCAATCAGCTCGTGGAAAAGCTTTTCCACTGAATTCAAGAGAGCATTCAGGGCTTCTCAAGTAGCTAGGATTAAAGCTGACTCTCTTGCAAACATAAAGAAACAGCCTATTTAACCATTGAAAGCATACCTAAGTAGGTTTGCCGATGTTCCTGCGCGAGATAGAGACGCCGAAGAGAGTTCTAAGCTCATGCAATGAGAACGGGAATCCTTGTTGGAGGCGACCTGTGGCAGGAGCTACAGAGGAACAAATTTAGTACTGTTGATGAGTTCTTAAATCGAGCTCAAAGGTGGGTCAACTTAGAAGAGGCACGAGCTTCCGTCACAGGAACCAGCCAAGTCCCTGTCCAGCTCGTTAAAGCGGTAACAGATGTAGCAACTACGGCTCAAACCGTTGCCTAGAATAACCAAGGGGGAAATAATAAGAAAAAGGGAAATGGTGAGGGAGACAAGAACGGAACAAAGAAAAACAAGTCTGTGGAGAAATTTAAACCAGTCTACACAACATATACCGATCTCACGGATACTAGAGAATGCATCTTCTTGGAAAATTCTGCTCGCCTTCCATAGAAGAAACCAGAACCGTTAAAGAATCAAAGGTAGAAGAGAGATTCTTTGAAATTCTATCAATTCCACAATGATATCGGTCATAATACTGATGACTGTAGACACCCGAAGAATGAGATCGAGACTCTCATCAGGGCAGGACCTTTGGATCAGTACGCTTGGGATCAGGCAACTTCTAGTCAGCCTATTGGACAAAACGTTATGTCAGCTCTGGAAATCCCAGTGAATCAGACCGGAGCTCAGGTGAATTAGAAAAATCCTCCTCCGATAACAGGAGGAAATATAGCCACCATTTCGGGAGGACCTCATCTGGCAGCCACGAGCAGAGGTGCCCAGAAGAGGTATATTATTGAACTGAAATCCCATAACGGAGTAGAGTTTGTCTCGGAACAACGGTTATCAAAGTAGCAGTGTTTGGAAAAACAACCAATCAGTTTTATAGAAGAAAATGTCAGCCATGTCCAGTTCCCACACAACGATCCTCTGGTCATAACCATTCAGCTCTCCAACCAAAGAGTTATGAAGACACTAATAGATAATGGAAGTTTTGTGAATCTACTCTTTAGGTCCACCTTAGAAAAAATGGGATTGTCTGTAGCCGAGCTGAAGGCAACCTCTATGATTCTATATGGGTTTTCTGGTGAAGGGTTAACAGCTATCGGAACAATTGAGTTAATGGTAACATTGGGTGAAGGTCCACGAATTATCTCCAAGCTTCTCGAGTTCGTGGTCGTTGACTGTTCAGTCACATACAATGCAATTTTAGGCCGACCTGCGTTGATGACCTTCGAAGCCATAACCTCCATCCACCACCTGGGAATCAAATTCCCCTCAAAGGCGATCAACTCGCTGCCAGGGAATGCTATAAAAATTCCATGAAAGGAAAATCACAACTTGGTCAGCAAGCAATGGCCATAAGTGATAGAGGTGAGGAGTCCTCAGAAGTGGAAGTTGCCTCCGGGATAGAAGAACCTCAAGGAGCAAAGGATAAAGATGTTGCCCCAAATGATGACATCGATCCATGATTAGGTGAGGACAGGTCAGAGCTCCAAGCTATTGAGGAGCTCGAGGAGGTAAAAGTAGATCCCACGGATGCTTCAAGAGTCGTTAAGATTGGAAAAAATCTTGGCGATGATAGGAAAAAGGAGTTGGTTAAATTTTTGCAAGGGAATCTAGATGTGTTTTCCTGGTCTCATGAAGACATGGTGGGAATAAGCCCGAGTGTGATCATGTACACCCTAAACTTTGATAAAAGCGTGCCTAGGAAATCCCAAAAATAGAGACGTTTGAGAATAGTCCGAGCTGAGGCATTGGAAGATGAAGTAGCTCGATTATTAAAGTGCAGGTTCATTCGTGAAGCAAAATACCTGATCTGGGTTGCGAATCCTATCCTGGTACCAAATCCAAATGGAAAGTGGTAGAATTGCATTGATTTCTCTGACCTGGACAAAGATTTTCCTAAGGATTGCTTCCCATTGCTAAGATTTGATCAGTTGGTAGATGCCATCCCGGGACACGAACTCATGTCTTTTATGGATGCATACTCTGAACATAACCAAATCGCGATGAGTCCTTGGGACCATGAGCATACTAGCTTTATGACTCCAACGAATGTATACTGTTTTAAAGTTATGCCTTTCGGGATGAAGAATGATGAGGCTACCTACCAACGGTTGGTTAACAGAATGTTCATTGATCAGATCGGGAAAAATATGGAAGTGTATGTCGATGATATGCTAGTCAAATCCAAGACTGCCGATCACCATGTTTCCGATCTAAAAGAATGTTTTGAGATCTTGACGAAATACAATATGAGGCTAAATCCCTAGAAATGTACTTTTGGAGTAGTGTCGGGAAAGTTTCTGGGATTCATAGTCAATACAAGGGGGATAAAGGCGAACCTAGAATAAATCAGGTCATTATTGGAGATGCCTTTGCCCAGCTCGCGCAAAGAAGTTCAGAGCTTGACTAGAAAAGTGGCGACATTAAACCCATTTATTTCAAAGCCCACTGACAAGTGTATCCCCTTTTACAACTTGCTCAGAGGAAATAAGAAATTTGAATGGACTGAGGAGTGAGAGCTGGCAATCGTCGCCCTAAAGACACTTTTGACCGAACCCCAAGCATTGTCTAGGTCTATATCTGGAGAGCCCCTGTTCCTATATTTGGCCATGACAGAAAATGTAGCCAGCGCCGTGTTAGTTCGGGAATAAGACTGTGCTAAAAAACCAGTGTACATTATAAGCAAATGACTTCTTGGGGCTGAATCACGGTATTCGCTGATAGAAAAGATAGCATGCTGCTTGATATTAGTTTCCAAGAAGCTTAGACCATACTTCTTATCCCATTCAATCCACGTCATGACCGGCCAACCTCTAAGGCATGTTTTGCAAAATCCTGAAGCGTCAGGATGTCTTTTAAAATGGGTAGTAGAACTCAGCTAGTTTGAGATACCGTACATACCACGGACCTCGATCAAAATCCAGGCCCTTGCTGATTTTGTGGCTGAATGCACCGGATTTCAAGAGGAGCTTTTGAAGGAGTCGATGCAAGAATTGTGGAGAATGTTTGTGGACGACTCATCTAATGAGAATGGATCCAGAGCTGGGATCATATTGATCTCTCTAGAGGGACATGTATTCCATACAATGCTGAGATTCAGATTCGAAGCATCAAACAACAAAGCCGAGTATGAGGCTTTGTGAGCTGGGCTTAGAGTGGCAAAGAAATTGAAAGCAAGGGTCGTCGAGTGTTATAGAGATTCCCAGCTCGTGGTCAATCAAGTGTTAGGGGAATATCAAGCGCGTGGTGCCAAGATGGCAGCTTACCTAGCTAAGGTGAAAAGAGAGCTATCAGAATTTGAGTACGGTACTGTCGAACAGATCCCTCGCGAGCACAACACTAATGCTGATGCTTTGGGAAGGCTTGCCACAACCAAGGAAGCTGCGACTTTGAACTTAGTACCGGTGGAATTTTTGGAGAGTCCAAGCATGGCAGAAAAAGTGATAGAGGTCGAGATGATTGACACAAGGCCAACCTGGATGACCCCCATAGTGGAATACCTTACAACAGGGAGGCTACCTGAAGAAATAAAGGACGCGAGAAAGATACTCTATCAAGCTCCGAGATATGTGATAATAGATGGAACGTTATATTGACGTGGTCATTCATTACCTCTTCTATGGTGTGTTCTGCCCGAGGAGGCTAAAACCATTATGCAAGAGGTGGATGAAGGCTTTTGTGGAGATCATGCTGGGGGCAAAACCTAGCCTTGAAAATATTAAGGCAGGGTTATTTTTGGCCTACTTTAACAAAAGATTCCATCTCCGATGTTAAGAAATGCGACAAATGCCAGCACTTCGCCACAGTCGCCCGAGCTACTCTAGTCGAGCTGACGATGATCTCATCCCCGTGGCCATTTGCAGTATGGGGAATTGACTTAATATGGTCCTTGCCTAAGGGAAAAGGAGGAGTTTGCTAAGCAATTGTGGCAATTTATTTTTTTACAAAGTGGGTAGAAGCTGAGCCTTTGGCAACCATCACTTCAAAGAGAGTCTTGGAATTTGTGGTGAAAAACATTGTATGCCGATTTGGCCTTCCTAAAAGGAACGTGTCAGATAACGAAGCCAAGTTTGACAGTGATCTCTTCACCGATTTCTGTGACAAGCACGGAGTTATTAAATTTTTTTCTTTAGTTGCATATCCAAAGGAAATGGATAGGTCGAGGCTGTGAATAAGACTTTAAAGGCGAGCCTTAAGAAAAGGTTACATGAGGCCAAAGGAGTATGGTCCGAACAGCTCCCCCAAGTACTTTGGGCATACCGAACTTCCCACAGGACTTCCACAGGACACACTCCTTTCTCCTTGACTTTCGGAAGTGAGGTCGTCCTTCCCATCGAAGCAAAGGTAGCCATGCACAGGCTAAGGACATTCAGCCAGGAGCGGAATGATGAGTTGCTTAACGCGTCTCTCGACCAGATTGATGAGAAACGAGAGGATTCACAACTACCGCTCGCACATTACCAACAGAAAATCACTCGTTATTTTAATTCCAAGGTCAAAAGACGTAGTTTTGGTTTGGGTGATCTAGGTCTCCGAAGGGTCTTTTTGGTGAACAAGGACCCTAAAGACGGTGCTTTAGGTCCGAACTGGGAAGGACCCTATCAGATCGTGGAAATTTTGTGTGAGGGAACTTTAAAGTTAGCTCGACTTAGTGGAGAAACAGTCCCACAGACCTAGAACGCGATGCACTTAAAGAAGTATTATCAATAGTATTACCAACCATCTATGTAAGGCTTAGTTATAAAAGACATTTAATTAAATGATGAGGGATTGTTGTATAATTTTTCCTGTTTGTATGGTTTTAAATATTTTTCATTTATAAGGTTATTTATAAATTAGTTCGTGTATTAATATTTGTAAAAGCAACCAAGAAAGTCTTCACATTCTGGTTACTTGGGGGGCATATAACCCGAGGTGAATCAGAGCAAGGTTGCAAATTTAAAATTTAAAATCCTGGTTACAACCAGGTACAAAAATATCCTGGATATAACCAGGTCGAAAACGTAGAAGCTTGGAAAATTGATTATTCGACAGCTTTTTAAGAGCACGAGGTGTCAATAAACCTAGCACAAACTAAGCTCAAATTACTTAAAACCCTAGATACAACCAGGCCCAAAACTTAGAAGTTAGCAAAAATTGAATATTTGATGGCTTTCCTAAAAGCCCGAGATGTCAATAAACCTAACGCAAACTAAGTTTGAAATATTTAAAATCTTGGATATAACCGGGTCCAAGGCTTGACACATAACAGGTGTGATATAAATCAACACATTAAATTTGGAAATAACCAAACTCGAAATATCTATCCTGATCTAATGATCGATTCCTAAAATCCCAAATGTGCAAGTATAAGAAAGCATAAACATGAGGGATAATGATGGAAACGAAAAATAGATTAAAAGTTAGATATATGAATTAAAATTCAAGTTGTCCCGAGGAGAAAAACCTCGAACTAAGCCCAAGGGCAATTGTTTACAAACACATACAAAAAAAGGAAAAGGAAAGAGAAATAAAGAAGGCTTCATCAAGTCCCTCCAGGGCATTTTGAGTTGTGGGATCCTCAATCTCCTACTCGCCCGCAGTGGAAGCATCCCTTATCTCTGATGGCTCTTGCAAGATCTGAGCTTTAAATTTCTCAAGGTATGGATCCCACAGCTCAGGAGCCATGAAAGAGAAGTTTCTATCATGGTTAAATACCCAGCAAAGATACAACATGTCTTCAATGGCAAACAGTGAGTCCACTTTCTCTTCTTTAACCGCAACCTCGACCTCTAGCTACTTTGCTTTGGCCTTAGCAACCTTGACCTGAAGGGTTGCCAAGGCTATCTTTGTAGCCAGCTCACTTTCGTGAGACGATGCAAGGAAAAACTTGGCATCATACTCGTCCTTTTGAGTAGCTGCAAAGGCAGCTTTGGCGGCCTACTCACCTTCTTGAGTAGCAGCCAGGGCGGTCTTTGTGGCTTTGAGCTCAGCCTTGAGTTCATCATTCCTAGCCCTAGCTTAGGCTATACTGCGGTGCTGAGCCAAGGCCGACTGCAAAATAAAGAGACAAGTTAGACACATAATTGGGCAAAATGAAAAGAAGAAATTCATTAAGGAACGATATCTTACTTTGAGGGTCATCCCCAATGCTGACTCGAGGACGTTCTCCAGGCTTCGCTCTTCTATCGTCCTAAGATCCCTCGGGTTGGCTTTGTAAATGTGCTCCACCATGTGGTTCGCTGTCTCGTAGAGGTTCCCACGAAAGGTATCGGGGATCTTCTCCAGTTCCTGAGGATCGACTGGAATGCGCACAGTAGCGATAAGGACAAGAGGATCTGGGGGATCAGCTTGTAATACCTGATCCTGAGCAGGCGCAAATCGAAGAGGAGGAGGTGGAGGAGGAATCCTTTTCTCCATCACGGTGGAAGTCGGAGCTGCTGAGCTCGTACCTTTCCCCTTAGCAGGGGATTTGAAGGTGTTTCCTGTCGCAGGAGGCATTTTCTTCGTAAATCGGGGCTTCTTTATGACCAGACCTGAGCTGGACTTTCCGCCCTAGAAAGTGGCATGGAGGTTAGGAGCAAAGGAATTTACAAAGTAAAGTCAGAAATTTACATTAAAGATGTAAATAAAAGTCCTACCCTTTGGGTTGGGAGAGGAGTCTATTATCACGACCTCTAGCCTTGGGATTACTAGAGGAGAAGGGGAATCTAAGTTTAGAATTTTGTGGATTATGGGAGGTTCAGGTTCATGTTCTACATCAGGGCTAGACTTGTCTACATATTTCCTAAAGCTAGGGGTAAAAGCGCCCTAGAGCAAAGAGGGCCACGACCTACGATTGGTCCCATATTCCTAAAAAATGGCTGACCTAGAGGTCGAGGTGTTTTCTACGAAAATAGTACCTCTGGGTAACTCATATCATGGCGGAACACTAAGTGGTCCACACACTGGAGCAGGGTCATGTTACGATATGGATTGGTAGGGTGGCAGTGGATGAGCTGGTTTTTGTTAAATCTAACTAGCCTAAAGTCAGCAATAACCCTATCTAATTCCCTATAGGGGTATGGGTTACCTTGGCTGGAGGGGCCTGCTGCTGCCCTCGATGCAGCTCGTTCTAGGTCAGGACCCTGAGCAGCCTCGGGGGCCCGCCTCTTTTGCACAACAGACTTTATCTTCTTCTTGTTCCTCCCCTTCAGCGGCTTTAGCCCGTGTCCTTCTTAAGGCCAAAGTCTGGTCTTCACCGATCAATTGGCACACTAGCATCATGACATCATTCACGAGCTGACAATAATCCTTCTCGCGGGGCGGGAGCTCGAACAATGTATCATACTGACCCCCGAGGGTCGCAGACTTCTGCGTCCTCGCAAATATGGCTGTACAAAAAATGGTAAACTCAATTAGTATAAACACAAGGAGTATGTCTATTAAAAAGAGAGAATGACTTCGCGAGCTGAGAAAAGAAAGAAGACATATGAGGACGGTTGAAATATTGATGCTCATAGTTGCAGAACCCGTTCGACATAAAGAATTGACTTTATAGTCGTTGGGGTGGGTGAGAGCTTGATAACCGAGGCTGAGTTTGGGAAATTGGTGAGGAAGTAGAATCCATCACCTCACCCTCTTTGCTCCGGGTTGGCCTTAAGGCAGAAGAAGTAGAGGATATCTGCCAGAGTGGGGACCTCTCACTGATGCTTTAAAAAGAAGTATTTCAACCCTGCCAGAAGTCGGTATGAGTTTGGGGGGAAGCTGAAACGGTGCCAATTTCACGTAGTTGAGGAAATCAGCAAAATATTGGTCTAGGGGAAGGAAGTCCCCTGCCTTTAAGTGCTCATCACTCCAGACCGCGAAGTCGTCCTGGAGGCGTGCATAGCTTTGTTCCCCTTCGAACGGAGGTCGGGCAATGAGGACCCCGGACCCGACCTCTATATTGTGGCTTAGCATTATTTTATTGACCCTTCCTTGGGTCGTGATCTTGGAGACGATCATCTCTGCCTTGAAGAACGTGTTGGGGTCAATCATGATCTCCCTTTCTACCACAGGGCCAAAATGAGGAAGAGGAGATTAGGAGGCAATCTCTTTTTCCTTGTTGGTATGTTGAGCCAACGAGCCAGGTGCATTTTTCTTGGGTACACTCCTCTTGGGTACGCTCTTCTTGGGTGCCATTAGATCGCCTAACAAATAAAAATGACGAGTCACTTAGTAGGCGACCTAAGATTTTGTAAAGGTTATGACATGGATGTACGGGGGAGAATGATATCTATGATATACGAGTTGAGTTAGTCTCAGCCTGTTGCGTGATCCCATGCGTTACCCTAAGCTACGCACCTTGGTTTCCCAACAGATCCCTGACGTTTAGGGATCCGTGTGTCAAAAAATCCAGCCACTACTGTCCTTGGGGGGCGGTTTCGAGAAAAACCACCCAGGAAACGTGTTTCCTAAGCAATCTAATTTTTGAACCCTAACCTTTCATCTTCTATATCTCGAATGGGTATTTCCTAAAATTTTCCATAAGTTACCCAAATCTACCCAGAAAATACCCAGTTTCGTAAATGTCATAGTTTTAGGAGATATTTTAAACCTTCTCAGTAAACCTAATTTGAAGCCTATGTGCCAAAAACATCGAGAAAATATCCTAGTTATAACTAGGGCGAAGCATAGATAAGCATGGTAAATAAAATGCAGAAATCAGTAAAGAAAGAGTTTATTTGAAACGATAAGACTTACAGTGTGTTCGTCGGTAGAAGAAGTAGATTTCGCAAGGCCTGGAAGACCAACTCTTGAGTAATTGAGCAACTAGGCTTCGGAGAGATTGAACAACAAAAGGTTTTTCGGGTCTCTCTTCTCTGGGAAGGAAGAAGGGTTTGAAAACACAGAAGAAATAAAATGAACAAAGATTTCAAATAAAAGGTGATGAACTATGGAAATTGTCTACCCTATTTATACGTAAACAACATAAATCAATTTGAGCCATCCGATTTGGTCAGTACAAGATCCGAGGGATATGTTTCAAAGGACAAAAGGGCGGCAAAAAGTTGACAAGAAAATTATTGCAGACCTCGAAACCTGAACATACGCCAATTGTAGTATTCCACGTGTCCAATACTCGAGAAGTGGACATACATGGTTTATTGCAATAGAAGTCTAAAATTCCCTACTATGTAGGTCAGAAGATGATGTCATAAACCACGAGCAGAGACTTGGGGGGCAAATGTGTATCCTAGTTTCAGCACGAGTATTTCACTCAGATGGCGTATAGCTGGTAGATAACTGCATGGAAGGAATAGCCTATGAGTCCAGGTATTCTCCACGTTGACATCATGGTTTTCATAATGGTTGTACGAGCTAGGGATGCATAAATTGATAAGAGCGAGCTTATAGGATTTATATGGCATGGCCTCCATGATACGAGCTCAGCAGTGTTCAGCTCGGGGAAAATTGAATATATGGCATTTATAAATGGGAATATTTCATAATAAATGTAATAAATACACAAATCTGTGATTGACTCACTCGGTTACCCAAACCTGTCCAAGGAATTTCTCTATAAATACAGAGAAAATTGGACAGGAAAGGGGACGATTATTCTATAATACCGAAACTCTGTCGAAATAGAGAGAGAAAAGCAATAATAATATAAACTCGTGGACTAGGTGGATTTTAACCACTGAACCGCGTAAAAAGACCAGTGTTCTTGAGAGTTATTTTCTTACTTCGGTTTACCATCAAGCACTAATTCGACGTTGTTATTTTCTTAATTCACTGTTGGCGAAAAACCGCGTCAACAATTCTCAAGAGCGCAGTCTCATATTTATAGTGGAATAATAATGAGATTAATAAATATAATTATTGAATCAAAGAGTTTTGGTTAATAATCTTTTATTTATTAGAGCTTGGAATTATTGGTCCTTAGGTCCCCGGGGCAGCTCTATCAACACTATTCAAGGTAAGAGTTGATACAAGGGTCAAACTGTGAATGGACTATTTGTGTAATTATGTGATAATTGAAGTTACACAATTTATTATTGCAATTGTGTAGAAATCAAAGAATTTGATTTTAATAAATTATTTTATTTAAATTTGAAAGGATAAATATGGATAGTCAAAATTGGTTTTGATTATTATATTTATTTAATTAATTAAAATAAAAATGCATGAAAAAAATCAAAAATCCCATTTTTCAAGGAAGTGCTACACGCATAGGGCTTCTTGGACTGCCCTATGCGTGTACCACTACTGATGGTGATAAGTTATTGATTTTTATTTTTATTTAACTAATTAATAAAACATTTTGAAAAGGGTTTTAAAATTGAATGTAAGACTTTGTCTTTAATCATTGTTATTATTATTAAGGATGATCAATTTTATTATTATTATGATAATAATGACTATATATTCTATATGATAGAAAAAAGAAGAACACAAGGTTTTATAGAGAGAAGAAAAACTATATTCTTTTTCACACAAAAAGAAAAACTTTTCTCTCTAGACTATAATCAAGAGTCTCATGTGTTGAGAATACTTTTGATTCACAAATATTGATTCCTGTTTTCTATGTGCCCACCCACATCTTGAGGTGTAGAGAACGTCTTGGAGGATCAAGGTGTGAGTACTCTAGTGAGGATAGGAAGATCAAAATATATACGAAAAGATTCAAGGATTCTTGATAGGCTACAAGAGGTAAATCATTTCATATTATTTTTAGATATACATATTATATTGATTAACATATTGCATATGAAAGGATCTTCATATAAATTTGTTTATATGAATTTTTGTTGTTGTATACAATACTAGCATTGCCAGAATTTTGGCTGCGCACTAGGAACTGTTCCTAATA
The DNA here is from genome assembly GCF_963169125.1 of Humulus lupulus. NCBI lineage: Eukaryota > Viridiplantae > Streptophyta > Magnoliopsida > Rosales > Cannabaceae > Humulus > Humulus lupulus. The sequence continues at coordinate 104,956,970 of NC_084795.1, read as the reverse complement.
GATGTAATCATCATTGGCTCCATGGGTGCTGCTCGGGAAATTGTGGCAAAATGTTTGCACTTTTCACACTGTTGGACATATGAGGCCGATTCCTTTTTGAGTGTAGGCAAAAAATAGCCCTGCCTTAATTTCTTTAAAGTCAGGTTTTGCCCCCTAGTGTAATCTCCACATAACCCTCTATGCATCTTATGTAGGATAATCTATGCTTTCTTGGGCAGAACACACCGCAAGAGGGTAGCGAATGCCCTTGTCAATTGAGAATTCCCTCAACCATAACATATCGTGGAACCTGATATAAATTTTTTCCTGTGTCCTTTCAGTCATTTGGTAGCTTATCGGTTGTGAGGTATTCTACTATGGGGGCAATCTAGGTCAGTTTTGTGTCAATCACTCTAACCTCAATAGGTTCTTCCATTATGCTTGGTTGTTATAAGATATCCACTGGGACTACGTTTAGTGTGCTTGCCTCTTTGGTTGTGGCTAGTCGAGCTAAAGCGTCAGCAATAAAATTTTGCTCGCGGGGGACCTGCTCGATGGAAAAGAACTCAAACATAGATAACTCATCTATAACCTTAGCTAGATAAACTACCATTTAGATACCTCAAGCTTGATACTCCCCTAATATTCGATTAACCATGAGCTGGGAATCACTGTAACATTGAATAACCTTTGCTTTCAGTTCTTTTGCCACTTGTACTCCTACCAATAGAGCCTCGTACTCTCCTTCATTGTTGGATGCTTCAAAACTGAAACTCAAAGTTGTATGGAATTGATATCCTTTATGAGAGATCAAAATTATCTCAGCTCCGGATCCGTTCTCGTTAGAAGATCCTGCAACGAAGAGTTTCCACAATTCTTCCACTAGTTCCCTCATTGGGTCGTCTTGGAAACCTATGCATTTTGCCACAAAATCAGCAAGCGCTTGACTCTTTATTGTAGTTTGTGGATTATATAATATCTGGAACTAACTAAGTTCGATGGCCCACTTAAGCAGATGTCCTGATGCTTCAGTTTTTTGAAAGACCTGCCTTAAAGGTTGATCGATTAAGACGTGGATGGTGTGGGGATGGAAATACGGTCTGATTTTTCTCGAGGCCAAGATCAAGCAGAATACGAGTTTTTCTATTAAAGGGTATCTGGATTCAACTCTTGGAAGCCTTTTACTCAAGTAATACACTGGTTTCTGCGCTCGATTTTCTTCTCGGACTAATTCGGCGCTGACTGTGTTTTCTGTCACAGCTAGGTAGACCTGCCTTAGCTCTGTAATTCTTTACGAGACCTAGGCAAAGACATTTCTATTAACAGCCTACCTGATCTTCTCTGGGTTCACCTCTATCCCCCTTGTGTTTACTATGAAGCCCAAATTTTTTCCCGAAGAAACCCCAAAGGTGCACTTCTGGGGATTTAGCTTCATGTCATATTTCCTTATCACGCCAAAACATTCCTCCAGGTCAGATACATGGTTGCTGGTACTATTTGATTTAACGAGCATATCATAGATGTACACTTCCATGTTTTTCCTAATCTAGTTAATGAAAATTTTGTTGACAAGCCGTTAGTACATTGCACCAACATTCTTCAACATGAATGACATAACCTTGTAGCAGTATACATTATGCTCAGTCACGAAGCTGTTGTGCTCTTGGTTTGTAGGGTTCATCATGATCTGGTTATATCCAGAGTATGCATCCTTGAAAGACATGAGCTCATGACTAGTTGTCGCATCTACCAACTGATCAATTCTAGGTAGTGGAAAACAATCCTTAAGAAATTCCTTATTGAGGTCGGTGAAGTCAATGCAAGTTCTCCACTTTCCATTGGGCTTTGGGACCAAGACAGATTTAGCAATCCAGGTCGGATATTTTGCCTCCCTTATGAACCCACACTTAAGTAAGCAAGATACTTCTTCTATAGCATTCTCTAGCAGGGAGATGATCTCCTCTTACAGTACATATTGAGGTGATAGCTTCAAAAATCATCAGCGCGGGTCGTCCCAAAATTGTGTTGTACGCAGCCGGACAATTGATTACAACGAACTCTAGCATTTTAGCAACATCTCGCATATCATCTTCTAATGTCACTACAAGCCCAATCGTCCCTATGGATGCTAGTCCATCTTCCAAATATCCATATAGGGTCATCGATGCTGCCTTAAGATCGGCTACAGATAGTCCCATCTTTTTTAGGGTGGACTTGAATAGCACGTTTATAGAGCTCCAATTATCAATTAGTATTCTACGCAATCTTCGATTGGCAAGCTGAATGGTTATGACCAATGCATCATTATACTGGAACTAGACATGGCTAGTGTTCTCTTCCGTGAAAGTGATTGGTTGTTTCTCCAACAACTGTTGTTTTGACAACCTTTGTTCCGAAACGAACTTAGTACCATTGTGAGTTTTCAGCTCCTGTATGTACCTCTTATGGGCCCCATTACTTGTGCCTACCAGATGAGGTCCTCCAGCAATAGTTGATATGTCCCTCCCTTCTATTGGAGGAAGGGCAATATGATTTCCATGATTTGGTTGAGCTTGGGATTGATTGACCAGATTTTCCTGAGCTGGTTGAATATTTTTCCCTGCTGGCTTATTGGGAACTACTCTATTTCAAGAATATTGGGCTGACGATCTACCCTTTATGAGAGTCTTGATCCCATCTTTTAGTTGACGAAAATCATCATTGCTGTGGCAATGTCATTGTGATATCAAAAAAATTTGGCTGGGTCTCCCTTCAGCCTCTGATGCCTCATGGTCTTCGGTTACTTCCGTGGAAGGCAATTAGAGTTTGCCAAGAAGATACGATCTCGTGTATCTGTCAGATTGGTATAGGTGGTGTAGATGGACTTTCACTTTTCACCAGGATTATTCTTTTTAGTGTCATTCTGGTCACCCTCACCACTCCCCTTTCGCTTATTACCCCCTGCCTGGTTATTCTGGGTAGTGAGTTGAGTCGTAGCTGGTGCATCCATTATCAGTCCAGCAGGCTGAACAGGGGTCTGGCTGGTCCCTGTGACAGAAGATTGTGCCTCCTCTAGATTTATCCATTCTTGAGCTCGTGGCAAGAATTCATCTACATTCTTAACTCCTTTCCGTTGGAATTCTTTCCATAAATCTCTTCCTACTGTGATCCTTGTCCTCATAGCCATGACATTGGAGCTGTCATTAGCATCCCAAGCTCGTGCTGCTACATTGGTAAACCGATTCAGATATGCCTTGAGGGATTCACTAGGTTTTTGTTTGATGGTGGCCAACGAATCAACTTTAATGCGAGCTTCCTTCGTAGCTCAGAACTACTTTTTAAACTCGGAAGAAAATTTCTTCCATGAGGTGATTGAATGTCTCTTGTACTTATTAAACAATAAATTGACCGATCCAATCACTGTTGCTGGGAACAAGATACATCTTGGGTCAAGCCCGACATTGTGGGCCATCATTCACGTATTGAAGGTCCCGAGGTGATTAGACAGGTTGGTGTTTACATCATACGTGGGCATGGTAGGCATTCTGAAGCGAAAAGGATATAGAGCTGCCACAATGTTGGGAGAAAAAGGCTCGAGATCCTCATCGGAATCACAATCATCGACTCCTTTTCCATATAGGAGTTTCTTCTTCTGTTATTCCATTAGCGTCTGCCACTTAAGGGTTGGATCCTTGGCATCTAGGTTATTCGAGAGTTGATTATTAGCTCCCATCCTAATGTCTGTGTTATATGGGTTATCATCCCTGCAAGCTTGAGCTTGGTTAGGCAGGAAATTCCCATTGTCACGTATAATAGATGGATCTCTCCTAACCTGAGTATAACTCAAGTCATCGTGGCAAGCTAGATGTCCTCTTTGTGAGTTTAGATGATCATGCAGATCAGAATGTGGGTTAGAGAAAAGGCTTTGTGTGGAGCTTAAGTGATTCCTCAAGTCGCTCTCATGCATGCCTTCCTGCTAGCTCTCTGTCCACTAGCTTCCATTCGCAAATCTTACAGCTCGTAGCTAGGATCGAGGACCTGGATTATTAGCGCGATACCATGGGATATAAATGTCTTCTGAGGGGGGAGGATTTCTTCTGCTACCCCCTGAGCTGAAGCATTCCTTTGTGAGCGAGGTGGTGTGTGATGTTGAATCGTCGATGAAGGATGCCTTATCAAAGAAACTATCCTTGTTCCAACAGGACGCACTAGATTAGCTCGTCCTTGGTGTACTCCAATTTCCCGGGTTGGAGGCAGTGCCGGTTCATTTCTCTATGTCAGAGCTTTTGGCTAAGGCATAGATGAATTTGCTAGGATGTCTCTTCTTCTTGAACTGGTCCCAGCTCACCCTGCTTACCCAGGCTGGTTCCTAGGAATGTGAGTTGAATGATCATTCCTACGAAGGATGGCAGGTTAAGCATTCTGTGGGATTTGTTCAGAAGGTACGAAACTCAGGGTCGCAGTTCGAACAGATCAATTGACATGAGGTCTATGATTCTTGTGAGGATTGGCAAGTTGAGTGTTTAGTTGAATCTGTTCAGAAGGTCTGGATCTTGGAGTTGTAGTCTGAATAGATCGACTAATGTTAGGTCGATTATTCCTGTGGGACCTATGATGCCCACTTTGCCTCCTTCCGGTGTTAACATCGGTTGCAGGAGGAGGTAATTGAGCTAGAATTTCCTCAATCTGCCTATTGGCCTAGGAGAGGTGACTCCTTAACTAGGCATTTTCCATCTCGATAGCTGTCAAGTACCCTAGATTTGGAATTTGTGGCTGTGATGTTGAACTGTCGATGTCGTCCTGTTCTACTTGTAGTCTTTTAGGACCCTTTGGCACAAATTTCCCTTCTCTAGTGGGGATGGCCATACGATTGCCTCCTTGATCCTCAGGCTGACTAGTCTCATTGTCACGTATTGATCGTGTGACCCCCATAGTTGTTACTGGGTTGGATTTTATATGAGGATCCAAGCCTAATCTACTCTCAATGAAAGCACTAATCTGTTGACGGGGTTTTTCGCTAATAGTGGATTAAGGAATCTGAAAATAGAGAGATTAGGCTTTTGCTAAACCGTAATTGGACAAATAAAAAATATCAATAACCCTCGCACACTTTTTTACCTTGTTCAGTAGTTAAAATAAACCTAGTCCATGAGTCACTCTTATTAATCTATTTTGTTTCACCATGAAATTGTTTGTGACAATTTCAATAGACTTTAAGTATACAAAAGTGTCAATCCCCCTTTGTGTTCATTCTCCCCTGTATTTATGGAATATTATGCCTGGACAATTTTGGGTAACTGTGCATAAATATGACAACATACATTTTTGGGAAACATCCCATTAACATAAATACCTTAATGTCTATTGATTATATGCCCAGAATGTCAGGTACTAAATATAGAATAATATTTAACCATTAATGAGCATATAAGGAATTTCTGAGTCTTTTGGGATCCTTCACTGTGCATCATGGCCAGGCTTTCATGAGTTGAACACCTACTTCGAGCTGGGTGTCGAAGAACTAATCTGAACTGACACGAGTTACGTTAAGAGTTTCAAAAGGCGATCTGAATGTCGCGCATCTCAAACTAAGTTATCGGCATATGAGGCGATCTAGAGACTCTAGCTACTCACTCCAGAGTCAGCAAGATTCTCTATCTGTACGCTTTCTTCATACACTTGTCTACCAGCTGTACCCCATGCTGAGTAATTCTGCTCGTATTTTTGGGGTACAACACTTTTTTTTTCTGTGAACTATTTAAATTCGTTCCCTACAATCTTAATCCTTTCTTACCAATACAAGATTGTAGCCACAATAATGAACTTGAGAATTTTCTGATATTCATATAATATTATTCTATCAACAATAATAAACAATCAATATATGCAAAAAATTCACTTCAAATATTTATTTCATAAAACATTTTCAATACATATGCTTTAAACAACATTAATTCCGATAATCTCCCACTTTCCCTAAAGAAAATGAGTTATCTCCTTCAAACCCATAATGTTAACATGATCTTTAAAAGATTTTGTAAACAAAGTTGTTGACGGTAAGAACTCGTCAACGATAGATGGTTAGAAAACTTCAATCTCAATACTATAAGAAGCTATGAATTAGATAGAAAGAACTCTAAACAACAGGAGAAAACTCAGGCAAGCATGAGAACCAAGAGCATATATTTCATAAGTCTCGTTTTTACGTTCAGTTTTCCAACCCCTTAGCCTGAGGGGTTGGAGCCTATTTATAGGGGAGGCTCTATTGGCCCAGGATACAAACAAGTCAGACCACTGGGACGTACATAGGTACTCTGATAAAGTAGTGGCTCAGGGCGTAGTGGTGTCTACCCTGATGGTGTCAGAGTCGTGGCCTTGGACATAGTACTGTCGGCTCTGGCGCATGGTCGGGGGTGTCCAAGTGGTCTCACCACTCTTCGTACAGGTCCATACCGCCACTAATCCTCAGACGCAGATCATAGGGTCGTGCCTCTGTTCTCTCCATAACCGTACACCCCGTGTCAGTGCACGTGCTCCGTACTCGGTGGTTCTCATCAATTCCCGTTCAATGCTCCATGTTCGTTTGGCATATCAACAAGATTCCCCTAAGTGATCTCATGCCTGTGCCAAGGAGGCTTCATCCTATGCATGTCCAGAGAAGTAGAGGTGCCGAGGGTCAGGGCCGGCCTATGCGGATCGCATAGACACGAGGCTAGGAGCACGGGTACCTCAACACACCCCTCACCCTCGCATAGCGAGGCTGCCTCTCCTCCTTCCGAGCGCAGCGACGCGAGGCTAGGAACACGGATACCTCAACACAGCCCTCACCCTCGCATAGTGAGGCTGACGTTCTTCCTCCGAGGTGCAGCGTCGCGAGGCTAGGAGCACGGACACCTTAACACAGCCCTCACCCTCGCATAGCGAGGCTGACGTTCTTCCTCCGAGTGTGGACGAGGCTTGATGCCTGCTGGAATGGGGCGCACGCGGATGGCCAGCTGGGGGCCCTCGCATGGCAAGGGTGAAGTTTGGATTGGCAAGTGGCCGAAGTCCCTCGCCTAATGAGGGTGACTCTCTTACCCCAACTCCCTCACCATCATGTGATGCCCTTTCAGGATGTCTCGTAGCATAGAGCTTCACTTGTGAATAGAATTCACAAGGAAAAAATTCCACATTTACACTTCCCCCCGAGTCTATAAGTACACTTTTAAGTGTGTTTGTAGACTCTCTCTATTTTTCTTGCTTGACACGCACGGCCAGCCTTGGGGGACTTAGCCTTGGAAATTTTTCCAACGTTGCTCGAAGAAGCCCGAAGTGTGGCTTGGAGTTGTGTTTCTTCTTAGTGTTTGAAGAAACACAATAGCCACCTAATACTTGGGGGATCCACGTAAGTTCCTAAGGTTGCGTAAGGACTAATCATCCTCAATCGCAGATCCCAAGTTTCGAAGCCACTTGTCCACACCAAGACTTGCGTAGCCTAGTGGCATGCTCTCGAACTTATTTTCACGAGTTCAAGGGTTCTATCCTCCTCCAAAGCTCTTGAGGTGCTCTTTCCCTTTTTTTTTTATCTTCTTCTTTTTCTTTTTTTTTTAAACTTACGGTGCTCTAGTAGGTCCCTCTTATTGTCGTTGTTCGTGGATCACATATTTTTCTTTGATCTGATGGCGATAATCTTTTCGGTGCACCTCGATTATACTTGTAAGGACACATTAACCCGTTGGGTTGTTGGGGTCCTTTTATATTCATTGCGCGCGCTTGTTATTTTTTTGCGAGAAGCGTCCTTCTCGTCCTTATACATAGTACTATTTTTTCCAAGGGTCACTTGTAAGACCATTTTTTGGCTAGCCAGCTTAATGGCCGATCTAGACTTATTGGGCGATTCCCTCCTTACGGCCTCACCTCTTGGGGTGTCGGCCTTTAGTTAGAGGTCATCCTTTTAGACCGTTCCTTTGATATTCATAAGGGTAGCTAATCCTTTTGAATATAAGAGAGTTTTTTTTTTTTTGCTCATGCCTCCTGTCCTACCCCCCAAGTGCTTGGTGAGATTTAATTCAGCAGGCAGTTCGGTTGATACTCGCATGAAAAAGAAAAAATCACATGTGAAGTTGTGAACATTTTCATTTATAGTAATCAGATTACAACGACATGCATATAGAGGGCTTACATTTACTTGGGGGTTATGTAGGTAACCTCTTTGATTCTCGTCTACTGAGATAGCCTATCCTGCGACAAACTAAACACAGTTACTGCCTGTGTTGGGAGTGGAAGTCTTACTGGTAGTATTTCCTCAGGTGTTCCGCGTTCCATGCTCGGGGTATGATGGTGTCGTCCATGCGCGCCAACTTGTAAGTGTTCGGGGGTATGCACTGAGCCACCTGATAGGGCCCCTCCCAATTCGCCCCCAGCACTCCCATGCCTGGGTCTCGTGTGTTTGGGAGTACTTTCCTTAGCACCAGGTCACCCACTCTGAAAGTTCTCTCTCGCACCCTCGAATTTTAGTACCTTGCGGCGCGCTGCTGGTATACCGCCACCCTCATTTGGGCTTTTTCTCTCTTCTCCTCCAGCATGTCTAAGCTTTCGGCCAGGGCTACATGGTTGGCTTCTCCTCCATACGCCTGCACCCTGTGGGACTCGACTCGCATCTCGACTGGGAGCACGGCCTCGCACCCATAAGCCAGGGAGAAAGGGGACTCCCCAGTAGTCGTGCGTGGGGTGGTTCTGTAGGCCCACAGCACATTTGGTAGCTCATCTGCCCAGGCTCCCTTCATCTTTTCCAGCTTTGTCTTTAGGTTCTTCTTAAGGACCCTGTTGATGGCCTCCACTTGCCCATTGGCCTGGGGGTGCACAACCGCGGAGAAGCTCCTCCTTATGCCTCTTTCCTTACAATATTCATCGAAAGCTCCTCCCTCAAACTGGGTACCATTGTCGGAAATAATCTTGTAGGGTACTCCATATCGACACACAATGAACTTGTTGACGAAAGAGGTGATGTGCTTGGCGGTTATCTTCACAAGGGGTTCCGCTTCTACCCACTTAGTGAAATAATCCACCGCCACCACTGCGTACTTCGCTCCACCCCTGCCTGTAGGAAGAGCGCCGATTAAGTCTATTCCCCAGATAGCGAAGGGCCAGGGGCTGGTCATGCTGGTCAGTTCGCTTGGGGGTTTCCGAGGGTAATTGGCGTGCCTCTGGCATTTGTCGCATTTCGTGGCAAAGTCATGCGCATCTTTCTCCATGGAAGGCCAGTAGTATCCTTGTCTCATGGCCTTCCTAGCCGTGGAGGGTCCGCTCTCGTGGTTGCCGCACTCTCCCTCATGTATCTCCTGTAACACCTTCAACGCCTCCTCTTCTTCTACACACCGCAGGAGTGGCATTGAGAATCCTCTTTTGTAAAGGACCCCATTTACCAGGGTGTATCTTGCGGCCTTGTACACCAATCTCCGGGATTCGTTTTTATCCGCAGGCAAGGTTCCTTCTTCCAGGTACCTCTTGATTGGCTCGGTCCATGATTCCCTTGGGACGCTAATCATGTGCACGTTTGCGCCCTCGATGCTGGGTTTTGGTAAGTACTCCACGGGTATTGATTCCAAGACATCACTATCCTTGGTGGATGCCAGCTTTGCGAGTGCATCGGCATGGGTGTTCTTTTCTCTGGGGATTTTCATTATAGTATATGCCACCAACCGCCCCAGATAGCCCTTCACCCTCTCCAAGTATGCTGCCATCTTGGGTCCCCTTGCCTGGTATTCTCCCTTTACTTGGCATACCACCAACTGAGAGTCACTGAAGATTTGAAGGCGCGTCACTCTCAGTTCCTGGGCCAAACGCAGGCCAGCTAAGAGCGCCTCGTACTCTGCCTCATTATTGGAGGCCTCAAACCCAAATCGGATTGCGCAATACATTCTATGTCCCTCGGGCCCAGTCATCATGATGCCCGCTCCTGATCCTCCTTCATTTGACGCCCCATCAACGTGCAAACTCCACTCCTCTACGCCTCCTAGTTCTTCCTCCATAACAGACAGCTCCCCTCCTTCACTCCTTCTTTCATTCGGCTGATGGGTGAGCTCTACTATAAAATCTGCCAGCACCTGTCCATTGATGGAGGCCCTTGGAGTGTATACAATATCAAATTGACTTAGTTCGATCGACCATTTCATTAGTCTCCCCGAAGTCTCAGGCTTATGTAAGACCTGTCTCAACGGACTATCTGTTAGGACTTCAATTGTATGTGCATGGAAGTAAGGCCTCAACTTTCTCGAAGCCACCACTAGCGCATAGGCCAATTTTTCGATCTCTGGATACCGGCTCTCTGCGTCCACCAAACGCTTGCCGATATAATATACAGGTTGTTGTTGCTTCTTCTCCCCCTTAACCAAAGCTGCGCTGATGGCATGCTCAGACACTGCTAAGTACAGGTACAGCTTCTCGCCCTTCTCTGGCTTTGCCAACAGGGGTGGCTTCCCCAGGTGCTCTTTCAGCTTGACGAATGCTTCCTCGCATCTTTCATCCCAAGAAAACTTTTTGTTCCCTTTGAGGATGTCAAAGAATTGGAGGCACTTGTCAGTGGACCTGGAGATAAACCTGTTAAGGGCCGCTACCCTTCCCGTTAGGCACTGCACCTCCTTTTTATTCTTCGGCGAGCTCATCTCTATTATTGCCTTTATCTTGTCAGGATTGGCTTCGATGCCCCTGGAATTGACCATGAAGCCCAAGAATTTTCCTGAGTATACCCCGAAGGTGCACTTGATTGGGTTCAACTTCATCCAGTATTTCCTTAGCGTGTCAAACATCTCACCAAGGTCTTTGTTGAGCTCCGTTGCTTCTTTGGTCTTCACTAACATGTCATCCACATACACCTCCATATTCCTTCCTATCTGATTGGCGAACATTTTATTCACCAGCCTCTGATAGGTGGCCCCTGCGTTTTTGAGCCCGAAGGGCATCACCTTGTAACAGTAGAGCCCTTTGTCTGTAATGAATGACGTGTGCTCTTCATCTGCCGGGTTCATTGGGATTTGGTTGTATCCTGAGTAGGCGTCCATGAAACTTAGTAACTCATGTCCTGCTGTCGCGTCTACTAGTTGATCTATCCTGGGAAATGGGAAGCTGTCCTTAGGACAAGCTTTATTCAAGTTCATGAAATCGACGCAAGTTCTCCACTTCCCATTTGGCTTCGGCACGAGTACTGGGTTTGATACCCACACAGGGTAGAAAGACTCACGGATGAACCCGTTGGCCTTCAACTTGTCGACCTCTTCCTTTAATGCTGCGTATCTCGTTGGGTCTAGCGCCCGCCTCTTTTGCCTGACGGGCCTTGCTTCTGGGGAGATGTTCAGGTGGTGGCACATCACACTGGGGTCTATGCCCACCATGTCCTCATGACTCCATGCAAACACGTCTAGATTATCTTTCAAAAATTTCATCAATTCCTCCTTCACGTCACCTTGCAGGCTCCTCCCTATCTTCAATTTCCTTAAGGGTTCTTCCGTCACTGTAACCTCCTCTACTTCTTCCACTGGTGCTGCTCTTGACTCATCCACGACCCGAGGGTCCAGCTCCTGTGGACCCCCTATGGGCATACATAGCGCCTCATGTACCACCATGGCCATTGGCTCACGCGGCTTTACAGGCGCGCGGAGTGAGGTGTTGTAACACTCCCTTGCCTCCTTCTGTTCTCCCTTCATACTTGCGACCCCTCCTGGAGTCGGGAACTTGACAACCAAGTGATATATTGAAGTTATGGATTTCAACTCTTTCAGGGAGGGTCTCCCCAATACCGCGTTGAAAGCTGATGCACAATCTACTACAATAAAGTTAGACATGACTGTAGTCTGTCGGGGTTGCTCCCCCATGGTAAGTGTCAGTTCGATCATTCCAAGGGGTTGTACTGAGTCCCCTGTGAATCCGTATAGGGACGACTGGCAGGGTTTCAGATGGCGAATGCCCAGTCCCATCTTTTCCAAAGCAGGGCGATATAGGATGTCCACTGAGCTCCCGTTGTCCACTAGGACTCGATGCACACACATGTTCGCCAATTGAACTGTCAACACCAGCGGATCATTGTGGGGAAAGTGTACCCCCCGCGCGTCCTCCTCAGTGAAGGTGATCGAATCGTTTTCTCCCTTGAAGCTTTTCGAGGGTCGTTGTTCCAAACTCATGACACAGGGTGGTGGACTTCGCCTGGCTTCTCTAGCATACCGATCTCGTCCTCTGCGGGAGTCCCCTCCAAACCCCAGACCTCCGAAAATAGTTCCCACTTCTCCCCGGGTCTCTGGAGCATCTCTTTGCGTCTTAGATATCACTGGCTCATCCTCCGACTTCGGCCTTTCTCTCCCAGGGGTGTTACTGGTGGAGTGCCTGGTCCTCCCGTCGCCTACTGGGACAGTGGTTTCCCGACCCTTCTCTTCCCTCTTGGGCAGGGTCACATTCGACTTTCCTTGCACCAGGCCATTTAGCACCTCCTGCATGTTCTCCAGGGTAGTCTCCAGTCTTTGGTTTTTACGGTGCAGTTCATGAATCTCCTCTTCATAGAAACGAGGTTTAGAACTCGAGCTCACGGAATGGACCCGGGGTTGCTTATCATGTCTACTCGTCGAGGGACTCGAGTCTTGCCGGCCGGAGTTCGGTACCTACAGTGGTTTAGGAGGAGGGAACTCGTTGGCATTCCCAAGTGGTATAGTAGTTGTCCTTGGAGGATTCCCACCAGGCGGGGAGGCCGGTGACGAGGCCTCCCTGTCATTATCGTGAACCTCAGGGTCCCTTGGGGGCTCTGCGTCTCGGGGTGGAGGTGGATCCATCATGGAGGCCTTCAGTTGGACTCTGGTAAGGTGGACCTCCACCTCTCGAGGCTCCCTGAGTCGCTCCGAACGTCTTGACATTTCTCCTTGCCGGAAGTAATGGAAGAACAGTAGCTTGGTGCTTACGTTCCCACAGACGGTGCCAAACTGTTGACGGTAAGAACTCGTCAACGATTGATGGTTAGAAAACTTCAATCTCAATACTATAAGAAGCTATGAATTAGATAGAAAGAACTCTAAACAACAGGAGAAAACTCAGGCAAGCATGAGAACCAAGAGCATATATTTCATAAGTCTCGTTTTTACGTTCAGTTTTCCAACCCCTTAGCCTGAGGGGTTGGAGCCTATTTATAGGGGAGGCTCTATTGGCCCAGGATACAAACAAGTCCCAGACCATTGGGACGTACATAGGTACTCTGATAAAGTAGTGGCTCAGGGCGTAGTGGTGTCTACCCTGATGGTGTCAGAGTCGTGGCCTTGGACATAGTACTGTCGGCTCTGGCGCATGGTCGGGGGTGTCCAAGTGGTCTCACCACTCTTCGTACAGGTCCGTACCGCCACTAATCCTCAGACGCAGATCATAGGGTCGTGCCTCTGTTCTCTCCATAACCGTACACCCCGTGTCAGCGCACGTGCTCCGTACTCGGTGGTTCTCATCAATTCCCGTTCAATGCTCCATGTTCGTTTGGCATATCAACAAGATTCCCCTAAGTGATCTCATGCCTGTGCCAAGGAGGCTTCATCCTATGCATGTCCTAAGAAGTCGAGGTGCCGAGGGTCAGGGCCGGCCTATGCGGATCGCATAGACACGAGGCTAGGAGCACGGGTACCTCAACACACCCCTCACCCTCGCATAGCGAGGGTTCCTCGCATAGTGAGGCTGCCTCTCCTCCTTCCGAGCGCAGCGACGCGAGGCTAGGAACACGGATACCTCAACACAGCCCTCACCCTCGCATAGCGAGGCTGACGTTCTTCCTCTGAGGTGCAGCGTCGCGAGGCTAGGAGCACGGACACCTTAACACAGCCCTCACCCTCGCATAGCGAGGCTGACGTTCTTCCTCCGAGTGTGGACGAGGCTTGATGCCTGCTGGAATGGGGCGCACGCGGATGGCCAGCTGGGGGCCCTCGCATAGCGAGGGTGAAGTTTGGATTGGCAAGTGGCCGAAGTCCCTCGCCTAATGAGGGTGACTCTCTTACCCCAACTCCCTCACCATCATGTGATGCCCTTTCAGGATGTCTCGTAGCATAGAGCTTCACTTGTGAATAGAATTCACAAGGAAAAAATTCCACATTTACAAAAGTCTTAGTAAAAGGATCTACAATGTTATGTTCTGAAGCTGTCTTCATAGCTACAACATCTCCTTTGTGAACAATATCCCTAATCAAGTGGTAATTCTTCTATATATTCTTTCTCCACTTTTGACTCATTGGTTCATTCGAGATAGCTACCGCCCCACTATTATCACAGTACAAGAACAATGGCTTATCCATGTTTGGAATAACTTCCAGATCAGAATGGAACTTTTTGAGCCACACAACCTCTTTAGATGGTTCAAAAGCCGCTATGTATTCGACTTCCATTGTAGAATCTGCAATCAAGGTTGTTTTGATACTACGCCAGACTACAACTCCTCCACCAAGTGTGAACACTGATCCTGAAGTCGATTTCTGACTGTCTCTGTCTGATTGAAAATAAGAATCAATGTATTTAGTGGGGTTCAGGTCACCACCTGAATATACAAGCATATATTCATTAGTTTTCCTAAGATACTTGAGAATATTCTTTACTCCAACCCAATGACTCAATCAACGATTGGATAGACAACACCCGACTATCCCTAGTTGATACAAATTTTATCACCGCAAGTGTACGATGTTATAATAGTATAATTTTAATTGAAAAAAATGTCGAACCCATAGGAAATGATTTCTTAATTATGTTAATTACTAAACTCTTAAGCCCTTAATTTTATATAGACAAATTTAAAATAAGAATGTTCAACAAATAAATAGAAGAATGAAATAAGAACGATGAACTAATTGAAAATAAGATAATGTAAACCTAGAATATTGATTTTCCAATTTCAAATTATGAATCTCAGTTAATCAATTATCATAATCTATTCCTCTAATTTGTAATTTCAAGAACCCTAATTCAAATCATCTACCTTTCTCAAGCGTAAGTGAAATTATTCTTAATTAGTCAACAATATATCTCTATTCAATATCAATTAAACAAGAATTCATTAAGCATTATGGTTCTCTTAATGAAACTCATAGAAATCACGGAATCTATCAGTCTCATACTTTTGCTATGTCATGCAATTCTAGGTCCAATTTAAGATTATCTCTCTCAAGTGTAAAATCCTAAATCTCAATTCAATTCAATGGTGATCAAGCATTAAAAAGATTACAATAAACAAAAGAATGCATGAATAAATTAGAGAAACTTCATGGGAAAAATATCAAAAATTTAATTCAATAATCTAAAATAGTTCCATCAAGATTCAAGAAAGTATGTTTCTTTCATGATCACAAACATTAAACCAATAACATTCATGTTCATAACTAAGAAAACTGAAAAGTAAAAGAAGAAAATTTAGATTAGATGTTTAATTTGGCTTCAATCCTTCTTCATCGTGTTCTCCAATGCATTCACTACCTTCAAGAAGTTCTAAAGTGCCTCCAAGACATTCTAAAAGTTTCTTTAATGAAACGCTAAGTGTATGTTTATAATCTTCTAGATCCTACCCTCAAAATTCTTAAAAAAAACTCCTAATTTAAGCGCACGACACAATGGCGTAGAAAGCTTTGACTCTAGATGAAATTTTAATTTTTGGCAGCAGTCCAAGCTTTTGCAGCAGTCCATCAATATTCGAGAAAGTATGTTTCGTTCATGATCACAAACATTAAACTAATAGCATTCATGTTCATAACTAAAAAGAAAATAAAAGTAAAAGAACCGTTAATGAAACACTAAGTGTATATTTATAATCCTCTAGAAACTACTCTCAAAATTCTTAAAAAACTCCTAATTTAAGCGAATGGCACAATGGCGTAGAAAGCTTTGACTTGAGATGAAATTTTAAGTTATGGAAGCAGTCCAGGCGCAATGGCGCCTCTCGTGTCAGTTTCTAGTAGACTTAATTTTTTTAAGCTCGTTTCAATTCTCAGTTTTGATACCGCTTAATTAAACATGTATAATTGTTTCATCTGAACTTTAAATGCAACAATTAAAAAGCTATGGAAAGCTGATAGAAAGATCTAGAACTTCTATTTCTAGGAGTTTTTCTAGAATATAAAGAAATAATGGTAAAAATTCAGCTTGAAGTTCCAAGTTGGCGACAAAATCATCAATTAAGCATATTCTACACACTTTAAAGAATATATCAAATCCACATAAAAACTTGTAGTAAGCACACCAAGTCAAGATAAAAGAGACAGAAATGAGTGTATAAAATAGGCACTCATCACACACCCAAACTTGAATGATTGCTTGTCATCAAGAAATAAAATGCATTACTAAAGAAAACTAAAATAAAATACTAAAGAAAACTAAAAGAAAATCATCAAATAACCATAACCAAAAAAATGGCACAGACCAAGGGCGTATTATATCAACATGTTTGATAAATCCATTTTAGTGTCTTTTTAGGATGTGTTATTGTGGTAATCTTGAGTCTTTTTTGTTTGTTTTGTGCAAGATTGTGTTTGTCTTTGTTGTAGGTAGGTGCTATGAATCATGAGTTAAATGTGAAAAGAAGAGGAAATGGTGGAAAATGGAAATTTTGGTGTTCATTCGATCCAAATTGGTGTTAAGGATAAGTTATAATAAGTTTTTGAGGAAGGAAGGATGTAAAAAGGTTAAAATCAGGAAAAAAAAATAGAATTAGAATCGCGACATGGTCTTAAGGATAGCGACTCTATCAAAGTCAAAGGTTGCGGGTTTGCTGAAAGGAATTAGGGCCGCGACTTGGTCAATAGAGTTGCGGCACTAGTAGAAGTCAGAGGCAAATCCAGAAGGCGGATCAACACACGGGCTGCAACCTGGGTGAAGAGAGTCGCGACACCTGAAGAGCCCAACCAGATCCTGAAGTGCTTAAAGAATACACGGGCCGCGACCTAGGAAAGGCCAATTCATGGCCCGCCTTTGAAAAAAAAAAAAAAGGAGGAAATCATTTTTTTAGTATAAATTCATTATTTATGTTTTAATTAGGTTTAGGTCAGATTTCTAATTACGAATTTAGAGAGAAATTTTGATTTTGAGACATTTTTTTTTTCTATACTTTCTTATTTTTATTTCTTCTTTAAGATTTTGAATTTTATTTTTCTGAATAATTATTTTGTTGTTTTAGTCATGTCTGGTATGAACTAAATCCTCTATCTAGGGGTTAATGTAGTCGCTTGGATTTCTATTTAATGTTATTATGATGTTCTATTGATTCATCTTCCTTATTCTAATATATATAATGTTTTCTTAACACTAGAAAATATCTGATCAATATTTGGTTGTTTTCTGATTTTGATTCAAAACTCGAAAGACACAAATTGAATACGAAATCGTTATATAGACATAGGTTACATATTGGACGAAAGTACCTGTATGGTGTGTAGCAATTAGGTTTCTATGCTTAATGCCTGCTATGTGTTTAAGTTTATCACAAAGATATAGAAAACTTGCAGATAGGTTGAGATCTTATATCTTGAAAAAGAATAGGAATCGATTTTTTTTAACCTGCTATTAGAATAAGAAGAAAGAAATTTAGAACTGATTTGTAAAATTAATAGAATGAAAAGTTGATGAAGTTAATACCCTAGGTATTTTTATTATTGATTTTTATCCTTTGATTAATTGTTTTGTTTACAGTTATTGAAATTGTGCTTGTAGTTAGATTTATTCATCTTAATTTTACTTGACAAATAGAAAGTAAAGAGAAATTATTGGTAATTGGGTTATAGTCTATGTGGGGACGATTCTTATTTACTGTATATATTACCTGAATCGATTGCGTATACTTGAGTATCATAATTTACCGATCAAGTTCTTGGCGCCGTTTCTAGGGACATAATATCCAATATCAAAATTACTTGTTTTTTGTTCTACTTTGATTTTTACTTTAAGTACTCCTTCGAATAATTACTGTATTGTATTTCAGGAATTATTGGTACATGCGAGGAAGTAGACAAAAGGAACTCATACCAGTAGATCTTGAAATTGAGAGAACGTGTAGACAAAACCGAAAGATAAAGAAAAGGGTGGATTTTGCCATGATTGAGAACATGAATAACGGTATCAACAACAATGCAAATCTAGGTAATGTGGGTAATGTAGCAGCTAAGGCTGACCCACCATTGAGAAATTATGTACTCCCTACTATTACGGGGATGCATTCAAGTATTTGTCCTCCTACTGTAGAGGCGAATAATTTTGAGATAAAACCCTCGATCATTCAGATGGTATAGAATTGTGTACAATTCGGGGATTACCAAATGAGGATCCAAATCTTCACATCACCAACTTTTTAGAGTTGTGTGCAACATTTAAAATGAGTGGGGTTAGAAAAGATGTTGTTAGATTAAGATTATTCCCGTTTTCATTAAGAGTCAGTGCTAAGAGTTGGTTGAATTCATTACAAGCCAATTCTTTAGTCACTTGGCTAAAAAATTCCTTGGAAAATATTTTCCTCTTGCGAAGTCAGCCTGATATAGAGGAGAAATTAAGAACATTCATCAGTTTGATGGGGAGTCTTTATATGATGCTTGGGAACGTTTTAAAGAGCTACAGAGGAAGTGCCCACATCATGGAATAAAGAAGTGGCTACTGGTGGACACGTTTTATAATGGTTTGGGGGGAAATAAAAGGACAATTATTGATGCATCATTGGGAGGAGCGTTTATGAGAAAAAGCGCTAATGAAGCTTTTGAATTACTGGAAGAGATGGCAATGAATAACTACAATTGGCCCATTGACCGTGAGAATAAGAAGGTGGCAGGAGTCTTAGAGGTCGATCCTATTGCTTTATTGATCACTCAATTGGTATATCTAACCAAGCAATTGCAGTAGAATAACCTCGCTGCCCAAGCTATGCAAGTACATAATGTAATGAGTTGCGAGATTTGTGGGGGTCCGCATTCTTATGAGTAATGCCCAAGCACTGCTAGTTTCTCAACAGACGTGAACATTATGCCTTTGGAACAGACATAGGCTATTGGTAAGTTTCCATGACCTACACTCAAAACTAACTCAAATACATATACTCCTGCGTGGAAGAATAACCCCAACCTGTCTTGGAAAAATAACCAAGGTTTACAACCACAGTATCCATCTCAACACTCACCTCACCAACCGACTTATGGACTACACTCTAGGCCTTATTATGATCCAAAATCATGCTCATCTCATCCACTACCACATCCTTCCATGAACTTACCAACAACTAAACTAGACCAATTAAATCCATTTATGACAGAGACATGTCTTCAATCAAGAATTTGGAGACACAAATGGGTTAGTTGGCTAAACTACTTTCTAGTAGAAAGCAAGAGAATTTTCCTAGTTCCATGGAGGTAAATCCCAAATAGCAATGTCAAGCTATCACTTTGAGTAGTGGGACTAAGTACGATGGGCCTACAGTGGATGACAAGAAAAGAAAGATAGAGGATCAACATGTCACTAGTCCAGCACAAGGGGAGGTTACTGAAGACCTTCCAAAGAAAGAGAAGTTGAAATACACTAAGCCTACATCAAAGATTCCTTATCCTCAACAGTTTTGAAAGGCCAATATTGAAAAACAATTCTCCAAATTTCTCGAAGTATTTAAGAAACTTCACATGAACATTCCTTTTGCGGAGGTTCTTGAACAAATGCCTAGTTATGTGAAGTTTATGAAAGAGATATTGTCTAATAAGAGAAAAATGGAGGATTATGAAATTGTGGCATTGAAAGAAGAGTGTAGTGCACTTATTCAAAAGAGACTTCCTCAAAATTTGAGAGAATCAAGTAGCTTCACTATACCTTGCACCATTGGGAACTTTCATTGTGAGAGGGCTTTATGTGATTTGGGTGCCAACATTAATTTAATGTCGCTGTCCATATATAGAAGACTTGGTTTTGGGGAAGCTAGAACCACTACTATTACTCTTCAATTGGCTGACCGTTCAATAACACACCCCCGAGGTATTATAGAGGATGTTCTAGTAAAGGTTGATAAATTCATCTTTCCAACGGATTTCATCGTATTAGATATGGAGGAAGATGAGGGTGTGCCTATTATATTTTGAAGACCCTTTTAGCCACAGGGCAAGCTTTGATAGATGTTCAGAAGGGTTAATTAAGGCTCAAAGTACAAGGTGATGAAGTAGTTTTTAATTTTTTTAAAGCCTTGAAATATCCTTCAGCGAGTGACAATTGTTTTAGTGTTAGTGTATTGGAGGAACAAGGTGAAGGGTTTAGGTCTATTGAGGATCCACTTGAGTTGAGTTTGGTTGCAAGATCAGAAGAGTGTGAGGGTACTGAAGCCAGCGAATATGTTAAGTGGTTGAAATCAGCGGGGCAAGTTTATAAAAAGAAATATGAGGAATTGGTGCAAGTGCCTGAGAGACCTCTTCCATCTATTGAGAAGCCACCAGTTCTTGATTTAAATACATTTCCTAATCACCTTAGGTATGCATAATTGGGTGAGAACAACGCACTATCGGTTATTATTTCAGCTTCGTTGTCGCCGATAGAAAAAGATAAGTTACTTAAGGTGTTGATGTTGGGAATAGTGCCCTTAAAGCAATTGTATTTGACAAATGTTTTAAATGAAATAAATAATTGAATTGAATTATTACGTATATATAGACTATGCCCAATATTATATTCATAATATTAAGTAAATGTAAGAAAATTCCAAAGTTTATCTATGTGGTCTTAATACCATATTAGTCTAAAAAGATTGAGATTAAGATAATAAACTTAAAACAGTTCCTAGTAAAATAAATTTATTGAATCTTTAGATTAATTACTACTGGTACGGTCCACTAGTATTATGAATACATATGACCTATATCCAGGTTACTAGTGTAGTAGGACACTTTGGTGATGTGCTTTGCATGCTGAGAGTATGTAAAATTGGACAAGATGTGATTTGTTAAAACTTGTTTAAACACCGTTTTTTAGTATTAATGAAACACATCAAAAGATGATCATATATACGATGATCTTAATCCTGAGGTTGCTATGAACTCCTATATATGTTATCTGTTCCTTTGATTCACGCGTTAAGGTTTGCCCGAATGATCAGGCTACGAACAATTGTTTTGCAGACTCAATGATGTATGACATATATACCTTCTTATAGATTGAATAATGGTTCCCTATTGGGTTGGATTTTGGAGCTGAAAAGGTTATGAGCGCTCACGTCGCAAACTTGTTATGACACAACCTTCACTAGTAAAGTCAATGGTACACTAGGAAGAAGATATACCTAAAAGGGTAACACGGTAATTTTATTTCCTTTTAATTATGAACCATTAATAGAGGATTAACACTGTATGTAATGATTGTATCAATGGACACTTTATTCTTTAATAGAGTACTCAGTAAATATATGTCTATAATTATCAAGAGTTCAATCTCATATTTTTAGTTGAGTAATCATGAGATTAAAAAATGTGATTATTTAATCAAAGAGCTTTTATTAATAATATAGTATTTATTTGAGCTTGATATTATAGGTCCATAGGTCTTGATGGTGGCTCTATCAACACCATATAAAGGTAAGAGTTGATACAATGATGTAACTGTAATTTGAGAATTTGAGAAGAATTTCATTCTTCGGGTCAAGTATGCAATTATATGATAATTGAGGTTGAATAATTAATTTTTGAAAATATATTTAATAATTTAAATATATAAATTCTCGAATTTCATATATATAAATAAATAAATAAATATTTTAAATTAATTATTTTATTTGAGTGGGAGAAAAGAAAATTGGTAAGTAAAAAAATAGTTTTTGATTTATTTAATTTTAAAAGATGATGAAAATGATGATCATCAATTTGAATTTTTAATTTTTAATTTAAGATTTAAATTTTTAAATATGGTTGTCATCTTTTCTTTAAAAAGATTAATACCTTATTTTGTGGGAGATGTATTTTAATTAAATAATTAAATAAAAGAAAAATAAAAAATCCCTGAATAGCAGCACATGCCTGACAAAGTCCAAGGACTGTGCCATGTGTGTACCACATATACAGATATTGTATCTATATAGTTTTATTTTTTCTATTTAATTATTTAATAATTTAAATATAGTTTTTCAAATTTGGTAAGTTAGATATTTACCTAAATAAATTCCTATCATCATTATGATATTTTATAGTATTACTATTATTATTTAGAATGATATGGTAATAGGAATATGTCTCTATATATATGATATAGAATAAAGAGAAGATAGACAATACAAACAACATAGAGAAAAACATAAGTTAAAGAGAATTTCAGAATTCTTGTCACACAAAAAGAGTCTTTCTTCTTTTTCTTCTTTATTCTAGCCATTCTTAGACAATAATCCATGTTCTCATGTGTTGAGAAATACCTGTGATTCCTAAAAATACAAACCCATGTTCTCTATGTGCCCACACACACTTGAGGTGTAGAGAACACTCCGAAAGATCGTGATTTGAGTGCTCAAAGCTTTAGATAGGAAGATCGTTAATAATACAAAAAGACTCAAAGCCACTTGATAGGCTTCAAGAGGTAAAAGTTTATGTTCTTGTTTTTCTTGTGTTTGTATGTTGTATATATATATATATTTGTTGCATGATTAATAGTATTTTATGATAATGTTTCTGGATTTTTTTCTTGGTTATATAAACTGTTTATATGATTTATGAATTTTTTTTTATTGTTCTTGTTCGTAGAACTAAAAACAATGGGCCCACCACGCCAATTTTGCTGCGTGCTCTGAATGTTTTTCCAACAATTGGTACTAGAGTAGGTCATTAATCTATACATATTATTAATTGTTGTGTGGGGATATATGTATTTTTATATTATATGTGATATATGTTTAAATGGATAGATGTTTATTTTCATGATGATAGATTCTTAAGGGGTTGTTTATTATGGTGCTTTTGGGTTTAGGAATTGTTATTATAATTTCTAGATGACATATGTAAGCCATTTTGAACCATAAGAATTTTGTAATTTTTTGTTTAAAAATTATGAGTAAAAATTCTGTTGGAGCCCGACCCCTAGCCCCGAGCCTGAGCACGACCCCGAGCTACTGCTTGTGCAGCAGCCCAATCACGCCCCTACACGCACCTCCCTGCTGCCCAGCCGCACCTCGACCCTGAGCTGCTGACTGCGAACCAACCCAGTCGTGCCCTTGTGCTCTGTAGCTCGAGCCTAGAGCCCCTGCACGCCTCATTACTGCCCAGTCGCGCCTCTTGTGCACCTCAGCCACGGGCCACCCCTCTCCCAGCTGAACCACCTGCTACCACTGCCCATTATACAACACCTAGTGTGTTGTTACCATAATTAAAATTTTTAATTATTCATTTCATTAAAAATCAGAAATTGAATTTAAATGGCTTTAACTTGGAAATTTCTTTAATTGAAATAATAGTTATTATTTACCTTAATTAAAAATATTTTAATTGTTATCTTCCATAAATAAAATTGTTTTAATTAAAATTATCTTGCATGTTAATTTATTAAAATTAAATTGTTTAAGTTTATTTTTTAATTAAAATTTCCCAAATTCAAATTGGGCCTTTGAAACTTTTGGGTTTTAAAACCCAAAGTTTAATTATTTTTAAAAGTTTGTTTAAAATAATTAAAAAGATGTATAATTCAAAATGGATATGGAAAATGGTGGCATTGGCTCAACAAGACCACATCTCAAGGTTGAAGATGAAAGGGTTCTTTATCAAGCCATAATTAGTCTAGGTTACATTTTTCATGTATATTTTTGCAAGTCTAGTAATTTTTTCTAGAAATACCCAAAAGTTACCATACCCGCTTTTATTTTATTTATTTATTATAATGTTTTGAATGTGAATAAAATGTTTAATATTTTTTCATGCATTATAACATGCCATTCATATACCCACACAGTATGCAACTAGCATGTATTGCATTTGTGTAGAAACATGCTATTAGGAATGTCTTATATTTTTGTTATATGTTTATATGTGATAATTCATATAATAATAAATTTAGTCTTAATTAGTTAAGATGGTAAATCAAAATTAATGTTGTTTAACTTGTTGTTTCAATAAAAAAATGTTTTATTAAAATAAAAAAAATGATATTCTCTTAGTTAAAGCAAAATTAGAATTAGATTTATGGGCACAATTTTGTTTTTGGTTTTGCTTAATTAGATTAGTAATTAATAAAATATCATTTGGTAAAAACAATTAAATTTTTTTTTACAACTAAATTAAAAAAAATATTAATTTTATTAAAAACACACTTTTCAAAAATAGTGAGTGGGAGAGGGAGTTATGACAATAAGTCCCATGGTCTCTGTAACGCCCCAAGTCACTATGGCTGCTTCCTGGAATGATGACCGGCCATGCAAACCAACACGAGTCTTTCCAGCGTGCTTTGTCCTCACTCGCACGCTTCCTAGGAAAACTGCTCACGAGGTCACCCATCTTGAGACTACTCTAGGTCAAGCATGCTTAACTTTGGAGTTCTTAAGTGATGGGCTATCGAAAAGAAGATGCATCTTGTTAGCATAAGTATATCCATCAATCCATTTTAGCATTCTTCAACTGTGTAGTCCCATACCTACACAGTCTTAGAATCATCACACTTGACCTTCCCAGGCGATGTGGGATTGCACAACTTTTACCTGGTCTTTCCCCCTGCGTATCATGAGATTATGACTATCACAATCACCCCCCTTAGGGGTTCGTCGTCCCTATTGGCCACACTTCCGACTGGGTCAAGGCTCTGATACCATTTTTAATGCACCACGTCATTATGGTTGCTTCTTGGAATCACGACTGGCCCTGCAAACCAACACGAGTCTTTCCAGCGTTCTTTGTCCTTACTCGCACACTTCATGGGAAAACTTCTTAGGAGGTTAGCCATCATGAGACTACTCTAGGTCAAGCATACTTAACTTTGGAGTTCTCAAGTGATGGGCTACAAAAAAGGAGATGCATCTTGTTGGCATAGGTAGTACCCATCAGTCCATTTAAGCATTCTTCAACTGTGTAGTCCCATAACTACACAATCTTAGAATCATCACACTTGACCTTCCCCAGGCGATGTGGTATTGCACAGCTTTTACCCAGTCTTTCCCCCTGCGGATCACGGGATTCTGACTGTCACAGTATCCATTATTGTTTGAACAACAAGAGGCATAGGAAGAACCTCGTGTCGCCTATGTTTTCGGCTTCCCTAAGGAAAGACTTCTGAATATGTTTATTTTATCTAAAGGTTGACTTCTCTTATGAGAATATAATTAGTGATGTATTTCAAGTTTGACTGACCCTAAGGCACACTCTTGAGTTAAGTCATTGATTGAAAATCACGGGTTACACTCCAAAGGTGTATCTAGGCTTTCGAGCACAACTAGTGCATCTTGATCAAACTAGCGGTAGTTCATAAGTCAAAAGAGAAAAATGTGTTTTTAAGTTTTCACTTATGAAATTGAGATTTGTCTCAAAATGAATTTGGAGTTAGTCTGACCTACCCTAAGGCGATCCACTAAATTTTCAAATTAATTTATCGTGGATTAGTATATATTTTTATGTGTTTTTATATGTTGCATTCATGCATCATATTTACTTTTCCAAATAAAATTTGATATTTATTATATGTTTTCATTCACTATATTTTATTTATTTATTTCAAGCAACAATGGTTAATCCTCTTAATCCTGATCAAGAACCTCAAAATGAGAAAGAACCAGTTGATCCTCATGATGGCTTCCTAAGTACTTTTCATTTAGACTTCAACAATCTAGATGTTTGGTACAGAAACATACATATAATTCTAGATGAACTAAAAGTGTATGGTTCAATCATTGATGTGCCTCCAAATGAGCCATCAACTTTATCTAATTATGATAGTCATAAAAAATATGCGAATTGGACGAGATCTGATTATTTGGCTCGTCATTGCATACTAAAGACTATGCCAGACTATCTTAAATTGAGATATGTGAACCTCAGATCTACATACGAGAAACTGGAAAGGATCAAAAGAGATTCTTTTAATCACGTAAGAAATTTGCAGAAATAAAGTGTAAGTATGATTTTGCTCATCTCTTTTTAATATATTTGAATAGTTTATTCAAATTTTTATGCCACCATATTTTTGTCTTGTTTTCAAGAATGAATTATTAAAGAAAAGAAAAGAATGTGAAAGAAAAACAAGAAAATGATTGAAAATTGGTAGACCAAGTGATAACTGACATGGAAATTAGTTTTTCATTTTCAACATTGTATTAAGTTCTTTTTCTTTAAGAAGTAGTTCTGGAATTTTTTCTAGAAACTATGTTTTTAGATTCCTTTATTTGATGAATGAACAAGTTTAGTATTTCTTTTGAATAATAAATTCAGTTGTTATTTTTTGAAATATACTTGTTTCCACTATTTCATCATTGAGTATAAATGATAATTACGTATTATTCATTATTGTGCAAATCATAGATTTAGTAAGACATCTTATTCCAACCACAATTAAATGAAACATATATTTGAATTACTTTTGATTTAATTTTAATTAATCAGACACATAAAACCAATAAAAAATAGTCTTTTTTTGCAACCATTCAATGGTTCTCTCCCTGTTTATATAGTTTGTTAATTAAAGTTAACCAAAAGACCTTTCTCAAATAAAGGCTCAAAAATCACATAATTGTTTAGCTAATACATAGAGATGTATGTTGAACCTTTTAATGTTCAAAGCTAAAAGAGATACTCAATAATAAGTCAATATTGATTGACATTTATTTAAGATATGTTTAACTTTGATCAAATACAAAGAAGATTTCTTGAAATTTTCATGCAACATTCAAAGTAAAGTCACTTAGAGACTTGTTTGATCTGATAAAAAGGAAGTCTAAACTCGAATTTGGAATTCAAGTAATTTGCATGTGAACTTGGAATTTAAACCAAACTCACATACAACTAGAATGTTACGCATAAATTAGTATTTTGAAAATAGAATATAATCATATTAGATAAGATTAAATAGACAATGAGTAGTCATTATCGTCTTTATTATTTCTATAATTTTAACACTTGTTATACTCTGTACATGTTAAATTGTACAACATCAAAGACTTAGAAGTTTGGATTCACAAGTGGTTATGTGAATAAATTGAAAATTTTCCATGAAGTCATTTAGTAAAATAATTTAATAATCATAAAAGATTACAGAAGATTTTGTGTCTCTTTAAATGCTACTTTAATGAAGCATGATTATTATAATCACTGTATTTTCTAGTTATGTTATACTAGAAATAATGACTACAAGTCAAGTAAGCCAGTTACTAATAATTAACAATGATAAAACCAAAGAATATCACAAATTCTGTAAATCATTGTTGTAGTGGGAGCGTTAGTTCGTAACTACTCCATTACAAATGTAAAGATAGTTACATTGTGTGTAACACAATCTAACTATACTTCATCAACATACTAGTATATGAAATGAAAAAGGTTTTTACAGAAAACAACGGCTGAAACACCATGAATCTAGAAATAGAATTTGGAATTCTGTGTCATCTGGATTCTTGAACATCCAACTAAAGTTCATTGAACTTCAATTTGAAATAGGATATTCAAGATGAAGAGGAGAACTTTGGAAAGTACAAACTTTTTAAAAGTTAGGTTAATAGCCATAGGCTATGAATAGAAAGAAGAATTTATTACTTGAATAAATGTCTTCCACTTTAATAAAACTTAAATCTGTTTACATACTCTTATCCACTGCTTTATGCATGGATTATGAGATTGATTTAAATGAATGTCTAAATAGTTTTTCTGAATGGCTGTCATGACAAAATCATTTGAAGATCTTGACTAGATTCTGTTGTGATTCTTATTCTTAATATTGACAACGTTCTAATCATTGGCAATGATGTAGAGAAATCGTCAATAAAGAAGAAATAGTTAGCTGAAAATTTCTAAATATTGGATTTTGAAAAGCCAAGAATCTTCTTTACATTCAAATTTATAGAGATTAAAAAAACAATCTTTAGGCACTTTCTCAAGCGACTTATATAGATGAGAAACTTAAATGCTTTAGTTACAAAATCCAAGAAAGTTTTTTGCCTTCCGATCAGGAGGATGTATTATCTAAATAATAAATGTCCATTTACTCTTTTACTAGAAAAAGAGGACATGGGACAAGTATTCCTACAACTTAGTGATAGACTGTTTAATGTATCGAATGTTATGTTTTAACATTTGTTAAACAATGGGAATAGTCAGTAGATGTCAATCCATTGATGGATTAAGTCATTGAATAATTATAAGGACTTAATTTTGAGTTTCTTAAATATAATAGAGATTATATGTATGTGCATTTAGGCAGACACCTAAATATCCCAAAATGTGAACTTATTTTAAATCAGCTTCCATAACTGTGGAACAAACACATTAATCTAGAAATGTGTTAGACATTTCAGATTTGTATGCTTCACCACAAAAGCTGAAATATGACAGCTATGAGCAATGAAATAGGCGGTTTGATTTAGCTGAGTTCTTTGACATTCTGGAAAGGGTTTCAGACCATAATAAATAACTAGTATCACATTACGAGAGCAATGGAGATACAACTATTCTAGAAGAACTAGAAATCATGAGAGGGTAAAGCACATGAAATGAAGTATCATTTAATTCAAGGCAATTTCACATAATTGATGTAATGATCTTGAAGATAACATAAAAATTGTTTCTTACAAAACTGTTACAGAGACTTTATTAGACAAATTCAGTCAGGAGAATGTGATTGACATATTGAACAAGATGTCTCAATTTTCTTTAGGGAAAGTTGGAGAATGTTGGGAATAGTTCCCTTAAAGAAATTATAGTTGACAAATGTTTTAAATGAAATAAATAATTGAATTGTGTTGACGGTGAGAACTCGTCAACTAAGTTGAGTTGGAAAAATTATCAAATCAAGATCACTAATTGGAAAGCTGTAAAAACCTGAACAATAACTCAAGAACAATGAGAGGACAATAATGGAGAATTCAGTCTTTCATTCACACTCAAGCCTCTACTACAGTAAAAATTTTAACCCCCTTTCAGGTGGTCTTAGAGTCCATTTTATAGTAGGCTCTAATGGCCTTAGGTACATAGTGGTCCAGGAGACCATAGGGTACATAAGTACTATGTCAGGGGAGTGGCTTCAGAGGTTGTGGTCGTACATCCAGCACAGGAGCAGGTGTCAGGAGAATGCCTCCACTACTTGTCTGTACCCATGTTTGATGAGTGGTGGCAGGCGTAGTGGCGCAGGAGGTAGTGGTGTCGGCTCTGACCTATGGGCGTAGACGTACGGACCATGACTCTTACCCCAGCAGTCTCACTAGCACTGGTATCCGTACTTAGTACTAGGTCGTACAAGTATGTCCCATTCGACTCGTACTGGATCTCCTAAGCATAGGGGTCTCAAGGTGTAAGGAATAGGACCCTTGGTGCGAGGTGGAGATCTTGGGTCCTTGGCATGAGATGCCTGAAGCCTCCCGAGGTCACTCACGAGTCTGGGCGATAGGCATGTGGCCCTGGCAGACGTCTAAGGATGCGTGACGAGACGCCCTCCTTGCGACCCCCTTGATGGCGTGGCTCCCTAGCTATTCAGGAGGCCCTCCTCCTCTTGAGTGGCCATGTGATGGTGTGCGCAAGCCTCCTCGAAAGCTCTCACAAAGCATGCTTTCAATATAGTGCTCTGCCTCGTTATATGAGGCTCTCAATATGTCGCGTCCTCGGAGGAGCCCACCTCTCGCATGGCCCCTCGCCCGAGTGTTGGCCTCACGAGATGGTGGCCTCGCCCCTGGTCTGATGCGTGCGGATGAAGGCCTCGCGAGATGGGTGGCCTCGCCCATGTGTTGGCCTCGCGAGATGGTGGCCTCGCCCCTGGTCTGATGCGCGCGGATGAAGGCCTCGCGAGAGGGGTGGCCTCGCCCATGTGTTGGCCTCGCGAGATGGTGGCCTCACCCTTAGTATGATGCGCGCGGATGGAGGCCTCGTGAGACGAGGGCCTCGCGAGATGGGCCTCGCGTATAGCCGAGGTGAGGTGCGGATGGAGGCCTCGCGAGACGAGGGCCTCGCGAGATGGGCCTCGCGTATGGCCGAGGTGAGGTGCGGATGGAGGCCTCGCGAGATGAGGGCCTCGCGTATGGCCGAGGTGAGGTGCGGATGGAGGCTTCGCGAGACGAGGGCCTCGCGTATGACCAAGGTGAGGTGCGTGGGCGAGATGGGCCTCGCGAGGCTACTGAGCCTTGGCACCTATGCCTTGCCACTATGGGCCACCTGGCTTCGACTCCACGAGGAACGAACCCAGACTCGTGTCGTGATGGTGCGATGGCTTCCCGAGACGACGGTGGCCCAAGGGCCTTGCCTCGGCCTCATATTTTCTCTTGATGAGATTATGAGCATCAACACTTGCCCCCCAGTATAGGAGAGTACCTTTAGGTGCTCTTGTAGACTATTCACCTTGATTCCTATAAAGAGGTCTTCATTCATGGGCTAATATTTTCACCTTACTCCTTTGGCTTATTGGTTTGGAGAGCCCTTCTTTTTTCAAGAGGTGAGGGGTTCAATCCCTCACAACCTCATTTTCACCATAGTTCCTTTTATTTGTCTTATATATTTTTTCACTTCATTTCATCATCATTTTTTTTTTACATATGAGCTAATTTCTTGGTGTGTCTATTTTATGACTAACACATCTTTCTGGTTCATTCTTGCAGACGCGCATTTTCGACTCTTTGGTGCTTTTCGCTCCCCGGCCTCCTTTGGACCCCAACTTCGCTCTCTTAATCGCTTGAGGTATATTTTCTTTCCTTCTCCCTTTTATATATATATATATATTTTTATCGGGTCCAAACTAGCAGTACTTGGGATGGGGTACATTAGTCTGAGCTTGTAGTGAGTTTGACCATATGCACGCCCCTCCTCTTTGTTTTTTTTTATATCCTGTAGTAGGCCATTTAGGGCGTTTGCATCTAGAGGTATTAAGCCTATCCCTTTGTGTTTTGTAGCCTTCCCCTCGTTTATACATGAGCCCCTTTTTGCTGTTGGGACGTGGTTTCATGGCCAGTGACGGCCCGTCCGACATACCCCCAAGGGCTGAGTTTATTGACCTGTCCTCAGGCTCAGAGTCCCCTGAGGGCAACCCTCACCAGGACTATGACTCCTTAAGGCAAGCCCGCATCCGCCACCTTGAGTGCATGGCCGAACTTAGGTGTAAAATTTGGGTGGTGGAGAGCGAAATTGACTCGGTGTCGAGAGGAGATGGAGGACCTTCACCCCCAGACCTTAGTAACCATATAGCGCGTCTTAGGACGACCCTTTTTGAATTGCGGTGGGAGTTAGAATTTATGGAGGGACACCTTCCGCCAGAACCTCCCACTCCCTTCTCGCCTGATGATGGTCATGGGGCTGCTAGCTCCTCTCCCCAGCCCTTAGTCTCAGTTTATCCCAGCTTAGTGCTTCCGCCATTGCTCCCTCGATGGAAAACTCTTGCTAGGAAGAAGAAATGGAGGGTTAAGTGTTCTGCCTCTTCCTCACATCTTTCTTTTGATTTTGTAGATATGCCGAAAGCACGCAGACAGGTGTCCGTCCAGGAAGGGGACGACGCCCCTCTACTGGCGTCCAGTCTAGTGTCACATGTGTCTTCGAACAAATTGAAGGAGATCATGAAGCACTACCGTGTTGCTCCAGAATACGCCCTGTATGCTCCTCAGGAGGCCTGCCGGGCCGACCGCCCTGAGAAGGGTTTTGTGGCTTTGAGTGAGCAGATTTTGAAGGCGGGTGGCACCATTCCTTTGCACCCGTTTTTCATGGCGGTTCTTAACTACTTCGACTTGGCCCCTCTTCAACTGTCACCCAACAGTTGGTTGACTTTAAGTTGCCTTTTCATTTGGTTCAAGGGAAACGTCAAACGCACCCCGACGGCGCAAGAGGTGCATTCCTTGTATAACCTCATGGCAGTGCACAAGTCCAAGGGCTTTTACTACCTGCAGAAGGCCAACAACAAGCTCCCCTTGATAGAGGGCTCAGTGTCCAACACAGGGCCTTGGAAACAAGACTTTTTCTGGGTAGAGGGTCCTCTCTCTGTTCGTGAAGACTTTCGCGCCGGCCCTAGTAAGTACCCTGGTCTTTCTTTTCTTCTTATTAGAACTTATTGTTTCGTACTCTTGCTTGTACTGACATTGGCGTGGATCATGCAGGGCAATTTGCTGATCTTCGGTCATTGGGCTGGAGGCGGAGGCCATAAACAACCTCATTAATGCAGACTCCGCCCTGAAGAAGGCGGCGGTCCTATTTACTGTGGCGAACCTCAACCGCCACCAGCTGTCCCTGGTCTCTGACCCTAAGCTCCTGTGGTCAGTTACTGGGTCTAAGAAGGCTATGGCTATGCCGGCTGAGCTGTCCCTACACGACGGTGAGGCCGAGGAGGAGATGGAGGATGCCCCCCTCGAATGTGGTGGATCTCATCAGCGCCCCCTGTCCCCCGAGGGATGCCCCCCCTATGGCTCCCATGACCAGGACATGGCCTTTCAATCTCTAGACCCGCAGGCCGCAGCGGGATGTTACGCTCCCCCTGGCCTTGATGGCTATGACGCCTTCCTTCAGGTCCCTCATGATATTGGCTCACCGGGGGCTGATTTCATTGACCTTGCGGAGGCCCCCTCTAATCTACCAGGGTCTCGGTTTTTCTCCTTCCCTGCGCCCCCTCCTGCTTCGGCGAGCGGGTCGTCTGTCCCTGTCCAACAAGATGCTCCTAGTATGGAGGCGGAGCCTTGGGTGACTAGGATGGCCTCATCTTATGCGCAACATTACATTCAAATTGCCTCGGGCCTCACTGTCTCCGACTGGAGGGGTCTAGGGAATGTGACTCAACCAGACCTTGGGGACACCCTAAGGAGCGCCGCGGCCTGGGTGAGTTCTTGCACCTTGCGTCGATTAGTATTATGTATAGATGTACATGTGTTTTTCTTTTTGTTACTTATTGCTGATGCCATTGACTTTTTTGTGCAGATCTACACTGTGTCTCTTCGGTATGCCGACACGTCTAGCACCATCTCTACATCTACTGCTGAGAGGGACTGTCTTACAGCTCGGGTCCAGGAGCTCGAAAATGAGCTTAACGAGACCAAGGTCAAGTTGTCCAAGGCCCGGACTAAGTCTGCCAACTTGCTCTCAAAGAAGGAGAAAGCGAAGGCCAAGATCAAGGAGCTAAAGGGCAAGGCTAGACGCTTGGAGCACGAGCTCCAGGGGGCCAAGTCCACTGCGGCTGCGTCGCAGGAGAGGGTTACTCAACTGGAGACCGAAGTCGAGGCCCTTAGGGCCGAACTACAGTCAGCGCAGGAGAGGAACGCTTCCTTAGAGGCGGAGAGGGCTTTCTTGGAGGCGGAGAGGATCACCACCGAGCGTAGGTCTATAGATCGTGCTCTTTACAATGTGTGGAGGCAGGATCCCAACTTTGACTTCTCCTCTTTTGGCGAACAGGCCGTTGCCCAAGCGGCCTTGTGGAGGGCCCACCATAGGAGGCCTTGAAGTAGTCTTGCTTTTTTTTTTTTACTTTTAACTTTGTAATATCATTATCACTGCTACTTTTCTTTTGGTAACTCTTGAACTATCTTAAGAACTCTTTTTTCTAATGTATAAATACATGTGTTGCTGTTTATTTCTTGTTCTACTGCATTTGAGGCCCTTTTAAGCCTGCATGATGGGGTTTGGTTGGTTCCCCTCTTTTATTTACCAGGCTGGCGGTCCTTTGGAGCCCATACAAGAGGGTTCACTGAGACCTCTTTTGGTGCCTCTTGGTTGCTTCTATAAGGATATTTTGACCCCTTGGGTCCTAGTTATCCTTTTATGTTTTTCTTGCGCGCGCTTATTATTTCTTTGCGAGAAGCGTCCTTCTCGTCGTTATTCATAGTACTATTTTTGCAAGGGTCTCCTTTGGGACCCTTTTTGGCTAGGCGGCTTGGTGGCCGTTCTAGGCTTATTATTATTATCGTCACCATATATATATTTTTTTGTAAGTCCCTATGGCCTCCCTTGGTGTTCTCAAGGGTAGCTAATCCTTGTGATCCCAAGGGATGCCTTGTGAGGACTTCGTTTAAGG
Organism: Humulus lupulus; assembly: GCF_963169125.1. NCBI lineage: Eukaryota > Viridiplantae > Streptophyta > Magnoliopsida > Rosales > Cannabaceae > Humulus > Humulus lupulus. The sequence continues at coordinate 104,922,902 of NC_084795.1, read as the reverse complement.
CCCTAGTATAGGGGGTCCCTTTGTTTTTGGGTCACTTCCTCCTAATGGAGGGCCCTTTTTAGGATCCTCTTGGTAGAGGTTCCCTTTTTTTTTTTTTAGGGGCCTCCTTTTTAGAAGGGCTAGGGGTCCTCTTGGTAGAGGGTCCCTTTTAGGGGCCTCCTTTTTAGAAGGGCTTTTAGAAGGGCTAGGGGTCCTTTTTAGGACCCTTCGTTAGAGGGCCCTTTTTAGGTTCCCTTTGCTAGGCACATGCTGTCGGCTCCTATCCTGCCCCCCAAGTGTCTGGTGAAATTTATTTCGGCAGACACTTTGGCTGATGCCCACGTAGCGAAGGAAAATAACACAAGAGGTTGCAAGCAGTTTGTCCCATAACATGCAGTTTCATTCATCACATTCATAATAAACAGTCTCATACAGATAGTTGCAACGGTACATATAAGGTTTTTATAGAAAACAAAAATAAAAAGACTCACACCTACTCAGGAGGCTATCTAAGTAACCTCTTTGATTTCTCCCTATCACATCAGACAGTGTGCGACACTTGTTCTTTTACCATCGGACGTGGGCGCCTTATTGGTAGTACTTCCTCAGGTGCTCTGCGTTCCATGCTCGGGGTATGATGGTGTCGTCCATGCGCGCTAGCTTGTAAGTGTTCGGGGGTACGCACTGAGCAACTTGGTAGGGCCCCTCCCAATTCGCCCCCAGCACTCCTGCGCCTGGGTCTCGTGTGTTAGGGAGCACCTTCCTTAGTACCAAGTCGCCAACTCTGAAAGTTCTCTCTCGCACCCTTGAATTGTAGTACCTTGCGGTGCGCTGCTGGTATATCGCCACCCTCATTTGTGCTTTTTCTCTCTTCTCTTCAAGCATGTCTAAGCTTTCGGCCAAGGCTACACGGTTGGCCTCGTTTCCATATGCCTGTACCCTGTGGGACTCAACTCGCACCTCAACCGGGAGCATGGCCTCGCACCTATAGGCCAAGGAGAATGGGGACTCCCCAGTAGTTGTGCGTGGGGTGGTTCTGTAAGCCCACAGCACATTTGGTAGCTCATCTACCCAGGCTCCCTTCATTTTCTCTAGCTTTGTCTTCAAGTTCTTCTTAAGGACCCTGTTTATGGCCTCCACTTGTCCATTGGCCTGGGGGTGCACAACCGCGGAGAAACTCCTCCTTATGCCCCTTTCCCTACAATATTCATCGAAAGCTCCCCCCTCGAACTGGGTACAATTTTCAGAAATAATTTTGTAGGGAACTCCATATCTACAAACAATGGATTTGTTGACGAAAGAGGTGATGTCCTTGGCGGTTATCTTCACAAGGGGTTCTGCTTCTACCCACTTAGTGAAATAGTCCACTGCCACCACCGCGTATTTCGCTCCACCCTTGCCTGTAGGAAGAGTGCCGATCAAGTCTATCCCCCAGATAGCGAAGGGCCAGGGGCTGGTCATGCTGGTCAGTTCATTTGGGGGTCTCCGAGGGTAGTTTGCGTGCCTCTGGCATTTGTCGCCTTTTGTGGCAAAGTCATGCGCATCTCTCTCCATGGAGGGCCAGTAGTATCCTTGTCTCATGGCCTTCCTGGCTGTGGAGGGTCCGCTCTCATGGTTTCCGCACTCTCCCTCATGTTTCTCTTGTAACACTTTCAGCACTTCCTCTTCTTCTACACACCGTAGGAGTGGCATTGAGAATCCTCTTTTGTAAAGGACCCCATCTACCAGGGTGTATCTTGCGGCTCTGTACACCAACCTCCGGGACTCGTTTTTGTCTGTAGGCAAGGTTCCATCTTCCAGGTACCTCTTGATTGGCTCGGTCCATGACTCCCTTGGGACACTAATCATGTGCACGTCGGCGCCTTCGATGCTGGGCTTAGGTAAGTACTCCACGGGTATTGACTCCAAGATATCACCATCCTTGTTAGACGCCAGCTTTGCGAGTGCATCGGCATGGGTATTCTTTTCTCTGGGGATTTGCTCTATGTTATATGCCACCAACCGTCCCAGATAACCCTTCACCTTCTCCAAGTAGGCTGCCATCTTGGGTCCCCTCGCCTGGTACTCCCCCTTTACTTGGCATACTACCAATTGAGAGTCACTGAAGATATGAAGGCGCATCACTCTCAGTTCCTGGGCTAAATGCAGGCCAGCTAGGAGCGCTTCATACTCCGCCTCATTATTGGAGGCCTCAAACTCAAATCGGATTGCGCAATACATTCTGTGTCCCTCGGGCCCAGTCATCATGATGCCCGCTCCTGATCCTCCTTCATTCGACGCCCCATCAACATGCAAACTCCACTCCTCTAAACCTCCTAGCTCTTCCTCCATAACAGGCTGCTCCCCTTCTTCATTCCTTCCTTCATTCGGCTAATGGGTGAGCTCTACTATAAAATCTGCCAGCACCTGTCCATTGATGGAAGCCTTTGGGGTGTATACAATGTCAAATTGACTCAGCTCGATCGACCATTTCATCAACCTCCCTGGCGTCTCAGGTTTATGCAAGACCTGCCTCAAAGGACTATCTGTCAGGACTTCAATTGTATGTGCATGAAAGTAAGGCCTCAACTTCCTCGAAGCCACTACTAATGCATAGGCCAATTTTTCGATCTCCGGATACCGGTTCTCCGCGTCTACCAAATGCTTGCTGATATAGTATACGGGTTGTTGCTGCTTCTTCTCTCCTTTAACCAAGGCTGCGCTGATGGCATGCTCAGACACTGCCAAGTACAGGTGAAGCTTCTCACCCTTCTCTAGCTTTGCCAACAGGGGTGGCTTCCCCAGATGCTCTTTCAGCTTGACAAATGCTTCCTCACATTTTTCATCCCAAGCAAACTTTTTGCTCCCTTTGAGGATGTCAAAGAATGGGAGGCACTTGTCGCTGGACCTTGAGATAAACCTATTAAGGGCCGCCACCTTTTCCGTTAGGCACTGCACCTCCTTCTTATTCTTTGGTAGGCTCATCTCTATTAGTGCCTTTATCTTGTCAGGATTGGCCTCGATGCCTCTGGAATTGACCATGAAGCCCAAGAATTTTCCTGAGGACACCCCGAAGGTGCACTTGACTGGATTCAACTTCATCCGGTATTTCCTGAGCGTGTCAAACATCTCACCAAGGTCTTTGTTGAGCTCTGCTGCTTCTTTGGTCTTCACTAACATGTCATCCACATACACCTCCATATTCCTTCCTATCTGGTTGGCAAACATTTTATTCATCAACCTCTGATAGGTGGCTCCCGCGTTTTTGAGCCCGAAGGGCATCACCTTGTAACAGTAGAGCCCTTTGTCTGTGATGAATGAAGTGTGCTCTTCATCTGCCGGATTCATTGGGATTTGGTTGTATCCTGAGTAGGCGTCCATGAAACTCAGTAACTCATGTCCTGCCGTCGCATCTACTAGCTGATCTATCCTGGGAAGTGGGAAGCTGTCCTTAGGATAAGCTTTATTCAAGTTCATGAAATCGATGCAAGTTCTGCATTTCCCATTCAGCTTCGGCATGAGTACTGGGTTCGATACCCACACAGGGTAGAAAGAATCACGGATGAACCCGTTGGCCTTCAGCTTGTCAACCTCCTCCTTTAATGCTGCATATCTTGTTGGGTCTAGCGCCCGCCTCTTTTGCCTGACAGGCCTTGCTTCTGGGGAGATATTCAGGTGGTGGCACATCACACTGGGGTCTATGCCCTCCATGTCCTCATGACTCCATGTAAACACATCTAGATTATCTTTCAAAAATTTCATCAACTCCTCCTTCACGTCACCTTGCAGGCTTCTCCCTATCTTCAATTTCCTTAGGGGTTCCTCCGTCACCGTAACCTCCTCTAATTCTTCTACTGGTTCTACTCTTGACTCATCCACGACCCGAGGGTCCAGCTCCTGCGGATCCCCTGTGAGCATACATAGCGCCTCATGTATCACCATGGCCATTGGCTCCCGCGGTTTCGCAGGCGCGCGGAGTGAGGTGTTGTAGCACTCCCTCGCCTCCTTCTGTTCCCCCTTCATACTAGCGACCCCTCCTGGAGTCGGGAACTTGACAACCAAGTGATATATTGAAGTTATGGCTTTCAATTCTCTTAGGGAGGGTCTCCCCAATACCGCGTTGAAAGCTGATGCACAATATACTACAACAAAGTTAGACATAACTGTGGTCTATCGGGGTTGCTCCCCCATGGTAAGTGTCAATTCGATCATTCCAAGGGGTTGCACTGAGTCCCCTGTGAATCCGTCTAGGGACGACTGGCAGGGCTTCAGATGACGAATGCCCAGTCCCATCTTTTCCAAAGCAGGGCGATATAGGATGTCTACCAAGCTCCCGTTGTCCACTAGGACTTGATGCACACACATATTTGCCAATTGAACTGTCAGCACCAGCGGATCTTTGTGGGGAAAGTGTACCCCCCGTGTGTCCTCCTCAGTGAACGTTATCGAGTCGTTTTCACCCTTGAAACTTTTTGGGGGTCGCTGATCTAAACTCATGACGCAGGGAGGCATACTTCGCGGAGCCTCTCTTGCATATCTATCTCGCCCCTTCCTAGAGTCTCCCCTAAATCCTGGACCTCCAAAAATGATTCGGACCTCCCTTTGAATTTCTGGGGCTCGCTCTTGTGCCTGGGGTGCCGCGGGCTCGTCCTCTGGCCTTTGCCTTTCTCTCCTGACATAGCGGCCCAGGTGTCCCCGGCGGATGCGCTCCTCAACTTCCTCCTTCAGATGGATACACTCTGCCGTGGTGTGTCCGATGTGCTTGTGGTATTGGCAGTATCTACTGGGGTCCCTTTTGGACCGATCCTTTCTCATTGGTGGGGGCTTTTTGAAGGGCACTCGATCTTCGTTGGTGATTTAAATATGCTCCCTGGTATCTGTGAGGTTCGTATAGTAAGTATAAGCCGCTTGCCTATGATCACCCCCTCGTTTGGTTTTCCTTTGCTGGTCATTTCTTGACCCATCGTATGCCCTTTTCTTCTTCGCTACATTCGATCCGTCGTTTGTTGGGGGCTTCGCGTGGGGCTCCTCCTTCCCCGCCTTTAGGTTTGCGTGGCCATCCTCCACACAGATGTACTTCTGTGCTCTCTCATAGAAGTCATCTAAGTCGGTGACTTCCCTCTTCAACATGTTGTCCCACAACTTGCTTCCTGGGAGCACTCCAGCGGTAATGGCCATTTTTAACTCTCGGCGCGTTAGGCTCCCCACTTTTGCGGCCTCCATATTGAACCGGTGAATGTAGCTCTTCAGGCTCTCATTCTCCCCTTGCTTTACGTTGGCCAGGCTGGTACCTGGCATCGTGTAGTCCCGCACGGCATGGTGCTGTTGGAGTAATTTGTCAGAAAACTGCTGCCAGGACCTGATGGACCCCGGCCTTAGTCTTTTGAACCATTTGTAGGCGGGTCCTTTCAGAGTAACAGCGAAGCAATGGCACCTGGCACCACTTTCGATCCCCCTCAGTTTCATCAGATCATTAAACGCATCCAGGTGGTATTTCAGATCCGTGTTCCCTTCGTAAGGGGTCATATTGGGCTCCTTAAAATTGGCAGGGAGTCGGATTGCCTGAATTTCTCTCACAAAGGGTGACTCATGGTCGAAGTCCTCCTCAAAGGCCTTGCCGCCTGACGCGGTGACGATCTTGCTCCGCAGGCTCCTCATCTCCGTGTCTAGGTCCTGCCTCCTCTTGCTGAGAGTGTCCCTCAAAGCGGACGGGCTAAGATCCGCCTTTCCCTTGCCTTCTCGAGGCGCCACAGGGGGCGTGGTCCCTTTGCCCGCCCTCTTCTTATTGAGCTCCTCCCGCAAGTCTGAGGGTGCTCTTTTAGAGGTGACCTCGTCTTCATTGCGAGGGGCAACGTTGGTCCTCGGTGCTGGCTTCTGGGCCTGCTTAGGCGGTTCGGAGTGATCACGTTGCTTCGTTCGGGGGGTGTTACTTGTTGAATGTCGGGTTCTCCCATCATCTACCGGTACAGTGGTCTCCACCCCATCCTTGCCCTTCTCCTTCCTCTTAGGCAAGGTTACGCTTGACTTACCCTGCAGCAGGCCGTTCAGGACCTCTAGCATGTTTTCCAAGGTGGTTTCCAACCTTTGGTTCTTATGGTGGAGCTCACATATTTCCTCTTCGTAAAACCAGGATTTCGAACTCGAGCTGACGGAGTGGACCCGGGGGTGCTTATCATGCCTACGGGCAGAAGGGCCCGGGTCTTGCCGGCCGGAGTTCAGTGCCTGCGGTGGTTTTGGAGGAGGGAACTCGTCAGCGTTTACCGGTGGTGCTCTTGGAGGAATTCCTCCAGGTGGAGCGGCTAGTGACGAGGCCACCCTATCACCTCCGTGAACCTTAGGGTCTTTCGGGGGCTCCACATCTCTGGGTGGAGGAGCGTCCTTCATGGAGGCCTTCAGCTGGACTCCGTTCAGGTGAACCTCTACCCCTCGTGGCTCCCTCAGTCGCTTTGAGCATCTTGGCATCTTCTTCTTGCCAGAAACAATGGTGGAACAGTAGCTTGAAACTAACGTTCCCACAGATGGCGCCAAACTGTTGACGGTGAGAACTCGTCAACTAAGTTGAGTTGGAAAAATTATCAAATATAGATCACTAATTGGAAAGCTGTAAAAACATGAACAATAACTCAAGAACAATGATAGGACAATAATGGAGAATTCAGTCTTTCATTCACACTCAAGCCTCTACTACAGTAAAAATTTTAACCACCTTTCAGGTGGTCTTAGAGTCCATTTTATAGTAGGCTCTAATGGCCTTAGGTACATAGTGGTCCAGGAGACCATAGGGTACATAAGTACTATGCCAGGGGAGTGGCTTCAGAGGTTGTGGTCGTACATCCAGCACAGGAGCAGGTGTCAGGAGAATGCCTCCACTACTTGTCTGTACCCATGTCTGATGAGTGGTGGCAGGCGTAGTGGCGCAGGAGGTAGTGGTGTCGGCTCTGACCTATGGCCGTAGACGTACGGACCATGACTCTTACCCCAGCAGTCTCACTGGCACTGGTATCCGTACTCAGTACTAGGTCGTACAAGTATGTCCCATTCGACTCGTACTGGATCTCCTAAGCATAGGGGTCTCAAGGTGTAAGGAATGGGACCCTTGGTGCGAGGTGGAGATCTTGGGTCCTTGGCATGAGATGCCTGAAGCCTCCCGAGGTCACTCACGAGTCTGGGCGATAGGCATGTGGCCCTGGCAGACGTCTAAGGATGCGTGACGAGACGCCCTCCTTGCGACCCCCTTGATGGCGTGGCTCCTTAGCTGTTCAGGAGGCCCTCCTCCTCTTGAGTGGCCATGTGATGGTGTGCGCAAGCCTCCTCGGAAGCTCTCACAAAGCATGCTTTCAATATAGTGCTCTGCCTCGTTATATGAGGCTCTCAATATGTCGCGTCCTCAGAGGAGCCCACCTCTCGCATGGCCCCTCGTCCGAGTGTTGGCCTCGCGAGATGGTGGCCTCGTCCCTAGTCTGATGCGCACGGATGAAGGCCTCGCGAGAGGGGTGGCCTTGCGAGATGGGTGGCCTCGCCCATGTGTTGGCCTCGCGAGATGGTGGCCTCGCCCATGTGTTGGCCTCGCGAGATGGTGGCCTCGCCCCTGGTCTGATGCGCGTGGATGGAGGCCTCGCGAGATGGGCCTCGCGTATAGCCAAGGTGAGGTGCGGATGGTGGCCTCGTGAGACGAGGGCCTCGCGAGATGGGCCTCGTGTATGGCCGAGGTGAGGTGCGGATGGAGGCCTCACGAGATGGGCCTCGCGTATGGCCGAGGTGAGGTGCGGATGGAGGCCTCGCGAGACGAGGGCCTCGCGTATGGCCGAGGTGAGGTGCGTGGGCAAGATGGGCCTCGCGAGGCTACTGAGCCTTGGAACCTATGCCTTGCCACTGTGGGCCACCTGGCATCGACTCCACGAGGAACGAACCCAGACTCGTGTCGTGATGGTGCGATGGCTTCCCGAGACGACGGTGGCCCAAGGGCCTTGCCTCGGCCTCATATTTTCTCTTGATGAGATTATGAGCATCAACAAATTGAATTATTATGTATATATAGACTATGTCCGATATTATATTCATAATATTAAGTAAATGTTAGAAAATTCCAAAGTTTATCTATGTGTTCTTAATCTCATATTGGTATGAGAGGATCGAGATTATGAAAATAAACTTAAAACAATTCGTAGTAAAATAAAGTTATGAAATCTTTAGATTAATTACTCCTAGTACGCTTTACTAGTATTATGAATACAAGTGACCTAGATCCGGGTTACTAGTGTAGTAGGACACTTTAGTGGAGGTGCTTTGCATGCTGAGAGTTTGTAGAACTTGACTAGATGTAATTTGTTAATACTTGTTTAAACACCGTTTCATAGTATTAGTCAAACACATCAAACAATGATCATATACACGATGATCTTAATCCTAAGGTTGCTATGAACTCCTAATATGTCATCTGAACTCCTACACATCAAAAAATAGGTTTTGATTTATTTAATTTCAAAAGATAATGATAATGATGATCATCAATTTGAATTTTGAATTTAACATTTAAATTTTGAAATATAGTTGTCATCTATTCCTTAAAAAGATTAATACCTTATTTTGTGGGAAATTGATTTTAATTAAATAAAAGAAAAATTCAAAATCCTTGAAAAGGGAATAGCAGTACACACGTGACACAGTCCAAGGACTGTGCCATGCGTGTACCACATATACAGATATTGTATATGTCTAGTTTTTATTTTATTTATTTAATTATTTAATAATTTGAAAATTGTTTTTCAAATTTGGTAAGTTAGATATTTATCTAAATCAAATCCTATCATCATTATGATAATTTATAATATTACTATTATTACTAGGAATAATATGGTAAAGGAATATATCTCTCTATATATGATATAGAATAAAGAGAAGATAGACAATACAAACAACATAGAGAAAAACATAAGTTAGAGAGAATTTCAGAATTCTTGTCAGACAAAAAGAGTCTTTCTTCTTCTTCTTTATTCTAGCCATTCTCAGACCATAATCCAAGTTCTCGTGTATTGACAAGTACTTGTGATTCCTAAAAATACAAACTCATGTTCTCTATGTTCCCACACACATCTTGAGGTGTAGAGAACACTCCGGAAGATCAAGATTTGTGTGCTCAAAGCTTTGGATAGGTTGATCGTTAGCAATACGAAAAGACTCAAGGACACTTGATAGGCTTCAAGGGGTAAAGGTTTATGTTCTTAATTTTTTGTGTTTATATGTTGTATATAAATATATTGTATATTTATATATATATTTGTTGCATGATTAATAGTATTGTATGATAATGTTTATGGATTGTTTTCTTGGTCATATATGTTATTTCTATGATTAATGAAATTTTTATCATTGTTGTTGTTCTTAAATCTAAAAACAATTGGCCCACCACGCCAATTCTGCTCCGTGCTCTGAATGTTTTTCCAATAGTTGAGGGCTCACAAGCTAGCAATTGGGTGGACTTTGGCAGTCATTAAGGGTATAAGCCCTTCAACGGTGATGCGACGTATATTAATGGAGGAGGATAGTAAGCCTTGTATCGTTGCTTAGAGGGGGCTTAATCCTTCCACGAAGGAGATTTTAACGAAGGAAGTCCTTAAATGGTTGGATGTAGGGGTGATTTACCCAATATCTGACCGTGCATGGGTTAGTCCTATTCAGGTGGTCCCGAAGAAGGGTGGCATGATGGTGGTTAAGAACGATAATAATGAATTGATTTCAACTCGTACGGTGACGAAGTGGAGAATTTTTATAGACTACCATAAACTGAATAAGGCAACTAGGAAAGACAATTTCCCCTGGCCTTTGGTAGATCAGATATTGGATATATTGACAAGCAATCCTTATTATTGTTTCTTGGATGGGTATTTGGGATACCATCATATTTCCATAGCACCAGAGGATCAAGAAAAGACCACCTTCAAGTGCCCTTATGGAACATTTGCATTTCGGAGAATGCTGTTTGGGTTATGTATTGCTCCAACAACATTTAAGAGATATATGATGTTTATCTTCTCATACATGGTGGAGAAAGGTATAGAGATCTTTATGAATGACTTTTCAGTCTTTGGGGCCTCTTTTGTTGGATGTTTGGCAAATTTGGAGAAGATTTTGAAAAGATGTGAGGAGTCAAATTTAATATTAAATTGGGAGAAATGTCACTTTATGGTTGATAGAAGGAATAGTCTTAGGCCACAAAATTTCACGCAATGGTATTGAGGTAGACAGGGCAAGGACATCTACAATAGAAAACTTACCTCCATCGTTTTCTGTTGAGGGGTTCGTAGTTTTTTTGGGCATGCTGGATTTTATAGGAGGTTTATAAAGGATTTTTCGAAGATTTCGAAGCCCTTATCTACTCCACTTATGAATGGCGTGGTGTTTGACTTTGATGCTGAATGTGTAAGGGCATTTAACATGTTGAAGGAGAAATTGGTATCGACTCCAATTGTTGTATCACCGAATTGGAAACTTCTTTTTGAATTGATGCGCGATGCGAGTGATTATGCCGTAGGAGCGGATCTGGGACAGCGAATTGACAAGGTATTCTGAACGATTTATTATGATAGTCGAACCTTGAATGATGCTAAGTTAAATTATGCAACTAGTGAAAAGGAATTACTTGCCATTGTCTTTGCATTCGACAAGTTCAAGCCATATTTAATTGGTAATAAGGTGATTGTCTATACAAATCATTCTGCTATTAAGTACCTTATGACCAAGAAGGATGCTAAACCTCGCTTGATTCGATGGGTCCTATTATGGCAAGAGTTTGATATGGAAATTGGTGACAAAAAGGGGACATAAAATCTAGTTGCAGATCATTTATCTAGATTGGAAAAAAGAGAAGAGCCTAATAAGAAAGAGGAACGAATTGTTGAAAACTTCTCAGATGAATAGTTACTTTCCATTGAAAGTGAAGAAAAGCTACCTTTGTTTGCTGATCATGTCAATTATTTGGTAGCTAAAGTTGTGCCTCTGGGCATGTCAAGGCAGCAACTCAAAAAGTTCTATTCGGAACTCAAGCATTATTATTTGGATTAGCCCATTCTCTATCGTCTTTGTGCTAATCAAGTAATTAGAAGATGTGTCCTAGAAGAGGAGATGATTTCCATTCTTACTCATTGCCATACTTTACATTGTGGTGGTCACTTTGGAGGAACAAGGACAGCAACAAAAGTTTTGCAATGTGGGTTTTATTGGCCTACATTATTTAAAGATGCTAGTGCCTTTGTCAAGAGTTGTGATCGTTGCCAAAGGATCCGTAATAGATCAAGAAGAGATCAAATGTTGATGGCGAATTCTAGAAGCTGAGTTGTTTGATGTGTGGGGAATAGATTGTATGGGACATTTCCAGTCATCTTATAATAACAAGTACATTTTGTTGGCAGTAGATTATGTTTCTAAATTGGTGGAAGCTGTAGCAACTCCTACATGTGAAGGTAAGGAGGTACTTAAATTCCTTCATAAAAATATTTTTACCTGGTTCGGTACACCAAGAGTAATTATTACTGATAGAGGAAGTCATTTCTGCAACAAGTCATTCACTTCACCATGCGCTCATTATGGAGTTCATCATCGAAAGGCCTTGTTCGATCATCCACTTGCCAATGGTCAAGAAAAACTGTCAAATGAGGAGATAAAAAGTATCTTGGAGAAGATTGTAAATACATCAGAGAAGGATTGGTCAAAAAAGCTTGATGATTCACTGTGGGTATATCGCACAACCTTCAAGACATTGATTGGTATGTCACCGTATCGACTGGTGTTCGGAGAGGCATGTCATTTACTGGTGGAATTTGAGCATAGACCTTATTGGGCAGTAAAAAAGATGAACATTGATCTATTTATGGTAGGACAGAATAGGCTTTTGGAGTTGAACAAGCTTGATGAATTTCGAAATGAAGCCTATGAGAATGCAAATATTTATAAAGAAATGTCTAAGGAATTTCATGAAAATAGGATAATTAGAAATGATTTCCAACCAGGGGACAAGGTGCTATTATTTAATTATCGATTGAAGATTTTTTCGGGAAAATTAAACTCGAGATGGTCGAGACCATACACCGTTGTTGTCTCATTACCTTATGGAGCAATGCAAATTCATAGTGAGAAGACGGGACACGTTAAGGTGAATGGTCAGAGATTGGAGCACTATTTGGAAGGACCGATGGTAAAATGCAAGTCTGTGTTGCTTTTAGAACCCCTTTGAATTGGGTGTCCAACGTCCGACTAAATGATGTTAACGACAGTGTTGTAGGAGGCATTCCTATAATTTTTTTTTGTATTTTCGTTTATGTCTTAACTAGTTGAACAATTTTATTTAATTTTGCTTTGGATTTTAAAGATTCATTTTTTTTTTAGTTTTTGAGTAAAATTTATGTAAAAACCGTGCAATTTGTGAAAAGGTATTTTTCAAATTATTCTAGAGGTCGTGCCGTGACTTACTCTTTGAAGTCGCAACCCTAAACAAAGTTAGAAAGCTCAGAATACAAAGGAGGAGGCGGTCGCGGCGCTTGCAAAAATATAAATTAGAGAAAAAATGAGGCAGGTTCCAACTTGATAGTGCTGGGTCGCAGCGCGCGTCCATCAGAAAGGGAAAATTTAGTATAAACACATTTTTTTCTCAAGCCATAACCCTCATTTTGAATTTTTCCTCCTTCAAACCCAATTTTTTTTTTCAAAATCTCTCTCATTTTCCCATCTTCCTCCTTAAAACAAACCTAAGTCCAAACCCACAACTTCATAGATTCATATTCCCTTCTTTTTTTTCTTCTAATCAAAACCCTAAATAGTTCTATTTGTTGCATTGAAGATAGGAGGAGCATTTGAAGAGTGTCCAATCTCAACAACTCAAAGGCACGTGTGTCTCTAATTTTTATTGTTCTTCAAGTTTTGGGTTGAAGTAATTTTGTGCTAGATAGACCAGAGATTGCATTGAAATTTTGGGATCCATTGTTAGTATATATTGTGTTCTTTGAGTTGGTGTTATTGGGGTGTTAATCAGTTGAGGTAACTAAGATAAATTAGCAGAAGTGCTGCAGAATTTTTGTAGTAGTATTTGGTGCATTGTGTTATTATGGGACCAAGAAAACAACCTGCTAGGGTTGCTTCATCTAAAAATGCAAATCTTCCTTCCACATCCTGCACCCAACCAACACAACCACAGCCATCCCCACCACCACAACCACCCCTTCCTCAGGAGTTGTACCCTACTCGATTCATTAATAAAGATGCCTTTGACCATTATCAAAGGTTGTCTCAACGTCAAGTCATTCAAGAAAGGGGGATGGAATATGAAGACCAACCATATCCTCAGGAAACATATGAGATAATTTGAGCTGGAATTAGAGGTCGCAATTGGCAAAGTTTTGTGGACCATCGAATAACCAAGGCCAATTGCTCCATGGTTTATGAATTTTATGCTAATTTTCTAGGAGCAGTAAATAGGAAGGTCTTTGTGAGAGGGGTTTTGGTGGAGTGACATATTGATAATATTGATGCATTATATGGATTACCAATGTTGTCACTGGAGGAGGATGAATATTATCAGATGGCCTATTATAGTGAGATTGATTGGACTGATGTGGCTGAAACATTAGGCATTCCTTGCGCTAGTTTTGTAATGCAAGATGGACAACCAAAGCATTTCAGACAGTTTCAAATGAATAAGGTGGCTAAGGCTTGGACCCTTTTTGTGAGTGCGAGGCTTATACCCAACACTCACTTATCTAAAGTGGGAATTGATTGGTGTCTTTTCTATGCTAATATTGGACGAGTTATACGAACTAGTATCCGCAACTTATGTCGAATGACTACCACTGCTGGTGTGGGGCATGGATCGATGATTACCGATTTATGTGAGGTGTGGGAGGTGCCTAAATATCCTTGTGATATTTATAGGAAAGCAATGGGGCCCATTTCTCGAGCATTCGTGTTTAAATTCAATGCACCATCTTTGGAGCCACATGCACCACAACCCCGCCAAGTGAGAGTTGAAGAAGAAGAAGATGTTGATAATGCACACGCCCATGCCAATGTTCAACAAGAAGAATCAAGGGCAGCCGAGGAGGAGAGGAGAGGAGCTTATCCTCAATTTCTGGCAATTGAGGCACCACCATATCTGCACTTGGCAAGATTGGATTATATCATCTAGCAAAACCAACATACCCATAATTATTTAGGGGAGCTTCACGATTATCATCGAACCCAAGCAAACAGGTAAAATGAGTTGGTTTACCGATGGTCTAACAGGGAAGAAGACAAGCATTATTTTCCTTATCCTCCTCCATGGCACCCTTTCCAAGACCCATCACCATTTTGACATGATTCGTAGCAGGTAAGTTTTCTTTCTTAACTTATTTTTAAACATCGGGGACCATGTTTACCTTATGTTTGGGGGAGGGAGCTTATTTTCCATTCAGTTTGTTTGTGTTGTTTTGTTGTGAGTTTGTGTGTCTAGTTTCTGTTAGTTGTTTGGTGTAGAGTTTTGTTTTAGTGTGTACTGAGACCAACATGAATGATGGTTGACAACAAGTGCTAATGAGAACAAAGTGAATGTTATGAGTATAAACCAAAGAAAATGAAATCTTAAAAAAAAAAATGCGTGCTTGATTGAACACCCTGTTAGTTACTTTTAGTTTAAGCAACATTTGATGAATATATTATGATGGTGTTTAAATTGATGTTGTTGTTATTGATTATGCTAGCTGGAATTGGTTGGTGGATTGATGAATGGAAAGTGGAAATTATTTTCTACAATTCTAGAACTTGCTTACATGTTAGTTGAGGAGAAATAATATATCATGTATGCTTAGGATTATGATATAGGCTATCATTTGGACCGTTTGAGCTTTTCTGCCCGACCTGAAATTAATTGATCCTTTGATTAACCCATTTTAAGCTTAACATTGTATCTTTTTGTTCTAAGCCACTATTTAAGCCAAATGTTTGAAACTTGGTTAAATATCCGTCTCTGATATACTATAAGCACATGATTGAAAACAAAATGTTATGGGGATTGATTTGTGTTGGCAAGCGATTTAGTCAGTGACATAGAGTCACTAAAAATGATAAGAATTAATAAACTGAACGCAAGAACTAAAACGACACAAAGATTTTATAATGGTTCGACACCCGAGAATGGTAATAACCTACGTCCACTTAGTGATTTTATTGATGTAAACTCTGAAACCTGCAATCAGCGAACTAGGGTTCACTAATTTTCACAAGCTCCAAAGTGGAATACAAAAGTCGTGTATAAAAACACTTGTTCTCCCTAAATACAAATTATTTCCTATCTCTCAATGAATCCCATGAATACTATTTATAGGCTCCAAGATGTACATATGGGCCTGTGGGCCATGTTCAAGTTTTGTTACAAGAATATTTGAATAATAACAGAAATAATGATATTTACATATAAAAAGCGTCAAATATCTTAGAAATATCCAAATCATAACTGTATTTGAATTCTAGCTTCGTTCCTACGAGCAAATCTGGTCGCATATGTTAGCACAACATCTTCCTTACCGTTCAGCATATTCCTTACGCCCATCGAGCAACTTAGTTTTCCTTTTAATAACATGATCGTTGGTCGACCAGGTCTTTAGCAATAATAAGTCACGTGTTATCCACGTGCGCCTCGATCGTGTCACGTCATCATGCAAATATTTTGGGTAAACATTTGCCCCCCAAGTTTATTTTAATGCGATTAGCATTTAATAAACTTATTCAACCAGCTATTCAGCTGACCTGTCACATCCGATTGTACTTACTTTCTCGAAAAGACAAGTAATCATGACATTTACAGTTTCCTAGAAACAATTCGACGGTTATTGCTATTTCCCATGCAAAAACATTCAAATCTCATCATTACACAACAAATACCCTTGCATGATATAAATTCCCCTCTTCTTTCTTTATTCCATTTTTACTAGATCATTCTCTCTCTTCAAGATTGCTCAGAAAAAAAATCTCCAAAAACCTCAGGCATTTCAGTGCGATCCAAGACGTCTTGGAAAAAATTCGAGCAAAACTTCATGATTTCTTCTACAATCCATATTCCATGTAAGTTTCTGATCTCATTCTCCTACTTTTAAAGTAGATTTCATGTATTTTGCCTCTGATTTACATGTTTTCACTACTGGGTTTATACTGTTCTTGAGAAATTTTTGGGTAATCGCGTTTAGGCAAAAATACATAGGAACATTAGGATAAAGATAGGTATTGTAGGAAACATTGTGCATAAAACAATGTTTAAGTTGTATTTACACTAATTTCGGGTTCGAATCGAAGTAAAAATTCAATTTTGGGTATTTCCCGCCTATTTTTGGAGTTGAAAAGTCTTTTTGAAAAAAAAAAGTCAATTTTGCTTTTTCATTCGTTTGTCAAACCTTATCGGATGGTTATTGTGTTTTTATCAAGATGTTGTTGTTCGTATAAAAGCTTAACTTTCATACATGAGCAGCGTTACCCTTGCTTTACTTTTTCTTTTATCTATTGGTCGTAGATTCTCACTTCCTGTTTGCTCTTCTCAAATATTAATGCATGATACCTAGGGAGGTGAGAGACCAATAAATGACGATCTTCTTGCTTTGCTGTTCGAGGATCAAGAACAACCTTCTCTACCTTTTTCAAAGCCTCCAGTCTCTCACCCAAACCCTACAACCAGTCCTCCTCAAAATCTTTCACAGAATCAACCGAATATGGGTCGTGCCAAACACATCGGTAATTGAAAAAGAAAACCCACAAACTATCCTATCAACCAGCCTGTAGCCTCTCTTACCAGCCAGCCTGTAGCTAATACTGAGGGTCCTTCAAATGATCCTCAACCCTTAAATTTTTTACCACCAGATATCTAGCCCAAAGCTTGTGCACGTGATGGCCCTCGAGTAGAGGTAGCCTTGTACATCGCCCCTCAAATCGTCATATCGACCAGGATGGTGGCCAAGTATCTTCCTGGGATTACTTTATACAAACCTACACTTGACTAGAGGGAAAACTTGCTCGGAGGTGCCTCCAGCGCCTGGTCGAGGTATCATATAGAAGTAGGGGAAATCATGCCCTTTGTTGCGATATTTTTGCTATGCAAGTGCACACAGTCGCAATTTGTAATAAAATGTTAAAAACCAAGTATCGTCCTCAAGGACTGATTTATCAATTACCAATCAATCAATCTTTTTAATTCTATTTGATAAATTAAAATTCTTGATTTTTGTAGACACAGCAAAAGAAACTAAAAAGTTCAGAAACAACAATTGAAAATTAAATGGAATAACAACTAATAGTAAAACTTTTGATTTAACCACTGTAGAAACAATTAGGATATTTAATCTAATCAACTATCGTCCCTATTATTCCCTTATGCAAAATATGAATTCTTCTTCTTTTTGCCTAATTCAATTAACAAGTTGATACAGCAGCCTATAATCATCTATGAATTATAAACTCAACCTAGGTGACAATTTCCTATATTTCTATGGTAAATTGAACCACAAAGGTAGCATTAATCTTGACAACTTAATAAACAAATACACAATTAATTCAGATACTTTCGTTCCAAATTAGAATTATGTCCAATATAACCATAGCAGATTTAAATCTCACTTCTTAGATTTTGACTTAAAAACATATATATATATATATGACTAAAGATGGCCAATCAATAATCAGTCTATAAGAACAGGTTATATGGAATTGAAGAAGATTGAAGAAGAAGAGAATTGAAATTGCATTAGTTCATAATAGGGATTCAAGTGATTCAATTAAACATCCTAAACAGAAAATTAGTTCATAATCATAATGCTAATCACAACAAAAATTAAAGATAACATCAGAAAGTAGAAGAAAAACATGTAGATAAAAATACTCCAAGCCTTCAGCCTTCAAGCAAGAACTTCTCCCCCAGTCCGTACGTCTTTCTTCTCTCTTTTTCGCCCTATTAAAACCTAGGATTCAATTTTTAAAAGAGGCGGGCCGTGGCTCTACATACACCATGCCGCGGCCCGTGTCTGAATTCCTGGGCGAATTGTTCTTTCCGTGCCGCGGCCCTAGTCAGCCATGCCGCGGTCTGTGTCGACGAATTCTGGGTTGATGCCCATCTATGCCGCGACCCGTGGATTTCCTTCAAAACAGTGGTTCTGTTTCACCACCTAGTCGCGGCTCTACTTTGCTCATGCAGTGGCTCTTAAGGGATTTCTCAATTTTTCAAGTTTTCATCCCAAAAATTCACCAACATTTCCAAATTATGTTGAGATCCATCCTTTCTCAAAATATGTTGAAAAACATGGTTATTTCTTCCCTTTCTTTGAAATTTTCCTCCAAGTGCTCAATTCTTCCTGATATTCACAAAGACAAACAAACAAAGCATAAACCCGCACTAAATGAAAGAAAAATGAAATAAAAGACTACTTAAAACAACACCTAAACATGAGAAAAACTAGACTCAACAACCTTGCACGACTTTTTCTACGGGGAGGCCAATTATTTTGAGGTCACCCCTTTCCAAATAACTCCCAATGGATATAGAGTACTTCAAGCACTCTATATCCTATACAACCACAAAAAATGGTCTGTGCCTACCCCTTTTGAGATCAACTATCTGTTTGATCTCAAGTCCTACCCCAATCAAAACAACACGTGGTTTTTCCATTTTTACCACCAGGAATCCGCTCGCACATTCCTGAGTGACATAACCTAGTCGGTTTCCATTTTTCCCTTGTTCTTAGTTAGCTTGCGTTGTGCTTAGGTCCATGGTATCGACTAGACTCCACTCCTGAAATGGAGATAAGAGCCACAACCCTAGCCAACATGACAAACATAGAAAAGAGCATTAAAGAGCAGGTCATGGATAGCAACCAGAGGTTGGTCGGCCTTTTAGAACCTCACCAGGAAGTGAGGGAATCAACTGTGGGGAGTGCCACTAGAGACGACACTGGAGCATAAGAAAACCTCGAGTAGCAGCAGGATGTGTCACAGCCCCAAAGGCATCAACCAACTGGAGTAACCATTCGAGAGCCCAACCTCAATACTCGACCAGCTAGCACCCCTTCCTAACATGGGAGGGGAAAACAAAAACTACCAGAATGTGCTGGTCCAATACTCGAATCCTCTGACGAGAATGGTATATATTTTTCACTATTAGATAAACTGCCCATTCCTTATAATTTATTTGATAGGGACGACAACTTTAAATTTACGACCAGCAGTTTAGCTTGGAATTCTTCGCGACAAATAGTGAGTGTAGTAGTAGTTCTTTAAATAATGTTGCGACCAGTAACTGTAGTTTGGGTATACTACTTAGAATTTATTTTTAGTTTGTTTCCTTATCATGCAAAACTATTTCTTGACATATCTGCTCGTTTGTTTTTGTTTTTGTAGTCATGCAATCTGACGACACATTCGGCATCTATGCCTTTCGATGCACACCAGCGAGCACGAAGAAGTAGAGCAAAAGAAATTCTAGAGAAGCCAGTGGGGTACCTTCCAGAAAAAGGGCTCGACCAGAGGACCCTCCATCTTTTATTCCTTCTAGAGCAACTACACCCTCTCCTTCTCACACTGAGTTTTCCATCGACCAGACGGGGGGATCTTTGGCAGCAGAATCACTAAGCAATGCTTATAGCTAAGCAAATGATAAACTGCATAAACTAACCAAGCACTGTTGCAGCCAGGAGGCCTTTGCCTATCTCCCTTCGCTGAAACCCATCCAGGTCCTTGCTCATGGGTTAAATGAAGTCCTCAGTGTAAGTTTCTTCTGCATTGTATTTTAGTCGACCAACATTTCATTTGATTATCTCTAACAACATCATTTTTCCACAGTTCGTAGGGTATTCTTACCATGAAAAACGGTTGGTGCCGCTCTCAGAAGGTCGATTTAAAGCATGCTGAGGAGATCAAGGCATGGGAGGCTAAGGTTGTAACGTCCTACGTTTTTGGGTACCTTTAAACGACTTGGGTCGGGATTTTTCCCCCGGGTTAAGAATATTATTTTAAATAATATTATATTTTGTTTGTAAGTATTCCATGAGTTATTGCTAGCCAAAATATGAATTTTGTGATTTTAAAAGTCAAGATAAGACTTTCGGTCCTGGACCGAGACAAAAACCCTGATTGGGAAAAAATCTTGGAAAATAAAACGAAAAATCATGGCAATTATATTTTGGGCATAAAATACATTCATAAAAGTTAAAGTTTGGTAAAAAATAATAAACCTAAAAGAAAATGGAAATTTTAGGACATTTTGTGTTAAATGCCTAATTATACCAAAATGGGGAATTTTATTCCATGAATGGACCTTAGGTTAAGTTTTATTATGTGATTAATTAAATTAAATGTGAGAGACATTTAATTTAATTAATTAATGTTAATTTTGGTGATTAAAACTTAATAAAAGTGAAAAAGGTGTCAAAAGCCAATTTGGACTTTTCTTCTTATGAAACCTTTATAAAAAAAAAAAATTATATATAACATAGATAAAATAAAGAGAGTGGCCAGCCATGTGGTATTTTAGAGTGGTGTGAACCCAATATTATAAAGATTAAATCCCATTTAATGAAGAAGTCAAGTGGGCAAGTGGGTAGAAAAGCACTTAAGTACTTTGTGATATTTTGAAGAGTTTTGTGAGCAATTCCCACACTAAGAACCGACCACTCTCCCTCTCTCATTCACTCATCGTATTTTTGAAGACCTTTCAAAGTTTTCTCTCAATATTCAACCTCAAGAACACCAAGGAAAACTTGGAGGCTAAGTCTTGGTCTAGGAAGTATTTTTCCCTAAGGTAAAGTTTCACTAATCTAGGCTTTTGTAAAGTTTTAAGCATAGAGTTTCAAATAGCTAATTAACTATGTTGTTGGGGGAAATTGGTTAGGGTTTTTGAAAGGTTTTGGAGGAGCCAAAGCTAATAGGAAGGACCAAACCTTAAGCAAGAACACCAAAGAGGTAAAAAGTTTACTTTTGATGATTTTGTTGTAGGGTTTTTAGTTTTAAGCATTATTTTGTATATCTAATGCTTAGAGTTTCTTGTTGATGATGTAATAAGGTTATGGTAGTTTTTTAATAATTTTTATGATGCATGTGTATTGATTTTTTGAAAATGGGAACCAAAACCCCCAAGGGTTTTGTAGGATACCCTAAAACAAAACATGTTTTGAGCTGTGACTTCCAAGGGGTCAAGCAGCCACTGTATATTGGTTTTGTAAAATTAAATTGTACTGTGATGTTGTTGATATTGAGTACATAAAATTGAGCTTTTGAAACACTAAAAAATGTTTAGAAATGAGTAAGTTATGCTATTTCAAAGTTTAGGTAAAAAACTGTTTTTTTCGTATTCTTATTTTCGGAACCAAGTTTGGACAGCCACTGTATAGGGAAAATGAACCCAGTTTTTTCTAAAATTTTGTGGACATATTTATGGCATAACCTATTATTCCACTGTAAAATTTGGTAAGAAAATATTGAACGGTTTGAAAGTTATTAACTGTCAAAGTTTGGAAAAAATAAAGACTTGAAAATAAGGTCATTTTTACCTCATTGTTGGAAAATGATTTCACCAATCAAAAATGCTCATTTTGACCTAAGATTTTTCAAAGACCTAAATGGCATAACAAAAATAGAATTGGGAAATTTTGGTAACAATTGGGTAAGTAAATTTCAAGTTATGAACTAACGAAGTATGTAGTTAAAAATGTGAAAAATAGGCTTTTCACACTTAGTTTAAAAATGAGATTTTGGAACATAAGGTAAAAAGTAAAATGTTGCTTATTTCAAGATATAAATTGGTAAGTCTTGAAATCATATTTTCACTAGAATTACCCCTTTGAGTTTAAATGAATTATTTTTATTAAAGAGTTTTTATTCTTTTTAAAAATAAGAGATTTAATTTATTAATAGTTAATAAATTAAAAGAGGGTTTAAAACCTTATATTTTGAGAAAATAATTAAATGAATTATTTTTCTAGTAAGTAAAATTGATTAATTGATTTTGGAAAGTTAATTAGACAAGATGAGAAATTTATAACGGTTTTCCTAATTAAGACAAATTAGGCAATTTTCTTAAATCGGTTTTTAGATATTAAAACCTTAAGAAAAATAAAAGGAAAATTTAAAGAGTTTATTTTCTTTAAAAATAATTAAGGAATTTATTTGTATTTTCTGGATATAATACCGGCTAAAATCTTACATATTTTAACCGACTAGTCGAAAGTGCGGGTTAATAGCGATACCTTGAAAGAATAAGATTTTTAGCGGGTTGTGGGGAAATACCATTGTGATACCCGAGCCTAGGTATCGAGACCTTAGGATAGGTCTCCTCGAGACTTAGGGTTTAGTCTCAAATATTTTGTATGACTTTCCTTAATAGGTTTAAAACCAAATAAGGATTATAAATCCTTACAAATGACTTTATTTAAAATGACCAAACTGCCCAAAATAATAATAATGAATTATGAGTGCCATAATTAATCCGAGTATACTGTATGGATAACTACGGTATTGGCTAAGCGTAACTGGACTGAACGTTGGAGGGTGAAAACTTGCTGAGCGCTAAGGACTCCAAGTAAGTCAACTTATATTGTATGGCTGCAACATGAAATGATTATTGTCTTGTATGTTAGTATAGGGATACATGCATATATATATAGGCTGTCATAGAAGGTTGCTTAGAGACGTTAGTCTAGTGAGTGCTGACTTAGAAAATATGAACGGTAGAAGTCCGTCATATCCTAGACGGTTGATCCCCGTCACACTGCTTGATTTTATTTATGTCCGGTTCATTACCGCGACGAGTGGCCATGAGATGAGGATAAGCTGGTTAAACCTAGGGGCGCCAAGATAAATGGGACCTAGGGGCCCTCATGCTTAGTTAATTTTTGGACGGTTAGAATCCGAGCAAGTGCTCTAATAAGTTATTCCCGGATAGCAGCCGTGAATATTGGTCATTCAGTGAGAGTGCCTAGAGATACTAGGGGTTGCCAAGATTGAGTGAGACTGAACACCCTAGGGGCAACTGCTCACCAGCACCACTGATTAACATAGAAGTCTCCGTAAAACCGTGTAAATTGGATTAAACTCTTGAATAAGTAGCGATGCCCTCGGTAACACGATAGTTACCCTTGATGAGAATATTTATTGGCTAGATCTTAGTGTGGGGACTCGGTTCTCTTTTACAGATTAGCAATTATGTTGGAGGGCGCGTTACACATGAATTGTTGGAAATTGTCGAGCGTTGGTCTCGAATTATGTTGTGATATAATATATCTGCTTGCTCTGGGATTTTCTGAGTGCAGGGATATAATTATTGATAAGATATAGTTGTGATATAATATATCTGCTTGCTCTGGGATTTTCTGAGTGCAGGGATATAATTGTTGATAAGAATTAGCTGTGATATAATATATCTGCTTGTTCTGGGATTTTTTATGAGTGCATGATTTAATCTAGTGATGAATTAATTTATCAATGGTTATCAGGCATGACCATAAGTTTGCCAGGATGTTTAGCGTTCTTGAAATTGATTGTGTAGGGTCCCGGATGGGTCCGGAACCCTAATTCTCTATATGCTTGTTTGAAAGTTGATCTTACTAAGCGTTTTCGCTTACCTAGTTGTTTCATGTTGTAGGTAAGTGCAAGGGCAAGGCAGAGTAGTGAGCGCTGGAGTCTTCCTTGCAAATGTACGTGTGGAACTACCTTTTGGGAAGCCGTTTTATTTTTGGAAATGTTGTGTAATTTTCCTAAACTAGGCTCACTCTAATCTTTATAAAACATGTTTGTAACTAAATGTTAAGTATGGCCATACGACTTTTTAAAAAGTTATTTTTTCTATGGGTTTTTGAGACATTTTGTTAAATGAAAACATTTATATTTCTGCATTATCGAGTCTTCAAAATCCGGGTCGTTACAACGGTTAAGGCAGCTGAAGACAAAGCTGTTGTTTTAACCGAGGAGCTAAAAAAAATCCAGGAAGATCTGGCTAAGGCTATTGCGGCTAAGGACAAAGTCAAGGAAGCCTTCGAGACCAATTATAAGGAGGCAGCCAAGCTACAAGAAGATCTGGAGGCTAGCATGAAGGAGGCCACTGTTCTCGAGGAGCGATTCAAACTGCTCGAGGAGAAAAATTCCCAAAACGTTTAGAGGTTCTGAGAAGCTACCTTCAACTCCTTTTACATGTTCTAGAAGAATAATCAAGATACGAATTTTGATTACCTTTCTGAGAAGGTAAAACAGGTTGAACTTCCCAAGTGCACTGCTCGCCTGGAAGAGGAGAAAAGTGCCCAAGAATCTCTTGAAATCTCCTTGGCGACTAGCATTACGGTTCCAAAGAAGAAGTCGATCCTTCAATTGATCAACAACCTCAACAGGAGCCCCTTCAACTACATAATAAATATGTTTATTTATGTAACTAAAACACCTGAACAACTTGTTCGTGGTGTTGAGAGAATTTGCTGCCTAGGGCAGTTTTATTTATCTTTTCATATTCTTAATTACATCCGAGCAGCAATTGCTCGTGGTGTAAAGACATTTCATTTTGATATTATAACAGTTGCACATTATTATTGCTATTATAACATCTGCTCATATGACTGAACTTAACATAACACTTTATTATGATTTTTCAAAGTTAACTAAATACTTTGAAAAATACTAAGTACCGTAGTAAGCTTTCCCTTATTTTTCTCGTGTGTTTAAATATGTTTATGATATGCATATGCTTTGTTCGTTTAGTATCTTATATGCCCCCTAAGTGATTGAGTAGTATAATGTAATGACCCAAATTTCCTAATAAGGCTTAGGGCCTTGATTAGGGGGTCAGGATGGCGAATTTTGGAATTTATGTGATTATATGATATTTATGTGTATCATTATGTGATTATGTGACTTATATTATAATATGACTTGATATGCATGTTTAGGTATATTAAATATGCATGTGGACCCATTTCTGTTTAATTGGTCCATTTTCATAAATTGGCCCGTTTTGGGTATATTTGGCATATATGTGGTACGTGATTATTGTTTGCTTATGCTTGGGTTACTCAGCACGAGATGATCCTAGGAGGAAAGCCAATTGGAAAGTCACAATGGGATCCATACTTGACTCAAAGTGAGCCAAGGGGTATCAAGCACATTGCCGGGATATTGGGTAATGGGAGTAAATATTTGATGATAAATTAGGAGTTAGTGAGATCGGGGGAAAATTCTGGGAATTTTCATTATTTACCCCGGGGGGCATTTTTGGGACCCCGAGCATTAGGATTTTTTTGAGGTTACTTAAGCTCGAAGTAACCTATCAGAGTTATAAAAAAAACGTTCAGAACGTTCTCTCTTTCTCTCGTTCCCTTTTCAACACCCGTTCACATTTTTGAAGGAAACTAGAGTTTTAGGACTCAAATTCAAGCAAGGATTGAGGCATAGAAATTCTAGGGAAGATTATAAGCTTATTAGACCGAGGATTTAGTAGAGAAATGACTTAATCGGAGGTAATTGAAGTTTTAAGTTCTATGTTTTTAAAGTTTTTAAGCTTTGATTGGATTTTATGTTTTGATGAGTTTTTTGATGAATTGAAGCTTTGGTTTTATTGGTGTTTGATAATTATAATGTTTGGAAAATTTATTTTGGGATTTGGATATGTTTGGGTAGGTTTTTGGAAGGTTTTAAGTGGGAAAATTCGTAGGAAATGTTGGTTTCTTGGTCAAGTCACGACCTTGTTCTAGCAAGTCGTGACTGGGATGAACCAGGATCCAGGAAGAGGAAGCCTGGGGGGAGCATCGTGACCCAAGAGGGGCCAAGTTGGGGCCCGCACCCTGAAACCAAGGCAAATTCTCTCTGACTTGGGGCAAGTCACTACCGGCTTGTGCATTTTTGCCTAGATTTTTTTTTTAATCGTAGGAACTTAACTCTAAGGGCTTGGGATCAATCCTTCTACTCAGTTGAGTAGGATTTGACATCCCGGAGGCTTGGGTTGGGTCTAGAAGTATTTATTTACTCATTTTTTATGAGGTTTTATATTATGGTTGTGACTAGGATAGGGCTAGGGGCTTGGAAACATGATCGTGCTTGAGGGTAATTTATTTGTAACCTATTCTTGGACCAAAGGTAAGAAAATTGTACCCAGTATGTGATGCATGCGATACTTGTGATTAGGGCATGACATGAATATTGAATATGGAATTGGTCAGAGCTTGAGTCTCCGTAAATGTACATGATCATAATTATGCTAGTAATTATTGAGTAAGCATGTTGAATGCCCTATATTTGAATATTTGACATATGTTATATGCCTGGTTGCATTGCTTACTTGTGAGTGGCACTGACTTGTTAGCCAGAAATGACATTGGTGTTACTATTGATCGTGAATTCTTGACTTAATAGTCATAATCTGCAATAGTACTGAGCGTTGGCCATATGGAATTGACCTATGAGTCAAGAGCGACATAAGCGTATTGAATATAGAGTCGAAATGATTAGATCTAATCAACATGAGCATTAACTGCTTGACCGAACCCAAGGTCGAAGAAAACTAAAGCGCTTGTCTGGTCTAAAGGCTAGTTACTTAGAGCCAGGGCCAAAAGGCTCAGGTGGCTGAAATGTCACATGGCTTAGGGAGCAGATCCCTAGAGATAGACTTATTAGTCATCTATTTATGGAGCGGATCCCCAGAGATAGACTTATTAGTCATCTATTTAGAGAGCGGATCCCCAGAGATAGACTTATTTGTCATCTATTCATGCAGCGGATCCCCAGAGATAGACTTATTAGTCATCTATTCAAGGAGCGGATCCCTAGAGATATACTTGTTAGTCATCGATTCAGGGAGCGGATCCCTAAAGATTGACTTGACAGACATCTACTAAGGGTGCACAGCCCCATAATTATTTATTTGGAATTGTCTGCATGCGTGAATAGGGCTATTATTGCTAGGCATGCTTATTATGATTTAGTGACATGTTATTACCTATTTATGAGCATGTTGACGTTTCTTGGTGAGCTTCGGCTCACGGGTGCTATGTGGTGCACGTAAAGGCAAAAGAAAGCTGGGCCATCCTTGAGTTGAAGAGCTTAGGTTACGATGTGTACATATGAGGCTGCTCGACCCCCACGGCCGAGGGTTTAAAGAGGAATTAGGGTTAAACCTCATTTTGCCGCTTAGGTTTGTTGGTTGCAAATATTTTATTGTAATTAACCTTTAAAATATATTTTGGGATCCCAATCTATACAGTAAACATTTTAGTGAAACGTTGTATCTTTAACGAAAAATTTTAACCCTAACCCGTTAATCACATTTAGTTAAACGATTATGGCCAAATGACTCGGTTAGCGAGTTTAACACTTTTTAAAATGCACAACGTAATGCTCCCTGGGTAGTAGGGTGTTACAACTTGGTATCAGAGCGAGTCAAGGTTAAGGGTTCCTGTAGACAAGCTGGGCATGTACACTTGCCACTAAAGACAAGCTTCACTCAGGGTATGGTAACTATTTATGTGGTTTTATGCTTAATTGCTTAAATAGAATGTAAATGCTTTACCTGCATATTGTATTAGGGAGCATGAGATTCTGATAGAGCTTGGCTCTTGATTATTGATATGATTATACGATTACCTGCTCAGTGAATATATAAATATGTTATTTGCATGCTGGAGTTGAAAGTATGGTATGAATGTTGGAAGAGAAGGGATTATGAATTGATGTATGAATTTTATGGGCATGTTTTTAGCACTACAGTGGTTTGTGAATGTAGTGTGGTATGATTGTTCCCATGGAGAAGGCTTTTGAGTATGCTCATCATGTTTAATGGGTCAAGTTATTGACTGCAGATTCAATCAGAGGTTATGTATCCAAGGCAGTCAATGAGACCTAGTGGAAGTTATACCGAGGCTAGGAATTACAACCAGGGTTTGAGTTCTTCTCCTCCCCCTCAGAATTTCCAACACGTGTTTAGAGAAGTGCAATTAAGGTTGCAGAGGCAAGATGAAGAGATTGGGTGTTTCAAACAATAGCATGTTCTGTCAGGAAACACCTCTTCCTTTTCTATGGCATGAGTGGCACCAGTATTGGCTTAGCCTAGGGTTGAGAACAGGTGGGAATTTCTTTGTGGAAGATTCTAGAGTATTACCCTCTAGTCTTTGAGGGAGGCCTAGATCCATTCAGCGCTGAGTAATGGATGGGCATGATCAGTTCCATCCTCAACAGTATGGGGGTGGTAGTTCACGATAGGGTGATCTATGTAACGCCCCAAATTTCCTAATGAGGTTTAGGACCTTGATTAGGAGGTCGGGAGGGCCATAATTGATTTATTGTGTTATTAAATGATAATATGCATGTTTAGGTGTATTAAATATGCATGTGAACTCATTTCTCAGTAATTGGGTGATTTTCATATTTTGGCCATTTTGGACATATTTGGCCTATATGTGATATGTGTTTGGTGCTTTATTATTGTTTGGTTATGCTAGGGTTACTCAGCACAAGATGATCCTAGGAGGTAAGCTAGTGGGAAAGTCATAACGGGATTTATTCTTGACTCGGAGTGAGTCAAGAGGTATTTAGAATATTACCAGGTTATTGGGTAATGGGAATGAATATTTGGTGATAAATTGGGAGTTAGTAAGTCAGAGGGAAATTCTGGAGGTTTTGACTATTTTGTCCCCAGGGGTGTTTTCGGGACCCCAAGCATTAGGATTTGTTTGAGGCAACTTAAGCTTGAAGTAACCTTTAAAGAAATAAAAAGAACGTTTTGTACGTTCTCTCTCCCTCAAAATTTCCTTTTCGTCTCCCGATCATGTTTTCGAAGGTAACTTGAGTTCTAGGACTCGGATTCAAGCGACGATCGAGGCATAGTGATCCTAGGGAAGATTAGAAGCCTTTTAGCTGGAAGATTTAGTTGGAAACAACTCAATTGGAGGTAATTCAAGTTTTAAGTTTTTTAATGTTTTTAAGCTTGAATTGGATTTTGTGTTTTGATGATTTTTTGATTGAATTGAGACTTGGGTTTTATGGGTTTAGGATCATGGGGATGCTTGGGAACTTTGATTTTGGGATTTGGAGATGTTTGGATAGGTTTTCGGAAGGTTTTAAAAGTGGGAAAACGAGGTTTTTAGGCTGGTGCAGGGTTGGGCCGCGGCCCTTAAGGAAAAAGTTGCCCAGAAATGAGTTTTTGTGATGGGAACTTAACTCTAAGAGCCTGAGATCGATCCTGCTACCTATTGAGTGGGATTCGACGTCCCGGAGGCTTAGGTTGGGTTTGGAAGTATTTATTTACCCATTTTGATGAGGTTTTATATCATGGTTGTGACTAGGTTATCACTAAGGGCTTGGAATCAGGATCGTGCTTGTGGCTCATTTATTGGTAATCTGTGCTTGGACCAAAGGTAAGAAAACTTCACCCCATATGTGACATGCATGGTTATTCTTGATGCATGTTGGATGTTTAAATGTAAACATTGATAACATATTGAATGCTTATCAATCTTTCTCATTCGCATATGGTTATTATTGAGGCATGCTGGATGATTGCATGTGATGCACGAGAAACATGTGATTAGGGCATGCCATGAATATTGATTGTGAGATTGATCAGAGCTTGAGTCTCTGTGTTTGTGCATGATCATATGTAACGACCCAAATTCGCTAATAAGGCCTAAGGGCTTTCATTAGTGTGCCTGGAGGGCATAACGGGAATTATGTGTGATTTAAATGAGTAAAATGCATGATTATGATTTAAAGCATGTTATATGACTATTTGAATATTTAAGATGCATGACTATGTGTATTAGTATGCATGTAGGCCCTGATTAGGTTAGAAGGGCATAATCGTAATTTTGGCCCGTTGCGGGCATAACTGTATATATATGTGATAATTTTTGAGACCACATTATTATGTGGATATATATGTGATCTGTGATTCGAGACGATCCTAGTGAGCAGATTAGCGAAAAAGTCACGGCGGGGATTTATACCCAGCTCGGGGCGAGGCTGGGGGTATAAATGGGAATTTACAGAATATATTGAGGTTAATTTTGATAATGAGGAATATAATTGGTGATTAATTAGGTATCGAGAAGTAATCAGAAAATGTTAGAGACACTTGTGGAATTAGCGGGAATTAGGTAAAATGACTAAAATGCCCCTAAGTGGATTAAAGGATCTAGAATTAAAGGGGAGGGCATTATGGTCAATTAGCTTTTCAGAGATAAGTATGTTGAGGCTTTATACTTAGTGGAAATGGTAGAATAATATAGAAGTCTGAGGAAAGAAAGAAAAGACGGAAAAGAAAGAAAAAGAAAGGGAGGAAATAGAGCTGTTTTCTAAAGGTCGGTTGGTGATCTCCTTCACCATTTCTTTGTGCTTCCTTGGAGAAAAATTCAGAGGAGAGCTAGTTCAACTGAGCCATAAGGTTTCTGAGCTAAGCTTGAAGATTTAGCAAGGGTTTAGCAAGGATAGGCCATTTTGTTGAGGTAAGACTCTGAAGTTTCTTCAGTTCTGGTTTTGAGTTTTAACTAAGGTATCTAAGCTGAATTAATGGGGAATTCTAGGGAAGTTGGAGCCAAGGATTGAGGAAGAGCAAGCTAAGGAGGTCTAGAGGCAACTTAAGATTGAATTTCCATCAAAGGTATAAATTCTGAACTCTTGACTTTGAAGTTTTGGCTGTGTTCTGCTGAGTTTTGAAGTCTAGAAGTGACTATGGGGAATTTTGGGATTAGAGGTGCATGTGATTAGATTTATGTGGTTATGATGCTTGGGATGAGTTAGACATGTTAATGAGGTTGATTTTGAGTTTGGTGAAGATTTGGAGAAGTTTTGGTTAAGTTTGGCTCGGGGAAATCGTAAGAAGGGAAAATATGGTGTTGGCAGTCTGTGACTAGCGCTACAGTGCTAGCCTTTGGGCGCTGTAGCGCTAGGCCAAGCTTGCTGAGGGTATTTTGGTTCTGTTTGTAGCGCTGTAGCACCCTCCAATGAGCGTTGTAGCGCTACCCTGTGTTCAGAAAGGGATTTTAGGGTTATTTTCTAGGGTTTTTGACCAAGGGTTCGGGGTTCGATTCCACCACCTTGTTTGGTGGAACTAGGACTTCCCGAGGGCTCGGGAAAGGTTCCGAGGCTAGGTTATGGACTTGAGTGTTGGTTATGAATTTGGTCTATGTTGGTGGCTAGGTTTGCGCTAGGGCTCGGGAAGGATCGTGCTTGAGGATCAAAGTGAACAAAGCTAGCAAATCCAAAGGTAAGAAAATTGCACCCGGTTATATGTTTGTGATGTGATGGGACTAAGAGCTCCCGATATCTGTATAATGTCAATGATGGTATTATGCCATAGGACATGTGATATCGGCGTAAGGGTGTCGTACACAATATTTGCGCACAGGGCGCGGCTTGGCCACTAGTAGCCGAGGACAGCTTAATATTCACTGAGCTCGGTTTAAGCGGGCCAGAGTCAGTGGGATAACGGAGGGTGTGGCCTGAGGGTGCTAAACCTAGTTATCATTTGTGAACTGATGTACGATATGAGTTGATATGTTTAGTATGCTGAATACTTGAATATTCTGAATGTTTATATGGTTGAGAATATGTTATGCAATATGAGATATTGAATTGTCTGTTGATTGCTTATGCTCTGTTATTGTGTTTTCTTGGTGGGCCTTGGCTCACGGGTGCTACGTGGTGCAGGTAAAGGTAAAGGCAAAGGCAAGTTGGACCAATCCTATTAAGAATAGCCAGTTCGGATATGAGAGAGAAAGAATAAGATTTTGAGAAACAAAGTGTACCTTGAGTTAAGGTAATGTTACAGAAACAGTGAGGTCGAGGGAGTGACCTTGGAAACTGGAATTAGTTATGCGGAATTGAAATTCCAGCAATTCAGATAAATTTTGAGGACGAAATTTCTGTAAGGAGGGGATAGTTGTAATGCCCCAAATTTCCTAATGAGGTTTAGGACCTTGATTATGAGGTCGGGAGGGCCATAGTTGATTTATTGTGTTATTAAATGATAATATGCATGTTTAGGTGTATTAAATATGCATGTGAACTCATTTCTCAGTAATTGGGTGATTTTCATATTTTTGCAATTTCGGGCATATTTGGCCTATATGTGATATGTGTTTGGTGCTTTATTATTGTTTGGTTATGCTAGGGTTACTCAGCACAAGACGATCCTAGGAGGTAAGCTAGTGGGAAATTCATAACGGGATTTATTCTTCACTCAGAGTGAGTCAAGGGTTATTTAGAGCTTTACCGGGTTATTGGGTAATGGGAATGAATATTTGGTGATAAATTGGGAGTTAGTAAGATTAGGGGGAAATTCTAGAGGTTTTGACTATTTTGTCCCCGGAGGTGTTTTCAGGACCCCAAGCGTTAGGATTTGTTTGAGGCAACTTAAGCTTGAAGTAACCTTTAAAGAAATAAAAAGAACGTTTTGTACGTTCTCTCTCCCTCAAAGTTTCCTTTTCGTCTCTTGATCGTGTTTTCGAAGGTAACTTGAGTTCTAGGACTTAGATTCAAGCGTGGATCGAGGCATAGTGATCCTAGGGAAGATTAGAAGCTTTTTAGCCATAAGATTTAGTTGGAAACAACTCAATTGGAGGTAATTCAAGTTTTAAGTTTTTTAAAGTTTTTAAGCTTGAATTGGATTTTGTGTTTTGATGAGTTTTTGATTGAATTGAGACTTGGGTTTTATGGGTTTAGGATCATGGGGATGTTTGGGAACTTTGATTTTGGGATTTGGAGATGTTTGGATAGGTTTTTGGAAGGTTTTAAAAGTGGAAAAACGAGGTTTTTAGGCTGGTGTGGGGTTGGGCCGCGGCCTTGTTTTAGGGCACCGCGGCCCTAGCTTGATGAAGGTGGAGGAGGCTCTACCAGGGGGGCGGGCAGCGACATGGTCCATGGAGGGTCGCGGCCGTTAAGGAAAAAGTTGCCCATAAATGAGTTTTTGTGATGGGAACTTAACTCTAAGAGCGTGGGATCGATCCTACTACCTATTGAGTGGGATTCGACGTCCCGGAGGCTTGGGTTGGGTTTGGAAGTATTTATTTACCCATTTTGATGAGGTTTTATATCATGGTTGTGACTAGGTTATCACTAGGGTCTTGGAATCAGGATTTTGCTTGTGCTTGGACCAAAGGTAAGAAAACTGCACCCCATATGTGACATGCATGGTTATTCTTGATGCATGTTGGATGTTTAAATGTAAACATTGATAGCATATTGAATGCTTAGCAATCTTTCTCATTCGCATATGGTTATTATTGAGGCATGCTGGATGATTGCATGTGATGCACGAGAAACATGTGATTAGGGCATGCCATGAATATTGACTGTGAGATTGATCAGAGCTTGAGTCTCTGTGTTTGTGCATGATCATAGTTGTGCTAGCAACTATTAAGTAAGTATGCTGAATGCCCTACGTTTGAATATTCGACATATGAAATATGTTTGCTAGCATTGCTTACTTGTGCATGGCACTGATTCATTAGTCAGAATTGGCAAAGGTGTCAGTATCAACTGTGAAGCTGTGACTCATTAGTCAGGTTCGGCAGTGGTACTGGGCACTGGTCACACAGTGCTGACTCATAAGTCAGGACGGCCTTAGCGTGTTCAACGCAAGCCAATAAAGATTAGATCTAATCGACATTCTGCATTAGATGACTCAACAAGAGCATTAATGCCGGACCGACCTCAAGTTCGATGAAAACTAAAAGCGCTTGTGTGACTTACCCATCAATCACTCATCTGTTAAAGCTAGTGACTTACCCAACATTCACTCATCTGTTTAAGCTAGTGACTACCCATCAGTCACTCATCTTATTAGAGCCATTGCAGGAAAGCCCAGGTAACGGTTTCGTTACACGGCTATGGGCACCGAGCCCCATAGTTACTTTCTTGTCAGTCACTTAGTATGGTTAACAGAACCTCAAAGTGATATTCACTCATCTATTCAGAGCTATAAGCTTTGTATGATGATTTTGATCATCATATGCATGCCTTTGCGTGTTGAGCCTCGTAGTGACTTGCTTTTTGGTCACTCATTATGGTTTACCAGAACCTCAAGTGTCGAAACACTCATCTGGTTAGGATTGACTTGATAGTCATCCAATCAGAAGCGCATGATTTCTTATTCTGGATATCCCAGCATTGTTTGAATTCATTTGCATGCTTCAATAAAGTTATGTTTGCTAGGCCTGCCAAATATGATTTGATATCATGATATGACTGTTCATGAGCATATTGAGTTTTCTTGCTGGGCTTCGGCTCACGGGTGCTATGTGGTGCAGGTAAAGGCAAAAGAAAGCTGGACCATCCTTGAGTTGGAGAGCTTAGGTGACGATGTGTACATATGCAGCTGCTCGACCACCACGGCCGAGGTTTGAAGGAGAGGAACTAGGGTTAAACCCTGTTTTGTCGCTTAGATTGGCTGGTTGTAAATATTTTGTTGTAATAAACCTCTAAATTATATTTTTGGGATCCCAATGTATACAGTAAACGTTCTAGTGAAACGTTATATCTTAACCAAAATTTTTAATCCCTAAACTGCTAACCATACTTAGTTACACGTTTATGGCCAAATGACTCGATTAGCGAGTTTATCACTGTTTGCAATGTGCACCGTAATGGTCCCTGGAGTTTAGGGCATTACAATCTGGGCTACATTTGTATTGTGGGATGATGCCCGAACATGGTGGGAAGTAGTATCCCAGACGTGAGATACAACTGTGATGGACTGGAAAGAATTTAGGCGGCTGTTTAATGAATGATATTACTGTGATGTTGTCAAGACTGCTAAGATGAATGAGTTTCACAATCTCATTCAGGGAAATTCAATGGTAATCAAGTATACTAACAAATTTGATGGGTTGGCCAAGTTTGCTTTTGATATGGTACCCACGGATGTAGCTCGGAAGGAAAGGTTTAGCCAAGGATTGAATCCCGGAATAGCTCAGGGCATTAGAGTTGCCCCAATGCATGAAATCTCTACCAATGCTCAGGTGGTAAGGAAGGCTCTTGTGGTTGAGAGCACAAGAAATGAGATGGAGATGGAGAGTGTCGTAAAGTGCGGAGCTCAGACAGTGACACCTCCGTTTATTGGATCAAGGAAGGACAACGATTAGAAAGTCTACCCAGAATGCACTCTGTGTAAGAGGCGTCATCTGGGAGAATGTCGAGCAAGGGCATGTGTCTTTTGTGGAATGGTTGGGAACCATAAGAGGAATTTCCCAAGGCGAAGGAAGGATGAGCCAAAGGTGGTGGACAGCTCAACTCCAACTCGAGTGTTCGCTCCGATGCACTAAGAGTTGGAAATTGAGACTGAGACTGAGACTGAGGCTGGTTCCTCAAGGGTCGCAGGTCAGCTTCCTATTTGTGATTTTTGTATTATGCTGACTGGTTTTGGTCCATGTTTTTCTTTGCTTGTTGCATCTAGAGAAGCATAGACTAGATATGCAGGTTACATGGTTATGTTGTGACGAGAATGTGATACTCTTTTGGTAATTTTAAGAGATGAGTTAGATTGTTGTTGAAAGGACTCATCAGTTGGTTTGATAGGGTTGGTTATGGCTGACTTCGATATGATCCTGGATATGGATTTGTTAACCAAGTATGGGGCAATGTTAGATTGCAAGGAAAGGATAGTAACTCTTGGGTTTGAGAGTGGGAAACCCTTGTGGTAGTTGGCACTATGCTGATGACATCTATATTTAGAGCTATAAATCTATTGCAGGAGGATGCATAGAACTCCTAGCTAGTGTGGTGGATACCACTTAGGTTGTACAAGTGGATCAGGACAGACTGGATTAGTCTGTGAGTTTCTTGATGGGTTTCCAGGGGATTTGTCAGGATTATCTTTAACCAAAGAGATAGAATGGTAATTGGATTGGTGCCAGGGACAGAATCAAGTCTAGGGCACTGTATTGAATGGTGTCTGTAGAACTGTAAGAACTAAAGACTCAGTTATTTAGTAAGGAAATATTCTTTAAGGTGGATCTTTGATCTGGTTAGTACCAACTGAAGATCAGGGAGAAGGATAAGCAGAAGACTGAGTGTTATATCAGATAAAGGCACTAGGAGTGTTGAGTTATGTTTTGATGAGTTAGATGGACATAGTATTCATCTTGATCGACAATATTGTGGTATATTCTCGGTTGCACATTTTTCGAGGTCAAGGAACGCCTTAGAGGTCAGGAGTTTCCTTGGACGGGCAGGATATGACATGTGCTTTGTGGAAGAGTTCGGAGTCTTCTTACAAATCATAACTAGTTTGCAAATTATTATGATATCTCATTGATAGGAAAAAAAAGTGATTGCCCAAGCAACATGTTAGTTGAAGGGTATGACTAGAACTAGAGCAGAGTTACTGGTGGGCCAGGTGGCCAGCATTACACTTGAGTTTACTATTTTAGAGAGGATCAAAGGAAAACAGTTGAGTGAACTAAAGATGGGAAAAAGTTGAAGGGAATGTCTTAGCCGGATTAGCTAAGGAATATACAGTATCAGGTATGAATTTATTGTGGTAAAGGGATCAGACTTGAGATCTGATGGACACTGAGATTACATGGGAGATTCTGGATGAATCTCATACTACCCTCTTATTCTCTTCATCCATGCATCATGAAGATGTATTAGAATTTCAAAGCTTTTTAGTGGTGTCCTGGGATGGAGAGGGACATAATTGAATACGCAACCAAGTTCTTAACTTATTAGTAGATTAAGAGAGAGTATAAGAAACCAGTAAGGCCATTACAACCTTTGTGTATACCATAGTGGAAGTAAGGAAACATCGTGATAGGTTTTGTGGTGGGGCTACCTAGGATAATGGGTCAGTATGCTTTGGTTCGGGTCATTATGGACCAGTATATAAAGTCAACTCACTTCTATCAGTAAAGATGAGTAATATAGTTGATCAGTATACAAATCTCTATGTGAGAGAGGTAGTACGCCTTTATGGAATTCGAGGTCTATCTTATCAGATGAGGACTCTGTTATTTCTTCCAAGTTTTGGGTAAGGTTGCAGAAGGCGATGAGTATACAGTTGGAGTTTAGTATAGTTTATTATCCTCAGACTGATGGTAAATCAGAGGAGAGTTATCCAGTTAATGGAGGGGCACCTTATAAGACGTTGTATGCTAGGAAATATTTATCGCCCAATTCATTGGGATGAGATAGGTGATATTTATTTCTAGATTCTGAGGTAGTTTAGAGAATCGTTGAGGCTATTGAAAAGGTTAGAGCTCGGATGCTCGATTCTCAGAGTAAATGGTAAAGTTATGTTAATCTAAAATGCATGAACATGAGATTCCAAGTGGAAGACTGTATCTTCCTTAGATTATCGCCATGGAAAAGGGTGCGGAAATAAGGGCAAGTTGAGCCCTAGATTAGTAAGACCATTGGAAATCGTGATTAGGATTAGTCAAGCTGCCTATGGATTGGCCTTATCTTTTGCACTGTCAGCAGTATACAGTGTATTTCGTATTTTCCATGTTGAGGAAACATGTGTTAGATGAGACTCATGTGTTGAGTTATGAGAATCTAAAATTTGAGGTTAAGTTATCTTGTAAAGGGTAGCTAGCTCAGATATCAGACAAAAAGAACAAGGTTCTAAGAGACAATGTTATACCTTGGGTTAAGGTATTATAAAGAAATTGTAGGGTCGAGGGAGTGACCTGGAAACTGGAATCAGATATGTGGGATTGATATTCCGGGCTACTCAGATAAAATTTCGAGGATGAAATTTCAATAAGAAGGGGATAGTTGTAACTACTAAAATTTCCTAATAAGGCTTAGGGCCTTGATTAGGGGCCAGGATGGTGAATTTCGTAATTTATATGATATTCATGTGTATCATTATGTGAGTATGTTAGTTATATTATAATATGACTTGATATGCATGTTTAGGTGTATTAAATATGCATGTGGACCTATTTTTGTTTAATTAGTCCATTTTCATAATTTGGCCAGTTTTGGGTATATTTGGCATATATATGTGGTATGTGTGTGGTACTTCATGTTTATTTGGTTATGCTTGGGTTACTCAGCACGAGACGTTCCCAGGAGGCAAGCCAGTGGGAAAGTCACAACGGGATCCATACTTGACTCGGAGTGTGTCAAGGGGTATTTAGCACATTACCGGGATATTGGGTAATGGGAATAAATATTTGATGATAAATTAGGAGTTAGTCAGATCAGGGGAAAATTCTAAGAATTTTGACAATTTTACCCTGGGGGCATTTTTGGGACCCCGAGCATTAGGATTTGCTTAAGGTTACTTAAGCTCGAAGAAACCTGTCAAAGTTATAAAAAGAACTTTCAGAACGTTATCTCTTTCTCTCATTCCCTTTTCGACACTCGGTCACATTTTCGAAGGAAACTCGAGTTTTAGAACTCCGATTTAAGAAAGGATCGAGGCATAGTGATTCTAGGGAATATTAGAAGCTTATTAGCTAGAGGATTTAGTTGGGAAACGATTTAATCGGAGGTAATCCATGTTTTAAGTTCAATGTTTTTTAAAATTTTAAGCATTGGTTGGATTTTATGTTTTGATGAGTTATTAGATTAATTGAAGCTTGGGTTTTTATTGGTGTTGGATAATTAGAATATTTGGGAACTTTTATTTTGGGATTTGGATATGTTTGGGTATGTTTTTGGAAGGTTTTAAGTGAGAAACATCATAGGAAATGGGTGGTTTCGCGGTCAAGTCGTGACCTTATTCTAGCAAGTCACGACTGGGATGAACCAGAAGCCAGGAAGAGGAACCTTGGGGGCTACACCGCGTCCCAAGACGGGCCAAGTCGCGGCCCGCACCCTGAAGCCCAGGCAAATGCTCTTTGACTTGGGGCATGTCGCGACCCTAAGGGCCAGGTCGCAACTAGCTTGTGCATTTTTGCCTAGATTTGGTTTTTTTAATCGTGGGAAATTAACTATAAGGGCTTAGGATAGATCCTACTATCGAGTTTAGTAGGATTCGACATCCTGGAGGCTTGGGCTGGGTCTGGAAGTATTTATTTACTCATTTTTGATGAGGTTTTATATTATGGTTGTGACTAGGTTATCGCTAAGGGCTTGGAAACAGGTTCGTGCTTAAGGGTCATTTAGTGGTAACCTGTGCTTGGACAAAAGGTAAGAAAACTGCACCTTGTATGTGATGCATGTGATGCATGCGAGACATGTGATTAAGGCATAACATGAATATAGAATATGGAATTGGTTAGAGCTTGAGTCTCTGTAAATGTGCATGATCATAATTATGCTAGTAATTGTTGAGTAAGAATGTTGAATGCCTTATATTTTGATATTTGACATGTGATATAAGTCTGGTTGCATTGCTTACTTATGAGTGGCACTGACTTATTAGCACAAAACGACATTGGTGTCAGTACTGGTCGTGAAGTCTTGACTTATTAGTTGTAATCGGCAATAGTACTGAGCGTTGGTTGTATGGAATTGACCTATGAGTCAAGAGCGGCATAGGCCTATTGAATGCAAAGCCAAAATGATTAGATCTAATTAACATGAGCATTAAATGCTTGACTGACCCCAAGGTCAAATAAAACTAAAGCGCTTGTCTGGTCTAAAGGCTAGTTGCATAGAGACATGACATAAAGCCCCAGGTGATGAAACGTCACGTGGCTTAGGGAGCATATCCCTAGGGATAGACTTATTAGTCATCTATTTAAGGAGCGGATCCCCAAAGATAGACTTATTAGTCATCTATTGATGGAGCGAATTCCAAGAGATAGACTTATTAGTCATCTATTCAAGGAGTGGATCCCCAGAGATAGACTTATTAGTCATCTATTCAGGGAGCGAATCCCAGAGATTGACTTATTAGTCATCTATTCAGGGAGCGGATCCCCATAGATAGACTTATTAGTCATCTATTCAGGGAGCGGATCCCCAGAGATAGACTAATTAGTCATCTATTCACGGAGCGGATCCCTAGAGATAGACTTATTAGTCATCTATTCAGGGAGCGGATCCCCAGAGATTGACTTGACAGTCATCTACTCAGGGCGTAGATCCCCATAATCATTTATTTGGACTTGTCTACATGCGTGAATAGGGCTATTATTTCTAGGCATACTTATTATGATTTAGTGACATGTTTATGAGCATGTTGATGGTTCTTGCTGAGGTTCGGCTCATGGGTGCTATGTGGTGCAGGTAAAGGCAAAAGAAAGCTAGACCTTCCTTGAGTTGAAGAGCATAGGTGACGATGTGTACATATGCGGCTACTCGACCACCACGGCCGAGGGTTTAAAGAGGAACTAGGGTTAAACCTCATTTTGCCGCTTAGGATGGCTAGTTGTAAATATTTTATTACAATTAACCTTTAAAATATATTTTGGGATCCCAATATATACAGTAAACATTTTAGTGAAACGTTGTATCTTTAACTACATTTTGTAACCCTAACTCGTTAATGACATTTAGTTACACGATTATGGCCAAATGACTCAGTTAGAGAGTTTAGCACTTATTAAAATGCACAATGTAAGGTCGTTAAATATAAGATTCTCGGTCAATTTCCATTCACCAATACTTGTTCGAACATTACTGCTCATGTAATTATAAACAATTAATGATAATATAGCAAAACAACACACGTAATGAGAAAATATTTGTAAGAAATACAAGAATTGGCAAGAATAACTGGCTGCGCAAAGTTCCTTTTATCTCTCATAATAAAATGGAGAAGAATCGTGTCTATATGAGTGATCAAAAATTGATCTTACACTTATAAGTTACCAGCCATCTAACTGGCCAGCCCTTGTTCAAAGACATGTAATAAGTAAAATTAATACAAGCCAACTCTTTAAAAAGAATTGTTCATTGATAATACTTGTGCAGGTGCTCTCCATTCCAATAGCGAGGAACAAGATCTCCATTTATGCAAGCAAGTTTGTATGTGCATGGTTGAAGGATTCTTCAATTCGATACGACCCTTCCTAGTTTGCCCGAGTACTCCAGCAGCCTGATCGCGAGTGTTAAGAAAAACTCTTCTAAGTACCAAATCTCCCACATCAAACTTTCTTTCGCGTACTTTAGAGTTAAAAGATCGAGCAAATTTTTGTTGGTAAGTTGCAACTCGTAGTTGAGCCTGCTCACGCCTTTCGTTAACAAAGTCCATAGACTCCATTAATAGCTGGTTATTCGTGCTCTTGTCATATGTTAGCCTTTTTTGAGATAGTGGATCTAACTCAATAGGTAATATAGCTTCGTACCCATAGGCTAAGAAAAATGGCATATGGCTTGTTGCTGTTCGGTAAGATGTCCTATACAACTAGAGTACTTCTTGAAATTTTTCTATCCACACTCCTTTGCTTCTTCGAGCCTTATTTTCATTGTGTCCTTGAGGGTTTTGTTAACAGCTTCATCCTGTCTGGTGGCTTTTTGGTGGGCGACTAACGAAAAGCTCTTCGTGATACCATGTCGTTCGCAAAAATCGATGAAAAGGTTGCTGTCAAATTGTGTGCCATTATCTAATACAATCTTTTTCAGCAAACCATATCGACATACACTGTTTATTACAATGAAATCCAAAACTTTCTTGGTCGTGATTGTCGAGTGGTTCAGCTTCATCCCACTTAGTAAAGTAGTCGACAACAACTACTGCATACTTGACATTCCCTTTTCCTTTAGGCAAAGATCCGATTAGGCCAATTCCCCAAAATGTGAATGGCCACGGGCTTTGCATCTACTTAAGCTCATTATGGGCTGCTCGAGGTGTCCTGGAGAATCATTGACATTTATCACACTTCTTAACGAATTCCATGGAATCTTCGATCGTTGCAGGCTAGAAATACCCTCGTCGGAGAATCTTCTTTAACATACTTTGCCCCTAGCATGATCTCCACAGAATCCTTCATGTACTTCTTGCATCAATTCCTTAGCCTTTTCCTTGGAGATACACCATAATAAAGGCATTGAGTATCCCCGTCTATATAAGATTCCATCGAACAAGATAAACTGAGTTGATTGCCTTTGAAGTGTCCTCGCCTTATTCCTATCTGCTGGTAACAATCCTTTTTCAAGATATTGTATGATGGGAGTCATCCATGTGTCGGACACTTGTATTACTAGCGAGGATTTTTCCACTTGAATGCTTGTTGCTAATAAACGTTCGATCGGTACTATGCTCAAAGTGTCGACATCTTTGGTGCTTGCAAACTTGGCTAAGGCATCGACGTTTAAATTCTGTTCACAAGGTACTTGCTGGAGAGTGTACTTCTCGAACTATGCTATTAAATCATTTTCATTGTTTAGATAAGCAACCATTTTAAGACCCCTAGCCCAATATTCTCCAATAATCTGATCAACTGCTAGCTGGCAGTCACTATATATTTCTAATGACTTTACGTTCATATCCTTTGCTTGTCTTAATCCTGGGAGCAGGACCTCATACTCAGATTCATTGTTGGAGGCTGTAAAGTTGAATCTGATCGCACAGTGAAAATAATGTCCCTTGAGGGTGATTAAGATCAGCCCTACCCCGCGATGTGCTCATTAGAGGATCTATCTACGAACAGTCTCTAGGTGGGAGTTTGATTTTGATTATCTGTCTCTATCATTTACTCGCTGGGAGAGAGTCCGATGAATTCAGCAATGAAATTTTCTAAGGGTTGTCCTTTTATGGCAGGGAGTCCGGTGAAATCTGGTTTCTGCAAGACTTCCCATAGTGGTTGGTCAGTAAGCAGTATTATGGGGTGAGCTTGAAAGTAGGGTTGCAGTTTTCTAGGCCCAGTATCTAGCAGTAAGGAAATTTTTCTATAGGCGGATATCAGAATTCTCCTGCCACTAGCCTTTTACTTATGTAGTATACTTCTTTTTGAATGTTGTCTTCCTCCGTGATTAAAACAGCACTTGCAGCATACTCTGTTATTTCTATGTAGATGTACAAAGTCTCCCCTTCGACCGACTTGGAAAAAATGGGCGATTGCGACATATGGGCTTTGAGCACCTGAAAATCCTATCTGCATTCTTTTGTCCATTCAAACTTTTTGTTTCCTCTGAGTAGATTATAAAATGGGACACACTTGTTCGTAGACTTAGATATGAATCAACTCAGGGAAACAATTCTTCCTGTCAGGCTTTGCCCATCTCTGACTTTTGTTGGGGACTGCATCTCGATCAGTGCTCAAATATTTTTGGGATTGGCATAGATTCCTCGCGAGTTTACTATGAATCCCAAAAAATTTCCTGATCCAACACCAAAGGAACACTTTAGAGGATTTAGCTTCATCTAATACTTGTTCAAGATGTTGAAGCATTCCTATAGGTCCTTGATGTGTTCACCGGCCTTTCTCGACTTGACTAGCATATCATTGACGTAAACCTCCATGTTGTTGTCGATTAGTTCTTTGAACATGTGGTTGACTAGTCGCTAGTAAGACACACCAGCATTTTTTAAAGCGAAGGGCATTACTTTGTAGAAGTAAACTCCTAAGTCTGTTCGATAGCTAGTGTGGTCTTCATTAGGTGGATGCATAATAATTTCATTATAACTGGAGTACGCATCCATGAATGACAAAACTTCAGGTCCTGATGTAGCATCGACAAACTGGTCGATTCTTTGAAGTGGGAAAGAATCCTTCGGGCAAGCTTTATTAAGGTCTATGAAATCCATGCACGTCCTCCACTTACCATTTGGCTTGGGAACTAGTACGGGATTAGAGACCCAAGTTGGATAAAATGCTACTCTTATGAATCCATTTTCCTTCAGCTTCTCGACTTCTTCTTTTAGGGCTTTAGATCTGTATTTTTCGAGCAGCCTTCTTTTTTGTTGTACTTATGGATGATTTTTGTCTATATTCAAGACATGACTAATCATTGCTGGGTCTATCCCAACCATATCATTATGCGACCAGGCAAAGACTTCCTGGTGCCTCCTCAAAAACCCCACCATTTTTTTTATTGTTGTCTCTAAGTTTTTACCGACTTTCACAACCCTGGTCAGATATTTCTCTTCTAGTTGGACCTCCTCGAGGTCCTCCATGGGCCCAACACTTTATTCTAAATCCCCAAAGC
Organism: Humulus lupulus; assembly: GCF_963169125.1. Classification (NCBI taxonomy): domain Eukaryota; kingdom Viridiplantae; phylum Streptophyta; class Magnoliopsida; order Rosales; family Cannabaceae; genus Humulus; species Humulus lupulus. The sequence goes on along the minus strand of NC_084795.1, from coordinate 104,878,931 downwards.
TAGGATCTAACTCCTTATCCTCACCTTCGGCAAAGCCCTATTTGGTGACTTGTTCACCTGATTGGGCTTGTGACTCATTTACCACCAGCAACCTTTTTTCTGCTTCGCTTCTCGATCTACCTCTTCTTTCCTTTGTGATAGAGGAACTGTAGCAATCTCTGGCCTCTTGCTCCCAACACGCACCCAACACCAGAATCGGTTGCAAACTTTATGGCAAGATGCCGGACTGAAGTTACGGCTCACAGATCGACGAGTATCGGTCTTTCGATCACATCATTTTATACCGGTGGACAATCAACTACTATAAAAGTAGCGAGCAATGTCCTGTTCGTGGGTGTAGTTCCTGTTGTGACTGGGAGTTTGATCGACCCAGTTTGTGCTAGCCCTTCACCTGAAAAACCATAGATGGTTTGGTTGCATGGCTCTAAATCTTGCACTGGAAATTTAATTCTTTCTAGTGAAGATTTGTAAAAAATGTTGACCGAGCTTCCTGTATCCACCAACACTCATTTTAAAATCATGTTGGAAATCTAAACATCCACGACCAGAGGATCTGAGTGGGGGAATCGGATATGATGTGCGTCCAGCTTGGAAAAAGTTAGTAATTTTTCCTTTGTTTAAGTTTTTTGTGAGTTCACTCCTCGACGTTTAACATTTCCATATCCTGATCATAACGTAGGGTTCTGGCATATGTCTCTCTTACCTTACCACTGTCACCTGATATATGTGGTCCTCCGCAAATAGTCAGCAATGTACCAGCAACAAGAGCTAGATGTAGAGAAGGCGATAGTTGGCGTACAGGTGCCTGCTCGTTGCCTCCACGAGCCTCCTGCTAAGAATTTCTTCCTGCTCGTACATATCTCCTTAGATGTCCTTGTCGAATAAGGAACTAAATTTCTTCCTTAAGCTGGTTACAATCATTAGTATCATGGCCATAGTCGTTGTGAAAACAACAAAACTTAGTTGTATTCCTTTTGGATATATATGTCTTTGTAACGACCCAAATTCGCTAATAAGGCTTAAGGGCCTTGATTAGTGTGCCTGGAGGGCATAATGGGAATTATGTGTGACTTTAATGAGTAGAATGCATGATTATGATTTAAAGCATGTTATATGACTATTTGAATATTTGAGATGCATGACTATGTGTATTAGTATGCATGTAGGCCCTGATTAGGTCAGAAGGGCATAATTGTAATTTCAGCCATCATGGGCATAACTGTATTGATATATGTGATAATTGTCGAGACCACATTATTATGTGGATATATCTGTGATCTGTGACTCGAGACGATCCTAGTGAGCAAATTAGCGAAAAAATCAAGGCGGGGATTTATACCCGGCTCGGGGTGAGCCTAGGGGTATAAATGGGAATTTAGTGAGTATATTGGAGTCTATTTTGACATCAAGGAATATTATTGGTGATTAATTATGTATTGGGAAGCAAGCGGAAAAATATTAGAGACACTCGAGGAGTTAGCGGGAATTGGGTAAAATGACTAAAATGCCCCTAAGTGGACTAAAGGGTTAGAATTAAAAGGGAGGGAATAATGGTCATTTGGCTTGCAGGAGTTAAGTATTCTGAGGATTTATACTTAGTGGGAATTGTAGAAAAGGGTAGAAGGCTAAGGAAAGAAAGAAAAAGAAAAGAAGGGAAAAATAAAAGGGAGGAAAACAGAGCTGTTTTCTCTAGGGTCGGTTTGTGGTTCTCTCACCACTTTTCTTGGGTTTTCTTGGAGCAAAGCTCAAAGGAGAGCTAGGTTAGGCTGATCATCAAGGATCCTAAGCTAGGCTTGAAGAACTGGCAGGGGTTTAGGAAGAACACACCATCACTTGAGGTAAGACTTTGTAGCTTCTTCAGTTTCTAGTTTTGGTTTTTGACCTATGGTGTATAAGCTGGACTTGATGGGAACTTTAGGGAATTCAGGCCAAAGGTTGAGGGAGAGAAAGCTAAGGAGGTGTAGAGGTTGTCTTGAAATTGAATTCCCATTAAAGGTATGAAATTCTAAGCTTTTAACTTTGATGTTTTGACTAGTTTCTGCTGAGTTTTGATGTCTAGAAGTGGCTATGGTGAATTTTGAGATTAGGGATGCATGTGCTTGAGTTTTGGGTATTTCGGGTGCTTGGGATGAGTGGAGTGTGTTAATAAGGTTGTTTTTGAGTTTGGTGAAGGTTTGGAGAAGTTTTGGTTGAGTTTGGCTAAAGGAAATCGCAGGAAGGAAAAATTAGGTGGTGCCTGTCTGTGACTAGCGCTACAGCGCTAGCCTTTGGGCACTGTAGCGCTAGGCCAAGCTTTCTGGGGGAATTTGGTTCTGATTGGTCCCGAGGCTAGGTTTTGGACTTGAGGTTTGGTGATGACTTTGACCTATGGTTTTGTTTAGGTGAGCACTAGGGTTCGAGAGGGATCGTGCTCAAGGAGTCAAGTGATCAAAGCTAGCGAATTGAAAGGTAAGAAAACCACACCCGGTTTTATGTTTGTGATGGGACTAAGTGCTCCCGTTATTTGTATTATGTCAATGATGGTATTATGCCATGGGACATGTGATAGCGTCCTAAGGGTGCCGTACGGCTTGGCCACTGGTAGCCGAGGACAGCTTAATATTCACTGAGCCCGGTTTAAGCGGGCCGGAGTCAGTGGAATCACGGAGGGTGCGGCTTGAGGGCGCTAACCCTAGTTATCATATGTGATTTGGTGTATGCTATAAATTGATATGTTTAGTATGCTGAATACTTGACTATTCTGAATGTTTATATGATTAAGGATATGTGATGCAATATGAGAAATTGATTTGTCTGTTGATTGCTTATGCTCTGTTGTTGTGTTTTCTTGCTAGGCCTTGGCTCACGGGTGCTACGTGGTGCAGGTAAAGGCAAGTTGGACCAATCCTGAGATGGAGAGCTACAGGGTTGAATGTACATAGCCAGCTGTTCGATCGCCATGGTCGAGGAGTGGATCAGGACAGAGATTACCTAACTGTCTGTTTTTCCTTAATATGGCTTGATATTGTATTTAAACCTTATGTCTTTTGTAAACGGTCTTTAATCCTAATATTTTTGGGATCCCGTGTAAACAGGAAACATCTCTTTATGAAAAATGTGACTTTTGAGACCAAAACATTTTAACCCTAGTTCCGTTATAGTTTCAATAGCACGTTTTTAATTAAACGACTTGATTAGCAAGTCTAGCACTTTATAAACACACAGTGTAACGATCTTGGCTATCCAGGGCATTACAACTTAGTATCAGAGCGTCCTAGGTTTATGGGTCCTGAAGACTGGCTAGATATGTACATTCGCCGCGAGAGACAAGCTCAACTCAGGGTTTGGTAATTGTGTATACATGACTATGTGCTTAAATGATTTGAGTGAGATATGATTATTGATGTCTGTTTGATGAATAGGGAGCATGAGATACTGATAGGGCCTTGCCCTTGACTATTGCATGATGTTATTGGGGCGTGCTTATTAGCACTGTTGTGCATGTGAATGAATATCTGGATGAATTGTTATAAACTGATTGCTTGTGAATGATTGGAGTTCCAGTGATGGATTGTAAAAGGATTATTACCCTGTCATCATAGCCTAATTGCAGAGTCGTGGATTGCAGATTGACTTGAATAGTTATGCGTTCAAGAAAATCTACGCGACTAGCCGGCAGGTCTGGGGCTAGAAATAATGATCAGGGCTAGACCCCTCCACCAGTCCCTGAGAACTAGAAGCAGTTAACGGCAGATATACAGGCTCGGCTTCAGAGCCAAGATGAACACATTCGAATTATGCGACAGCAGACTCCATCTGGGAGTGTTGCCCTTATTTTGCCACCTGCAGTGGTACCGGTAGTGCAGCCAGTTGAGGTTGGGAACAAGTGGGAACTGTTGTATGAGCGGTTCAAGATGCAACAGCCCCCGATCTTTGAGGGAGGATCAAATCCACTGAAGGCTGAGCAGTGGATGACTATGATTACTACCATTCTTGATTCATGAGAGTGGAAGGACATGACAGAGTGGCCTGTGCAACTTATATGCTGAGGGAGGATGCCCGAATCTGGTGGGAGGTGGCATCACAGACCAGAGATGTTACTGCGTTGACTTGGGAAGGGTTTAAGGATTTGTTTAGTCAGAAGTATTATAATGTTGCCATTAGGGCAGCAAAGATAAATGAGTTCGTGGGGCTGGTTCAGGGCAGTATGACAGTTACAGAATATGCCTTAAAATTCGACAGACTTGCGAAGTTTGCACCAGATCTTGTGCCTATTGATCCAGCTAGGTAGGACAGGTTTATTAGAGGGCTGAATGCTATGATAGCCCCAGATGTGAGAATTACCACAGTTCCTGGAGGGACAACTTATGCTCAGGCTGTGGAGAAGGCTCTTACCGCTGAGGAAGCGGAAAACAAGATATGGAGAGAGAGTGTTGTGAGGAGGGAGGGTCGCAGAGCGGTGCCTCCATATTCTTGTTTAGGTAGGGGCAGAGGCCCCAGTGATCTAAAGAGAAAGACCCCCGAGGCTTCGATCACTCCTGGCCCTGATAGGAGACGTCGGGGTGCTCAGGGTGGCCGTCAGTGAGGCGGTGATTCATGGAGGACCTATCCGTAGTGCACGAGGTGCAAGAGACGCCATCCAGGCGAGTGTCGGGCTAAGGCCTGCTATGTGTGTGGGGTGGTGGGACACCTTAGGAAGGATTGCCCGACATTGAACAAGGGAGAGACAGGGAAGGTGGACAGCTTGACTCCAGCTCGAGTGTTTACCCCGATGCAGGCAGAGGCCAAGGCTAGTCCCTCGGTAGTGACAGGTCAGCTTTCTAGCATTGGCACTCCTTTTACTATTTTGATTGATTCTGGTGCTACGCATTCGTTTGTATCTGATAAGGTGATTGATAGATTGTGTAGACCTAGTGAGTATAGTACTTCAGGGTTTGGGACTATTTTGCCTATAGGAGAACTGGTAGTATCTAGGAGGTGGATTAGAGCACTGCCAGTGATAGTTGATGGTAGGGAGTTGTCAGTGGACTTGATTGAGTTGAGTATGGAGGACTTTGATATGATTCTAGGTATGGACTGACTGGTTAGGTATGGGGCTACCATTGACTATAGGAAGAAGATGGTGACTTTTGAGCCAGAGGGTGAGGATCCCTTTATTTTTGTGGTTGCGGTGCATGGACCCCGCGTACCCAGTATATCTGCATTGAGAGCCAGAGACTTGTTACATGGTGGATGTATAGGCTTTCTGGCTAGTGTGGTGGATACCACCAGAGTTTCACCAGTAGGACCGGAGGAGACCAGAATGGTTTGTGAGTTCTTGGACGTGTTTCCTGAGGATTTGCCTGGGTTTCCGCCGTGTAGAGAGATACAGTTTTTCATTGAGTTGGCGCCAGGGACAGAGCCAGTGTCGAGGGCACCATATAGAATGGCACCGGCGGAACTGAAAGAATTAAAGATACAGTTGCAAGAGCTTCTGGATTTGGGGTTTATCAGGCCTAGTTACTCACCATGGGGTGCTCCAGTTTTGTTTGTAAAGAAGAAGGACGGGACTTTGAGAATGTGCATTGACTACCGAGAATTGAACAAGTTAACTATCAAGAATAAGTATCCCCTACCAAGGATTGATGACTTGTTCGATCAGCTGCAGGGTAAGACGGTGTTCTCAAAGATTGATCTTCGATCTGGTTATCACCAGCTGAGGATCAAGGATGAGGACATACCTTAGACGGCCTTCCGAACGCGGTATGGGCACTATGAGTTCTTGGTCATGTCCTTTGGTTTGACCAATGCCCCAACAGCCTTTATGGATCTAATGAGCAGGGTGTTCAAGGATTTCCTAGATCAGTTCGTTATTGTCTTCATCGACGACATCTTGGTGTATTCCAGTTCAGAGGCAGAGCATGAGCTTCATCTTCAACAGGTTCTTCAGAGGTTGAGGGAGCATCAGTTTTACACCAAGTTTAAGAAGTGTGAATTTTGGTTACCCGAAGTGACATTCCTTGGACATATTGTAGGCGCAGATGGGATTAAGGTGGATCCATCTAAGGTGGAGGCAATTAGGGATTGAACTAAATCCTCTATCTAGGGGTTAATGTAGTTGCTTGGATTTCTATTTAATGTTATTATGGTGTTCTATTGATTCATCTTCTTTATTCTAATCTATATAATGTTTGCTTAGTGCTAGTAAATATCTGATCAATATTTGGTTGATTTATGATTCTGATTCAAAATTCGAAAGACGCAAATTGAATATGCAATCATTATATAGACATAGGTTACATATTGGATGAAAGTACCTCTATGGCTGGTGTAGCAATTAGGTTTCTATGCTTAATGCCTTCTATGTGTTTAAGTTTATCACAAAGATGTAGAAAACCTACAGATAGGTTGAGATCATATATCTTGAAAAAGAGTAGGAATCAATTTTTCTTAACCTACTATTAGAATAAGAAGAAAGAAATTTAGAACTGATTAGTAAAATTAATAGAATGAGAAGTTGACGAACTTAATACCCTAGGTCTTTTTAGTATTGATTTTTATCCTTTAATTAATTGTTTTGTTTACAGTTATTGAAATTGTGCTCGTAGTTAGATTTTTCATCTTAATTTTACTTGCCAAATAGAAAGTAAAGTGCAATTATTGGTAATTGAGTTATAGTCTCTGTGGGAACGATTATTATTTACTATCTATATTACTTGAATCGATTACGTATACTTGTGTATCATAATTTACCGATCAATGCTCAAAGTTCTTCAACTACACAATATGTGCAACAAACATGAGATCAGAAATTCAACCCATCAAAATTTAAACTTAAACATTGTCATCTCACTTAAGTGCATACATGTAAACTTTACTAACTCTATACATCATAAGATTCATGTGCATCCCGACTCCATCATACCACAAACCAGTGAAAATAACCAAAAGCTTCCTCAATCATTGCATATCCACTAATGTAAATAAAAAATCATGTAGACCATAAGGACTTTATTAGGCTTAGGTAAATGGAGGATAAGAACGACATTTAGACTTAATTTCACACCATAAACTTACAAATCAACTAACTCAAATAAAACATTAATCCCTTTATACAATTCTCTCTTTCAATATTTTTCATTTCATGCTTCAATTTTCAACACAAATGAGTTATAATCCCCAAAACATTTGTCTCTTAGTAATATATATATATATATATATTCTCTTTCTTTTGTTCTTTTGTTTTTTTATAGGAGAACTTTTCAAGAAAACACAAATGGATTAAAACTCAATAAAAATTATTTACAAACACCCAAGTCTTTTCCAAAATAACATTTCCATAATGTACTCTGAATTCCCACTTTTCATCATAAATCCAATCAATTCAACTCAACCTTTGATTATGGTGAGAAATAGGATGAAGGTAAAACTGTTATAGTTCAAGGATAATGCATAAGCCATATTAGGCTCAAAAGAGGACACCAAAGGATAATGCATATAAAGGGTAAGAGTTTTGGCTCAAACATTCCAAAGAAATGCCTTAATCATATCAACCAAACAATCCAACTCTCGTCATACCCACAGAACCACATTATGCGTAAAACAAGAGAAAGGACATGAAATTTGAACATATAAGATGACAATATGAAAGTAAATATGGTAAATCAAGAACACAATCCACACATTTTCTACACATAAAGAGTACTATCAAAGTATTAGCATCATCATCATTAATGCCCAAAGGTCTCAAATAATATCTTGGTTAATATAGTCATCCAATAGTAAAAAATAAATCTAACTACCCACAAAAACTAAAAACGCAAAAACATAAAGCAAAAATCATAAAAATATTCTCTCCCCCTAACTTAAACTAAACATTGTCCTCAATGTAACACAAATGGAAAATAAATAAATAAAGTATAGAGGACTTCCCTGATTTGATGTGGCAGAAGAAACACTGACAAGTATTGTGACAAATTAGCTTTATGTCCATGTACTTCAACCTAAAAAAATGAAACTAATAATAAATAAATAAAATAAAAAAAACAAATTAAAAAATATATAAGAAACATGGGTTGCCTTCCAAGAAGCACTTTGTTTAATGTCATTAGCTCGACATTGTGTTTTCTCCCTTAACTTGGTTTTCAAAGAAAAGTTATATTCACATGATCTCACTACTACAAAAATGTACTTAGACGACACACATGAGACGATGTTTGTAGTAGAACTGTCGTGTCATGTTAAAAATATATATGACACCACAGTCACTATCGAACTGTCGTGCCATGCAGATTAACACTCACATCAGATGACAGTTCTAGTGAGACTGTTGTAACATGACTACTTTTAACACGAGACAACATTTTTACTCAAACCATTGTCTAATGCAATACAAATTTTTTAATCAAAAACTAATTTGATTTGTATTTTTTAATAGAAGGGAAAATAGCGGCAAAAATACCCAATGTTTTGAAAAACTAGTGAATTAATACCCAATCTTTTTTTTGTTGGAAAAGACCCAATGTCCACTTCCGTTGGTATCCGTCGGTGCCCATCCCTGATCCTGGACCAACATGTCAGCTCCTTATTGGCCAATTTAAAAATATATTTTAAAATTAAATTTAAAATAGAAAAAAATTATTAAATAAAAAATTAATTAGTAAAAAAAATTAAAATCTGTAAAAAAATATTAAAATTTATTTTTTATTTTCTCGATCAAGTTCGTCCACATCCATCTTTTTCTCTACCCACGAAAAAATTACCAAATTTTACGAAATCCCATAAAACACACAACCCGTTTCAAGATCAATTCCCAAGTTCTAGACTAAAAATTACCTACCACCAATAGTGCAGTTTGTATTCAAATTTCCCCAATTAAAAGGAAAAAAATATCAATGGTGAATAAAGAAATGGAATTCCAATCTTCTGGGTTAGTTATCTTAAGACGAAGCCTAAAATGAAAAACAGCAAAAGAAGATAAGTAAAACACCCGAACCTTTTACTTGTACAACCAGTTGAATCCCAACATAAAGAGCTCCATATCAGTAGAATAAGAACAAAGCTATGATTTTTGTTAAAACAAGTCAAATAGTGAAGAGTTTCAGATCTGGGATCTTCTCCCTCTCCATCTTTCTCCAGCTACATGACCCCATTTTCAAGAAACTGGGTTGAGATGAATTTGTAGCAAATGATCAGAATTCAGAAACACTTTGAGTTTGAGGAGTTAAGTGAAAAAATAAAAACTTTCACGAACCAAGTTGAATGCAGAGCTTAAGAAAAGGAAAATATAGAAAATAAAAATCAATTTTAATTTTTTTTACTGATTAAATTATTTTTTAATAATTTTTAATTTAATTTCAAAAAATATTTTTAAATGGGCCAATAAGGAGCTGACATGTGGGTCCAGGGTCAGCTTTTAATGGACTTAATGGGCTGGGTACCGAATACTAACGAAAGTGGACGTTGACTACTTTTCCCACAAAAAAAAAGGTATTAATTCACTAGTTTTTCAAAACATTGGGTACTTTTGCAGCTATTTCCTATAATAGAATTTAATATATTATGTAAATATATTCATAAAAAAAGTATTAATTAATTGAGTTTTTTTTTTGTGAAAATGAGTTATTCAAATAATAATCATTTAATTTTTTAATACTATGTAATATCAATTGTTAATTAAATTATTATATATTTAATAAAAGAAGTTTTCTATTATGAATAATTCATTAACGATACTTATTAAAACTATTTTAAAACTAATAAAATCTATTTTTTTCAATAAAAATAAACTAAATTAAAACTTGAACAATAAAAAAAAGCTGCTAACACACTTTTCTTCTTTATTTTTTTAAAGAAAGACTTTCTTTAACGATTTCTTTCTTCACTTATGTTTAAAAAAATTCCCCAATCGTGACCCCTTCCTCCTCCGTTCGACCTCGAGCACATCACCTCCTCAGTGGCGGGGCCCCCCACCTTTGTTCTACAACTCGGGACCCATGGCAGTTGCCCAGCCATCGTTCAACCTCCGGACAACAACCCAGCCATCGTTCGACCACAACAGCCCGTGCGACTGGAGTTGGCTTTTCTTCTCCAGCGACTGGTTTTTTCCTTCTCCCTACGCACAACAAAAGTCTGGCAACAACACCTCTGGCACTCTACAGATTCCCTAGGTATGGAGCTATGCCTTCTCTCATATTCATATCTCACACATAAGTTTATTAGCAGTGGCAATAGGAGTAACTAATTGTTGTTTTTTCCAGAGCATCAAGTGTCTTCCTCCTCTCTTCTAATTCTTTGACTTCTTTTAATTCTGCATTAACTCATATGCTCCATATCATATAATATATATATAATGCTATAGTTAGCTATGCAATTTCATATATATAATGGTCATTTTCATATTTTAAAGAAACAAAAGTTGTTTCTGGCACAGCTGAGCCTGAGAGCGATGATAATAGAGGAGAAAGATCCTCTCTTCATATATTAAGTACTAGTTTAATCTTTATGAGGTATTGGCATCATCTGAAAAGTTGATTCCTGTAATGACCGACTATTCTAGAATTTTTGGACCATTAACGAAACTATACCTAAAACTTACATTTTTGCGAAAATACCATAATTTATTAGAAACTTGTAGAAACAAAAGTTACTTTCATAAAATAAATAGGATATGGGTACCCATTGTCTTTAAAACAAAATAACTTAAAGTAAAAAGAGTTACATAGAAAATGCGGAAAGTACATTTAAAACCATAAAAACATAAACAAGACTACATCCTCGAATCGAATAACGCTCGGCTCCTTGACTCCATTCACCATCGATACACATCCTCTAAGCGTCACGAATCTTTCCGCCTCTAAAGCTTATTTTCTGCACATAAATAGAAAGGAATGAGCCTAATGCCCAGCAAGGAAAAATCTAACACATAGTCATAAACATCAATTTCATAATAACGTAAAGACATATCATAACACATAATACACTTATTATAATGGCCATTATTACTTGGGGTCCCATAGACTAAACAAGGTTATGCCCATGAGATTAGTGGGGTCCTACCAGCTAAATAGGCATATGCCCACAATCTTTTTGGGGTCTTGTTAGTCAAATAGGGCATAAGCCCAAGCCTACAAACATACACATGCATAACATAGTCATAACATATCATAACATAACACATAAGATAACATAAACATAAACATATAGATTATAGCCTATTTTCCTTACCAAAGTTACCGGGATATAATGGACTGAGTTGGGACTTTTGGAATACTCCTAAAACCATATGAGAAAGAGTGAGTCTTAAGAAGAAGAAGAGATGAAAATGAATAGGAAGACTAAACCATTAAAAGAAAATATTCTTACCACAACTTATGTGCTTAAGAACTTGGATTCCCTAACCAAAATAAGAATGAGGTTAGGAAACTGAGTAGAAGACTAAGAGAAGGGAAACATAACATAAATCAAATGAACTAGAGTTTCGGGTTTACCTCAAAGACTTGCAAGATCAATCTAACCACAATCGAAATACTAACGAACCTCACTTCCCAAAGTGTTTGATAAGCTTATGATGTTTAAGCTTATGATTTTCCCAAACCAGGTGTTTACACTCTCACACTCTCTTAGCACTAGCAGCTTCTGAACTTAGAGTAAAAGGTGAAGGAATGGCTAGGTACTAGGTCCTATTTATAGAGTTTGGGAATGAAAGTATCTTGATTTTACTTGAATAAAAATAATGGCTTTTTAGGTGAAAATCATTTGAATAATCGTTCAGCAGAGGCTGAAGACTCGTTCAAAAGATGCTGGACTGTTGAAGGAGTTTGAATGGCTGAAAGGAAATGAATTCAAAAGAGTTTGAATTTATGCTGGAGGAGGCGATATATCGCCCCCTGTAGGCGATATATCGCCTGGGCCAGTATGCCCGAGGCGACCGTGCATCGTTTCGTGTTTTCCGTATCTACGTGCTGCGATATATCGCCCCCTATAGCTGCGATATATCGGCACACGCTGAATATTTAAACACGAAATTACACATTTTTAGCTAAGTTTGAATGGAGTAAACAGCCTTGACTAAGCCCTCAACGTACTCAAAGCTGCTGACTGACCCTATAACATTCAAACTTTACTCCTTATTAAATTTAATCCTAAAAAATACTTAATCCTTAATCACCATTCATAACATGTGCTTAAAATCCTATTGGTTGATGTCTAAACCTTATAGTATAATAAATATAATCCTTAATATCAGTCACATTAATCAAACCTTAGGTTATACTTAATATTCTTAAACTATAGGTTAAACTTAGAAAATCTATAAGTACTACTATGAGTGTCCAAATAATTCCCAGTCTGAACCAAAAATCCACAGTTACAAAGATAATGCTATAAATACTATCATACTATTATCTATCTTAGCTAAGTAAAGTTCTTGGACTCTACAATTCCTTAAGGAGAAAACATAAAAAAAATTAGGGTCGATAGTAGATTCTGATCTTGCAATTTCTCTTCTTCATGCTACTGGCTTTTAATATTTATCATAATAGGCAACAACTTCCTAGGGAACCCTTAAAATAAATCAATAAATGAGTAAGCAAGAGGAAATTATAGTAAACTATAGTGGAATCCTTGAGTTATTAATAAAGAAAGTCTAGTAAGTAATAACTCAGAGTTGAGGGTTCAGTTCCAACAGAGTTGTGCTGAGGATAAATTAACTTGATATGCCTATAAACCTTGTTTTATTTAATTTCTCATTGAAAAAAGTTCTCTGTTTGAGTTTTCCTTAAGAAGTTAAGAGAGACTAAAAGAGTAGACAAGTTGGAGAAGAAATGCTATTACCATAGTTCTGATAAAAATAAAAAGTTCTCTAGAATTCACTATTCTCTTCCTGCGGGTGGTTTATGCTAGTTGTCATTTCAGGTTGCTGTCATGTTAGTCGAGATGGTTTTTGGAACAGAAGTTCAATAGCAGTTAAGTTTACTTTTTTTTTTAAAAAAAATAATTAGCCCCTAGATACTAGATAGTTTTTTTTTCAATCTATATTTCGTGACATTAGCATTATCACGTTGAAAGTAGTATTATGATATTTCTTTATTTTTTCATTTGGTGCTTGTCACCATTGGCATTTTGCTGGGTTTTTTTCAGTTACTTTTAGCATTTTGGTCACATAATATTTGATACTAAACTCTGTGTTCTTACAGAATTTATGTTATCCAACACGTAGTCCTATCCTCCCCCCTTCTCATTTGGTGTTTGTTCAATACTTGAGCTTTGATGAAAATATGCCATTTTGTGTGTAACCACCCTTGCTTTTAAAACTTCTCCCCGGGCTATCCTGTGTTCCAATAGTTTTCTTATGTCTCATGGTTTTGTACTCCTCTTTCTTCTCTTCCCCCATTGTCATAAATTAATGAATCTTCGCTAATTTTTTGTATTTGAACAGCCATTTTTTTTTTGTTGCTCTATCCTGTGCCTTTTATGAATTTGTTGAGAGTCCATCTTTCTATTTTTAATACTTATCCCTGTTGAAGGTGGAACTATTTTATGTACTAACGTAGCAAACTTTCTATGTAATTAAAGAAGAAACTCAATTAATAATAAATGTGAGGATGTGACTTTTCTATATATCATGAACAAACTTTTCAAGTTCAATGATTGTTTAGGAGGGCATAGATTTTGGTCCTCTTTCAACATTATATTTACTTATCAAAACAGTAATCATGATATATATGGTTGTAGTGCCAAATAGATGAAAACATATATTAATCAATGCATTAGTAAAGAGAAAAAGGGCTGACACGCCCTGTGAAACTAGAAATTATAATTATGACATTGATAAGAGCATAACATTATAAGGAACAACAATGACATGAATAAATATTAGTAACAAAAAATAAAAAAAAAAATTGTTACTGATGATGGCAGTGAGCAACAACCCCTCATCTCTTTTGTTCTTTTATGCTGGTGCTGAGCTTGACATATTAAATTTTGGAAAAAAAAATTACGTTTATTTTTTACTCATAGGCATATGCTATCTCCTGTGCAAAATATAATTTTTTATTCAATATGTGATATATAATTAGTCTGTGTAATTTGGTAGTTATATGGCATAAATCAAACTTCTGGGGCATGATGTGAAGACTATTATCTTAAGGGTTTCTTAGTTAGGCTCAGGTTTTGCTTAAATCTCTTAATATGAGAATTCACTTGACAATGTTGAGAAAAAGAAGTTGATTCATTGTGATGTTGTTAATATATAGGAGCTCTATTTATTTAATTATTTTATCATTTTCACTTTTAGCTCAATTTTTGTACACTCAAACTAATAATAGAAGTTGAGATTTAGTTTTTGACCATGTAGTTTACTTTTAGAGTTTGCACTGTTGTCAGAAAACAACACATGATTACATCAATACAGTGAAAGAAATTTAAGAGATGTGAAAGTAGAGGAACTGTTTTTCTCCAGTTTCTGCTTTGTTTTCTTTTGGAGTTGTATATGCATTAAAGGTTGTATGGCATATGATGAAGTTCGTGATGGTGCTTTTGAACTTCTTAATTAACATTCATCAGAATCTTATGGTTGCTTTGCTAATGAATATACTGTGACAGTAACAATAGAACTATTGACTTTTAGCTATATTAGTTAGAATTGTATAAATCTTTTGATCTTAGCTTTATTGGTAGATTTGACAATGGTGAAAAGAACTCAACTTTACCAAACTAAAAAATGATAATCTATTCTGTGCGACTTCAGTTAATTGTTTCTTTTTCCCACCTGTCATAACCTGATGAAACCAAAAAAGAAAAATCTGTTAGTATTTCCTTTATATCTTATGTGGAGACTTGGAAATTATGGTTTTTGACACTCTTAAGTAAAAGGCTCATTTCCGAGTAGTTTCGAAGTAGAATGTGTATATATTGTTTAAGAAATGATTATTTAACTTATACTAACTTATACATCATTGCAAAAAGATGTTAAGTGAAAATTATACGTAGGGCAAGGTGGTGATGTTGTGGCTCTTGGACGGGTGGTGGCTACCAAAGGAAATGTACATGGGAAAAGTTTAGCACCTGGTAACTATGTCGTGGTTGTTGATAAATGTCTAGATGGGAGTGAGAAACTACCTGTCTCAGTTGGGGATGAGATGACTCTTATGGTTCATGCGGTTAACAGTTATGTTGCTTGGCCATCGCATCTGATCATTACTTATGATCATGAAGTAATGATCATGAACAGGTAACAAAAGTTTTGATAGAAAATTGAATGTATTTTGTGATATTTTATCTAACTTTTCTCTGTTTATTGAGAAGGAAACCAAGAGACTAAAGAGAAAGAGGATTTCAGCAGCTTGTCCGCCAACACAAGACCCAAAACATCCTCCAGAATAGCTTCCCACTACTCAAGAAGAGGCAGGATCAGGTATGGCTAGAAAGCCGCCGATTATCTTCAAGGTTCTCACTGGACTTCCCATGTTTTTGAAGATACTTCTGGGTTCAATTAAGTACGTAGAACCAGGATTCCTGATTGACATTCTTATGGAGACCAATAGCATAGGTGAACAATATACCTTATATATCTCACATGAGGATATAGTACACTTTGGACGTATTAAAGAAATCAGCACGTCTTACATTTCATTCTATATCAGGTAAATTTTAAATTAATAAATATTATATTATTTAGTTTCTTTTTAAGTATAAATATAATCTCATTAACTTTCATGTATGTAGTATAATATATTCCGAGTTGTGCGATAAAGAGATATCACACTTTTTTGGTTTCATTGAGCCATCGTGGTCATCGACAATCGGGAGCAAATATTGATAATCGGGCTGAAATTATCTCAAAGCGTATCAATAACACAGCGATGAGTCAAACTTGGTTAATGTCATACCATTTCTTGTAAGTAAAATTTTCATTTAATATTAATTTTACTTATACTTTATGATGTTTATTTTAATAACGTTGTTTTAAATGCAGACGTCACTGGATGTTAGTGATCATTGATCCAAATTACCATACATGTTACTATCTTGATCCATTTAAAAAATCTCCTCCAAATGATTTGAAGAACCTTATGAACAGGTAATACATTTGAAACTCATTTTAGAATATAATATGGTTATTTGATATGGAAATAAAAAATTAATATGATCTTTATATTGATGTATATATATTGTCTCTTCACACATTAAGCGAAAAACAGGAAGGAATGAAAAAAATTACAAGTGGAAAATAGTCAATTGCCCTCGTCAAACATCATCAGTAGAGTATGACTTTTA
This sequence comes from Humulus lupulus, assembly GCF_963169125.1. Taxonomy (NCBI): domain Eukaryota; kingdom Viridiplantae; phylum Streptophyta; class Magnoliopsida; order Rosales; family Cannabaceae; genus Humulus; species Humulus lupulus. Next base: position 104,862,695 of record NC_084795.1, on the reverse strand, counting down.
TATCATAAGGATAATGAAGGACTATTGCTTGAATGAGACACCCATGTGATGGCTAACTAGTAATGTAAGTGTATTTATAATTATTGAACTACAATTCTATTGAATTTAATTTTTGACTTAGTTTTTTATTTTGTGTTTTGTAGTGTGGTGGGAAGAATACATATACACGGTGAAATTAATGAAACTCGAAATGAATAGGCAGCCAAGCTTCTTGGGCAGATGATTCATAGCTAGAGTAACTTTTGAAATCATAATTAAAAATATATTAATTATAGTTTTTAGTTAGCACTTACATAGTTATTGCAAGTGTATATTTTGTTCTTATAATTTTTAGATTTGGAATATACTGAGTTCTATTGATTTTTTCAGTCTATTGATTCTATCTGAACTATGTTGTAATTACACAAGAAATTAAGAATGAATATAGTGGTTGAAAATAGAAAAATGAAAAAAATTCTCATATTCTACATGAGACGTCGGTCTCCACAAAACGGTCGTCTTATGTATTACAGGGAACGATGCTTGCACATAAATTGTCATCACATGTATTGCAGGAGGATGACGCTTTAGTAGGAACTATCGTCTTATTTACTGCAGTGGATGACACTTGCATAGAAATTGTCGTCTCATGTACCACAAAAGATAACATTTGCATAGGAACCATCGTCTCATGTACGACAAGAGATGATGTTTTTATTTAAATCGTTGTTTCTTACTTTACATGACATGACATTGCATGGGACGACGGTATTAGAACCGACGTACGAGAGTCTATACGACGGTTTAAAACCATCATCCCATGTCTATTTTGTAGTAGTGTCTTCATTGCTTTCATGATAATGTTTGAGTTTATGCTTATGAACTCGAAAGATGGACCCATTCTCTCCTTTTAAAGTGATGAGACCACAAGAAAAAAGCATTTTGTAATGGTAAAAGGCTCCATCCACCTTGATTTGAGATTTCTTGTTAAAGACTTAAAGCATGAGTGGACAATCAAGACTTGTTGTCCTGGTACATATTCTTTTCATGGAAACTTCTTATCACACACTTTTTTACTCTTCTCCTTGTAAACATTTGAATGAGCCATAACAGTCTATAATTGCTCTTTTGAGAAAATTTCTCACTACCATGTTATAAAGGACCTACACACATCTCCTATTTTTGATCTTCACTCACTAAATGAGAGAATGATTTTATCCACTTGCAAGTATTCATAATTACTAGGCGATTCACACCATTGTAAATATCAAATCGAACCTTGTCTTCATTAACTAGTAAGGTTAAATGGCCTACTTGTACATCAATAAATGATCAACCAACTTCTGAAAAAGGGCAACTATAATTTCCTGGTTATCCAAGACCATTACACTATGTGATTAAAATTGTGCTTAACTCGCTAAGCGAGTCATTTGGAATTAAATGTGTAACTAAATACTAAATCAATGTTAAGTATTAAATTTTTTTGTAAACGAGGTAATTATTTTTATTAAAGTATTAAGTTTATACATGGGATCCCAACAAGTGGTTACAGACTGATCAAACACAATGGAATACAAATTAGTCGTCCTAAGTGGCAAAACATGGTTCAACCCTAGTTCCTCCCAGGCTATCTCGGCTGTGGCGGTTGAGTAGGCTGCATATGTACACACCGCCCTTGAAGCTCTCGAACTCATGGCTGGTCCAGCGTTCCCTTCCCCTTACCTGCCCCACATAAGACCCGTGAGCCAAGGCTCAGAAAGAAAACTTAAATCAATAGATACAAATGAGCAACATTATATAAACAGTAAACTTAAATCAATAAGTTCAATCAACAACAGAATATAAGCAGTAAGTTTAGCTGTAATAATATGCTAAATCAAACAAATAATCCAAACTCAATAATCAATAAAGTTATTATGTGTAATCATCACTTGTGTTTATTTGTATAACATTCAGGCTCGGTGCCCTTAGGCCGAGTCCTTTGGCCTTATAGCCAACCCCGACATAATTAGGTTAGGCTACGTTTCGCACGTTTGCTATCGGCCCATGTGCCCTTAGGCCGACCTTCATAATAGATATAATCACATATATATATATTGCACAACACATAATCAGATGCAGCATATACAACCACGTACTACCGGATATTCTCAAATACAGTTATGGCAATATTCTCACATACAGTCATAGCCATACTCATATTTATTAACAAGGGTCTGAGCCCTGATCACAACCCAAGTGCAATTTTCTTACCTCGAGTCCCAAACACACAATCTATGGCGATCCCGAGCATGATCCCTATCCACGAGCCTTAGCAGTATAAGCTAGTCACAAAGCATTAACGGTAACCATCAATCACTTGGACTTATTGAAGATTTTCAAGGCATATTTGTAGCCTTCGGGATCTCAATTTCTACAAAACAGGGTAGTATAATCCTTCCCGAGCCTCAAGTTCCCGATCTTAAAAACCTTCACTGGCCAATATACCCTATTTAAGACGTAGGGCCCCTAGCAAGCGTCGCGACCCTCTACAAATTAGAGGGCCCGAGCCTTTAGTTCCCTAGACACACAACACGGTGCAACCCACCCATCTCCGTGATGCTAAGGCTGTTCAGTGAACCCCTTAGGCCCTTAACTTCATGTGTGTCGCAGCACTCCAACAATAGCGCCCCAGCGCGACTCCGCAAACTCAGAATTTCCATAACTTTTCCTGGATTCTCCCCAAGCCAGAATCATCAAAATCCACCCCACACATGAACCCAAGCCCAAATTGATTCTCTATGCCTCAATACTACACCTAAGGCAACAAAACTACACCAACGACTAGACAAAAACTTAATCACAGCCAAAAATTCAAATCTTCGGTTTGAACAACTCAATACCCCAAATACTAAACTTGAAATCCATTTAATAGAGTTTGAAGCTTACCCCAGGTGAGTAATTAAGAATCCTAAGCTGAACTTGAACCAATCCTAGCCTCAGCTCCTTCAATTTCCCCAGCTTCAACCTTAAAAATCCCCAAGAGCCCCAAGTACTCCAAAAGGGAGAAAAGGAACTAAATAGAGAGAAAGAATGAGAGGTTGATAGTCTACTAAGTGTTCTAAGGGTTCCTCTTGGTTCTACTCAATTCTAATTTTGTCGAGTGAGCCATTCCTTTAGACAGTAAATGACTTAAATGCCCCTAACCATTAGCTTATTTTATAATGCCCTCAAGGGAAAATCATTCTTTTACCACATTTCCTGCTAATCTCAATTAACACCTCACAATGCCTGTTTCCTCCAATATCCTCAACCAATCCCACTAATCCTCGAATATCACTATAGATTCCCAATTAATCCCAACATAACCATATAATCACTAGTTGTTACCCAAGAAATCCCGAATACTCACTAAGTTTCCCAAAATACCCCTAGACTCACCCCGAGCCAGGTTTTTAACCAGGTTGTGACTATTTCGCTAATTTGCTCACTAGGATTGCCTCAGACCACACATCTCAAATATATCTCCGCAATGCTGTGGTCTCACTCATAAAACATATATATTACAAATATACCTTCAACATATCAAAAATTACAAATATGCCCTTATTTACACAAACGGGCCCACATGCATAATTAATACACATAAACATGCATAAATATTATCATTACCATATAAATCAATTATGCCACATAATCACACATATATTCCATTAATTCCACATATGAATCTGATTATGCCCTCCCGGCATAGTAATCAATCCACTTAACGTTAAAAGTAAATTTAGGACGTTACAACTATCCCTTCCTTATCGATATTCAGTCCTCGAAATTTATTCAAACATCTCGGGATACTAATCCTGCGAATCTGACTATAACTTCAAAGTCAAGTCATTTACCTTGCTATCTCTTAGTAACACCCTCACTAGAGTGACAATCTTATTCTATAAGAGTTTATCTCATTTATCCTGAATTCCATAGGTTTTTCCTCGCACAATAGATCCCACTAAAATTCCAGGGTCTCTTCACCAAATCAGGGGTAGTATTCAACACCTCTTTCCTTGACATTGGAACCAGTAACACCTTATGAGCCTCTACCCATGCTGGCATAAGGCAAGTGTGTAGGCCCCCAGCCTATTCCTTATTAGGATCTCACCAGTCTATCAAGCCTGAAGTCAAATCTCCTCTTTCTTCCTCAACTAGTTTATCTTTTTTAGTCCACAATACTCGGAGATGTACAAAATCTCCAATCCTGGAACTCCACGTTCCCATATCTAAATTTACGAACTCTTATGTCCTTTTAATAAAGCAAACACTCCTTCCCGAACAATCTTCAATAACTTCATCGGTCCTTCGAACCAATTCTGAACCAGAGTATTTCCTGTCTCTCATCTCATTCCCTCAGAATAAGTAATTCTTGTTTCCTATCACACAATATCTTATCCAGAATCATTTTGGACATCGACCGGTATTAATCACCATGAAAATATGTCCTAAAAAACTTACACAATCGAGGTACAATTCTTAATGTCTGAATCGTCCCTTCAAGTTATCAGTTTTTCTGAAGGTAACCCATAATTTCAAATCCTCAATCTTATACTCATCGCCCTCTATGAATCTTTTTAGAACTTGGGAAATTAAGGGTCTCAATCCGACACTATCAACTTCAGTGTCCCATAGAGACATAATGTCTCCTCTCGCATATACTCAACCTTATGATAATTCCCTCAAACAACCAAAAGTGTGCTATCTTAATCAGTTGAATCCTAACTTCTTGCACTCACTCATCTGACATGCAATCTGAGCCGTTCCACTCTTTTGGTCCATAACTATAACCCTCAATACTAACTCCAGGATACCCTAGAGTCATAATAGCCTTTCTAGCTTCTAATTATCATTTCTCACTTGTTAAAGGATTAGGCAGTGCGCCTCCCGGTATACAAATTTTAGGTTTTAACACCCATTCAAACTTTCTAGATACACCTATTATAAGGGGTAGCATAAGACTCATAAAAAATCTCACCCTCGACGCCAGCATCCATTGGATCACTCATCCGATCCTCTTGTCTTAACCTATCCATGCAAAAATGGTAGGATTCTTAACAATTCCTTCAATAGAGGTATATCTGGCAATTATCAATCACAAGTTCTATACCAATCCTGGTCGTTACCTCACTTGACTTTACTGTAGTCCATTACGAATCATACAACTAGCACGGACCTTTCCCACTCAAGGTGTCAACCTCCACATGAGTTTTGTCTGAGTAATAAGGATTTCATTGTGAGTCCTTCACTAGTTCCCACTAGTACCATTGTCTTATAGTCAACACCCCTACGAGTGACAAAACACTTTATTTTTTATGCTAGTGCACACACTTCTCTTCCATAAGTGTCATCACCTCATTCCAACCATGATTATCTGGTATTACTGTCAACTCAAAGTCTCGTGTAGAAAATCTTTGTTCTTCCTTCTTTATCACCTGTGAAGCATGATCAATCGCCTTTTTAGTCTATACACGGGCACACCCTAGTCTTTGATGCACCGCACTATAAATCCACGTTTTGAGCAAGGACAGCGTCCACCATACCATCCTCTTGTATTAGTCCACCACATGCATATCCTAATACCTTGGCGCGCTAATAAACCTTTATTTCAACTTTCAAAAATCTGGCACGCAACTATCCATTCAGACAACTTTTAGGTTCCTACGTTACATCAGTCAAGGGTATGGCAGCTCTCAAAAATGCTTTAAGTAAAAGTCGATATGTCTTACCAGTCTCACCATGCTTCTAACCCCTAAGGCATTCCTTTCGCAATTTCCTTACAGCTTCTATCTTAACTGAATCATATGCAATCCTATCACATCCAATAATGTGACCTTGGATATCATCCGGAGAAATCAGAACTTATCCCTTCTGGAACCTTACCTGTGATCCCTGCTTCCTCAGCCTCAGTAGTATCATCGAAAGTGTTATTCTTGTTCTATTCTTAATCGGAAGTAGTCCAAAACATTCTCAATTAATCCAAATATGACTTTTCCACACCATTCCTATAATCTTTACTTGTCGAATTTACGTGGGTCGTTGAAGCATTTGTTAGTTTAAGAGCCTTAATTGATAATCCATCACATCATACTTGGTGCAAGAGGTAATTCTTGAAATGTCTCTTTCCTTGATCCTCAGCTGGTAATAACCAGATCGATGGTCAATTCTTGAGAGCATTGTCCTAACCTCGCAACAAGGCAATGAATCCTTCATTATTGGCAATGGGTACCTATTATTGACAATTACCTTATTCGACTATCCATATGTGGTACACACCTCGCAAAATCGTCCCTCTTCTTAACAAACGGTGTTGACATATCCCTTGATGAGATGATCCATCTTATCAACCCTCAAGTCAAATAACTTCTTCGACTGAACCTTTAATTCAATTTGCTCAGCTGGTATCATTCTTCATGATGTCTAATATGTCGGTTATATCCCTGCCTTAATCTCATTACACACTCAATTCCTTGACGCGATAACAATCCTCGTGAATCCTCATAACCCATTTGAAACCTCACTGGACGATCCAATTTTCATTTGGTCTAACTGATATAATCCTAGTGGTACCTACCACAATAGCTAGGCATCCCCTAAATGCCAGCGAGTCCTTTCCTTATAAACTCCGAAGTCACTATCCTTTCTTACAGTCGATGGTTGTCCCTTGTTTGGCAGACTAATCCATACTCAAGATCATATCAAAATCCTCATGTAACCAACTCAATCAATTATTACTGCTAACTTTCTACCAATATTACTCGGACCCATCTACTGGAAATGAACAATTTCCTCTGGTATACACTAAAGTCTCAAGCCCCATAGTGTAACAATCATATAGCATGTGCCACATATCTATGTTTCTTCTAAGAGATACATAGTACCAAACTCGATCAACACAATGTAAAAGAATGAGAACTAGAAAGCCAACATGTCACCACTAAGGGGCTAGCCTCTGGCTCTGACTGCATCAAGGCAGACACTTGAACTGGAGTCGAGCTATCCACACTCCTTGGTTCTCCCTTCTTTAATCTCGTGCAATCCTTCTTGAAGTGCCCAACCATTCCACATAGAAAACATGAATTCGCTCGACATTCTACCATATGGCATCTCCTGCACCTGGCGCATACTGGATAACTCTTCCATACCTCGTTGCCACCCTGGCAGCCACCCTGTATACCATAACCTCTCCTGTTAGGATCAGGAGTAGTAGAACTGTCAAGAGTCCTTCTTTTTTGGTTACTAGGGCCTCCACCCTTACATGATCCCACCAATCCAGGTACCATTGTCTAAAATTCTTGTCCTACGACACTCTCGGTCCATATCTCATCTCCTGTGTCCCTTATGGCAAGGGCCCTCCCTACTTCTTGAGCGTAGGTAGAAATCTCATGTACTAGAGCAATCCTAACTCTCTGGGCTACCCCAGAGTTCAGTCCTTCAACAAATCGTTCCTTCCGGGCCACATCTGTTGGTACCAAATCAAAAGCGTCTTTGGCCAACCCATCAAATTCTTTGACATACTTTGTCACTGCCTTACTACCCTGGACCAAGTTCATAACCTCATTGGTCTTCACAATTCGAACTATGTCATATAATACTTCTCGTTGAAAAATTGTATGAATTCCTCCCAACCCATCATGAAAACATTCTTGGTCTGGGATACCACTTCCCACCATGTTTGGGCATCCTCTCGCAGCATATACATCGCGCTAGCCACTCTATCATTGCCTATCAGTTACATATAGTCAAGGATGGAGCTAATCATTCCCATCCACTATTAAGCTCTGAACGGATGTAAGCCTCCCTTGAGAACTAGAGGATAATTCTTCTAGAATCTTTCATACAAAAATTCCCATCTTTTCCCACCCTCAGATTGAAACGAAACTGGTGCCATTGTTGTCAAAACATACGGAGCAACATTCCCTGATGGAACTCGCTGTCTCAACCACCTAATCTCTTCCTCCTAATTTTGCAATTTTCCTTGCATGCCAACACACGATTGCTGCAAATTCTAGGGGGCAAATGGAGGGTGCTATCCTCGATTGTCATCCGCAACCCCGATATTACCCATGCCTGGTCCAATGACCTAACCTATCATTCCTGATATCCATATCAAGAACAATTTCACGAGCAGGGCCAAACAACACAATAGCCACGTACAATATGCATACCAAGACATAAGTCTAAAATGTTCATGCATCAATTATCAAGCCTTCCTCAAAATACATTTGTAAACATCATGCTCTCCATTCTAACATGTAGATAAGGAACATAGGTTAAATTTAAACAGTTAAACACATAGTCATGTTATTGGATACCAAAACATGAGTCAAACTTATCTTTAGCGGCAAGTGTACATGCCCAGCCAGTCTTCAATAACCCTTAAACCTACACCGCTCTGATACCAAGTTGTAACGCTCTAGTTGGCCAAGACAGTTACACTATGTGTTTAAAATAGTGCCTAACTCGCTAAGCGAGTCATTTAAACTTAAATGTGTAATTAAAGACTAAATCAAGGTTAAGTATTAAAAATTTTGATCAATGAGGTAATTATTTTTCATTAAAATATTAAGATTATACACGAGATCCCAAAAAGTGGTTCCAAACTAATAATAGACAAATGGAATATAAATTAGTCATCCTAAGTGGCAACACATGGTTCAACCCTAGTTCCTCCTAGGGTATCTCAGCCGTGGCGGTCGAGTAGGCTACATATGTACACACTGTACATGAAGCTCTCCAACTCATGGCTGGTCCAGCATTCCCTTCCCCTTACCTGCACTACATAGCACCCATGAGCCAACGCTCAGCAAGAAAACTTAAATCAACATATACAAATGAGCAACATTATATAAATTGTAAACTTAAACAATAAGTTCAATCAACAACAGAATATAAGCAATAAGCTTAGCAGTAATAATCTGCTCAATCAAACACATAAGCCAAACTCAACAATCAATAAAGTTAATTAAGTGCAATCATCACTTCTGTTTATTTGTATAACGTTCAAGCTCAGTGCCCTTAGGCCGAGTCCTCTGGCCATATAGCCGACCTCGACATAATTAGGCCAGGCTGCGTTCTGCACGCTTGCTATCAGCCCCGGCGCCCTTAGTCTGACCTTTAGAATAGATATAATCACACACACATATATATATTGCACAAGATGCAATCAGATGCAGCTTATACAAGCATGCATTACTGGATATTCTCAAATACAGTTAGAAAATTCTCATATACAGTCATAGCCATACTCATATTTATTAACAGGGGTCTGAGCCCCGATCACAACCCAGATGTAGTTTTCTTACCTCGAGTCCCGAGCATACAATATATGGCGATCCTGAGCACGATTTCTATCCCCGAGCCCAAGTGGTATAACCTAGTCACAAAGCGTTAATGGTAACCATCAATCACTTGGACTTATTTAAGAGTTTCAAGGAGTATTTATAGCCTTCAAGATCTTGAATTCTACTAAACAGGGTAGTAAGATCCTTCCCGAGCCTTTAGATTCGAGTACCCGATCATAAAAACCCTAATTGGCCAACATACCCTATTTGAGTCGCGAGGTCCCTAGCAAGCATCGTGGCCCTCTACAAGTCAAAAGGTCGAAGCCCTCAGTTCCGTAGACACACACTGCGGCAGAACCCACCAGTGCTGCAGCGCTAAGGCAGTTCAGCAAACCCCTTAGGCCCCTTAGTTCATGCGGGTTGCGGTGCTCGAAGAACAGAGTTGCGGTGCGACTCTACGAACTCAAAATTTCCATAACTTTCCCTATGTTTTCCCCAAGCCAGAATCATTAGAATCCACCCCACACATGACCCCAAGCCAAAATTAATTATTTACGCCTCAATACTACACCTAAGGCAACACAACTACACCAACAAGTAGACAAACACTTAATCACAACCCAAAATTCAATCATTCAATTTGAACAACTCAATATCCCAAAAACTAAACTTTAAATTCATTTAACAAAGTTTTAAGCTTACCTCAGGTGAGTGATTATGAAGCCTAAGCTAAACCTGAACCAATCCTAGCCTCAGCTCCTTCAATTTCCCTAGCCTCCACCTCAAAAATCCACAAGAGCCCCAAGCACTCCAAAAGGGAGAAAGGGAACCAAATAGAGAGAGAGAAGGAGAGACTGAGAGTCTGCTAAGTGTTCTAAGGGTTCCTCTTAGTTCTACCCAATTCTAATTTTGATGAGTGTGCCATTCCTTTAGGCAATAAATGGCTGAAAGTCCCTTGCCCCTTAGCTTACTCTCTAATATCAACTAATGCCTCATAATTCCCGTTTCCTCCAATATCCTCCACCAATCCAACTAATCCTTGAATAGCACTATAGATTCCCAATTAATCCCAACATAACCAAATAATCACCAAATAACTAGCCGTTACTCGATAAATCCCAAATACTCACTAATTTTCCCAAAATACCCCTAGGCTTTCCCCGAGTCGGGTATTTATCCCCGTTGTGGCTATTTCGCTAATCCTCTCATTAGGATCGCCTCGGACCACACATCTCAAATATATCACAATAATGCAGTGGTCTCATTCATAAAGCATATATATTACAAATATACCATCAACGGGTCAAAAATTACAAATATGCCCTTATTTACAAAAACAGGCCCAATTAATACACATAAACAAGCGTAAATATTCCCATTACCATACGAATCAATTATATTGCATAATCATACATATATTCTATTCACATACAAATCTGACTATGCCCTCCTGGCACAGTAATCAAGGCACTCGGCCTTCAAAGAAAATTTGGGACGTTACAGTGACCAAGTATCAATGGAATCTCATGCTCCTCCTCCATATCCAATACCACGAAATCCACAAGAAATAAAAACTTATCCACTTTAACTATGATATCTTCTATAACTCCATATGGATATGTAAAAGAACGATAAAAAAGTTGCAAAGTAATTGTTCTAGGCTTTACCTCCCCTAAGACCCAAGTTCTTAAATACTGATCATGACATCAAGTTAAAACTAACACCAAGGGCATACAAAACCTTATCAAAAGACAGTCCCCCAAATTTATAAGGCATAGTAAAGTTGATTGCATCATTTAGCTTTTGTGGCAGCTTTTTCTTAAGTATGGCACTACATTCCTCTATAAGCTTCACAGTCTCATAATCCTCAAACTTTCTTTTCTTTGACATAACCTCCTATATAAACTTGACATAATTGAGAATTTTTTCACGAGCTTCAACAAATGGAATGTTGATGTTAATCTTCTTGAATATCTCTAAAATCTTTGCAAATTGTTCATCAAGTTTCTTCTTGATGAATCTTTGAGGATATGACAATGGACGTTGATACATAGAAAGATTATAGTTCTTTGATGTTGGTTTCTCATTATTACCCTTGTTCACTACAGTCTCTTATTTTTCAATTTCTTGTACCATTGGCTTACTTTTTATCTTATTATCCACCATTTGAAGAATCTTTTTCTTCTCATTCACACCCATTCAATCTCCTTACCACTTCTTAGATAGATGGCTTTACATTTCTCCTTAGGGTTCACTTATGTGTGACTTGGAAAATTCCCTTTCTATCGAGAACCAATAATAGTTGCCAATTGTCCCACTTATACTTCTATGGACTTCATTGTAGCCCTCATGTTAGACATATGAGTTTCAATATTATCCAACATCACTTCATTCTAATTAAATCTATTGTTGGTCTCCATCATAAAAATACCCAATATATCTTCCAAAGATTGCTTTTTCTCTGCTTGTGCTTGAGCATTAAAACCAGGAGGTGGTTCCAAGACATTCTTGTTGTTTGCATAAGAGAAGTTGTCATGATTCCTCAATCATGGATGATACTAGTTTGGCACATTGGTACCCCGACAATTGTATTAGACACATATTGTACTTGCTCTGGATTCAAACCAACTGCAGACTGTGATGCAGTAACAACAACACTCTCCATGATAGTTGGACTATTTTTAGTTGTTAAGGTAGCCACTGGATTAGATAAGGCAGCAATCTGAGTTGCTATAAATTTCATTGGATCTACTTCATACAACCTAACTACCTTTTGAGACATTGAACGCTCATTAGACCATTGGAAACTATTAATAGCCATTTCTTCCATCAAATTAAATGCTTCGTCAGCAGTCTTTCCCAATAATGCACCTCCAGTAGCAACATCTATTATAGTCCTGGTTGGACAATTCAAACCATTGTAGAATATTTGAACTTGCATCCAATTTTCATAACCATGTTTGGGACAACGACGTAGTAAATCCTTGAGCCGCTCCTAAGACTCATAAAATTGTTCAGAGTGAAGCAGTCTGAACTAACCTATTTCACTTCTTAATTGAGCAAATTTTGATGGAGGGAAATACTTTACTAAATACATTCTTGCCATTTCATCCCATGTAGTAATAGAGCCTGGTGGTAGAGATTGCATCCAACTCCTTGCAATATCCTTTAGACAGAAAGGAAGGAGACACAATCTAATGGCATTAATAGAAACACCATTCATCTTCACAGCAGGACAAACTTTGAAGAAAATTGCTAGGTGAATATTAAGATCTTTGGTGGCCATACCCCCAAAATGATTTTGTTGCACCATATTCACCAATGTCAGCTTCAACTCAAAATTATTAGCAGCAATAGCGGGATTAGCAATTCTAATGAGGTTCCCATTGACAACGGGCATACAATAATCATGAACTGCCCTTTGTTGTTGTGGAGCAACTAGAACATTTGCTCCATTATTATTAACTGCATTATTAACCTCGTTGTTTTGTTCCATGATGAAGTCTATCCTTCTTCTTGCCCTCAAATGTCTAAGCGTTTGATCGATTTCTGGATATAGAAGCTCGATAGGTGTAGAACTCTGACTTCTACACATAAATTGAACATGAAGAAAAAATCAAGTTAGTAACAACTAAAAATTATTTCTAACGTAAAACAAAGAATTATAGAAACAATATCAGCAAAAATTAAAAAATTTCAATCCCAAGCAATGATGCCAAAAACTTGATACAGATTTTATTACCACAAGTGTATGACGTTATAATAATATAGTTTTAATTGAAAAAGCTGTCAAACCCACATTGATTGATTTATTAATTATGCTAATTACTAATCTCTTAAGCTCTTAATTTTAATAAGATAAATCGAAAATAAGAATATTTAACAAAATAAATAAAAGAATAAAATAAGAATGATGAATGAATTAAAAATCAGAAAATGTAAACTTAGAATGTTGATTTCCCTATTTCAAATTATGAAACTCAATTAATCAATTGTCCCAATCTATTCCCCTAATTTTAATTTCAAGAACCTTAATTTAAATCATTTACCTTTCTCAAGCGTAAGTGAAATTATTCTTAATTAATCAACAAGATATCTCTATTCAATATCAATTAAACAAGAATTCTACAAGCATTACGGTTCTCTTAATGAAACTCATAGAAAGCATGGAATCTCTCAATCTCACACTTTTCCTATGTCTTACAATTCCAGGTCCAATTTAAGATTACCTGTCTCAAGTGTAAAATCATAAATCTCAATTCAATTCAATGGTGATCAAGCACTAAAAAGATAACAATAAATAAAAGAATGGATGAACAAATTAGAGAAACTTCATGGGAATAATATCAAAAAATTTATTCAATAATCTAAATTAGTCTCATCAATATTCTACAAAGTATGTTTAGTTCATGATCATAAACATTAAACCAATAACATTCATGTTCATAACTAAAAAGAAAAGTAAAAGAAGAAAAACTAGATTAGATGTTCAATTTGGCTTCAATCCTTCATCAATGTGTTCTCCAATGTATTCTCTACTTTCAAAACGTCTTAAAGTGCCTCCCTAAGTGTACATTTATAATCCCCTAGAAACTACCCTTAAAAGTCTTTAAAAAAACTCGTAATTTAAGCGCACGAAATGCAATGACGCTGCAAACCAGGTGCAATGGCGCCTAAAGTTCTGACTCGAGATGAAATTTTAAGTTCTGGCAGTAGTCCAGGTGAAATGGTGCAATGGCACCTCTCGGTTCAGTTTCTAGTAGACTGGAATTTTTTCAGCTCGTTTCAATTCTCTTTTTTTGACACTTCTCAGTAAAACATGCATAACGTTTCTACCAAAACATCAAATGCAATGATTGAAAAAGATATGGAAAGATGAGAAAACGATCTACAATGTCTATTTCTAGGAGTTTTCTAGAATATAAAGGAACAATGGTAAAATTTTACATGAAGTTCCAAGTTGGCCACAAAATCATCAATTAAGCTTATTCCTACACACTTTAAAGAATACATCAAATCCACATAAAAAGTTGAAGTAAGCACACCGAGTCAAGATAAAAGAGACATAAATGAGTGCATAAAATAGGTGTACAAATATAAGGTCTTGTACACAAAATGGAGTACATTAGAGTTCCTACTACAGCGGCGCAGGGATATTGTCTCATATCCTCTTCATTTAGAGATTTCTTCTGACACAGCTCTTTAAAACAGACAATTCCATGATGAGTTGACATATCACCCTTATTGGAATTTTGCATATTGAATTGCTTCAGCACCTTATCTATATATGTAACGACCCAAATTCACTAATATGGCTTAAGGGCCTTGATTAGTGTGCCGGGATGCATGATTACATGATAAGCATGCTTGTATGATTATATGAATATAAATGTGATTAAATGTTATATTTGTGAGAACCACATTATTATGTGGGTAGGCTTGCGGAGCACGACTCGAGGCGATCCTAGGGCTAGATAGCGGGAAAATTCACAACGGGGCTTAATAGTTGACTTTAGATAAGTCGGGGGTATTTTAGGTATCAGGTAGTTATTTAGACTATCGTGTTCTGAAAATAAATATATGGAGATATATTTGAGGTTAGAAAGTCTAGGCGGGAATATTTGGGAATTTTACTGTTTTGCCCTCGGGGACGTTTCCGGAACCCCGAGCCTCGGGATTGACTTAACAGGATAAGGATAGGCTAAAGTTAAAGGAAAAAAATAGAAAGAAATAAACTGACCTTTTTCCTTCTCAGCTCTTTTCTTTCTCTCAAGAAAACTAAGAAGAAAACACAAGGAACACTAAGAATTTTTGAGAAATTGCTGGAATTTGAGCTGGGATTTCAGAGGAATTCAGAGGAGAAATTAGAGACTAGCTCCAGGATTATCCAGGGAACATTTAATCAAGGCTAAGGTAAGAATTAAACTGTGTTTTGAAGTTAGAAACTTTGAGCTTTTGGCTGAGTAATGAGGTGATGGTGATATTGATGTTTAAGGTTGAATTGGGGCTAGAAAACATGGGAATTAACAGGGATTCTGCTTAGAGAAGGATTTCAGCTGAAGAGGTAAGCTATAATTCATGATTTAGAAGCTTAAATTCGAGTTTTGCATGGCTGGTTGGGTGTTTTGAAGTTCTTGAGTTTTAGGAATTGAAAAGAGATTTGAAAGTGTTTTGGGCTAGGTTTTTCTATTGAGTTGTGTTCCTAGAGTTATTGTAAAAATGTTGGGATTAATTGTTGTTGAAATAAGGAACTTTAGGGTGATTCTGGGTAAGGTTTTAAGCTTGGAAATGGAGGGAATTCTGGGTTCAAAGGGAAGGGTCGCGGCTCTGTTCTAGAGCGCTGCGGCACTAGGATGAATATGAGTCAGGAGGGCTCGGCTAGGGGTGAGTGCCGCGGCGCCCAAAGCAAGGGCCGCGATGCGTGTCTTCTTCCAGGGAGGCCTTAGGTTATGTTTTAGGGTAGGGTCGTGGCTAGGCTTCATGGGCCTCAGCCCTTAGATGCATACTTGAACGTTTAGGGTTTTGAAGCACGGGAATCTAGCCTAGAGTGCTCGGGATCGATTTCACCACCGTGCTTGGTGGAATTTGGTTTCCCGAAAGTTAGTTCTGTATCTGGAAACCCTTCCCTAAATATTAATGGAACCCTATATCTTGGTTGTGAGTAGGTGTTGAGGCTAGGACTCGGGAACAGATCGTGCTTGAGAAGCGTTGCTCGTAAACAGTAACCGCAAAGATCAAAGGTAAGAAAACTGCACCTGGTTGAATATCTATAAAGGGACTAAGGGTTCCCTATTGTGTATGCTTGAAAGGAAGGTATTATGCCATGCAAGCTAATTAGTGAACCAACGACCTATGGGTGCCAAGGGTTACACTAGCGCACAGGGCGCGACTTAGCCGCTGGTAGCTGAGGACAGCTTAATATGCACTGAGCTCGGTTTATGCGGGCCGGAGTCAATGGGGTAAACAGAGTGTGCGGCCTAAGTTGTCAACCCTGATTATTATGTGACTTGAATGTTATAAGTAATTGATTGCATTCCCGAATCGTAATATATGCTGATTGGTTAATGTGAATTATTTGGTGAAAGATCATGCTTAGTGTATTTACTATTTGTTATTACTGTTTGTGTCGCACATTGTGTTTTCTTGCTGGGCCTTGGCTCAGGAGTGCTACGTGGTACAGGTAAAGGCAAGGGCAAGCTTGATCAGCCCTGACTTGGAGAGCTCTGCGAGCTGAATGTACATGACTGGCTGCTCAGCCGCCATGGTTGAGGGAAAAGCAGGGACGATAGGACCGGGAATGTTTATTTATCCTTAGTATGGCCAATGATTATCTATAACTTTTGAGATTTTGTAAATCAACTTTCAAACACTATTTCCTTTTTGAGATCCCTTATGGAATTTTTTTTAATCTTATAAAATGTATCTTTTGAGACCAAAACTTCCTTTAACCCTAGCACATTTACGTTTAGTGACACGTTTTTAAATTAATGACTTGGTTAGTGAGTCCTGCACCTTTATAAACACACAGTGTAGCGGTCTTGGCTATCCAGGACGTTACAACTTGATATCAGAGCATCCTAGGTTTAAGGGTTCCTGAAGACTAATTGGACATGTACATTCGCTGCTAGAGACAAGCTTAATCAGGGTTCGGTAATGTGTATATGTGGTTATATGCTTATGTGCCTGAAATGAGTTATGAATGTTGTTATTTATTGGATTAAGAGGAAGCATGAGATACTGATAGGGCCTGGCCCTTGACTATTATGTGAGAATATTGAGGCATGTTTATTAGCATAGCCGTGCATGTACATGAATACTTGGATGATTAACTGTATATTGTGTATGGATAAATGATGGATACATAGCTATTGTGTGATGAGATTGGGGTATGCTTATTAGTAGCCAGTGCATGTGGATAAATGCCTATATGTTGATTGTTTGTGTGTGTTTATGTTCCATTGCTGGATTTTGGAGAAGCTTTTACCCTGTCATCATGGTCTGACTGCCGAGTCGTTGATTGCAGATTAACTTGGATAGCTATGCGTCCAAGAAAATCTACGCGGCTAGCCGGCACTAGGTCTGGGACCGGGGATGATGACCAGGGCCAGATTCCTCTGCCAGTTCCTGAGAACTAGTAGCAATTCATGGCTGATATCCAGGCTCGATTACAGAGCCAGGATTAACAGATTTACTTATTGCGACAGCAGGCTCCATCAGGGAGCGCTGCCCCCATTGTACCACCTGCAGTGATATCGGTTGTTCAGTCTGGGGAGGTTGGGAACAGGTGGGAGTCGTTATGTGAACGGTTCAGGAAGCATCAACCTCCAATCTTTGAAGAGGGATCGGATCCATTGAAAGCTGAGCAATGGCTAACCATGATTACAATTATTCTGGATTTTATGAGAGTAGAGGGGCATGATAGAGTGGCCTGTGCCACTTATATGTTGAGAGAGGATGCCCGCATTTGGTGGGAAGTTGCATCGCAGACTAGGGATGTTACTTCTTCGAGTTGGGAAGGCTTAAGAGACTTGTTCAGTCAAAAATATTACAATGTTGCCGTCAGGGCAGCAAAAGTCAATGGATTTGTGGGTTTGGTTCAGGGCGGTATGACTGTTACAGAATATGCTCTAAAATTTGACAGGCTTGCAAAGTTTGCACCAGATCTTGTGCATACTGATGCTGCTAGGCAAGATTGATTTATCAGGGGGCTCAATGCTATGATAGCCCGGGATGTCAGGATAACAACGGTACCTGGAGGAACAACTTATGCCCAGGCCATTGAGAAGGCTCTTACCGCTGAGGAAGCGGAGAACAAGATATGGAGGGAAAGTACAGGGAGGCGTGAGGGCCGCAAAGTGGTGCCTCCTTATTCAGGAACAGGTAGGGGCGGGGGCACCAGCGACTTCAAGAGAAAGACTCATGACACTTCGACTACTGCTGGTTCTGATAAGAGGGGTCGAGGTGGTCAGGGTGGCTATCAGGGTGGCGACGAGGCATGGCAGACTTATCCGGAGTGCTCGAGGTGTAGAAGATGCCATCTAGGCAAGTGTCAGGCCAAGGCTTGCTTTCTATGCGGAACAGTAGGGCATCTTCGGAAAGACTTCCCAACAGTGAAGAAAGGTGAGGCAGGAAAGGTGGATAGCTTGACTCCAGCTCGAGTATTCACCTTGACCCAGGTAGAGGCCGAGGCTAGTCCCTCAGTAGTGACAGGTCAGCTTTCTAGCGCTGGCACTTCTTTTTCTGTATTGATTGATTATGGTGCTACACGTTCCTTTGTTTCTAGTAAGGTGATTGATAGACTGTGTAGACCTAGTGAGTATCGGACTGCAGGGTTTGGGACTTTATTGCCTACAGAGGAACTGGTAGTTTCTAGGAGATGGATTAGGGCACTGCCAGTGATAATTGATAGTAGGGAACTTTCGGTAGATTTGATTGAGTTAGACATGGAGGATTTTGACATGATTCTAGGGATGGACTGGATGGTCAGATATGGGGCTACTATTGACTGCAGGAAGAAAAAGGTGAGTTTTGAGCCTGAGGGCGAAGATCCTTTTGTTTTTGTGGGTACGGTATGTGAACCCCGAGTACCCATGATTTCAGCGTTGAGAGCCAGAGACTTGTTACAGGGTGGATGTATGGGCTTTCTGGCTAGTGTGGTGGATACTACCAAGATTATGCCGGCAGGGCCAGGAGAGACTAGATTGGTGTGTGAGTTCTTAGATGTATTTCCTGAGCATCTACCTGGGTTGCCGCCACGTAGGGAGATTCAGTTTGAGATTGAGTTAGCACTGGGGACAGAACCAGTATCACGGGCACCATATAGGATGGCACCAGCAGAACTGAAAGAGTTGAAGATACAGCTGCAAGAACTTCTGGATTTAGGGTTTATTAGACCAAGCTACTCTCCATGGGGCGCTTCAGTTTTATTTGTGAAGAAGAAGGATGGGACGTTGATGATGTGTATAGACTACCGGGAATTGAACAAGCTAACCATCAAGAATAAGTACCCTCTACCAAGGATTGATGACTTGTTTGATCAGTTGCAGGGAAAGACAGTGTTTTCAAAGATTGATCTTCGCTCTTGTTATCACTAGTTGAGGATCAAAGATGAGGATATACCAAAGATGGCCTTTCGGATGCGATATGGGCATTATGAGTTCTTGGTCATGTGTTTTGGTCTGACCGATGCCCCGGTAGCTTTTATGGATTTGATGAACAGGGTGTTCAGGGACTTCTTGGATCAGTTCGTCATTGTCTTCATCGACGACATCTTGGTTTACTCCAGTTCAGAGGCAGAGCATGAGCAACATCTTCGATAGGTTTTACAGAGGTTAAGGGAGCATCATTTGTATGCCAAGTTTAAGAAGTGTGAGTTTTGGTTGCCAGAGGTGACTTTTCTTGGGCATATAGTCGGGGCAGAAGAAATTAAGGTGGATCTGTCCAAGGTAGAAGCAGTAAGAGATTGGTTGAGGCTAAGGAATGCCTCAGAGGCGAGAAGTTTCCTTGGTTTGGAAGGTTATTATAGATGGTTCGTAGAGGGATTCTCAAAGATTTCTTCACCAATGATAGAGTTGACGAGGAAGAATAAGAAGTTTGTTTGGTTAGAGAAGTGTGAAAACAGTTTTCAAGAGTTGACGCGACGACTTATTTCTGCACCTATGTTGAGTCTTCCTTCGGAAGAAGGAAAGTTTGTAGTCTATTGTAATGCATTGAGGATGGATTTAGGATGTGTGCTGATGCAGAATGAGAAAGTTATAGCCTATGCATCTCAGCAATTGAAGGAGTATGAGCAGCGGTATCCTACTCATGACTTGGAACTGGCGGCAGTGGTATTCGCACTAAAGGTTTGGCGGCATTATCTGTATGGGGAGAAGTGCGAGGTATACACTGACCAGAAAAAGTTTGAAATATTTCTTCACTCAGAAGGATCTAAACATGAGGCAGAGGTGTTGGTTGGAACTGGTTAAGGATTATGACTGTGATATCATTTCCCACCCAGGGAAAGCCAACGTGGTGGTGGATGCATTGAGCCGGAGGGGCCCAGGACAATTATATAGTTCCACCTAGATCTCGAGGGAGTTAGCTGATGAGATGGCCAGGGCAAAGATAGAACTGGTGGTAGGCCAGTTAGCTAATATTACCTTGCAGTCGACCCTGTTAGAGCGGGTCAAGGAGGGTCAGTTGGTGGACGTGCAGTTGTAGGAGTTGGTGGACGTGCAGTTGTAGGAGGTTAGACAACATGTCTTAGCGGGTACAGCTAAGGATTATTCTGTTTCTGAGACAGGTTTGCTTCGATATCAGGGACGGATTTATGTTCCGACGGATGAGGCGATTAGACGAGAGACACTTGATGAGTCACACACTACGTCATACTCGCTTCATCCGGGTACCACAAAGATGTATCAGGATCTACGGACATTATATTGGTGGCCCGGGATGAAGAAGGATGTGGTAGAGTATGTGTCTAGATGGTTGACATGTCAGCAGGTAAAGGCTGAGCATCAGCGACCTACGGGATTGCTTCAGCCTTTGGGTATCCCATATTGGAAGTGGGAGGATATCACGATGGGTTTTTTTGGGAGGATTACCTAGGACAGTGGGACTTTGTGACTCGGTGTGGGTGATAGTAGACAGATACACCAAGTCAGCTCATTTTCTACCAGTGAAGGCGACCTATACAGTGGAACAGTATGCTGAATTATATGTGAGGGAGACAGTTCGTCTCCATGGGGTTCCGAATTCTATTGTATCTGATGGAGACCCTATCTTTACCTCCATGTTTTGGGGAGCTCTGCAGAGAGCCATGGGGACTCAGCCGAAGTTTAGCACAGCTTTTCATCCTCAGACTAACGGATAGTCTGAGAAGATGATTCAAGTATTGGAGGACATGCTTAGGGCATGTGTGATTAACTTTGAGGGATCTTGGAGTAAGTATCTTCCATTGATCGAATTTTCATATAACAACAGTTATTAGTCCACAATTAGAGTGGCTCCTTATGAAATGCTATATGGGAGGAAGTGTAGATCACCCATTCATTGGTATGAGATGGGTGAGAAGAAATACTTGGGGCCAGACATGGTTCAGAAGACCAATGAGGCTATTGAGAAGATTCGAGCTAGAATGCTTGCTTCGCAGAGTAGATAGAAAAGCTACACTGATCATAAGCGTTGGGACGTGGAGTTCCAGGTTGGGGACCACGTGTTTCTGCGAGTTTCACCATTGCGAGGGGTGAAAATATTTGGAGTAAAGAGCAAGCTAAGCCCTCAGTTTGTTGGACCTTTCGAGATTTTGGAAAGGATTGGACAGGTGGCTTATAGGTTGGCCTTGCCACTGCCGCTGTCAGGAGTTCATGATGTGTTCCATGTCTCCATGTTGAGGAAGTATGTTTCAGATTCGACACCTGTGTTGAAGTATGAGGACTTAGAGTTACAGACAGACTTGTCCTATGAGGAGCGACCAGTTCAGATTTTGGATCGAAAGGACAAAGTCTTATAGAATAAGACAATTCCGTTAGTGAAAGTGTTGTGGAGAAATAGCAAGGTCGAGGAAGCGACTTGGGAGTTAGAGACAGTGATGTGGGATCAGTATCCCGAGCCATTCAGGTAAATTTCGAGGATGAAATTCTCAGTAGGAGGGGATAGTTGTAACGACCCATATTCACTAATATGTCTTAAGGGCCTTGATTAGTGTGCTGGGAGGGCATAATTGGTTTATGTGTGAATTTATTGATTTAATGGATGATTACATGATAAGCATGCTTGTATGATTATATGAATATAAATGTGATTAAATGTTATATTTGTGAGAACCACATTATTATGTGGGTAGGCTTGCGGAGCACGAATCGAGGCGATCCTAAGGCCAGATAGCGGGAAAAGTCACAATGGGGCTTAATTGTTGACATTGGATAAGTCAGGGGTATTTTATGTATCGGGTATATATTTAGATTATCAGGTTATGAAAATAAATATATGGAGATATATTTGAGGTTAGAAAGTCTAGGCAGGAATATTGGGGAATTTTACCGTTTTGCCCTCGGGGACGTTTCCGGCACCCCGAGCCTCGGGATTGACTTAACGGGATAAGGATAGACTAAAGTTAAAGGAAAACAGTAGAAAGAAATAAACTGACCTTTTTCCTTCTCAGCTCTTTTCTTTCTCTCAAGGAAACTAAGAAGAAAACACAAGGAAAACTGAGAATTTTGGAGAAATTGCTGGAATTTGAGCTAGGATTTCAGAGGAATTCAGAGGGGAAATTAGAGGCTAGCTCAAGGATTATCCAGGGAACATTTAATCAATGCTAAGGTAAGAATTAAACTGTGTTTTGAAGTTAGAAACTTTGAGCTTTTGGCTGAGTAATGAGGTGATGGTGATATTGATGTTTAAGGTTGAATTCGAGCTGGAAAACTTGGGAATTAACAGGGATTCTGCTTAGAGAATGAGTTCAGTTGAAGAGGTAAGCTATAATCCATGATTTAGAAGCTTAAATTTGAGTTTTTCTTGGCTGGTTGGGTGTTTTGAAGTTCTTGAGTTTAAGGAATTGAAAAGATATTTGAATGTGCGTTGGGCTGGGTTTTTTTGTTGAATTATGTTGCTAGAGTTATTGTAAAAATGTTGGGATTAATTGTTGTTGAAATAGGGAACTTTGGGGTGATTCTGGGTAAGGTTTTAAGCTTGAAAATGGAAGGATTTCTAGGTTCGAAGGGAAGGGTCGCGGCTCTGTTCTAGAGCGCTGCGGCCCTAGGATGAAGATGAGCCAGGAGGGCTCGGCTAGGGGTGAGCGCCGTGGCGCCCAAAGCATGGGTCGCGATGCGTGTCTTCTTCCAAGGAGGCCTTAGGTTGTGTTTTAGGGCAGGGCCACAGCTAGGCTTCAAGGGCCGCAACCCTTAGATACATAATTGAACGTTTAGGGTTTTGAAGCACAGGAATCTAGCCTAGAGTGCTCGGGATCGATTTCACCACCGTGCTTGGTGGAATTTGGTTTCCTGAAAGTTAGTTCTATATCCGGAAACCCTTATCTGAATATTAATGGAACCCTATATCTTTGTTGTGACTAGGTGTTGAGGCTAGGGCTCGGGAACGGATCGTGCTTGAGAAGCGTTGCTCGTAAACAGTAACCGCAAAGATCAAAGGATAGAAAACGGCACCTGGTTGAATATCTGTAAAGGGACTAAGGGTTCCCTATTGTGTATGCTTGAAAGGATGGTATAATGCCATGCAAGCTAATTAGTGAGCCAACAGCCTAAGGGTGGTAACGGTTACACTAGCGCATAGGGTGCGACTTGGCCACTGGTAGCCGAGGACAGCTTAATATGCACTGAGCTCGGTTTATGCGGGCCGAAGTCTGTGGGGTAAACAGAGGGTGCGGCCTAAGTTGTCAACCCTGATTATTATGTGACTTGAATGTTATAAGTAATTGATTGCATTCCCGAATCTGAATATATGCTGATTGGTTAATGTGAATTATTTGGTGAATGATCATGCTTAGTGTATTTACTATTTGTTATTATTATTTGTGTTGCACATTGTGTTTTCTTGCTGGGCCTTGGCTCATGGGTGCTGCGTGGTGCATGTAAAGGAAAGGGCAAGCTTGATCAGCCCTTACATGGAGAGTTCTACGAGCTGAATGTACATGACTAGCTGCTCAGCCCCCACGGTTAAGGGAAAAGCAGGGACGAGAGGATCGAGAATGTTTATTTTGCCTTAGTATGGCCAATGATAATCTATAACTTTTGAGATTTTGTAAATCAACTTTCAAACACTATTTCCATTTTGCGATCCCTTATGTAAAACTATTTAATCTTATAAAATGTATCTTTTGAGACCAAAACTTCTTTTAACCCTAGCACATTTACGTTTAGTGCACGTTTTTAAATTAATGACTTGGTTTGCGAGTCCTGCACCTTTATAAACACACAGTGTAGCGGTCTTGGCTATCTAGGACGTTACTATATAAGTATCTTGAGACAAAGCCAAAACCTTGTTCTGTTGATCCCGAAGGAACTGGATGCCAAGTACGTAGTTTACATCTCCCAAATCTTTCATTTGGAATTGCTCGGCTAGCCATTTCATCACTTTTTTCAATGTTCCCTACGTCATTTCCAATGAGTAGAATATCACAACGTAAAGAACTAGGAATACTACTATGCCATTTTGCTGTTTTTATAGACACAAGGTTTGCCAACATTTTGTTCAAAACCATACTTTTTGATTGTGTTATCAAATCTCAGATTCAATGATCTAGAAGCTTGTTTGAGTCAATAAATGGACCAAAGAAGGTTACAAACCTTTTGCTCTTCACCTTTTATTTTGAACCCTTCTAGTTGATACATATATATGGTCTCGTCAAGATAGCCATTCAAAAATGTTCTCTTAACGTCCATTTGGCATACATCGTAAACCATGCAAGCAGCTATGGACAAGAGTATACGAATGGATTTAAGCATGGCTACAGGAGAAAAGGTTTCATCATAATCAACCCCTTCTCATTGAATATAGCCATTTTCTGTAAGCCTAGCTTTGAAAGTTCACACTTTCCCATCCGCTCATCTTTTCCTCTTGAATATCCATTTGCACCCAATAGGTTTAACATTTTCAAGAAGATCTTCGAGAGTCCAGACGGAATTGGAATACATTGATTCCATTTCCAGGTTCATGGCATCTTGCGATTTTTCTTTTTCAAAATCTTTCATTGCATATCCATATGTGAATAAATCATCTTTGTTTGTGGCATACACCAGCATTTGAACTTCTTGTTCATAGAAAATTGGCTGCTTGACAACCCTCCCACTACGACGAAGCTCTATGTTGTTTTGAGTAGAACTTATGGCTTCCTCTTATTATTTTTCATTGCAAACTGTTGGTGATCTATTTACTTGATCTGACACCATCTCGTCCATTATAGCCTTACTGCAAGGCTTGTGGTTGTTAATAGTCATATTCAAGAAATGTAGCATTTGTCGATACACATATTTTATTTTCTTTAGGACTATAGAATATACCACCTCTAGTCTCTTTGGAATATCCTACTCTAATAATCAAGGTTATTATTTTTCTTATATGCTCCTTAATTATGACCTTAGGTTAGTTTTATTAGTTTATAGTTATAACTTGAGTGGTGGAATTTAAAAATATTGCTTTAAGTTTATTTATTTTAAGATATGATTTCTATGACCTTTGAAATAACTATAGGTATGATAATTATAATTATTTATGATTAGTATTTATAAAGATTTTAGCATATGATTAAGTTAGAGTATCATTTTTTAGTATTTAATAAAAACACGTACACATATTACTTGGAGACTTAAGTTGTGTGCATGTGGTATTAAAATAAGTCACAAAGTGTGAATTACACTATTGTAGCCGAAATTTCCTATAGTTTAAGATAGGTGGAACTTTTCATTAATTAAATAGATGAGTAGCAAAGTTTTTATTTAAGAACCAAGTCTTACTTGGTTGAAATACACTAAGTGGTGTGGAGGGCATAGAAATAGGCAAGGATTGGACTCATTTTCAACTTAAGGAACTAGGTGTCACTCTAAGCTTGCTAAAAGGAAACTAATTGAGTAAATTGATGATAGTTGAAACTTGTTGGAGTGTTTTGAATTTAAAAACACGTAGGTGTAAGCATGGGAGACTATGCAGAGAAACTAGTGAGGACTTTGACTACATGTTGTTAAAGGTGAGTATGTGTGGCATTTAGAGAGTTTTTGTAGCACTTTGAATGAGTAAAACAAGGGTTGGCTGAAACTATATAGTGGATGGAAGGTTTGAATTTTGAAAATTTGTTGAATGGAGTTGGAGAGGATTAAGGAATGGAGTTTGGTTTGGATCCCATAAATAGAGTTGTTCCCATCATCATCTTTCACAGTCAACAAAGCCTTCAAGCCTCTCAAATTTTCGAAGTATACATCTCCCACAATTCCCAAAGTTCTCATCTTTTTGCTCCATAAACACACCATATAGCTGTACCACTATAGCCTTTATAGTGCTCGGAAATTCATCTTATTCTATTTTTCTTATTTAGCCTCAAACACTATAAGCCATTATAAACCCTACATAGCCGAAACACTAAGTCTTTCAACTCTTTATTATTGCCGAAATACCCAAGTATCAAGCTCTTAGTATTGTTCTTGGAGAAAGGCATTTTGTGGAGGCTTGGGATTTTGGAAGTATTGATCTTTTGATTACAGGGTAAATATATGACTTTTTATACGGTTTAGAATTTTTGAGTTATTTCTATAGTCTGTAATTTTAGTCTTTTATGTTATATGCAAGGTTTGGGAGATTCTCTATAGCAAAAGCAATCTTTTTTTCTTCTCTAATATCACACTCAAGGTAAGGAAAATTTGATGGTTTGGTTATGACATTTAAGTGATTTGTATGACCCTTACATTCTAGGTACAAGGAGATAAGTGTGGCTGGACCTTGTAAGTGTTCAAAATTGTATGATGGACCTAAGTGATGTCCAGTAGGATCGATTGCCAAAAGCTTGTATGACAGATCTAAGTGATGTTCTGGGCTTGAATGCCAACCTTTACAAGCACTTATTCTTTTCTCTTGCCTGATTTATTATTATGACCTAAGCATGACCAATAGAATATGTTTATGACTTAGAGTTTGATTATGACCTAGAATGTATTATGATCTTATAAGATTAGTATAAATTAGTGTTATGAAATATTGTATGAACTTATGATATGTTTGTTATGATTCCATGACTTTATGATTGCTTGTTTGCATTTTCTTACTAGGCTTAGAAGCTCACTCCTTATTATGTTATTGTGCATATAATTGAGGATAGAATGGTCGGTGGTGAGTGGGACCTAAAGAGCTTAGTGATGTATTCGTGAGGACCATGTAGCCGCTAGAATGATCAATTGCCTATGATTTTATTTATGAAAGCATGTTCTTTAAGTATTTTTACTTCCTTTATTCGAATGTCTCTTATTTAATTTTGTCAAAAACCTTATTTATTTAGTAAAAACATGGGATCCATTTGTTTTATAATATTTTATTAAATAAAAGAGAAACATTTATGTTTATGATTCAACACTGTGTTCTCATTAATATTATAAGAAATTAGGGCATTACACCTACAAACATGCATAGTTCAGTGTGAGATTCCAACTTTACAATCTTTGCTTTCAGCACGTGTACTGGACACCCCCAAATACAAAAATGGTGTAAACTAGGTCTAGATAGACTTGGATGGAACAACATTCAATATGTTCATTGCAAATTGAATGACATAGCCGTAGAATTACATTGGCAATGATGAATATCTCATCATTGATCTAACCATGTTTAATAATGTCATGTTCCTTCTTTCTGAAACACCATTTTGCTGTGGCGATCCAGGGGAAGTGAGTTGGGATTCAATTCAATGCTCACGCAAGTGGTCCTTGAATTCATAACACAAGTACTCTCCTCCTCGATCATATCAAAGAACTTTCAATGATTTACCTATTTTCTTTTCAGCTCCAGATTGGAATTCTTTAAACTTTCCAAAAGTTTCAGATTTATTTTGCATGATATATAGCTAACCATATCTTGAATAATTCTCAATGAAGGTGAAGAAATATTCAAACCCTCCTTTTGCTTGCACATTAAGTTGTCCACACACATCAGTGTGTACGAGTTTGCGTGTTATTATGGCTCTTGAACCTTTTGCCAAGAAAGATCTATTGGTCATGTGTCCAGACAGGATTCACAAACTGTGAGAGAACCAATAGTTCATTCTCTTAAAAGTCCATTCTTTGCTTAGTTAGTTAATTTTGTTCAAACCAATATGCCCAAATCTCAAATGCCATAGATATGTTTCACTGTTGGAGTCAGTCTTTTGACATTTAATAGGCCTTGGGTTTGCAACTTTAAACATTTCAAAGTTGTATACATATTTCTCTTTTGCCTTAAGTTTATATAGTCCATCATCAGATTTTGCATGACATATTTTAATACCAGATCTTGGGATAACAATCGAATTATTATTGAAAGGAATATCAAAACCTTATTCACGCAACATAGAAATAATAAAGTTCCCAATTAATAATCACATTACAAATCTTAAACTACATTTTTTCTAAAAGATTAGTTTTATTGTTCTGAATTGAAATCTAAAATCTCAAAAGCAAAATTAAAGAAATAAAAATTTTCAAATTGACAAGGAATTTCTAAAAGTAATGATGGGCCTTCCGCTTGGTCTTTGATGTCGATGCCTTTCCTTTAGAAGTTGACTCGTTTGGAGGAAGAACCATCATTTCTGTAAGGAAAAGAAAAATAATTTTAGAATCATGCATTATAACATTCAAAATGTTAATAAAATACAATTCACATAAGTGTAAAAGTAAAGGAAAATCTTAATTTACCTTCTGTGTCCTTTTTCACCAACTTCATTATGTTAGGAGATCCAATAATTTATTTCACCAATAATTCGTATGTGTCACTAGTGTCACTCGATCTCGCTATACCAGGATTCAACTCCACGTTAACAACAAGACTTACCATCCTCATCAACTGGTGGTGAGTTTTTCTTAAGAAAGTTGTTGGCCAGAAAGTCGTTGTGAAGCAGGTCAGACAGTGTTCACAACACTCACTCTCGAAGGCAAGAGCCTGACCTGAGAAATCATCTCAACTCTGCTTATAGTTTCTACAGTAATCATCTGTTCGGCTTTGCGTGAGCACTTAAACTCACATCGAAGAGAGCGAAGTCGGGACAATGAGCTTAGTTAAACTCATCCATTGGAAAACCCTCCAGTGAGTCGTGATGATGGAAACGTCCCAATGAACCGAGCTCAAGCTTGGAGTGACAATAACCAAGATAACGAGTAGCCTGGTTGGAAGTTAATAATATGCACCCAAACAACCCAGCAGTGAGGGATCCAACCCAAGAACGCCCTGCTATGATGGAAGAATAGACAAGACTCCTTCTGTCAGAAAGAAACAAGGATGATTGTGACTCCAATGAGGAGCTTGAGTCCTTTTGTCCTCATATTGTCGCTGCTCCATATCTGCAAGGCTTCAAGATGCCACATATGGCTTTTAGGGTTTTATGCCCTAATTAAAACCCAATTTTTTTGTAATCTCATTTATTATCAATAAAAGAATAGAAATAATTTTTTGACTTGGTTAATCACTTTGCTCATATGTTTTATTTTGATGATTATTTGTTTAATATAAACTTCTATTAAATCTCGAGCATATAGCTAATCATATTTATCATGACGTAATCACAGTGGAATATAAATATGATTATATGTTCAAAAATAAGTTAGTCTGAAGATTAGTCAGTGCACAGGATTTACACTGACTTGCCAATCTACGATATGATCTACTTACACATTGTAGTGTTATGTTCATTCCAGCACATAAGCAAAGTAGATAAGATCAGATGTATTTGTGACATCGGACAGGGCCGATACTGACAGTTGATAGGATAAGTAAACATATCGTTATTATCTATTCTAGTCATATCATATAGTTGACCATAGGTTAATTCAATCTCAATTCTGAGTGGTTAGTATTCTAACTGATTATATTATTTGAGTTCTTTGACTTGTTCGTTACCAGCGTACCCTACAGACTAGCCCATACTTACATCTTGGGAACTCGGTATTATAATTGAGTGGGAGTGTTAATCATAGATATGAACATCTATAGCTTCTGATGAAGAAATGAAACAATGGTTTCCTTTTAGTTTGACTCAAGGTGTTAAATGATAGAGATCTCATTTCAAGAATTAAATTAGTTTACTGAAATATCATTTACAAGGAATTAAGTGTTTTAAGGATAAAATACAATGAGGGGTAAAATGGTATTTTAGTCCCATCTCATTGTAGACCGTCTATAGAGGATTGAGTGACAATTATGGTTGTAACAATGGATAATAAATAACGTATCTATAATTCTTATAGAGCGTTCTATGAATTCAAGAGTGCAATTCCGAGTCTTTAGTGGTGTCACGAGGAATTAATAAGTTAGTAAATTTATTTGTTAGATTTATGATAACTTATTGGAGCATGATTTCATAGGCCCATGGTTCCCACTGTACCTTGGATAAAATCATCTAGATAGTCTCAGTTAATTGATTTAATTATCAATTAGAATTATCAAAGTTGACCAGGTAAATTTTGGGTAGTTTCACGATGTTATGTAATTTAGAGAAGAAAAGAGAAATTAGGGCAGATTTATTAATTAAGATAAATTGGTACCTAAATTAATAAATAATTTTAAATCAAGGGTCAAATTATATTTAATTAATAGTATAAAGGATTTAAATAATTATTTAATTAATTAAATCAATATAAAATAATACCAGCCTTGATTTTAAGTCCAATAAGCTTATAATCAAATGGAAAATTTCACGGGCCTAAAGCCCATGATAATTTCGACCTAGGGCTATTAATTAGCTATTATTTTATTCATTTTTTAATTAAATAAATGACCTAATTGAGTCTATAAAAGTAATGTTAAGAGAGAGTTATAATCACAAGTCAAGTAATAAGTCACCAAATGACATGTAACCCCCTGCGTTTCGGGTACCTTTAAACGAATCGGGTCGGGATTTTTTCCCCGAGTAAAAAATATTATTTTAAATAATATTATATTTTTTTGGAATTTATTTCCATGAGTTATTGCTAGCAAAATTATGAATTTTGTGATTAAAAGTCAAGATAAGATTTTCGGTCTTGGACCGTCACAAAAACCCTAATCGGGTAAAAATCTCGGAAAATGAAATGAAAAACTATAACAAATATATTTTGGGCATAAAATACATTCATAAAAATTAAAGTTTGGTCAAAAATAATAAAGGAAAATGAAATGGAAAATTTAGGGCATTTTGTGTTAAAATGCATAATTTTACTGAATTGGGGAATTTTATTCCATAAATGGACCGTAGGTTAAATTGTATTGTGTGATTAATTAAAGGGTAGGTAACCATTTGGTACCCTGTGTTTTTGCAAAGTATCATTTTGGTACCCTCTGTTTTCAATAATGCTCATATGGTACCCTGTATTTTAAAATCGTACATATTTAGTACACTAAACTCAAATTTAATTAATAAAATTTTACCAATTTAATCAAACTTCTGTCAATTATGTAAGTTCAAAATTTAAATTTAATGACTTAATTACATATAACTGATGATAGTTTGATCATATTGACAAAATTTTATCTATCAAATATGAATCTAAGGTATCAAATATGTATAATTTTAAAATACAGGGTACCATATGAGCATTATTGAAAACAGAGGGTACCAAAATGATACTTTGCAAAAACATAGGGTACTAAATGAGTAAATTCCCTTAATTAAATTAAATGTGGGAGACATGTAATTTAATTATTATATGTTAAGTTTTATTTTTAAAACTTTATAGGAGTGAAAAAGGTTATAGAAAGTCATTTTGGATTTTTTCTTCTTAGGAAATATTTATTAACCATTATAAATAATAATAATAATAATAACATAAATAAAATAAATAGTGGCTGAAGGTAATTAATTGGGTGTACCAAATTATTTTAGTCTTAATCCCCATTTAAATTAGGGTTAATTGCATCAAGTGGTCAAAGTGAAAACACTCAAGTGTTTTTAGATATTTTGGTGTTGTCTAAGCTCTTCCAACCTCCCCAACCCCCCCTCTCATCTTGTTAAAAAATCCCCTCTCAAGTTTTCTCTCTATTTTCAACAATCAAGAACACTAAGAAAGCTTGGGAGCTTGAGCTTTGGTCTAGGAAGAGTTTCCCTAACGTAAAGTTTCAAAAACTTGACTTTTGTAAAGTTTTAACCATAGATCTTTCAGTAGCTAATTATATATGTTGTTGTAATGACCCAACTATTTTTAAGACCTTGGACCATTAAAACTACTAAACATAGCTACTATCTTGGGAAAACATATAAAAGGAATAACATAACTTTATTTAAAACCCCAAAATATATATTGTGCAAAATAGAAAGTAAAATGTAAAATATAAAATATGGTATAGGTACCCATTGTTTAATACATAAAAACATAAACCATAAACTTTAATTTTAAAAACTAAATGCGGAATTACAAAAGAAACATAATTTAAAAGACTAATCATTTCCCTGCATCAAGCTAAAAATAAAGGAATGAGCCTAATGCCCAGCAAAGAAATTCTACTAACAACATATATCATAAAACATAAGATTTTAAAATAAAAATATACTATAAAACATATGACTATAAAAACATATATGACTACAATATTAATGGTCATTAACTCATTAACATGGCATGTGATAAACCATCTAGGTCCTCTGTCTACTAGTCGAGGTAGGTTAGATCACATGGTAGTAAATGATAACCCATCTAGGTCCTCCATCTACTAATGCAGGTAGGGTAAATCATAACTCTAAACCGTGAAAATGATAAAAATTCTTGGGGCTTGCTATCTAAGCAAGTCATATGCCCAAGCGACTATAAAACATATTCATAAAACATATTATAACATAAACATATTATAGCATAAACATATAAACACATATAATCTATCATATTTTCCTTACCAAATCCGGAATATTTGGGAACAAGAACACGATTGAAACACTCCTAAAAACCAACAATAAAAATGGTGAGTCTCTAAAGAAAGGAGATGAAAAAAAAGGAACCAAACCATCAAGAAGAAACTTACCGTAAAGTAACCTTAAGTTCAAGGAACTTAAATACCTATTCAAGAATCAAAACAAAGAGTTAGGATCTAAAAGAAAGAAAATAAAGAAAACTAAAGAACCATAAAGAACTGAACTTAGGGATAAAAATACCTTGAATGATCTTATGAATTGATCTAAACCTCAATACCAAAATCTCACTATATCTCACTTCCCAAGTATTTAGAAAAGCTTAGAATGATAAAACTTTTAACCCAAAACCCAAGTGTTTCTCTCTATAGTAACACTAGCAACTTGGAGGCTTTGAACAATTGCTTAAAGAATGAAGAAAATGGCTAAGTACTAGGTCCTATTTATAGAGTTCAAGGAGTGAAACTAACCCCTTTTAATTTGAATAAATAAATGAATATAAAATGAAAAATATTTGAATTTTTATTTAACAGATGGCCAAAACTCGGTCAAAATCGTTCAAAGGCAGGTCTGAGTGGTTAAGGCTATTTTTAAAATTCAAAAATCCTCAAAATTCAAAAATACATCACCAGGGGCGATATATCGGCTCCACCAAAATCCCGAGCCTCGTTCGTACATTCGTGCAAAGTCGACGTATTTTTCGTAACTCCCGTAGGCGATATATTGACCCCTATAGCTGCGATATATCGGCATACGTTGATATATCAAACACGTATTTGCACTTTTTCAACATATTTTGAATTGAGTAAACAACTTTGACTGAGTCATAATATGATCCTAACAGTTTTGGAAGGTTTTAGAGCTTCTAGATCTTTCTTTTATTAAAACTATTCATAAAAAAAAACTTAAATCCTTAATAAACATGATTATGACAAGTGTCATGCTCTAATTAATTCTTTCTAAACCTTAGGTTATAATGAATAATATTTATAGAACCAGCAATATTAATCAAACCTTATGTTATAATTAATATTCTTAAACTATAGGTTAAACTTATAAAATCCATAACTGTTGCTATGAGTGACCAACTAAGTCCCGACTTGAACCAAAATCCACAGAATCTAACATAATACGAACTAATACTAACTACTACTACTATGTAGCTAGCTAAGTAAATATTCTGGGACACTACAATTCTCCCCTACTTAAAAGTATTTTTTCCTCAAAATTTACTTACCAAACAATTCCGGATACCTTGCTAACATGTCTTCCTCCAACTCCCACGTTGCCTCCCGTTCAGAACTTTTACTCCATTGGACCTTGACTCTCGGAATACTCTTAGACCGTAATTCCTTCATCCCTCTATCTAGGATGCTAACCGGTCATTCCTTGTAACTCAAATCTTTCTGGAGTGCTATCGTATCGTACTTAAGGATGTGAGATGGGTCTGACACATATCTACATAGCATCGAGATGTGGAACACATTGTGGCTATCTTCTAGAGCTGGCGGTAGAGAAAATCCATATGCAACTGCTCCCACCTTGTCCAATATCTCAAAAGGACCTACAAACCATGGACTAAGCTTTCCTTTCTTCCCAAACCGCTTCACACCTTTCACAGGAGATATCTTTAAGAAGACTTGATCTCTGACTTTGAATTCGACATCACGCCGCTTGGCATCCGCATAACTTTTCTGTCAGCTTTGTGCAGTGAGCATACACATTCTAATCAGCGCTACCGCATCCTGAGCCTCTCTAACAGCTTCGGGTCCAAGAAGTTTCCTTTCTCCTACCTCATCCTAATGTAACGGCGATCGACACCTCCTTCCATAATGTAACTCATAGGGTGCCATCTCGATTGTTGACTGGTAGCTATAATTGTAGGTGGATTCTATCAGCAGAAAATACTTACTCCATGATCCTCCGAAGTCGAGTACACAAGTGCGCAACATATCCTCTAAAATCTGTATGGTACGCTCGGACTGACCATCGGTCTGAGGATGAAGTGCCATTCTAAGACATAACTTGGTAACCATAGCTTGCTACAAGCTTCCCCAAAATCTCGATGTAAACACCGATCCTCTATAAGATACTATGGTCTGAGGGATTCCATGCAGTCATACTATTTCTCAGACGTAAACATCTGCGTACTGATCTGCTGTGTACGTAGTCTTGCCAAGCAGGAATTGAGCTGACTTGGTTAGTCTATCTACTACTACCCAAGCCGAGTCGTGCTGCTTATTTGTTCGTTGTAGTCCTGTCATGAAATCCATGGCTATGTCTTCCCACTTCCATTATGGGATACTAAGCGGTTGCAATAAGCCTGTAGGCCACTGATGTTCTGCTTTCACTTGCTGGCATACTAAGCATTTAGACACATATTTTGCTACATCTTTCTTCATTCCTGGCCACCAATACAATGCCTTAAGGTTGTGAGTCATCCTGGTCGACCCTGGGTGAACTGAGTATGGGGTATTGTGCGCTTCTTCTAAAATCTTCATCTTAATTCCATGATCATTTGGCACGCATACCCGGTCCTTATATCTCAAGAACCCCTATCCTGATATAGATAAATATGTGGCCTTGCCTTCTTTGACTGCAGCTATGTAAGAAACCAATGTGTCATCATGCCCTTGTCCAATCCGTATATCTTCTAATAGACTTGACTGGATGGAAAAGTTGGCCAGCTTACCAATGACTACTTCTATTCCGGCATTGATCAGTTCTTGCTGAAGCGACTTTTCTATTCCGACTAACGCTGCTAGATTTTCGTAACTCTTTCAACTTAGCGCATCAATAACTACGTCTGCTTTTCCCAGGTGGTATAGGATTTTCAGTCATAATCCTTCACTAGTTCTAACCACCTACGCTACCTCATGTTGAGCTCCTTCTGCGTGAAGAAATACTTTAAGCTTTTCTAGTCCGTATAAATCTCACATTGTTCTCCATAAAGATAATGGAGCCAGATTTTCAATGAAAAGACCACCGCTGCCAACTCCATGTTATGCATTGGATAGCGTTACTCGTACTCCTTTAGCTTCCTTGAGGCGTAGGCTATTACCTTGTCATTTTGCATCAAGATATAACCCAAACCTTGCTTCGACGCATCACAGTAGACTACGAACTTGTCGTTGGGTGTCGGTACACAAAGTACTGGTGATGAGCATAGATTATCCTTAAGCAACTGGAAGCTCTATTCACACTTATACGTCCAGTTGAACCTTTGTTGTTTCTGGGTCAGGTTGGTAAGCAGAGTGGCTATCTTAGAGAAGCCTTCTATAAACCTTCGATAGTTTCCTGCTAGCCCCAGAATACTTCTTACCTCTGACACGTTCTTAGGTCTTGGTCAATCCTTCACAGCCTCTACCTTAGTTGGGTCTACAATAACTCCATCCTTGGATACTATGTGGCCGGGAAATGCTACTTGCGAAAGCCAAAATTTGCACTTCTTGAATTTGGCGTAAAGTTTATGCTCATTTTGTCACATCATGGTCATTCTTAAATGTTCCTCATGCTCGATTTTGTCCTTTAAGTACACCAAAATATCGTCGATAAACACTACGACGAATGTGTCCAAGTAATCCTTGAAGACCTTATTCATTAAATCCATAAATGCGGCTGGAGCGTTGTAAGACTAAAAGACATAACTAAGAATGTGTAATGTCCATATCGAATTCTAAAAGCTGTCTTGGGAATATCCTCTTCCCGTACCTTGAGCTGGTGATACCCAGACCATAGATCAATCTTGGAAAACATGGTCATTCCTTGGAGTTGATCAAACAAGTCGTCAATCCGGGGTAGCGGGTACTTATTCTTAATTGTCACCTTATTCAGCTCGCAGTAATCTATATACATCCACATGCTTCCATCCTTTTTCTTCACAAATAAAACTGGTGCTCCCCATGGTGAATGGCTTGGTCTAATGAAACCCAAGTCTAAGAGTTCTTCCAACTGCGTCTTTAACTCATTGAGTTCGGTTGGTGTCATCCAGTATGGTGCCTTTGAGATAGGCACAGTGCCCGGTACTAGCTCGATTGTGAAGTCAATTTCCCGAGTCGGCAGCAACCATGGTAAGTCGTCAAGAAATACTTCTAGAAATTCTTTTATGATGCGAACATCTTCAACCTTTAGGGGTGTTTCCTTTACCACATCTGTGACACTGGCTAAGAATGCGTTACATCCTTTTTCTATCATCCTCTGAGCTTTGAGCGATGAAATAAGCGATTTTCATAGTCTTGAAAATTTTCCCATAAAACATATTCTTTGACCGTCAGGAGTTTCGAACATCACCTGCTTGCATATGCAATCGATGGTTGCGCCATGCCTTGCTAGCCAATCCATGCCTAGTATCACGTTGAAGTCTTTGATCTCTAACTTTATCAGCTCTCCTTCTAGTTCTACGTCCTCAATTTTGATCGGTACACCTCATACTATCCGTGATGATAGGACTACTTCGCCCGAAGGTAATTCTGTTACAAACCTAGTTCTAAATCTTTCACAAGGTTTGTCCAATTTCTCTATCATTCCTCACGAGATATACGAGTGTGTTGGTCCCAGATAAAATAATACTGAACATATATTATCGAGGACAGGAATCTGACCTGTGATCACTTTATTACTAGCTTCAGCTTCTCCCTGTGTCAAGGCAAAAACTCTGGTAGGAGCCATCTTGTTATCCCTTTTCTCTTCTTGCTTGAGCTGTGGACATTCCTTCCTCTGATGACCTTCCTAGCCACAATTATAACATCCATTGGTGTTTGCACGACATTTACCAGGATGTTTCTTTTGGAATTTAGAGCACTACGGGTATTCTACATAACCCAACCCATTGCCCCAATTGTTTGTCCGTGCTCTTTAATCATTGTCGAACTACTTATTGTCAGGATACCTCCTCTTCTGGCCATTATTGTTGCTATGATGATGGCTCTTGTGGTGGTTCTTACCATTCTGAGGTTGATTCTGCTGTTTAGGTTCAGGCTTGCTGGTCTCCTCCTTACTAACATTCGCCTGAAGCGTTTCCACTTCTATAGCCGTTTCTAGAGCATCGGCGTAAGAAGTGGTTCCAAGAGTTGCTAACTTGAGTCCTAGCTTGGAGAAAATTTTGTTCAGAAAAATGTAGTTTGAAAAGCTATTTGTGACATAAGAACTTTCATATTCCAATTTTGCTGAATATAATTGAAAATGAAACTTCTCCAAGCTCAATTCTTTGAATATAAATGAAAATAGTATGCCTCTTTTTTCGTTTTTATTTTTGGCTATGTAAGGTTTAGTTATGATTGTTAAATTGATTTATGAAGGTAGGTTGTCAATCTCATTGTAACTTTGTCTTGAACAAGGAAAACATACCGTCTACGGGAGCATAATGTCGGTATCTCAACTAATTTTGACAGGAATTTGCCACAGTAGTTAGTTGTGTGAGCGAAAAGCAATAATTTGATTCAAAGTTTCAATTTTGAATTTTTCTTGCAAACGTTTCATCTGGGTATCAGTATAATTTTGATTTTAGTCACCATAATTACTTAATATGGTTTTTTTTTTTGGGTTATTGATCTCTTATGTAATGGAAGTTAATTTTATTGCCTCTGAACTTATATTTATGTAAATTTCCATTTATTAATGCAGCATTTTGATTCATATCTTGTTATTGAATTTTCATAATTTAATCAGATAAAAATCAATTTTTTAGCTGGAGTTTATATTGCTTTTATTCATATTGTTTCTGATAGTTTTTAGTAAATTCTCTTACATGGTTAAATTGTGTCTACTGACTGCATAGTCAATGCATTACTTCATAAGATCACTCAAGATAGTTTTATATGTAGTTAAGGAGTCTAATTAGTTAGCATCAGGATTAGGACTCCTAGTGAGACTAATTAGGCTTTTGGGCTTTCATTAAAATTTTCAACCTTTATTTTTAATACTTGTGCTCTGTAATTGTAAATTTTCTATATATAGGGAGCTTTGGAAGACGAACTATCCGCAGCAGAGAGCCAGCAAAAACCTTAGACACAGTATTAAGATGGTAAGCTAAAGCTTTACTACATAATCATGAGGTGGTTATCCTAACTTTTCTATTGAATATGATGGTTGATTTAGTCACCATATTTCAGCACAGGAAGATGAGAATCTACAATAATATCTATTACTGATGTATTATTTCTGTCCTATTATATTTTACAATTCTCTACCAACAATTGGTTTCAAACTACTATGTTATCCAATTTCTGGGGCAGTGCATTAGGGTTGGACTTTAGGGAGGGCACCTGTATATGATGTTAATATGTAACTTGCTTCATTGACTTTGCAGTATTTCGACGGATATGGGTATCATGGAACCTCATTTGATCAGACATATCGATGTTAGCCTTCATCCTTTATCGATAAGGTTAGTTTTGCTCCTCACTCGGTTCAGACTTCTTCCAGAATGTTTCACTGTTAGATGTTTTGTTTTTATATTTCAACAACCTCCTGCATTATTCAGTGTTTAGAGTCTATTGTAGCTGTGATTTATGTGGTGTTTGGAATAGCCTACCAAAACCTTCATTAAAGTAAGGTGTTGTGGATACAAAGAATCTAGAACATTACCTTCTAAGTTCATAAAAATTCTATGTAGATCATTTCCTCTATTCGTATGGTTGCCAATTTTCCACCCATCCTTCACAGAATCTTTTACATCAATTAGCCAAAGAGCCAGTCTAAATTTAATTAAGTTTTCTTATGCTATTTTTCTGGCATGCATGTTAACTATCTTTTGGTTGAGACAATTTATTCTTCAAAAACAGAATTTGAGCAGAAACATTATGTTATTTTAACCATTGCAATTTATTTTTATAGAAGCTAGAAGCTAAAAGTTAGATAAGAAAATGAGATAAAAATATTGCTAGACAATTTTATTGTGACAGTCTTGTCTCCATGAAGTTTAATAAAAAGGTCCAATTATTATGAGACATGTCTAGAATCCATTCTTTTTTGTTTTTCCTCTTCTTTTTTTATATAATCCTTTTGGCTGCACCTTCTCATGATTAATTCAGTATTGATTATATTTTTTAGCTCATTACAAGTGTTGAATCACAAGTATTGTATTGTATGTATTTGGTTTCGATTCATGTTAGGGTGATTGGTGTAGGATAATTGGCATTCTATGATGTTTGCAATGGCAGGAGGGGTGGTACTTAGCCTTGGAAATCTCCCAACTCAGTATGCTTGGGCTTTTGTTGGCTTATCAGTCACAGAAGTGATCACTGCAAGCATAACAGTTGTTATAGGTCCTTTCTTTCATTCTCTCTCTCTCTCTCTGACCATTTCTAAATATTGATGTTTGTCTGTGTTGCTCTTATAGATACTGAATTTTTTGCTTCTGTTATGATCTTTAATGGTGATAGGAACAACCTCGAATTACTTTTTAGACAATAGAATTAATAGAGTCGAGATCCTTTTCCCTGGCGTTGGCTGCTTCTTGGTTGTAGTTTGCCTTGCTTCTACTGTCCACTCATCTAATGCAGCTGATAATAAAGAAAAGCATGAAGGTTTTCATCTAAAGAGGGGTATGTTTCATTCATTAAATGTTAAGGTTATCAAAGAATTATCTTGTTTTCATTCATTTTTAAAAATAAAATCATCGAGCTTGTTAAGTGATGCAATTTTTACTTAATTGTTTTGTTTGATGGTGCACTTAAGGATAATGAGAATGAGCAGAAAACTAGCTGTACCACTATAGATGGCACTATAAAAGACCATAATTTTTAGTATGGAAAATCAATTAAAATTCTCACATTTAGATGAAAAGTGATAATCTTCTGTTGCAAAAATACTACACAACAATATTTGGACGTTCATCACCTGACATTCAAATCCAAACATCTCAGATTCTCTATCACATTTAATAATTATAACTCTTGCTACAGGTGTTTGGGAAAAGCACTATCATTGGACTGTCCATATGTTTCTTTGCTGGTGTTTGTTTTCTCTATTCTCACCAACATTCAACTTGGCAACAAATGATCAATGACATACATTGAAAGATGGGGTTCCTCACTTGGTTGTCTACATTGCATTCTTTTACTTCTCAGTATCTTGTTTTGTCCTTGCTATAATCCTCACATCACATTCCTTTACTACCCTGTGCTGGACTTACCGAAATCATCATTCAAGGCTTATATGTTGAATATTTAAGACTACTTGAATAATTTAAGAACATTTTGTTGTTGATGACAATGTTGAATGTTTTAAACTAATTTGTGGATTGTTAATATAATGTTGAATGTTTTTACCATTTGTTATTTGAAAATCAAGTTCATTTGATGATGCTAGTATATATTAGAAAGCTAATTTTAATTATATAAAAAAAATTAAAATATAATAGAATAAATTAGTGTTATATAAATGAATATATAATGAGAATTTAAACTTATCTAAATATTAAAATAATACGAAAAATGTGTTATAATATCTATTACAATAACACTTTTTATAAGTAAAGAATTTTGTTATGCAAACTTTATTATATAACACAAATAATGTGTTATACTAAAGTGTAGTATAACACAAAAAATGTGTTATACTAAAGTGTTGTATAACACAAATTTATAAGTATTGAAGTGTGTTATATAATCGACTATAAATAATATAATTAAACACTTATCTATTTATTAAAATAACACAGAAAATGTGTTATCATTGACAGTATAATAACACATCTGTACAACAATGATAAAGTGTGATGTAAAGTACCTTGACCTACGATAACATAGTCGGTCTTAACACATCATAAAGTGTTATGGTATGTTTTGATGACACATTTTTGGTGTTATTAAAAGAATTTTTTCTTGTAGTGTCAGGTCTATGTTAAGCTACTCTTCACTTCCCTTATCGTTTTGGGAATATGCACTTTAAACAGCTAATTACATTTTGAATGTAGTTCCATCCAAAGCAGTGATAAAGACACCACTTGTAACGCTCTGGATAGCCAAGACCGCTACACTGTGTACTTATAAAGGTGTAAGACTTGCTAATCAAGTCATTAATTTAGAAATGTGTCACTAAACATGTATGAGCTAGGGTTAAAAAAGGTTTTGGTCTCAAAAGTTTCATTTCATAGAATTAAGTAGTTATATACATGGGATCCCAAAAGAAACAGAGTTTAAAAGTTGGATTACAGAGTCCCAAAAATACAGACAATTGTCAGCCATACTAAGGCAAAATGAACAATTTCTGGGTCTTGCATCCCTGCCTAAACCTCAACCGTGGCAGCTGAGCAACTAGCCATGTACATTCAGCTCGCAGTGCTCTCCAATTCAAGGTTGATCAAGTTTGCCCTTGCCTTTACCTGCACCACGTAGCACCCGTGAGCCAAGGCCCAGCAAGAAAACACGATATGCAACACAACAATATTAACAGATAGTAAATTCACAAAGCATGAACTCTCATTAAATAATCCACATTAATCATTCATCATATATTCAAAACCATGGATGTAATCAATCACTTATAACATTCATATCACATAATAATCAAGGCCGAAAACTTAGGCCGCACCCTCTGTTTATCCCACTGACTCCGGCCCACTTAAACCGAGCTCAGTGCATATTAAGCTGTCCTCGGCTACCAGTGGCCAAGTCGCGCCCTGTGCGCTTGTGTAACCTTTGGCACCCTTAGGCCGTTGGTTCACTAATTAACTTGCATGGCATAATACCATGTTTTCAAGAATACACAATAGGGAACCCTTAGTCCCATTACATATATTCAACCAGGTGCAGTTTTCTTACCTTTGATCTTTGCAGTTACTAATTACGAGCAACGCTCCTCAAGCACAATCCATTCCCGAGCCTTAGCTTTTATCACCTAGTCACAACCAAGGTGTAGGGCTCCACTAATATTCAGATAAGGGTTTTTCAGATACAAAACTAACTCCCGGGAATCCGAATTCCACCACGCACGGTGATGAAAACGATCCCGAGCATTCTAGACCACATTCCCATGTCTAAGATCCCCAAATGTTCAAGTGTGCACCTGAGGGTTGCGGCCCTTGAAGCTTAGCCGTGGCCCTGCCCTCAAAACAAAACCAAGAGCATGCCTGGAAGGAGACACGCGTCGCGGCCCTTGCCTTGGGCGTCGCGCCGCTCACCCTTGGCTGAGCCCTCCTGACTCATCTTCATCCTAGGGCCGCAGCCCTCTAGAACAGAGCCGCGGCCCTTCCCTTCGTGCCCAGAAAACCCACCATTTCCAACATCTAAACCTCATCCAAAGCCATCCCAAAGCTCCCCAATTCAAAATCAATTAATCCCAACACCTTTAGAATGACTTAAACAACATAATTCAACAGAAAAACCCAGCCTAACACACATTAAAATCTCTTTTCAATTTCTGAAACTCAAGAACTTCAAACACTAACACCAGCCATGCAAAACTCGAATTTAAGCCTCTAAATCAAGAATTATAACTTACCTCTTCAGCTGAACTCCTTTCCTAAGCAGAATCTCTGTTAGGTCCCAAGTTTTGTAGCTCCAATTCAACCTCAAACATCAATTT
Source organism: Humulus lupulus (assembly GCF_963169125.1). Classification (NCBI taxonomy): domain Eukaryota; kingdom Viridiplantae; phylum Streptophyta; class Magnoliopsida; order Rosales; family Cannabaceae; genus Humulus; species Humulus lupulus. Next base: position 104,819,336 of record NC_084795.1, on the reverse strand, counting down.
CACAATCACCTCATTACTCAGCCAAAAGCTCAAAGTTTCTAACTTCAAAACTCAGTTTAATTCTTACCTTTGCCTTGTTTAAATGTTCCCTGACTAATCCTTGAGCTAGCCTCTAATCTCCCCTTTGAATTCCTCTGAGATCCCAGCTCTAATTCCAGCAAATTTCCTCTGTTTTCTTCTTATGTTCAACCTTGAGAGATAATAGAGAGACAAGGATGAGAATAAAGGGTTGGTTTATTTCTTTCTACTGTTTTCCTTAAGCTTTAGCCTAATCTTATCCTGTTAAGTCATGTAACGTCCTGCATTTTCGAGTACCTTTAAACGACTCGGGTCGGGATTTTTCCCCCGGGTTAAGAATATTATTTTAAATAATATTATATTTTGTTTGTAAGTATTCCATGAGTTATTGCTAGCCAAAATATGAATTTTGTGATTTTAAAAGTCAAGATAAGACTTTCGGTCCTGGACCGACACAAAAACCCTGATCGGGTAAAAATCTCGGAAAATAAAATGAAAAATCATGGCAATTATATTTTGGGCATAAAATACATTTATAAAAGTTAAAGTTTGGTCAAAAATAATAAACCTAAAAGAAAATGGAAATTTTAGGGCATTTTGTGTTAAATGCCTAATTTTACCGAAATGGGGAATTTTATTCCATGAATGGACCTTAGGTTAAATTTTACTATGTGATTAATTAAATTAAATGTGAGAGACATTTAATTTAATTAATTAATGTTAAGTTTGGTGATTAAAACTTAATAAAAGTGAAAAAGATGTCAAAAGCCAATTTGGACTTTTCTTCTTATGAAACCTTTATTAAAAAAAAAATGAAATGATCATATATGGCAAAGGGGTGGCCGGCCATGTGGTGTTTTAGGTGGTGTGAACCCAACTTAATAAAGATAAAATCTCATTTTAACTAAGTCAAGTCAAGTGGGCAAGTGGGAGGAAAACACTTGAGTGTTTTTGAGATAAATTAGATAGTATATAACTCTTCCATCCCTCCCCAACCGACCACACCACTCTCTCTCATTCACTCATCTGATTTTTTTAGACCATTCAAAGTGTTCTCTCCATTTTTCAAGCCCAAGAACACCAAGGAAACTTTGAGGCTAAGTCTTGGTCTAGGAAGTATTTTCCCTAAGGTAAACTTTCACTAATCTAGGTTTTTGTAAAGTTTTAAGCATAGAGTTTCAAATAGCTAATTGACTATGTTGTTGGGGGAAGTTTGTTAGGGTTTTTGAAAGGTTTTGAAGGAGTCAAAGCTTATAGGAAGGTCCAAACCTTAAGAAAGAACACCAATGAGGTAAAAAGTTTACTTTTGATGAGTTTGTTGTAGGGTTTTTAGTTTTAAGCATTATTTTGTATATCTAATGCTTAGAGTTTCTTGTTGATGATGTAATACGGTTATGGTAGTTTTTTAATAATTTTTATGATGCATGTGTATTGATTTTTGAAAATGGGAACCAAAACCCCCAAGGGTTTTGTAGGATACCCTAAAACAAAACATGTTTTGAGCTGTGACTTCCAAGGGGTCAAGCAGCCACTGTATATTGTTTTTGTAAAATTAAATTGTACTGTGATGTTGTTGAGATTGAGTACATAAAATTGAGCTTTTGAAACACTAAAAAATGTTTAGAAATGAGTAAGTTATGCTATTTCAAAGATTAGGTAAAAAAACTGTTTTTTCGTATTCTTATTTTCGGAACCAAGTTTGGACAGCCACTGTATAGGGCAAATGAACCCAGTTTTTTCTAAAATTTTGTGGACATATTACTGGCATAACCTATTATTCCACTGTAAAATTTGGTAAGAAAATATTGAACGGTTTGAAAGTTATTAACTGTCAAAGTTTGGAAAAAATAAGGACTTGAAAATAAGGTCATTTTTACCTCATTGTTGGAAAATGATTTCACCAATAAAAAATGCTCATTTTGACCTAAGATTTTTCAAAGACCTAAATGGCATAACAAAAATGGAATTGGGAAATTTTGGTAACAATTGGGTAAGTAAATTTCAAGTTATGAACTAACGAAGTATGTAGTTAAAAATGTGAAAATTAGGTTTTTCACACTTAGTGTAAAAATGAGATTTTGGAACATAAGGTAAAAAGTAAAATTTTGCTTATTTCAAGATATAAATTGGTAAGTCTTGAAATCATATTTTCACTAAAATTATCCCTTTTAGTTTAAATGAATTATTTTTATTAAAGAGTTTTTATTCTTTCTAAAAATAAGAGATTTAATTTATTAATAGTTAATAAATTAAAAGAGGGTTTAAAACCTTATATTTTGAGAAAATAATTAAATAAATTATTTTCCTAGTAAGTAAAATTGATTAATTGCTTTTGGAAAATTAATTAGTCAAGATGAGAAATTTATAACGGTTTTCCTAATTAAGACAAATTAGGCAATTTTCTTAAAACGGTTTTTAGATATTAAAACCTTAAGAAAAATAAAAGGAAAATTTAAAGAGTTTATTTTCTTTAAAAATAATTAAGGAATTTATTTGTATTTTCTGGATATAATACCGGCTAAAATCTTACATATTTTAACCGACTAGTCGAAAGTGCGGGTTAATAGCGATACCTTGAAAGAGTAAGATTTTTAGCGGGTTGTGGGGAAATACCATTGTGATACCCGAGCCTAGGTATCGAGACCTTAGGATAGGTCTCCCCGAGACTTAGGGTTTAGTCTCGAATATTTTGTATAACTTTCCTTAATAGGTTTAAAACCAAATAAGGATTGTAAATCCTTACAAATGACTTTTATTAAAATGACCAAACTGCCCAAAATAATAATAATGAATTATGAGTGCCATAATTAATCCGAGTATACTGTATGGATAACTACAGTATTGGCTAAGCGTAACTGGACTGAACGTTGGAGGGTGAAAACTTGTTGAGCGCTAAGGACTCCAAGTAAGTCAACTTATATTGTATGGCTGCAACATGAAATGATTATTGTCTTGTATGTTAGTATAGGGATACATGCATATACATAGGCTGTCATAGAAAGTTGCTTAGAGACGTTAGTCTAGTGAGTGCTGATTTAGAAAATATGAACGGTAGAAGTCCGTCATATCCTAGACGGTTGATCCCTGTCACACTGCTTGATTTTATTTATGTCCGGTTCATTACCGCGACGAGTGGCCATGAGATGAGGATAAGCTGGTTAAACCTAGGGGCGCCAAGATAAATGGAACCTAGGGGCCCTCATGCTTACTTAATCATTGGACGGTTAGAATCTGAGCAAGTGCTCTGATAAGTTATTCCCGGATAGCAGCCGTGAATATTGGCCATTCCGTGAGAGTGCCTAAAGATACTAGGGGTTGCCAAGATTGAGTGAGGTTGAACACCCTAGGGGCAGCTGCTCACCAGCACCACTGATTAACATAGAAGTCTCCGTAAAACCGTGTAAATTGGATTACACTCTTGAATAAGTAGCGATGCCCTAGGTAACACGATAGTTACCCTTGATGAGAATATTTATTGGCTAGATCTTAGTGTGGAGACTCGGTTCTCTTTTACAGATTAGCAATTATGTTGGAGGGCGCGTTCGCCTGAATTGTTGGAAATTGTCGAGCGTTGGTCTCGAATTATATTGTGATATAATATATCTGCTTGCTCTGGGATTTTCTGAGTGCAGGGATATAATTGTTGATAAGATGTAGTTGTGATATAATATATCTGCTTGCTCTGGGATTTTCTGAGTGCAGGGATATAATTGTTGGTAAGATATAGTTGTGATATAATATATCTGCTTGTTATGGGATTTTCTGAGTGCAGGATTTTTATCTAGATGTGAATTAATTTATCCATGGTTATCAGGCATGACCATAAGTTTGCCAGGACGCTTTAGCATTCTTGAAATTGATTGTGTAGGGTCCGGATCCCTATTTCTCTATCTGCTTTGTTTGGAAGTTGATCTTACTAAGCGTTTTCGCTTACCTAGTTGTTTCATGTTGTAGGTAAGAGCAAGGGCAAGGCAGAGCAGTGAGCGCTGGAGTCTTCCTTGCAAATGTACATGTGGACCGACCTTTTGGGAAGCCTTTTTATTTTTGGAAATGTTGTGTAATTTTCCTAAACTAGGCTCACTCTAATCTTTATAAAACATGTTTGTAACTAAATGTTAAGTATGGCCATACGACATTTTAAAAAGTTTTTTTTTCTATGGGTTTTTGAGACATTTTGTTAAATGAAAACATTTATATTTTCGCATTATCGAGTCTTGAAAATCTGGGTCGTTAAAAGTCAATCCCGAGGCCCGCGGTGCCGGAAACGTCCCCGAGGGCAAAATGGTAAAATCCCCCAATATTCCCACCTAGACTTCCTAACCTCAAATATATCTCCATATATTTATTTTCATAACCCTATAGTCTAAATAACTACCCGATACCTAAAATACCCCTGACTTATCCAAAGTCAACTACTAAGCCCTGTTGTGACTTTTCCCCGCTATCTAGCCCTAGGATCGCCTCGAGTCGTGCTCTGCAAACCTACCCACATAATAATGTGGTTCTCACAAGTATAACATTTAATCACATTTATATTCATATAATCATACAAGCATACTTATCATGTAATCATGCAATAAATCAATAAATTCACACATAAACCAATTATGCCCTCCCGGCACACTAATCAAGGCCCTTAAGCCATATTAGTGATTTTTGGTCGTTACACCACTAGAATTATGGAATGGAAATAAACCTAGTTTACGAAATTTCCATATTTGGGGTTGTCCTGCTCATGTGCTAAGACCTAAATCTGGAAAATTGGATTCAAGATCTGAAGTATGTATACTTGTGGGCTATGCTCTAGAAACAAGAGGCGGATATTTCTATAGTCCACGTGATTAAAAGGTATTTGTTTCGACGAATGCAACCTTTTTAGAACATGACTTTATGAATGATTTTAAACCTTGGAGAAAAATAGTTTTACAGGAACTAATGACAGATAAAATTTCATCTCCAACTTCTTCATTAGTTAATGATAAAACAACCAAAGAAACCACAATTCCTGAAAAGGAAAAACCAGTGCAACGTCGTAGTGGGAGGATTGTGAGACAACCTATTCGCTACGAACATGAGGCACGTGTTCTTGTATCAGATACTGAAAAAGACGATCCATTGACTTTTAAATAAGCAATGGAAGATCCTAATGCTGATAAATGGCAAGCTACCATGAATTAAGAAATTGAATTAATGTATTCCAATTCTGTCTGGGAACTTGTAGATCTGCCTGACAATGATAAAGCCATTGGATGTAAATGGATCTACAAGAAGAAAATGGGTGCAGATGGAAAGGTAGAGACTTATAAAGTAAGGCTTGTGGCCAAAGGCTACACACAGAGAGAGGGTGTAGATTATGAAGAAACATTTTCTCCTATAGCCATGCTTAAGTCCATTCGCATACTTTTATCCATATTTGCCATCTATGATTATGAGATCTGGCAAATGGATGTCAAGACAACCTTTCTAAATGGCCAACTTGATGAAACCATATATATGGAACAACCATAAGGGTTTATTAAGAAGAATCAAGATCAAAAGGTATGCAAGTTGTTGAAATCCATACATGGATTGAAACAAGCATCAAGATCTTGGAACTTAACTTTTGATGAAACTATCAAAACATATGGCTTCGAACAAAATGTTGACGAAGCATGTGTTTATAAATACATCAAAGGGAAAGTTGTGGTTTTCTTAGTTCTTTACGTTGATGATATCCTACTCATTGGGAATGATGTAGAGACATTATCAAAGGTAAAGAAATGGTTGGCTGAAAAATTCCAAATGAAAGATTTGGGAGAAGTGAGATATGTTCTAGGCATTAAAATTCTAAGAGATAGAAAGAACAAGCTCTTGGCACTTTCACAAGCAAATTATATTGATAAAGTGCTTGAAATATTCTCTATGGAAAATTCCAAAAAGGGTCAATTGTCGACCAGACATGGAATTACTCTTTGCAAAGATCAGTGTCCAAAGACACCACAAGAGTGAGAGGACATGAGAAAGTATCCCTATGCATCAGCTGTAGGGGAACCTAATGTATGCAATGTTATGTACTAGACCTGATATATGTTATGCAGTAGGGATTGTCAGTCGTTATCAGTCAAATCTAGGTTTGGAACACTGGATTGCGGTGAAACATATTCTCAAGTATCTTAGGAGAACGAGAAACTATATGCTACTATATTCGGGTAGTGACCTTGAACCTACTGGATACACTGACTCAGATTTTCAATCAGACAAAGATAGTAGAAAATCTACTCCTGGGTCAGCATTCACTCTTGGTGGTGGAGCAGTTGTTTGGAGAAGCATTAAGCAATCCAGTATAGCTGATTCAACCATGGAAGTTGAATACATAGAAGCTTATGAAGCAGCAAAAGAAGCAGTTTGGTTGAAAAAGTTCCACACGGATCTGGAAGTGGTTCCAAAAGTGGAGAAACCACTTGTTCTTTACTGTGACAATAGTGGAGCAGTGGCTAATTCTAAAGAACCAAGAAGCCATAAGAGGGGAAAGCATATAGAGCACAAATACCACTTAGTCAGACAAATCGTACATAGAGGAGATGTGTCCATTCTGAAAATCGCATTAGAACACAACCTAGCAGACCCGTTTACGAAGACGCTTCCTGCAAAGCAATTCGAGGGTCATGTACGTAGTATGGGATTGAGAGAAATGCCTTACTTGCTTTAAGTACAAGTGGGAGATAGTTAGGAGTATGTCCTAAAAGCATGCAAAGGACCTTTTTTATAGATTAATTATAGATTATGAGCTTAAATCTATAATTTGATTATAGATAATTATTCGCTAGTGAATAAATGGTACTTATGGATCAAGAGGTAATTAGAAGGGTGAAACGGTAATCTTGACCAGCTCTAATTAACAAACCAATAAATGGAGGGCATTGTTAGGAGTATGTCCTAAAAGCATGCAAAAGACATTTATTATTTTAAAGAATAAATAAATACAATGGTCTATTATTGTTATATATAGATTATTTAAATTATTGTTTGAATAATATCTTTGTAAATATAAGAAAAATTCAATATTCATTATTGAGAATGCGATCTTGTATTAGTACAAGAGAATTAAGATCACATGAATGAATAAAAACAATCAACAACAAATTGAAGTTATGGAATTCTTTAATTAGGGTTGTATGTACGGTTTACTGAGTATCATGTTGATAGAAATAATCCAGATTCAGATTATTGATGTGGTAAGACATCTCGGTAATGGTGCTTTATATAATATGATTATATATGACAAGAACCGATATGAATAAAAGTCTTTATCTAAAAACCATTTTATAATAAAGATTTGTAATTCATATCATAACTGCTGATCATTTATAAATCAACTTAAATCCTGAGTGTTCATGAACTCCTGTTTATGTTTATTAAATCTTTTGAGTCATTCGTTAAGGTCTCTTCATAGATTGAGGCTAATGACTTTTGTTTTGGAGATTTAATATCATGGATAGCTGGGAACATGTATCAATAATACGGAATCTAATCTTTCCTAACAGATCATATATTGGTTCCCATAAGGGTTAATTCTAGAACTGAATGATTTTGAGCTCAAATCTATAATTAGATTATAGATTAATTGTAACGCCCTACTACCTTAGAGCCGTTACTAAGTGAGTTTAAAACAGAAATTGTGCATTTAATTGACTCAAGTGGTTTCTAAAACCAAAAGTGTGAATAAACCAGAGTTTAAGGCTGTACTCTTTGAAAATGTTTAGTTTCATTAAAAACGTTAATTATAAAACATCTGGGATCCCAAATTAAGGTTTACAAGATATTTACAACTCAAAATAGATTTACACTTGATCAGCTATCAAAAGAATGGTTAAATACAGCCATATACAAAATGCCCCCAACCAAAGCAGTCGGGCAGGCCGAACATGTACGCGCCGCCCCCACGCTCTCCATACTCATGGCCGGTTGACTGACTCCTTGCTTTTACCTGCCACACGGAGCACCCGTGAGCCGAAGCCCAGCAAGAAAACCCAAATAAAACATAACATATGCAAAGTAAATAGCTGGCAATAATTCACTGATACATAGGAAAACCACCATAATAAACAAGTACGGCCATGCCGCTCCCAAGGCCTTACCAAAGCCTGGAGTTTCGGTTCTCACCGCGAGGATAACTCATGTATCCCTTGGGTCCCACCCTGAATATAAGCATCCCATGTGCTGTGTTACTTTCGGCCCACGGCCGCCCCGGCCTATGCCGTACCCGACCTCTGCCGCTCGTTTCATCATAATAACACATATAGTACATTCAAAATAAACATTCACACACATCATGGTTCATTTAAGGTTAAGCATTTGCACGTAATACAATCCGGGGCCACGCCCTACAATCACACAGTGGGGCCATGCCCTAAACTCGGGTGTTACGGTTTTCTTACCTGTATCCCGTGCTTTCCAAAGTACCACGGTCACGAGCACGGTCCTTTAGCACGAGCCTCTCCGAAATCCTAGTCACAACACACATAAAACACTTTTAATACTAATCAAACCCAAAACCACTTCCCGGGACCAATCCCGCACTCTCGGGACCTCTAAAACCTTAAAATAACACCCCGGAGGCATCCCACGAACCCCCGGAGCTAAGACCTAAAATTGCCAAAAAGAGCTACCCTGAAAATTGCCTTGTGTCGCGGCACCACATCCTTGTGCCGCGGCACCCATCAGACAGAAGCTCACTTGCCGCGGCACACAAAAACCCTGCCGCGGCACGCCTTCGCAGACCTAGAATTCTGGGTTTTTCCTGCAATTTTCCCCGAGCATTAACCTCCCCAAATCATCCCAAACCAAAACCTAAACCCCAAAACTCAAATCCAAACCTCATATGAACAATCTAACACCCCATAAACACTAGAATCAAATCTAAAACATCAATACACACAAGATCCACTCCTTTGATTTCAAATTCAACAACCCAAATCAAAACCCATGAAAATCTTAACTCAAGCATTAAATTCCTCAATCAACACAGAAAACAAACTTAAATAAGCATAAGATCCTTACCTCAAGAGTAGAATCCACCCTAAAAGTTCCCTTGATCTCCTTCTAAGCTTCCCACTTCAGCCCCTTTCTACACCTCTTCTTCTTTCTTCTTCTTTGCCCTAGCCTTTCTCTCCTCTCCTTTTCCTTCTCTTCTAATTTATCAAAGCCACAAGTGATCCAAATGCCCAAACCGTACCCCCTAAATCCCAGCTGCATAATTTCTATTTGCCTTGCCAAAAGACCAAATTACCCCTCCTTACTAATCCTTCTAAGCTAAACCTTCAAGGGTACTTAAGTCTTAACACTTTCATTTCAATTCTACCACTTCCTATCTTAAAACTTGTTACTCACAGCAGTTACAAATGGTTACCAAATTACCAATACTAATCACTCTTTCTAAACTCAACTTATAAGATTCCCGAAGTACCCCTGGGCTCCTCCCGAGCCGGGTACAACAACCCGTTGTGACTTTTAGACTAACTGGCTCTCTAGGACCGTCCCGATGCGTGCATCCTGGTAAAACATCACACTCACATGGCACAATTCACATAGTATAATTATTACAGTTATGCCCTAACATGGCCAAGTTACAATCATGCTCATTTTAAGACAATCAGTTCTACATGCATACTGATTCACATAGTCATGCATCTCAAATAATCCAATAGTCATATAATGTGCAATAAATCATAATGATGCATTAAACTTAATAAAGTCACACACAAAATCCCATCATGCCCTCCAGGCACACTACTCCAGGCCCTTAAGCCTTAACACTGAATTTGGGTCGTTACATTAATTATTCAATAGTGAATTAGTGGTACTTAAGGAATAAGAAGTAAATTAGAAAGGTAAAATGGTAATTCTTCCATTCTAATTTATGAACTAATTAATTAGAGGGTTGAACTATTGTAAGATGGTTATATTAATGGACAACTTAAAATAAGATTTCTGTAAAAGTTTATCTATAACATAAAGAGTTCAATTCTGAATTTATAGTAGAGAAATATGAGAATTAATAAATTAACTATTATGATTAAGGAGTTTAATTATTTAGTTTTAATTTATTGGTGTTTAATGTTATAGGTCCATGGTCCCTGAAATGGCTCAAACAAACACGAACAAAGATAAATACAAAAATGGGAAAATGACTTATTCGATAAGTAAAATATTTTTCTATGCACTAAACATAATTATTGTATAATTATGTGTAATTAATTAATTATTTGATTTAATAAAATATAATTAATTTTGAATTAATTTATTTTTGAGATTTTTGGTATTTAAATAATGATGAAAATTGGAAAAATCACACGCCCTCCTTGGTATGGGTTGGGCATGTAGCACAATGCACAGACACTGTGCTACACGCATAAGAATATTCCAGAAGAATCGTGGTTCAACAATTTTAGTTATTTAAATATTAAATAAATAATGAGATATTTTAATGTGATTAAAATATTATTTTTTAAACAAAAATATGATAACTGATTAGTTGTTTTTTAAATTGTTTAAAATAACTAATATTATTTACTTTTAATATATATTGGATATATTAAATATAGGAGATCAGTTTTTCCATAGCGATACTTTTCATAGATAGAAAATATATCGTGAAATCTCCCTGAGAGAAAAACAATAGTGCTACAAGCATAGGTCACTGTTCTTCACAAATTTAGGTCCAAACTTTATCAGATCTCATGTGTTGAGAACATCTGATAAATGGATTTTGCCTATTCTTTTGTATAACGAGCCCACACTCGTTCTTTGTGTGTTAAGAACATTTTGGAAGATCTTGGTGTGAGATCTCAAAGATATTGCCGTACAATAAGACAGCAGCAAGGAAGGACTTGAGGTGATTTTCTATTCATCTCTTTGATTCAATATATATGTGTATGTGAAGAAGTAGATCTAGAAATCTTGTGGGATTAAATTAATTATTTTGATTGTTGTTCCGCTGCGTATAATCTCTGATTTGATCTATAAAAACCAACAGACATAACTACATTTATTGATCATATCAATGGACTACAAGAGAAAACTCTGTAAATATAATTCTATAAATACTTAGAGTGGAATTTCATATTTATAGTGGAGTAATCGTGGAACTAATAAATAACATTATAAGATTAAAGAGTTTAATTAATAATCTTGTTCATTGGAGCTTCGTATTAAAAGTCCATGGTCCCCAAATCATCTTCATTAATTATGAATTAATTAATTATTAAACTATATAGTATTTTTAAAAAAAAATACTATTTGTTAAAATAAATATTATTCATGTTTGGATTAATATAAAGAGAAAGATTAATAGTTATCTTATTTATAATATGGTATTTCTTTGTTTATGTATATTGTACCCCAAAATAAGCTTAGACCCAATAATTCAGTTAGGGGTACAACTGTGAGATATACATACGGAAAAAGCAGGCGAGTAGAAAATCTAGCTAACGTTGATGTGAGTAGCTTGAGTTAAGACTTGGCAGTGTGATATGTAGATGATCTCCCGATCGCCTCTCAGGACAATAATCCAGTTCGAGACATGTAATGGCCAGATCGCCTTTAGGATGCTTTGAACTTAATCCGAATTAAAGTTCGTTCGCTCTTCAATCTCCAGCTCGATGAAGATGTTCAACTCGTGGAAACCTGATCATGACGCACAGTGAAGGATCCCGAAAGACTTGGAGGTCCCTTATACGGTCATTAATGCCCAGGCTGTATTACATATTTATTGCCCGATATAAAGGCAGTAATTTCTTCAGGCAATCGTATCCCTATGTAAATGTAAATGGGAATTATCTTGATTGATTGTTTGCCATAATTATGCACACGGTTACCCAAACCTATCCATGAATATCCACTATAAATATCAGGGTTAATGAACAAGAAAAGGGAAGACTTTTGGTAATACAGAAACTCAGCAGAAATTATAAGAGAATAATAATATTATCTCGTGGACTAGGTGGATTTTAACCACTGAACCACATAAAATTGTGAGTATGAGTTGTTCATATAATTCATTACGGTTCAGACAAGAGCACTAATATCATTGTTATTGGATTTCTTAATCCATTGTAGGCGAAAAGCTGCATCAACAGATTGGTGCTTTCGTTGAGAGTTCATTAGTGCTTAATTCGTTAAAAGTTTCATTCAACATTCATCGTGTTAGTCACCCGATCAATGCACGACAATGAAATGGAGCACCTTGGTGACCAAGAGGTGCATCATATGGCCATTCCCAATGGAAAAGACCCCAATGTTCAGCAATGCCCTGGAAAGCAATAGGTGGGCCAAGACGATACTGGGAGTTCAGCATCACGCCCACCAAATCCTAATTAAGGATATCTAAGAGCCATCAAGATGGAGAATGTTGAATTAAGGAGCCATCTTGCTTGGGGTAACAGGTAGATTAAGGAGGTTCTGGCTAGGCTACCCCATCTTGCAGCCAACGTCAATTTCAGAAAGAGGCAAAGTGGGTCCCATAGATCCACAGGAATAACCGACCCAATCTCAGTCTTTCTGTCAGAACTGCAACTCCGAGCTTTGTACCTTCAGAGCAAAATTAGCGTAGTGCTTAGCTTGCTAATCATCATAGGAACCATCATCCCCATGTTAGTGGATCAGTCAAAACTACGACCCCCAGCTCCATGCCTTCCGAATAGATTCCAAGGAATGTTCACAACAACCCAACAAAGCGAGCTGGGACAAATTCACAGAGACCAAATGCCCCAGCGAATCCATCTGTATAGCAATCAGAACCATAGGCATAAAGGACTCAGGAGATCGGGGTAGAACAAAGACAGTCTAATTTAGTACGACCTGATGGGATGAGGATAGCCTCACTGATAAGACACCCACCATCACCGGTTAGACACCCAACCCCACCGCGCCCACAAAGAGACACTCGATTTCATGGGGACAGCATGAGAACTCCTCCCCCATCAGTGGAAATCTATGTCCTACGACCTCACACTGATAATACAGGTCCTCAATCTTAGTCGCGGGTCGTGTGTTTAGCCAATGGAAGTTACTAGATGGGGAGCCAGTGTGGAGGCATGTTTGAAAGTGACCTGAGGAATCATCTGAGTTTCGCAAAAATTCCTCGTTCTGATCCACATCCTGACCTGCGTGACCATTTGAATTCACAAAGGAGGTATCCAGCTCGCAATGATGTTATGAGTTATACGCAGCATGGGGGAGGTCCGTCTATCATGAACGACAATGGGAAAGTACCACCTAACCAAGCTCGAACTTGGAGGGAAAACAACCCATCTAACCCATTCAATAGGATGGGGGCTGTCGAACATCCCCAGCTAACTAAGAGACCAAAGATCCAACCCTTGAGTGACTGCCCTTGATGGAGGAGTATATGAAGAGGCTTTTATTTGGAAAAGGACATAATGATTTTGATTCTAATAAGGAGCTCGAGTCTTTCGCTCCAAACATTGCTACTGCTCTATATCTTGTTTGATTCAAGATGCTGACCATGTCTACGTTGATGGAAACTCGAATCCATCCAATGACCTCGGGACGTTTAATACATTGATGATGGCTCATAATGTCGGGTTTGACCTAAAATGTATTGTGTTCCCCGCAACTCTGACCGGGCCTGCCAGACAGTGGATCAAAAAATACAAACGACATTTGATCACCTCGTGGAAGAACTTATGTTCCGAGTTTAAGAGAGCAATTCGAGCTTCAAAGGAAAATCGCATCGAGGCTGACTCATCCGCCAACATAAAATAGCAACCTGGTGAGTCCTTGAAAGCATATCTGAGCAGGTTCACCAACATTGCAGCATAAGTTAGAGATGTTGATGATTGCTCCAAGCTCATGGAAATGAGGACAAGAATCATGGTAGGATGTGATTTATGGCAGGAGCTCAAGCAAAAAGGAGTTAAATGTGTAGATGAGTTCTCCGCCCGTGCTCAGGAATGGCAGCGCTCTACCCCATACTCAACTCAATCAAGTCCACTGACAACTCCCTACCATCAACTAACACTGGCAGCGCTCTAATCCACCTCCTAGATACTACTAACTCTCCTGTAGGCAATATAGTCCCAAACCCTGAAGCACTATACTCACTAGGCCTACACAGTCTATCAATCACCCTATCAGATACAAATGAATGCGTAGCACCAGAATTAATCAAAACAGTAAAGGGAGTGCCAGCACTAGAAAGCTGACCTGTCACTACCGAGGGACTAGCCTCGGCCTCCGCCTGCGTCAAAGTGAATACTCGAGCTGGAGTCAAGCTGTCCACCTTTCCCGTCTCTCCCTTCTTCACTGCCGGGCAATCTTTCCTGAGGTGTCCCACCACCCTGCACACATAGCAGGCCTTAGCCCGACACTCGCCCGGATGGCGTCTCCTGCACCTCGTGCACACTGGGTAAGTCCTCCACGAATCACCGCCCCCCTGGTGGCCACCCTGAGTACCCCGACCTCCCCTATCAAACCTAGGAGCGACTGGAGCATCAGGAGTCTTTCTCTTCAAATCACTAGAGCCTCCGCCCCTACCAGAACCAGAGTATGGAGGCACCGCCCTGCGGCCCTCCCTTCTTGCTGCACTATCCCTCCATATCCTATTCTCCGCTTCCTCAGCGGTCAGAGCCCTCTCCACAGCCTGGGCGTAGGTAGTCACACCAGGAACTGTGGTAATTCTTACATCTCGGGCTATCATAACATTCAGCCCTCTAACAAATCTGTCTAGCCTGGCTGCATCAGTTGGCACAAGATCCGGTGCGAACTTTGCAAGCCTGTCAAATTTCAAAGCATATTCTGTAACTGTCATACTGCCCTGAACCAGCCCCACGAACTCATTCACCTTCGCTGATCTGATGGCAACGTTATAGTACTTCTGATTGAACAAATCCTTAAACTCTTCCCAAGTCAACGCGGCAACATTTCTAGTCTGTGATGCCACCTCCCACCAGATTAGGGCATCCTCTCTCAGCATATAGGTGGCACAGTCCACCCTGTCATGACCTTCCACTCTCATAAAATCTAGAATGGTAGTGATCAAAGTCATCCACTGTTCAGCCTTTAGTGGATCAGGTCCACCCTCAAAGATCGGGGGTTATTGCTTCCTGAACCACTCATACAACGGTTCCACTTTGTTCCCAACATCAACTGGCTGTACCACAGGTACTATTGCCGGTGGCGCAACAGGGGCAACACTCCCAGATGGAGCCTGCTGCAGAATTCTGATCTGTTCATCTTGGCTCTGAAGCCTAGCTTACATATCTGCCATCAACTGATGCCAGTTCTCAGGGACTGGCGGAGGGGTTGGGCCCTGGTCATCCTCTCTAGCCCTAGACCTGCCGGCTTGTCGTGTGGATTTCCTTGAACGCATAACTATTCAAGTCAATCTGCAATCAACGACTCGGTAATTAGGCTAAGATGACAGGGTAATAATCTTTCAATAATCCATCACTGAATCTCCACTCATTCACAAGCAATCAAAGTATAGCAATTTATCCAAATATTCATTCACATGCACAGCAATGCTAATAAGCACGCCTCAATAACACCATGCAATAGTCAAGGGCCAGGCCCTATCAGTATCTCATGCTCCCTATTCATCAAACAGATATCAACAATCATATCTCACTCAAATCACTTAAGCACATAATCATGCATATACAATTACCAAACCCTAAGTTGAGCTTGTCTCCCGCGGCGAATGTACATATCCAGCCAGTCTTCAGGACCCATAAACCTAGGACGCTCTGATACCAAGTTGTAACGCCCTGGATAGCCAAGACCGTTACACTATGTGTTTATAAAGTGCCAGACTTGCTAATCAAGTCATTTAATTAAAATCGTGTTGCAGAAGCTACAATGGAGCTAGGGTTAAAAGAGTTTTGGTCTCAAAAGCCACATTTTTCATTAAGAAACATTATCTGGTTACACGGGATCCCAAAAATACAAGTTTTAAGATCATTTATAGAAGTTGTAAAACTCAGATACAGTAACCAGCCATACTAAGGCAAAACAAGCAGTTAGGTAGTCCCTGTCCTGGTCCACTCCTCGATCATGGTGATCGAACAGCTGGTTATGTACATTCCACCTTGGAGCTCTCCACCTCAGGCTTGGTCCAGCTTGCCCTTGCCTTTACCTGCACCACGTAGCACCCGTGAGCAAAGGCCCAGCAAGAAAACACAATATCAATAGAGCATAAGCAATTATCAGACAAGTCAATATCTCACGTTGCATCACATAGCCTCAGTAAAATAACCATTCAATATAGTCAAGTATTCCACATACTAGGCATATCAACTCCTAACATGTATAGTTTATAAACGATAACCAGGGCTAGCGCTCACAGGCTGCTCCCTCTGTTATCCCAGTGTTCATGGTTCCCAGTGGCCAAATCGCGCTCTGTGCGCTAATAGTATGTACGACACCCTTAGGCCGCTTTTACATGTCCCATGGCGTAATACCAACATTGACACGGTACAATTCTCGGGAGCACTTAGTCCCATCACAAACATATAATCGGGTGCAGTTTTCTTACCTTTAGCTTTCAAATGAATTAGTTACGGGCGATAGTCCTTGAGCGCGATCCGATCCTCAAGCCTTAGCTTAACACCTAGTCACAACCATGATAAGGAATACCATTAACAACCTTAAATGAGTTCCTAAGCCAAGTTCTAGTACCCGGAACATTGAACTTCATCAAATATGGTAAAATACTTAACCCCGAGCACCTTAGGTTAAATTCCCAAGCCTAAAATCTCAAAATCTCAAAATCCCTTAAGCGCCGCGGCATAGGCCACCCATGTCGCGGCATGGCCCCCAAACAGAACCTCCAAAGGCTCAAAAACAGGTAAGGGTCGCGGCATTGCTTGGGCCATGCCGCGGCCCGCCCTTCTTCTTCAGCATGCAACATCTTCGAAGGGCCGCGGCTCTCAAAGAATCATGCCGCGGCTCGACCCTTCGAACCCAGAAAAAAAACACCATTTTCAGACTCTAAACCTCACCTTAAACCTTCCCAAAGCCCCCATCTCAAAACCAATTAATAATAACAACATTAGAATGATTTAGACAACACAATCCAACCAAAATTCCAGCCTAAGACTCACCAAAACCCCAATTCCAACTTCTGAAATTTCAACCCATAGAACTCAAAACCAGCCATGAAAACTCTCAAATTCAACCATCAAACTATAAATTAAACCTTGCCTCAGCTGTAGAATCGATTCTCCAAGAGTCCCCTGACCTATCTTCAAAGTTTCAAGCCTCAATCCCACCTTAAATTCCAATACCACAGATATTTAAAACTCAGCCATTCCTTTAAGTTCCTAACCCCAAAAATGAAAATTCAAAGCTTACCTTAGCACTAGCTCAGACCTTGATCAGTTCCTGAGCTAATCCTCCTATTTATTCCCTTCAATTCCCAAGAACACAGCTCAATTCCAGCTATTTCCTCTCAAATTTCAGTAGTTCTTCCTTAGCCAAGAGAAAAGAGAGAGAGAGAAAGAGAGTTAGGGTCGGTTTATAATTTTCTGTCTAGTATCTTCCTAAGTCTTCCAAGTATACCCTTAGTTTATTAAACTAATCCCAAAGCTCGGGGTGCCGGAAGCGTTCCCGAGGCCGAAACGGTAAAATCCCCCAATAATCTCGCCTAGACATCCTAACCTCAAATATATCTCCAATTATTTATTTTCATCACCCGATAGTCTAAACCACTACCCGATACCTAAAATACCCCTGACTTGTCCAAAGTCAATTATAATGCCCCGTTGTGACTTTTCCTGCTATCTAGCCCTAGGATCGCCTCGAGTCGCCGGCTGCAGATTTATCCACATCATAATGTGGTTCTCGCATATATCACATATCATATTACCACATAATATAATCAATTATCATATAAGCATCATGAAACATATAATAACTCATTAAATCACAGTTATTCCAGTAATGCCCTCCTGGGACACTAATCAAGGCCCTTAAGCCTTATTAGTGAATTTGGGTCGTTACAACTATCCCCTCCTAAGGAGAATTTCATCCTCGACATTTACCTGAACAACTCCGGATAATGATCTCGCATAGCTGTCTCAAGCTCCCAGGTCGCCTCCTCGACCTCACTGTTCCTCCACAGCACCTTAACCAGAGGAATCGTCTTATTCCGCAACACCTTATCCTTTCGGTCTAAGATCTGAACTGGTTTCTCTTCATAAGCCAAATCTTCCTGCAACTCCAGATCTTCATTCATCAACACATGAGTCACATCTGAGACATACTTCCGAAGCATGGAGACATGGAACACGTCATGAACTCCAGACAACGATGGCGGCAAGGCTAACCTGTAAGCAACCTGACCAACCCTTTCCAGAATCTTGAACGGTCCAACGAATCTAGGGCTTAGCTTGCCCTTCTCACCAGACCTCCTCACCCCTCGCAGAGGTGAAACTCGAAGAAAGACGTGGTCACCAACCTGAAACTCCACGTCCCTACGCTTAGGATCAGCGTAGCTCTTCTGCCTACTCTGAGATGCGAGCATCCTAGCCCGGATCTTCTCTATGGCCTCACTTGTCTTCTGTACCATATCTGGCCCCAAGTATCTCCTCTCACTGTAACGCCCTACTTCCTTAGAGCCGTTACTAAGTGAGTTTTTAAGACAAAACAGTGCAATGAACTCGCTAACCGAGGTTTTGAAGCAAAAGTGTGACTAATAAAAGTTAAGGCAGTAATCTTTGAAACGTTGACTCAATAAAAACTTCTAGTATTAGACAATTGGGATCCCAAAATAAGGTTTGAAAACTATTTACATCTTGAAATAAGTTTACAGTTGATCAGTTACAAAATCATAGATTATTACAGCCATTTTCAAATAAACCCCCAACAAAAGCAGTCGGGCAGGCCAAACATGTACACGTCGCTTCACGCTCTCCGTACTCATGGTTGGTGGACTCAGTCATTGCCCTTACATGCAACACAGAGCACCCGTGAGCCGAAGCCCAGCAAGAAAACTCATGCAGAACATAACATATGCAATGTATACAGTTTATCATAACAGATAATCCACAAATAAACAAGTCAACCATTAGACTAGGCAAACACGGCCATGCCGCCCCAGAGCCTTACCGAAGCCTGGGGTATCGGTTCTCACCGCGAGGATAACTCATGTATCCCTTGGGTCCCACCCTGAATATAAGCATCCCATGTGCTGTGTGTTACTTTCGGCCCACGGCCGCCCCGGCCTATGCCGTACCCGGCCTCTGCCGTTCATTTCATCATAATCACACATATAGTACATTCGAAATAATCATTCACACACATCACGATTCATTTAAGGTTAAACATTTGCACACAACACAATCTGGGGCCATGCCCTGCAATCATCTCATCATGCAACATGCAATATAGGGCCATGCCCGGCAATCACACTATGGGCCCACGCCCTATCCTACGGGTGTTATAGTTTTCTTACCCGTATCCCTTGCTTTCTGATGCACTACAGTCATGAGCACGGTCCACAAGCACGAGCCTCCCCGAAATCCTAGTCACAACACACAAAAGACACTTTTAACAACCTTAAATGAGCTTCCAGGCCAAGTTCTAGTACTCGGAACGTTGAAATTCACCAAACATGGTAAAAGACTCAACCCCGAGCACCCTAGGTTAAATTCCCAAGCCCAAATTCTCAAAATCCCAAAATTCCTTAAGCGCCGCGGCATGGCCCAACCATGCCGCGGCATGGCCCCCAAACAGAGCCACAAAATGCCCAGAAACAGGTAAGGGCCGCGGCCCTACAAGGACCATGTCGCGGCCCGCCCTCCATCCTCAGCACAACTTAGCCTTCAAGGGCCGCGGCCCTCCAAGAACCATGCCGCGGCCCGACCCTTCGAACCCAGAAAAACCCACCATTTTTTATCTCTAAACCTCACCTTAAACCATCCCAAACACATATCTCAATCTCAAAACTCAATTCCAAACCTCATATGAACAACTTAACAACCTATAGGCACTATATACAAGATCAAAGCATCAACACACCCAAGAATCCACCCCTTGATTCCTATTTTCAGCCACCCAAACCAAAACTCAAACAACTAACTCAAAACTTCAACAAAAACAACTCAAGCTCTAGATTTTACCAATCAAAACAGAAATCAAAACTTAGATGTTTCTAAAAACCTTACCTCAAATGGAGAACCCACACAAAGTCCTTGATCTCCTCCTAGACTCCCACTTCTCCTTCTCTAGTTCTTCTTGCCCTAAACTTCTTTCTCCTTCTCTTTCTTCTCTTCAATTTCTATCAAGCCTCAAGTGGCATAAATGCCCCAAACCGTATACCCCCAAATCCCAGCTGCCATTTATCTATTTCCCAACCAAATGACCAATTTGCCCCTCCTTGCCTATCCTTTCCTACTTAAACCTCAAGGGCACTTAAGTCCTTTCATTTCTATTTCATTTCTACCATTTTCTTTCTAAAACTCGTTACTCTCAGCAGTAACTAATGGTTACCCAGGTTACTAAATCTCCAATAACCATTACCCGCTAAATCTCAACTTAACCATAAAATTCCCAAGGTACCCCTAGGCTCCTCCCGAGCCGGGTATAAAATCCCGTTGTGACTTTTAAGTTAATTTGCTCTCTAGGACCGTCTCGGCACATGCATCACAACAATAACACCACACTCACGTGGTACAAATCACAGAATACAATTATCACATATATGCCCTCAGCGGGCTAAAATTACCAATTTACCCCTATCATGCAAACGGGGTTCACATGCATAATTATTTCACCTAACATGCATACTAACCACGTAGTCATGCACCTCAATGTTCAATTAGTCATATAACATGCTTTAAATCATAACCATGCATTAAACTCATAAAATCACACATAATTTCCATTATGCCCTCCTGGCACGCTAATCAAGGCCCTTAAGCCTTATTAGCGAAATTGGGTCGTTACAACTATCCCCTCCTCATAAGAATTTCGTCCTCGAAATTTATCCAAACACATCAATCAGTAAACTCGCAACTCTGACCCTGAATCCCAAGGTCCACCGCCTTAACTTTACTTTTTTTTTAACAACACTCTTTCAAGAGCAACAATCTTGCCCCACAAGATCTTGTCTAATAGCCGTGCTCTAGATAGCCCCTTGTTAACCCTGCAACCCTGCCGAAGCCCAGGGTCTGCCTAGAGTACAATGACCAATTCATTGTCTTATTCCTGATTCCAGAGATACTCAAAAGTCATCACCTCTACTAGGTGGGATCAACTTGTAGGCCCCGCTGGCCTAACCCTTAGTACAACTTCAGTTCATGCTGAATTAAGAGTCAGAACTCTCCCTCCTTTCTCTGAACACCTTACAGATCCTCGTCTGTTACCACGCAGAGATGCAACTCTCTCTTCCCGAAACTTTATTTCCTCATAACTTAGCAATTGACCAGCTCTTTATTCTTTCAAATAGGCAAACACTCCTGCCTTAAGAAGTTTCAACGACCTTCTTGGCTTTCCCCTGAACTAAAGCCAAACTGTAGTATTCACTATCCTTCACCTCTCACCATGTCCTATGTCGTGTTACTTTAACAAGACGCCAGCATTTGCCACCACGGCCAACTCAACAGGGATTACACTTCCCTTAATACCTCAAGTATTCGCCTACTCAGCGCTTAATTCCTTAAGATATCCGATAAGCTTTCAGACTGCCACTTCACTTGCAATCAACTGATAATCCCAGATTCCCACTCTGTTCTTTTCGTTCTCTAAATCCATTCCAAAATTTAAAATACTATAGGGTCTCAATTTGATATCATCAATGCTCCATCCTGAAACCAGTTCACTTGACCCAACCACATTAACTCCATCAACTGAGTTAAAACTTTTCATGTCCAAACACCTTACTCAAGGTCTAAAGTGGTCTATTCCCATCATACACTACCACATCACTTAACCCCTCAGGGTCCAAAGGAAAACACTAGATTCCGTCACCCGCTCGACCCTCCCGGTACAACGTACCCTAGGAGGTGGAATGATATCCATTCAGAATTCTCGTTCATAAACCAAATCTAATTGGATCCTTCATCCATTCCTAGTATCCCAACTTGTACTACCTTAGCAGGGTCCTTCCCTGCTTCAACTCAAGCCAACACTTTGAATTCCATAGATCATTGACACTCACCAGCTAATCATACCTACTAGCGTTACGCCAAACTTAGTCGTCGCCTTGTCCACTCTATTACAGTCTATGGCGCTATCCCCTGACTGACACACGCCTCACAGCTAGGAGTTCCGTCTCCAATTATAACTCCCCTCGCTCAATCGAGGATTTCAAACACTGATCATTTGTCCGTTACTTTTCACCACCTCTGTGTCTTCAACGCTATCTTTCTTACTAATACCCAATACTCAAGCACCTTATGATATGCATAACTGTCAACTTAACGTTCTAAGTGTATCAACCAGGTTCATACTTTCGTCTCCCGTAAGGTTCGATCCAACCTCGCGCCAGATGCACCTGGGCGTGCCTAATCCGTGATGCACCCCTACAAGTCCATGTCCTCATCATAGATCAAGTCCTTTATGCCATCACTCTTTACTTAACCATAACACACACAAATTCCATCATCATCCGTAACCAATCAAATCTTACCTTGTCTTCTGAATTTCTTTCTGATTTGACACCACTCAATCCGTCTAACCTCAAGTTTTGCTGTTCTTCTCATCTCGGATGTAGTCGTCTCCGGAGGTGCTTGTGCAATAGATGACGCGCTTACCAGTCTTGTTATGCTTTCAATTCTTCAGACGCTCTTCATTAGCTTCTTTGCGGCTTCAGATCAATTCTTCTCTTACCTGTCCTTTCTTCTTGCAGCTGTAATCTGAGAACTCCTGACGACACCCAACTAACACTCCGTAGAACCTTACCTGAGACTCTGCCTTCTGGGTACTAACGTCTTCAGCATAATAATCAGTTGCTCACCATTTCCGTCTGGGAGTAATCCACATGCACTGCTCGTGAGCTTGAAGGGGACTTGCCCACACCGTTCATGCATTCTCTGTCTAAGGAACTTACCTGTGCTACTGTAGCTTGAACCAATCCAGAATCTTTGTTACCAACTCCTCACACTCTAGCCGGCGCAAACTAGACAATGCACGAAATGTCTCTATCCTTGGTTTCCAACTGGCAATAACCAGGTCGTAGATCAACTCTTGGGGACATCGTCCCCTCTTGTATCCAACATTGTACTTTTCGTCCTAACCCGACGATACTAGCAATCCCCGCAGTATAACACTCTGGCTAATCCAAGATCAAATTCCTTCGATTTCTTCAATAGACTTTCTGTCGGCCAAAACCATCTTCTACAACATCCCTTATACCAATCCTATCTGTAGTCTGACCTTGAAGTATTCCCTAAATCTTTCTTTGCATACCCACATAACTTTCCCACTAGTCAGCTCTGTCTCCTTTACGTACTCCAGATGATATCCTCAACAATCCATCTGCCAGAGTTTCTAATTCCTTCTCAATAAGTATTACTATCCTCGGCCTCTCAAATGGCACCTTTGAGGCAACCTCTCTATGTCCATCTCCCTCGCGGAACATTCTCAACACCGAGCCCTTCCAGTTCGCTACATGCCCAAAGCATAAGCTCGCCAGTTAAATACTCATCCTTGAGGACTCAGCCTCGAACCTCGAATGTACCGGTGCATTCTAGTTCTCCGTTTCCCGCACCATGGGAAATCCATCCTAACATCTCGAGTCATTCTACGTAGAAGTCATGTCCTCACCTGACCTCCTCTCAGGTGGCATCCTCTTCCTCATGTGCATACCAATTAACCTCCTGGTTCCTGTCGCCATCTCGATAACTACCTTTTCGATCAGGCTTCTTTCCAATCTCAATCTAGGTGCCCAAGCACCGATTGGAGTCCTTTTACCTCAAAATTGAGAATCCGACCTCGCTGCGTTCTATCAACAAAAGTACCGTCTTATCAGTCAGACTTTTCCCCTTTTTCTTGGCAATCCAAAAGCCACAACACTATCCGGGGTTCTTTCAACTTGATTATCAACAATCTATCTTTACTAATTCCATCAAAGGAAGCACCGCCCTTGCGGCTCTAGCACTCATGCTCTATACATCAACCATCAGTTCCTCAAACAATATGGCCCTCTCCGCCATCCACATGCAGACAAAAACTCTTTCCTCAAAGCAGCCCAAATGCCTTAGACTATTCCAGATCTCATGTCCTTAAATGGGTCGCCACCAATTCCAGATACATCCATCTGTATAAATTCCGAAATGAACTATCCAATTCACCAAACCCATTGATCTACGCTGTCGTTACCCCTAACAGTCCAAACCAGACTTAAACATTTGCCCGTCTCCACGGTTCTAATCATGTCTTTAAAATCTCTTCTAACCATTCATCATCTAGGTTCTTTCCAACCCATTAAGCCAGTACCTCAGCCCGAGTACCAATTCCAGGCATCCCTCTGCCTCAACATTTAACATAACCCTCTAATCAGGATCTCTCATCCTCTTAACCATGGGTGGAATTAACTCTGCCTGTCTATTGATAAATCCCTTGTCAGTCCGAATTCTCCTCAAAACCCGAGGATAACACCCTTTAAGCCTTTCATTTAGTACCCTTATCTGACCATACTTCACAGTAAACCAACATTTGTAACCTTACTGTTAAAACATCGGAATCAGCTATTTCCCCAGAGAAATCCGTTGTTCACTTATCCCATCTCGACTAACAAACTCCACAGCTTACCCACACACAATGTCATGCACACACAAGCATAATTAGGCCAAATCCACAATGTCACACATTTAGCTACCAGATTTAACATCACTAAGTATATCCAGGTCTCAACATGCTTCATACAAGCAAATAAACGGATATAACTTATGAATTTAATTCAGAAAATTAACCACATACACTCAATATGTAAACCATTATGCCAATATTCATCCATATGCATAATAGTATTATTCAGCATGCATCAATCTCAACATGCAATAATCAAGGGCCTAGCCCAACAGCATCTCATGCATATGTCATTTCATTCCTCATGCTCCATATAAATAAGCAGGCAAACAGGGCATTCAAACATATATTCAGTCATGTCAATCATTCATACCAACCAACCCTGAGTCGAGCTTGTCACTGACAGCAAGCGTACATGTTCGGTCGATCTCCAGAACCAATAAACCTTGGCTCGCTCTGATACCAAGTTGTAACGCCCTACTTCCTTAGAGCCGTTACTAAGTGAGTTTTTAAGACAAAACAGTGCAATGAACTCGCTAACCGAGGTTTTGAAGCAAAAGTGTGACTAATAAAAGTTAAGGCTGTAATCTTTGAAAATGCGTTGACTCAATAAAAACTTCTAGTATTAGACAATTAGGATCCCAAAATAAGGTTTGAAAACTATTTACATCTTGAAATAAGTTTACAGTTGATCAGTTACAAAATCATAGATTATTACAGCCATTTTCAAATAAACCCCCAACCAAAGCAGTCGGGCAGGCCAAACATGTACACGTCGCTTCACGCTCTCCGTACTCATGGTTGGTTGACTCAGTCATTGCCATTACCTGCAACACAGAGCACCCGTGAGCCGAAGCCCAGCAAGAAAACTCATGCAGAACATAACATATGCAATGTATACAGTTTATCATAACAGATAATCCACAAATAAACAAGTCAACCATTAGACTAGGCAAACACGGCCATGCCGCCCCAGAGCCTTACCGAAGCCTGGGGTATCGGTTCTCACCGCGAGGATAACTCATGTATCCCTTGGGTCCCACCCTGAATATAAGCATCCCATGTGCTGTGTGTTACTTTCGGCCCACGGCCGCCCCGGCCTATGCCGTACCCGGCCTCTGCCGTTCATTTCATCATAATCACACATATAGTACATTCGAAATAATCATTCACACACATCACGATTCATTTAAGGTTAAACATTTGCACACAACACAATCTGGGGCCATGCCCTGCAATAATCTCATCATGCAACATGCAATATAGGGCCATGCCCGGCAATCACACTATGGGCCCACGCCCTATCCTACGGGTGTTATAGTTTTCTTACCCGTATCCCTTGCTTTCCGATGCACTACAGTCACGAGCACGGTCCACAAGCACGAGCCTCCCCGAAATCCTAGTCACAACACACAAAATACACTTTTAACAACCTTAAATGAGCTTCCAGGCCAAGTTCTAGTACTCGGAACGTTGAAATTCACCAAACATGGTAAAAGACTCAACCCCGAGCACCCTAGGTTAAATTCCCAAGCCCAAATTCTCAAAATCCCAAAATTCCTTAAGCGCCGCGGCATGGCCCAACCATGCCGCGGCATGGCCCCCAAACAGAGCCACAAAATGCCCAGAAACAGGTAAGGGCCGCGGCCCTACAAGGACCATGCCGCGGCCCGCCCTCCATCCTCAGCACAACTTAGCCTTCAAGGGCCGCGGCCCTCCAAGAACCATGCCGCGGTCCGACCCTTCGAACCCAGAAAAACCCACCATTTTTTATCTCTAAACCTCACCTTAAACCATCCCAAACACATATCTCAATCTCAAAACTCAATTCCAAACCTCATATGAACAACTTAACAACCTATAGGCACTATATACAAGATCAAAGCATCAACACACCCAAGAATCCACCCCTTGATTCCTATTTTCAGCCACCCAAACCAAAACTCAAACAACTAACTCAAAACTTCAACAAAAACAACTCAAGCTCTAGATTTTACCAATCAAAACTTAAATGTGTCTAAAAACCTTACCTCAAATGGAGAACCCACACAAAGTCCTTGATCTCCTCCTAGACTCCCACTTCTCCTTCTCTTCTTCTTCTTGCCCTAACCTTCTTTCTCCTTCTCTTTCTTCTCTTCAATTTCTATCAAGCCTCAAGTGGCATAAATGCCCCAAACCGTATACCCCCAAATCCCAGCTGCCATTTATCTATTTCCCAACCAAATGACCAATTTGCCCCTCCTTGCCTATCCTTTCCTACTTAAACCTCAAGGGCACTTAAGTCCTTTCATTTCTATTTCATTTCTACCATTTTCTTTCTAAAACTCGTTACTCTCAGCAGTAACTAATGGTTACCCAGGTTACTAAATCTCCAATAACCATTACCCGCTAAATCTCAACTTAACCATAAAATTCCCAAGGTACCCCTAGGCTCCTCCCGAGCCGGGTATAAAATCCCGTTGTGACTTTTAAGTTAATTTGCTCTCTAGGACCGTCTCGGCACATGCATCACAACAATAACACCACACTCACGTGGTACAAATCACAGAATACAATTATCACATATATGCCCTCAGCGGGCTAAAATTACCAATTTACCCCTATCATGCAAACGGGGTTCACATGCATAATTATTTCACCTAACATGCATACTAACCACGTAGTCATGCACCTCAATGTTCAATTAGTCATATAACATGCTTTA
Source organism: Humulus lupulus (assembly GCF_963169125.1). Taxonomy (NCBI): domain Eukaryota; kingdom Viridiplantae; phylum Streptophyta; class Magnoliopsida; order Rosales; family Cannabaceae; genus Humulus; species Humulus lupulus. The sequence continues at coordinate 104,791,864 of NC_084795.1, read as the reverse complement.
AATCATAACCATGCATTAAACTCATAAAATCACACATAATTTTCATTATGCCCTCCTGGCACGCTAATCAAGGCCCTTAAGCCTTATTAGCGAAATTGGGTCGTTACACTCACCCATCTCATCCCAATGAATGGGTGATCTACACTTCCTCCCATATAGCATCTCATAGGGAGCCACTCCAATCGTTGACTGATAACTATTGTTGTACGAGAATTCAATCAACGGAAGGTACCTACTCCATGAACCCTCAAAATCAATTACACAAGCTCTGAGCATATCCTCCAACACCTGGATCGTCCTCTCAGACTGTCCATCAGTCTGAGGATGAAAGGCTGTACTGAACTTCAACTGAGTTCCCAGAGCTTTCTGCAAACCACCCCAAACCTTGGAAGTGAAAATAGGATCTCGGTCTGACACTATAGACTTAGGAACCCCATGGAGACGTACGATCTCCCTCACATACATCTCTGCATACTGATCCACAGTATATGTCGACCTCACTGGAAGAAAATGAGCTGACTTGGTGTATCTATCCACTATCACCCATACTGAGTCATGAAGTCCCACTGTCCTGGGTAAACCTCCCACAAAGTCCATGGTAATGTCCTCCCATTTCCATTCAGGAATACCCAATGGCTGAAGCAACCCCGCTGGTCGCTGATGCTCAGCCTTCACCTGCTGACAGGTCAAACATCTAGCAACGTACTCTACCACATCCTTCTTCATCCCGGGCCACCAATACAAAGTCCGTAAATCCTGATACAACATTGTGGTACCCGGATGAAGCGAGTACGGCGTCGTATGAGACTCATCTAGTATCTCTCGTCTGATCCCCTCATCAGCTGGAACACAAATCCGCCCCTGATACCGAAGTAAACCAACCTCAGAAACAGAATAGTCCTTAGCAAAACCCGCTAAGACATCCTCTCTAACCCTCTGTAACTGAGCGTCTGCCAACTGTCCCTTTCTGATCCGCTCTAGCAGGGTCGACTGTAGAGTAATATTAGCCAACCGGCCCACCACCAACTTTATCCCTGCCCCAATCATCTCATCAGCCAACTCCCTCGAGATCTGAATGGCGCTATATAACTGACCTGGACCTCTGCGGCTCAATGCATCAGCCACCACATTGGCTTTCCCTGGATGGTAAAGAATATCACAATCATAATCCTTTACCAGCTCCAGCCAACGCCTCTGTCTCATATTCAGGTCCTTCTGTGTGAAGAAATACTTCAAGGTCTTATGATCAGTGTACACCTCGCATTCTCCCTGTAAAGATAGTGCCGCCAAATCTTCAGGGCGAACACCACCGCTGCTAACTCTAAGTCATGAGTAGGATACCGCTGCTCATACTCCTTCAGCTGTCGTGATGCATAAGCTATAACCTTCTCATTCTGCATCAACACACAGCCTAAGCCCAACCTCGATGCATCGCAGTATACTACAAACTTCCCTTCTTCTGAAGGAAGACTCAATACTGGCGCTGTAATAAGTCGTCGCTTCAATTCTTGGAAATTGTCTTCACGCTTGTCTGACCAGATAAATTTCAAATTCTTTCTTGTCAATTCTGTCATGGGTGTTGCTATCTTCAAGAAGCCCTCCACAAACCGCCTGTAGTACCCTGCTAATCCCAGAAAACTCTACACCTCCGAGGCGTTCCTTGGCCTCGGCCAATCCCTAACTGCCTCTATCTTAGACGGATCCACCTTAATCCCATCTGCGCCAACAATATGTCCAAAGAATGTCACTTCAGGTAACCAGAACTCACACTTCTTAAACTTAGCATACAACTGATGTTCTCTCAACCTCTGTAGCACCTGTCGGAGATGAAGCTCGTGCTCTGCCTCTGAACTGGAATATACCAAGATGTCGTCGATGAAGACTATAACAAACTGATCTAGAAAATCTTTGAACACCCTGTTCATTAAATCCATAAAGGCTGCTGGGGCATTGGTCAAACCAAAAGACATGACCAAGAACTCATAATTCCCATACCGTGTTCGGAAGGCCGTCTTAGGTATGTCCTCATCCTTGATCCTCAGCTGGTGATAACCAGATCGAAGATCAATCTTTGAGAACACCGTCTTACCCAGCAGCTGATCGAACAAGTCATCAATCCTTGGTAGGGGATACTTATTCTTAATAGTTCACTTGTTCAATTCTCGATAGTCAATACACATCCTCAAAGTCCCATCCTTCTTTTTAACAAACAAAACTGGTGCACCCCATGGCGAGTAGCTAGGTCTGATGAACCCTATATCCAGAAGTTCCTGCAGTTGTATCTTTAATTCTTTCAATTCCGCCGGTGCCATCCTATATGGTGCCCTCAACACTGGCTCTGTCCCTGGTGCCAACTCAATAACAAACTCAATTTCCCTACGCGGCGGCAACCCAGGCAAATCCTCAGGGAACACATCTAAGAACTCACAAACCAATCTGGTCTCCTCCAGTCCAACTGGTGAACCTTTGGTGGTATCCACCACACTAGCCAGAAAGCCTATGCATCCGCCCTGTAACAAATCTCTGGCCCTCAATGCAGATATCCTGGGTACGCGGGGTCCATGCACCGCTCCCACAAAAACAAAGGGATCCTCGCCCTCTGGCTCAAAGGTTACCATCTTCTTCCTACAGTCAATGGTAGCTCCATATCTAACCAGCCAATCCATACCTAGAATCATATCAAAGTCCCCCATACTCAACTCAATCAAGTCCACTGACAACTCCCTACCATCAACTAACAATGGCAGCGCTCTAATCCACCTCCTAGATTTATCCACATCATAATGTGGTTCTCGCATATATCACATATCATATTACCACATAATATAATCAATTATCATATAAGCATCATGAAACATATAATAACTCATTAAATCACAGTTATTCCAGTAATGCCCTCCTGGCACACTAATCAAGGCCCTTAAGCCTTATTAGTGAATTTGGGTCGTTAAAAAAAGCAAGAGTGATCCAATGTTATAGTGATTCCCAGCTCATAGTTAATCAAATATAGGGGGAGTATCAAGCTCGTGGTATCAAAATGGCAGCTTACTTATCTAACGTTAAAGGCGAGTTTTCTGAATTCGAGTTTAGCTTCGTTGAACAAGTACCTCGCGAACAGAATACCAATGCAGATGCTTTATCCCAACTTTCCACCACCAAAGAGGCGGACACACTGAACGTAGTTCGAGTGGAGTTATTGGAAAAAATGTGCATACTATCAAAATCGATTGAGGTCAGAATGATTGAAATAAAACTGACCTGGATGACCCCCATAGTGAATTACCTCACAACCGGTAAGTTGCTATATCAAGTGATCGAAAGGATGCATGAAAGTTGCTATATCAAGCTCCGTAATATGTTATTGTTGAAGGGACTCTATATCGACGAGGGAATTTGCTACCTCTCGTGCAATGTGTTCTACCCGAGGAAGCGCAAACTATCTTGCAAGAGATACATGAAGGTTTTTGCAAAGACCACTCTGGGGGGCAAAACATGGCTCTAAAGGTATTGAGATAGGGCTATTTTTTTGCCTACGCTGAAAAAGGACTCGGTCTCGTATGTGTAGAAATGTGACAAGTGCCAATGCTTTGCCATCATTGCCCGGGCAGCGCCCATTGAGTTAACCATGATCTCATCCCCGAGTCGTTTGTAGTATGAGGGATTGACTTGATTAATTCTTTACCAACAGGAAAAGAAGGAGTTCTTTATGCTGTTGCACCATCGACTACTTCACCAAGAGGGTTGAGGTCGAGCCTCTGGCGACCATAACCTCAAAGAAAGTCTTGGAATTCATCATAAAGAATATCATATATCAATTTGGGTTTCCAAAGAAGATCGTGTCTGACAACGGAACTCAGTTCGATAGTGATCTCTTCACAAAATTTTGTGAGAAATACGACATAACCAAGAGTTTCTCATCGGTAGCATACCCGCAGGCTAATGGGCAGGTTTAGGCTGTAAACAAAACCCTAAAGGTGAGCTTAAATAAGCGGTTAGATGAAGCCAAGGGATTATGGCCTGAGCCACTCCCACAAGTACTTTGGGCCTACAGAACCTCACATCGCACCTCCACAGGACATACCCCCTTCTCTCTGGCCTTTGGAAGTGAGGCTATGCTCCTGATTGGGCTACAAAGTGCATCTCTAGATCTGATCGAAGAAAAATGAGAACAATCACAATTTAAGCTCGCCCAATATCAACAGAGAATCACTCTCTAATTCAACTCGAAGGTAAAAGGACGCATACTTAGACTTGGTGACTTAGCACTTCAAAGGGTGTTTTTGGAAAATAGAATCCCAAGGAAGGTGTATTAGGGCCAAACTGGGAAAGGCCATACCAGAACGTGGAGATCCTACGTGGAGGGACCTTTAAGCTAGCTTGGTTAAATAGAGAAATAGCTCCATAGACCTGGAACACCCTACACCTTAAAAAAAACTATAAGTAATAGTCGACAGTTAATTTTCTTTAATGTTTTTGGTATTGTCCCATGTAAGATTTATTTATAAAATGCATTCCATCCAAATAATACTGGATTTTTATGTAGTCAATATTTTTAGTCTGTTATTGTAAAGTATCACGTCCTCATTTTCTAAAAGAGACCTACAATATTTATAAGTTCTGGTCTCTTGGGGGCCACATAACAGAAGAGAGCTTTTAAAAGAGTTTAACATGTTCAGATAAAGTTTAAAACGTAGAATTTTGAAAATTTTATTATTCAACGGATTTTTAAAGCTCGGATTTTCAAAATAATTCTGAATACAAACTAAGTTGGGAAATTTCTAAGACAAAAAAAAATCCTAGAAGACAACTAGGTTACCCTGGTTAAAACCACGTCCGAGGCCTGATTCTTAACATGTACAATGCTATTAAGTAGATAAAACTCTTGGAAACAACCAGGTCTGAGGCCTGATTCTTAACAAGTATAATGCAATTAGGCGGGATAATTCTTTGTACAACCAAGATATCGAGTAAAATTATTTAGTCGAGCCATCAAGCACCTATCTTGATCTAAAGACAACCCCTATGATTTCAAGTGTGCAAGAATTCAAGATTCATAAACATGTGAAAATAATAGATTAAGGGGAACACAAATAGACCACAAACTAACATACATGTACTAAAAAGTATATAGTTATCTTGAAGAGGAAAAGAATTCGTTCTGAGCCCGAAGGCGACTATTTTAATCCTTAAGGACTTAATTACATAATAGAAAGTAAAATAAGCAGAAAAAAAAAGCATCACTGAGCTCCATCAACTTGCTCAAGTGATGTCACCTCCTTGCCGTCCCCATCAGTAGCCTCGGAATCATCGATGGTCTATGAAGGTTCCTGTGAGAATCGAACCTTGAACCTGGCAAGATAAGGTCCCCAAAACTGTGACTCCATGAAGGAAAAATCTCCATCCTGGTTGAAAGCCCAACACCGGTAGAGCATTTCCTCCAGATCATTCGTGGAGTCTGCAATCTCCAGCCTCCCCTTCTCAGCCTACTCCTTGGCTTTGGTCTCAACCTCAGATAGTTTATTCTTAAGCATCTCGACCTCGTCAAGTTTCTTTTAGAGGCTATAAGTCTCAGGTTGCAGCTGGTCCCGTCGTTGGCTCACTTCCATGACCTAGTCTTTGGCGATTTTCTCGTTCTCTAGGGAAGTGGCCAGGGCAACCTTTGCAACCCACTCATTCTCCTTGTAGGTAGATAGGACGGCCTTGGCAATGTGCTCTTTCTCTAGGGAAGAGGCTAGAGCGGCTTCGAGCTCATCCCTCCTAGCTTGAACCTTAGCAATACTGCAGAGTTGAGCCAGGACAGACTGCAAAGGGAAAATGCGGGTCAAGGTTAGTTCAAAAAAAAGGAAAAGAAAAAGAAGTACTATATTAGAAATGAAGGTGGCTAACACTGAGGTTCATTCCCATGGAGGACTCGAGAACATATTTGGGAGAATGCTCCTCCATGGCCCTCAGGTCCTTAACATTGGCTCTATGTGCATGGCCCACCATATGGCTCGTCATCAATATAGCCCGTCAAAAGGTTTCTGGGATCCTTGCTAACTCAGGTGGTTTTACTGGGATTTGAACGCAGGGGCTTCAATCTGAATAACCTGAGGAACCGAGGCAGCTGCATGTCGAGGAAGAGGAGGAGGAGCCTCAAGGACGGTGATAGCCATTATCGGAGCTGGGGGCTAAGCCTACTGTTGCTGATTCTGGGTGGAGCTGGCACCTTTATCTTTGACAGGAGACTCGGTGGAAGTTCCAGACATGGAAGGGTTTTTCTTTAACACTCTAGCCATTTTTATCATGGGTCCAGCTCCAGCCCCACCAGCCTTAAAGGCACCCTTTAAACCCAAGGCACACATCAAATCCATCTCCTCATCTACAAAAGAATGAGCATAGGATTTAGATACAAGAAATAGTTAGTCAAAATAATGCAAAGAAAAGAATAGAGCAAGAACCCTACCCTCCGAGCTAGAGGAGGAAACTATTATGATCGGCTCAGGGTTATGAACTAGATTGGGTAAAACCTCTAACTCCTGGACTACCGGGGGTGGGGGGACTCTAGAATTATTACACTTTGTGTCCTAGGGGGTTCAGGCTCTTCTTCTGAGCTAGACTCATCCATTGATTGCCTAAAACCGAGGGAGAATATACCCTAATGTAAGGAAGGCCATGTCCTACGATTCGTACCATATTCCTAAAAAATGGTGGACCTAAAATGGAGGGTATTGTCTACCACAACAATGCGTCTGGGGTAGCTATGGTCGTAGCGTACCACTAGATGATCCACACATTGGAGGAGGGTTATGTTCAGGTCAGGGTCAATAAGATGTCGACTCACGAGCTAACGTGGGTTAAATCGAATTAGCCTAAAACTGGAAGCAGCCCGATTTAATTCTCTAAAAGGGTTACCTTGGCTGGAAGTGTCAGCTGCTGCCCCAGACTCAGCTCGGTCTGGGTTAGGATGCTGGCCGTCCTCAGGAGCTCTTCTCTTGCGCACCAACAGTGCCACCTCTTCTTTCTCCTCAGTGTCTTTAACTCTGGGTAGGAGTTCTTGAGGCAGGGGAAGCTCGAGGGGCAGACCTTGGGTTCTTATAGCCAGCATCTCATCTCTGTTGATCAGCTTGCAGGCCACCATAGTAGCATCGTTCTCATCCCTTCTGAAATCCTTCTCATTCGAAGGATTATGGGAGAGTGTCTCGTACTGACCTCCAAGGGCTTCATATCACCCTGTCCTCTTGAATATAGCTGCACAAAGAACAAACTCAGTTAGGAGGGTTAAACATAAAAAAAAACAAAACAAAAGATGGAGTTTTGAAAGTTAGGAGACTTACGACGACGGTTAAAGTATCAGTGAGTGCAGTTCTTGAACCCATTCGACATAAATAATTAAACTTTATTATCATTTGGATGGCTGTGGAGGTCGATGATTGAGGTCGTGTTGGGGAAACGAGTGAGGTAGTATAAACCGTCACCTCGTCCCTTCTACTCAGGGCTGGCTTTGAGGCAGAAGAAGTACATAATATCCGTCGGCGTGGGGACCTCCCACTCGTGCCTCAAAATAAATATTTCAGCCCCGCCAAAATCCAGTATGAATTTCGGGGTAGCTGGAATGGAGCCAGTTCAATGTAGTTTAAAAGTCTACAAAGTACTGGTTCAGGGGAAGGAAAGCACCTGCTTTCATGTGCTCATCACTCTAGGCCCCAAAATCATCTTGAAGTGGGGCACAGCTCCGTTCTCCTTCCAGCAGAGGTTGGGAAATAAGGCCATCAGTCCCCATCTTGATCTTGTGGCTCAGCAATATCTTGTTCACCTTCCTCAAAGACTTGAAGAATGAGTCAGGGCCGACTACAATCTCCTTGTCCACCACAGAGTGAAGTAGGAAATTGGGGTGTCAGGTGTGACCGTCTTGCCCTTATTCTTGGTTTGGGAAGAGGATCTTGTGACGTTTTTCTATTGATGAGACATGATCTAGCTTGCCCGATGACAAAGCGACCTATAATTGGCGACCTAAAATAAAGTCTAGCTACAGCGACAAAGGTCCAATGACCCTAGGGTTTGAATTCGGTTTTATTAGCCTAGAATACACGCGAGCTAAAAGGTACCCTAACATCAACATGTTTTTCCACATCCAGTCCTTAGCCACACGCTCCAAACTAGGGGAATTCCTTGATACTTCAGGATTCGCGTGTCAGACCCGTCACCTTTTTAAAAGCGGTTTATTGCAAAATAGCTTAAGGAATCATGACCCTCAAGCTACCCAGATCCAAACCTAAAACCTCTCAACTTCTACATCCAAACATGTATCTTAATTGATTCATCAACAAATATTTCCTTACAAAACCCAGAAAAATTGCCTAGTTTTCAGACACCTTATTTCTAAACAAGTCTAGTATCGTTATTTTAGCCTAAACGAATCCCTATTGAACTCAGACATGGCTAAAATACGAGACGGTACTGAGAAAAAATCATTCAACATAAAGGGAACTTATTGGAAAATATAGAGTGTAAGATTCAAACCAGATGATGAGGTACTTACAGTTTATACGTTTACTCGATGAGGATGTTGGTGATTCCAAAGGTAGGAGCTTGAGATCTTCTGAAAAATGCATGGATGATGAAGGTTTTTGAAAGAGGTTTGAGAGAAAAAGGGAAGTTTTGTTTCAGAAAGGAAAGTCTTTTAAGGCGAAGGTGGTGAAGTTCAGGCCTGATCTCCTTATTTATAAGTAAGCTTCAGGAATTAATCTGGGCCATCCAATCGAGTCAGCTCAAGATCCAAAGGCCAAGATTAAATGACCCATGTAGCAGCAAAAAGTTGATAGGACAGTTGTCACATTCCTCGAAATCCAAACAGACACCAATTATAGACGACGACGTGTTTAACACTCGAGTAGTGGGCAGGCACGATTTCACATTAAAGAAGCCTACAAGCCCCTATTGTGCGTGTCAAAAAATGACGATGTCAAGTTTTAGCAGAAGCTTGGGGGGGAAATTTTGTGCCCCAAAATAAACATGGACTTAATCATTCAGTTAGGGGTACAACTGTCAGATAAACACATGGAAAAATCAGGCGAGTAGAACATCTAGCTAACGTTGATGTGAGCATCTCGAGTTAGGACTTGGAAGTGTGACATGTAGATAATCTCCAGATTTCCTCTCAGGACAATAATCCATTGTGAGACATGTAACGGCCAAATCGCCTTTAGGATGCTCTGAACTTAATACGAAGTAAAGTTCGTTCACTCTTCGATCTCCAGCTCGATGAAGATGTTCAGCTCATGGAAACCTGTTCATGACGCACAGTGAAGGATTCCAAAAGATTTGAGGTCCCTTATACACTCATTAATGCCCAGGCTATATTACATATTTATTTTCTGAGATAACGGGAGTAATTTCTATAGGCAATTGTATTCCTATGTAAATGGGAATTATCTAGATTGATTGTTTACGATATTTATGCACACGGTTACCCAAACCTATCCATGAATATCCACTATAAATATCAAGGATGATGGACAGGAAAAGGGACGACTTTTTGTAATACAGAAACTCTGCAAAAATTATAAGAGAATAATAATATTGTCTCGTGGAGTAGGTGGATATTAACCACTGAACCACATAAAATTGTGAGTGTGAGTTGTTCATACAATTCATTAAGATTTAGAAAAGATCACTAATATCTTTTGTTATTGGATTTCTTAACCCATTGTTGGCGAAAAACCACGTCAACAATTTAAAACTTATATATATTAAGATAATGTCAATTTTGAATTAACTCATATTTACTTTAAGATAAATATATTGTATTTGTTGACGCAGTTTTTCGCCAACAGATAACTATACGAATAAATATGATGGATTAGTGTTGATTGATAAACCGTAATACGAAAATTATAGTAATCTAGAATGTGGAAATTAATTGCAAGGAAAAGATGGTCACTTCTTTTTTAGGTGGTTCGGAGGTTAAAATCCCCCTAGTCCACCAGTCGATATTATTGATATCTCCTTACTATTTCTCACAAAGTGTTTGCTTTACAAGAAGAAGCCAACCCCTTGCACTACCCAGGGTTTCGGTATTTATAGGAGATTGATCTCTGAGTAGGTACTGGGGTCATCCCGTGATCTCTTCATCCATCATGTCATTTATGTGACATCGATGATTAATTCCTAAACCTTACAGTGAAGTGTGGTCTAATCAATAGATAAAGATGGATTTGGGCCGCATGGCCCAAATCAGGCGTGGGACGCCTGAACATGCATGTTTATATTGCGCACCCGAGAATTCAGGAATGGAACAGATACATGATGTCTGGTATATGCACGTTTATATTGCGTGGTTGAATTTATAAGGATTCGGGGGTGTCAGACCTCTGATGCACCACGAGCTTAATGTGGTGCCAGCTCGTGGCTTCTGTTATGTCGACACAATGGCTCCATGTACGGAGCAGCTAAATGATCCCTCAGCTCGGGCTGATTGTTTAGGGGTCCGTAACAATCAGCTCCGGGTGGACGGTTGACGTGGCAGATCGATTTAGGCCTTGTTCTAGCTCGCCAAAGTGTGCGCGAATATTCAGGGCGAACATTTGCCGCCCAAGCCTCTGCTCGTGACCTATGACGTCATCTTTGATATTCACAGTGGGGGCTTTTAAACTTCCCTCTCGACTCTTCATGTCCTGCCCACTACATGGGTATCAGACACGTGGGACGCCGTGGTTGGTGACTATTCGGATTTCGAGAATTGCATTAAATGGCCTAGCCACCTTTCTGTCGTTGTTTCGTCTCTTGAGTTATGACCCTCATATCTCGCATTAATTTGATCAGACGGTCCTCGTTACGTGTATATAAGGTTGGCAATCTTAAGTACTAGTCACTCTTCATTTGAAATTTTTTCCTTATATTCTCTCTTTTGAGTTTCAAAAGCTCTTCTTCTTCTTCTGGTCATAACCCCAAAAATCCTTACATTCTCACCACAAGATCCTTTCAGAAGTCCAGCTTTAAGGATTCCACCAGGACTCCTACTCCTACGCTGCCTATAACTTTCATTCAGAAAATACACTGTAAGTTCCCTGCCTGTTGTATGTTTCGATTTCCCCATTTCATTGTTAGGCAAACCTATTTCTCAGTCGTAAACAATAGGTTTTTTTTGGCGCATAGGTTTTGATTCTAGGCATATTGATTATATTTAAAAACATGTCTAGGAAGGCGATATTCATAACTAGGTAATTTATGGGTAACTTTCTGGGTAATTTTCTGGGTAACTTTAACGAATGCCTATTTGGAATATGGAAGGTGAGAGGCTTTTAGGGTGTACAACAAGGTAGCTTAGGGGTCACGCTTACTAGGTGATTTTCCTTGCAAAACTTCCCCTCCAAGGCAAGCAATAATCTAACCCTCCTGACACAAAGATCCCTGGAGATCAGGGATCCGTTGGAAACGTGGGGGTGTGACTATGGCAGGGCATAGCTTCATACACCGTAGGCTGAGATTACCTTAGCCTGTGTATGAAAGTCACTTCTTCTTGTGCTGCTTATCTTTTCTTAGCTTTTAGGTTGCCCATTAAGTTTTCTTTTTCTAATTCTTATTCGCTAGGCGATCAGATGGGGCCCAAGAAGAATGTGCCCAAGAAAAACGCGACCAGCTCATCATCCCAACAATCCAGCAGGGGAAAAGAGGTCGCGATTGAATCTCCCATCCCCCAGTTTGAACCCACGGTGGAGAAGGAGGTCGAGTTGGGACCTGATGCTTTCTTCAAGTCGGAGAGGATGGTCTCGAAGATCACGAACCAAGGGAGGGTCAACAAGATACTGCTGTCCCATAACATCGAGGTTGGGACAGGCACCCTTATAGCCCGCCCTCCGCTCGAGGGTGAGAGGATCTGCGCGCCTCTTAACGAGGAGTTCACGGCCTGGAGCGAGGAGCATCTCAAGGCCGAGGCCTTCCTCCCCTTGGACCAGTACTTCACCGACTTCCTTAATTACGTGAAGCTGGCCCCTTTTCAACTACCTCCTAATTCCTACCGTCTGCTGGCTGGGCTGAGGTACCTCTTCTTGAAACACGAGTGGGAAGTCCCTACTCCCGCGGACATCCTTTATTTTTTCTGCCTCAAAGCCATCCCAGATCAACGGGGAAGAGGCGACGGGTTCTACTACCTGACCCACATCCCGAACTCTCCTGCGGTCATCGAGCTGCCCAGCCATCCCAACGGCTACAAGGACCAATTATTCATGTCGACTGGGTTTCGCAACTGTGAGTACCATTACTTCAACCGTCCTAATAAGCTTTCCATCCTTAGCCCGCGTTTAAAAAAAACTTTTCTTTTTCATTCTTTAGCGTGTACTGACTTGAGCATCATCGTGTAGCCATTTTTGCGAGGATGGCCAAATCAGTGACCCTTGGGGGTCAATACGATACTTTGGCGGGGCTTCCGTCTAGTGAGAAAGACTACCGCCAGCTTGTGTCTGATGAGACGATGCTGGCTTATAAGTTAACTTCTACGAGCCAGACTATGGCCTTGAGGAGGACGCGGGCTAACTACCTAGTAGCTCGCGACCTGGTGCCTATCCCTGAGGGGGATGCCGCAGACGATGACTACGACGAGCAAGACAAAGAAGATGAAGTGCCACTCATGCGACGAAGGCGAGCTCCTGAGGCTACTCGGGGCCCCGATGTGGATCAGGCTGAATCGGGGGCAGCAGCTAGCCCCTCCGGCCAAGGTAACCCATACCCATTTAGGGATCTTGATAGGGCTGCCGCAGACCTTAGGCTTGTTAGGTTTAACCCAAACCATCTCGTACACCGTCATCGAGATGACCCGGACCTTAACATAACCCTACTCTAGTGTGTAGACCAACTAGTATTACGCCATGATATGGGCCGTCCTAGGGGCACCGTAGTAGTAGACAACACCTCGTCCTTTAGGTCGGCCTTCTTTGAGGAGTACGGGACCAACCTTAGGTCGTGGCCCTCCCTTCTGGAGGGTGTAGTCACTCCAGGACTTAGACAATATGTAAAGGAGTCTAGTCCTAAGGTAGATCTAGACCCAGAACCCTCTCTGACTCGTGAAGTAATAAACTTAGACTCCCCTATAGCAGTTTCGAGGCCGAAGGTCGTGGCAATAGATTCCTCCTCTAGCTCGGAGGGTAGGACCTTTTCAATACACCTTTAGATTTCTCTTGTAATAAAACAACCTTTCATGTATACTAACTTCCTTAACCTTTTGTTTCGGGTGAGGAGATGGCACAAACCAGAGATAGCGCCCTACGATCAATCTTCCAGGGGGGGAACCCTTCCTCCGGACCATCCGAGCCATTAGTCAAGAGGCCCCGGATGACCAAGATGAATCCTGCCTCCAGGACAACCTCCAAGTCCCCCACCAAGGGGAAAAGTCAGATCCCTGCATCCACAGAGAATATGCCTCCACCTCCCCCCCGACCTCCAGCCCCTACTCGGGAACAGGAGGCACCAGCTGGAACTCCGTCAGTCCCCGATTCCATCGTGCGCATCCCGGTTAATGCCAAAGACCTGGAGAAAATCCCAGACACCTTCCGAGGGACAGTGTATTAGACCGCGAGCTACACGGTGGAGCATTATTATAAGGCCAACCCAAGGGACTTGAGGGAGATCGAGGCGAAGAGCCCTGAGAATGTCATAGAGTCCGTGCTGGGGATGAACCTCATGGTAAGCTTACTCAGTTAAATTCCTTTGCTTTCTTCCCAACACGAGCCTTACTCTCTTCATTTCTTTGTAGGTGGCTTTGGCTCTACACCGCAGCATAGCTCGGACCAGGGCCAGGACTGACGAGCTCATGGGCGAGCTCCAGACTGCTCAGGCCTCCCTCGCATCTGCTCAAGAACAAGAGCAAAGTGCCAAGGTTGCCTTGACGGCTGCCAAAGAAGGCGAAAAGGCTGCGCAGGCTGCCTTGGCCGCTGCGAAGGCCGAGCTCGAGGAGGCCAGGGCTAAGCAGCTGGAGTCCGAGACTGCCATCATGGCAGAGAGGGCGTCCTCCAGCTCCTCCATGGAGGCCATGCTCTACCACTGCTGGGCCTTCAACCAGGATGGCGACTTCTCTTTTCTAGCCCCCGAAGTGTGAGAGCTGGTCCTCAAGAAATTCAAGGGTCGTCTTCAACAGGAGCTGCCTTCTGAGACTGGGGAGACTTTCGTTGCCGGTGAGCAAGAAATCGAGGGGGTGACCTCTTTGCAGCGACCTGAGGGGGCCTAGAATTTTTTGTGTTTTCATTTTTATTTACCTCTGTAACCATCCACCATGAGGTTTTTTCTCCTCGAGACAATTAATTTCAGTTACTCCGAGTTTTATTTCAATTTATTTTATTTTTTAATATGATGTGTTTGGTAAAAACTTAGTTCGTGTTAGTTTATTGACTATTTTTTCTTTTTTTGAGATTGCAAAGTACTGCTAGTCAATTTTAACTAACTCTAAGTTTTAGGACCTCGTTATGTCCAGGATTTTTAATTTTAAAAACTTAGTTCGCGTTAGTTTTATCGACACCTCGTGCTTTTTAGAAAAAACACTGGTTAATCAATTTAACCAACCTCTAAGTTTTAGGACCTGGTTGTTCTAGGATGTTAATTTTAAAAACTTAGTTCGCAATAGTTTTATCGACACCTCGTGCTTTTAAAAAAAAACACTGGTTTATCAATTTAACTAACTTCTAAGTTTTAGAACATGGTTGCGTCCAGGATATTAATTTTAAAAGCTTAGTTCGCGTTAGTTTTATCGACACCTCGTGCCTTTTAGAAAAAACACTGGTTAATCAATTTAACTAACTTCTAAGTTTTAGGACCTAGTTGTTCCAGGATGTTAATTTTAAAAACTTAGTTCGCATTAGTTTTATCGATACCTCGTACTTTTTAGAAAAAACATCGTTTTATCAATTTAACTAATTTCTAAGTTTTAGAACCTGGTTGCGTCCAGGATATTAATTTTAAAAACTTAGTTCACGTTAGTTTTATCGACACCTCGTGCTTTTTAGAAAAAACACTGGTTAATCAATTTAACTAACTTCTAAGTTTTAGGACCTAGTTGTTCCAGGATGTTAATTTTAAAAACTTAGTTCGCATTAGTTTTATCGACACCTCGTACTTTTTAGAAAAAACATTGTTTTATCAATTTAACTAATTTCTAAGTTTTAGAACCTGGTTGCGTCCAGGATATTAATTTTAAAAACTTAGTTCGCGTTAGTTTTATCGACACCTCGTGCTTTTTAGAAAAAACACTGGTTAATCAAATTATCTAACTTCTAAGTTTTAGGATCTGGTTGCGTCCAGGATATTAATTTTAAAAACTTAGTTCGCGTTAGTTTTATCGACACCTCGTGCTTTTTAGAAAAAACATTGGTTAATCAATTTAACCAACTTCTAAGTTTTAGGACCTGGTTCTCAGGGTATATGCCCCCCAAGTAATCAGAAAGAGATCTTTCTTGATTACTTTGAACACGCTCTTTTAAGCCTATACGCACATGGAAACATACAACGATATAAGAAATATACTTCATTTTTTAATAAAAAAGTGTGGCTTTTATAATTAAGCCTTACAAAAGTACGACTATTGATAATATTTCTTTAGGTGCACAGCATTCCATGTCTGTGGGGCTGTTTCTCCATTAAGACGAGCTAGTTTAAAGGTCCCTTCCTTCACAACCTCTATTATTTGATAGGGTCCTTCCCAGTTTGGTCCCAAAACTCTGTCCTTGGGATCCTTACCGGCTAAAAGAGCCTTCGGAGCACCAGGTCGCCTAAGTTAAAGATGCATCTCTTGACCCTTGAGTTGAAATAACGAGTGATTTTTTGTTGATAATGCGCGAGCTGCAACTGTGAAGCTTCTCATTTTTCGTCAATTAGGTCGAGGGACGCGCTAAGAAATTTATCGTTCTGTTCTTGGTTGAACGCCCAGACTCTGTGCGAGGCTATCTTTGTTTCGACAGGAAGGACAACTTCACTTTCGAAAGTCATGTTGAAAGGAGTATGCCCCGTCAAAGTTCGGTGTGACGTCCGGTATGCCCATAGCACCTGAGGGAGCTATTCAGGCCAAACTCCCTTAGCTTCGTCTAGCCTCTTCTTAAAGCTCGCCTTGAGTGTTTTATTCACAGCCTCGACCTGCCCATTAGCCTAGGGGTATGCCGCGAAGGAAAAAGTTTTAATTATGTCGTGCCTTCCACATAATTTGGTGAAGAGGTCACTATCGAACTGGGTTCCGTTATCCGACACAATCTTCTTGGGCAACCCGAACCGGCAGACAATATTCTTAAACACAAAATCGAGGACTCTCTTTGATGTTATTTTTGCCAGGGGCTCCGCTTCTACCCACTTTGTGAAGTAGTCAATAGCTACTACCGCATAGAGAACTCCTCCTTTTCCCGTGGGTAGGGCACCGACTAAGTCAATCCCCTAGACCACGAACGGCCATGGGGACGAGATCATCTTCAGCTCGACTGGTGGAGCTCAGGTGATCGTGGCGAACCGCTGGCACTTGTCACACTTTTGGACGTAAGAAATCGAGTCCTTTGATAGAGTGGGCCAATAATATCCTTGCCTAAATATCTTCAAGGCCAGGCTTTGCCCCTCAGCGTGATCCCACAAAAGCCTTCATGCACCTCTTGTAGAATAGTCTTGGCCTCATCTGGCAGAACACATCGCAGAAGAGGCAAAGAAAGACCACGTTGGTACAATGTCCGGTCTACGATTGTATACCTTAGAACTTGGTAAAGTATCCTCCTCGCGTCGCTCCGCTCTTCAGGTAACTTTCCTGTTGTGAGGTATTCAACTATGGGAGTCATCCAGGTTGGCCTGGCGTCGATCATCTTGACCTCTCTCATGGTGTCCTCTACGCTTGGCATTTCCAGGAATTCCATCAGTATCAAGCATAAGGTTTCGGCCTCCCTGGAGGAGGTGAGTTTTGCTAAGGCATCAGCATTGGCGTTCTGCTCCCGAGGGATCTATTCAAATAGGCTGTACTCAAATGCAGACATCTCCTTCTTTACCTTGGCCAGGTAGGTCACCATCTTGGTTCCCCGCTCCTGGTATTCCCCTGACACCTGGTTTACCACGAACTGGGAATCGCTATAGCACTGGATGGCCCTGGCCTTCAGCTCTCGGGCCACCCTTAGCCCAGCCAACAAAGCTTCATATTCGGCCTCGTTGTTGGACGCTTCGAATCTGAACCGTAACGCAGAGTAGAAACAATGTCCCTCGGGGGATACCAGAATGATTCTGGCTCCAGACACATTCACATTAGACGAACCATCCACAAAGTCTTTTGACAAAGCCTGCACCGGTTCTTCCACCAGTTCCTCTTGGAATCCAGTGCACTCTGCCACGAAATCAGCCAGAGCTTGGCTTTTGATCACAGTTCGTGGTACGTAT
This sequence comes from Humulus lupulus, assembly GCF_963169125.1. Taxonomy (NCBI): domain Eukaryota; kingdom Viridiplantae; phylum Streptophyta; class Magnoliopsida; order Rosales; family Cannabaceae; genus Humulus; species Humulus lupulus. Next base: position 104,774,503 of record NC_084795.1, on the reverse strand, counting down.
AGTATCTCGAATTGGCTGAGCTCGATGGCCCACTTCAAAAGACGTCCCGATGCCTCAGGTTTCTACAGTACCTTCCTTAAAGGTCGATCGGTTATGACGTGGATTGAATGGGACTGGAAATATGGCCTAAGCTTTCTGGAGGCCGTGATAAGGTAGAATGCCATTTTTCCATCAACGAATACCGAGATTCGGCTCCAAGGAGCCTTTTGCTAAGGTAATAGACCAGCTTCTGAGACCGGTCCTCTTCCCGGACTAGCACAACGCTAGCCGCATCTTCCGTGACAGCTAGGTAAAGCAAAAGAGGCTCTCCTGCTGTTGGTTTAGATAACACGGGTGGCTCGGCTAAATGTACTTTAAGGTCGAGGAAGGTACGCTCGCACTCATCAGTCCACTCGAATTAGACGAACCATCCACAAAGACTTTTGACAAAGCCTGCACCGGTTCTTCCACCAGTTCCTCTTGGAATCCAGTGCACTCTGCCATGAAATCAGCCAGAGCTTGGCTTTTGATCGCAGTTCGTGGTACGTATAGTATCTCAAATTGGCTGAGCTCGATGGCCCACTTCAAAAGACATCCCGATGCCTCAGGTTTCTGCAGTACCTTCCTTAAAGGTTGATCGGTTATGACGTGGATTGAATGGGACTGGAAATATGGCCTAAGCTTTCTGGAGGCCGTGATAAGGCAGAACGCCATTTTTCCATCAACGAATACCGAGATTCAGCTCCGAGGAGCCTTTTGCTAAGGTAATAGACCGGCTTCTGAGACCGATCCTCTTCCCGGACCAGCACAATGCTAGCCGCATCTTCCGTGACAGCTAAGTAAAGCAAAAGAGGCTCTCCTGCTGTTGGTTTAGATAACACGGGTGGCTCGGCTAAATGTACTTTAAGGTCGAGGAAGGCACGCTCGCACTCATCAGTCCAGTCAAATTTTTTATTTCCCCGGAGTAGGTTATAGAATGGCAAACATTTATCGGTTGATTTGGAAATGAATCGATTAAGGGCTGCCACCCTTCCTGTCAGACTTTGGACGTCTTTTCACGACCGGGGTGATTGAATTTCGAGTAGCGATCTGATTTTATCGGGGTTCGCCTCTATTTCTCTAGTGTTGACTATGAAACCCAGAAATTTTCCTGACGCAACCCCGAAGGTACATTTTTGGGGATTCAGCCTCATACCATACTTCATCAAGATCTTAAAACATTCCTTCAGATCGAGAACATGGTTATCGACAGTTTTTGACTTGACCAACATGTCATCAACATACACTTCCATGTTTTTCCCGATCTGATCAGTGAGCATTCTGTTGACCAATCTCTGATATGTAGCTCCTGCATTCTTCAGCCCGAAGGGCATGACCTTGTAACAATAAATGTTGGTTGGGGTCATGAAGCTAGTATGTTCCTGGTCCGCAGGATTCATAGCGATCTGGTTATAACCCGAGTATGCATCCATGAAAGACATGAGCCCGTGCCCCGTAGTGGCATCCACCAATTGGTCGATTCTCGGCAAGGGGAAGCAATCTTTGGGGCATGCTTTATTCAGATTAAAAAAGTCGATCAGTTCCGCCACTTCCCGTTGGGCTTTGGGACCAAAACAGGATTGGCGACCTAGATCGGGTATTTTTCCTTGTGAATAAAGCCGCATTTTAAAAGCCGAGCTAGTTCCTCTTCTAGGGCCTCAGCTCGGGTCGTGCCCAGGCACCTCTGCTTCTAGGACTTCGCGGGCATATTTTTGTCCAAGTTAAGGGTATGGATGATGATGCTTGGGCTGATTCCTATTATGTCTTCATGAGACCAGGCGAACACATCTAGATTTTTTTGTAGGAATTCCAGCAGCTCCGCCTTTCTCTCATTACTAAGGTTTTTCCCGAGCCTAACCACCCTCGAAGGGTCTCTAGGAATGATGTTCACCTCTTCGAGCTCTTCGATGGCCTAGAGCTCGGATCTATCTTCGCCTATTCTTGTGTCGATATTATCACTCAAGGTGGTACCTACGCCATCGGCTTTCTGAGGTTTTTCTATCCCAGGATCAGATCATACTTCCTGAGATTCCTCGCTTCTGCCCTGAATGGTCATCATTTGCTGCCCAGGTTTTGATTTTCCCTTCATGGAAATGCTATAGCATTCCTTGGTAGCAAGCTGGTCACCTCGGACCGTACATACCCCCGTGGAGGAGGGAATTTGACTGTGAGGTGGCGGATAAAAGTTATGGCTTCGAATGCCATCAACATAGGCCGGCCTAGAATTGCTTTTTACGTGGTGGGACAGTCGATAACCACGAACTCGAGGAGTTTGGAGACAGTTTGGGCTCCCTCTCCTAAGGTTATTACTAACTCAATCGTTCCTATCGCTGCCGATCCTTCTCCAGAAAACCCATACAACATCATGGAGGTGGCCTTCAGTTCGGCTACAGACAACCCCATTTTTTCTAGTGTGGATCGGAACAGCAGGTTCACCGAATTCCCATTATCAACTAGCATTCTCCTAACTCTTCGATTGGTGAGCTGGGTGGTTATGACTAGAGGAACGTTATGTGGGAACTGTACATGACTAGCGTCCTCTTCGGTAAAACTAATTGGGTTCCTCTCCAATCGCTGCTATTTAGGTAGATGCTGCTCTGGGATAAACTCAATTCCGTTATGAGACCTCAGCTCATTGACATACCTCTTCTGGGCACCTCTGCTCGTGCCTGTCAGATGAGGGACACCGGAGATGATGGTTATCTCTCCTCCTATTATAGGAGGAGGGGTATCCTGATTCACCCGAGCCCTGGGCTGGTTTATGGGAGCCTCCGGAGCTTGCTGACTGGTAGGGACTCGATTCCGCGCATACTGAGCTAAAGGTCTGGCTCTGATGTGTGTCTCGATCTCTTCCTTCAAATGCCTACAATCATCTGTGTTGTGGCCGATGTCTTTTTGGTATCGACAGAATTTGGAAGGGTCTCTCTTGGCCTTCTGATTTTTCAAGGGCTCTGGCTTTTTCCAGGGAAGGCGGGCAGAATTTGCTAGGAAAATGTGCTCCCTAGTGTTTGTGAGTTCGGTATAAACCGTGTAGACTGGCTTGAACTTTTCCACGAGCTTGTTCTTCTTTGGACCGTGCTGGCCGCCCTCGTCGTTCCCCTTTCTCTTGCCTCCATCCCATTGGTTATTCAGGGCAACGGTTTGAGTCATTTTCACGACGTCCGTTTCCGCTCCAACAGGCTGGTCAAGGGTTTGGCTGGTTCCCACGACCGACGCTTGGGCTTCTTCCAAGTTTATCCATTCCTAAGCCTTATTCAAGAATTCATCCATAGTACTGATACCTCACCTCTGGATTTCTTTCCACAGCCCGCCCCCAACAAGGATTCCAGTACTCATAGCCATGAGCTTGGAACTATGGTCCGCGTCCCTAGCTCGGGCTTCAACGTTTGCGGACCTGCTCAGATAAGATTTTAAGGGTTCCCTGGGCTGTTGCTTCACGTTTTCCAGGGTGTCCACTTTGATGCGAGCCGCTTGAGAGGCTCAGAATGCCCTCTTGAAGTCGGTAGAGAAATTCTTCCACGAGCTGATCGACTATTTCTCACACTGCTTGAACCACTGCCTAGCTGGCCCGGTCAAATTCGAAGGGAATACCAAGCATCTTAGCTCGGGGCTGATATTATGGGCCATCATTAGGGTATTGAACATCCCCAAGTGATCTGACAGGTCCCCGTCCCCATCGAATTTGGATAGATGGGGCATCCAGAAACCAGGCGGGTATGCCGTGGCTGCTATGTTGGGGGCAAAAAGCTCGAACTCGTCTCCCGAGTCATATTCGTCTTTGCCTTTTTCTGATAAGAGTTTCTTCATTAGCTCCTCCATCTGAGCTAACCTTTCGAGGGTCTGATCCTTGATCCCTTGGTTGTCCGGGGGCTGTTCGAAAGCTCCCGTTCCATTGTACGCATTAGGCGGGTTATTATCCCTCCAAGCTTGAGCTTGGTCTGGGGGGATACTCCCATTGTCACGTATTTCGGAAGGACCATCCTCTCGGCGAGTATGACTTTCATTTCTGGTCGTATCCCCCCTCTGCGAGTTAAGGTGATCTCGAAGGGCGGTTCTCAAGGCGGCCTGAGGGCTTTGTGCCGAAATTAGATGATTGCGTAGGTCTCCATCGGATCTGCCACTTCGGTGGCTCTCGATCCAATAGCTCTCGTTGGAAAAGCTTATAGCTTGCTGCCGAGGGTGAGAGTTCGGGACATTTTCGCGCACTCGCGGGCGATGGGTAGGAACGGTAGAAGGAGGATTCCTTCTGCTGCTCCCGTGCGCTGGAATATCTCGAGGAGGAGATGGGTATCTTATCGGCGAAGGGGGATGCCTAACTGGAGAAGCGATTCTAGTCTTGTCTTGCCGGATCAAACTAGCTCATAGTCGTTCTAACCTACTGCCTCCAGTTTCCTGCGCCCGACGGTTTGATTGCGATGCGGGAGGGATGGCTGGAGCAGGCTGTCTGCGCGAGCTTTCCCCGGACCTCCTCCGCGAGTTGCCACGAGCCCTTCTGGGTGTGTTCGAAGGTGGGACCGAACTTGGAGTTGAAGTTCTGACTTATCGGATGACTTTCTGATTGGCCCTGGGAAACTCCTCAAACATAGTTTCCTGGTGATGGTGCGACATGGGCGCAAAACTCAGGGTTGAGGTTCTAACCGACCGACTAGTTCTAGGCTGACTATCCCTGCGGGACTTGTGAGTCCCGCTTTGCCTCTTTCCGATGTTAACATCGGTTGCAAGAGGGGGTAGTTGAGCCAAGACCTCCTCGATTTGGTTATTCACTTCTATCGCAGTTCTGACTCCTCAACTGCATGTTCTCCATTTCTATCGCCGTCAGGAAATCCGGGTTCGGATTTGGCGATAGGAGCGCCGAACTTCCGCTGTCGTCATGGGCCATCGGCTGCTTTCCCGAAAGCTGTTGGACCTCGTCATGGCCCATCGGCTGCTTTCCTGACCACTGCTGGACCTCTGGGTTTGGTTTGTTGGATATGGCAGCATGATGATCCTCCTGCCCTCCATGTTGATCCGTCGCGTTACCATGCCTCGAACGAGCAACCACTATGATCAAGTTTTTGCGATAGCACTAATCTAAACCCTCTCAATGAAAGCACCAAACTGTTGACGCGGTTTTTCGCCGAAAGATAATTATACGAGTAAATAGGATGGATTAGTGCTGATTGATAAACTGTAATACAAAAATGATAGTAATCTAGAATGTGGAAATTCATTGCAAGGAAAAGATGCTCACTACTTTTTTAGGTGGTTCGGAGGTTAAAATCCCCTTAGTCCTCCAGCCGATATTATTGATATCTCATTACTATTTCTTACAAAGTATTTCCTTTACAAGAAGAAGCCAACCCCTTGTACTACCCAGGGTTTCGGTATTTATAGGAGATTGATCTCTGAGTAGGTACTGGGGTCATCCCATGATCTCTTCATCCATCATGTCATTTATGTGGCACCGATGATTAATTCCTAAACCTTACAGTGAAGTGTGGTCTAATCAATAGGTAAATATGGATTTGGGCCGCATGGCCCAAATCAGACGTGGGATGCCTGAACACGCACGTTTATACTACGCACCTGAGAATTCAAGAATGGAACAGATACGTGATGTCTGGTATATGCACATTTATATTGCGTGGTTGACTTTATAAGGATTCGGGGGTGTCAAACCTCTGATGCACCACGAGCTTAATGTGGCGCCAGCTCGTGGCTTCTATTATGTCGACACAATGGCTCCACGTATGGAGCAGCTAAATGATCCCTCAGCTCGGGCTGATTGTTTAGGGGTCCGTAACAATCAGCTCCGGGTGGACAGTTGACGTGGCAGATCGATTTAGGCCTTGTTCTAGCTCGCCAAAGTGTGCGCGGATATTCAAGGCGTACAATATTAAATATTGATTAAGCATAAAAATGGGAAAATTAGAGAAAGCCCTAATAGTGTGGTCCATCGTGGTCCGACACACTCACTGCACAATGAGTGTGGCGCCACACATAGGGATATATGTATCCCTAAGATTTAAATTATGAATTTTAAAATTATTTGTTTAATAAGTTATTTAATTATTCTTTTTAAATATGATTTAAATTAAATAATTAAATGTAACGACCCGAATTTGCTAATCGGGCTTAGGGCTTTGATTAGTGTGCCTGGAGGGCAATAAATGATTTAATATGCTTATACGTGGATTTATTTGAATATTTGATTATGAAGCATGTTTAATTGAGTTAAATGTGCATGTGGGCCCCGTTTGGATATTAGGGCCATAAGTGTGATAAATGTTATATATGTGATATGTCTGTGAAGCACAATCCGAGACAATCCTGGGGAGCGCTTAGCCAGAGAGTCACAACGGGGTTGTGATGCGGACTCGGGGTGAGTCGGGGGGGTAATTTGGGTACTAGGTGTGTTACGGGATTATTGGGACATGAAAATAAATATTTGGAGATATATTTGAGGATAGAATGTCTAGGCGGGAATACTGGTGAAATTTACCATTTTGCCCTCGGGGACGTTTTGGTACCCCGAGCCTTGAGGTAATCATATAGACTTAAGTCAAGTAAAACAAAATATAGGAATAGTTTAGAAACTTTAGAAACCGACTCATACTTCCTCCCAACTGAAGATAGTTCTCACTTCTCTCTCTTTCACTCTCTAAGGAAAACTCAAGGGAAATCAACTTAAAGCTAAAGGTTTTCAGCTGGGAAATCTAAGGGAACTTGAAGCTTGAAGATTGAGGCTTAGGGGGAACTGGTTCAGAAGCTTAATTCAGTAAGAGGTAAGTTCTAATTATTAAGATTTAGTCTTGAATTTCTGTTGGTTTTGAGGATTGCATGTTGGTCAAGCTTGGTCTACTTTTGGGTGCCTTAGCTGAGTTTTGGAGTAGGATTCAATGGGGTTTTAGTGCTGTTATTGAGCTGGAATGATGGTGTTATTATCTAGGATTGTTAGTTTGGTATAGGTGAGGATTGGCTTGAAGAAAAGGTAGAAAACTGATGCGGAATTCTTGGTTCGGAGGTGAGAGCCGCGGCCCTAGGAGGGGTGCGCCGCGGCCCATGTGCGCGCGCGGCCATGGGAGGCCGAGAAGCTCATGCGTGCCGCGGCCCGTGTGGGGGTCATTGTGGTGCTAGCCTCTGTTTCGAGGCTAGCCGCGGCTCTTGTGGGTGGGGTCACGGCCCTTAGTGCCAATTTGAGTTTTTAAGGGTATTTAGGCTTGGGAATTTAATGGGTAAGGCTCGGGATGGATTTTATCACCCGGATTGATAGAATTCAAGGTCCTGGAGGTTGGGGTTATGGCTCGAAGTTATTTACTGGATTAGAATTTGATAGATGGACATTGTTAATGTGTTGTGACTAGGGTTTTGGTGAGGCTCACGGTAGAGGACTGTGCTTGGGGCATCGGTGCTCAGAAAGCTCGGAACTCAGGTAAGAAAACCCTTGTTCTCATAGAGCTTGTGTGCAGGGCAGAGCCCAATGTGTTTGAATGGAACTGATATGCAGGGTCGAGCCCAATATGTTAGAACTGCACGGTATAGCCCCTTAACTGTATATGCTAGAATTCTATACTTGCTTGTTATGCTATGTGTATTATGATATGAATGGTCGGCTAGAGCCGGGAATGGTGTAGACCGAGAACGGCGAAGGGCTGGGAACGGCGTCGGGCACGTTGAGTGCAAGGCCGAGAACGGAAAGGGGCCGAGAGCAGCGTCGAGCACGTAGAGTGTGAGTTGCCAGGGCGAGTCCCTAGAAGGATACTTGGGATATCCTCACGGCGTGGTCCGCAAACCCGGGGCTTGGTAAACGCCTGGGACGGCTAAGCCGTATGTGTTTAGCCATTGGTGGCCTGTTTATATGCTTGATATATGTATTGCATATGTTATCTGTTTGTGGGTTTTCTTGCTGGGCTTCGGCTCACAGATGCTTTGTGGTGCAGGTAAGGGTAAAGAGAAGATCAACCAACCATGAGTACAGCAGGCGTGAGGCGGCGTGTACATGTTTGGCCAGCTTGCCTGTCACAGCCAGAGGATTTTGGGAGATGCTTGTAAATGAACTTGAATTTTGTCGTTTAGCCGACTTAGTACAGTTTTTATGCTGTAAATATTTTTAAACTGTATTTCGGGATCCCAAGTGTCAAACTTTTATGACTTACTATGAAAGATTACTATCTCTAATGTTTTTCCTTTGTTTACGGCTTAATTACACTGCTTGACTTAAAACCTCGATTAGCGAGTTAAAAGCACGTTTTTAAACTCACTTAGTAACGGCTCTAAGGAAGTAGGGCATTACATTAAATAGGTTATAACTGATCAATTTTTTTAATAAAATAAATATTAATTAATTAATTTAATTAACTTTATAAAACTGAAAGAACGACACTTTCAAGAATAAGTTGTTTTAAGCGATTAAAAAGTGTAGATTGTCAGACTCTCTCTCGGAAAGAAAGCGATAGTTTTTCCTAAACTTGGAAAAATATTCAATACATCTTCTCTCAATCAAACATCTGTAGCTCTCATGTGTTGAGCACATCTAGAGAGTTCTAAATTCACCTTTTGAATCCTACATGCCCACACACGTCCTTGTGTGTTTTAGGATTGGTTTGGAAGATCAAGGTGTGAGCTTTCAGAATCTGGATCAGAAGATCGTTGATTTATACAAAAAGATTCATGGATTCTTGATAGGCTACAAGAGGTAAAATCTAATCTATTTGTTTGTTATTTAATATATCTATATATGTATGATTTTGACTGGTATTAATAAATTTTTAAAAGACCATTTCGGTGCATAACTTTTATTTACACTTTTAATACCAAAAATTGGTACCATAATAGTCTACATATATGTATATATATTAAATGTTGTGTGGGTTTCTTGTATTTTTTATATGTATGCTGATATGTATATTTCATGGATGGATATTTTTTTGAATGTATGGTCGAATGATAGATCGTTAATTATATGGTGCTATTGGGTTAGGAATTTGAATTTCTAGATCTTTTGTAAGCCATAAAGGGCATAGTAATTTTGTAAATTTTATTTTTGAAATATGTATTTTAAAAATCTATACACAAATAAAATAGGAGGACCCGAGCCACCAACCAAGCCAGTAGCTCGAGCCTTCCCCATCCAAGAGCGCGCAAACACGGGCCCGACTCTCCCTGGACGCACGCACCCCAAGCCTGCCTACTGCTTGCCCAGCCGCAGCCCCGTGGCTCCCTTCTACACCACGCCCCTTGCACACATCCCAAGCCTCGTGCCCAGCATCTATGACTCCCCAGCCACCCTGCCACACCATGCTAATCCCTTGAGGCTCCTTCATGTCGCGCGGTCCTAGTGATCTAGGGCACCATTCTTGGGGCCCAAAGTTAGATCCTGTTTTTGTGCATATATCTTTTATTTGATTAATTTTAAATTATTTGAATATAAAATTATACTTATCTTATTTTATTTTTATTAGAAAAATAAAATATATTTTAGTTGGTTAAGATCTTAGCTTCAGTTTAAATAATTACTTGAATTAGATTTTTTAATTATTTAAATTCAACTAACATTAAAAGATTACAAAATTGTTTTTCTGATTAAAAGTTAGTTTTAATTAAATAAATTAGTTCGACAGTTAGTTTCTAATTAATTAATTGGGCCTAATAAATTCCTAAACATTAGCAAGAAAGCCTAAAAGTGAGGAGAAACATTCTTGGAGTCTTGCAAACAACTTAAAGGCCATTTTGTAATTTTATTTCTATTTTTTAAAAGGTTGTAAATTTAGAAATACCCAATAGTACTTAGTTAATCATCTATTCTTTATTTATTTATTTATTTATTGTATTTATTTAAATAAATATTAATTAATGTTTGATTGATTGATAACATTATCATGAATTAATCATTCATCTTTTAGAAAAATTATTTTTTAGGATTGTCCTAATTGTTTATGTGAATTGTTTTTGAGAAATCAATTGCATGTAAACTACTAAGTATTAAATTAGTTAAAACATGGTAACTCACACCATAATAAATGCAATAGTTTTTATAGACCTTTAAGATAACCAACTTTATTCAAAAAGTGTTTTAGTAAAGTTAGATGAATGTAATGGATAATTATCAAGATCACATTAGTTGTAGAAACATACTCTTTTATAATTAAATGTATTTTGTAATTAATTAAATTCATATGGTTATTGATAAACTAGTGATTAATTTGGAATTAATTGATTAGTCTAATAAAATACATTATTTTAAAAATAGTAAGTGGGAGAAAGTGAACATCTCAATATGACATATGATCTCCATTATTAGTACAACACCGTGAGATATGAATAGGGCCTCGAGGTGACTTTGTTTCCATCCCCCTAAGGAAGGTTTCTATACATATTAATATCAAGGTTGGATTCTTACGAAGATAGGAAGGAGTGATGTATTTTAGGCTTGATCGATCCTAAGGCGGAACTCTCTAAGTTAAGTCATGAATTCCAAAATAATTGGTTACAGTTACAAAGATGTAATTAAGCTTTTGTAGTGGATAATTGCATCTTGATCAAACTAGCGTTACTTTCTTTTTTAAACAAGAAAATAAAGAGTTATTTTATGTTTTAAATAATAAAGATAAGATTGTCTTACAAGCCATCTGAATTTAACTTGACCGACCCTAAGGCGGCACTTTATTTGTTGGGTAGTTTTATTGTGTAGTAGTAAATGTTAGTTTATGTGTATTAATTGATCGCACTCCAGTATCATTGTAATGCCCTACTTCCTTAGAGTCGTTACTAAGTGAGTTTAAAACATGCATTTAACTTGCTAATCGAGGTTTTAAGACAAACGTGTAGTTAAACCATAAACAGGGTCATAAACTTAGAAAATAATTCCATTTGCTGAAAAATCATAAAGCGTTTAACATTTGGGATCCCAAAACACTGTTTAGAAATGTTTACAACACATAAATACAAGCAGAGTCGACTAGACGACAAAATCTAAGTTTAGTACAATCGTCTCCCAAATACCCTTGGCCGTGGAAGCCAGGCAGGCCAAACATGTACGCGTCGCTTCACGCTCTCCGTACTCATGGTTGTTCAACTTTTCCCTTGCCCTTACCTCCACCACAGAGCAAGCGTGAGCCGAAACCCAGCAAGAAAACCCTCACAAGTAGATAACACATGCATAGCAAACACTTAGCATATAAACAGACCATCAATAGGCTATACACGTACGACCATGTCGTCCCAGGCGCTTTACCAGGCCCTGGGTTCGCGGTCCACACCGTAAGGATATCCTAGGTATCCTTTAGGGTCTCGCCCTGGCAACTCGCACTCCGCATGCTAAACGTTGCTCTCGGCCCCTTGCCACACTCGGCCTTGCACTCCATGTGCCTAACTCCGTTCTCGGCCCCTTGCCGTACCCGGCCTTGCCAACATCGGCCTGTGCCATTCCTGACTCTTGCCGAACATTCACACATATGCATACATAGCATAATAAAACAAATACCAAACATGAATAAACTCAATCAAAGAGCTATGCCCTACAACACAATCATATAGGGCCCTTCCCTACATATAAGCTCTACGGAAACAGTAGTTTTCTAACCTGTGTCCCGAGCTTTCCAAGCACCGATGTCCCGAGCATAGTTCCCTAGTCCGAGCCTCGTTGAAACCCTAGTCACAATACATTAACGATTCCCACTCATCAAGGTCTAATCCATTAAATAGCTTTAGATTATTGTTCTAGTCTCCAGGGCATTGAATTCTACTAATCCGGGTGATAAAATCCGTCTCAAGCCTTAACTATTGAATTCCCGAGCCTAAAACCTCTTAAAAACCGAAAAAATAACTAACTGTCGCGGCTCTAGGGACTCATGCCGTGGCCCCAGCTCAACCCAAGGCCCTGCCTCAAAATAGCCTACACGTGTCGCGGCCCTTCCTAAAGGGCACCGCGGCGTGACTCCATTTCCAGACGCCCCATGTTCTAAGGGGTCGTGGCTCAGCAAGAACAGCACCGTGGCCCGACCTGTAATCCCCCGAATTCTCTTATGTGGTTTAATGGCGGGAATAGTAGGTCGGGAGGGCCATACTTGTTTAATTATGCCATTAATTGATAAAATGCATGTATATGTGGATTATATTATAATATGATGTTAGATGCATGCATGTGAGTCCATATTATTTATTACAGGGGTGTGATGGTAATTTGGCCCGTTGAGGGTAAATTGTTTATTTGCATGCATGTCGGTGATATATGTCAAGACCACATTATAATGTGGGTTTGTTCGAGCCATTCTGCATGAGATGACCATGGTATGTTAATTAGCGGTTTGGTCATAACAGGTTTAAGTTCGAGGCTCGGGAGGAGTCTCGGGGTGATTTTAATGATTAGAGCGTTACCGAGCAATAAAGGGTAACGGGATATGAATTATTGGTGTTTGGGGTTATTGAGAATAGCGGGAATTGGAGAGCGTTAATTATGATTAGCGAGATAGGTTGGAAAGGACGAATATGCCCTTGGAAGCCTTTAGAAACCCTCAAATGACCTAGGGGTATAATGGTCTTTTTACCCCTAGGATAGATATAAACTGAGTTCAGTAGTAAAATTGATGAGAAAAACAGAGCAAGTTTGGAGCTTACCCGTACCTTCCTTTCCCTTCATCTCCTTTGTGATTTTTGGTGATCTTGTTGAGGATTCAAGCTTGAGAAATAGATCTTGGAAGTTTGGGAGAGTGTTCCACCATTGAAGAGCATCACAACCTGAGTTTGAGGTAAGTTTCCAGCCATTAGTTTTCTGGTTTTACTCTGTTTTGGTTCAAGTTTTCAGCTTGTGATCTTGTTGTGGATAGTTGGAATTGATGGAAGTTTTGGTTGGGATTTCACTTGGGTTTTGATGAGGGAGTGTTATAGATCAAGTTTAGGGGTTGTATTGGAGGTTTGAGTGGTGTTTAAGCTTGGTTTGAAAGATTGGTTCCAAGGGAAATCGCAAGGGAAGAAAAATAGGGATTTTGGCTGAACTGTAGGTTGGGCTGCGGCATGGCCAGGGAGGCCCGCGGCCCTTGAAGAGTGTTGAAGTTGGCCGCCTCTGTTTGAGGGGCGGGCCCCGGCATGGCCAAGGAGGGTTGCGGCCCTTAGTGGCTTTTTGGCCAGAAATGGCTTTTTGGCTTAGGGATGTTAGTCTTAGGCCTTGGGGTCGATCCTACTAGCCGGTTTAGTAGAGTTTGATGTCTCGGAGGCTACGTTTGGGTTTGGGAACCCTTTGTTATTCATTTTATTGATGGAATCCCATAATTGGTTATGACCAGGTAACCGCTAAAGGACCAAAAGGTTGATCGTTCTCAAGGGTCGTTCTTTTATTCATTCTAGCTCGAACCAGAGGTAAGAAAACTGCACCCCATATGTGACATGCATGGTTATTCATGAGGCATGTTGGTTGTGTAAATGTGGACATGGATTGAATATTGAATGCTTAGCAAATGTTGCTCACTTGTGCATGGTACTGACTCATTAGTCAGGTTTGGCAAAGGTGCTAGTGTCAACTGTGAAGCTGTGACTCATTAGTCAGGTTCGGCAGTGGTACTGGGCACTGGTCACACTGTACCGACTCATTAGTCAGGACAGCCTTAGCGTGTTCAACGCAAGGCAATAAATACTAGATCTAATCAACTTTCTACATTGGATGACTCAAAGAGCATTAATGTCGGACCGACCTCAAGTTCGATGAATATTATAAGCGCTTGTGTGGCTTACCCAACAATCACTCATTTGTTAAAGTAGAGAGTTACCCATCAGTCTCTCATTTGTTGAAGGCTAGTGGCTTACCCAATAGCCACTCTTCTGTTTGAATTAGTGACCTGCTTGTCAGTCACTCAGTATGGTTTACCAGAACCTCAAGTGATATTCACTCATCGGTTTTGAAAGCTATGAGCTCTGTGTGATTATAATAATTATCAATTGATAATGTTTATATACAATGTTATGTTTTCTTGCTGGGCTTTGGCTCATGGGTGTTATGTGGTGCAGGTAAAGGGAAAGAAAAGCTCACCCAGCCTTGAGTGGAGAGCTTAGGTGGTGATGTGTACATATGCGGCCGCTTGACCACCACGGCCAAGGAGTTCTCAGAGGAACTAGGGAGTTTACCCTATTTTTGCCGCTTAGGTCGGCGGGTTTGTAATTTTGGAACAGTAATGACCTTTTTGAGTTGTAAATAACTTGTAAAAGTTCTTGTGGGCCCATGAACAGTTTTATGTATCAAATAAAACATATCATTTCCTTTTTATTAATTTTCACCTTAACCTGTTAATACCACTTAGAACACGTTTTTAACCAAATGACTTAGGCAATGAGTCAAATTTCTGGTTCACCATTCACTGTAACTGTTCTAGGGTAACCAGGGCGTTACACGACCCCTCGATTCCTGAAAAACCCACCATTTTCTCTACCAAAATCAAACTAAATACCCCTGAAATCCATCTAACCACCTTATTTATTTATCCCAGAAGTTCTACTATGATTCCAGCAGCAATACCTAACAAACTCTAGCTTTAAAGCTCATCAAACCCCAAAATTCAATCTCAAACCTTAGAACCTTAAGATAACCAGAAACTCAGCCAAAACATCACAGGATTCAATGGTTAGAATCACAATTAAAGATTTACCTTAGCCCTGCTTGAATCCACAAATTGATACTGAGCAATTTTCCAAGTTAGAAGCTTAAATCCTAGCTTGATTTGCAAAATTCCCCTTGGTAAGACTTAGAGAAAATAAAGAGAGAGAAGGGAGGATGCTTGGGTCGGTTTAGTGTATTCTGCATGCTTCTGATGTTTTGTTTTATTTAAGTTAAGCTTCTATGGTTACCTCAAAGCTCGGGGTGCCAAAAATGTCCCCGAGGGAAAAATGGTAAATTTCCCCCATATCCCCTCCTAAACATTATAACCCCAAATATATCTCCAAATATTTATTTCCATAACTCGATTACCCCATAAAACATCTAATACCCAAAATACCCCTCGACTCGCCCCGAGTCGGATTTTCGACCCTGTTGTGATTGTTTAGCTAACCGCTCCCTAGAACTGTCTCGGATCGTGCAACACAGATATATCACAGGTATATCACAATTATCACATTTATGCCCTCAACAGGCTAAAATTATAATCATGCCCTTAATAGCCAGACGGGGCCCACATGCATATTTAATTCACCTAAACATGCATCACTAATCACATATTCACACTAATCCACATATTAAACAATAAGTTACCCTCTTGTTTCCCTCAACCATCATAAAATCCAGAATTGAGGAAATCATATCCGTCCACTGCTCTGTCTGCGGTGGGTCTGATCCACCCTCAAAGGTGAGAGGATGCTGCTTCCTGAACCTCTCATATAAAGGTTCCCACCTGTTCTCCATAACAGGTTGGACCAGCACTGGCGCCACAATGTGCTGAATTGGCAACCCAGTGACCTGTGGAAGGGCCTGCTTCCTCAACTGTCGATGTTCTTCCTCTGTTCGCTGCAGTCTTTCTTCCATTTCGGTAAACATCTCTTGCAAATTCTGTGGGGCAGGTGGAGGGTCCTGACCCTAGTTATCATCCTCGGCCCTACTGCCGCAGAGTCTAGATGATTATCGAAGCATCTCAATAAATATGCCTGCAATCAATGACGCCGCTCATCCAGCATGATAACAACATCCAAAACAACCACCCAATCACATCAGCCAACTATAAACAATGGTCCACATAATATACAGATAGCACATAACACACAACGGGCCATGCCCTGACATCATGCATACATTAAATCATTAATCACGCTCTATATGGAAAAAGCAGGCAAACAGGGCATTCAAGCACATATTCAAGCATAATAGTCAATCATTACCAACCAACCCTGAGTCGAGCTTGTCACTAACAACGAGCGTACATGTTCAGTCAATCTCCAGGAACCATAAACCTTGGCTCGCTCTGATACCAAGTTGCAATGCCCTACTTCCTTAGAGTCATTACTAAGTTAGTTTAAAGCATGCATTTAACTCGCTAATCGAGCTTTTAAGACAAACATGTAGTTAAACCATAAATAGGGTCATAAACTTTGAAAATAATTCCATTTACTAAAAAATCATAAAGCGTTTAACATTTGGGATCCTAAAACACTGTTTAGAAATGTTTACAACAAATAAATACAAGCAGAGTCGACTAGATGACAAAATCTAAAATCTAAGTTTAGTACTATCGTCTCCCAAATACCCCTGGCCGTGGCAGCTAGGCAGGCCAAACATGTACACGCTACTTCACGCTCTCTGTACTCATGGTTGGTCGACTTTTCCCTTGCCCTTACCTGCACCACAGAGCACCCATGAGCCGAAGCCCAGCAAGGAAACCCTCACAAGTAGAAAACACATGCATAACAAACACTTAGCATATAAACAGGCCATTAATAGGCTATACATGTACGGCCATGCCGTTCCAGGCGTTTTACCAAGCCCTGGGTTCGCGGTCCACACCGTAAGGATATCCCAAGTATCCTTTAGGGTCTCGCCCTGGCAACTCGCACTTCGCGTGCTAAACGCTGCTCCCGGCCCCTTGCCGCACTAGGCCTTGCACTCGACATGCCTAACGCCGTTCTCGGCCCCTTGCCATACCCGGCCTTGCCGACCTTGGCCTGCGCCATTCCCGGCTCTGGCCGAACATTCACACATATGCATACATAGCATAATAAAAAAAATACCAAACATGATTAAACTTAATCAAAGTGCTACGCCCTGCAACACAATCATATAGGGCCCTGCCCTGCGTACAAGCTCTACGGAAACAGTAGTTTTGTAACGCCCTGGATGGCCAAGACCGTTACACTGTGTGTTTATAAAGTGCTAGACTTGCTAATCAAGTCATTTAAATAAAATCATGTTACTGAAACTATTGAGGAACTAGGGTTAAAAGAGTTTTGGTCTCAAAAGCCACATTTACACTAAGAAACATTTTTTATTTACACAGGATCCCAAAAATATTAGTTTAAAGGCCATCTACAAAAGTTACAAGGTTCAAATACATTAACCAACCATACTAAGGCAAAACGAGCAGTTAGGTAATCCCTGTCCTGACTCACTCCTCGACCATGGTGACCGAACAGCTGGCTAAGTACATTCCACCTCGGGGCTCTCCACCTCAGGCTTGGTCCAGCTTGCCTTTGCCTTTACCTGCACCACGTAGCACCCGTGAGCCAAGGCCCAGCAAGAAAACACAACAACAACAGAGCATGAACAATTAACAAACAAATCAATAACTCACATTGCATCTCATAAACTCATATATATCATCAGTTAGTATAATCAAGTATTCCACATACTAGGCGTTTCAGTTCATAATATACACAACTCACAAACGATAACCAGGGCTTGCGCCCTCAGGCTGCTCCCTCTGTTATCCCGTTGTTCCTGGCTCCCAGTGGCCAACTCGCGCCCTGTGCGCTAAAATCACATACGGTACTCTTAGACCGCTTTCACATGTCCCATGGCGTGATACCAACGTTGACACGATATAACTTTCGGGAGCACTTAGTCCCATCACAATCATACAATCGGGTGCAGTTTTCTTACCTTTCATTTCACTAGTTTTCGATGCCACGAAGCCACGAGCACGGTCCTCTACCCCGAGCTTCTCCAAAGTCCTAATCACAACACAAATGAAACATCCTTTGTCACTAATCAATCCAAATCTACCTCCCGGAACCAATCCCACACTCTCGGAACCCCCAAATCCCTAAAACAATGCACCGAAGACATCCCCTGAACCCCCGGAGCAAAGGCTCAAAATTGCAAATTCTAACATCCTGAAATTGGCCTAGCGCCGCGGCGCTGCCCTATAGGGCCACGGCGCCCAGCAAGTCAGAGAACCCATCACGCGTGAGAACAGCCTTGCATCGCGGCGCTCCTTCGCGAGCCCAGAAAATCTGGGTTTTCCATGCATTTTACCCAAACCCAAATCACTCCAAACCATCCCAATTTCATACCTAAGCCCCCAAACCAATTTAAAACCCAACATAGACCAACCAACAACCTATAAACATTATAATCTAGCTCAATTACACAGCCACCCACAGAATTCACACTTAAATTCAGATTCAAACCCTTGAACCAAAGCTTGAGAAAAGTGTAAACCAGCCCCTTTAGATTCTTAAACCATAACAGCTACGAAAATTTAAACATGATACACTCTTACCTCGGTCAAGAACCCAGCTTGAACTCTCCTCAACTCTAGCTTCAAATCACCTTCTCTTTTGATTATTCCAACTTTGAATTCATGCAAAACCAGCCACCAACTTGCTTCAATTCATACTCATCATCTAAAAACCAGACTTGAAACTTAAACATATTATAGCTAAATCCTTACCTCTAAGTATTCTTGGCCTAAGCTTGCTTGATAACTTCAAACACCCCTTGATTCTCCTTCCAAGAGCTAAAGTTCAGCTTCCCTTTTCTATCTTTCTTTTGTTCTACTTCTAGGTCTCCAAGATTTGGCATAAAACCAACTTCCCAAAATGTTATACGTAAGTGTATTTTCCTTCAGCTCAAACTCATCTATTTACTGCCAAAAGACCAATTTATCCCTCTATTAATATCCCTTTCTAACTAGACCTCAAGGGCTTACTTGTCCTTTTACTAGCTTTACAATTCTACCACCTCTCCAGCAAAACTTGTTACTCTCTATGGTTACTAACAGTTACGCATGTTACCAAATTACCAGTTACCACTATCTAGCTTTCTAGAACCATCTCGGCACGTGCATCTCATTAGTATCACCGCACCCACATGGTACAAGTCACATATCATAATACACATAGTCATATAACATGCTTAAAATCATATCCATGCATCTAAATCATTAAAATCACACATAATTCCCATTATGCCCTCCAGGCACACTAATCAAGGCCCTTAAGCCTAATTAGTGAATTTGGGTCGTTACAAGTTTTCTTACCTGTGTCCCAAACTTTCCAAGCACCGATGTCCCGAGCACAGTTCCCTAGTCTAAGCCTCGTCGAAACCCTAGTCACAACACATTGACAATTCCCACTCATCAAGTTCTAATCCATTAAATAGCTTTAGATTATGGTTCTAGTCTCCAGAGCATTGAATTCTATCAATCCGAGTGATAAAATCCATCCCGAGCCTTAACTATTGAATTCCCGAGCCTAAAACCTCTTAAAAACCCAAAACTACACTAAGTGTCGCAGCCCCCAGATCAACCTGAGGCCCTGCCTCAAAATAGCCTACACGCGTCGCGGCCCTTCCTGAAGGGCGCCGCGACACGTTTCCATTTCCAAACACCCTAAGTTCTAAGGGGTCGCGGCTCAGCAAGAACAGCGTCGCGGCCCGACCCCTCGAGTCCATAAGAACTCGCCATTTTCTCTACCAAAATCAAGCCAAATACCCCTGAAATCCATCTAACAACCTTATTTGTTTATCCCAAAGTTCTACTATGATTCCAGCAGCAAAACCTAACAAACTCTAGCTTTAAAACTCATCAAACCCCAAAATTCAATCTCAAACTTTAGAACCTTAAGATAACAAGAAACTCAGCCAAAAAATCACAGGATTCAATGATTAGAATCACAATTAAAGATTTACCTTAGCCCTGCTTGAATCCACAAATTGATACTGAGCAATTTTCCAAGTTAGAAGCTAAAATCCTAGCTTGATTTGCAAAATTCCCCTTGGTAAGACTTAGAGAAAATAAAGAGAGAGAAGGGAGGATGCTTGGGTCAGTTTAGTGTATTCTGCATGCTTCTTATGTTTTGTTTTATTTAACTTAAGCTTCTATGGTTACCTCAAACCTCGAGGTGCCAAAAATGTCCCCGAGGGAAAAATGGTAAATTTCCCCCATATCCCCTCCTAAACATTCTAACCCCAATTATATCTCCAAATATTTATTTCCATAACCCGATAACCCCATAAAACATCTAATACCCAAAATACCCCTCGACTCCCCCCGAGTCGGATATTCGATCCCGTTGTGACTTTCTAGCTAACCGCTCCCTAGAACTATCTCGGATCGTGCAACATAGATATATCGTAGGTATATCACAATTATCACATTTCTGCCCTCAACGGGCTAAAATTACAATCATGCCCCTAATAGCCAAACGGGGCCCACATGCATATTTAATTCACCTAAACATGCATCACTAATCACATATTCACACAAATCCACATATTTCCCTCCATGCATGCAAATCAAGGCCCTAAGCCTTATTAGAAAATTTGGGTCGTTACAATCATATTTACTTTTCAAATTATTGATATTTTTTTCAAATAGTAATATTATTGTATTTTATTTCTTTCAGTAATGTCGAATAGTGGCAATCCAATGAATGTTTTACTTTCACTTGGAAAACTTAATGTTGATTATTTTGTAGGATGGAAATCAAATCAGAATCTGATGTTAATATGTGAGAACCATAAATTTTTCCTGACTGAGGAATGTCCTAAGAGCCCGCTGCCAATGCCTCAAAGAATATTCGGGATAAATATGATGCATGGATTCAATCCAACAATAAGGCTAAGTGTTACATGCTTGTGAGCATGGATGATGCTCTGAGAACAAAGCATGAACCCATGGAAACTACTTTTGAGATAATGGAATCTCTGCAAGCCATGTTTGGGTAGCAATCTGATCAAAGTAGACATGAGGCTACTAGAACCTACATGACTACTAAGATGAAGAAAGGTGTTTTTGTGTGTGAGCATGTCTTGATCATGATTAACGTGATGCATGGAGCAGAAATACAAAGGGCGTCATTGATGAGCATACACAAGTAAGCATCATACTTGAATCGCTCACTTCTGCTTTCTCTGCGTTTACAACCAACTATATTATGAATAATTTGGAATTCAACATGACCTAGTTGTTGAGTCAACTGTAGACATTAGAGTCTATTAACAAAACCATAACCAAAGAGACTGAGGTAAATGTGTCAGAGGAGAAAACTTCAACCTCTAAGGATAAAACCAAGAAAAGGAAGAAGAACTCTGACAAGGACAAAGGTAAGGACAAGAAGACCAAGAAAGGCAAGCACCAAAATCATGGGAGAACAAGAATGACAACAACTCCAAGAAGAAAGAACCAAAAACAAAATGTTTCCACTGTGGAGTTGAAGGTCACTGGAAGAGAAATTATAAAAAGTATCTAGCTAAGCTGAAGAAGAAAGGAAAATTTAATTTTCTAGTACTTGAAGAATGTGTAGTGGAAGATGATATGTCATCCTGGGTTTTAGATTCGGGAGCCACTATCTATGTTTGTTGTTCTATGCAAGTTGGAAGTGGAGCGCTTGTTTCAGCTAGAGCAAAGGGAACAGTCTGTTTACATTTTGGGAACAATTATCTTGTTTTGAACAATGTTTGTTTTATTCCTTGATTTTCTAGAAACTTAGTTTCTTTATCAATGTTGCATGAACAATTATTTGGCATTTCTTTTAATAATAATGCAATTAATATTTCAAAGAATAGTTTCAAAAGTTGTCAAGCAGAACATACAAACGAAGTGTATATGCTAAAACCTAATGAACGATAACTCAGAATTATTTAAAGTAGCTAAACCAAATGAGGATGCCAAATATCTTTGGAATAGACTTTGTCATATAAGACTAGACAGGATAAACCGTTTAACAAAAGATGGGCATTTGAGTAAAGTAAGAGTTGGAACTATTCTGGTTTGTGTATCTTGTCTAGAAGGCAAAATGACAAAACCTCATTTCTCAGTGAAAGGCAATAGAGCTAAAGAACCTTTGGAGCTTGTACACAGAGATGTTTGTGGTTCAATCAATGTAAAAGAAAGTGGTGGGTATAATTATTTCATCACCTTTATTGACGATTATTCAAGATATAGTCATACTTATCTAATGCTTAGGAAATCTGAAAGCTTTGGTAAGTTTCAAGAATTCAAAGTTGAGGCTGAGAAGCAATTAGGAAAAACTCTTAAAACACTTCGATCAAATCAAGGTAGTGAATATTTGGATTTAGTATTCAAATATTTCATGTTGGAACATGGTATTTTATCCCAACTCACAACACCTGGAATGCCACAGCAAAATGGTATTTCAGAAAGAAGAAAAAGGACCTTGTTGGATATGGCCAGGTCTATGTTAAGATACTATTCACTTCCCCTCTCATTCTGGAAATATGCACTTCAAACGGAAACTTACATTTTGAATGTGGTCCCATCTAAGATCATAAGCAGAATGCCACTGGAACTATGGACTAGAAACAAACCTAGTTTGCACACTTTCCACATTTTGGGCTGTCCTGCTCATGTTCTTAGACATAAATCAGGAAAACTTGATTAGAGGTCCCGAGTGTGCATTTTTGTGGGACAAGCTCCAGAAACAAGAGGCGGTTACTTCTATAGTCCCAAGGACCAACATGTATTTGTTTCAACAAATGCGACCTTCCTTAAACAGGACTATATGAATAATTATAAATCTCGGAGAAAAGCATTATTTGAGGAACTCACAGCTAATATGTTTCCATCCCCTTCATCGTCATCATTAAATGATAAATGACATACCAAGGAAACCACTATTCCTGAAAAGGAAACCCCAGTACAATGTCTTAGTGGGAGGGTTGTGAAACAACCTATTCGCTACGAAAATAAGGCACATGTCCTTGTTTCTGATACAGACATGGAGGATCCATTAACCTTCAAAAAGGATATGGATGATCCTGAAAAGGAGAAATGGAAAGAATCCATGAACCAAGAAATGGAATCCATGTATTCCAATTCTGTCAAGGAACTTGTAGACCCACCCGACGATGTTAGGCCCATGGGTGCAAATGGATCTACAAGAAGAAAAGAGGTGTAGATGGGAAAGTAGAGACTTTCAAAGCAAGGCTAGTTGCCACATATGATTATGAGATATGGCAGATGGACGTCAAGACAGCCTTCCTTAATGATTATCTTGATGAAAATATCATTATGGTTCAACTAGAAGTGTTCATCAAGAATGGGGAAGATCAAAAGGTGTGTAAGTTGCTGAAATCCTTTTATGGATTAAAGTAAGCATCTAGATCTTGGAATATCACCTTTAATGAAATTATTAAAACATATGGTTTTGAACAAAATGTCAACAAAGCATGTGTGTATGAATATATCAAAGGAAAAGTGGTGGTTTTCCTAGTTCTTTACGTGGATGACATTCTGCTCATTGGCAACGATGTAGAGACACTCTCAAACGTAAAGAAGTGGCTTGCTTAAAAGTTCTAAATGAAAGATTTGGGCGAGGCGAGCTATGTTCCGAGAATCCAAATCCTAAGGGATAGGAATAACAAGCTCTTGGCACTTTCTCAAGCTAATTATATAGATAAGGTGCTTGAAAGCTTCTCTATGGAGAATTCCAAGAAAGGTCAGGTACTGACCAGACGTGGAATTACTCTTTCCATAAAGCAATGTCCAAAGACACCTTAGGAGGAAGAGAACACGAGAAAGTATCCCTATGCTTCAGCAGTTGGGAGTCTGATGTATGCTACGTTGTGTACTAGGCCTGACATATGCTATGCAGTAGGGATTGTGAGTCGTCATCAATCCAATCCTGGTTTGGAACACTGGATTGCAGTAAAGCACATTCTCGAGTTTCTTAGGAGAACTAGATATTATATGATTGTATATTCAGGGGGTGAATTGAATCCTACTGGATACATTGATTGTGATTTCCAATAAGACAAAGGCAGTCGTAAGTCAACGTCTAGATCAGTATTCACTCTTGGTGGAGGAGTTGTATTCTGGAGAAGTATAAAACAATCCAGTATTACAAATTCAACCATGGAAGCTGAGTATATAGCAGCTTGTGAAGCAGCTAAGGAAGTAGTTTGGTTGAGGAAGCTCTACACTGATCAGGAAGTAGTTCCAAATATGGATAAGTCACTAATCCTCTACTATGACAAAAGTGGAGCAGTAGCTAACTCTAAAGAACCAAGAAGCCACAAGAGAGGAAAGCATATAGAAAGGAAATACCATCTGGTTAAAGAGATTGTGCAGCGAGGTGATGTGACTATTATGAAGATAGCATTGGAACAAAACCTGGCAGACCCATTTACCAAGACAATTCCTACAAAAATCGTTAATGGGTCATGTATGCAATATGGGACTAAGGGAGATGCCTAACTTGCTTTGAGAGCAAGTGGGAGATTGTTAGGATTAATGTCCTAAAAGCATGTAAAGATATTTTATTGATTTAAATAAAAGTACACTTTTATTATCTTTGAATGTTATAATTATTGTTTGAATTAATTATATAATATTATCAAGAAAATTCCTTATTCATTCATGAGAATATGATCTTGTATTAGTACGAGAGAATTAAGATCATATATAATGAATAAAATAGTCAGTAACATATTAAAGTAAGAAATATTTTATGAATGGTTAGTAGTGTGGTTTGCTAAGCATATGGGATGCAAGTGATCTAGATTCAGATTACTGATGTGGATAGACATCTTAGTAAATGTGTTATATATAATAGATATTATATATTATTGGACCGATGAGAATTAATTATCTTTATAAAATTGATGTTTGACATAACGATTCAATCCTTATCATAATAGATGATCATTTGCTGATCAGTCTAAATCATGAGTATTCATGAACTCCTTTTTGTGTTTATTGGATATTTTGATTCACTCGTTAAGGTTTCTTAGAAAAATGAGGTTAAATGAGTTTTGTTTTGGAGATTCAATATCATGAATGGCTGGGAACATGGTTTACAATAATGGAATCCATACTTTCCTAACATATCGAATATTGGTTTCCTTAAAGGTTAATTCTGGAACTAAATAATTATTTAGCTCAAATCTATAATTTGATTATATATTAATTATTTGCTAGTGAATTAATGGTACTTAAGGATCAAAATGTAATTAGAAAGATAAAACATTAATCTTGACCAGCTCTAATTAATGAACCAATAAATGGAGGACAGAACAACAATTATTGATTATATCAATGGACTACATGAGAAAAAAAAACTGTAAATATAATTCTTTAAATACTTAGAGTGCAATTACATATTTATAGTGGAGTAATAATGGAATTAATAAATAAGAGTATTAGATTAAGAGTTTAATTAATAATCTGCTTTATTGGAGTTTCGTATTATAAGTCCAGGGTCCCCACATGATCTCTGTCCTACAGTGTCAAGGGTAAGGATGTCAAAAGAAAGATTTGTAGAGGCAATGACTAAATTGCAAAGGAATTAATTTTCCCGTGCAAGGAAATTATTATGTGATAATTATGGGTAATTTATTAATAATGAATTAATTAATTAATTAACTATATAGTTTTTTATTTTGAAAAACTATATGTTAAAATAAATATTAATCATGTTTGCATTAATATAAAGAGAGAGATTAATAATTATCTTATTTATGATAAGATATTTATTTATTTATTTTAAACTGATATTTTAAGATAATGTCAATTTTGAATTAACTCATATTTATTTTGAGATATATATGTTGTCTTAAATATTGATTAAACAAACAAATGAGAAAATTAAGGACAACCCTAAGAGTATGGTGTGAAACACTCACTGCACAACGAGTGTGGCGCCAAACATTGGGATATCTTTGTAACGCCTTAATTTCTCATAAATTGCCAAGAACACAACGTTTGATCATAATCATAAATATTGCTCTTTTATTGAATAAAAACTTCAAAATAAATACATGGAACCATGGTTTTACAAAAATAAAATAATTGTCTTTAACATAAAAATGAACAACATTTAAATAAAAATTAAAAAAAAACATGCCTTAATAAAAATAGGCCTGCTTGATCTTCCTCGACTATATGGTCCCCATGAGTTAATCACGAAGCTCCTAGGTCCCACTCACCACCGGCCTTTCTATCATCAATTTTCTACACAACAATGTCATAAGGGGTGAGCTTCTAAGCCCAGTAAGGAAAATACGAACAAGAGTTAGTCATATAATCATTTAATCAACATATCCTAACTTACACAAGAGTCATAACAAAAACTTCTTTATACTAATCATATCACATCACATAATCATAGGTCATATCATAGCCTAAGTCATAATAATGGTCATAAATCATAATCGTAACTATAGGTCATAGATTATAACAACAAGTCAGACATAATAAAAAGATAAGTGCTTATACAGGGGGTGGCAATTAAGCCCCGGACAAAAGTCCATCGTACACCGGACATCAACTTAGGTTCGTCATAAAATTTTGGAAACCGAGCCTACCGGACATAAGTCCGTCATACATCATTGAACACCTTAGGTCCAAACACACTTACCCCTTTATTGTACCCAAAATGTTAGGTCATACAAAACATAAACTAGAATATAAACTAAACTACATAATTTTCCTTACCAAAAACCAGAATATTGGAGACAAGAGCGAGATTGGAAACTCCTAAAACCAAACATAAAGAAACCATATGTCCTCTAGAGAAAGAAGATGAATAGAAAATCTAAACCACCAAGACATTAACTTACCGAAGACCTAAAGTTTCAAGAAACTCAAACACCTAACCATAATCGATAACAACGAGTTAGGTCTTGAAATAAAAGGAAAGAATAAGAAGAATGGAATTGGACTAAACCTGAAGATTAACGGTACCTTAGATAGCTTAGAGCTTCGATCTACACCTCAAACACCAAAATCACACAAAAGATTACTTCCCAAGTGTTTAGAAAAGCTTTAAATTTGAAAGATTTAACCTCAAATCCCTAGTGTTTCTCTCTAGGAAGAACTTAGCAGCTTGGAGGCTCTGAACTGTGCTTGAGAGATGATGAAAATGGCTGAGTGAAGGGTCATATTTATAGAGTTCAAGGAGTGAAACTAACTCTCATTTCAATGAATAAATAATTGAATAAATTTGAATTATCTGTTCAAAAGATGCCCAAAACTCGGTTAAAAACATTCAGGAATGAGTCAAAGTTGTTGAGGGTTGTTTCTAGTTCAAGAGTTTTCAAAAATTGAAAAATGGCTACTGGAGCCGATATATCGCCTACCCTAGGTGATATACCTCCCCTACCTATACCCCGAGCTTCCGTGGTTTCATTCGTGTGAATTCGACGTGATTTCCGTATCAATCATAGGTGATATATCGGTCCCTATAGCTGCGATATATCAGCATACGCTGATATATCGGACCAGCTATATTAATCAAACATTATGTAAAAATTAATATTTATAAACTATAGGCTAAACTTATAAAATTCATAACTATCTCTACGAGTTTCCATCTAAATCTCGGCTTGAACCAAAAACCACGAAAACTAAAATACTAAGCTACTACTACTGCTATCTAGCTAAGTAAAATTCTAAGACGCTACAATTCTCCCCTACATAAAAGAATTTTGTCCTCGAAATTTACTTACAAAAAATCTCTGGATATCGCTCCCTCATAAATTACTCCAATTCCCATGTGGCCTCTCTTTCTGTGCTACTGCTCCACAAGATTTTAACCATGGGGACACTTTTGGATCTTAACTCCTTAGTTCCCCACTCTAAAACACGTACTAGTCGTTCTTCATAACTGAAATCTTGTTTTAACTCCAGAGCCTTGTAATCGAGCACATAGGATGGATTTGATATGTGTTTTCTCAACATCGATACATGAAAAATGTTATGCATTTCAGTTAATGATGGCGGTAAAGCCAACCGATATGCTACATGCCCTACTTTGTCCAATATCTCAAAAGGACCTATAAAGCTCAGGCTTAACTTTCCTTTCTTTCCAAAACATGTAATCCCCTTCATCGGAGAAACTTTTTGAAAGACTTGATCACCTACTGAAAACTCAACATTTCATCTCTTAGCGTCAACATAGCTCTTCTGGCGTCTTTGAGCGACAATTATTCACTGTCTTATCTTTTCTATTGCCTCAGTTACTTCTCTTATAGCCTCAGGTCCTAAATATCATCTTTCACCAACCTCATCCCAATGTAGTTGTGATCGGCATTTCCGTCCATATAGCATCTCATAAGGTGTCATGCCTATTATTGCCTAATAATTGTTGTAAGAGAATTCTATCAATGGAAGATACTTGCTCCAGATCCTAAGAAGTCTAACGCATATGCCCTCAACATATCTTCTAATATTTGTATGGTACGTTCTGACTGACCATCGGTTTTAGGGTGAAATGTCGTACTTAGTTTTAACTTAGTGCCCATTGCACACTATAGACCTTCCCAGAACATTGATGTGAATACTGATCCTCTATCAAAGACTATCGTCTTTGGAACTCCATGCAGCCTCACTATCTCCGCCATGTAAAGCTCTGCGTACTGCTCAGCATTATAAACTGTTCTTACTGGCAAGAAGTGAGCATATTTTGTGAGTCTATCTATTATCACCAAAATAGATTCATGCTGCTTGGTGGTCCTTGGTAATCCCGTCATGAAGTCCATCGCCATATCTTCCTATTTCCATTCAGGAATTTCTAGTGGTTGCAATGTTCCAGCAGGTCTCTGATGTTCGGCCTTAACTTGTTGAGAGGTAAGGCATTTTGCTACAAACTCTGCTATGTCTTTCTTCATCCCTGACCACCAGTACATTGTCTTGACATCGTTGTACATCTTGGTCGATCCCGGGTGAAGTGAATACGGCGTAGTGTGCGCTTCCTTCATAATACTTTCTCTTAATCCTCCACTTTCTTGCACACATACTCGGTTCCTATATCGTAGCATTCCTTCTTTTTTCAAGGAGAAATCAGCATTCTCTGAGCTTTGTAGTGCTGCCTTCATCTTAAGAAAAAACTCGTCCTCTTGTTGTTTCTCCTTTATTTACTCCATTAGTGTTAACTTGATCGTGAGGTCAGCTGGTTGTCTAGTTATTAACTCAATTCCAGACTTCTTAATATCATTTTGTTAGTTTTGAGCTATCCCCTTAAGTGTGGATAAGCTTCCGTAACTCCGCCTACTAAATACGTCTGCCACGACATTAGCCTTTCCCAGATGATACAAGATCTCGCAATCATAGTCCTTTACTAATTACAGCCACCTTCGTTGCCTCGTATTGAGCTCCTTCTGCGTAAAGAAGTACTTTAGACTTTTGTGGACCGTATAGATTTCGCACTTTTCTTCGTACAGATAGTGCCTCAAAATATTTAGAGCGAAAACCACTGCTGCCGATTCTAGGTCATGGGTCAGGTACCGCTGCTCATACTCCTTTAGCTGTCTCGAGGCATATGCGACCACTTTTTTGTCTTACATCAAAACGCATCCAAGTCCCTGCTTCAACGCGTTGCAATACACTACAAACTTGCCATTATCATTTGGTACGCTTAGAACTGGGGCTAATATGAGCTTGTCCTTTAATGTTTGGAAGCTTTCTTTGCACTTCTCCATCCATACAAATTTCTGTTTCTTTCGTGTCAAATTTTTAAAGGGTGTAGCCATTCTGGAGAACCCTTCAACAAATCATCTATAGTATCCTGCCATCCCCAGAAAACTTCTCACCTCTGTGGCACTCTTGGGTTTGGGCCAGTCCTTCACTGCTTCGATCATGGCTGGATCAATTTCTACGCCATTTTTAGACACAATGTGTCTCACAAATGCCACCATCTCTAGCCAGAATTCGCATTTCTTAAACTTAGAGTATAATTGATGACTTTTGAGTCGTCCCAACATTAGTCGCAGGTGCTCTTCATGCTCGTCTTTCATCCTTGAGTAAATCAATAAATCATCTATAAACACCACAATAAACTTATCCAGGTAGTCCTTAAATACTCAGTTCATAAGATCCATGAACGCGGCAGGTGCGTTCATTAATCCAAAAGACATTACTAGAAATTCGTAGTGTCCATATCTAGTCCAAAAAGTCATCTTTGGGATTTCTTCTTCTCGTACTCTTAGCTGATGATACCCCGACCGCAAATATATCTTCGAGAATACCGTAGATCCTTGTAGTTGATCAAAAATATCATCTATTCATGGCAAAGGGTATTTGTTCTTGATTGTCACTTTATTTAGTTCTCGATTGTCGATACACATTCTCATACTTCCGTCCTTCTTTTTCACAAAAAGCACTGGCGCTCCCCAAGGCGAATAGCTCGGTCGGATGAAACCCTTGTCTAGAAGCTCCTACAATTGTATCTTTAACTCCTTTAACTCGGTAGGCACCATTATATAGGGAGCTTTCGAGATTGGTGCCGTCTCAGGTGCCAATTTTATTTTAAACTCGATTTCCCTACTCGGAGGTAATCCCGGTAGATCTTTTGGAAACACCTTGGGAAATTCAATTGCAATATGCACATCCTTTGGTTTGAGTTGTGTCTCTCGTGACTTTTCCACCACACTGGCTAGAAATGCATGGCAACCACTATTGATTAACCATTGAGCTTTGAGAGCTGAGACTATCGGTATGAGAGTTCGAGAAACTTCTCCTTTGAAGGTGAACTGTTCTCCGCCTTCTGTTTGAATGTTGAATGTCTTACCCTTGCAGTCTATTGTTGCCCCATGTTTGGCTAATCAATCCATGCCTAAAATTACATCATAATCCTTAAGGTCTAACTCGATCAAATCTACTGGTAAGTCTTTTGCTCAGATTCTAACTACAATGCTACGCACCCCTCTACTAGATAACATTATTTCCCCCAAGGGTGACTCCGTGAAAAACTTATCTCTAAAACATTCACATGGTCTATCTAAGCTATCAATCGTATTCATAGAGACAAAAGAATGCGTAGCTCTCTAATCGAATAAAACATTGCATAGTTTACTAGTGGTAGTGACCTGACCTGTTGCCACTGTATTACTAGTTTCTACTTCACCTCTGGTAAAAGCAAAAACTGTGGCTGGCACAAGCTTGTCATCTTTCTTTTGGTCTTTCATCTTTGGGCAATCCTTTTTAATGTATCCCTCTCCACAATTGAAATAACCTTCCGTCTTATATCAGCATTCTCTTGAATGCTTCCTCTTGCAGATAGGGCACTGGGGATATTCCACGTAGGGCTTCTTATTCATGTTACTTTTTGATGCAGTCTTATTCTTCTTGCCAGCTTTTTGATTTTGACCACCGTCATGTTTTTGTTTGTGGTCGTTCTGTTCATTGTTATTCTTTTTGGCATCCCTTCTGGCTATGCCTTCCTTCCAGATCCTTTCTTCTGCCTGCTCAGCTTCCAAGGCTACCTCTAATGTTTCCGCATAAGTGGTTATTCCCCGAATCAACTTTACGTCACGAGCTATCATAGATTTTAGTCCCTTTACGAATCTTTGAATTCTTAGCATCTCGGTGGGTACCATGTCCACCGCAAACTTAGCCAGCCTATCAAACTTCCTGCCATACTCTGTCACAGTCGAATTCCCTTTAGTAGGCACAATGAATTCGTCCACCCTTGTTGCTAGAATCGTAGGACTGTAATACTACTTGTTAAACACTTGGATAAACTCATCCCATGTCATAACGTTCACATTTCTAGTCTGCTTCACTATATCCCACCAGATGCGGGCATCTTTCTTTAGCAACCTTGAAGAGCATGAGACTCGATCTTCATTTCCCAGCCGCATGTGTTCTAAAATGAACTCCACTGATCGAAGCCATTCTTCTGCTTCTATTGGATCAGATCCACCGTCAAAGTTTGGCGATTGCTGCTTTCTAAAGCATTCATACATTGCCTCGTAGCGAGGTTCTGCCAACTGTAGTAATTGTGCTAGAGGAATGACTTGCTATGCCACTTGTTGTTGTTGCCCTGAGTTTATTTGGAACTCTTCTTCCCTTCTCCTTAGCTCTGCCCTGAGACAGGCATTTTATCTTTCCAAATTTTCTCGAGTAGCAGTAGCTGTCGGTTCTTCCACTACATTGGGTGCTTCTGGCACTCCCGGGGCTGCTGGAAAATCTTCATATGTGGGGGTGGCGGCTACTCCTCTTCCTCGCCTGCTTCCCCTTCCTCGACCTCTGCCTCGGCCACTTCCTTCACCATTTTGTCTTTCAGATCTTCTTGGCTCCTACTCCATGTGTCTTTTCTATTTTCCCCAAAAGAGAAAAGTTTGAAAAAACTAAGACAAACAAAATAAGTAGAGGTTATAACTTCGCCTATTGTACCACTATCTATTAGGTCTATCTATCTATTAAAACTACTCTATTACAATTAAGTCCAACTCGGGTAAATGGGCCTTAACAATTGAATCTTCCATTGAGGAGGGTTGGGTTCAGTATATCGTACCCACTACTAAGGCCCCCTAACTTCCACTTGGACCCAAAATACATGAATTTAAACCCTTACTTTATTAATTGTTATTCATTTTAATTACATCCAATCTAATAATGCAAAGAAAATGGGCCTTCACAAATGGGCTAACCCATAAGAGAGGAATTTAAACTTTACACTTTCAATTGAATCCAAAATTCTTAACACTTACTAAACAATGAAAAATAACAAAAGAAAATAACATGTTTTATTAAAATAAGAAATTACAAACTAGTGACAAATTTCTAAAACAGAATAAATAAAAAATTTAACAATGTGTTCTTATATACATCTAATCCTCCACATCGGATCCATTATCATACTCAGGGTCTGGTATTCTTCTTATAGCTTTAACTTTTCTAGCCACACTTGATTCCATTGAGCTAATTTTTTAAAATAACAAGAAAGACATTAAAACAATGTGTATACTTACTTGGTAACGAGTAGGTCCTTTGTAGCTGTCATATGTATTTCGTGGGAACGTTCAGGACCAATATAGTCGTGGGCTCTGATACCACCTGTAACACCCTAATTTCTCATAAATTACCAAGAACACAGTGTTGGATCATTGTCATAAATATTGCTCTTTTATTTAATAAAAACTTGAAAATAAATACATGGATCCATGGTTTTACAAAAATAAAATAATTGTCTTTAACATAAAAATGAGCAACATTTCAATAAAAAAAAATTAAAAACATGCTTTAATAAAAATAGGCCCGCTTGATCTTCCTCGACTATATGGTCCCCACGAGTACATCACGCAGCTCCTAGGTCTCACTCGCCCCAGTCTTTCTATCATCAATTTTCTGCACAACAACATCATAAGGGGTGAGCTTCTAAGCCCAGTAAGGAAAATTCAAACAAGAACTAGTCATATAATCATTTAATCAACATATCCTAAATTACACAAGAGTCATAACAAAAACTTCTTTATACTAATCATATCACATCACATAACCATAGGTCATATCATATCCTAAGTCATAATCATATTCATAAATCATAATAGTAACTATAGGTCATAGATCATAATAATAAGTCGGATATAATAAAAAGATAAGTGCTTATACATGGGATGGAAATTAAGCCTCGAACAAAAGTCCGTCGTACACCGGACATCAACTTAGGTTTGTCATAAAATTTTAGCAACCGAACCTACTGGACATAAGTCTGTCATATATCATTGGACACCTTAGGTCAAAACACACTTACCCCTTTATTGTACCTAAATTATTAGGTCATACAAAACAAAAACTAGATCATAAACTAAACTTCCTAATTTTCCTTACCAAATACCGGAATATTGGAGACAAGAGCGAGATTGGAAACTCCTAAAACCAAACATAAAGAAACCATAAGTCCTCTAGAGAAAGAAGATGAATAGAAAATCTAAACCCCCAAGATAGTAACTTACTGAAGACCTTAAGTTTCAAGAAACTCAAACACCTAACCATAAGCCATAACAACGAGTTAGGTTTTGAAATAAAAGGAAAGAATAAGAAGAATGGAAATGGACTAAACCTTAAGATTAATGGTACCTTAGATAGCTTAGAGCTTCGATCTATACCTCAAACACTGAAATCACACAAAATATTACTTCCCAAGTGTTTAGAAAAGATTTATATTTGAAAGCTTTAACCCCAAAACCCTATTGTTTCTGTAAAGACCCAAAATGGCTAATAAGGCTTAAGGGCCATGATTAGCGTGCCGTGAGGGCATAATTGGTATTTATGTATGATTTAATGTTTAAATGCTTTATTATATGATTATATGTGAATAAATGATTAAACGCATGTTTATGCATATTAAATATGCATGTGGGCCCTGATTAGTTTAGAAGGGCATATTTGTAATTTGAACCCGTTGAGGGTATGATTTTGGTGTTATGAGCGACTTTTCTGGCGTGAGGCGATCCTGTTCCGCGGTACTAGTTTAGAGACATGACTGTGGTAAGTAATGTTTAGTTGAGGTGGTAACCATTAGTAACCTTAGTGTTAGTGGTATTGGTGAAATAAGAAAGGAAAAGTGGTATTTTTGCAAATACTAGAAATGACTAGGTTGCCCTTGAGGTTTAGGAAGGAAATGTTTTGAAGGAAAGGTAGAAGTGTTCATCTAGGATTTAAATGAGATAATCATAGCTGAGGATATGTTATACGTAAAAACTT
The DNA here is from genome assembly GCF_963169125.1 of Humulus lupulus. NCBI lineage: Eukaryota > Viridiplantae > Streptophyta > Magnoliopsida > Rosales > Cannabaceae > Humulus > Humulus lupulus. The sequence continues at coordinate 104,740,148 of NC_084795.1, read as the reverse complement.
CTCAAAACATCCATAAGTCACTTTTAGTTCAAGTTTGAAGAAGAAAGAAAAGAGCATAGGTCTGGAGAGAGAGCTGGATTTTGAAGGAGGTAAATAGTGGGATCAACTTGAAGAAGAATATGCAGCCACCCACACTTAGAATTTCAAAATTTGGGAAGGAGGTAAGGAGTTCATGTTCTGGTTTTAGGTTTTCATCTGTCCTTGGGAATTTTGGATTTCAATTTATGAATTTTGGGTTTTGTGATGAAGTTGTGAGGAATTGAGCTTGGGACCTTGAGTGCTTAAGCATGGAGTGGTTTGGGGGCAGCTTAGACCGAAACTCTCTTGAAGGTAATGATTTCTAGCCCTTGATTGTTCTGGGTTTTCTAGTTTTCAAATGATGTTCTTAAGCTTCAAGCTCAATTTTGGTTTTCTGTGTTTGGTGAGGTTGTTAGCTAAGTTGTTGTGTTATTATGTTGTATTGGGTGAGCTATAGTGGTATAAGGACTTAATTTTATGTTTGATGGGTAATTGGGAAGGATTTTTTGGGTTTTGGCTTGGGGAAGTTCGATGAGAAAACCCAAGATTTTGTATGTCTGGTGCTAGCGTTGTAGCGCTAGGTTGGGAGAGCTACAGTGCTAGGTTGTGTTTCTGGGGGGCTTGGGTTCTGACGATAGCGCTGTAGCGCCCCTTTGGTAGCGTTGTAGCGCTATCCTGTTTTAAGAACTTGGTTTTTGGGTATTTTGTAGGGTTGTTGTCCGGGGGCTTGGGGGTCGATTCCACCACCCCATTTGGTGGAATTGGACTTCCCGAGAACTTGGGATTGGTCTCGAAGTTGATTTATGGAATTGAATTTTAATGAGGGTTCTACTTACGATTTGTGACTAGGTGTGCGCTAGGGCTCAGAATGGGATCGTGCTCGAGGGTCTTCTTTATTAACCAAAGCACTCGAAATTAAAGGTAAGAAAAACCGCACCCTTATGTGACTTTGTGGGACTGAGACTCCCTGTATTTGAATGCATATGTTGTGTGATTGTGATATTCCATGTGAGCATGAAATAAATGGCTTAAGAGTGTCAGAACTGATATTTGCACACAGGACGCGGCTCGCCATTGGTTCCTGAGGACAGCTTAATAGTCACTGAGCTCGGCTTAAGCGGGCCAGAGTCAGTGGGTTAAACACTGGGCTCGGCCTAAGTGAGCCGGAGACAGTGGGATAAATAGAGGGTACAGCCTAAGGGCGTCGACCCTGAGTGTTTGATGATGAATTTTGATATGTTGTTATTGTTTCCTGTTGATTATAACTTGTTTAACATTGAGATAAATGGCTTATGAATAATTGTTTGACCTCTCTGAATAGATGATTGTTATGGCATGTTGAATACCTGGTTAACAGCTTTATGGATTATTTGTTTGTCTGTATCGTTTATGCTTTGCATTATGGTTTTCTTGCTGGGCCTTGGCTCACAGGTGCTACGTGGTGCAGGTAAAGGCAAGGGCAAGGTACACCAGTCCTGAGTTTGAGAGCTTTGGCACAGAATGTACATAGTCAACTGCTCAACTGCCACGGCTGAGGGATGGTACAGGGACAGGAGAACCTGTAGTGCATATTTTACCATTAGAGTGGCTTGTGGTTCTACATAAACTTTGGGATTTTGTAAATTGTCCTTTCAACCCTATTTTTGGGATCCCATGTATCAAACGTTTATTTAAATTAAATTTATCTTTTATGACCAAAATCTTTTAACCCTAGTTCGATTACGATTTTAGCATCACATTTTTTTAACTAAATGACTTGATTAGCAATTCTTGCACATTTATAATCACACCGTGTAACGACATTGGTTATCCAGGGCGTTACAGTTTCTCTCTAGAACGAACTTAGCAGCTTGGAGGCTCTGAACTGTGCTTGAGACATGATGAAAATGGCTGAGTGAAGGGTCCTATTTATAGAGTTCAAGGAGTGAAACTAACTCCCATTTCAATGAATAATAATTGAATAAATTTGAATTATCTGTTCAACAGATGCCCATAACTCGGTCAAAAACGTTCAGGAACGAGTCAATGTTGTTGAGGGTTGTTTGTAGTTCAGGATTTTACGAAAATTCAAAAATGGCTACTGGAGTCGATATATCGCCTACCCTAGGCGATATATCGCCCCTACCTATACCCCCAGATTCTGTGGTTTCGTTCATGCGAAGTCCACGTGTTTTCCGTATCAATCATAGGCGATATATCGGCCCCTATAGCTGCGATATATCTGCACACGCTGATATTTTAAACACGTTTTTACAAACTTCCAGCACACTTGAATTTGTTTAAACCACTTTGACTAAGTAAACGTGATCCTAAAAACTGAGGGAAGGTTCTAGACCTTCTAGATCTGTCATTTATTAATTTATTCATCTAAAATGCTTAAATCCTTAATAAACACACATGTGACAAGTGTTACATTCTTAATTATTCTATCTAAACCTTAGGTTATAATAAATAGTATTTCTAAGACCAGCTATATTAATCAAACCTTATGTTAAAATTAATATTTCTAAACTATAGGCTAAACTTATAAAATTCATAACTATCTCTACGAGCTTCCAACTGAATCTCGGCTTGAACAAATAACCACGAAAACTAAAATACTAGGCTACTACTACTGCTGTCTAGCTATGTAAAATTCCGAGACGCTACAATCTTTTTCCCAAGGATTTGAATTTTGAATATCAAAATTATTTGTTTAATCAGTTATTTAATTATTCTTTTTAAATATTATTTAAATCAAATAATTAAATAGGTTATAACTGAACAGTTTTTTTTAAATGAAATAAAGATTAATTAATAAAGTTAATTATCTTTATAATACTGAAAGAGCGATACTTTCAGGAATAAGTTGTTTTAAGTTATTAAAAGTTTAGACTGTCAAAATCTCTTAGTATTCAATACATCTTCTCTCCATCGAACCTCTCTAAATCTCATATGTTGAGGACATCTAGAGAGTTCTAAATTCACATTTTGAATCCTACGTGCCCACACTACAAGAAAAAATGGATTTTACTTGGGTTTTTAAGCTGGATTTACTTCGGTTTTTGCTTAAATTCGCAACCGCAATAGTTCGGGGCGAAGTAAAAAGTAGATAAAAACCGAAAATAGACTTTCTACTTCGGTTATTATGTAAAAATCGAAGTAGAAAGTGGAGATTCTACTTCGGTTTTTACATAATAACCGAAGTAGAAAGTGGGGTACACTTCCTTACTGGGCACTTTGTACTTCGGTTATTATGTAAAAGCTGGAGTAGAATCCCCACTTTTTACTTCGATTTTTTCATAATAACCGAAGTAGAAAGCCCCCCCTATTTTTTTTTTTTGGAGTAATTATTTCTGATTATTTTAAAATGGCTCAATTCTATTTTTATTTTTTACTTTTTTGCCCTAATTTTTTTATATGGTCTAATTATATGAATTTATAGTTATATATTTTTTTACAATTGGAATTAGTTATGAATTTTTTTTTAATTAAAATATGCTAACTTTCATTAATTAGAAATGTCATACATAAGCATAAAACACAAGTACTAAAGTAAGATAGCTAGCCTTAACATTAATACATTTACATAAAAATAAACTTAGAACTAAACGAACTCATAAACAAAATAGGCTTACTAATAAATGTATGGCATCAATCGACCAACCATTCGTGTTGGATTGACAAGAGGTCTACAATCTCACAATATTCCTTCTTCCCATCAAACTGTAAAATTAATAAATATATATTAATTAATAACAACATTGATTATTTTATAGGTTATCGATACAAAAATATGTTATAAAAAATAAACTTACTTTTTCTTTTAGGGTTTCTATTGCATTTGATGCCCGTACAAGATCTCTAATGTACTTCAACACATAAAAATCACATTCATGACTTTGTGGTTGTTTTGGACATGCAACATTGAATATCTTTGTAGGATTGCCGAATAATTCATTGCAAGAAGCCTTATAATAAGCACTATATAAAAAGAAAAATTACAAAAGTTATTAAAATGCAGTAACATGTAATAGTTGTTGCGTATTAAGAAATATTTTTAAAATTTTAAAACTTACCTCATTATCATTGAATCAATTTCTTCAGGACGTTTGTGTGCTTTCAGTAGATCCAAGAACACGATTTTTCCTTTTGGCATAGCAATCACCAACATCCAATGTTCCCTAAAATAATAAGCATGTTAAATAAAATAATTAAATTTTTAATATGAATAATCAAATAAGAAAAGTTTATAGTATTTCTTACCGTATGTTCCAAGATATAAAGTATAGTTGATCAACTCTATTCATGGTCATCAATCAATTTTCCAAGTCAATGGTTGATCGTTCTACATCTTTAGCATTATTAATGCTAAGATGCTCGGTGTCAAAAAAACGTGTAAAAGACACGCTGATTTGGAAATAGGGACTCTCAAATGCATCTACAAAATTTTCTTAAGTGTTAAATATTTTTTTAAAATTTCGACAGAGTTTCCCCTATAAATAGGACTGCCCAAACCTTTAAACATTCAATTTACTATGAAAATATGCAACAGATCACAGAGCAATGCTCATAACAATTTTAAACTTCATATCATTTCAAAGAATTAGTTGAAGGGACACCTTAGTCTGAATATCATTGCTGAGCCTCCAATCATATGCAAAGTAGCAACTTGTTCTACATCCTCTGAAGTTATAAAGATTGACTTACGATTCATGAATGATGGGTCCACTGGAACTGAAACTACTTTGTTTATTCCCTTAACTCTGTAAAATTCTCTCACCATAAACTGAAGGCTAACATGGATGCAATTCATAATGTGATCGGCAAATGGTTGGCCTTCTATCAGAGTGTTTTCTAGATTGAAGTGAGATCCAACTGATGACAGATGAGGGCTGGACATAGAATTACAGTTCATCTTATCCTTGGATGGGCTTGTTGACATAGGAGGTCTCTTTTTTAGAGGACCTTGCACAACATCAAGTAAAATGAATATTAAAATAACGGGCCAAGAAATATTTTAATAGGTAACGAATTAAAGAATTCTTTTATACCTGATCAGCCATAATTAATTCTTTTGGCCATGGAATGAATACGTCGTAGGTATCCCGAACATAGCGTATCTCCCCAACAAAACATGGGATTTCAGCATCCTCTTGTAACATTTTGGTGACTCACACCCTTGCGTATTCATCTGTCAGTTGAACACCATGAATAGTCAGTGGACCCACCCCATCAATGATAACACCCTCTGCCACCACATTATGAATATTATCTTAACAAAGTAACACATCAAGTGTAAATTGTGGAGGCACGTCATCCTGCATGCACGATGTGTGATATTCTTCATCATTCTGCTCGTCATCGTTGTCGTGTTCTTCCATATCATCTATCCCACCTACTTGTTTAACTCTTTCCTTCTCCAATGCTTTAATTTCTACTCTGAGCCTCGCAATTTCTGCAGCTTTCTTACTAACAACATCAACCATTTCTTTCGATAGTTTTGGTTTCCTTCCAAAGACAGAAGAAATCTTCGCAATTGACCTACAATAATCAACCCAATTATTTAAAAACTAAAATATTGAAGAATAATGTTAAATGCAACAAATAAAGAACAATATCATACCCAACTGCTCTAACACGGCATGGGTGCTCATGTGTCCCTAAAGCTTGCGTTAATATGTCATTTTGACCCTTTGCAATGATTTCTCCACTACTTACTTTTTCTTTCAGCTCATTCTGTGAAACAAACCAGTGATCGATTATATTAGTAACTTATAAGGACTTTATCATTCTTACATTACTTTAAAACACTTACAATTCTTGCTTCAATTTGTTTGTCCAAATCTGTGACAAGAACCTTCTTCTTTTCTCGTGCTCTTATCCAAACTTGGTACCGTTCTACATCTTCCACACCTAGTTCATTTTTCTACAACATACAAATAGTTAATTACAGTTGGTGAGTGCAATATTCTTCATAACAGGTTGACAGTTGTAAAATAGTGATGTGAATTACTTACCATGTCATCTCGAACATTGGCAAGCCCTCTATGAGATGTGCGATGCCTCGAAGTATATTTATGAGCTCTTTCACGTTGTGCTTCCCGCAAATCCTACATAAAATAAGTAAAGGTAAGTTTTTAAGAAATTATTAATACTTCAAAACTAATAAATCATATGTAAATACCAGAATTTTCAACACTCGATAATGTGGAAATATAAATGTTTTCATTTAACAAAATGTCTCAAAAACCCGTATAAAAAAAATTTTAAAAAGTCGTATGGCCATACTTAACATTTAATTACAAACATATTTTAAAAAGAGTAGAGTGAGCCTAGTTTAGGAAAATTACACAACATTTCCAAAAATAAAACGACTTCCCAAAAGCTCGGTCCACATGTACATTTACAAGGTAGACTCCAACGCTCACTGCTCTGCCTTGCCTTTGTTCTTACCTACAACTGGAAACAACTAGGTAAGCAAAAACGCTTAGTAAGTTCAACTTTAAAACAAAAGCATGCAGAGAATTAGGGTTCCGAATCCATCCGGACCCTACACAATCAATTTCAAGAACGCAAAAGCGTCCTAGCAAACTTATGGTCATCCTTGATAACCAATGACAAATTATTTCATATAAACAGATAAATTCCTGCACTCAGAAAATTCCAGAACAAGCAGATATATTATATCACAACTATTTCTTATCAACAAACAAATACTTGCACTCAGAAAATCCCATAACAAGCAGATATAATATAACATAATATAATTCAAGACCAACGCTCGGCAATTTCCAACAATTTGGGCGAAACACGCTCTCCAACATAAAAGCTAATCTGTAAGAGAGAACCGAGTCTCAACACTAAGATCTAGCCAATAAATATCCCCATCAAGGGTAACTATCGTGTTACCTAGGGCATCGCTACTTATCCAAGAGTGTAATCGATTTTACACGGTTTTATAGAGACTTCTATGTTAATCAATGGTGCTGGTGAGCAGTTTCCCCTAGGGTGTTCAGCCTCACTCAAACTTGGCAACCCCTAGTACTCTAGGCACTCTCACTGAATGGCCAATATTCACGGCTACTATCAGGGAATAACTTATCAGAACACTTGCTCGAGTTCTAACCGTTCACTGATTAAGTAAGCATGAGGGCCCCTAGGTCCCATTCATTTTGGCGCCCTAGGTTTAACCAGCAATCCTCACCTCTTGGCCACTCGTCGCAGTAATGAACCGGACATAATAAAATCAAGCAGTGTGACGGGGATCAGCCGTCTAGGATATGACAAATATCTACCGATCATATTTTCCAAATCATCACTCACTAGACTAACATCTCTAAGCAACTTTCTATGACAGTGTATATATGTGCATGTGTCCTATACTAACATACAATACAATAGTCGTTTCATGTTGTAGCCATACAATGTAAGTTGACTTGCTTGGAGTCTTTAACTTCTCAGCAGGATTTCACCCTCCAACATTCAGTCCAGTTACGCTAGCCAATACTGTAGTTATTCATACAGTATACTCGAATTAATTATAGCACTCATAATTTATTATTATTATTTTGGGCAGTTTGGTCATTTTAATAAAAATCATTTGTAAGGATAAATTATCCTTATTTGGTTTTAAACTCATTAAGGAAATTCATACAAAAATATTTGAGAGTAAACCCTAGGGGAGACCTACCCTATGGTCTCGATACCTAGGCTCGCGTATCACAATAGTATTTTCCCATAATCCACTAAAAATCTTGTTTTTTAAACGCATCGCTATTAACACATACTTTCAACAAGTCGGTTAAATATATGGAAGATTTTAGACGGTATTATATCCAGAAAATACTAATTAAAGTCGTTAATTATTTTTAAAGAAAATAAACTCTTAATTTTTTTTTTTTTTTCTTAAGGTTTTAATCTCTAAAAATCGTTTTAAGAAAATTGCCTAATTTGTCTTAATTAGGAAAACCGTTAAAAATTTCCCATCTTGACTAGTTAATCTTTTTGAAGTCAATTAATCAATTTTACTTACTAGAAAAATAATTCACTCAATTATTTGATCAAAATATAGGGTTTTAAACCCTCTTTTAATTTATTAACTTATTAATAAATAAATTCTTTTATTTTTAGAAAGAGTAAAAATTCTTTAATAAAAATAATTCCCACTAAACTCAAAGTGATATTTTAGGTCAAAATATGTTTTCAAGACTGGCCAAGTTTTTATCTTGCAATAAGCAAAATTTTACTTTTTACCTTAAGTTCTAAAATCTCATTTTTACACTAAGTGTGAAAACCCTATTTTTCACATTTTTAACTACATACTTTGTTAGTTCATAACTTGAAAATTACTTTCTCAATTGTTACCAAAATTTTCCAATTCCATTTTTGGTATGCCATTTAGGTCTTTGTAAAATCTTAGGTCAAAATGAGCATTTTTTATTGGTGAAATTATTTTCCAACAATGAGATAAAAATGACCTTATTTTCAAGTCCTTATTTTTTTCAAACTTTGACACTTAATAACTTTCAAACCGTTGAGTATTTTCTTACCAAAATTTACAGTGACATACTAGGTTATGGCAATAATATGTCTACCAAAGTTTAGAAAAAACTGGGTTTATTTTCCCTATACAGTGGCTGTCCAAACTTGGTTCCGAAATTAAGAATATGAAAAAACTGTTTTTTACCTAAACTTTGAAATAGCATAACTCACATTTTTAAACATTTTTTAGTGTTTCAAAAGCTCAATTTTATGTACTCAATCTCAAAAACATCACAGTATAATTAAATTTTACAAAATTAATATACAGTGGATGCTTGAGCCCTTGGAAGTCACAGCTCAAAACATGTATTTTGTTTTAAGGTTTCTAACAAAACCCTTGGGGGTTTTGGTCCCTATTTTCAAAAATCAATACACAAGCATCATAAAAATTATAAAACAACTACCATAACCTTATTACATCACCAATAAGAAACTTTAAGCATTAACTATACAAAATAATGCTTAAAACTAAAAATCATACAATAACAACCATAAAAAGTAAACTCATTACCTCTTTGTTGTTCTTGCTTAAGGTTTGGATCTTCCTATTAGCTTTGGCTCCTTCAAAAACCTTTCAAAATCTTAACCAACTCCCCCCAACAACATAGATAATTAGCTATTTGAAAATCTATGGTTAAAACTTTACAAGAGTCTAGTTTATTGAAACTTTACCTTAGGGAAAACTCTTCCTAGACCAAAGCTTAATGCTTCAAAACCTCCTTAGTGTTCTTGAGGTTGAAGATGGAGAGAAAACTTGAGAGAGTTTTCAAAAAAAGATGAGAGTGAAAGTGAGAGAGAGTGGGGTCGGTTGGGGAAGGTTAGAAGAGCATATCAACTTAAGAAAATATCTAAACACTTGAGTGTTTTTTGTTACCATCCACTTGATGCCTTAACCCTTATATTTAAATTGGGATTAAACTAAAAAAATATTTGGTCAACCCCATTAAATCCTTCACATGGCCGGCCACCACATATATTATATATGTGATCATATTTTTTTATATATATAAAGGTTAATAAATATTTCTCAAGAAGAAAAATTCAATTTGACTTCATATAAATTTTTCGCTCTTATTAAGTTTTAAACACAAAACTTAACACATAATAATTAAATTAAATGTCTCTCACATTTAATTTAATTAATCACACAATAAAATTTAACCTAAGATACATTCATGGAATAAAATTCCTCATTTCGGTAAAATTAAGCATTTAACACAAAATGCCCTAAAATTTCCATTTTCCCTTAGGTTTATTATTTTTTACCAAACATTAATTTTTATGAATGTATTTTATGCCCAAAATATATTTTCCATAGTTTTTCATTTTATTTTCCGAGATTTTTACCCGATCAGAGTTTTCGTGTCGGTCCAAAACCGAAATTTTTATCTTGACTTTTAAATCACAAAATTCATAATTTGGCTAGCCATAACTCATGGAATAATTTCCAAACAAATATAATATTATTTAAAATAATATTCTTAACTCGAGGAAAAAAATCCCGACCCGAGTCGTTTAAAGGTACCCGAAAACGCAGGACGTTACATCATATACGTAATAGTACCTTAAGCTCAAGAGATAAACGGTGGCTAACAAAGGTCCTCCAATCTTTTACGTCAAGTTCTGGATATTTCTTAGGAAGCAATTGGAGTTCATGTATCAGAACCGCTTTTGCCAAAGGGTAGATGTAGTCACTAGTGATGTTAGTCTTAAAATCTCTCATCATTCTTCCCGCACATTTAATTAATTCTGGTTTCCAACTTTCTTGAATGTTAAAGCCACCCTGAAATAGAAAGAAAATGGTTAATGAAATACAAAGTAATTCATGAAAATTATCAATATATTAAAATAATTAAAATATGTCTTACATATACATCCTCCCATATTTTATTCTTAAATTCTTGTGGGACTTGTCTCTAATCCTTATAATTGAGAGAGATTGTTCTCCTAGTTTTAACTCCAAAGTACGATTGCATCTCCCCATATGCTTTCTCGATAGGTTGACCCTTATCATTAAACATAATATTTCTCCTTATTCCCTTAGATTTTTATTATTTATATTGTTCTTCTTTGTTGGGCCTCGCCTATTTGGTGTATTCTCCTCTTCAGAATTTGTCATCTGCACATAAACAAGAATTAAAGTTATAATTATGACATAAATAAATACATATTTAACATAAAAATTAATACATTACTCACTGGACACATTTTCTTTTCATTTTTCTTTTCTTGGTTGATTCACAATCTACCCATATTCTGTCTCTAATATCATTTCTAATGTATTCCCCATCATTATCATCTTCATTGAAATCATGGATTTGCTCAACTTGCTCATGTATTGGTTTTCTAACAATAAAATTATCATGAAACAAATCATCATTTTCTTCGTCATTTTCATCTTTTATAAACTGCCTCTCCGAGGTTCGTAAAACAACTAACTATTTATCATCAGATGGATCAGTTATGTAAAACACTTGTTTTGCTCAACACTGATAGGTTACCATTTGCTGGAAAATCATTAACAGTCCATAACAACACCACTTTCAAATTAAATACTTCTTTTTTAAAACCATCATATGTCTTAACAACATTTTCATACAACTCTTTCAAATCATCAATTAATGGTGCCAAATAAACATCGATATCGTGTCTTGGTTGTTTTGGGCCTGAAATCATTAATGAAAGCAACATTAACTTCATTTTCATGACCAACCAAGGAGGAAGATTGTTCATAACCAGGAAGACAGGTCATGAACTATGCCTACTACTCAGAGATCTATGCGGGTTTACTCCATCAGCATCTAAACCGAGACGAAGATGTCTTGGTTCATTTTTGAATACTGGATTGATATAATTTACCTTCTTCCAGGCCTGTGAATCTGCAAGATGTCGGAGTTTACCATATTTCACTCGTCCAGTCTTGTGCCATATTAAGTTCTTAGAGTGTTCTGCGCTTCGGTATAAAGCACTTTCTGAGGAATAAGTTTCATAATCTCCTTACTTTTGTTAGGTTTGTACCGTGGTAAACCACATTCTGGGCAATTGTCCATGTCTGCATACTCCTTACGATATAAAACACAATCATTCAGACATGCATGAATCTTCTCATACTTCAACCCTATCAAACTTAATGTTTTCTTTACTTCATATGTAGACTTCAGAAAACAATTTTCTAGTGGAAAAATCTCCTTGAAAGCAGCTAAAAATTGACTAAAACACTTATCACTAACTCCATTTTCTACTTTTATGTTATAAAATTTAACCATTGTTGGCAATCTTAGTTTATTGCAACCACTGAACAATTGTCTATCTGCATCTCTAACCACACTATCGAATTTTTTTGGATTATGAACAATTTCTTCTTGTGCTTCATCAAGAAATTCTATAGGATGTTCATCAAAATTATTACTCTCAAAATCATCTACACCTCGCCTACCTAATGGATATGGGTCATCGTTTAATAATTCTCCGTGTCAATACCATCTAGTATAACTTATATCAAATCCCCGACAAAATACATGATCATTTATCATGGTAATATTCATCTTTACTCCATTACCACAATCGATACAAGGACAACGAATTCTCTGTGGACCACTACAATTCTTTAGGTAAAACTCTAAAATATTGTTGAATCCATCTTGAAATTGTGGTGTTTCTCTCCTCTCAAGCATCCATGATTTATCCATACTAATAACAATATTAAATTCCTAATAAGTTAGAAAAAAAAACTTGTATAAGTTTCAAAAACAATTCAATCATGTAAAGAGGTATACTTTATGCACGATAAATTTAGGCATGTTATTAGGTTCTAGTCTTATAAAATAAAAATAAAAAAAGAATCGACAGAGTTTCCTCTATTTCTATAGCATACCGTAATTTCATAATTACCTATAAAAACAATACAAACAAACACAATAGTCAAGTATAGATGAATCCATCATTATTAGGTTCTACTCTTATAAAATTTAAAAAAAATCAGTAGATTTTCCTCTGTTTCTATAGCATACCGTAATTTCATAATTACCTATAAAATCAATACAAACAAACACAATAGTCAAGCATAGATGAATCTATCATTATTAGGTTCTAGTCTTATAAATTTTTTAAAAAATTCGGCAGAGTATCCTCTGTTTCTATAGCATACCGCAATTTCATAATTTCCTATAAAAACAACACAAACAAACAAAGTCACCACTCAATTGACGACCCTACTAAAACATTGCTTACATAATTAGTAAACTACATAATCAATTATCAAACCACTAAATAAAAAAAAACAAATCAAACTAGTTATAGAAACTAATGAACAACACTTTGATCATCTTCAAGCTATTTATTTTTTCAAATATTTAAAAAGCAAATTCATCTTGTCACAATTTCTAAAATTTACTAATATACATATATATTTATAATAAACCAAATTTTTATCACATTATTTAAAATAACAAAATAAACAAATAATTAGAAAAGTTAACAAAATATTACTAAATCTAATTATAAAATTCGGAATAATATAAAAAAATAAAAAATTGTCATCAAAACAATGATTTAGTAATCCATACTTGTTTTGAAGCTCAAAAATACCTTACAATGACAAAAATCCGGTCAAAATCTGGCAAGAAATAATACCCACAGCCAAATGTATTTTTTTCCTCTAAAAAACAAAAAAAAAAAAAAAGATTTTTAGGCTATATTTTGGTTTATAATGAAGGAAAGTTGTAAGTTTTAATTAAAAAAAAAAGAGTTTGATTCAAGAAAATAGTTGTGCCATACGGTTAAGTCAATGGAGATTTTGGGGTTTCAACAGAGGAGAAGAGGAGGGTTATGGGCCGTTCGAGTGGAAGAAAGGGTTTTAAGGGTGCTCCGCCTCATGTGGCTGGGCACTTTCTACTGTGGTTTTTATGTAAAAACCGAAGTGGAAAGTACTTCGGTTTTTACATAAAAACTGCAGTAGAAAGTTACCAAAAACTAATAAGGGAAGCGTTTGGCTTGACCATTTTTTTACATCCTTATTCTCTCTAAACCGAAGTCATGGGTCTGTGCAACCAAACATGACCCTCTTTCAATTGATTTTTTAACTTCGTTTTTTTAAGAAAGCGAAGTAATATCTAATTTTTTTTTAGTGCCAAATTCAAAAGCGAAGTACAAGACTTTAAAAAGGCTTTTACTTTAGATTTTTTGTATGCTAAGTATAAAAACCGAAGTAAAAACCTATATTTCTAGTAGTGCCACACATGTCCTTGTGTGTTTGAGGATTGGTTTGGAAGATCAAGGTGTGAGCTTTCAGAATCTGGATTGGAAGATCGTTGATTTATACAAATAGATTCATTGATTATTGATAGGCTACAATAGGTAATCTTTAATCTATTTGTATGTGATTTAATATATATATATGTATGTATGTACTGACTGTATTAATAAATTTTTAAAAAACTCATTACACTGAGTAACTTTGATTTACACTTTTAATACCTACAAAAATTTCCTTCCGTTTTTATTGAACTCTAAAAATCATAGTTTTCTACAACAGTATTTTTTTCCTACTAAAATTCAAGCTTTATATAGAGGCTGAAGTAACTAGTCATTCTGGGTTTGTTTGAATTGAGCCATACTCCAAAAGGAGAGGTTACTGTGAATGTTTAGAAAGAGTGTTCTAAAAAGGAGCCATAAAGCTAGCAATATTCTAGTGTTCTGTGTGAGTGTGAATCTTTTTTACATTACTTATCTTTGATGATAAAAAATCTGTTTGTTTTGGTTGTCTACACCAGAATCTAGGTGGTCAAAATATAAAATGCCATTATACCAAGAATAAAATAAAAAAGTTAAGTGGAATATTACTTTTCTCATTAAGTAACTTCTGAATTTGATTTAATATAATAGAGAAGATTTTTGGATAATGTCAAACACGGCAGTGGTCATCTTGAATCACCATATATGCAAAAGTCATCTTGAAGGAAAAATAAATTCCTCTTGGATTATTATTCTTTTAAAGAGACGCATTTATGAAATCCATCTCATACTCATCCAAATGAGAAAAAGGATAGCATGTGGATGAGAAGAATATGGTCTCAGGAATCAAGAAAAGGGCAACAAAAGGCACTAACTTGCTGAAATGGACATGAGCAATAATATGTCACTTGTTAGAATCTTAGATATATCAACTAATTCTTTTTCTTTTGTTATCCCAAATCAATATCTTCTGGGCTTCAGAAGGAAGCAAAGAATAAGGTTGAAGTGCACATGCAAGAACATAGGCATGTATGATTTTGGTATATTATTATTATTATGATGATGATGATTACTTCTTGTACACAGACACTATAAATTATATACTAGCAAGATTAGATTATGATATATACGCTAATTAGTGCTATTTTATATTTGTATTGTATTATATTGTATAAGTATTACATCTTTTTATTAATAAATTCTTAAATAATAATTCTACACTTTAAATTTTGGACTACTTATCTCTAAAATAAACACCAAATAATGAGTGATAGAGAAGAGTTGTACAAGCCTATACCCATATATAAAAGATATAATAAATAGCTACTCGTAGAATCAAATAAAGGTTACAAACGTATGTCATGAACTAATGGGGTTGCTGTAGACATATGGCCATATTGAAACATATATTTATATATATATATATATTATAAATACAAGTTCAACAGAAATTATTGTTCAGGGAAGATTTAACATTTTTGTTATATTGTTTTCTAACATTATTTTTAGTTTTAAAGTCATCTAAATAAAGTAAATAAATTTAAAAAATAAAAAATTAATAATGTCATCTAAATATGATGAATAATTTTTTTTTTAAATGAAGCATAATAAATGAGTCATAATAATTTCTTATCACATATTTTAAATTTTCATATTAAAGTATTTAAATTAATTACTTTATCATATGGTTTAAAAATTATAACCAAAAATATTTATGTGCTTAAATTTAGTATATTTTTTTTATTAGTTATTTATTTTGTTATTTAACATATTTTGTTTATCCAAACATATATATAATAATGAAATAAGACATAAATATATATATATAATCTTATTTTTGCTGATTAGTTTTTTTTAATAAGAAATCACTTATTTTAATTCACAAGCCAACAACTAAATAATATATATAATATTTTGTTGGATTTATAATTTTTTTTAAAATTAAATTATTAAATTTGATCAAATAAATTTTTTAAATTCATAGTTTTAATTTAGAACTTTTTTAATATTTTATTATATTGAAATTCATGTGTATTTTTTCTAAATGCTTAGTATGAAAAAAAGTATTAAATTTTAAACTAGAACCATATATTTATATATAACAGATTCTAGGTTTAACAATATTTTATATTTTTTTTTTAATTTTCTTATTTTTTTTTAAATTATAGACAATGTTTTGGTTTAATTTTTTTTATATGTTTATGGAATTTTTTTCAAATATATGACATTGTTTATTTATTAAAAATTTATATGTTAATAAAAAAACATAATAAAAATAAATTAATATATTTTCTAAATAGATTTAAGAAAACGTGTATCCTACGTTGTCTTTGTTGATAATTGGTTTACCATGTGCACAGTAGAATGCACAGGGTGGTGGGTGTTACACCCAGATTTCGAGCCTTGACAGTTGTGATCTCGAAAGCTGGATTCGTCAGGTGTGAGCTCGCAATATCTAGAATACATGTTCGCAACCTAGGCGCCGAATCTTCATAGTTGGTGGCAACCTCGAAGATAGGTAACCTCGAAGTCCTTATAAGCTCGAAAGACAGAACATCGGAAGGCGTCCATTTTCGGGTGACCTCGGATCAAGAAGTCCGAGCTTGACATGAGTGTGAGCTCGAAACAAGGCGGTCTCGGTGATATTTTCCTAACTCCGAGTCGATCTGGGGGAAAATAATATAACTCGTAAATTACTCAGAGGCCTAAACTGGCATGATGCTGATGATGCTAATTGTTGATCTCGAACAGCTTAATAGGTCACTTGAAGAGACGCAGTCTACATTTATTGTTGTAACTTCCCTACAATAAAGGGATATTTACTAGTCGGTTACACACCCCCTGGTCTTCAGGGGACGTTTCCTTGTATATAGGAGTTACAGGCTTTAAAGACATAAAATTTATTAATATACAGAATAACTTCCCAAAACGTGTGGGATAGTATTCTGAGATCTTCTCTATAAATAGAGAAGTCATATACCTTGGTAAAGGACCAAATTCTTGTGATCTTGAGAGAAACTCTGGAGAATTCATCCTGAAGGATTTCCAGAAATTTCCTAAGTTCTAATAACAAAGGCTCATGGATTAGGCAGAGTTAACTGCTGAACCACGTAAAAAACTCTCCTTGTTTTATTGTTTTATTGTTTTATTATGGCCATAATTCTTCACTGTTTACGTGCTCTACATTTTAAGTTGATGAAAAGCGGCGTCAACAGTTTGGTGCTTTCATTGAGAGCCTTAAGCAGTACGATCCCTGAACACTTATGGCTGCAAACGATCAAAACATTCCTGAAGAAAATTATCCAAGACGGCCTGGGAAACAGCCAATGGTAAACCTAGATACTGAGGAGAGAAGCGAGTCCTCAGATTCTCAGGGACCTCCAGCACCTCCAGCCCCAAGGGATGAGGACATGTACTATAATCCTGAACGGTACATCCCCATTGTGGAACTTGAAAACCGACAGCTGAAAAAACAATTGGCCGAAGCCAATAAGCGGAATGAGGAGTTGGCTAGGTTAGCCGCAGAGGCCCAGGCGGCTCAGCCCCCACCTCCGCGTGAGAATCAAGCCCCTCCTCCGAGGGATGTTCATGTTCCTCCCCGCAGGCCTCGTGGACGTCCTCGAAAAAATACTGCCACAAGGAGGCCAGAGCAACCTCCGGCACCAGTAGAGCAATCCGCTCCCTCGAGACCCCGGAGAAGTACCCGAGCCAGGGCTCTAGTTAATTAAACTACGGAGGTACCACCGGGAACTGGGAATAACCGAGACCCTACAGAGGCTCGGACTCAAATCCCTGGTAACACGCAGAATGTTACCGACCCAACTCGGGCAAACTCCGAGCCGTCTAGGCCTCGAAATGGGTGGCAGCCACCGTCACCCATACGATTCCTTCCATCACCTATAAGATACCCTTCGCCGCCTCGCAGGAATGCTCAACCTGTTCGAGATGATGAGGAAAGACGTGCGGGAAGGAGACAAAGTAGCAGAGAAGCCTTCAGGGAGTGGAGAGGCGCCCAATCTACAAGGAGTCAAATGTCCTGGTCTCGCACCGCAGAGACGAGACAGCATGAAAGGGACCCATCTCGGAATAATCATGCGACAAGCCTTGCTAGTGACGACTCAGGAGATACCAAATCAGTCAGTATGTATGATCGAGGTCAAAAAAATACTGGGAACCACAGGAACCGCTCCGACCTGCGGGAACACTTGAATCAGAATCGGGGTAATGGTAACCGGTCAAACCCGGACTTAAGAGATCACCTAAATGGGCGTAAAGATCCCTTGCGAAGGCGCGAGCCTGGAATTGTGATCAATGATAGCCAATTTCAGGCAAGACCCCTCGCGGACCCGGTCCAAGAAAGAATTGATCTGTTGGAAAAGGCCTTCAGACTTTTGCAAAATGAGCAAGGTCGGAGTCGGAATGAGGATTATGACTAGGAGCTGGAACCGTTCGCTCCCCATATTTCCAACACTCTATTTCCTCAGGGGTTTCGGATCCCTCATGTCCCAACTTTTGAGGGGAAGTCTGACCCATACAGCCATCTAAGTACATTCAATACCATAATGAGAGCAAGTAACGTGGGTTACGAGCTCAGATGCATGTTATTTCCAGCATCGCTTACGGGACCAGCCAAAAGCTAGTTCGAGAAATATAAAAGACATCCGATCACTTCTTGGGATCAGCTATCAAAGAATTTCAAGAAGCAATTCAGAGCCATGATGGGAGTGAGACCTGAAGCATCAACTCTGACTAACGTTCGGCAGCATCCAGGCGAAACATTGAAGAGCTACCTTACGAGGTTTAATTTGGAAGTTGCCCGAGCTCGAAATGTGGATGACAGCAGTCATCTAATGGCTATCCAAGCTGGAGTAATGCCATGAAGTCCTCTCTGGGACGATATGCAGAGAAAACCGGTGAGGTCCTTAACCGAGTTTAATTAGCGAGCTCAGAGGTTTGTCAATGTAGAGGAGGCGAGGTCGACACTGAATATGACCTCTCAGCCCGTAACTACAATGATAAACGTAAACTTTGCCTCAACCTCGGCAGACCCACCAACCTCAAAGCCTACTGCGGAAACCCCTTCCAAAAGAAAGAAGAACGAAGGGAGTAACCCCGAGGCTGAAGGGGGAAATTAGAAGAAGAGGGAAAGATATTTCTCCGTGTACAAAGTGTACACCGAGCTCAACGAGTCTCAGGAGAATATATACCTGGCTAATGAAAACCAAGCCCCTTTCAGGCGTCCAGACCCAATGAGAAATCAGAAGTCCAAGAGGGACTCCAGCAAGTACTGCCGTTTTAACCGAGACACCGGGCACACTACTGATGAGTGTCGTCAGTTGAAGGACGAGATCGAAGGATTGATCTCGAGAGGTTATTTCAGACAGTATGTCAAAAATCAAAATAACAATCAGGCGTCTATAAGCCATAGGGAAGCTGCGCCACAACCTGCCCAAAACAACAATTCCCCAGCCAAGGAAGAAGATAGGCCCCCTCCAATTGATGGAGAAGACGTGATAACCATCTCGGGTGGGCCTCATCTCGCAGGAATGGGCAAGAATGCCCAAAAACGATATGTGAACGAGTTGAAAACTGGGGACTGGTCTCCTTATGAACCCGAACCGAGAGCTCCAAAATGCCAGAAGGTTGAATCTCAACCAATAACCTTTACCGAGGACGACGCATCCCATGTTCAGTTCCCCCACAATGACCCACTGGTCATCACTCTCCAGCTCGTGAATAAGAGAGTTCACCGAGTTCTCATTGATAATGGGAGCTCCGTGAATATCCTCTATAAGGCCACCCTAGAAAAGATGGGACTCGCGCTTCAAGACCTAAAAGCATGTGCAACAACTTTGTACGGTTTTTCAGGAGAGGGAATTGCCTGTATGGGGTCTATCGAACTCCCAGTAACCTTGGGAGACTACCCGGTCTCGGTAACCAAGATGATGGAGTTTGTGGTAGTGGACCTGCCATCATCCTACAACGTGCTGCTCGGGAGACCCGCCCTAGTAGGGCTGGGGGAAGTCTCGTCTGTAAGGCATCTGGCCATCAAGTTCCTGACTTCTAGTGGCATCGGGACACTGAAGGGAGATCAATTAGCCGGAAGGGAATGCTATAGCATTTCCATAAGAGGAAAGAAACAGGCGAGCGATCAAGCACTCGTCATTATCTAGAATAAGGACGAGACCGTCTTGGAGATAGACGAAGAGATCGACCCAAGAGTGGAGGAAAGAGCTGACCTCGAGCCATTAGAAGAGCTCGAGAATGTTAGGCTCGAAGAGTCAGATCCGTCGAGAACAGTAAAGGTCGAGAAACATTTGCGCGAAGAAACTAAATAGCAATTGATTTGCTTTCTGAAGAGAAACCAGGTTGTCTTCGCGTGGTCACATTCGGACATGGTGGGAATAAGTCCAAATATTGTGAGCCACGCGTAAATATTGATAAAAGCTTCCCACCGAAGCAACAAAAGCGAAGACAACTGGACGACGATAGAAAGAGGGCACTGAAAGAGGAAGTCGACAGGTTAAAAGCCAACCGGTTCATTAGGGATGCTTTTTACCCCGATTGGGTAGCCGATCCGGTACTGCTCCCGAAGCCTAATGGGATGTGGCGAACCTACATTGAATATTCGGACCTCAATAAGGCCTATCCAAAAGACTGCTTTCCATTGCCACGGATTGACCAGCTCGTGGATGCCACGGCAGGGCATGGACTGATGCCATTCATGAATACCTATTCTGGATATAACCAGATTGCCATGCATGCCCCTGACCAGGAACATACGAGCTTCATAACGGACAAAGGACTATATTGTTATAACGTCATGCCATTCGAGCTCAAAAACGCTGGGGCCACATACCAGCGGCTCGTAAACATGATGTTTTCAGAACAAATAGGGAACAACATGGAAGTTTATGTTGATGACATGTTAGTCAAGTCTCAACTTAACGATAACCATGTTGATGATCTCGAAGAGTGCTTTGCCATGCTCTGGAAATATAACATGAAGTTAAACCCTCAGAAATGCTCCTTTGGGGTATCGTCAGGAAAATTCCTGGGTTTCATTGTAAACGCTCGAGGAATAGAAGCTAACCCGGACAAGATCCAGGCCCTGATCGATATGCCCTCACCTCGAAAGCACAAAGATGTCCAGAGTTTGACCAGCAGAATGGCGGCACTAAGTAGGTTTATCTCGAACTCTACAGATCGCTGTCTTCCGTTTTTCAACCTGTTGAGGGGAGGCAAAAAATTCAAATGGACGGAAGAATGCGAGTTGGCCTTCCAGGAGCTTAAGAAACACCTCCCAGAACCCCCTATCTTATCAAAACCTATTACAGGAGAAGTGCTATATTTATATCTTGCCACTATCGAGCACGCCATAAGTGCAATGCTCGTGCGAGAGGAAGAAAAGGTGCAGAGACCCGTGTATTATGTCAGTATAAGGTTACTGGGGGCAGAGTCGAGATACCCCTTGATGGAAAAGCTAGCTCTCAGCTTAATTCATTCATCTCGGAAACTTCGACCCTACTTTCAATCGCACCCCATCCATGTACTAACTGATCAACCACTAAGACAAGTCTTGTCTAAGCCAAAAGCTTCAGGTCGACTTCTTAAATGGGCGGTTGAACTCAGGCAATTCGAGATCACCTACCATCCAAAGACGACCATTAAGGCACAAGCCTTGGCAAAATTTATAGGGGAATGTACTGGCATGACCAACGATGAAGTTATAACCCCGGCCCATGAGCTGTGGAAACTTTACGTTGATGGGTCATCTAATGAAAATGGATTGGGGGCAGGAGTCATTTTGATCACTCCCGCAGGAAGCAGATTTCATTATGCCTTAAGATTCGACTTCAACGCATCAAATAACGAGGCTGAATACGAGGCTTTACTGGCGGGACTTCGTATAGCCAAGGAACTCAATGCTAAAGCAATACATTGTTACAGCGACTCCCAGCTAGTAGTTAACCAAATTTTGCGAGAATACCAGGCTCGTGGCACGAAAATGGCAGCTTACTTAGAAAAGGCAAGGTCAGCATTGGAACATTTCGATTTTTACACAATCGAACAGGTCCCCCGAGAACAAAACTCGAATGCAGATGCCTTAGCTCGGCTCGCGACTTCCACCGAGAATGATGAGCTGAATGTTGTGCCAATTGAACATCTCTCGGCACCTAGTATTAACGAGCCAGAGCAGGAAGACGTATGTATGATTGATTCCGAGCCTACCTGGATGACTCCAATAGTCGAATATCTCGAGACCGGCGTCCTTCCGAAAGATCAGAACCAGGCTCGAAAATTGATGTATCAAGTCCCCCGTTATACCATTTTGGATGGAAGGCTGTATAGAAGGGGATATTCCATGCCATTGCTTCGGTGTGTGACTCCACCCGAAGCCAGGAAAATCATTGAAGAAATTCACGAAGGGTTCTGTGGAGACCATACTGGGGGGCATAGCCTGTCCAAGAAAATCATACGCCAAGGTTATTTCTGGCCTACCATCAAGTCGGATTCTTTCGAGTAAGTAAAGAAATGTGATAAGTGCCAATGATTCGCCACGATTCCTCGAGCTCCACCATCCAAGCTGACCAATGATGACCTCCCCATGGCCATTTGCGGTATGGGGAATCGACCTCATAGGCTCTCTCCCAACTGGCAAGGGCGGAGTGAAGTATGCTGTAGTCGTCGTAGACTACTTCACGAAGTGGACGGAAGCAGAACTGTTAGCAACTATAACCTCCAAAAAAGTCCTTGACTTTGTAGTGAAGAACATTATATGTCAATATGGGATGTCGAGGAAAATTGTATCCGACAATGGAACCTAGTTCGATAGCGATTTATTCACCAACTTTTGCGAAAAAATGGAATAATAAAGAGTTTTTCGTCAGTAGCTCATCCCCAGGCGAATGGCCAGGTCGAAGCTGTAAACAAAACTCTCAAGAGTTCGCTGAAGAAAAATTTGGAAGAAGCAAAGGGACGATGGCCCGAAGAATTGCCCCAAGTTCTATGGGGATATAGGACTACAGCCCGAACATCGACGAGGCATACCCCGTTCTCTCTGGCGTACGGTTGCGAGGCTATGTTGCCAGTTGAGGTCGAAATTCCTACAATTCGAGCCCACGCTTATGACCAAGCCTCGAACCACACTTAGCTCGAAGAAACCCTAGACCTGATCGAAGAAAGAAGGAACGAAGCTCGGTTAAGAAATGCTGCATACCAACAACAAGCTACCAGGTACTTTAACAAGAGGGTTTGAGATCGAAAATTCGGTGTAGGAGATTTGGGGCTAAGGCGTGTATTTTTGGCAACGCGAGATCCAGCAGCTGGCGTGCTCGGGCCAAATTGGGAAGGACCCTACCAGATAGAGTCAGTCATCCGATGTGTTTACAAGTTGGCGAGATTGGATGGGAGCCTAGTCCCGCGAGCATGGAATGGCGAACACCTACGACCTTACTATCAATAGTGTAAGAAGGGTGTTGCCTGTAACCATGCTTGTTTATTTGTACTGTTTTGTCTACTTTTGGATTTTGTCAAATAAAGATTTATTCCGTATATGGTTTATTTTTGCAATCTCTCTTAATCTAATAACCTATGGTCACATTCATAATATATTAAGGGGGCATCATTGGTATATGTAAATACCTCCAGCTTGAAAAATAAAGTAACATATACGAAATACATGCAAGTGTTTGGAGATAACCAAATGCGCGAGCTAAAATAGTTTGGATATAACCGAATTATCAAAAACATAAAAGTGTTTGGATATAACCAAATGCGCGAGCTTAGATATTTTGGATGTAACCAAATTATCAAAACATACAAGTGTTTGGATATAACCAAATGCGCGTGCTTAGATAGTTTGGACGTGACCAAATTATCAAAAGATAAAAATGTTTGGATGTAACCAAATATGCGAACTAGATTAAAAATATAAGTGTATGGATTGCAAACCAAACACGACCTTAATCGGTTTGGAACAAACCAGCTAAAACTAATCGACAATAAGTTGGAACATAAACCCACTTCGAGTTAAGTCGAGATCGAGGCTGGAATATCTTATAAAACAATAGTTTCGAACTCATAATCTCTGAGAGATAACCGAGGACGAGAAAAAGTAACTAAAAAATAAGATATAACTAAATCGTTTGCATTACACACCATACAAGTACTTTCGGGTTCATGGTTAAAGTAATATCCGACCTTGACAAATAATGAGATCGGAAGCGGATAATTCGAGCAAACTGTGCATGAATACATTGAACCTCGAGCCTAAATCCAAACTATGTTTGTGCAAATAAACAAGCATACACGATTCTTTAATATAAAATGTGCAAAATATTTCGAACCAAGAAATGTAAAGCATATATATTAAAAGAAAACCAAAAAGAAAAAGAAATTGTATCAGCCCTACGGGCATAAATTAAAACAATTACAAAAATAAAGGGACGCAGCCCTGAATTGAAATTTATGAAGGAGCAGTCTCCTTAGCCTTCTCAGCACCAGCAGCACTAGACTCTCCAGGACGAATAGCATGACTATCCTTCTGAGCAACCTCCCGAGCAGCCTCCTCCGCGTCAAGCCGAGCTTGCCATTTAGCCACAAATCCTTCCTCGAAATAGCCCAGGAAGCTGGTATCGAGGTCGGCGTTGCTAGCCCAGATCCTGTACATGGCTTGATCAACTGCCATGTCCTTCTTCTCCTTGTACTCGGCAAGGAAGCGAGCCTTTTCTTTCTCGATTATTTCGAAGGTGGCAGTCTTCTCCTCCTCAATCTTGGCATTACCCTTCTCCAGCTCCGCAAGCCGAGAATTCGCCTTTTCAAGCTCTGCCTTCGAATCCTTGAGCTCATCAACCATCTTAAGCTGAAGATTCCTCGACTCTTGTGCCAAAGACATACTCGAGTGTGTGTGACAGTGCGGTTCCCGAAGAAAGTAGTTCAAAAGTTTCCTTCTCATAGGATTCGAACAAATACTTTTGAGGGGGCCAAATGTTACACCCAAATTTCGAGCCTTGAGAGTTATGATCTCGAAAGCTGGATTCTTCAGGTGTGAGCTCGCAATATCTAGAATACATGTTCGCAACCTAGGTGTCGAATCTTCATAGTTGGTGGCAACCTCGAAGATGGGTAACCTCGAAGTCCTTATAAGCTCGAAAGACTAAACATCGGAAGGCGTCCATTTTTGGGTGACCTCGGATCAAGAAGTCCGAGCTTGACATGAGTGTGAGCTCGAAACAAGGCGGTCTCGGTGATATTTTCCTAACTCTGAGCCGATCCGGGGGAAAATAATATATCTCGTAAGTTACTCAGAGGCCTAGACTGACATGATGCTGATGACGCTAATTGCTGATCTCGAATAGCTTAATAGGTCACTTGAAGAGACACAGTCTACATTTATTGCTATAACTTCCCTACAATAAAGGGATATTTACTAGTCGGTTACACGCCCCCTGGTCTTCAGGGGACGTTTCCTTGTATATAGGAGTTACAGGCTTTAAAGCCATTAAATTTATTAATATACAGAATAACTTCCCAAAACGTGTGGGATAGTATTCTGAGATCTTCTCTATAAATAGAGAAGTCATATACCTTGGTAAAGGACCGAATTCTTGTGATCTTGAGAGAAACTCTGGGGAATTAATCCCTGAAGGATTTCCAGAAATTTCCTAAGTTCTAATAACAAAGACTCGTGGACTAGGCAGAGTTAACTGCTGAACCACGTAAAAAACTCTCCTTGTTTTATTGTTTTATTCTGGCCATAATTCTTCACTGTTTACGTGCTCTACATTTTAAGTTGACGAAAAGTGGCGTCAACAGTGGGCCCAGAGATTTAAAAAAAATTATTTAAACAAACTTTAAATAATTCGACCCATTAATATGGGTACATTAATCAATGGCATAGAAAATAATAAGGAATTTACCAAGTGTAGAATTATCAAGATTCCTCGCTATCTTTTTGTGTCTCCTACGAACATCCAATCCAAAGTAGCATCCAAAATACTCAGACCAAGATCTTCAAAGACGTATCGCTTCACCTCAAGATGCATGTGGGCACGAAGGGTTATGGTGGGAATTTTGTGATTCACAAGATATTTTCCACACATGAGATCTTGGAATTTTTCATGTGTGAGACAGTTTTCAGGGATACAGAAAAATAATACGATATAATTTTTCTCTATATGAAAAGTATTTTTTCAATTCGCTAGAATCTTCTCTCTGCTTAAAAAAAACTAATTTTCTATCAGATTGATTTATAAAAGAATAATTAAATTTAAAATATAAAATTCAAATTATAAACCAATTATTAAATAAATAAAATTATCAAATACCTGGTATTGGACCCTGTTACACACGAGTCACAATGCACAGTGCAAGCACTGTGATTGGCGTGTAGCTCATGTCATTTTAAGGGCATGTGACTTAACCACTTTTATTTAATTATTATTTAATAATCAGTTATTCAAAAATATCTAAACTTGATAACTAATATGAATAAATTTAAAATTAATTCAAACCAATTTTAAATCATCTAAATTATTTTTTTCACATTATTTAAATAAATGTCAGTTTCGAGAAATCACCATTTTATTTTAAAAAATGTTTTTCAAAAATTAGATTAATTAATTTTCTGATTTAAATATATTAATTAATTAATTTTTCTCATTTACATATTTGACCCGAAGAACAAATTTCTTCCAAATATGTCATTTCGCTGATTTTTTTGGTTTTAAGCCTTACCTTGACTAGTATTGATAGAGCCACCTCGGGGACATATGAACCTATAATTTCAAGCTCCAATAAATTTAGATTATTCATTAAAACTCTTTAATATAATGACCTTAATTTATTAATCTCAATATTATTTCACTAAAAATATGAGACTACACTCTTGTAATTATAAACATTTATTTATTAAATACTTTTAAAATATAAAAAAACGTCCATCAATTTAATCATTACATACAATTCAATCCTCTATTAATGATTCATACTATTTTACCTCTTTAATTATATCGTGTTTCCTTAAGTACCATTAACTTTACTAGTAAAGGTTAATCAATAAAATATTTTATGAATTTGAGCTCAATAACCTTTCAATTCCAAAAGTTATCCCTTAAGAGAACCATTATTCAATTCTTATTCAACATGTATAGATTTTATATATGTATATTATGTCCCCGTCTATTTACATTAATGAGTTCCAAAACAAAAGTTTTTCAGCCTGATCATTTTGACAAACCATAACGAGTGAATCAAAGAACTCAAATGAAATAAACATGAGTTCATAATAACTTTAGGATTAGGATCAACTTGTATGTCATCATCTTATTGATATGCAACGCCCTGGATAACCAAGACCGTTACATTATGTATTTAAAATATTGCAAGACCTGCTAATCAAGTCGCTTGAACAGTAATGTGATCCTAAGGTCAATCACCAGGTTAGGTTTAAAAGATTTTGAATATAATGGTTAATTTTCATTAAAATAGACGTTGCGTACATGAGATCCCAAATACAGGGTTTAAGAGACAATTTTACGAATCTCAAAAGTTATATACAACCAGTGCCCACTGTAATGGAAAAATACGAATTTTAAGGCTCAGTCCCCTGTACTTTCCCTCGATTGTGGCGGACGAGCAGCTGACAATGTACATCTCGCCCCCAGAGGTCTCCAACTCATGGTTGGTCCAGCTTTCCCTTGCCTTTACCTGCACCACGTAGCACCCGTGAGCCAAGGCCCAGCAAGAAAACCATAACATCAAATACATAATTTGTAGTAGGATCCAATCAATCATAAGACATTCATTCAGAAGTTAAGCAAATCATAAGCATCAAACTATTAATAGTAAACATGCAAGTTCGTAAATATATCTCAACCAATATACAAATGCTCAGGTCGGCGCCCTTAGGCTGAGCCCTCTATTTACTCAACTGACTCCGGCTCGCTTAGGCTAAGTCCATTGTTTATTTAATTGACCCTGGTTCAGAGTGGCTGAGCCGCGTCCTATGCGCAAGTCATCAGCCCTGGCTCTCTTAAGTCGTTCATTTCATGATTTGCATAACAATACCACAGTTACACAACACATATATCCAGATACAGGGAATCTCAATCCCAACACATCCACACAAGGGTGCAGTTTTCTTACCTTGAATTCCGAGCAAAAGATACAGAACGCTCCTGAGCACGATCCTCAGTCCTGAGCCTTGGAGATAAACCTAGTCACAGTGGCGAATGGGTAATCATCAATTTCTAATCCAAATAAATACTTGGAAACATTAGCTAGCCACCAAGACCTCGATTCCTACTAAACCGGGTAGTAGAAATTGTCCTAAGCGCTTGGGTTCGAACCCTCGAGCCTCTCACTAATCCTAAAAACCAACCTAAGTCAAAATCCCCTAGGTGTGCCGCGACCTGGCCCTAAGGGTCGCAGTGCACCCCCAATTCAGGGACTTAATCTTCAAGCATCAGGGGAGGCAGGCTAGGACTTGCCCCCTAGGGCTGCGGTGCGCCTTCGAGTCACAGAGCCCACCAAGGGCATTGTGCGCATGCAGGTCGCTGCGCCCATGATTTGGGTCGCGGCGCACCCCCTCGCACCCAGAATTTTTTGGTTTCCTCAACAATACACCCATCCAAATTTCTCAAATTTAATCTTAACAAACCTCCCAATCAAAACCAAGCTTAGCTATGAATTTAAGACCTTTAATCACATAGTTTAGGTATATTATAACACAACAAACTCTACTAAAATTACTTGCAATTTATCCCTTAGAAACCTCAATCAACTAATTCTATAAACTTGAATTCTTAACTGAAACTAAACACAATTCTTACCTCAAAGGCACTAAACTTTCCAACTTCAGCCTTCAATCCTTGAGCTTAAGTCCCAACACTTTACTTCAACAGCTCAAGCCTTTCTCCTTCAATTCCCTTCCAAAATTCCCATTTAAGGCCTAGGCACTTCTATTCTTATTCTTCTTCAGCTTCAAAGTATGAAGAGAGGGAGGGTGTGAGATCGTGAGTGAGAGGGAAAGGGGAGAGTGAGTTGAGAGTCTTCTAAAATTTTCTGGTTACTTCCTATATTCTGAGTATATCTCCTAACCCTCTAAAAAGACCTTTCTGCCCTTATGTTAATTCAACCTTCCAATGACTTCTAAGGGTAGAATGGTCCTTTCCCCCGGTTCTCACTAATTCCTCAAGTGTTTCTACTATTAGTTAATTAACCCTGTTATGTCCCATTAATTACCAAATACTTATTCAATATCTAATAAATCCCAACATATTCCCTAAATTCCCAAAAATACCACTAGGCTCCCCCCTAGCCGGGTATTAAACCCCGATGTAACTATTTCGCTAATCTGTTCACTAGGACCGTCTCAAACCATATACTGCAAATATATCCATATAATAATGTGTCTCAACCATTTATCACATATAGTCACATTTATGCCCTCGACGGGACAAAATTACAAATATGCCCTTATAAGTTATAAAGGGCCCACATGCATATCTAATACTCATAAACATGCATATCCCATATTCATATAATTATATTAATCATGCATGCCACATAGTCACGCATTTAACCAATTAAACATACATATACCAATTATGTCCTCCTGGCACGCAAATCAAGGCTCTAAGCCCTATTAGAAATTTTGGGTCGTTACAGATATGTTTAATTAATAATTATAAAACAAATTGTATTTAGTTAAGTATTAATACAATATTCGGTCTTGTTTATGTATAATCACTTTATACAAAGTACTCCATCAGTAAGATGTCTTACTACATCAGTAATCCGGATCTAGATTACATTTATTCATAATACTAGTGAACTGTTGTTAAACTAATTTAATCCAAAGATTCAATATAACTTTGTTTTACTGCGAGCTATTTAAATTTGTTCCATACAATCATAATCATCTCGTACCAATACAAGATTGTAGTCACAATAACGTATTTTTGAATTTTTTGATATTCATATAATATTATTATTCTAATAATAATAATAATAATAAACAATCAATATATACTAAAATTTACTAAAATTATTTATTTCATAAAATATTGTTCAAAACCATATGCTTTCAAGGAACAATTCCCAACAATCTCCCACTTGCCTTAAATCAAATGAGGCATCTCTCTCAAACCCATATTTCTACCATGATCCTTAAAAGACTTAGTAGCTAAAGTCTTAGTAAAATGATCTGCAAGGTTATGTTTGAAGTTATCTTCATAACTACTACATCTCCTCTATGAATTATATCCATGATCAAGTGGTACTTCCTCTCTATATGTTTTCCCATCTTGTGACTCCTCGGTTCCTTTGATTTTACTACCACCCCACTATTGTCACAGTATAGGACCAGTGACTTATCCGTGTCTAGAAAAACTTTCAGATCAGTATAGAAATTTTTTAGCCATATATCCTCTTTAACTACTTCCCAAGTTGTTATGTATTCGGCTTCCATGGTAGAATCTACAATACTAGTTTGTTTGGTATTGTGTCAGACTACATTTTCTCCACCAAGTGTGAACAATGATCCAGAAGTCGATTTATGATTATCTCTGTCTGATTGAATATCAGAATCAGTATAACCGGTGGGGTTCAGGTTACCACCTGAATATACAAGCATATATTCTCTAGTTTTCCTAAGATACTTTAGAATATTCTTTACTGCAACCCAATGATTCAATCTTGGATTGGATTAATAATGAGTGACTATCCTTACTACATAACAAAATGTCAGGTCTTGTATACAACATGACGTACATCAAACTGTCTCCTACTGTGGTGTATGGATACTCTCTCATATCCTCTTATTCTTAAGGTGTCTTAGGACATTGATCTTTAGAAATGATGATTCCATGAAGAATTAGCATATCACCCTTCTTGGAATTTTGCATACCGAAGCGTTCCAGTACCTTATCAATAAAAGTTGCTTGAGACAGCGCAAAAACTTTGTTCTAGATGTCTAGAACATATTTGCATCTCCCAAATCTTTCGTTTGGAATTTCTTAGCTAGCCATTTCTTTACTTTCGTTAATATTTCTACGTCATTTCCAATCAGTAGAATATCATCAACGTAAGGAACTAAGAAGACCATAATGCCATCTTTGTTTTGTTTATAGACACAAGGTTCATCAACGTTTTGTTCAAAACCATATGTTGTAATTGTATCATCAAATCTCATATTCCAAGATTTTGAAGCTTATTTAAGTCCATAAATGGACCTAAGAAACATGAAAACTTTTTGCTCTTAACCTTTGACTTTGAACCCTTCTGGTTGAGACATATAGATGGTCTCATCAAGATTTCCATTCAGAAATTCTATTTTAACGTCCATTTTTCATATCTCGTAATCCATGGAAGCAGCTATGGACAAGAGTATGCAAACAGATGTCAGCATGGGCATTGGAGAAAAAGTTTCTTCATAATCAATCCCTTCTCTCTTAGTATAGCCTTTGGCTAAAAGCCTAGCTTTAAAAGTCTTCACCATCTCATTTGCTCCTCTTTTCTTCTTGAATATCCATTTGCAACCAATAGGTTTAAACTTTTCTGTTAGATTTCATTCGAATACCCAAAAAACATGCACAATTCAGTGTGTGATTCCAGTCTTCCAATCTTTCCTTTAAGCACGTGTGCTAGACACCCCCAAATATGAAAATGGTGTAAATTAGGTTTAGTACCATTCCATATTTCTAACTGTGTCATCTGGATAGACTTGGATAGACCAACATTCAATATGTACATTGCACATTGAATTTCATAGCCCCAGAACGACAGTGGCAATGATGAATAACTAATCATTGATCTAACCATGTCTAATACCATCATGTTCCTTCTTTCTAAAACACCATTTTGTTGTGGCGTTCCAAGTGCAGTGAGTTAGGATTGAATTTCACTCCCAGGCAAGTGGTCCTTGAATTCATAATCCAAGTATTCTCCTCCTTGATCAAATCGAAGAACTTTTAGTGATTTACCTAATTACTTTTCAACTTCTTCTTGGAATTCTTTAAAATTTCCAAAAGTTTCAGATTTCTTTTGCATTAAATATAGGTAACCATATCTTGAATAATCATCTATAAAAGTGATGAAGTATTCAAACCCTCCTGCCGTTGTTATGATTAATTCCTTAAAGGAATGTAAAGATATTTTATTGATTTAAATAAAAGTATAATTTTATTATATTTGAATGTTATAATTATTGTTTGAATTAATTATATAATATTATCAAGAAAATTCCTTATTCATTCATGAGAATATGATCTTGTATTAGTATAAGAGATTTAAGATCATATATGATGAATAAAATAGTCAGTAACATATTAAAGCAAGGAAACTTTAATGAATGGTTACTAGTGCGGTTTACTAAGCATATGGGATGCAAACGATCTAGATTTGGATTACTGATGTGGATAGACATCTTAGTAAAGGAGCTGTATATAATAGATATTATATATGACATGACCGATGAAAATTAATTATCTTTATAAACTTGTTGTTTGACATAAAGATTCAATTCTTATCATAACAGATGATCATTTGTAGATCAGTCTAAATCCTGAGTATTCATGAACTCTTGTTTGTGTTTATTGGATATTTTGATTCACTCATTAAGGTTTCTTAAAATAATGAGGCTAATGAGTTTTGTTTTGGAGATTCAATATCATGAATGGCTGGGAACACAATTTACAATAATGGAATCAATACTTTCCTAACTGATCGGATATTGGTTCTCTTATTGAGCTCAAATCTATAATTTGATTCTAGATTAATTATTCGCTAGTGAATTAATGGTACTTAAGGATCAAGAGGTAATTAGAAGGGTAAAACGGTAATCTTGACCAGCTCTAATTAACGAACCAATAAATGTAGGACAAAACTACATTTATTGATTATATTAATGGACTACAAGAGAAAACTCTGTAAATATAATTCTATAAATACTTAGAATGCAATTCCATATTTATAGTGGAGTAATCATGTAATTAATAAATAAGATTATTAGATTAAAGAATTTAATTAATAATCTAGTTTATTGGAGCTTCGTATTATAGGTCTATGGTCCCCAGATCACCTATGTCCTATTCTGTCAAGGGTAAGGATGTCGAAAGAAAGATTTGTAGAAAGAATGACTTAATTGCAAAGGAATTAATTTTCCAGGGCAAGTAAATAATTTTGGGAAATTGATTAATTATGAATTAATTACTTATTTAACTATATATTTTTCATTTAAAAAAGCTATATGTAAAATAAATATCAATCATGTTTGGATTAATATAAAAAGAGAGATTAATAATTATATTATTTATAATAAGATATTTATTTTTTTTTAACGTGATATTTTAAGATAAAATTAATTTTGCAGTAACTGATATTTTTTTGGGATAATATATTGTCTTAAATATTAATTAAACAAACAAATGAGAAAACTAAGGATAACCCTAATTATGTGGGGCTACACACTCACTGTACAGTTGCTGACCCAAGATCTATTAAACTAGATTAACTATATGATTCATCAAATAAAAATATATAATAAAAAAGGATGTTCCTAACCAAAACATGTTGCTACTCGTATGAGATGCATGCTTTAATTCGATATTGTGTGGATAATATGTATGGCATGTTATAATGCATAACAATGCTATTAAATACATTTAATACACTCAAACATTTAAATAAATAAATAAATGCGAGCCATGTGTTTTGGGTATTTTTAGAAAAATTACAACACTTGCAATAAATTGCAAAATAAAATCAAGGCTTCATGTAGAATCTTCATCTTCATATTTTGGGCCTTCTATGATCTTTATGCCATAAAGTCAAATTTTAAATTATAAATGACTTCAATAATTTTTAAACAATCTTTTAAAAATATTGAACTTGGCTAATTAAAGCCCAATTGGTCATTTAAGCCCATTTTGAACTGTTCAACTTAATTCAAAATATAATTTGAATTTTAAAATCCTAATTAACAATTTGGGCCAAGCTCACAAATTCAAGGAAACAACCAGCCACCCTAGGGCTTGGGTAAGGTGCCATGTGGTGGAAGTTTGCAACAAGGGGCCCGACTTGTGCAAGCAGCTAGGGGTGCGACAAGGGCGCACACATGGGCGTGGCAGGGCACTACTAGGCGCATGCACAAGAGCGTGACTAGGCGCTCGGCAGGGGCATGACTAGGCACTGGGCAAGGGCGCGACTAGGAGATGGGTAGGGCATGACTAGGAGATGGGCCGGGACAAGGGCGCACACATGGGTGTGGCAGGGCACACGCAAGACACTACTGGGCGCATGCACAAGAGTGCGACTGGGCGCTGGGCAAGGGCACGCCAAGGTGTTGGGCAAGGGCGCGACTAGGAGATGGGCAGTGACGTGACTAGGAGATGGGCAGAGGCGTGAATGGGCACTGGCCAGGGGCGCGATTGGGCTCTGGGTAGGGGCGTGACTGGGCACTAGCGCAGGGGTGCGACTGGGCATTTAGGTTGGGGTGCTTGTGCGCTTATATGTTCAGTGTTGGCGCCTGATACGCCCGGTGCTCAGTGCTGGCGCCTGTTGCACTTGGTGCTTTGATGCTCATGAGGCTCGGGATTACATCTTTTTGCAAATAATTATTTAAGTACAAGAAATTCAATTACAAGAATCCTATGCCCCATATGGCTTACAATTTTGTAGATCTATAAAAAAAAAATTAAGAACTATTCCTACTCCCAAAAAACTATATAATTAACGACTCTTAAGAACAAACATTCATCAAATAAACATCCACCTATTCATCACATATTACAATAATATAAGAATGCATATTTTACCCACACAACAATTGATGTATGCAAAGATTAATGACATCTCTGGTACCAATTGTTTGTAACTGGTTTACCATGTGCGCAGTGGAATGAACGGGGGTGGTGGGCCCTGGGATTTAATTTTTTTTTATTTAAATATACTTTAAGTAACCGGAACCATTAATATGCGTACATTAATCAATGACATAGAAAAAGATAATGACTTTACCAGTTGTAGAACTATCAAGATTCATCGCTATCTTTTTACATCTCCTATGAACATCCAATCCAAAGCAGCATCCAAAATACTCAGACCAAGATCTTCCAAGATGTATCTATACACCTCAAGACGCATGTTTACACGTAGTGTTATGGTGGGAATTTTGTGATTCACAAGATATTCTCAACACATGAAATCTTGCAATTTTTCAGGTCTTAGACAGTTTTCAGGGATACAGAAAAATAATACAATATAATTTTTCTCTCCATGAAAAGCCTTTTATAATTCTCTAGAATCTTTTCTCTACTTAAAAAAACTAATTTTCTATCATATATATTTATAAAAGAATAATTAAATTCAAATTTTAAAATTCAAATTATAAATCAATTATTAAATAATTAATTAAATAAAGAAAAATATCCAAGACTTGGTCTTGGACCTTGTTCCACACCAGTCACAGTGCAAGCACTGTAATTGGTGTGTAGCACATGCCATTTTCAGGGCATGTGTCTTAACCACTTTTTATTTAATTATTTTTTAATAATCATTTATTCAAAAATATATAAACCTAATAACTAATATTATGAGATTAATTAATGAATAAATTTCAAACTAATTTTGAATCATCTAAATTATCTTTTCACATTATTTGAATAAATAAAACTAATTAATTCAAAATTAATTATCTTAAATATTTAAATGCCAATTTCGTAAATCACCATTTTAATTAAAAAAATTATTTTCGAAAATTATATTAATTAATTTATTAATTTAAAAAAATAATATATTAATTGATTAATTTATCTCATGTACAAATTTGACCTAATTTCTTCCAAATATGTCATTTCTTTGATTTTTTCCAATTTCAACTCTTACTCGAATAGTGTTGATAGAGCTGTCTCGAGACCTATGAACCTATAATTTCAAACTCCAATAAATTTAGATTATTAATTAAAACTTTTTAATATAATAACCTTAATTTATTAATCTCAATATTATTCAACTAAAAATATGAGACTACACTCTTGTAATTATAGACATTTATTTATTGAGTACTTCTTAAATATAAAAAGCTTCAATCGATTTAATCATTACATACAATTCAATCCTCTATTAATGGTTCGTAATTAAAGTAGGGATAAGATATTGTTTTCCATCTTTAATTATATTTTGTTTCCTTACGTACCACTAACTTTACTAGTGAAGGTTAATTCATAAACTATATTTTATGAATTTGAGCTCAATAACCTTTTAGTTCCAAATGTTAAACCTTAAGATAATCATTATTCAATTCCTCTCGGAAAGGTATTGATTCCATATATGTATATTATGTCTCCAACCATTTACTTCAATGAGTACCAAAAACAAAAGTTTCCAGCCTGATCATTTTGACAAACAATAACGAGTGAATCAAAGAACTCAAATGAAATAAACATGAGTTCATAATAACTTTAGGATTAAGATCAACTTGTATGTGATCATCTTATTGATATGTTTAATTAATAATTATAAAACAAATTATATTTAGTTAAGTATTAATAACATATTTGGTCTTATTCATGTATGACCACTTTATACAAAGTATCTCCACTAAGATGTCCTACTGCATCACTAATCCGGATCTAGATTACATTTATTCATAATACTAGTCAACCGTACTTACAGTGTTTGTAACGACCCCAAATTCGCTATTAAGGCTTAAGGGCCTGGAGTAGTGTGCCTGGAGGGCATAATGGGATTCTGTGTGTGTGACTTTTATGAATTTAATGCATGATTATGACTTATTGCACGTTATATGACTATTTGATTATTTGAGATGCATGACTATGTGAATTAGTATGCATGTAGACCTGTTTTAGATAGAAAATGGTAGAAATGAAATAGAAGTGAAAGGACTTAAGTGCCCTTGAAGGTTTAGTTAGGAAGGGTTATGAAGAAGGGGTAAAATGGTCTTTTGGCAATGGTAATAGACAAATTGCAGCTGGGATTTAGGGGGGCACGGTTTGGGCATTGGGCATTTTGAGTGTTTGATAAAATTAGAAGAGAAGAAAAAGAAGAAGAAAGAAAGGTTAGGGCAAGAAGAAGAAGGAGAAGTGGGAGTCTAGGAGGAGATCAAGGAAGCTTTATGTGAATTCTCCATTGGAGGTAAGGGTTTTATACACATTTAAGTTTGGGTTCTGTTTTGATTTGAGGAATTTAAAGCCTAAGCTAAGCATTGTTAAGTTTTGGGTTAGTTGCTGAAATTAGAGATCAAAGGTGTGGATCTTGGGTGTGTTGATGTTTTGATCTTGATTCTAGTGTCTATAGGTTGATAGATTGTTCATATGAAGTTTGGATTTGAGTTTTGGGGTTTAGGTATTGGTTTGGGGTGATTTGGAGAGGTTGAAGCTCGGGAAAACGCGAAGGAAAACCCAGAATTCTGGGTCTGCGAAGGCGTGCCGCGGCACAGTTTTTGCGTGCCGCGGCGTGGAGCCCCTGACTTGCTGTGTGTCGCGGCACAAGAAAGTTGTGCCGCGGCACAAGGCCAATTTCAGGATATCATTTTTTGGCAATTTTAGGCCTTTGCTCCGGGGGTTCGAGGGATGTCTCCGGGGTGTTGTTTTAAGGTTTTAGAGGTCCCGGGAGTACGGGATTGGTCCCGGGAAGTGGTTTTGGGCTTGGTTAGTATTAAAAGTGTTTTATGTGTGTTGTGACTAGGATTTCGGAGAGGCTCGTGCTAGAGGACCGTGTTCGTGACCGTGGTGCATCGGAAAGCAAGGGATACAGGTAAGAAAACCGCAACACCCGAGAATAGGGCATGGGCCCATTGTGTGATTGTAGGGCACGACCCTAGTTTGTATTGTGTGCAAATGTGTAATCTTAGATGAACTATTGTATGTTTGAATGGTTATTTCATAATGTATGATATGTGTGATTATAATGGAATGAACGGCAAGGCCGAGAGCGGCAAAGGCCGGGTACGGCAGTGGGGCCGGAAGTAACGCTCAGCACATGGGATGCTATAGCCAGGGTGGGACCCAATGGATACATGAGTTATCCTACTGTGAGGACCGAGACCCCAAGCTTTGGTAAGGCCTCTGGGGCGGCATGGTCGTGCTTG
The DNA here is from genome assembly GCF_963169125.1 of Humulus lupulus. Taxonomy (NCBI): domain Eukaryota; kingdom Viridiplantae; phylum Streptophyta; class Magnoliopsida; order Rosales; family Cannabaceae; genus Humulus; species Humulus lupulus. Next base: position 104,702,263 of record NC_084795.1, on the reverse strand, counting down.
TGTTAATCTGATGATTTTCCTATATATCTGTGAATTATGCCAGTTATATTATTTGCATATGTTATGTGCTATTTGGGTTTTCTTGCTGGGCTTCGGCTCACGGGTGCTCCGTGTGGCAGGTAAAAGCAAGGAGTTAGTCAACCGGCCATGAGTATGGAGAGCGTGGGGGCGGCGCGTACATGTTCGGCCTGCCCGACTGCTTTGGTTGGGGGCATTTTGTAAATGGCTGTATTAATCCATTCTTTTGATAGTTAATCTGGTGTAAATCTATTTTTGAGTTGTAAATATTTTGTAAACCTTATTTTGGGATCCCAGATGTTTTATACTTAACGTTTTCAATGAAGTTAAACATTTTAAAAGAATACAGCCTTAAATTCTGATTTATCCACACTTTTGGTTTTTGAAACCACTTAGAGTCAGTCAAAAAGCACGATTTCTATTTTAAACTCACTAAGTAACGGCTCTAAGGTAGTAGGGCGTTACAGTGTTAAATCCAAAGATTTAATATAACTTTATTTTATTGCGAACTATTTAAATTCATCTTAATCCTTTCGTACAAATGCAAGATTTTAGTCACAATAGCGAATTTGGAAATTTTTTGATATTCATATAATATTATTCTAATAATAATAATAAACAATCAATATATGCAAAAATTTATTTTGATTATTTATTTCATAAAATATTGTTCAATACCATATGCTTTCAATGACCCAATTCCCAATAGCTTCTACCTAGTATATATATAGGGAGCTTCTTAGGTAGGGTCATTGCATTTACCCCTACCGTAGGGGCATTTTATATTTTCGGTAGTTGGAAAAATTATAACCCAATTTTTTTATATGACAGCGTACATGATAGTTCTTGTAGGGATCCCAACAACTTTTAAGAAATTTTTGGATAATTTACTGTGCCAAAATCAGAGCTCAAATAGTATGTTTTCCACGCATATAAAAAATCAAGCACGCGTGCAACTGACTGTTTGAACTCTAATTTTGGCACCGTATATTTTTCAGATTTTTCCTGAAAATTGGCGGGATGCCTGATATAACTATTATGTATGTCATCGTGTAAAAAAATTGGGTTATAGTTGTTGACGTGATTTTTTCGCTAACAGTGTATTAAGAAATAATAAGGGCAGATTAGTGCTCAATGGTAAACCGTAATGAATGTATCAAGAATTCACTCAAGAACACAAAAATTTTACGTGGTTCAGTGGTTAAAATCCACCTAGTCCATGAGTCACTATTATTACTGTTTCTCTCACTATTTTGGCAGAGTTTCGGTATTATAGAATACTTCTCTTTTCCCTGTCCAACATTCCCAGTATTTATAGGGGAATTCCATGGACAGGTTTGGGTAACTGCGTGAGTCAATCACACATTTACATAATGTCTATATTCAATACAAATAATTCTCATTTATATGCATATATGATTTGATAACAGAATAAATATCTTCCTGCTATCTCGGATAATAAATATGACAGCCTGGTCATAAATAAACGTATAAACATATCCCGAGTCTCTAGGGATCCCTGAATATGCATTATATTTGAATTGTCACGAGCCGGTTGTCTCCTCCAAGCTTGTGCTTCGATAGTTATCTGATTCCGGGCTCGTGGTTAATAGCCATCGTGTTCTTAGTTCGTGATAAACTCAGGACGCCTAACACCATGTATGATATTTATGAATCTCGAGCTATCCACATGGATAATAAGCAGATATTCTACTTGGTTATTTTTCCGTGTATTTATCTGCCACCTGTACCCGAGCCGAGTGAATGAACTCGTGCTAAGAATAAGGTACAACAATAGTTTATTTAAGTGCCGAAAATAGAAAACGCTCCTACAGTATGGGCAAAAGTGATGCCCCTACCTAAGAAAATCCATATGTATATGTGAATTCTTAGGTAGGGGCATCACTTTCGCCCCTACCTACAGGGGCAAATCTGTTTTCAGCATGTAAAATAATTATAACCCAATATTTTTTTACATGACGATGTACATTGTAGTTATAGTAAACATTCATTCAGTTTTTGAGAAATTCTGAACAATTTACGGTATCAAAAATAGAGTTCAAACAATTAGTTGCATAAGTGTTTTTTTTATACGAGTGAAACTGACGATTTTGAACTATGTTTTCGGTATTGTAAATTATTCAAAATTTTCTAAAAGCTGGTGGGATGCATGCTATAACTACAATATACACCGCCATATAAAATTTGGGTTATAATTTCTCTATATGTCGAAAACAAATTTGCCTTTGCTAGTGAGGGCAAAAATTATGCCCTACCTAAAAATCTCTCAATATATATAGGAGCACTCTTAATGGTTACTACCCATGGATGATTACTTTAATATTAACCATTGGATTAAGATCAATGCACCATATTTATAATTGTTAATTAATATTTCCAAAAATAAATTTTAACTTTTTCAAACTTTTGGAAGGGTTATTTGATGGCATGGCGGTCACATATTTATTAATTAAAGAATAAAAAAATCTTATTTAATATTCATTATCTATTCTTTATTTATTCTTCATTCATTCATTTTATCCATTACACCATAAAAAAATTATTTTAGAATTAATGTGATCATTATCTTTCCAATTAATGTTTATTATCTAATTAATCTAAAAAATTAAAATTATTGGTTTTATATATTTTATTTATTTATTTTCATCATTATTATAATTATTTCTCATCAAAATCTTTTTTAGTAATTTATGTTAATCATCAATAAGTAATAATCATTTAGAAGTCTTCCATATATATTTAAATAACGAACACTTAAACAAATGAGCTCATGGGTCAATAATTCCTTTCTTACTGGGGCATGCTCCCACCCACAAAAGGAGCTTGCAAAGGAGCCATGGCAAGGGTTTCCAACCTTTCAGTCTATTCAATATTCTATCTTTTAGATATTTAAAAATATCTTTCTTCTTTCTTCTATCTTCCCACAAAGCAAGGCATACCTAAATATTTATTGAAGTTGTTTGTAATTTTAACTTCAAAAATATTTGCAAGGGATTGGTGCATTTCTGGACTCACTGAATTGTCGAAGCAAACTTCTGATTTATCATAGTTAATCCTTTGTCCCATTGCTTTACAGTAGCTACAAGGATTTGCTTAAGCCTGTGAGATTCTTCCTCGTTTGCCCTTAGAAACATGATGCTATCGTATGCAAATAACAGATGAGAAACCTGGAGACCCTTTTTACCAAATCTTAGCCTCTCAATGTCCACATTCACTTCTGCTTTATTAACAAGGCATGAAAGGGCTTCTGTCCAAAAACGAAATAATAAAGGGGAGAGGGCGTCCCCTTGTCTCAAGCTCCTCTCCGAAAAAACTTTCCCTTTGATTTCACCATTAATTAGGAAAGAGTAAGACATTGATTTGATTCAATTCATGATTCTCTTTACCCATGTTTATGCATACCCCATCTTTATCATCATTGCTTCGACAAAGCACTACTCAACCATGTCATAAGCCTTAGACATGTCGAGTTTGATTGCCACTTTGCTGCCATTGTTATATTTGTTCTTCCTCATGCAATGCACACCTTCGAAACCAATGATTGCATTATCGTGTATCATCCTTCCACTCACAAAAGTACTTTGGGACCCCGAGATGGCTCAAAAGAAGTTTTAATTAAAGAAGTGGTTTAGGCAATGCCGAATTATGCGAGGATTTGTTTCAAATTCCCCAAATGATTTATAAATGAGGTTCATAACCTTACTGTAAAATTCTGGTGGGGCTCACTAAAGGAAAAAAGAAAGATACAATGGTGTACATGGAATGCACTTTGTAAAAGAAAAGAGCAAGGAGGTCTAGGATTTAATGATCTGGGACTATTCACTCAGGCAATGCTTGGAAAACAATTCTGGAGAATGATTAGAAATCCAGATTCATTTGTGGCAAAGGTGCTTAAGAATCAATACTACCCCAACGGGGATATTCTACAAGTGAAAGTTGCGGCCTCTCCTTCTTACATTTGGCAAAGTCTACTATGGGGAAGACAATTAATTCTAAAAGGCTATAGGTGGCGTATTGGTTCAGGAGAAGATGTCTGGATTGTCGAAGATAAATGGATACCAAGATCTAACACCTTCTCATTCTATGTCAAGACGAAGCTACCGGGAGACTTGAGAGTGATTGATATGAGATTAGTCAATGGATAATGGGACTCTGAATTTCAATGAGGAAGATGCAAGAAATATCAAAGCTATTACAGTGGGCTCTTTAGACAAGATCATATGGAACTTTACTAAAAATGGAGAGTACTCAGCTCGCAGCAGTTATAGACTTGCATTAGAAGAGAGAGAGAGAGAGTATGATGAAGGATCAGACATGAGACAGACAGAAAAATGGTGGAAATACATGTGGAGCTTGAGTGTACCAAATAAAATCAAACACTTTATCTGGATGCTTTGCCATCTCTAGCATTCAACTAACAGTTTACTCTTTTGCATGAATATTTCTAACACTAATATGTGTAGCAGGTGTTCATGCAACAAAAAAGAAGATTGGTACCATGCCTTGTGGAGTTGCCTGAGAGCTAAACTCACATGGAAAAATTGTGGCTTCCAAGACAATATTGTTCAAGCGTGTAAAGAGGATCCAATCTCCTTCCTTCAAGACATATTGAAAAGACTGAATGAGAATAAATTTTTGTTTCTTATTATTGTGGCATGGAAGTCTTGGTTTCGTAGGAACTCTAAGACGATGGAGAGATCAAGCCCCAAACCAGAGGCAATTCTTGAGTGGGCTTCTGAGTATCTGGAAGAGTATGAGCAAGCGTGTGACAAGGAAACATCACAGAACATCAAGGCTAAGGAAAAATGGACTCCTCCACCTACGGGCTGCTACAAAATTGATGTAGAGGTGGACAACAGCGGTAGCTGCTGCAATATGGGAGTCGTGATCCGTGATTGGCAGGGGAAAGTGATCAAGTGTTCCTGTAGCTTTGTGGACAGGAATTATCAACTTCTTACTGCTGACTTGATTTCCATCCAAAAAGGTTTATCCATGGCCAAAACCCTTCATCTTCATAAGTTTATCATCTCATCTGATTGTGCAGTGGCTGTCAAGATGTTGAATAGGGAGGTGGAACCTTATAATGATCTGGATATCGTAGTTGAAGATATCATTTCAGAAGTAAAAATCGATTCATTTCAAGGCTTCTTCTTCAACAATAGGTCTTCAAATGTAGTAGCTCATAAAATTGCTAGATTTGCTTTGAGTACAAAAGCATCAGTTATGTGGGATGGGGGTGTTCCCTCTGTGGCTGCCTCTGCTCTTCGTGAGGATTGGCCTATCCCTTAGTCTTGCTGGTTTTCTTAGTGTAAATGTTTTTTTCCTTAAAAAAAAAAAAGAGAGAAAATGAGCCATGGCCTGAGTTGCACTAAGGGTAAGGAATAAAAATCAGATGTCCCTATTATTATTATTATTATTATTAGGCCACACTAAGGGCAAGGAATAAAAATCAGATGTACCTATTATTATTATTATTATTATTATTATTATTATTATTATTATTATTATTATTATTATTATGTTTGGATCATGTTCTTATAATATGATGTGTCATTTTATATAAATGGGACATAATGAAGAAATATGAATTAAGGATAAAACGTTTCAAATCCAATACCACTACAAAGGCAACCCTAACTCTCATATCTCAAAGAGCCCTTGTATGCCTACCTAGATGGGGCTCGTCGGGCCATTGAAGCTCATCGAGTGTGGGTCCATTTAAAAAAAAATTAAAAAGTCATGTTTGGGCCAACAATCTTGACGGGCTAGAAAGGCTCACCAAGCTAGGCCTAATCATCTTAGTGGAGCTAAGATCCCCCCAAGAATGCCTTTTCTTTTAGTGGAAATTACATTCTATATGGACTTTTTAGTGAAGTTTTAAAAAATATGGTTTTTTTTCAACTTAATTTTTTTATGGATTTTTATACTTTTTTACTATTTTTTTTCTAAATTTTTGTCAAAATTTATGATTATGCCATATCTTTATTACTATTGAACTTTTTTTCAAGTAGAATAGTAGTTTTTGTAATTTCATTTTATTTACTTTTTTTTTAACTTTTCTATACTACTTTTTCATGGAAAAAAACTTGCTTTTTAGTTATTATAAATGGTAATTTTTATATTTTTATATTATTTTATTTTAACTTTTTTATATTACTTTGTATATTATTTTAATTGTCATCAACAACACAAACTGTTAAAATAAAAAATTTCCGTTATCTCCACATTTTTTATATAAAAGAGATATATAAGTTTAGATTAAAATTTATTCTACTAGTGAATGTACCAGTTTTTTTTAAAAAAAAATTTATGATGCATTTGTTATATATTATTTTGATTAAATATATATATATCATTATATTAGTGTTTTGAAAATATTAAAAACTAAACGATTTTTATTCTTAACCAATCTAAACTAATATATATATCTATAAAAATCAAAAATAAGATTTCAATACAAAACGACAAAAATCGCTTACTTTACTCTTTTACCATCTCACATATTAATTGAGGCTTCATTTTTCAGGTGACAATGAATATAAAATGGGAAAGAAATGATGTTTTTTTTATGACCAGATATAGATGAAAGACAATGACCATGCAAGTCCAAAAATGGAAATCAACAAATCTAATGGCACACTAGCATATAAAGATCGTTTTGAACATAAAATCTTGTGAAACGTTACGAGCTATTAGCTCTCAAATATTCAAAACACAACCATAGCAAATATTCCCGAAACAAAAATGTCATTTGAAAAATAATTAGATCTGTTTTTAGGTGCCATCAAACCAACTAAATAAGCATGAATCAAGAACTGTCATTGGTATTTTAAAATCATTTTCAAAAATATCTTGAAAACTTTCTCATGCCCTCTAAAATCAACCAGTTCTCATATTGATGTGAACTCCAATGTCGGTATCCACAATATCGCTAATCTCCCCAACCTTAAGAGCAAAGGTCGCCTCTTCGAAAGGCTTCTGCATTTGACCACAGCTAAATGGAACTGCATGGATAATTTACACTTGGTTAGAAATGGTTTGTTTTTTTTTATATTATTTTTATATAACGAATTTTATATCAAAATTTTCTTTGGTTGTTTTGAAAAATTCTTTTTTTTTTTTTGTGATATGAATTGTGTTTATTATTTTTTTTATTTATTATAAACATTTTTTTGCTTATTTTTATATTGTACATTTCTTTTTTCAAATCCTGGGTAAGGTAACCAGTTACTTGATTGATCTTTGACAATTATGTAAAAATAAAATCCTAGAGCTAGGTTAAATAACATGTACCAGGAAGAGTAACCAGTTACCCTGAAATGAGTAACCTTCTGCCATAAGAGGGGTAACCAGTTACCATAAGAGGGGTAACCAGTTACCATAAGAGGGGTGACAGGTTACTCTTATTAAATATAAAAAAGAAACATCAAATATGAAAAGAAACATCAAATCTGAATGAAAAAGATGAAGAACAATTCATTATAAAAAGGAAGAAATAACTATGTATTTAGTAACATAGGTAACCAGTTACCATAAAGAACCCATAAATATATACACACATCATAACGTGAAGGTAACCACTTACCCACAGAAATATACACACAAATAACGTGAATGTAACCAGTTACCCCAGAAATATACACACAAATAACGGGAAGGTAACCAGTTTCCACAAATTTGAAGATAGAAAAAAAATAAAATCCACCCCCTTTCCCTTCTCTCCCATTTTCTTCATATAATTTTTTTTTCTAGATTTGAATGTTCCCATCAGGGTAACTGGTTATCCATTCACGTTTGCATATTTTTATTAGTTTTCTTTCCAAATTTTTGTGTTCCTATATGAGTTAAGGTAAAAAGAAAATGTTGAAAAAATTGATTTGAATTTATTTACATACAAGTGGAAAAAACTATAAAAAAAAATTACAATAGTAAAAGATAATAAATAAATAAAATAGTAAAATAATTATGTAATGTTAAAATATGTGTGAAAAAAGAAAAAAATGGAATGAGAAAATAGTAAGTACAAAAAAAGAAGAAAAAAACTTAGGAAAGAAAACTAAAAAAAAATTATGAAAAACTAAAACAAAACAAAAGAAATGATGAAGAAAAAAAAATAAATGAATGAATAAAAATGAAAAGAAGAAGAAGAAAACTAATGGGAAAATGGAAAGAAAAAATTGGTTGAAAAAATTGAAAAAATAAATTTTGTAAAGAAGAAAAAATACAAAAATAATAAATTTGATAAATACAAAAACATGCCAATAGAATGATAATAATTAATAATAAAAGGAAGAAAGTGTAAGAGAAGAGACAAGTTCCACCATTTCTTTATTCTTTGTGGATGTTAATCATGCAAGAATATGAAACGGAAGAAACATTCATTGATGATATATTTAATGAGTTTGGGTTCTTCTAACATAAACATTCTCACTCTCCTCATAACTTAGTCAATACATTCATTTCTTTTAAATATTTACAAAATGAGTTGTGTCTCGTCATTACACATATTAATTATATAATACATTTAAAAAATCATTACTATATATATTATTAAATGATATGGAATCTCACTCCGAAGTAGAGCTCGAATTTCAATTTAAAAAAAATGGGAGAAGAAAACAATAAATACAAAATTGAAGAAAAAATAGAAGGAAAAAAAGGGGAAAAAAGAAAGAAAACTGAAAAAATATGAAAAAAAAAACAAAACATTACAAATGAAATAAAATTTTGATAAATTAATAAAGAAGAAGAAGAATAATGGAAAAATTGAAAGAAAAAAAAGATAAAGAAAAAAATTAGTAGAAAAAAAAAGAAAAAAGAAAAAATAAGGAAAAAAAAAAGAAAAAATAACTGAAAAAATAATTAAAAAATGAAGAAAAAAATGAAAAATTGAAAGAAAAAATAAAATCACTTTTAAAATCAAAGAAAATATAACTATGATAAAAAAAAATGTGACATTTCCATATTTTAGTTAGCTACTAATTGTGTTTCCCATATTTTAATTTTTTCTTTAATAAATTTCCCATACAAATTAAGAAAAGTATAATTATCATATTTTTGCACATTGATGATATAAAAGCCATATTTTTTAAAAATCCCCTTTCTTTTAAAAGAAATGAAATAGTTTGGACCCAATAATGCCCACCAAGCTAGCCCAATAATCTCGGCAGGCCACCCAGGACCGCCAAGACTACAAAAATAGCAGCCCCTCCTCATCTTATTTTTCTTTTACCCTCTATTTTTATATCTTTTTCCCTACTCTTCCCCTTGCTAAAGTCCATTTTTGCTGCTGATTTTTTAATTTATTGGCTCTGAAGAAACTCTGAATTGCAGAGTTTTTCTCAAGAACAATTGTGTATGAAGAAGTGAAAGATGAAAATGAATTGCTCAACCAGTAAATGGTTGGCCTCGAATGTATTTATATTGAGATTAGTTTCAGTGATACAGAAATACAGCTATTACAATAATAGAAAAATGAAAAACTAACTGTGATAACAAACTGTAACAAACTAGCCTTAGTGAATGTTGTTAGTGTAACAACAAAACTGTTATACTATTATTCTGTTATTCTAACATCCCCCCTCAAGTTATACTAGTGGAAACCATGTATTAACTTGTCATAAAAGGTAGAGAAATGGTGCTGTGGAAAGAGGCTTTGTGAACAGATCGGCAATTTGATTTTCAGAGTCCACATATCAAACATCAAGCTGGCGAGCAGGGACTTTGTCACGAACAAAGTGAAGATCAATTTCGATGTGCTTTGTACGTGCATGAAAAACAGGATTCGAAGCCAATGAACCAGCACCAAGATTGTCACACCAGATTATAGGACAGTGAGGAGAGGGCATACTGATTTCAGACAGAAGTGATTGAATCCACACTAATTCTGAAGTAGCTAATGCCAATGCACGATACTCCGATTCTGTACTAGAGTATGAGATGGAGAATGTGTAAGAACCGAATTTGTACCAATGTGATGAATGGGAAGATAAGAGCCATTACCTAAAACAACTTTGGCTTTTCCTTTGTAATCAGCTGCATTGGTAAGATTATCCGCATCATTAGTCATGTGATGAGTAGCTCCACTGTCCAAATACCAGGCTGCTGAGAGATCTGTCATGGAATTTGTTTCGGTTAACAGTGCTTGCGGAGCCTCACCATTATGAGAGGAGGATGTGGAGCTGTGAGCCCCATGAAATGAAACATCAAACCGATGGTAGCATTTGACTGCCGTGTGACCAACTCTCCCACAAATTTGACACATAGGTCTAGTGCCACGGCCTCCCTTACTTCCTTGATTAAAACCCCCTCGGCTGAATCCTTTTTTGAACCCTCGAAATCCTCTATTTGAGGAAGAGCTTCTGATGCCACTGTTGAAGTTAACATTTTCCAGAAATTGCTTGAACATTGTGAAGAGAATCTGTTGTGAGTTGCTGAATACGCATTTCATGACTTTGCAGCATAAACTGGACCTCCTGAAGTGTGAGCGGATCAGTTCTTGAAGTGAGATTGACTATCACAGCCTCATATTCGGAACCTAAGCCACCAAGGATGTAAAGTACTAGATCATCATCGGTGATTGCGTGACCAGCTGCAGCAAGAAAGTCAGCATGTTGTTTCATCTTTAAAATGTACTCTTCAACGGAAAGAGAGCCTTTCTTGGTGGTCTGAAGCAGATTTCTAAGTTGTAGCAACCTTGCACGGGATCTGGTGGCACAGAGCTGGGCAAAAGTGGTCCAGATCTTAGAGGATGTGCGGCAGTGAATGACATGGCCCAACATATGTTCAGTCACATAGTTCATTAGCCAGTGCATCAAGAATTGGTCAAATCGCATCCATTGATGAAAAGCAGGATTTGGAACATTACCTGCAAGAAATGCTGGAGCTTGAGGATGAAGACCAAGAACAAATCGTTCAAGATCATAGGCACGGACCGCAGCAAGAACCAGAGATCGCCAAACGGTATAGTTGGTACGATCCAATCAGAGATTTAGCGGAAGGAGATTATTGTTTGGGAGGGGAATCGGAGTTTGCCCAAGATGGGTTGGTTGCATTCGGTGCGCTTCCAGGGACTTGAGTTCAAGCCTCCGCAGGGGCTCGGTTGTTCTCAGTTCTCGCAGGTACTTCCATGAGTGGATTAACCGGGGCCCTAGCCCGAGTACTTCTCTGGGGCCTAGGGGGAGCAGTTGGCTCTGCTAGTGCCGGAGGTTGTGCCGGGGCCCTAGTCCGAGTACTTCTTGTGGCAGCATTCTTCCGTGGACGCCCACAGGGCCTGCGGGGAGGAATGTGCACGTCCCTTGGAGGAGGGGCTTGGTATTCGCGCGGAGGTGGGGGCTGAGCCACCTGCGCCTCTGCGGCTATCCTTGCCAACTTCTCATTGCGCTTGTTGGCCTCTGCCAACTGCTGTTTCAGTTGCCGGTTCTCAAGTTCCACAATGGGAACATACCGCTCAGGATTGTAATACATATCCTCATCTCGTGGCAAAGCGGGTGGTCCGCGAGAATCGGAGGATCCGCTTCTTTCCTCAACATCTGGGTTTTCCATCGGCTGTTTCCCAGGACGTCTTGGGTAATTCTCTTTAGGAGTATTCTGATTATTAGTGGCCATGACTTATTCAGGGACTGAATGCTTAAGGCTCTCAATGAAAGCACCAAGCACCAAACTGTTGACGCCGTTTTTCGTCAACAATGAAAGAAGAGCACGAAAGCAATAATCAGTAATGGCCAATAAAAATACGATAATACAAACGAGATTTTTACGTGGTTCAGCAGTTAAATCTGCCTAGTCCATGAGTCTTTGTTATTAAACTTGAGATGATCTCTGAAAATTCTCCAAGGATGAATTCTCTAGAGTTTTCCCTTAAGAGCACAAAAATTCCTCCTTTACAATGGTGCATGACCTCTCTATTTATAGAGAAGATTTCATAATACTATCCCACATATTTCAGGAAGTTATTCTGTATATGCAAATAAATTAAATGGCATTAAATGCCTGCAATCCGATATACAAGGAAACTTCCCCTGAAGATCAGGGGGCGTATAACTGAACAAATAATATCCCTTGATTGTAGGGGACTTATGGTAATCAATGTAGACCGCGTCCCTTATAGATGACTCATTAGGATATTCAAAGTTATTATCCTGCATCACCAAGGCCCTATTTCCCCAGGTTTCTTGTTGACTTTCGAGCTATAGCATCTTCCCTAGGCCACATGACTTTGAGCTCATACGCGCGTCAGGCTCGGAGCCCTGATCCGAGGCCATCCTGAGAACAGATGTACTTCGGGGTCTATCTTTCGAGCTGGTGGGGATTTCGAGGCTATCATCTTCGAAGTCGTCTCTGCTCCGCAGGCTCGATGCTTAGATTTCGGACATATTCCAGACTTTACGAGTTCATTCATTATGAATCCATCTTTCGAGGTCACAATTCTCATGGCTCAAAATCTGGGTGTAACATCTTGCCCCCTCAAAAGTATTTGTTCGAATCCTATGAGAATGAAACTTTTGAACTACTTTCTTCGGGAACCGCACCGTCACATACTTGAGAATGGACACGTGTCAGTTGGGTATTGCCCATTCAAGGTACTCGAGTACCTTGGAAATCTACCCACGATCGTTCGTCTGCCACCTTTCTGGTACCATCATATCATTAATCCCTATCCGTTGGATTTTATTCAATGGCTCAAATTAACCCCATTTTTTCATCTATATATAAGACCCCATTCATCGTCTTCCTTTTTATTTTTCGCTCATCAGAAGAAAGAAAAGAAGAACCAGAAACTATCCCCTGAGAACATCTTGCTTGTGCATGTTTTCTTAGTCGAAGAAACAGAGGACCGCCAGTTTGTTCGAGACTGTGAGCTCATATCTGCAGCCTCTCCTTCACTCGACGATTTTTCTGCAATCACCATCATTGTGTAAGTGTCCGATTGTCTTTTTGTTTGCCTTTATACCAGTTTCTGTCTATATTGTTCTTGTTATTTCTGGGAATGCGTAGATATATTTTCTTAGTATGATACGCTAGGAAATTTTTGACCGATAGACTTTCACGTTTAAGTCTCCATACTAGGTTTTAAGTTACTGGTTCCAAATCCAGTTTTGGTGTAGAACATGGTATCTTTTTTCTTGGTTTCAAAACTTGAAAGACATATCTTGCACACCAAGATATCGGGTACTAAATCTTGGTTTTAAAGAACGCACGATACCCAAGACTACCTTTTCTGAATAACTGCCACCTTTTATCCCTGATATTTCGGGATTTTCAAAAAATTATATCCACTCTCCTCCTTTTTCTCGTAGAATACACGTTATGACTCTTTAATAAAGGTCTTAGTTTAGAGCTCGTTTCGTTCTTAAGTTCCGAGCTTGTCTTGTCAAGCTCGCAATTCTTGAACTCTTGCATGCATGTCCCTCACCATTTTTTCTTTCTCGCTAGATGTCACAGAATCTGGAAAGGCGGTGGGGGTCGCTGCTGGAAATCCCTTACTCGCCCAAAACCCCGAGCCCGGAGTCCCTGTTTGCTCAGAATCAACGCCGAATTCGCGAGTACGATCTCTCACTCGAACAAGAGGAGATTCGATCTCATTATCGCCGCCAAATTGAAGAGGTCATAGAGAGGAAAAGGAGAACCCTTCGGGAGGCTCTTTATACAGAACCTGATTCTGGACCCATGCCGATTCCCCTCGACCCTAAATTAAAGGTGACCGTTGCGTATAGCCCGGGAGAGCTCCAATTATCGCTCATGGGGGAGCCATCTACCTCGCAACCGAGGAGGGAGTTCTTCGAAGCCGAACACTACTGGAGCTCGATTACCTCACTAGGCCAGATAATTGATATCCTGGCTTTCCATGGCCTAAGGCTGTCAAGCACCCTAAGGTGTCGAGCTCCTACCCCCAGTGAGCAAAGCTGCCGCGCCCCGGGAGATGGAAATCCCAAGCTGAGGTATGCGGCCTGGAGCCAAGAGCATATGAAGGCAGGAGCGTTACTGCCTTTGAAGTCATTTTTCAAGGACTTCACGGATTTTGTTGGGCTTGCTCCATTCCAGCTCAACACCAATTCTTACAGGGTTCTGTCTGCCCTGAGGTCGCTATACCACGAGCTGAAGTGGGAAGGACCTTCACCACAGGAGATCTTATACCTCTTTTGTCTGAAAAGCAACCCCTCCCGAGCTCGGGGAGGAGATGGCTTTTACTATCTTTCGAGCTACCCCAAAGAGAAAAAGGTGTTTGAGGATCTTCCTAATCATCTACTTGATTTTAAGAAATCCTTCTTCTGGACAGATGGCTTGTCCCCGTCTCGATGCTACTCATTCAGACGGATTCGTAAGTATTCTAACCTTCTTTATCTCTGTGCTCGGGATTTTATTTGTAAACCCATACTTAGTTGAAATGTGTCTTATTTTCCAGCCAATTTTCACCGTCCCACTCCCGACGACGCAATGAAGGAGCATAGAGAGACTGTGCTCCAACTCTCATACGGCAGGAGGTCTCTCTCATACCTTTTACAAGAGAGCAAGCTCCGAGCTTGCGGGCTTTTGGGAGATGGCCAGTCCACCTCGGACTGGCCCAATAAAAAGTATGACCGTTGGGAGCAGGTGCCTTTGCCCACAGGCATCCTCCCTCCAAGGAGAGAGGTGAGGCCTCCACCCCCTGCTCGCCGAAAAACCCCCCCATTGGGGAATGAGGCTAACGATGAAGCATCGAGTTCAGACTCGGATGGTCAAGGTAAAGTCATCCTTAGCTCGAGAATGTGGTCCCCCACCTTATTAAAGCACCAACCCAATAGGTTAGTCTTGTGCCCAGATGATAGGGATCACTTCTATATATGGACTTGGGTAGACGACCGAGTTCATAGGTTCAATGGTTGGCTCGAGAAGTATGATACCATGTGTAGTCTGAACGAGGTGTGGCACGGGATAGCCGTCCAATATGGGACCAATGATTATAGGGACCTTTCGAGGATGACGTCCACGTATAGGGAAGGTACTCCCCCCGCCTCTTCTGAAGATGGGGGAATTTCATGGTCCCCGAGCTCGAGCTCAGGGGAGAGTTCCAGTTAGGTTTCTCCTATCATTACTTTGTATATCTATGCGATACTGAATCACTTTATATACTATTCCCTCTTTTTTGTTATGATTCACATTGTGGCGTGACTGTGCAGGCAAGATGGATTCTGACCTTGACAACATCATCGAGAGTGGCGGCGCCAAGAGGAGCAAGCGTCCCAGGGCGGGGTCGCGAAAGGCTGACTGGCCCACCAAGGTCCTAAAGAGGTCCGAGAAAACTCCTCCCCCGGCTCCGCCTGTTACAAGCTCCATCGCGGCGACGACTTCGCAGCTTGGTGCTTCCACCGTGGCGCCGACTTCACAGGTCGGTGTCTCCACTATGGCCGAGCCCCAACTTCCTGTAGTGGTCCAGCCATCACTTGGTCCACCTCCCAGAAAGCCTTCTGCTTCTCGAGCTCAGAAGCTGTCAGTTTCTACTCATGTCAAGGGGTATGTAATTGACAACACGGCTGGTCCCCATGGGTCTATGCTGTGTTCAGATGTTATGTCCCGAATCGGCCAGAGCTTCAGCAGTCTCGAGGCTCCTCAATGGCAATACTTGAACAATGCCCGAGACTACACTGCCCTCTATGAGAAGAGTATCAAGCTCGCTGCCGCGGTAAGTCTTCTTCTACTTCTTAGTTATATTTACACAGTCCTGGTGTTAATGGCGATTTTTTCTTTTCAGTCTCTTGCCTTTACTACCCAGCTCAACTATAGGTTGAATAACGAGATCCACTCGAGCAAGTCTTATGCTCAGGAGGCAAAGGATCTTCAACTCAAGGCGAGTGACGACCTAAAGGCGGCAAACGAAAAGCTTGAGGCAGGAGCTGAGGAGCTTAAGGCCAAAGTGTCCGAGCTTGAGAAGCTGAATACTAGGCTTGCGGAGCTCGAGAAAGAGAATGCCAGGCTCGCAGAGCTTGAGAAGGAGAACGCTCGGCTCCAAGAGGCTAACAAAAAGCTCGAAGAAGATCAGGCCGCTACCTTTGACATAATTGAGGGCGAGAAGGCTCGTCTCCTTGCTGAGTATAAGGAGAAGAAGGACCAGGAGGTTGATTCGGCCATGTACAGAATGTGGGCCAACAATGAAGACCTGGATACCAGCTTCTTAAGTCCTCATGAGGTGAAGCTTCTGGATAAGTGGAATGCTCGGCTCGAGGCGGAAGAGGCTGTTCGGGAGGCCGCCTCCGAAGGTGCTCAAGAGGATAGTCATGCTATTCGTCCTGAGGGGTCCAGTGCTGTCGATGCTGAGAAGGCCAAAGAGACTCCTCCTTCTTGAATCTGATCTTGGGGAAATCTCATCTTGGGGCTGCGTCCCCTTATTTTTGTAATTGTTTTAATTTATGCCCGTAGGGCTGATACAATTTTTTATATTAATAGATATGCTTTACATTTCTTGGTTCGAAATATTCTGCATATTTTATATTAATGAATCATTTATGTTTATTTATTCGTACAAACATAGTTTGGATTTAGGCTCGAAACTCAACGCATTTGTGCATCGTTTGCTCGAATTATCCGCTTCCGATCTCGTTATTTATCAAGGTCGGATATTACTTTAACCATCAACCCGAAAGTATTTGTATGGTATGTAATGTGAATGGTTTAGTTATATCTTATTGCTTAGTTACTTTTTCTCGTCCACAGTTATTTCTCCGAGGTTATGAGTTCGAAACTATTTTCCTTTAAGATATTCCAGCCTCGATCTCGACTTATCTCGAAGTAGGTTTAAGTTCCCACTTATCGTCGATTAGTTTTAGCTGGTTTGCTCCAAACCTATTAAGTTCGAGTTTGGTATGTAATCCACTTACATTTTTAACCTAGTTCGTACATTTGGTTTTATCCAAACGTTTTGATCTTTTGATAATTTGGTTAAGTCCAAACTATCTACGCTCGCACATCTAGTTATATCCAAACACTTGTATGTTTTTGATAATTCGATTACGTCCAAACTATCTAAGCTCGCGCATTTGGTTGTATCCAAACACTTGTATGTATTTCGTGTATGTTATTTTATTTTTTAAGCTCATGGTATATATACCAATGATGCCCCCTTAATATCCTATGAGTTTGACCATAGGTTATTAAATTAAGACAGATTGCAAAAATAAAAAGAGACATAACTGTTTACCGAGTTTTTCGGAAACGAATACAAACAAAATAATAAAAAGATAAGAACTGTAGAAGTGCAGAAATATAAATAGACAAACAGGTTTTTTACGTGGTTCAGGCGTTAACAAGCCCTAGTCCACGAGTCGATGTTATTGTACTTGTAGAGAATTACAGTAAAATGGCTGGTGTACAAGAACCTCACAAACTCACAATGTTTCTCTCGGGTTCTCTTGAAGAAGATGAAGCTAGAGAGATTTTGGCAGAGTTCTTGCTCGGTAACTTGTTCGCTCCCCCTCCTAGTTCGTACGGTTGCGAGGCAATGTTGCCTATCGAGGTCGAAATTCCAACAATCCGAACTCACATTTATGACCAAAAGTCAAACCACACTCAGCTCGAAGAAACCTTAGACTTGATTGAAGAAAAGAGAAATGAAGCTCAGCTGAGGGGGAGAACGGGGAGAACGGGGTATGCCCCGTCGATGTTCGAGCTGTGGTCCTATATCCCCATAGGACTTGGGGAAACTCTTCGGGCCATCGTCCCTTTGCCTCCTCCAACTTTTTCTTTAGTGAACTCTTGAGAGTTTTGTTTACAGCCTCGACCTGGCCATTCGCCTGCGGATGAGCTACTGATGAAAAACTCCTTATTATTCCGTTCCTTTCACAAAAGTTGGTAAACAAGTCGCAATCGAGCTGGGTTCCGTTGTCGGATACAATCTTCCTCGGCATCCCATATTGGCATACAATGTTTTTTACCACGAAGTCGAGGATCTTTTTGGAAGTTATCGTTGCCAATGGTTCGGCCTCCGTCCACTTCGTGAAGTAGTCCACAGCGTCGACGACGTATTTCACACCGCCTTTGCCAGTTGGGAGAGAGCCTATGAGGTCGATTCCCCATACCGTGAATGGCCATGGGGAAGTCAACATAGTCAGCTCGGATGGAGGAGCTCGAGGAATCGTGGCGAATCTCTGGCATTTGTCGCATTTCTTCACATACTCGAAAGAATCTGTTTTAATGGTAGGCCAGAAGTATCCTTGGCGTATGATTTTCTTGGATAGGCTATGCCCCCCGGTGTGGTCTCCGCAGAATCCTTCATGAATTTCTTCAATGATCTTCTTGGCTTCGGGTGGAGTTACGCACCAAAGTAATGGCATAGAATATCCCCTTCTATACAGCTTTCCGTCCAAAATGGTGTAACAGGGAAGTTGATACATTAATTTTCGAGCCTGACTCCGGTCTTTTGGAAGGACTCCGCTCTCGAGGTATTCAATTAATGGGGTCATCTAGGTAGGCTTTGATTCAATCATACACACATCTTCCTCCTCTGGCTCGTTAATGCTAGGTGCCGAGAGGTGTTCTATCGGTACAACGTTCAGTTCATCATTCTCAG
The DNA here is from genome assembly GCF_963169125.1 of Humulus lupulus. NCBI lineage: Eukaryota > Viridiplantae > Streptophyta > Magnoliopsida > Rosales > Cannabaceae > Humulus > Humulus lupulus. The sequence continues at coordinate 104,683,683 of NC_084795.1, read as the reverse complement.
CGGAGGTGGCGAGCCGAGCTAGGGCATCAACATTTGAGTTCCGCTCTCGGGGAACCTGTTTGATTGCATAGAATTCGAAACGCTCCAACGCGGATTTTGCCTTCTCCAAATAGGCTGCCATTTTCGTGCCACGAGCCTGGTATTCTCCCAGGATTTGATTAACCACGAGTTGGGAGTCGCTGTAGCAATGTATTGCTTTAGCTTTGAGCTCCTTGGATACACGAAGCCCTGCCAGTAAAGCCTCATATTCGGCCTCATTGTTCGATGCTTTGAAGTTAAATCTTAAGGCAGAATGAAATCTGCTCCCTGCGGGGGTAATCAAAATGACTCCTGCCTCCGATCCATTTTCATTGGATGAACCATCGACGTAAAGTTTCCACAGCTCGTGGGCCGGGGTTATAACTTCGTCGTTGGTCATGCCAGTACATTCTACTATAAAGTCCACCAACGCCTGTGCCCTAATGGTCGTCCTCGGGTGGTAGGTGATTTTGAAATATCCAAGCTCAACCGCTTATTTAAGAAGTCGACCCGAAGCCTCCGGTTTAGACAAGACTTGCCTAAGTGGTTGATCAGTCAACACATGGATGGGATGCGCTTGAAAGTTGGGGCGGAGTTTACGAGATGAATGAATTAAACTAAGCGCCAGCTTCTCCATTAGGGGGTATCTTGACTCTGCTCCCAGTAACCTTTTACGGATGTAGTAAACGGGTTTTTGTACTTTTTCTTCTTCTCGCACGAGCACTACGCTTATTGCGTGTTCGGTGGTGGAAAGGTATAGGTATAGTATTTCTCCCGTTTCAGGTTTTGATAATATGGGGGGTTCGACGAGGTGCTTTTTAAGCTCCTGGAATGCCAGTTCGCATTCCTCTGTCCATTCAAACTTCTTACCTCCTCTCAAAAGGTTGAAGAACGGGAGACAACGGTCCGTAGATTTTGAAATGAACCTACTTAGGGCCGCCATCCTGCCGGTTAAACTTTGGACATCCTTGTGTCTTCGAGGTGAGGGCATGTCAATTAGGGCCTGGATCTTGTCGGGGTTGGCTTCTATTCCACGAGCGTTCACAATAAAGCCCAAGAATTTCCCTGAAGATACTCCACAAGTGCACTTCTAAGGATTCAGTTTCATGTTATACTTTCGGAGCACGCCAAAGCACTCTTCGAGGTCATCAACATGGTTATTGTTAAGTTGAGACTTGACAAGCATGTCGTCAACATAAACTTCCATGTTGTTGCCTATCTGTTCTGAAACATCATGTTCACGAGCCGCTGATATGTGGCCCCAGCATTTTTGAGCCCGAATGGCATGACATTATAGCATTATAGCCCCTTATCCGTTATGAAGCTCGTGTGTTCCTGGTCGGGGGCATGCATGGGAATCTGGTTATATCCAAAATAGGCATCCATGAACGACATCAGGCCATGCCCCGCTGTGGCATCAACGAGCTAGTCAATCCTTGGTAATGGGAAACAGTCTTTCGGGCAAGCTTTGTTGAGGTCTGAATAGTCAATACAGGTTCACCACGTCCCATTGGGCTTTGGGACCAACACCGGATTGGCTACCCAGTCAGGGTAAAAGGCATCCCGAATGAATTAGTTTGCCTTTAACCTGTCAACCTCCTCCTTCAGTGCCTTCTTTTTGTCATCGTCCAGCTGTCTTCGCTTTTGTTGCTTCGGAGGGAAGCTTTTGTCTATATTCAGCGCGTGGCTTGCTATATTCGGACTTATTCCCACCATGTTCGAATGTGATCATGCGAAGACATCCTGGTTCTTCTTTAAAAAGTAAATTAGTTGCTATTTTGTCTCATCTTGGAGGTGTTTTCCAACCTTCACTTTTTTCGAGGGATCGGTTTCCTCGAGCTAAATTTCTTCGAGCTCTTCTAAGGGTTCGAGGTCAGCTTTCTCCTCAACCCTTGGATCGATCTCTTCATCAATTTCTAAGACTGTCCCGTCTTTACTTTGAATAATGACGAGTGCTTGTGCGCTCGTCTGTTTCTTTCCTCTCAAGGAAATGCTGTAGCATTCCCTCCCAGCTAATTGATCTCCCTTTAATGTTCCGACGCCGCTAGGGGTCGGGAACTTAAGGGCCAGATGCCTTACTGATGAGACTGCCCCCAGCCCAACCAGGGCGGGTCTCCCGAGCAGCACATTGTAGGCTGAAGGTAGATCCACTACCACGAACTCCATCTTCTTGGTTGTCGAGACTGGGTAGTCTCCCAAGGTTACGGGGAGCTCGATGGATCCCATGCAGACGGTCCCTTCTCCTGAAAAGCCGTATAAATTAGTTGCACACGCTTTCAGGTCGCGAAGGGAGAGTCCCATCTTCTCGAGGGTTGCTTTATAGAGAATGTTAACTGAGCTCCCATTGTCTATGAGAACTCTATGGACCCTTTTATTTGCTAGCTGGAGAGTGATGACCAGCGGATCATGGTGAGGAAACTGGACATGGGACACGTCTTCCTCAGTGAAGGTTATTGGTTAGGATTCAATCCTCTGACTTTTTGGAGCTCTAGGTTCGGGTTCATAGGGAGACCCGTCCCCAGTCTTCAGCTCGTTAACGTATCTCTTTTGGGCATTCCTGCCCATTCCTGCGGGATGAGGCCCTCCCGAGATGGTTATTACATCTTCTCCATCTATTGGAGGGGGCCTATCTTCTTCCCGAGCTCGAGAATTATTGTTTTGCGTGAATTGCGGCGCGGCTGCTTTCTGGCTCGCGGCCGCCTGATTAGTACTCTGGTTCTTGACATATTGTTTGAAGTAACCTCTCAAGATCAATCCTTCGATCTCGTCTTTCAGCTGTTGACATTCATCGGTAGTATGCCTGGTGTCTCTGTGAAATCGGCAATACTTGCTGGAGTCCCTCTTGGACTTTTGATTTCTAATCGGGTCCGGACGCCTAAAGGGGACCTGGTTTTCATTGGCCAAGTATATGTTCTCCCGAGACTCGTTGAGCTCGGTGTACAGTTTGTACACGGAGAAATATCTCTCCCCTTTCTTTTTCTTTCCTCCTTCGGCCTCGGGGTTACTCCCTTCGTTCTTTTTTCTCTTGGAAGGGTTTTCCATAGCAGGCGTTGGAGCTGGTGGGTCCGCCGAGGTTGGGGCAGAGTTTATGTTTATCATTGTAGTTGCAGGCTGGGAAGTCATATTAAGTGTCGACCTCGCTTCCTCTACATTGACAAACCTCTGTGCCTGCTTGTTAAACTCGGTTATGGACCTCACAGGTTTTCTCTGCATGTCGTCCCAAAGAGCATTCCCTGGCATAACTCCAGCTTGGACAGCCATTAGGTGATCGCTGTCATCCACGTTCCGAGCTCGGGCTACTTCCAGATTGAACCTCGTAAGGTAACTCTTCAAGGTTTCTTCTGGCTGCTGCCGAACGTTAGTCAGGGTTGATGCCTCAGGTCTAACCCCCGTCATAGCTCTGAACTACTTCTTGAAATCTTTAGACAGCTGCTCCCATGAAGTTATTGAGTGTCTTTTATATTTTTCGAACCAGCTTTTGGCTGGTCCTGTCAAAGATGCTGGAAATAACATGCATCTGAGCTCGTATCCCACGTTGCTTGCTCTCATTATGGTGTTGAACGAACTTAAATGGCTGCATGGGTCGGACTTCCCCTCAAACGTTGGGACGTGAGGGATCCGGAATCCTTGGGGAAATGGAGTGTTAGAAATATGGGGAGCAAACGATTCAAGCTCCTCGTCAGAATCTTCATATCGATCCCGACCTTGCTCGCTTTTCAAAAGCCTAAAGGCTTTTTCCAACTGTTCAATCCTTTCCTGGACCAGGTCCGCGAGGGGTACCGTCTGGAATCGGTTGTCGCCGATCACAATTCCAGGCTCGCGCCTCCGTAGGGGGTCTTGACGCCTATTCAAGCGATCCCTCAGGTCCGGGTTTATCGGGTTATCGTTACCCCGACTTTGATTCAGGTGTTCTCGTAGTTCGGAGCGATTCCTGTGGCTTCCAGTATTCTTACGACCCCGATCATGCTTGTTGACTGATCTAGTATCTCCAGAGTCGTCACTAGCAAAACTTGTCGCATAGTTATTTCGAGATGGATCTTTTCCGTGCCGCCTCTTTTCCACCGTGCGAGACCGAGATGTTTGACTTCTTTCTAATGGGGCGCCTCTCCGCTCCGGGAAAGCTTCCTTGTTTCCTTGTCTCCTCCCCGCACGCCCTTCGTCCTGATCTCGAACTGGTTGAGTGTTCCTGCGAGGGGGTGAAGGGTATCTTATAGGAGATGGAGGGAACCGTATGGGTGACGGTGGCTTCCACCCATTCCGCGGCCTGGACGGTCCGGAGTTTGCCCGAGATGGGTTGGTTGCTTTCGGTGCGCTTCTAGGGACTTGAGTTCGAGCCTCCGCAGGGGCTCGGTTGTTCTCAGTTCCCGCAGGTACTTCCATGAGTGGATTAACCGGGGCCCTAGCCCGAGTACTTCTCTGGGGCCTAGGGGGAGCGGTTGGCTCTGCTGGTGCCGGAGGTTGTACCGGGGCCCTAGCCCGAGTACTTCTTGTGGCAGCATTCTTCCGTGGATGCCCACGGGGCCTGCGGGGAGGAATGTGCACGTCCCTTGGAGGAGGGGCTTGGTTTTCGCGCGGAGGTGGGGGCTGAGCCACCTGCGCCTCTGCGGCTATCCTTGCCAACTCCTTATTCCGCTTGTTGGCCTCTGCCAACTGCTGTTTCAGTTGCCGGTTCTCAAGTTCCACAATGGGAACATACCGCTCAGGATTGTAATACATATCCTCATCTCGTGGCAAAGCGGGTGGTCCGTGAGAATCGGAGGATCCGCTTCTTTCCTCAACATCTGGGTTTTCCATCGGCTGTTTCCCAGGACGTCTTGGGTAATTCTCTTTAGGAGTATTCTAATTATTAGTGGCCATGACTTATTCAGGGACTGAATGCTCAAGGCTCTCAATGAAAGCATCAAACTGTTGACGCCGTTTTTCGTCAACAGTGAAAGAAGAGCACGAAAACAATAATCAGTAATGGCCAATAAAAATACGATAATACAAACGAGATTTTTACGTGGTTCAGCAGTTAAATCTGCCTAGTCTACGAGTCTTTGTTATTAAACTTGAGATGATCTCTGAAAATTCTCCAAGGATGAATTCTCCAGAGTTTTCCCTTAAGAGCACAAAAATTCCTCCTTTACAATGGTGCATGACCTCTCTATTTATAGAGAAGATTTCATAATACTATCCCACATATTTCGGGAAATTATTCTGTATATGCAAATAAATTAAATGGCATTAAATGCCTGCAATCCGTTATACAAGGAAACGTCCCCTGAAGATCAGGGGGCGTATAACTAAACAAATAATATCCCTTGATTGTAGGGGATTTATGGTAATCAATGTAGACCGCGTCCCTTATAAATGACTCATTAGGATATTCAAAGTTATTATCCTGCATCACCAAGGCCCTATTTCCCCAGGTTTCTTGTTGACTTTCGAGCTATAGCATCTTCCCGAAGCCACATGACTTCGAGCTCATACGCGCGTCAGGCTCGGAGCCCTGATCCGAGGCCATCCCGAGAACAGATGTACTTCGGGGTCTATCTTTCGAGCTGGTGGGGATTTCGAGGCTATCAACTTCGAAGTCGTCTCTGCTCCACAGGCTCGATGCTTAGATTTCGGACATATTCCAGACTTTACGAGTTCATTCATTATGAATCCAGCTTTCGAGGTCACAATTCTCATGGCTTGAAATCTGGGTGTAACACTGTAAACTATTCAGAATTTTCTGAAAATTTGCAGGATGCTCTAAATAGCTACAATATACACGGTCATAAAAAAAATTTGCGCCGAAAACTGTTCACGGGTCGAGAAACACTAAGAGCCCTACTGGTAGGGCTTAAAGTGAAGCCCCTATAGAAGAATTGTCCTATAAATATTTATATCAATAATCTCTACATATATGACATCTAAACACAACGTTGACATAGATATATATTTACATGACTACACGATATATATAAAATACAATAATATTTAAAAAGAAATTAATAATACAAATAAAATAAGAATAGAAAAAATCATAGTATAGACAGTAGTATACATGTATCAACTATTTTTAGCTTCTAATGTATCTCACAATGTCCTTTGGTGAATTTGATGAAGAAAAATAGCTCCAATCACTTGATGAAAAAAATGATATGTATGCATTTATTATTTCTAAATAAATATGATTTAATTATTTAAATTATCATAAAATATCTTTAAAATATTCTATTTTAATTAATTAATTTATTTATATTTGCTTAAGTTTATATTTGTTTTAGTTTTTAAATTTGGCAGTGACAACAAAAGATTATATATTATATGTTTAATATAACATTAAGTTTAAGTTTAATTGAATTTTATTTAAGTTATTAAATATATGTTTTTATTATTTTTAAATAACTATCATTGTAAAATATTTCAAAAATATCATATTTTAATTTGTTTAATTATTTAATTTTATTTAAGTTTAAGTTATGTATACAATATACCGTTAAATATAAGAATATTCCGTTAAAGTTAAAGAAAAAATTAAAAAAAACTGTTAAAACCAAGAATTTCCGTTATCTACACACTTTTTATATAGAAGAGATATGTATCTCTTCTATATAATAAAATGTGTAGATAACGGAAATTCTTGATTTTAATGGTTTGATTTATTAACTTTAACGAAATATTCTAAATATTTAACAGAATATACATTTAAAACTAACTTAAAAATAGATATTTATCAATTATATTCATATAAATTAAAATATTATAAAATATCATTATTATAATAGTATTTAATATAAGACTACATATATAATAATTATATTAATATTAATATCAATTCAAATTCAATTGTTATAAAATATCATTACTATAATAATATATAATATAAGACTAGATATTTAATAATTATATTAATATAAATTTAAATGTTATAAAATATTATTATGATAATAATATATAATCATAATTTTTTACTAATTATATTAATATAAGTTCAAATATTATAAAATATTATTTGTTGACTGTCTTTTTCACTATCAACCTAATTTGAGAGTTCAGGCTATAAAAGAGCCCAGTCCACGAGTCTCTAGTATTTAGTGAGCTTGAAGCTTGTTTGAGCAAGCTTCAATGGTGGTTCTCAAGTAGTGTATATATTGCACTAAGTTACAGCGTTTCTTTATCTAAAATTCGGACCCTTTACAATGAGATACCCCAGCCCTATTTATAGAGGTTGAGATTATTGATGTGAATCATGTATTATTAATACAAATTACCCCATTAGTCGGGTATTAATGTTGAATTAATACAAAAGGGTTGCACTAAATAGAGACTATGACCCAGGCGGATTGTACGGGGCCCATTGCAGAAATTTGTTTACCAGCTTTATGGGGAACATGCATTTGACAGTGTCAGGGTGTGGCTGCACATTTCTCCATGTCAGGCGGCGTAGTGGGAAGTGTCAATTTTCGAGTGTACGACTCAACACCACTACTCGAGGCTCTCCAAAAGGTTGTCAAACAATCTTTTGGTGGCTCAAATTCGCAGTGATTGACACTTGACAGCTCTTCAAGATCCCAAGGACAAAATCCTAGTCTTGGAGGACAGCTGACTGGAGAAGGTTAAAGGACCTCTAAAATGGTCCTCGGGGCATGGCCTCACCTGGAGACATCCACACCTCGAGGATCGACCTCGGGGGGTGGTCTCTCTTGGAGACATCTAAGTCTGGCCGGTTCAAGGTACCTGTAACACCCTACTACCCAAGGACCATTACACTATGTGTTTAAGATAGTGCTAAACTCACTAAATGAGTCATTTGGCCATAATCGTGTAGCTAAATGTGATTAACGGTTTAGGGTTAATTTTTTTTGTCAATGATACAAATGTTTCACTAAAACATTTATAGTATACATGGGATCCCAAAAATACATTTAAAAGGTTAATTACAATAAAAGAGTTACAACCTACCGACCTAAGTGGCAAAATAGGTTTTAACCCTAGTTCCTTTTTAAACCCTTAGTCGTGGTGGTCGAGTAGCCACATATGTACACATCGTCACCTAAGCTCTCCAACTCAAGGATGGTCCAGCTTTCTTTTACCTTTACTAGCACTACTAGCACTCGTGAGCCGAGGCTCAATAAGAAAACTTACACATGCTTATAAGTAGTTAATAACATGTTACCAAATCATAATAAGCATACCTAGTAGTAATAACCCTATTCATGCATGCAGGCAAGTGCAAATAAATGATTTTGGAATCTTTCTGGCTCGACGCCCTAGGATATGGGACTAATAAGTCACCCTAGGGCCCTAGGCCCTGTCCTCTGTGTAACCAACTTTCGAGTTGATCTAGCGTACTCGGCGCTAGGTTGTCTTCGATCAATAGATCGGTCAAGCATATGATGCACTTCTGGTTAGACTAGTTCATATGGACCAGCGCTTAGCGCGCTATTGCCCTGCTTGACTAATAAGTCAATGCCTTATGACCAACATTCAGTGTGTTATTGTCGTCCTTGACTAATAAGTTAGTGCCTTTTGACCAATACTCACCATGCTAATGTCGTCCTTGACTAATAAGTTAGTGCCTTTCGACCAGCGCTCAGTGATATTGCCGTTCTTAACTAATAAGTCAATGCTAGGATATTTGGCTATTAGGTCACCTCAGGTCTCTTAGCCATATCCTTTGTATAAGCGTACCTGAAACGGACCACCACTGAACGTGCTAAGACTGTTCTTGACTAATAAGCCAATGCTAGGATATGTGACTATTAAGTCACCTCAAATCTCTTAGCCATATCCTTTGTATAAGCGTACCTGGCGCTTCTAGTTAGCCTAACCAATACAACTAGCGCATAGCGCTATTGCCGCTCTTGACTAATAAGTCAATGCTCTTCAACCAGCACTCAGTACTATTGCTGCTCATGACTGATGAGTCAGAGCTTTAAGACCAGCACTAAACACTATTGCCGCTCATGACTGATAAGTCAGAGCTTTACGACCAGTGCTCAGCACGATTGTTGTTTTTGACTAATAAGTCAGTGCTTCCTCAATGAGTTAATGCAAACAAGCATATATCATATGTCAAATATCCAGATATAAGGCATTCAACATGCTTAATCGATAATCACAAGCATAATCATAAGCATGCACATTTACAGAGACTCAAGCTCTAATCAATTCCATATTCAACATGCATGCCATGCCATAATCACTTGTATCACATGCATCACGCACTAGGTGCAGTTTTCTTACCTTTGGTCCAAGCATAGGTTACCAATGAGCGACCCTTGAGGACGATCCTGATTCTAAACCCCTAGAAAACACCTAGTCACAACCATAATATAGAATCTCGTAAAAATCGAGTAAATAAAGACTTCTGGACCGACTCCTAGCCTTTGGGTCGTCGAATCCTGCCAACCCGAGTAGTAGAATCGCGGCACACCCACCAGGTAGAACCCTTCCTAGTTCTAGGTTCACACAACTTGGGACTTCCAAGAACAAGGTCCCGACCCAACCTCGAACCCAGCCATTTTCTCGTTTCCTCCATTTAAAAACCTTCCAAAAACCTTTCTAACCATATCCAAATCCCAAAATCAAAGTTCCCAAACATCTCAATTTCCCAAAACCATTAAATCCCAAGCCTCAAACAACTCAAAAGAGCATCAAGACATAAAATCCATTCAAGACTTAAAAACTCTAAAACTTAAAGCTTGGATTACCTCTGATTGAGTCGTTTCCCAGTTAAATCCTCCGGCTAATAAGCTTCTAATCTTCCCTAGAACTGTTATGACTCTAACATTGCTTGAATCTAAGTCCTAAAACTCAAGTTTCCTTCAAAATTGCTAACGACGTCAAAAAGAGAACGAGAGAGAGGGAGAGAGAATGTACTAAACATTCTTTTATGTTTCTGACAGGTTTCTTCGAGCTTAAGTAACCTCAAGCAAATCCTAATGCTCGGGATCCCAAAAACATCCCTCGAGGTAAAATAGTCAAAATTCCCTACTAATCTCACTAACTCCCAATATATCATCAAATATTTATTCCCATTACCAAATATCTCGATAATGTGCTAAATACCCAATATACCCCTTGACTCACTCCGAGTCAAGTATGGGTTCCGTTGTGGCTTTCCCATTAACTTACTCCCTAGGATCGTCTCGTGCCGAGTAACCCAAACACATCCACATAATAATGTAGTACCACACACATAGCACATATATTCCAAATATACCCATAACAGACCAAATTACAAAAAATTCCCTTTTAAACAGAAATGGGCCCACATGCATATCAAGTTATATTATAATATAACTCACATAATCAAATAATGATGCACATAAATATCATATAATCACATAATTTCCATAATTTTCCATCCTGGCCACCTAATCAAGCCCCTAAGCCTTATTAGGAAATTTGGGACGTTACAATACCTGGAAGAGTTCATACTCTGGGAACATCATGTCTTGTCATTAATTACTCCTAATTGCCACGTGTTTGGTGGTAAAAACATGGACAAAATTTACCCCCAAGTCTTCACATGTCCTCGAGCAGTGGAGATTTAGACTAAGAGGAGTAATTTGAAAGGTCTTCGGAGGGAGACGTTTGGGCTTCCTCTGACGTCACTCTGGAAAGTCATCCACATGTTGACTCCCTATTATTGGGCCCATCAATCCATGAAAGTAATGAGGGGTCAACTCCACGACCCAAAACGTCCAATTCGTACCCTAGGTGTCCCTTCGCCTTATGCCCGAGGCACCCTTTTCCAATGCTAATGATCACGATCCATGCTATTTGGATCTTTACCGTTGAATTTTTCTCAAGTACCTATGTCGTAGGTAATTTGACAGTCGGGGTGGGGTTGCTTCCACCTCAAGTTCTATGAGTATAAAAACTGGAGAACCGCCTCTCAATAGTCACTTCAACCATTCGAATTTCAAAATCTCCAAAATCAAAAACTCTCTCATCTTTCTCAAGCTTCCCAGATCTTCAACAATTTATGAGTTTTCTCTACAATTCTGGACGGTTGGCATGAATCATCTTATATTTGGGTGAACAGTAAGTGATTCTTCAGAGTTTGGACTAGTTTCAACACACCTACTGACACTATATCTCGAGTAAGTATTTACTGGTTTTGTGTTCGGCTTCGCATTTGCATCGAGTTTCATTTGAGAGTTTAGGTGCATGCTTAGGAACGTGCTTTTGTGGCACTTGAGAGGCATAGGTATTTTAAGAATATTTTGATGTTAGGAGTGGTCAAAATGGCCTACTGCACACCTATGCAACGTTTTCCTTTCTAGGCATTCGACCGGAATCTAGAAAGTTCCTAGATTCTGGCGATGTTCATAATCTTCGGTGGTGTTCTCTGGTGCCTACTCTTTGGCCCCGAGGACACCCCATGTAACGCCCCACATCACTATGACTACTTCTTGGAATGACGATTGGCCCTGCAAACCAACATAAGTCTTTCTAGCATGCTTTGTCCTCACTCCCACGCTTCCTGGGAAAACTTCCCAGGAGGTCACCCATCATGAGACTACTCCAGGTCAAGCACGCTTAACATTGGAGTTCTCAATTGATGGGCTACTGAAAAGAAGATGATTCTTGTTGGCATAGGTAGTACTCGTCAATCCATTTAAGCCATATTCAACTATGTAGTCCCATACCTACATTGTCTTAGAATCATCACAATTGACCTTCCTCAAGTGATGTGGGATTACATGAATTTCGCCCAGCCTTTCTCCCTGCAGATCACGAGATTCTGACTGTCACAATCACCCCCCCTTAGGAGTCCGACGTCCCCGTTGGCCACACTTCTGGCTGGATCAAGGCTCTGATACCATTTGTAATGCCCCACGTCACTATGGCTGCTTTTTGGAATGACAACTGGCACTCTAAACCAACACGAGTCTTTCCAGCGTGCTTTGTCCTCACTCGCACACTTCCTGGGAAAACTTCCCAGGAGGTCACCCATCATGAGACTACTCCAGGTCAAAGACACTTAACTTTGGAGTTCTCAAGTGATGGGCTACCGAAAAGAAAATGAATCTTGTTGGCATAGGTAGTACCCATCAATAGATGTAGCTTTATTCAACTGTGTAGTCCTATACCTAAACAGTCTTAGAATCATCACACTTGACCTTCCACAGGTGATGTAGGATTACACAGCTTTTACCTGGTCTTTCCCCTTGCAGATCATAAGATTTTGACTGTCACACCCCAAGTCCTTAGAAATTATTTCCTCTCTTCTCCCTGAGTTATAGTCTTAGGGGTTCTCTTTTTCACCCATCATTCTTAGGGCCAAGGCGCTAGCTGCTTTATTTGTTGTTTCAAATGTCCGGGGAACTCGAACTACACAAATAAGGATTCTACACCTTCGACGCTGAGATTTTACAGATGGCTCGAGAAGCTGGGAAACACCCCAAGAAGGGGAAACAAGTGGCTAGAAATAGTCAATTCCTCGTAGTATGAGAGGACCCCGCCCCGGCGGTGACAAGACCTCTTTGAGTTTACACCTCAGAGGAAGAGGCTGATAAGGGTCTGATGCCAATGAAAAAATCCTACACCATTGCAGGATTCGAGGCAGAAGTAATCCCCAACAAGCTCCGACACTGGGAGCCTTGGAAAAGGTTTTTACCCACTACGGGGTGAACACCCATGAGAAGATGCACTTGTCTCGGGAGGACGAAAGGGCGCATGAAAGTACCAACAGGCTCGGGCCCTAGAGTGCCTCTCATCTCTAGGCTGGTGCAACCCTACCATTGCACCAGCACTATGTCATTTTCCTCAACTTCGTTAGCATAGCTTTTTTCCAGCTATCCCCGAATGGATATCGGGTGCTAGTCAGGCTCTACCTTCTGTATAGAAGATAGAACTGGCCCACACCTTCCCCAGCTGAGATAATGTATGTCTACAGCTTTCGACAGTGTCTGAGATATGGGGACCAGGATGGGTACTACACCCTGATGAATCACACATTCCCAGGGATGAGATACAAGGCTCCGAGCGGTAACGAGAACCATGCTTAGGACTAAAGGACCACTTGTTCTGGGCAAGTGGTTTCCCGACAAGGACAAATCCCACCCTGCTCCTGGACTTTGCTAGGGTTGCTAAGTTCTTTTCCGTCACTTCTCATGTGTGTTCAAATCTTTGGATGTTGATGGTCCAAGGAGGATTACCAAGAATATTAGGACCTCATCGATGTATTCCTTCACAATCCAAGGAGGAGGAGACATCCCCAAGGACTTGTGCCTCTGGACGAGGTGATGTCTATGCTTGCCATCTGGTTTTTGCAATACGACACCAATCTGGCGCAAAAGATGGGTCGACTCATCCATGAATTTGCCTATTTCATCCTTCACCCGGAGAAGCCTTATCATGGTGGCGCTCCCGAGGAGATTTATTTTTAGCCTCGCATGCATTTTTTGCTTTTTTTTATTGCTTTTCTCTCCTTTTGAAGACTTAAGCATTTTGTTTTCTTTGTGTAGAAAGCATGGGCCTATCCAAATTGGTCAGGTCGAAGCGTCAGAGGGTGTCTGGACCCTCTCAGATAGACCTTCCAGCGGCGTCAACCACGACGTCCACGCCTCCGGCTGCTGCGCCTCCAGCCTCAGTATCCCCAGCAGCTCCTGCACCTGCTCCACTGGTCCTCACCCCGAGGGCAGTGGCTCCCTGTGAGGGCATTGACCTCAAGGTCTCCCCCCCCCCCCCCCCCCTCAAGATGGAGCACTACAACAAATATCACTTTCCACAACACATCATTATAAGCTTATTCAAAAAGTATTATAATATGTTTGTTAAAAAAGAAAAACGGTAAATGTCAAAAGAGCAGGGCTGAAAATGATTAAGCGACAAAGTGAAAAATTAAATCAAAATGTTAAAACAAATAGGTTTTTTCTTTCTTTCTTTCTCCTTGTTCTCCTTTCTCGCCTAAACATCGTCTAGTAACCCATCTCTCACATTCACCATATATTACATCTAAATCTTAATAAAAAATTTGTTTGGGTCTTTTGGCAAGGAATTGAGAAAGTCTAGGTCTCTTGACAAGCTAGCTACGTGGAAGGGTTTCAAGGCTCTATCTTGTTCTTGTCTAACCCATATTTGAATCATTAAGACCACTGATTTTTCAAACACAGGTATGCGCTCTTCTTTTTCTCTAATAAAAGAAACTAAAAATTCTTCTTCTCTCTAGTTTAAATAGTTGTTCTTGTATGGCTTATACATGTTTAATATTAGAGGTGAGGGCAGTGACTGTGCTATCAGGTTTGGTGATTTGATAGATATTAGACAATTTTCTTTTGTTAGACAAGAAATATATATATATATATATGAATGTCATATTCAGAGTTACGAATGAGCAAGCTTTTAACATTTACCAATGTGTTTTAACTATATATTTATATCATTTGCTTTTCTATGTCGTGTTGAAAAGGTAAATTTGAATATTAGGTACAAGTAATATTGTTAGTTTTAGCTGCCATTGGAGGTGTTTTTGGGATTTCTTTACTCGTTTATTGCATATACATGAGAAGAGTAAAAGGTAATTGTTTCTTTTTTTCTCTCTGTTTCAATCAGTTTTGTTTAATATGGTTTGTATGGGGATAGCTCAAAGTCAAAGATAAAAGAGAATCTATAATATAAGCTTAAATATATATATATATATGAAGTTGCAGAATCATGAGGCTTAACTTAATATGTTCGATTAGTCGTGCTCATATATATCATGCTCAATGTAAGGCCTCACCAAAATTGGAGTGGCTAAAACTTCTTTATAAGCTAGTTTTGCACTGTGCATACTGTGTTTGATGAAATGTCTCTCTAAAGTTTATGCATACCATAAAAAATGTTTAATAATATCTTCACTTTTTTTTTCTAGCAGAAAATAAAAGATTGGGTATGAATTCATATTGTGGAAGGCTGTAAAAAAGGAAATTACCTTTTCTTATGTATAATTTTATTAATTAAGCCTTGCAATTTGAATCCACTCCTATCTTTATGGCATCCCTTTTATTCATATTAATTGCCTTTTTTTCATCATTTTGGCTCTTCATATATTTTTTTCAGCTATGAAAGTCAAAATTAATTTTATATTTATTTATATGTAGTTTTTAAGCTTAAGCCATCTCCAAAGTTGAGCTATAGAGTTATATAAGTATATATTATATATTGGCAAATAGATCACCAAATCATTTTGTGTTTAGAATTTTTTATATTAACTGGAAAAAGGGAAAACAATGTTAGGAGAAATTAGATTTTAGTGTTAGGTTGTTTAAATAAGTATTGGGTAGGAATTGTTGACCAAAACTTAAGGAAAAATTAGTTAAATAAGAATTTCACTTTCTTTATTTCATCGAAGATTTTCTTATCTTTTATTTCAAATCAGATTTTTTGTTGGTCAACGCTCAAAAGGAGGAGACAATATTGATCATCAATATATGTTGTTCTTTGAAACCATTGAACCTAAATCTACAAGATCATTTGTGGTAATAATCTCATTATGTTATTTTTATTAGTAAATTCTATTCCCTTTTGTTTTTCTCTTCAAATTCTATAAATGAATTATAGCCTTGTACATAATTTGATTTTGATCAAAATTATGCTCACTCAGTTTGATCAAATGCTTACATGGATATTATGAGTAAGTCTTTTTTTTTTTTATCATTATGGCTCTTCATATATCTTTCCAGTTATGAAAGTGGTAATTAATTTTATATTTATTTATTTATCTAATATTATCTTTATTATTTATATTTTTGAAATAAATTAGAGAGTGATCTGACTTTTTAAAAAAACCACAGAAATGTGGTATTTGGAAGGTCTCTAAGCTGCGTCAAAAAAATTTGGGGTTTGTTTAGATCTTAGGACATGGGTTTTTTTATTTTTTATTTTCATGGAGCTTGGTTGTTTAACAATGGAGGTTGGGCTCACTTGGCCAAGTCCAAGGACCTTGGACTTCTAATTTTCATGGAGCTTGGCTGTTTCTATATATGGAGTTGGGGTTACTTGGTATAGTCCAAGGACCTGGAAAAGTTGTCTGAGGCTAATAGTTTGGACAATCACATTTCATTTCAGGTAAACACACCCAATTTTTGTTATAGAATTTTGAGTTGTTTTTTCTTTTCTTTTTTGGGTCTGTTATGTGTTAAAATTTCATATAATATTTATTCACTATGAGGATATGAATGCAATGCAGAGAAAAATTAAAAAGAGCATGGAAAAAATATATTGACTTAGATGACATGAAGTGCATAAAAACCGTAAAGTGCATGAAAAAAACAGTAAAATATGACATGAATGGAACTATCATAGACTAAACCAACTCCTCTTTATTAGCCCAGATGTTGTGTGAGATTTGTGAAAGTTTTAGTACCTATGTGTTCACTAGATGATGGCATATATTTCATTATTTTCTTAGTTTTATCATGCTCTCTAGGCCAATTCAGCTTGTGTTTTCAAGCTCAAACTTGAACTATAGAGTTATATAAATATATAATTATATATAGGCAAATAGATCAGCAAATCATTTTGTGTTGTTTGGATATTTGATTTTAATTTGGAAAAGGGAAAACAATGTTTGGAGAAATTAGATTTTATTGTTTGGAAATTTAAATAAGTATTGAGAAAAAATTATTGACGAAAACTTAAGGGAAATGGAGTTAAATAAGGATTTCACTTTCCTTATTGTATTGAAGATTTTCTATATCTTTTTAATAGCCCTGAACTCTTGAGTTAATTTATTAGTGAAATAGAAAATAATGTTAAAAGTTATCATCCAAGGGGTGGAAAGTTTGCAAGATTTCTACTTATTTTGTTTATCTTTACTGAGTTGATGTAATCCCTTGTTAAAAATGATTAGTTGCTACATCTGTGTTGTTATTGTTAATGTTCGAGTAGCATGTATCCACAACATGTATACAAATAAACATATATTTATAAACTCTGGCAAGCAAACAAGTATGTTAACATTCTCATTTTTTAATAATAAATTTGTAGAGGTGCATTCAATTAAAAACCATATATACATTATTTATTATATATTTACTCTATTTCTAATATTGAATATACTAATTTTTTATGCATTGACAAATTATGTTTTTTGTTTCTCTTGCATATTATGGGACTAGTAATAATATGAAAAAGGTTCTCGTTCACATAATTAAATAGTTGGGGATATTGTGTCAAGGTTCTTTTCTTATGCACTTATTATGGCATTTATTGTCAATTTGTCAGGCTCTCCTCTTACAGAACATTTTCTCTGGTAGAACTTTTGCTTTTTCCTGGTACATAGTCAACTGAGCTACTTATTTATGTTTCGACAGAACCAATGAAGAGACACTAAGGTACATTGTCAATTGAGCTATCCTACTACTGTATACTCTGCCTTTTGGATTTATTCTTTAATCTTTAAACTTTTTTGGGTTCTTTTTGTTATTGACAGCAATGGCTTAGTTTTTTGATACAAAGCTAAGATGAGTTACATTATTAAGTCAATAAACCATGGATCAAGTAAGTTTTCTTTATTTTGTAAATTTGATTGAATATACATTTGTTGAGCTATTTTTATTTGAAAATAAATGTGTCTTTTGTTTTATAACTTTTATTATAAATAGTTGAAATCTAGGAGTTTTGGGGAATTCGCATACTATCATTACGAGTTTGGAACTCTTTTTACGTTATGTAAATAAAAAGAATTCTCGAGCATTATAAAGGCTATAGTGGTTCGACTACATTATGTGTTTATGGGGCAAAAATATTAGAATTTTGGTAGATGTATACTTCAAAAATTTAAGAGGATTGATGGCTTTGTTGAGTGTGAAAAATGATGATGGGAATAACTCTATTTATAGGCTCCAACTCCAACCCCTTTCCTTAAACTTCTCCTTCAAAAATCAACTAGTTTTCAAATTTAAACTCTCCCTCCACATAGGTAGTTTCAGCCAGCCCCTATATTACTCATTCAATGTTGCTACAACATCTCTCAATATGACACACACTAACAAGTAACCAAAGTAGTAAAAAATCTTCACTATCTTCTCCAAATTCATGCTCACGCCTACACCTATCATATTCAAATTCAAACTAGTTCAAACTAGTTCAAGCCAAGTGACACCTTATCATGTAAATTAAAAAATGAGTCAAAAACCATCATAAATAAGCTCCACATGCCTATGAATAGGTTGGTCTTCAAATTAGTTATTCAATTCAACTTTGTTACTTATTTAATTAATTTATGAAAAATTTCACCTAATAAAACTATAGGGAATTTCGGCTATGACTAATAAAAATTAAATTTTATGACTTATTTTGATGCTACATGCACACAACTTAAGTCTCAAAGTAATATGTGTACATGTTGAAATTATAGGAAAAGCACACTTAAGCGTTGATTTCCTGAATGATCAAGATTTGCCAGGACTCTTAAGTTAATTGAAGCTTTCTTAGAATGAGAAGAAGGTAACCCCAAATAGGATATTCCTCTAATGATGGATCTTGTTCTCGAAGATTATGTGCCAAGAATCTGCGTGGTGCTAGAGAATTTGAATTGTTTTTCTTGGTTGTTACTATAATAAATATGTTGCCTTCTCCACATTTCAACTACATATCAAGTGACTACCAACCAACTCTTTGGAATCTAGTACATAACTCATTTACTTGATCACTATTAATCTGATTATCACTTTTTAATTTTAACCATTTAAACCCAGGTTGGTATTTTCACACAAGATAAGGGATTGAAAGAAGCAAATACAAAAATTGAAGATAGAAGCAAGACAAATATTGGTTGTTATTGATACATTCTAAATAATTGTTCATGAATGTTCACTCAAAAATTCATCTTTGTGAGCCAAATATTGTAATGTGTGTGAATAATTATGGTTTATCCTTTTGGAGTTTCTAATAAGCACAATTCCAATTGATTATGTATTATGTTTTGCATAGGCTCACCATTTGGAACTTTAATATTTGTAATATTATTCGGAGTAGTTGATTCCAAAGCTTCAAGGGAGCCCTTGCACTTGAACTTCTGGAGTGCTGGGAACGGTGGTCGGAAAGAAGAGGGTTTTTCTTTTGAGGAAGAGAAGAGAGAAGAAAATGGAAAGTTCAGAAAATTTTCAAATAAACGAGTGGCCCATGCGTAAGGTGGCCACCCCTTTTATATACGTGAAGGGACATGTGAGGAGGGCCATTGGATTTCCCTGATGTGGGATCCAAGACTCTCCACTCGAAAGGCGAAACGACGGCTGAGTATAGGCTAGGCCATTTAATGCGGTTCTCGGAAGACGTACCGTCACCAACCACGATGTTCCACGTAGTCGGTGCCTGCGTAAAATGTGGAATATGAAGAGTTCATGGGGAAGCCTAAAAGCCCCTACTATGGCCCTACACGACGTCGTGTACCACGAGCAGGGACTTGGGGGGCAAATGTACGGCCCAATTTTCCAACGGGCTATTAGCGAGCTGAGATACGGCCTAATTATATCAGCCATGTGGATCCCCCATGACCGGAGTTGTTGTCGTCAGGTCCTACCTCGTTAGCTCGAGGTATCCAAAGGTTCGCCAAGATTACTTAAGGACCGAGTCAGGACTGTGAAGGCCATAGTTCGAGGAGGCATCCAGCTCGTGGTACGAGATGAAGTTGGAGGCTATGACCTTTTATAAAGTCAACCACGCAAGGTAAACGTGCATATATCAGACATCACGTGTCTGATATATCCCTGAATTTTCGGACATGCAGCATGAACGTGCGTATTCAGGAACCCACGACTAGGTTAGGTCGCGACCCATTATCCCCCTTACCTATTGATTAGACCACACTTCATATGTCAGGTTTTAGGAATTAATCATGAATGTCATAGAGGTGACATGATAGGTAAGAAGGTCACGGGATGACCCCCCTTACCAACTCCCAGGTGCCCTCTCCTATAAATATGGAGACCCTGGGAGTTGCAAAGGGTTGGATTCTATTGTGTAAGGAAATACCCTGTAAAGAATACCAGGCATATAACAATAATATTGGCTGGTGGAGTAGAAGGATTTTAACCTTTGAACCACCTAAAAAATGTAATTGTGTCATCAGTCCATTTAAAGATCATTCATATATTTCGGTTCATTGTTAAGCACTAATCCCTTCCTCTTATTTTCTTAATTACCTGTTGGCGAAGAACCGCGTCAACAAGCATATTAAAAGAATAAATAATACTAAAAATGTGTTATTGTAAATTATACTATAATACTACTTTATAAGTGGCAAGATGTGTTATATAAACTACTACAAATAGCACAAGGAAACACTTATCCATTTATTAAAATAATACAACAAAAGTGTTATCATAAACTATACTATAATACTTTTCTGTAACTATGGAAAAGTGTTATACAAAAAGCTCCAACCTACGATAACATCGCTTTCCTTAACACATCAAAAAGTGTTATGGTATGTATTTGATAATACCTTTTCGGTCTTTTTGAAAGTAGTTTTTCTTGTAGTGGGGGATCCTCCAGGAAGGGTAAGGAAATCCCCTCCAAGGTGCCAAACTTTCCTCTTATCAGGGCACCTTGATTGATAGTCTGCGGGGAAGACTGCGATAAGCATAAAAAAGTTGTTGAGTACTTCAACACCAGTATTTATGAGCGCAGCGAGGACTTCAAACTCCTCAATGAGTTCCTACACGAGGACTGGCCGTAGGTTCCTATTGCTCATCCTAGGTGTGAGGAGATGGAGCCTCTCCTCGTAGGGAGAGTAGGAGAGAAGGTTGCTTCGCTCGCTATTCATCCCTTGTGCAAGATGCCTTCTCCCAGCTTTGCTCGTTTCGGCAGAGACAATGAGGTTTTGCTGATAGCTGCCAGGCACCACTCCTCTGCAAGGGTAAGTCTTCACGTGTTTATTTGAGTCCATTATTTATTTTGTCAGCTTCTTTTTACTAATCTGATACTCTAACTTGGTACAGACTACGACTTCCAACCAACAGCTCGGGGACATCGTACCGATGTAGTCCTTTGAGTTGAAGGAGGTTTGGGAAGAGTTGGCTTGGTTCCAGGAAACTACAGTCCCACTGGAGGAGCACTCGCGACTCCAGAAAGAGGTGGAGGAAATGAGGGCCAGTGTCCGCGAGGTGGAGAGTCTACTAGTCACCGAGCAGTCAAAGCTTTAGATTTTGGAGGATACTACCTCTATGATTTTAGAGGACGCTGCAGGTCGCACCCGGGCAGTGGAGGAGGAGTTGGCTAAGGCCCATGTATAGCTCCAGTTGAGCTGAGATGAGTCTTTGGCCCACACTGGGGAGCTAACCAAGGTCAGGGAGGACGCTTCATGGGCGACAAATCATGCTAAGGTTGTCGCCAAGGAGGTAGAAGACCTCCATCTCCAACCAGAAGAACTGGAAAAGGACCTCGTTGTGATAGTCGATGATACACTCTTTGTTGTGTGGCAGAGCAATAGAGATATGGATAACTCATCACTACGGAGCCTAACATGAGGACAATTCTCGAGGTGCACCTTGAGGCGAAGGAGGCCAGGGTGTCCCAGGACAGGGAAGCTGCGGTGGCGGGTTGAATCCCCGAGTTTGATCCCATGATCGAGCTTGTGGTAGAGGTTCCTCCAGGCCTAGGGCCCTAGAAATTTTGTTCTTAATGTATATATATAGCTAAGTAGGCATGCATGCCATAGTTTTTTGGGGTACCGACAATTAATGCTTGAGCCCCCGAGTACTATTGTAAATATTTTTCCATTTATACTTATGCAGCTTGCTCTACTTTATTGTCACGATTGCACTATTATTATCAAATTGACACTTAGTAAATAGGAAACTTGGACATTGTTAATTCAACTCAATGCAACGTAACTCACGAGAGTCCCAAGTCGTTGACTTAGGTCTTATGCTCGAGTCTTGAAGACTTGAGTCTTTATCGACTTCTCTTAGTAGTTAGACAATTTTTAGGCATTTAGGGTTTCTTTGTAGCCTCACGATCCTCGTGAGTAACATTAACATGAGGTCAAGTGATACAATTGACGTGACCCTACATTGCCGAGTTCCAACAACTCAGGATGGGGCCAACCTGCGTTACTTAGAGCTTGAGGATCTTCCTACCAGTGTCTAGATGCTTGTGCATTTAGTATTTTTTTCTTAGGCTTGTGGTCCTAAGAGTAACTTTGATGCAGTGTCAAGTGAGGGCACTTGACTATCCTACGCCTTCGAGTTTCAATGTCTCGGGCTTTAAGGAGGTTTTTCCTTAGTGTTCGACACTTAGGAAATTTAGTGTTCTCTTACAGGCTCGATGTACTTGAAAGTAACTTTAATGTCATCATATGTCCTCGAGTCCCAATGACTCGGCCCCCTAAGAGTTCATTCACACTAAGCTATCAGCCCTCGAGTACATGGTCACCGGTGGGTCAGCTTGGGCCTTTTAATTCCCCCCCCCCCCCCCCGAGTGAACAACTTCGGTTCTAATGATGTGGAGTCATTGAAATCATCATCCTTGGTTCAGGTAGTTGAGTTCCACGCCCTTATACTAGGTTTTTCGTGATACTCAAGTTTTAGCACTCGAGGTTTAGCTTCGAGTTCCAATGACTCAGGCTTCCGTTCGCATCTTGAGATCATAGGACTAGGTCACTACTCCTTGGGCATGGTTTCCTCGGGAGGAACCTCAGTGTGTACTCTTTCTACTTGGGTTTTTTTACTCATATTGTAACACCCTGGTTACCCCAGAACCGTTACGGTGAACCGGAAATTTGACCCGCAACCCGAGTCCTTTGGTTAAAAACATGTTCTAAGTTTTATTAATAGGCTAAGGTGAAAAAATCAATAAAAAGGAAAGGATATACTTTATTAAATACATAAAACTGTTCATGGGCCCACAAGAGCATTAACAAGTTATTTACAACTCAAAAAGGTCATTACTGTTTCAAAATTACAAACCCACCGACCTAAGCGGTAAAAATAGGGTAAACCCCCTAGTTCCTCTGAGAACTCCTTGGCCGTGGTGGTCAAGCGGCCGCATATGTACACATCACCACCTAAGCTCTCCACTCAAGGCTGGGTGAGCTTTTCTCTCCCTTTACTTGCACCACATAGCACCCATGAGCTAAAGCCCAGCAAGAAAACACGGTATTGAATATAAACATTATCAAATGATTATCATTATAATCACACAGAGCTTATAGCTCTTAAACAGATGAGTGAATATCACTTGAGGTTCTAGAAAACCATACTGAGTGATTGACAAGCAAGTCACTAATTTAAACAGAAGAGTGGCTGCTAGGTAAGACACTAGCCTTAAACAGATAAGAGACTGATAGGTAAGTCTCTAACTTAACAAGTGAGTGACTGATGGGTAAGTCACACAAGCGCTTATAGTATTCATCAAACTTAAGGTCGGTCCGGCATTGATGCTCTTTGAGTCATCCAATGCAGATGTCGATTAGATCTAATCTTTATTGGCTTGCGTTTAACATGCTAAAGCCGTCCTGACTTATGAGTCAGCACCATGTGACCAGTGCCCAGTACCACTGCTGAACCTAACTAATGAGTCGCAGCTTCACAGTTGATACTGACACCTTTGCCAATTCTGACTAATGAGTCAGTACCATGCACAAGTGAGCAAGATTTGCTAAGCATTCAATAATCAATCCATGTCCACATTTACACAATCAACATGCCTCAAGAATAATTATGCATGTCACATATGGGGTGCAGTTTTCTTACCTCTGATTCGAGCTAGAATGAATAGAAGAACGACCCTTGAGAACGGTCTAGCTTTTAGTCCTTTAGCAATCATAACCAAATATGGGACATCATCAATAAAATGATAATCAAGGGTTCCCAAACCAAGATCTAGCCTCTGGGATATCAATCCCCACTAATCCGGGTAGTAAGAACGATCCCGAGGCCTAAAACCATGTTCTCGGGGCCAAAACACTCAAACGGGCTTTACCCTGCTCAAGGGCTGCGGCCTTGGCACCTTGGGCTGCGGCCCCCAGCTACAATTGAAGCAAGGGTCGCGGTGCCCAACATCGAGGGCTACGGCGCCCAGCAAGCACAAATCCTCCCACCTGCTTCTTCGAGCTAGGGTCGCGGCACTCCAAGAACAGGGCCGCGACGCCCAACCCAGAACATGCCCAAACTCATTTTCCCACATCCCAAAGCCTCCAAAATCATGCCTAAACATTACCAAATCATCGAATCAAAGATCCTAAGCTTCCCAATGCTCCAAAACCATCAAAACTCAAGGTTCAATCAAACCAAAAACTCAACAATTCACAAAAGCCAATCCATAGCTTAGAAACTCTAAAAACTCAAACCTTTAAACTTAGATTACCTTTGATTGGGTTGTTTCTTATTAAATCCTTCAGTCAAGAATCTTCTAATCTTTCCTAGGATCGCTATGCCTCGATCCTCGCTTGATTCCGACTCATGGAACTCAAGATATCTTCGAAAACACTTCGAACGGTGGAAATGAGCTAACGGGGAGGAACGAGAGGTTTTCTAACGTACGTTCTATCTAACAAGCTACTTCAAGCTTAAGTAACCTCAAATAAAACCTAGTGCTCGGGACCCCAAAAACACCCCCGGGGATATTATAGTCAAAACTTCCATAATTTCACCCTCATCTCAATAACTCCCAATTTATCATCAAATAAACATTCTTACTACCCAATAATTGACCCCGTTATGACAAAACTGCTAATCCATTAAATAGGACCGTCTCATGTCGAATATCTCGAATATATCTCCATAATAATGGAATCTCATTCACAAATCACATTATGCACCCAATACACAAATTTGCCCTCAATGGGCCAAATTATCAAAACATCATAATATCCAAATGTGGACCCACATGCATGCTTATAACATCATATTATAATATAATTCACATAAACATGCATATATTCATTTAATGGCATAATTAAACAGTTATGGCCCTCCCGGCCTACTAATCCTACCACTAAACAGCATTAGGGATTTCAGGGCATTACAACTATCCCCTCCTTACTGAAATTTCATCCTCGAAATTTACCTGAACAACTCGGAACACTGACTCTGAATATCTGACTCCAGGTCCTAGGTCGCTTCCTCGACCTTGCTGTTCCTCCACAACACCTTAACCAAAGGTATCGTCTTATTCCTGAGGACCTTATCTTTTCCGTCAAGTATTTGAACTGGCTGCTCCTCAAAGGAGAGATCTGGCTCAAGCTCCAGATCTTCATAACTCAAAATATGATTCGCATGAGATACATACCTCCGAAGAGCTGAAACATGAAACACATTATGCACGGTCGACAATGCCGGAGGCAAGGCCAATCTGTAAGCCACCTGATCAATCCTCTCCAGGAACTCAAATGGACCTACAAATCTAGGGCTCAGCTTGCCCTTCTTCCCAAACCTTCTCACCCCTTTCCATGGCAAGACTCTAAGGAAGACATAGTCTCCCACTTGGAACTCCATGTTCCGGCGCTTGGGATCTGCATAGCTCTTCTGTCTACTCTGAGAAGCGAGCATCCGAGCTCTAATCTTCTCAATGGCCTCACTGGTCCTCTGAACTGCCTCAGGACCTAAGACCCTCCTTTTTCCTGTCTCATCCCAATGAATGGGAGATCTGCATTTCCTACCATACAACATCTCATAAGGTGCAACTCCAATGGTAGACTGATAACTGTTGTTGTAAGAGAACTCTATCAAAGGAAGATACTTGCTCCAAGATCCACCAAAGTCCAACACACATGCTCTCAGCATGTCTTCCAATATCTGGATCGTCCTCTCAGATTGCCCATCTGTCTGAGGATGATAAGCAGTACTGAACTTCAACTGTGTCCCCATGGCTTTCTGCAAACTTCCCCAAAACTTGGAAGTAAAGGTAGGGTCCCGATCTGACACGATCAACCTAGGTGCTCCATGGAGGCGCACGATCTCTCTCACATAGAGATCTGCATACTGGTCAACTGTATAAGTACTCCTCACTGGAAGAAAGTGAGCTGATTTGGTGTAGTAATCAACTATCACCCAAATAGAATCATGCTGACCAACAGTCCTGGGTAAGCCCACCACAAAATCCATCGTGATGTCTTCCCATTTCCACTCTGGGATATCCAGAGGCTACAATAACCCTGCCGGCCTCTGATGCTTAGCCTTGACCTGTTGACGTGTCAAGCACTTAGCCACATATTCTACTACATCTCTCTTCATCCCTGGCCACCAATACAACGATCTCATATCCTAATACATCTTCATGGTGCCTGGATGCAAAGAGTAAGGTGTAGTATGAGATTCATCCAGAATCTCTCATCTCAAGGCAGTGTCTAACGAAACACATATCTGCCCTTTATACCTCAATACGCCTATCTCAGACACTGTATAATCTCTGGATGCGCCATCCAGAACATCCTCTCTGATCTTGATCAGCTGTGGATCACTCAGCTGACCCTCCTTAATTCTCTCCAACAGCGTAGACTGTAGCGTAATGTTAGCCAACTAACCCACCAGCAACTCTATACCAGCTCTGGTCATATCATCTGCAAACTCTCTGGCTATCAACCTCATACCATGAATCTGTCCCAGACCCTTCCTGCTTAAAGCATCCGCTACCACATTGGCTTTTCCTGGATGATACAGAATCTCACAGTCATAATCTTTTACTAACTCCAGCCAATGCCTTTGCCTCATATTCAAGTCTTTCTGGGTGAAGAAGTACTTCAGGTTCTTGTGGTCTTTATAGATCTCATACTTCTCCCCATAGAGATAATGCCTCCATATCTTTAAAGAAAAAACCACAGCCCCCAACTCTAAATCATGAGTAGGATATCTCTTTTCATACTCCTTCAACTGACGAGAAACATAAGCAATTACCTTCTCTGATTGCATCAAAACACAGCCCAAACCCTGATGAAAAGCATCACAGTAAATCACAAACTTCTCCTGATCTGTTGGGAGACTCAGAATCGGAGCTGTAATCAATCTCTGCTTTAGTTCCTGGAAGCTGTTCTCACATTTATCTGACCACACAAATATCTGGCTCTTGCATGTCAGCTCCGTCAATGGAGTAGCAATCTTTGAGAACCCTTCCACGAAACACCTATAATAACCTGCCAATCCAAGGAAACTTCTAACCTCAGAAGCATTGTTTGGCCTTGGCCAATCTCTGACCACTTCGATCTTGGCTGGATCTACCTTAATCCCCTCCTTACTGACAATATGCCCAAGAAAGGATACCTGAGATAACCAGAACTCACATTTCTTGAACTTAGAAAACAATCTGTGCTCCCTCAGTCTCTGTAGAACCAACCTCAGATGCTGCTCATGCTCTGACTCAGACTGAGAATATACCAGAATATCAATAATGAAGACGATCACAAACTGGTCCAGATAATCCTTGAACACTCAATTCATCATATCCATAAAAGCAGCAGGGGCATTAGTCATAATGCCCATACCTAGTACGAAAAGTAGTCTTCGGTATATCTCCTTCCTTGGCCCTCAACTGATGATAACCAGAACGAAGGTCGATCTTAGAGAATACCTTCTTACCTTGCAACTGATCAAACAGATCATCTATCCTTGGCAAAGGATACTTGTTAATAATTGTCAGCTTATTAAGTTCTCTATAATCAATACACATCCTCAGAGAACCATCCTTCTTTTTCACAAACAGAACTGGCGCACCCCAAGGTGAGAAGCTAGGTCTGATAAAACCCAAATCTAATAGCTCTTGCAACTGTACCTATAATTCTTTCAACTCAGTTGGGGCCATTCTGTAAGGTGCTCTGGACACTGACTCTGTCCCTAGTGCCAGTTATATAACGAACTCAATCTCTCTGTGCGGTGGCAACCCTAGCAAGTCTTCTGGAAACACATCCAGAAATTCACAAACAAGTTTAGTCTCTTCTAGTCTCACTGGCACAACCTGGGTGGTATCAACCACATTGGCTAAGAACCCAATGCAACCTCTTTGCAATAAATCCCTAGCCCTCAACACAGAAATCATAGGAATGCGAGGTCCATGAACCCACCAACAAACACAAAAGGATCCTCATCTTCAGGCTCAAAGGTGACCATCTTCCTTCTGCAATCAATGGTTGCCCTATACTTTGCCAACCAATCCATACCCAATATCATATCGAAGTCAGTCATAACCAACTCTATCAAGTCCACTGATAACTCTCTGCCCTCTACTATCACTGGCAAAGATCTGACCCATCTCTTGGATACCACTAACTCTCCAGTGGGTAACAAGTTTCCAAACCCCACAGCATAGAAATCACAAGGTCTACACAGTCTATCAATAATACTACTAGCAATAAAAGAGTGTGTAGCACCAGAAACAATCAATACATTATAAGGGGTTCCATCACTAAGAAGCTGACCTGTAACAACTGAGGGAGAAGCCTCAGCTTCTGCTTGTGTCAACGTGAACACTCGAGCTGGGGCCGAGCTGTCCACCTTCCTGGGTTCTTCTTTTCTTACTTGAGGGAAATCTTTCTTAAAATGACCCACCGCTCCACACAAGTAGCAGGCCTTTGCCCTACACTCTCCCAAATGATGCCTCTTGCATCTAGGGCATTTAGGATGAGTCTTCCAGGCTTCACTACCCCCTAGACAACCCATTGTAATACCACGGGGCTGCCTATTAGGACTTGGAACTGGGAAGGTGTCAGGAACCTTCCTCTTCTGATCACTAGGGCCTACACCCCTACCAGAACCAAGAAATGGAGGACCTGTCCTCCTGAAATCCTTTCCGGCTGCACTGTCACGCCAGATCCTGTTCTCTACACTCTCAGTTGTGAGTGCCTTCTTAACCACCTGTGCATAGGTAATAACCCTAGCCACAGTGATGATACGTACATCACGGGCTAATCTGGGCTGTAGCCCTTGCAAGAATCTTTCTCTCCTGGTCCAATCAGTGGGCACCAGCTCCATGGAAAATTTCGCCAAACAATCAAACTTTAGGGCATACTCAGTGACTGACAAACTTCCCTGAAGCAGCCTAATGAATTCCTCAGCTTTAGCTGCCCTGATGGCATCATTTTAATATTTTTCATTAAACAAGGTCTGAAACTCCTCCCAGCTCAGGGCATTTACATTCTTGGTCTAGGTAATCACCTCCCACCAAATCTGGGCATCCTCCTGAAACATATAAGTGGCACAGGCCACCCTCTCATTACCAGCTACCCTCATAAAATCAAGGATAGTGGTAATCATACTCGTCCATTGCTCCGCCTTCGCAGGATCTGCACTGCCCTCAAATACAAGAGGTTGTTGCTTCTTGAACCTTTCATAAAGAGGTTCCCATTTATTTCCTACCTCAGGCAGCTGCTCTGCTGCTGGCACCGACACAGGAGGTGCCTCTGATACACTAGCCACTGCAGGCGCTTGCTGCTGTCTTAGGAGACGAAGCTCTTCCTCCTGTTTCAACACTGTTGCCTGCAAATCATTAAACAACTGCTGCCAGTTTGCAGGAGCTGGCTGTGGAATCTGTGACTGGTCATTCTCTTGACCCTGACTATTATTATTATTCTGGCCCTGATCACTTTGGCTAGCTGAAGTATCTGTCTGCCCTGGATTCATTCTTATCTGATATACCTTGCTGAAACATTGATCAATACGACCAGTCAGGTAGTAATAACTAAACCTCTTGTCGCCTCACGGTCCAAGAATAAGTAGACAATTATCATATTCCACAGTCATACAATTATACAGGCAGATACATTTTTATAGCATTCAGCACTCAGCATGTATCACATAATAATTCATAATCAACAATACTGATGAGTATGTTCCAGCAATTTCAGTACTAATTAGCACACGATTGATGAGGATATAATATTTCAGGGCACAGGTCAACATGGTGTCTCATGCATACAGGTAAGGCATATATACTATATTTAAGTAGTTATACATATAACTACATAAATAGTTACCAAACCATGAGTCGAGCTTGACTTCAGTGATGTGTGTACATGTCCAGCCAGTCTACAGGAACCTTAACCTTGGCATGCTCTGATACCAAGTTGTAACACCCTGGTTACCCCAGAACCGTTACGGTGAACGGTGAACTGGAAATTTGACCCGCTACCCGAGTCCTTTGGTTAAAAACGTGTTCTAAGTGTTATTAACAGGCTAAGGTGAAAAAATTAATAAAAAGGAAAGGATATACTTTATTAAATACATAAATCTATTCATGTGCCCACAAGAACATTTACAAGTTATTTACAACTCAAAAAGGTCATTACTGTTTCAAAATTACAAACCCGCCGACCTAAGCGGAAAAAATAGGGTAAACACCCTAGTTCCTCTGAGAACTCCTTGGCCGTGGTGGTCAAGTGGCCGCATATGTACACATCACCACCTAAGCTCTCCACTCAAGGCTGGGTGAGCTTTTCTTTCCCTTTACCTGCACCACATAGCACCCATGAGCCAAAGCCCAACAAGAAAACACAGAATTGAATATAAACATTATCAAATGATTATCATTAATCACGCAGAGCTTATAGCTCTTAAACAAATGAGTGAATATCACTTGAGGTTCTACAAAACCATATTGAGTGACTGACAAGCAAGTCACTAATTTAAACAGAAGAGTGGCTGTTGGGTAAGCCACTAGCCTTAAACAGATGAGAGACTGATAGGTAAGTCTCTAACTTAACAGGAGAGTGACTGATGGGTAAGTCATACAAGTGCTTATAGTATTCATCGAACTTGAGATCGGTTCGGCATTGATGCTCTTTGAGTCATCCAATGCAGATGTCGATTAGACCTAATCTTTATTGGCTTGCGTTTAACACACTAAAGCTGTCCTGACTTATGAGTCAGCACCGTCTGACCAGTGCCCAGTACCACTGCTGAACCTGACTAATGAGTCGCAGCTTCACAGTTGATACTGACACCTTTGCCAATTCTGACTAATGAGTTAGTACCATGCACAAGTGAGAAAGATTTGCTAAGAATTCAATAATCAATCCATGTCCACATTTACACAATCAACATGCCTCAAGAATAATCATGCATGTTACATATGGGGTGGAGTTTTCTTACCTCTGATTCGAGCTAGAATGAATAGAAGAACGACCCTTGAGAATGGTCTAGGTTTTAGTCCTTTAGCAATCATAACCAAATATGGGACACCATCAATAAAATGATAATCAAGGGTTACCAAACCAAGATCTAGCCTCCGGGACATCAATCCCCACTAATCCGGGTAGTAGGAACGATCTCGAGGCCTAAAACCATGTTCTCGGGGCCAAAACACTCAAACAGACTCAACCCTGCTCAAGCGCTGCGTCTCTAGCACCTAGGGCCATGGCCCCCAGCCACAACTGAAGCAAGGGCTGTGGCGCCCAGCAAGCACAAATCCTCCCACCTGCTTCTTCGAGCTAGGGTCGCGGCACTCCAAGAACAGGGCCGCGGCGCCCAACCCAGAACATGCCCAAACTCGTTTTTCAACATCCCAAAGCCTCCAAAATCATGCCTAAACATTACCAAATCATCAAATCAAAGTTCCCAAGCTTCCCAATGCTCCAAAACCATCAAAACCCAAGGTTCAATCAAACCAAAAACTCAATAATTCACAAAAGCCAATCCATAGCTTAGAAACTCTAAAAACTCAAACCTTTAAACTTAGATTACCTATGGTTGGGTTGTTTCTTGTTAAATCCTTCGGTCAAGAAGCTTCTAATCTTTCCTGGGATCGCTATGCCTCAATCCTCGCTTGATTTCGACTCCTAGAACTCAAGATATCTTCGAAAACGCTTCGAACGGTGGAAATGAGCTAACAGGGAGGAACGAGAGGTTTTCTAACGTACGTTCTATCTGACAAGCTACTTCAAGCTTAAGTAACCTCAAATAAAACCTAGTGCTCGGGAACCCAAAAACACCCCCGGGGATATTATAGTCAAAACTTCCAGAAAATCACCATGATCTCAATAACTCCCAATTTATCATCAAATAAACATTCTTACTACCCAATAATTGACCCCGTTATGACAAAATCGCTAATCAATTAAATAGGACCGTATCATGTTGAATAGCTCGAATATATCTCCATAATAATGGAATCTCATTCACAAATTAGATTATGCACCCAATACACAAATTTTCCCTTAATGGGCCAAATTATCAAAACATCATAATATTCAAATGTGGACCCACATGCATGCTTATAACATCGTATTATAATATAATTCACATAAACATGCATATATTCATTTAATGGCATAATTAAACAGTTATGGCCCTCCCGGCCTACTAATCCTGCCACTAAACCGCATTAGGGATTTCGGGGCATTACACATATGGTCAATTACCGACTCCGAGTGGAAGTGACTCGGGCCCCTATTCGCCTCTTGGGATGAAGGGACTTGGTTGTTACTTCTCAGACATAAATTCACAGAAGGTAACGCTAAGTCCATTCCCACACTATTTTGGGGAAATTATTGCCAAGGTCCTATAGGGTACTCTGCTTACGTCTTAGGCGACTCAGGCTTCCATTCACATCTCGAGGATTGAGGTTTTGTTATTATTCCTCGGGCGTGCTCTATCCTCGGGAGAATATGCTAAGTCCAATCTCACGTTACTTGGATTTCTTTGGCACT
The DNA here is from genome assembly GCF_963169125.1 of Humulus lupulus. NCBI lineage: Eukaryota > Viridiplantae > Streptophyta > Magnoliopsida > Rosales > Cannabaceae > Humulus > Humulus lupulus. Next base: position 104,651,117 of record NC_084795.1, on the reverse strand, counting down.
GGGTTTTTCCCAGGCCACTTAGTTATGGAGTCTCATGACATTTGGGACACTTCACTCATCGACTAGCTTAGCTTCCTAGGTCATCGACTTCCCAATATTATTTTTTCTTGCAGCTTACCGAGGACTTGGTCCATGCTCCTCAAGCCAAGTGTCCACGGGAGGCAACCCAAGTCCATGCCTCAGGACCGAGCACAAAGGACTCGGTCTTTCATACGCATCTCGAGATCAAGGGACTTGGTCAGTGCTCCTCAGGCGCAATGTCCGCATGAGGTGACTTGAGTCCATTGTTGTGCTACTAGGATTTTTAGTCTTCAGTCTCTAAACGTTAAGCCTACCCTGCTCTAAAAAAGCTTGGTTTCTTAGGTCTCGAACTCAAGACTTAGTTTCCTAGGTTTTTCTATTCTCGGGGTATTGACACTAAGCTTACTTCGCTTTTGACAAGCTTAGTTTCCTAGGTCATCCTCCGTGAGGCATGGTATTCTGCGAGGTTGCCCTAAATCCATGCCCCCTAAGTGATCAGAGACTAGTCTACGCTCACTTGTCCAAGCCAACAAGCAGGTGCTCTATGAGTTCTACATACAAAATAAAGAAGACTAACAAATAGAAGCTAAATCTCTCCAAAAAAAAAAAAATTACCGTGTTTTGTCTACACGGTTTCCAATAACTGTGCTCGAAGGCTATAAGGAGATTACGAAAATTAATATATTGCTCATATCACTGGTAATATTGGTGAAGATGCTTGGCATTCCAGGCTTGGGATATCATTTCCCCATTCAGCCAGGCTAATTTGTATGTCCTCGGACATACAACATCCTCAACATGGTATGGGCCCTCCAAGTTAGGTCCCAGCACTCCCGCACCGGGGGTCTCGGGTGGCTAAGAAGACTCTTCTCAACACCAAATCTCCGATGTATGGAGTACGCTACTCCATATCTCGTCAAAGCGCAACTAAAACCAATGGGTGGAACGACACTAAAGCCAGCTGGCTGGACAATTGGACAGGATTGGGCTCCCACCACACTCAGTCGGACAGAACTGTAAGGCAGATACTGGGTCCCCAAAGCCATGGGACTTTGCGTCGTCGGAGCGGGAAAAGTGACGGGCCCACCAAAATGCTTCAATATGGTCATCTTCCTAGCTAATATACTCTTGTGCTCGACAAATGAAGTCGTCGAGTCTACGGCGTCCTCTTCACTGGAGGTCATCCCATAACAAGGATCCCACGCAGATGTCAGCTTGTAAGGCCAAAAGCTGTTGGTTTTCGTCAACCCTCTTGGTCCTTGCAGCTTCCTCCTTGAAGCGCTTGATGTAAGCTTTGAGGGTCTCGAAGGGTCCCTGCTTTTTGTTGGCCAAAGCGTTGACCTCAAAGCTCACCTTTCGAGCAGCTACAAATTGTCTTTGGAATGAAGGCCACGGCTGGTGCCACAAATGAATAGATCTCGGCTTGTGTTTCTTGAACCATTCATCTGTTGGTCCTATCAAGGTTAATGGGAACACATGAAAGTTCACGTCTTCGGAGATGCGATGCACCGACATAAACCTATTGAACTTCGAAAGGTGGTCAGTGGGATCCATACTTCCATCATAAGACGTGATGGCGGTATCTTAAATCTTTGTGGTAACGGGGCTTCCACAATGTGAGGAGCACATCTGAATCAGAGTCATGGCTCTTTTGTCGGGCCATTTTGAGCATGATCCTCTTTAAGCTCTCTAACTCTGCGCGGATGGGGTCGCCGTCTTGGTTGGAACTTTGTGTCGGGTTATCTCTCTTTCAGGGTGCCTTGTTACCCTCACCAGCATTCAGGTCATCTCGTAGGTGAATTTGACCTCAGAATGAACCACTGCCCTTAGGATATGCCACTTCAGTTTCCCAATCAGACTCAATATTTTCATTGTTAATTGAGATGTTGATGTTGTGCTCTTGGTTAAGGGAGATGTTTCGCTTGTTGGCTCCTTGGCCATTGTTCCTGTGGTGATGGTGAGGTGTTGGGGGCACACCACCTCCAGGCCTCGCATGATCTGTATTGGTGTGTCTAGGGGGAACACCTTGGGATCCACAAGCATTGACCCTAACGGTGTCCTCAGGCACCTAGGCCTCTATCCCTACTAGTTGGCCTTGGGGCCTGATTTTGTACGGGGGTTCGACAAGCCTTCTTTTACTTGGGAGCAGGGTTGTCATTGACCTTACCTTTGCCATGATCTTATGGCACAGTGGGGCTCCAACTCTAGTTGGGTGCACGGGGGGCACGCTAGCAGGCAGATCTCATGCCATATCAGCCGGGTGCTCGGGAGGCACACTAGATGGGTCGATAGGTGGCACTCCAGATGAGTGCATAGGTGACACACCAGCTGGCTACCTAGCTGGTACTTCACCATGGGGGTCTACTCACAGCCCTTAGGCCGATAGAGTAGCCTCATGGCATTAACAATCTCCTATAGGGCGGCGATATTACCCTTTTGGGTGTTGATTTTTTGTTGCTGAGTGACCACCTGGTCATGGAGTGCCAGCACTTCTGGTGTCTCCTCCACGTCCATGGGTTGAGGATATTCCTCATCATAATATTCATCATCACCTCCATCATCTACGCCGTCTTATTCGACATTTTTATCGTAGTTTTCCACCATCTCAAGGAGGTCCTACGGTGGTGGACGGTAGGTTTCTCCTTCCTCAACTCTAGCGAGAGGAGCTGCATCGTTTGGTGTGTTTCTCCGAGTGGTCACCATGACTATGTTCTTCAAGCTTTCTTCAAGCTCTCAATGAAAGCACCAAAATGTTGACTGCTTTTTTGCTATCAACCTAATCCGAGAGTTTAAAGAAAATAGTGGAAAAGAACACAAGGATTTTACGTGGTTCAGGCTATAAAAGAGCCTTAGTCCACGAGTCTATAGTATTTAGTGAGCTTGAAGCTTGTTTGAGCAAGCTTCAATTGTAGTTCTCAAGCAGCATATATATTGCACTGAGTTACAGAGTTTCTCTCTCTAAAATCTGGACCCTTTACAAGGAGATACCCCAACCTTATTTATAAATATTGAGTGATGATTTATCCAACGACACGGAGTCACTAAAATGATAAGAATTTATAAGCTAAATGCAAGAACTAAACGACACAAATGTTTTATAGTTGTTCGGCCCCAGAGATTCGTAATAACCTACGTCCACTTAGTGATTTTATTAATGTAAACCTTGAAACCTACGATCAGCAAACTAGTGTTCCTTAAGTTTTACAAGCCAAAGTGGAATACAAAAATTGTGTATAAAAACACTCATCCTCTTTGAATACAAAATTCATCCCCCTTAAATGAATCCCATGAGTCATATTTATAGGCTCAAGGATGTACATATGGGCCAAAGGGCCATGTTTAAACTTTGTTACAAGCATCTTTGAATAATTGATGTGAAAATTAAAATTCGATTTAAATACGCAAGTGAACGTAATCACACAAGTAATATAATGATAAGTAGATTGTCTCCACTGGAATTGTAAAATAGAAAAATAAGCAAAACAATTACTACACAACTTAAAAGTACTAAAAATCACTAAGGTTGTTTATAGGCTAAATAAAATATTAAAGAGATAGAAATACTAAAATTAGAGTTGAACTAAACAAGAAAATTGAAAGAAATATATGGATTGTAAAATTGACTTGAATTATTGATTCCCCCTATATTAATCATCCTGAATAGATTGCGACAGCAATATTCTAGCAAAACTACCAGGTTAACAAGAATTCAATAAACACTCATAAAACTTTCCCAAATTTATGATATTAATTCCTTTACCTAATTAAACATATTCCTATGCAAAATCAGATTTAAGAATGCAAATTCAAGGTTCAATTCTCAAAAGTTACACAAGGCAATTAACACATCCCTATGTTACTTGCTAACATAATCTAATCTAGATTATGACTTGTGTCATCCAAGTTCTTCCCATTACATTCAATCTTTCAAGCATTAAATATTTTGCCATTGCTGGCCAAACAACAACAAGAAATTAATATAAGCAAACTTGAATGAACAAGAGAGATTTTACTAAAATAAAGGGCAAGAAATTACTACACTATAACATAGGGTTCATCAACAATTCAAGCCACATAAAAATTAGTTCATGGCTGTGTTAAGAAACATTAATCCACAATCAATACGGTCCATAATATTCAGATTCAAAAATCAACTTAGAAAATATAAAAATGAAGTTTAGAAATAGAAGAAAGAACAAATCCAAAATGATGCTTGAGCTATCTTTTTCGTTCTCCTTCTTCTTACTGATTTATGGTTTTCTTCCTTCTTTCTTGCTGGTTTTCTTTCCAAAAATGGTTGCTCTCTCAATATTTCAGCTGAGGCCTCTCTAAGTATATCCTAGGTTTCCTCATTTGTTCCCCAAAGTATAATATTTCCTTTCTTCTTGGTAAAAACGTGGGTCTCTTCTTTTCTGTTGGCATTTACTCTCAATTTTTGACTCATACTTACTGTACTTGCCACCTAAGCCACTATTCCAGCTCACCCCTTTGACTTTCCACATGTTCCTAGGTGTCCAAAAGCTGCCTGATCAAAATGCTTCAGCAAAATCTGCTTTGTTGCAGCAAAACCTGATAATTCAGCCATCAAAAATTCAATTTAGATAGTTTCACATGTTAGTTCATTCTTTATACAAATATCTATTCATGAAACTATTATCTTCAAGCCATTAGCTATTAAAAACTACAAAAATAACTAAACTTAACTAAGATCATAAAAACACCAAAGTTAGCTACAAAAGCTAAAAATAAACTAACATCGCCCACGATTTTTCCACAATCATAAGTTCAAAAGCACATGAAATAACTCTTTATTCAAGAGTTATCACACCCCCAAACTTACGACATTACTCGTACTCGAGTGGTGACTCTAAAAACAAAACACAAATAACAAAAAGACACAAAGGGCACAAACTAAACAACAGAAGACAAGGAAACAACAAAGACAAAACACAACAATAGTGGACAAACTTTTCTATGCCAATGATAAAAAGGGGAAGGCTCTCGAGAAATTTTATTTTGAATAAGAGAAGCTGAATTTCATTCTTTCACAAGTTTTAAACCAAATTCTTCAAGCATTAATGTTGCTGCCAAAATATGAATAAAGTGTTTCACCTTTTAGTGCATGCATAGCTTTTCCTAAACAATTTCAATCACCAAAAATCAAGCTAGACCTTGTTCCTCAAGCTTAAATAAAGTCTCCATAAGTTACTTAGTAATTTCCTCTCCACTAATGTAGACAAACACCACACCAAAGATCAACAGGACTTTATCAAGCTTGTAATGATAGGCTAGGGTGAAGGTAGGATAAGAGAGATAAATTTTGGCTCAAATCACCCTAAGCACCTCAGTCTTTCTAGGACCTAAATACATAAATGCACACATTAATTTCCCCTAAAGAAAACCCCACAACACAATATAAATCTTGCCACTAGCCTTTATCACTAACAGACTAAGAAAAAAACTAAAACAATTTTTTCTTTTATTTGAAGAGTTACACCCCAAACTTATTTACACACATACATACTTTTTGCTTTCATTTTCTTTTCTAATTTTTTTTTTAGATGCTTTGATGCAAGGGAGTGCACTCTTTAATTTTTTTTTTCTTTTTGGATGTTCTATTTTTTTTAGAATGAAGATTATCAACTAGATGACAAGAGAACAAGAAAATTGAGAGCACACTCTCCCCCCAAACTGAAAATCAACATTGTCCCCAATGGTGAAAACAAGCAAAAGAAGAAAAGGAAAATGCTCACCTAATTTTCTCTCTCACACTCAATTCCTCTCAACCTCCCAAAATGCACAACAAATAAATCTTATAAAGATTAAGGCGCTAAAAGAGTGTGGTGAAAAGAGGTGATTATATCTATGTAAAGCTAGGCTAATGAGTGGCTAAGAAAGAAAAGTGACACTTAAGCTCAATGGGGTGACTAGGGATAAAGTTGCATACAAGGTAGGCTTCAAAGGTTCAAACGATCCAAAGATGGCCTAAATGACGTCATCGGTGTGGTATTGTCTAGGATTTTGCCTCAAGGAAAATCACTAAGTAATTCTAGAAACTTAAGCTCTCACAAGAAACTAGCTCTTTCCAGGGTCTCAAATTTTTTTAATCAAGCTATGTACATACTAAAAAGAGAAACACTTGCATCAATCAATTGCTAGCAACATTCACACCCAAAGAATTTGATTTAAAACTTAAGAAAGAAAGACATTCAGCTGCAACTTAGATTGATTATATATTTTTTTTAAGTTTGCAAAGTTGTCATCAAGCCCCCTAGTTAAACACTAACAAAAGCAAATATTATCCTCAAAAGATTAACTAAACTATAGGACAAGGACACAACAATCAACAAGACAACGCAGAAGAAACACAAAACAATAGACGACGAAAAGTAAACAACAAGATAGTTCAAAACATAAATTAAGTACAGAATATTAAATACAGATCAAAAGTTGGGTTAAAGAGGCTCCCCGCACCTATTCCTCGGAATCACCATTCGAAGGAATAGGGTCATCATGAACAACCAGAGCGGTTCAAGCCTCCAAAATGGAGCTAGGGAACGCAGGAAAAGTAGCAGTGGGTTTGGTGAAGTTCTACAGAAGGGACTTGATTAACGCTTCATCCCATTATTTGGCGTACTTCCAATAGGCATGCTACTGAGTTTCAAGGGACACCATCCGCCCAATAAGTTCCCGCTGCTGAGCAAGGATGTCGGCGAGTGTAGGTGCAAAGGGGGGGGGGGGACTGGTGGAGGCGTTGCGGATGGGCCAGCTGCAAATGAAGGCTCGCAACTCTAAGTAGTGATGGTGAAGTTGATGTCCCGGCGCTCAAAGAGCACATCCTCAGTGGATGCAGAAGGCACCCTAGCTCGAAGGCACAACTGCGTGATGAGCGATGGAAAGAACAACTTGCCCATCTTCTTTTCTGCACAACTTCAATCTACCGTGTGATCAACTTGCCCACATCGATACTCAAACCAACCAACATATAGTATAACAGAAGTACCCACTCCTTGGACACCGTAGTGTCATGTGTGGTAGGCAGCAAGCGACATTTGAGGAAATGCAACCACACTCCAGCTTCAGGTAAAATAGAAGTGTGCAATAAAGTGGGCACACCACCGGAAGAGACACGCCATTGAGCGCTGGGAGATGCGACAAGCTGTAGTGCCTTGTCAAAATTGTCTGGCGTAGGGGCCACTACCATATCATTGTACACAGTGCACTCAAAACTGTCTAGCCCAAAGAAAGAGTTAATAGCCTCAGCAGAAAATGAAACAACCTTGTCGCAAACGATCACTTCAGAATTCTCAGAGGCTACTAGGTTGGCATAAGACTCTCACACCACTGGAATGATAGCATGCTCTAGTTTTCGATAGAAAACTTCCCAATTGTGTTGCTCGATGACATTACTGATGAATCCTTGCACCTCAACAATGGTGGGTAAAAATCCTTTTTTCGGGAGCAACTTCTTGGTCTTAATGGACTCATACTTTGCCTTAGCCTAAGCGAAAACAAATTTTGTAGCAGAACCTGAAGGGATAGGATTTTTCTTGGTGGTTGGGGTCGATACAGCAGTGGGTGTTGGCTTGGAGGCAGCTTTGGTGGTAGTGGAAGTCTTTCGTTTCTTGGGTGGAGGTGCGGCTGATGTGGGTTTGGCGGCCCTTTTGGATTTGGGTCGGGTTAGTGTTGTTTTAGTGGCTGGTGTGGTAGTGATGGTGGGGGTAGGATCATTTGTAGTGACTGGGGAAGGCAAAAGTAGTGAGGCAGTGGGAATCTGTTTGGCTTTTGGTGGGGTAGAGGTTGGTTTGGATGTCTTTTTGGCTGGTAGTGGGGTAGATTTTTGGGTAATAGATTTCATGATGGCTTTGGGTGGGGCAGAGGTTGGTTCAGGTTGCGATTTGGATGGTGGTCGGGTAGATTTTGGGGCCTTGGTATTCTGTTTTGGTTGTGGTGGGGTAGTTGATGGTGGGGTAGAGTTGGGGACAGTGGTGCTCTTTTTGGTTGGTGGTGGGGTAAATGGTGTATTGGATTTCTTTCTCTTGGCTCGTGTTTTAGTGGCCATATATGTCAAAAAAGGGAGCAGATATATCACAAGTCAACAATCACAGAAACAGGAGCATCCAAACAATAAATACCCTGCTTATTAATGAAGAGAATGGCAATAGAGCAACACAGCAATAGAGTAACAGAGCAGTGTAACAAGCACCTTAACAATACTGCCAACAATTTTTCCAATAGCCTTCCCCAAAATCAACTGTTCTCTAGCAAAGATCCCAATTCTCACAAATATTCATAATCAATAGACAAGGGCAAAGAAGATAATACCCAAAGTGGAACTACTAGACCGAGAGAGTGTTGGCTTTACTGACACACAATGCTGACTAAGGTGCTCATAAACTCGGTCGGATTAGTTCTAGGCTCTTGCTTGGAGACGCTTGGCCACCAAGTGGGTTTAGGCGAGGGTCTTGGGGGTGTGATGCTTGGGCTCGGATAAACCTAGGATGCCGAGTTGGTTTAGGTGATGTTTGAGTGCGCCTGGGTGCTGAGATCGTGCAAGAAGAGCTTGTGGGTCGCACCGAGGATGGGTGCTGAGCTCTCGGCTGACTGGAACGTGCCTTGGGAAGCTGGGCGCAGTCGGATGCACATCTAGAGAAGGCTCGCAAAGGGTAAGCGTGCCTAGGACCAAGGCTTGGGGTCGCTTGACTGGATGGCACTTGGTGGAATGACGCCTCTGCGTGGTGATGGCTGGTGAGTCGAGTGATGGCTCTTCACTGATGAAGGGTTAGGGGAAATAGGGTATTTGAATATTATATATATATATTATATGATATATATTTTATTGATATTATATATATTTATTTCGTATATTTTATATGTAATATAATTGTTTTTTGTACATATGTATTTCTGTATATAAATATATATATATATATATATTACTATATATTTATATTGTTTTTGTTTTATATATATATATATGTAGTATTATATATATATGTATATATTTTCCTGACCGACCCACACCCATGACTTGTGCCTACCCAAATTACCATCATTTTGCCTAAGTTTTGCTTCAGCAACCAAAATTTGACGTAACTCCTCTCTTGTTTTGGAAAAAAAAAAAATTTCCCTGTTTGCAGAAGCAAAAATTTCGCAAAACCATCATACTCCAAAATTACTTGCAAAACACCAATTGCTTGCTTTCTTAAACTTGAAACACAAAAATATAAAACCACTCCAAAAACATCACAATAAAATGAAATTTAAATTACAAAAATTAAAAATTAAAATTAAAATAATTAAAACACTCATATATACATATAATTTTTTCTTTTTATTTTTTATTTTTTATATACACTATTATTTTACACTTTCTCCTTTTTGGGTTGCCTTAAATTTAGTGCCTGGATCACTTGACAACCCAAAACAACGACGGCTTTAAGGATCCTCCAAAGTGATGGAGGTTTTCTCGCGGTCAACCTCACCTCTCCAATAATGTTTTAAATACTGCCCATTCACTTTAAATTCCTTTCCGGATTGATCTTCCCGAACTTCAACTACTCCAAAGGGGTAAACTTTCACCACGGTGAATGGGCCTGACCAACGGGACTTCAACTTGTTGGGAAACAACTTCAAGCGTGAGTTGAAGAGTAACACCTTCTGCCTCTTCTCAAAGATTCGAGCTTCAATTTTCTGCTTGTGCCACCTCTTAGTTTTCTCCTTGTACAACTTAGCATTTTCATAAGAGAACAACCTCATTTCTTCCAACTCATTTAATTGTAACTTACAAGCTTCTCCAGCATCTTGGAGATCAATATTCAACTTCTTAGTGGCCCAATATGCCTTATGATCCAACTCAACGGGAAAATGGCAAGCTTTCCCAAAAACCAAACGATACGGTGACATTCCCAAAGGGGTTTTGAAAGTCGATCTATAGGCCCACAGAGCATCATCCAATCACTGAGACCAATCTTTTCTACTAGGATTCACCACTTTCTCTAGGACTCCCTTGATCTCCCTATTGGATATTTCCGCTTGATCATTTGTTTGAGGGTAGTAGGTTGTGGCAATCTTGTGCTTCACACTATATTTGGCTAACAAAGCTGCCAAAATCTTGTTCACAAAGTGGGTGCCTTCATCACTTATAAGCGCCCTTGGAGTGCCAAAACGGGTGAACACATGCTTATGTAGGAACTTCATGACCACCTTGGAATCATTAGTAGGACTTGCCACTGCTTCAACCCACTTAGAGATGTAGTCAACTGCCACCAAGATATACAAATTTTTGAATAACTGAGAAAAGGCCCCATGAAGTCGATTCCCCAAACATCGAACAATTCCACTTCAAGGATGCTATTCAAAGGCATTTCACTCCTTGCTAAAATATTTCCAACACGTTCGCAGCGATCACATCTTTTAACAAAGTCATGAGCATCCTTGAAAATAGAAGGCCAATAGTACCCTGATTGAAAAACCTTAGCTGCTGTCCTTTGCCCACCATAAGGAGCTAAATGACAATGCTCTAATATGCTTAAAACTTCATCCTCAGGCACACAACGCCTTATGATTCGATATGGACATTGCTTATACAAATAGGGCTCATCCCAATAATAAAATTTCACATCATGAAAGAACTTCTTAAGCTGCTACCTATTCAAATCAGGTGGCTGCAAACCACTCACCAAATAGTTCACAAAACCAGCGTACCATGGTGTAGTGACTTGGTTCACAACCAACAATTTCTCATCGGGGAATGTCTCTTTAATAGGCCATTCATCTTGTTTTCCACTTCCAGCTTCAAGTTTAGATAAATAATCAGCCACTTGGTTCTCCATTCCTTTTCTATCCCGAATTTCCAAGTCAAATTCTTGAAGAAGCAACATCCATCGAATAATTCTTGGCTTAGCATCCTTCTTGGCAATTAGATACTTGATCACTGAATGATAAGTGTAAACCACCACTTTAGTCCCCACAAGATAAGCTCTAAATTTGTCAAAAGAAAACACCATCGCCAAAAGTTCTTTCTTGGTGGTGGTATAGTTCAATTGAGCATCGGCTAATGTCTTGCTTGCATAATAAATGGAATGAAAAACCTTCTCTTTTCGCTACCCAAGTACGGCACCCACAGTAAAGTCACTAGCATCGCACATCAGTTCAAAGGGGAGAGACCAATCCGGAGCTACAATGATGGGTGCGGTGATAAGAGCTTTTTTCAAAGTCACAAATGCTTCTTGGCACTCCTTGGTGAACTCAAATGCTCGATTTTGCTCAAGTAAGGAACAAAGGGGCTTGGAAATCTTTGAAAAATCTCTTATAAACCTCCTATAGAAGCCCGCGTGCCCCAAAAAGCTTCTAGTCCCCTTGACTGTAGTAGGTTGTGGTAATTTTTCAATGACTTATAGGTTTGCTCTATCCACTTCTATGCCCTTGTTAGAAATTATATTGCCCAACACAATTCCTTCTTGAACCATGAAATGGCATTTTTCTCAATTGAGTACCAAGTTTGTTTCTTCACATCTCGCCAAGACTTGCTTCAAGTTAGCCAAACAAGTGTCAAAGGGCTCTCCAAATGCTGAAAAATCATCCATGAAGACTTCAAGATACTTTTCCACCATATCAGAAAAAAATCGCCATCATACAACATTGGAAACTGGCGTGAGCATTGCACACCCCAAACATCATCCTTCTAAAGGCAAAGATTCCATAAGGACAAGTGAAGGTAGTCTTCTCTTGGTCTTCTAGCGCAATAGAAATCTGATTATAGCTTGAATACCCGTCAAGGATACAATAAAACTCCTTTCCCGCCAACAGATCAAGCATTTGATCAATGAATAGCAGCAGGAACTGGTCTTTCCGAGTAGCCTTATTCAACTTTTGGTAGTCCATACAAACACGCCACCCTGTCACTTGTCTTTTGGGAATCAACTCATTCTTTTCATTAGCCACCACCGTAACTCCACCTTTCTTAGGAACACACTGAATCGGGCTGACCCAAGAACTATCTGAAATTGGGTAAACAATTCCATAATCAAGCCACTTAATTATTTCTTTTCTAACTACTTCCTTCATGATAGGATTAAGCCTTCGCTGCTGCTCAATAGAATTATTACAACAATCCTCCAACAAAATTTTATGCATACAAAATGAAGGACTTATACCCTTAATATCCGCCATGGTCCAACCAATGGCCTTTGTATATTTCTTCAAAACAGTCAATAACAAATGCACTTTTTCAGCTCCTAACATGGCTGAAATAATCACAGGTAAAGTCTCATTATCTCTCAAATAGGCATACTTCAAGTGATTAGGCAACGACTTCAACTCTAATTTTGGTGGCTCTTGAATAGAGGGCTTAGGAGGCTTAAAATTCCCTTCCGATAAGTCCAATGACTCAAAAGGCCTACTAAATTTAGTAAATGGCTACTTTGACTCTACCCATGTTACTTGGCTTTCTTCCTCTTCACTTAAGTTCTCAAGCTCTTCAAGTGACCTCACCCCCATTCCATCTTTAAAAGCTTCCTTGTGGAATTTTTTAGCGACAATTGACTCAATTACACTCAGCTGAGAGCGTTCCTCAATCTCATCCGGAAACTTCATAGCGTTGAACACATTAAAAGTCACTTGTCGATCATTCACCCTCATAGAAAGCTCCCCTTTTTGTACGTCAATCAAAGTCCTCCTGGTAGCTAGAAATGGCCTACCCAAGATAATAGGAACATCTCTATCCGCTTCATAATCAAGAATGATGAAATTAACCAAAAAGATGAATTTATCAGCTTACACAAGTACATCCTCAATCTTGCCTTCCGGGTGTGCCATAGATCGATCCGCTAATTGCAAAGTGACTGTGGTTGGTCTTGCTTCTCCAATCCCTAACTTCTTGAAAATCGACATGGGCATCAAATTGATACTAGCCCCTAAGTCACAAAGTGCTCTACCAACATCTCTACCACCAATAGAACAAGGAATTGTGAAGTTTCCCGAATCTTTCAATTTAGGAGGAATTTTGTTCTTCAATATAGCATTAAAACCTTCAGGAAAGGCCATCGTTTCAAATTCTCCAAGTCCCCTCTTCTTAGTAAAAATGTCCTTCAAAAACTTCACATAGTTGGGCATTTGCTCTGAAGCTTCCACCAACAGTATATTGATGTGCAGCTGTTTCAACACATCTAAAAATCTTTGGAATTGACCATGTTGTTGCTGCTTTGGAAAGCGCTAAGGAAATGGTGGAGGTGGCTTGCTCATAGGATCAACATTTGACATTTTTGAACTTATAACTATGTCTTCCTTGTCCACACTACTTTGGATTGAAGTGGGCTCATTGTTTCTCTTACAGTTATCCTCAGTCAATTCCAGATTTTACCACTCCTCAAGGTAACCATCTTGCAATGCTCCTTACCATCTCTCCTTGGATTTTTGATATCACTAGGCAAGGTTTCTTATGGTCTATTCCTTAGCTTAGTAGCTAGCTGCCCCATTTGAATTTCTAGGTTCCTCAAGGATGCCACTTGGCTTTGAATAACAACATCATTCTTGGCCATATATTCTTTCATTAAACTTTGCAAAGAGCTTGATTGAGACACTTGAGGAGGAGGTGGTTGAGCTCTTGGTTGTTGTTGAGAAAACCCTAGAGGATATGTAGGCTTGTTTTGCATTGGTGCTCCGCTTGAACTAGCACCTTGACCCCCCCCCCCCCCCCCATGAGAAGTTTGGATGCTGCCTCCACCCCAGATTATAAGAGTTCGAATATGGGTTAATACGGCAGGCATTTTGATTCCCCACATGACAAACTGAAGCGAGATTCGAAGGACAACTCTCAAATGTGTGCCCATCTCCACAATAAACACAAGATAAATCAGCAACTTGTCCCATAGCAGTTGGTTGTACCATTCCCCCCAAACTCATGTTCTTGAGAAGGTTAATGTAGCGTCCCAAATTTGTTAATAAGGCTTAGGGCCTTGATTAGCGTGCCTGGAGGGCGATAATTGATTTATTATGTTAATATGTGAATTTGGTGATTATGTGATTAGAAATGCATGTTTAGGTGGATAAATTGGCATGTGGGTCCTTTTTTGCTCTTAGGGGCATGTTTGTAATTTTAGCCCGTTGAGGACATAAATGCAATATTTGTGTATATTGTGATTGACACCACGTGTAAGTGGTGATATATTTGTTATGCACGATGTGAGACAGTCCTAGGGATCAGTTTAGTTAGAAAGTCACAACGGGGTCAAATACCCGGCTCGAGAGGAGCCTAGGGGTACTTTTGGTATATAATATGTATTTGAAATTTATCGAGTAACGGGTAGTAATTTATTAATGATTTAGTATGCCAGGAATAAATGAGGATTTATAGGAATACTCGGGGACTTGACGAGATTTGGCAAATGACTGAAATGCCCTTGGTGGCATTAAAGGGTTGAGGGTAGACTTATGGGGGGCAATTTAGTCTTTTTGGCAAGTGGATATACACTTAGAGGCTTAAGGAAAACACTAGAACTCCGAAAAGAACAAGTCAAAGCTCTCAATTCTCTCTCTCATTCGGTTCATCTCTTCTCCCCTTGGTGCTTGGTTTTGAAGGATTTTAGACCATAAATTCTGAGGTTCAAGGTTGGAATTTGGGAGGTTAGCAACTTGGAACTCAAGGGATTAGTTTAGAGGCTTAATTAAGTTCAAAGGTAAGCACTTAAACCTGATCATCAAGTTGAATTTTGATGGTTTTGTTGCTAGAACTTAAGCTTGCAGGGATTGGGTTTTCAAGGTTGGTTTTGGATGTTTGATGGGTGTAAGAATTTGTTTATGAGTTTGTTAGGATGATTAGGCTATATGAGTATGAATTTTGGGCTTAATTCTGAGGTTGGTTAAAGTTTGGGGTGTGAATTATGGGTTTAAGCTCGAGGAAAAACTTGAGAAATAGGCTGGTTTCTGGGTTTCTGGGACTTGCGTAGCGGCCTTGTTCATCAAGGGTCACGACCGGTGTGTACATGAAGGCCTGGGGAGGCCTCTGTTCTTGAGGCACACCGCGCCCAAGGAAGGGAATCTCGCGGTCCGTGTCTCCTAGCAGGGATACATTTTGCCTCTGTTTTGGGGCGTGTCGTGGCCCTTAAGGGGTTGGGTTGCGACCCTAATTTGATGTATTGGCTGTTTGAAGGTTTTTGGCTCGGGAACCCAAAAGTTAAGGCTCGGGAAGGATTTTACCACCCGGATTGGTAGAATCTAAGGTCTTGGAGACTAGAATTATATCCCAAAGTTATTTAATGGATTAGAGCTTAATGAATGGCTATTGTTGATGCGTTGTGACTAGGTTTTCAGCGAGGCTCGGGTTAGAGGACTTTGCTTGGGATTTCGGTGCTCAGGAAGCATGGTGTTAGAGAATGTATATTATTGCTCAATGGAATTATGGAAAAACCAAATACAACTCTATGCAAAAATACAATGGACAAGATAATATTGATTAAATAAGTATTACAACTCAATTGCTCAAAATACAAGTAAATAGAAAGATGTAGAAGAAGACGATTACAAACTCAATACTATAACAATACAAGTAAATAAGATCAACAAGATCAAAAGAATGAAAACACAAACAAACTCTCACACAACCAAAGTGTAGAGTAGTGGGGATCACCAACTTGAACAAGGTTCAAGACCTTTGTCCAAAAGCTTATTTCCCCCTATTCTCTAAGCACTAAGGGATCTCTCTAGGAAATAGCTCTCTGGAATTATCAAGCCTTTTGGTGTATTTTCCAGCCAAGTGCTTTGTGGATGAAAAATGGTGTTTCTTACAAGTGAGCATTAGGCTCCTATTTATAGAGTTTGAGATACCCCTTTGAATTTCAAATTCCACCAACCCTCATGGCTGTTACCAATGTTTAATTGGATGTTTATGGAATTAAAATGGAGAATTGGGAGTTATTTGGGATGTTAGAACCGTTCAATTTGGAAAAAACTGAAAATTCACATAGGTTGTCAGCCTCACTGGCCGCGGCCACGACTTTTCAGTGGCCGCGGCCACAGGCAATTTTCAGCACAAAAAAGTCATTTTTCCAAAACTTTCCAAAACGTCCCAAATCCTTTCCCACATGATTTGGTAACCTCCAAACACCCATTGGTAGTTAAAAACATGTCTCCAACAGTCATATATCATCGTGACTTTATGAAATCCAATCTCAAATGTGTAACATATAATATACACATTATTGGGTAATATTTGGGAGTTACAAATTTGTAACTGATTTTGTAACTCCAAAATATGTTACATTTGGGCACACACATTAGTCCAATTTTGTGACTCTCAATAATATGTTACAAGGTGTGACAAATCACATTTTGTCACATTATTTAATCTAATATTATATTATATGAAATAATATAACATTCCCCTACTATATTAAATAATCACTTTTTGTAACACTTATTTAATCAATCAAACATTATATTAAAATATAATATTCCCCCACTTGATTAAATAATCACTCTCTATAGAAACCTTTGCATTGGTGCATAAAGTAAAATGTCTTTCGACTTGAATTTTACCTTAGTGTAATTATCACAAAGTTTGTTGAAATTTTGGTTGCCGAAGCATTGAACCACTATCCCTTGATAACAAACCGGCGATAGCACACACACCTTTGCTATGTTCACTTGAGACCTCAATGTCTCGCTTTTGCACCGTTAATGGCCATGTGCACATTCCATTCATAGACTTTTCTTGAGAATGACTCCCAATTCTCATGAGGGGCGGCACCACCCCTAGGTCTATATAGGTAGAACTCTTACAGTATTTTGTTACCCTAAAATACTTGTCTTTTCAAGACTGAATTCTATTAAAAAAACCTTTCGGTTTTAACCCTCATTTTGGTAACACACTAGTACTCATATCTCAGATGGGACAAAATTTGAGTACTACTATCTATTCACTTGATTGACTTGTTATTACCTATTGAACCTAATACTAGTTTGGTTACTAGTATTAAGATAGGTTACCATCAACCGTGAATCTCTTTAGGGAGTCTAAGTCCCACCCCTTGAGATGTAGAAATGATTCCATTTGAATCATTTCTTTTCTCATGTATGCATACTTAGACACTCTCATTATTTTATTCAAACTTTGTCGCTAGCCATAGTTTGATTAAAATAGTTACCCCTTTAAAATAGTGATTTTGACCATAGTCAACACCCCCACTATTTTATAGTTTAATATCCAAGATAAACATTTGAATATTAATTCTAGAAATCTCTTTGTTTCTAAATTTTCCTTTAAATTGATTCCTTCTTGAATCAAAATATTACAAACAGTAACTTTAGGCACCAAGCATGTCTATATTTATCCATTCTATACACATATAGCCAATGTGATTTAAAATGTGGAATTCCAAATCACCTATTTGATAGGATGACCAAATTAATCAATTAATTAACAACAAAATAAATTGATTAACTTTGGAGCATCACCCCCACATTTCTCATATAGTGACAATAAAATGTCACTTTAAAATAGAAATCTCTTCATTTCTAATAAGTCATTTATCCTCCAAGATAAATCTAGAGCTATGATTCTCAAAGTTCATTGTGAGTCCTTAAGCTTCATGATAAACACTCAATAGATCAAGATAAAAACCTCAATGTTTATCTTGATTCATTTACTTGCTAAAGCAAGACACATTTCTTTCAAAGCAACTTTTACTTTTAGTTGTCTAAATAATCTCAAAATCACTTAAACAACTTTTGTGTATTTTCTAAGAGTCTCTTTGAGATTGTTTTGAAAACATCAATTTGACATCCATTGATTTTCTCATCAAAATCAAAATGAAAATGTCAATTTTTTAAACACTTTAAATCAAAGAAAATAAACCCTCATTGATTTATTTAAACACTTTGATTTCTTATGTTTTGTTTAAAATTATCTCCTCATCGAGATTAATTTAAACATATCACCATCTTTAACCAAAATGAATAAAGTTCTCTTTTATTCACCATTGATGTAAAGATTCAAAATTGCTTCTCCAATTTTGAAAATGTCTCCTCATTGAATATTTAAGAATTATTGTCACTAAATAATTCTCAAATATATTTTATTTGACCACACTCTAGACTATAAGTCTATTGAGTCAATATGTCATCCCACAATTTTTGAATCCACTTTGATTCATTTTTCTAGCAATGGCAAGACACTTATCAAAAGATGTAACCCCCTTAGGTTCATCTTTTCTTATCTCATAATTGAGATGCTCAACACTTTAATTGAGAATTTTAATTTCTCAAATTATTCTTTTATTTACCAAATAAATGGTAACTCATCACATTGCAATAATATAGGATAAACATATTAACATCTCACAAATGTTTGCATGATTATAATTTCACATAGTTGTCAACATACATGACTAATATCATACTAATATGGCACTTTTTAATATGAAAACATGAATTACAAATATACACATATGATTTCACATTTCTATTGATTTACAAAATCAATATATTTATACATGTCATATAAAACTCATAGTTGTCATTCTAATAATTTCCCATTAACACAAAATAAGTTCTATGACATGCTAGCATACTACCCAATAATCTACTAGATTATTTACATGTTGATCACATATAACAAAAACTCAAGATATTATATTATCTTCTAATCTAACCACTAAAAAACAAAGGAGATTAGAAAACAATGAATCTCATTTATAAACGTTTCTTCTTCTCATTTCTATCACTACATGAAAACCATTAGATCTTCTAAGAAAACCAAAGAAGAACATTACCTTATCTTACCATCTTTTCAAAGTTGGATCCTCATATGATCTCCATGGTTTCCCCTTCCATTGAAAAGGAAAATAAGCTTTTGATTGTTAGAGAATATATATTATTGCTCAATGGAATTATGGAAAAACCAAATACAACTCTATGCAAAAATACAATGGACAAGATAATATTAATTAAATAAGTATTACAACTCAATTGCTCAAAATACAAGTAAATAGAAAGATGTAGAAGAAGAAGATTACAAACTCAATACTATAACAATACAAGTAAATAAGATCAACAAGATCAAAAGAATGAAAACACAAACAAACTCTCACACAACCAAAGTGTAGAGTAGTGGGGATCACCAACTTGAACAAGGTTCAAGACCTTTGTCCAAGAGCTTATTTCCCCCTATTCTCTAAGCACTAAGGGATCTCTCTAGGAAATAGCTCTCTGGAATTATCAAGCCTTTTGGTGTATTTTCCAGCCAAGTGCTTTGTGGATGGAAAATGGTGTTTCTTACAAGTGAGCATTAGGCTCCTATTTATAGAGTTTGAGATACCCCTTTGAATTTCAAATTCCACCAACCCTCATGGCTGTTACCAATGTTTAATTGGATGTTTATGGAATTAAAATGGAGATTTGGGAGTTATTTGGGATGTTAGAACCGTTCAATTTGGAAAAAACTGAAAATTCACATAGGCTGTCAGCCTCACTGGCCGCAACCACGAATTTTCAGTGGCCGCAGCCACTAGCTTCTGTCCCCCTCAGTGGCCGCGGCCACAGGCCATTTTCAACACAAAAAAGTCATTTTTCCAAAACTTTCCAAAACGTCCCAAATCCTTTCCCACATGATTTTGTAACCTCCAAACACCTATTGGGAGTTAAAAACATGTCTCCAACAGTCATATATCATCATGACTTTATGAAATCCAATCTCAAATGTGTAACATATAATACACACATTATTGGGTAATATTTGGGAGTTACAAATTTGTAACTGATTTTGTAACTCCAAAATATGTCACATTTGGGCATACACATTAGTCCAATTTTATGACTCTCAATAATATGTTACAAGGTGTGACAAATCACATTTGTGTGACAAATCACATTTTTTCACATTATTTAATCTAATATTATATTATATGAAATAATATAACACATGGGACACATGTAAGAAAATTGCTATACCCGTAGAGCAGGGTGTGGCCCTATAGTTTGTATTGCAGGGCATGGCCCTATGTTATTGAATTGCAGGGCATAGCCCTATTGAGTTTTCTTGCTGGGCTTCGGCTTGCGTGTGCTCTGTGGTGCAAGTAAGGGCAAAGGAAAGGTCGACCAACCATGAGTACGGAGAGCGTGGAGCGACGTGTACATGTTCAACCTACCTGGTTGTCACAGCCAGAGGTATTTTTGGGAAATGTTATGTATTAACCTGAATTTTATCGCCTAGTCGATTCTAAATGTATTTTGAGTTGTAAATATTTTCTAAATAGTATTCTGGGATCCCAACTGTAAAACTTTATGAGATTTTCAATAAGTATCCAAATTTTTTATATTTAATGACTGGTAATGGGTTTTATCTCAATTTAGCTACACTTTTAACCTAAAACCTTGATTAGTGAGTGATTAGCACATTTTAAACTCACTTAGTAAAGGCTCTAAGGAAGTAGTGCATTACAACTTGGTATCAGAGCGAGCCAAGGTTTATGGTTTCTAGAGATTGACCGAACATGTACGCCTGCTGCCAGTGACAAGCTCGACTCAGGGTTGATTGGTAATTATTAAATTATATGCTTGATTGCGTGTTAAATGCCTTGTTTTCCCGATTATGTTAAATAGAGCATGATAAATGTGTTCACATATGCATGATTCTAAGGCATGGCCCCCTTGATTGTTGTATGTTATTTGTGTTTTGTGGACTGTTTTTTATGGTTGGTTGATATGAATTGGGAGGTGGTT
Source organism: Humulus lupulus (assembly GCF_963169125.1). Classification (NCBI taxonomy): domain Eukaryota; kingdom Viridiplantae; phylum Streptophyta; class Magnoliopsida; order Rosales; family Cannabaceae; genus Humulus; species Humulus lupulus. The sequence continues at coordinate 104,630,378 of NC_084795.1, read as the reverse complement.
TTGGATGTTGTTATCATGCCTGATGGGCGGCACCATTTATTGCAGGCATATTGTCGAGATGCCTCGGCGATCAATTAGGCTCCGCGGTAATAGGGCCGAGGATGATAACCAGGGTCAGGACCCTCCACCTGCCCAACAGAATTGGCATCAATTGTTTGCCGAAATGGAAGCTAGACTTCATTGAACAGAAGAAGAGCTTCGACAGTTGAGGGAACAGGCCCCTCCTCAAGGCATCGGGTTGCAGGTTCGACAGGCTGTGGTGCCAGTGCCAGTTCAGCCTGTTATGGCGAATAGGTGGGAACCTTTGTATGAGAATTTCAGGAAGCAGCATCCTCCCACCTTCGAGGGTGGACCAGACCCAATGCGAGTAGAGTAGTGGATGAACATGATTTCTTCCATCCTAGATTTCATGAGGGTGGAAAGGAATGAGAGGGTAACTTGCGCTAGCTACATGTTTAGAGAGGATGCCCGCATCTGGTGGGATGTGGTGACTCAGAGAAGGAATGTTGCAGCTATGACCTAGGAAGAATTCATAAAAAATTTCAATGAGAAGAATTACAGTGTCGCAGTCTTAGCTGCGATGGTTGACGAGTTTACCAATCTGACTCAGAATCGGATGACAGTTACTGAGTATGCCTTGAGATTTGACCGGTTGGCGAAGTTCGCGCCGGATTTGGTGTCGACTGATGTGGTACGAAGGGATCGGTTTGTGCAGGGATTGAATGTTATGATCGTCCATGACGTTAAGATAACCTTGGATCCGGGGACTACTAAGTATGCTAAGGTAGTGGACAAGGCCCTTACAGTTGAGGGGGCTGAAGATCAGATATGGAGAGAGGACGCTGCTAGGCGCGATGCTCGAAGGACGGAGCCTCATTTTACAAGATCTAGTAGGGGTAGTTGCCCTAGTGAGCAGAAGAGAAAGGCCCCAGACTCTTTTGCTCCTCCTAGCTCGGATAGGAGGGCACGGGGTGCTTTCAGTGGCCGTCAGGGCGGGGTGACAACTGGAGGAGTTTCCGAGTGTGTCCTCGATGCAGACAATGACATCAGGGAGAGTGCAGGATCATGGACTTATTTAGTTGTGGGAGTGTCAACCATTTGAAGAAGGACTACCCACAAGCTAGGAAAGAGGAGCCAAAGCAGAGCGACAGTCTCGCTCCTGCCAGAGTATTCACCTTGACCCAGACTGAGGCTGAGGCTATCCCCTCAGTCGTGACAGGTCAGATTTCTAGTGCTGGTTCTTCCTTTAGTGGATTGATTGATTCGGGGGATACTCATTCATTTGTGCCTGCTAGAGTGATAGATCAGTTGTGTAGACCTAGCGATTTGTATGCTAGGGGATTTCAGACTTTGTTGCCGACTGGGGAACTGGTAGTCTCTAGGAGATGGGTTAGAGCATTGCCAGTAGAGACAGACAGTAGAGAGTTATTTGTTAATCTGATTGAGTTGGCGATGGATGACTTTGATATGATCCTAGGGACAAATTGGTTATCTAAGTGCGGGGCGACGATTGACTGCAAGCGCAGGATGGTGACTTTTGAAATGGAAGGGAGGTACCATTTGTATTTGTAGGGACAATGAGTGGATCGTGAGTACCTATGATTTCGGCACTGAAGGCTAGAGACCTGATGCACGAAGGTTGCATAGGATTCCTAGCGAACATTGTGGATACATCTAGAGATGTGGCGATTGGGCCGAGTGAGACCAGATTCGTATGTGAGTTTCCAGATTTGTTTCCTGTAGACTTGCTAGGGTTTCCGCCACAGTGGGAGATCGAGTTTGTTATATAGTTGGTGCCAGGGTGGAGCTAGTATCTAGGGGACCTTATAGAATGCCTCTAGAAGAGTTGAAGGAACTGAAGATTCAGTTACATGAGTTACTGGATTCAGGGTTCATCAGACTGAGTTTCTCTCCATGGGGTTCTCCAATGTTGTTCATCAATAAGAAGGATGGATCTTTAAGGATGTGTATTGACTACAGGGAGCTGAACAAGTTGACCATTAAGAACAAGTACCCATTACCTAGGATTGATGACTTGTTTGACCAACTATAGGGGAATACAATGTTCTCTAAGATTGACCTTCAGTCAGGTTACCACTAGTTAAGGATTAAAGAGGAGGACATACCAAAGACCTCTTTCCACACGAGATATGGACACTATGAAATCCTAGTTATGTCCTTTGGATTAACTAATGCCCCAGCAACCTTTATGGATTTGATGAATAGGGTATTCAAGGACTATTTGGACAAGTTTGTGATTGTGTTTATTGATGACATACTAGTGTACTCCTAGTCAGAGATAGAACACGAGCAACATTTGCGCCTGGTATTACAGCGGTTGAGGGAGCATAGGCTATATGCTAAGTTCAGCAAGTGTGAGTTTTGGCTACCGCAAGTAACATTTCTGGGCCATATTGTCAGTAAAGAGGGGATCCTGGTTGACCCAAGCAAGATTGAGAAAGTGAGAGTTTGGCCTAGACCGAGCAGTGTACCAGAAGTTAGGAGCTTTCTGGGATTGGCAGGGTATTATCAGCGGTTTATCCAGGGATTCTCCTAGAGAGCCACACCATTGACTAAATTGACACAAAAGAAGACTAAGTATGTGTGGATAGACAGGTGTGAGAATAGTTTCAAGGAATTGAAGCGGCAACTGATCACCACTCCAGTATTGAGTCTGCCGTCAGACAATGAGAAGTTTGTGGTTTATTGTGATGCTTCCAGACAGGGTTTGGGATGTGTACTGATGCAAGCTGGAAAGGTAATAGCCTACGCATCGAGACAGCTGAAGGAGTATGAGCAGAGATATCTCACACACGATCTAGAGTTGGCAGCATTGGTATTTTCACTTAAGATTTGGAGACATTATCTATATGATGAGAAGTGTGAAATATACACTGACCATAAGAGTCTGAAGTACTTCTTTACTTAGAAGGATCTGAATATGTGCAAGAGGTGTTGGCTGGAATTGGTAAAGGATTATGATTGTTGATATTCTATACCATCCTGGGAAGGCCAATGTAGTGGTCGACGCATTGAGTCGAAAGGGCCTAGGACAGTTGTTCAGTTCGAGGCAGATATCTGATAAGTTAGCTGAGGAGATGACTAGAGTGAGTATAGAGTTGGTGGCTGGTCAGTTAGCCAACATCACTCTTTAGTCTACGCTCCTTGACAGGATTAAGGAGGCGCAAGGGGAGGATCCCTAGTTAAGAGAGCATAAAGAGAGCCTCATAGCCGGAGTGACTAAGGACTTTTTTATTTTGGAGATGGGACTACTGAAGTACAACGGTCGGATTTGTGTTCTGATGGTTTTTGATATCCGGCAAGAGATCTTGAATGAATCTCATACCACTCCCTATTCTTTACATCCGAGTACGATGAAGATGTACCAAGATTTGAGAACTTTGTATTGGTAGCTGGGAATGAAGAGGGACGTGGTGGATTATGTGGCCAAGTGTTTAACTTGTCAGCAGGTAAAGGCTGAACATCAGAGGCCAGCAGGATTATTGCAGCCTCTAAGGATTCCAGAGTGGAAGTGGGAGGATATCACCATGGACTTCGTGATTGGATTGTCGAAGACCGTGGGACAACATGATTAAGTGTGGGTGATTGTGGATAGGTATACCAAATCCGCCCACTTTTTGCCTGTGAGGACGACTTATACTGTGGAGCAGTAAGTTGAATTGTATTTGAAGGAAATTGTACGACTTCATGGGGCACCAAGGTCGATAGTATCTGACAGGGACCCCACCTTCATCTCCAAGTTTTGGGAGAGCCTGCAGAAGGCTATGGGCACGTAGTTGCAGTTTAGTACCGCTTATCATCCTCAGACGAATGGACAGTCTGAGAGGACGATTCAGATACTGGAGGATATGTTACAACCTTGTGTACTGGATTTTGGAGAATCTTGGAGTAAGTGTCTTCCTTTGATTGAGTTTTTGTACAACAACAGTTATCAGGCGACTATCGGAGTGGCTCCGTATGAGATGTTATATGGGAGGAAGTGCAGATCACCTATCCATTGGGATGAGATTGGTGAGAAAAGATACTTGGGTCCTGAGGTTGTTCAGAGGACTAATGAGGCAATTGAAAAGATTAGAGCTTGAATGTTCGCCTCCCAGGGTCGCCAGAACAATTACTCAGACTTGAGATGTGAGAGTGTAGAATTTCAAGTCAGTGATCATGTATTTCTCAGAGTTTCTCCATTGAGAGGGGTGAAACGGTTTGGTGTTCGGGGCAAGCTGAGCCCTAGGTTTGTTGGCCCCTTTAAGATTATGGAACGGGTTGGAGAGGTAGCTTACAGATTGGTGATGCCTCCAGCTCTATCAGGGGTACATGATGTATTTCACGTGTCCATGCTATGGAAGTATGTATCAGAATTTACGCACGTGCTGAGTTATGAGAACTTGGAGCTGGATCTGGATTTGTCATATGAGGAGAAGCCGATTCAGATTCTCAATCAAAAGGATAAATTCTTGCAGAGTGAAAGTGTTGGGGAGGAATAGCAAAGTGGAGGAGGCGACTCGGGAACTTGAGACAGATATGCGGGATCAGTATCCCGAGTTATTCAGGTAATTTCGAGGATGAAATTTCTGTAAGAAATGGATAGTTGTAGCGTCCCAAATTTTCTAATAAGGTTTAGGGCCTAGATTAGCGTGCCTAAAGGGCAATAATTTATTTATTATGTTAATATGTGAATTTGGTGATTATGTGATTAGAAATACATGTTTAGGTGGATTAAATATGCATGTGGGTCCCTTTTGGCTATTAGGGGCATGTTTGTAATTTTAGCCCGTTGAGGGCATAAATGCAATATTTGTGTATATTGTGATTGACACCATGTGTGAGTGGTGATATATTTGTGATGCACGATCCGAGATAGTCCTAAGGAGCAGTGTAGCTAGAAAGTCACAACGGGGACAAATACCTGGCTCGGGAGGAGCCTAGGGGTATTTTGGGTATATAATATGTATTCAGAATTTATCAAGTAACAGGTAGTAATTTAGTATGTCGGGATTAAACGGGGATTTATAGGAATACTCGGGGACTTAACGGGATTTGGAAAATAACTAAAATGCCCTTTGTGGCATTAAAGGGTTAAGGGTAGACTTATGGGGGGGGGGGGGGGGGGGGGGAATTTGGTCTTTTTGGCAAGTGGATATACACTTAGAGGCTCGAGGAAAACACTAGAACTCAGAAAGAAAAAAAAACAAGTCAAAGCTCTCAAGTCTCACTCTCATTCGGTTCATCTCTTCTCCCCTTGGTGCTTGGTTTTGAAAGATTTTAGACCAGAAATTCTGAGGTTCAAGGTTGGCATTTGGGAGGCTAGCAACTTGGAACTCGAGGGATTAGTTTAGAGGCTTAATTAAGTTCAAAGGTAAGCTCTTAAATCTGATCATCAAGTTGAATTTTGCTGGTTTTGTTGCTAGAACTTAGGCTTGCATGGATTTGGTTTTCAAGGATGGTTTTGGATGTTTGATGGGTGTAAGAATTTGTTTATGAATTTTTTAGGATGATTAGGATATATGAGTATGAATTATGGGCTTAATTCTGAGGTTGGCTGAAGTTTGGGGTGTTAATTATGGGTTTAAGATCGGGGAAAAACTTGATGAATAGGCTGGTTTCTGGGTTTTTGGGACTTGCGCCGCAGCCTTGTTCATCAAGGGTCACGACCCGTGTGTGCGTGAAGGCCTAGGGAGGCCTATATTCTTGAGGCATGCCGCGGCCCAAGGAAGGGAATGCAGCAGCCCATGTCTCCTAGCAGGGAGGCATTTTTCCTCTGTTTTGGGGCACGCTGTGGCTCTTAAGGTTCTGGGTCGCGACTAGAGCTGTAAATGTGGGCCGCCCGGCCCGGCCCGGCCCACATTTTTCGTGCCTCCGGTAAATTCGAGCCGGGCCGGGCCAGCCCGTGTAAGAAAGTGGACCGGGCCGACCCGCATAAAAATATATAGGCCCAGCATGGCCCACAAGCACAGCCCACACGAGCCTCGTGCCGGGCCGGACCGGGCCCAGATCGTGCCAGCCCATATTTCTAAAGTGGGCCTGCCCATTTTTTAAAATGGGCTTTTTTCGTGCCCTAAAAATGGGCCTCAAGTCAGCCAAAATCTGGGCCTAATTGGAGCCCACTTTTTTTACTTGTTTTATTTTTTACATATATATATATAATTCGAGCCCACTTTTTTACATATATAATTCGAGCCCACTTTTTTTCCTGTTTTACTTTTTACATATATATATGTATATTTACTTAATTAACACAATAAAAATTCCAAATTTAAAAATAAAAATAAAATAAGCATTGCCTCATTAAAAACTTTACCAAGAAAAAGTTTAAGAAATAAAATCTATAAAAATAGTATGATATTTTTACATACTATAAAAAAATGATGATATAATAATATTTTTTTTATTTATTTGAGTTTAATTCGGGCTTTTTGTGTGCCGTGCTTTCGGGCTTTTTATATTCGTGCTTACGTGTCGTGCTTACGTGTCGTGCTTTCGTGTCGTGCTTTCGGGCTTGTCGTGCCGTGCCGTGCTAAGCCCGTGTCGTGCCCGTGCCTGGCCCGAGCCCATATTTTTTCGTGTCGTGCCTGGCCCAAGCCCATATTTTTTCGTGCCGTGTCGTGCTCGTGCCTTCCGGGCTCGTGCCGGTTTCGTGCCGTGCTCAAAAGCCCGGCCCGTATTTACAGCTCTAGTCGCGACCCTAATTCAATGTATTGGCTGTTTGAAGGATTTTGGCTCAAAAACCCAAAAGTTAAGGCTCGGGAAGGATTTTACCACCTGGATTGGTAGAATCTAAGGTCCCGCATACTAGAATTATATCCCAAAGTTATTTAATGGATTAGAGCTTGATGGATGGATATTGTTGATGCGTTGTGACTAGGTTTTTAGCGAGGCTCGAGTTAGAGGAATGTTCTTGGGATTTCGGTGCTCAAGAAGCTTGGGACACACGTAAGAAAACTGTTGTACCCGTAGATCAGGGCATGGCTCTATAGTTTGTATTGCAGGGCATGGCCCTATGTGATTGAATTGCATGGCATAGCCCTATTGTTTATGTTTCATATTTGTTTAAGTATTTGTTGATTATATCCTATGTATTGCATATTTGTGAATGAACTGCGAAGGCCAAGAACGGCAGGAAGCCGAGTACGGCAAGGGTTCGGAAACGTCATTATGCACATGGAGTGCAAAGCCGAGTACGGCAAGGGGCCGGGAGCGGCGTTGAGCACGTGGAGTGCAAGCCGTTAAGGTGAGACCCTTCTCAGATGCTGGAGTCTTCCTCACGGTGAAGACTGCGAACCCAGGACCTGGTAAAGCGCCTAGGACAGCATGGCCAGTATGTGTTTAGCCTGTTGGCTATTTTGAATTATATGCTAATTGATAGATATGCATACGTTGATAATTTGTGTAGAGTTTTCTTGCTGGGCTTCGGCTCACGAGTGCTTTATGGTCCAAGTAAGGGCAAAGGAATGGTCGACCAACCATGAGTACGGAGAGCGTGGAGCGACGTGTACATGTTCGACCTATCTGGTTGCCACAGCCAGGGGTATTTTTGGGAAATGTTATGTATTAACCTGAATTTTTTCGCCTAGTCGATCCTAAATGTATTTTGAGTTGTAAATATTTTCTAAACAGTATTCTAGGATCCTAGCGGTAAAACTTTATGAGATTTTCAATAAGAATCCAAATGTTTTTTATTTAATGATTGGTAACGGGTTTTATCTCAATTTAGCTACACTTTTAACCTAAAACCACGATTAGCGAGTGATTAGCACATTTTATACTCACTTAGTAATGGCTATAAGGAAGTAGGGCGTTATAGTTAGTCATTGAAGAAACTTGAGCGGTCAAAGCTGTCAATGCATCCACTTCAAGTATACCAGCCACTTTTCAACTTGTTGAGGCTCTAGTATTGGACCATTGGTAATTGCTGCTCGCTATCCTCTCCAAAATCTCATAGGCTTCATCGTAGGACTTAGAGAGAATAGCCCCATTAACTAAAGTGTCCAACACCATGCGAGTGGAAGAATTGAGCCCATTATAGAATGTTCCCATTTGTATATAATGTGGAATCCCATGGTGTGGGAATTTCCTCAATAACTCCTTGAATCTCTCCCAAGCTTCACAAAATGATTCATCTTCCAACTGTTGGAATGACATGATTTCATTACGACACTTGGCATTTTTGGTAGGAGGAAAGTACTTCATCAAGAATTTTTTAGCAAACTCATTCCATGTAGTCACCGAGTTGGGAGGAAGGGTGTTGAGCCAAGCTCTAGCTCAATCCCTCAAAGAGAAAGGAGACAATTTTAACCTTAGGGCCTCGTCACTTACTCCTTGTAGCTTGAAAGAATCGCTCACCTCCAAAAATGAACGAAGATGAAGATGAGAATCCTCAATAGGCAGCCCACTAAATTGACCCAATGTTTGCAACATTTGGAACATCACGGGCTCTCTCTATCATCAGCCATAGTAATTGTGTTAGTGATATTATTAGCACCCTCAACTCCTTCACCCTCTTCAGTGATATTAAGACAACTTGGAGCCCATTGTTCCCTTAGTCTTCTTCTAACTACTCGTTCAATCTCAGGGTCAATAGGAGCTAGTTCAATGTCTTCTTGCTTGTTCATTCAGAAAATCACCTAAGAAAACATATGAGCAAGCAAACAAAGTTAGAACAACAAAGAAAAATAAATTGCAAGTAATTGATATTACAAAAGTTTCTAATTCCAATCCCTGGTAATGACGCCATAAACTTGTTGTGAAAATTAAAATTTGATTTAAATACGCAAGTGCACGTAATCACACAAGTAATATAATGATATGTAGATCGTCTCCACAGGGATTGTAAAATAGAAAAATAAGCAAAACAATTACTACACAACTTAAAAGTACTAAAAATCAAATGGGTTGTTTATATGCTAAACAAAATATTAAAGAGATGGAAATACTTAAATTAAAACTGAAGTAAACAAGAAAATTGAAAGAAATATATGGATTGTAAAATTGACTTGAATTATTGATTCCCCCTATATTAATCATCTTGAACTGATTGCGACAACAATATTTTAGCAAAACTCCCAGGTTAACAAGAATTCAATAACAACTCATAAAACTTTCCCAAATTTTATGATATTAATTCATTTACCTAATTAAACATATTCCTATGAAAAATCAGATTTAAGAATGCAAATTCAAGGTTCAATTCTCAAAAGTTACACAATGCAATTAACACATCCCTATGTTACTTGCTTACATAAGCTGACCTAGATTATGACTTGTGTCATCCAAGTTCTTCCCATTACATTCAATCTTTCCAGCATTAAATATAATTAAATATCTTACCATTGCTAGCCAAACAACAACAAGAAATTAATATAAGCAAACTTGAATGAACACGAGAGATTTTACTAAAATAAAGTGCAAGAAATTACTATACTATAACATAGGTTTCATCAACAATTCAAGCCACATAAAAATTAGTTCATGGCTGGGTTAAGAAATATTTATCCACAATCAATACAGCCCATAATATTCAGATTCATAAATCAACTTAGAAAATATAAAAATGAAGTTTAGAAATAGAAGAAAGAACAAATCCAAAATGATGCTTGAGCTCTCTTTTTCGTTCTCCTTCTTCTTGCTGATTTCTAGTTTTCTTCCTCCTTTCTTGCTTGTATTTCTTTCCAAAAATGAATGCTCTCTCAATATTTCAGCTGATGCCTCTCTAAGTATATTCTAGGTTGCCTCATTTGGCCCCCAAAGTACAATATTGCCCCTCCTCTTGGTAAAAACGTGGGTCTCCTATTTTCTTTTGGCATTTACTCTCAATTTTTGACTCATACTTTCTGTACTTGCCATCTCAGCCACTATTCCAGCTCACCCCTTTGACTTTCCACGTGTTCCTAGGTGTCCAAAAGCTGCTTGATCAAAATGCTTTTGCAAATTCTGCTTTGCTGCAGTAAAACTTGATAATTCAGCCATTAAAAATTAAATTTAGATAGTTTCACATGTTAGTTCATTCTTTGTACAAATATCTATTCATGAAACTATTATCTTCAACCCATTAGCTATTAAAAACTACAAATAAACTAACACCACCCATGATTTTTCCACAATTATAAGCTCAAAAGCACATGAAATAACTCTTTATTGAAGAGTTATTAATAATAATGGAAATCATCATATTTACACATAAAGAGAGTCAAATATCTTACTTATAACTATATTTGAACTCTAGTTTCGTTACTACGATTAGACCTGGTCGCATATGTCAGCATATCTTCTGTCGTACTGTTCAACATCTTTCTTAAATCCATCGAGTAGCTTGCTATCCTAGTCGTTGATCGACCAGACTGTCATCACTAAATAGTTTCGTGCTATCCACGTGCACACCGATCATGCCACGCCAGCAAGTAAATAGTTTTTGGTTAAACATTTGTCCCCCAAGTTTATTTTAATTCGATCAACATTTAATAAACTTACTCGACCAGCAATCCATCTGACCTATCACATCTGTCGGCACTAACTTTTTCAAAAAGGCAAGTAATCATGACCTTTACAGTTTCCCAGAAATGTTTTGACGATTATTACGATTTCCCATGCATCGAAATCCTTTTCCCATTATTACCTTCCATTACTTTCCCGGGCAGTATAAATATAAGCCTCTTCATTTTTTTTTTCATTTTTTACCCGAACCTTCTCTCTCATCAAGAATACTTAGAAAAACCTTCAAGAAAAATCCCAGAGACTCCAGTGTGATTCGAGACGTCGTCGAGCAACTCTGAGTAAAACTTTCATGATTTCTCCCACAATCCATACTTCAAGTATGTTTTTGAATCCATCCTCTTTTCTATGTAGCAATTTACATGTATTTTGGTCCTAATTCACGAGTTTTTGAAACTGGGTTTTTACTGTTCTTGAGAAATTTTTTGGTAATCAAGTTTAGGCAAACATACATAGAATAAGTATGCTAGACTAGGAATTTTAGGCAGTATAAAATACTAAAAAATGCTTAGAAGGAATATGGGGTATAGGTACATGGTTTTCGTGTCCAAAATCGAAGATTCGATTTTGAGTATTTCAAGAAATTGGGTTTTTCCCGTCTGTTTTCAGATTTGAAAAGTTTTCCGAAAAACCTTTTCACATTCACTTTTTGATCTGTTTTTCCAACCTGCTCGCATGTTTATTGTGTTTTCATCAGGATGCTGCTGGTCATATAAAAGCTGAACTTTTATACACGAGCAACGTTATCCTTGCTTTTCTCTTTCCTCTATCTATTGGTCGTAGATTCTCACTTCCCCTTTGCTCTTCTCAAATATTGATGCATGATCCCTGGGGAGGTGTGAGACCAATAGATGACGACCTTCTTGCTTTGCTATTCGAGGATCAAGAACAACCTTCTTTGCCTTTTCTCGAGCCTTCAGCTTCACACTCACAACCTACGATCAATCTTCCATACAACCTGTCACATAACCAATCAAACATGGGTCGTGTCAAACACACTGCTCGTAGAAAAAAGAAAACAACATATTCACCTTCCAACTAGCCTGCAACCAATGTCGAAGGTCCTTCAAGCGATCCTCAACCTTTAAACTTTTCTCCACCAGATATCCAACCCAAATCTTGTCCTCTTGACGGTCCTTGAGCAGAGGTAGCTTGGTACATTTCCCCTCCTAGAGTCATAACGACCAGGATGGTGGAAAAATATCCCAAGAAGTATCGACTTCCTAGGATTACTTTATACAAACCTATAGCTGACCAGAGGGAAAACGTGCTTGGAGGCGCCTACAGCGCCTGGTCAAGGTATCATACAGAAGCAGGGGCAATCTTGCCCTTGCATGACTTTTTTCGGGGGGTGGCCAATTATTTCGAGGTCACCCCTTTCCAAATAATACCCAATGGATATAGAGTACTTTCAGCAATCTATATCTTATATAATCACAAAAAATGGCATGTGCATACTCCTCATGAGATCAACTATCTGTTCGATCTCAAATCCAACCCTAATCAGAACAACACGAGGTTCTTCCATTTCTACCACCAGGAATTCACTCACACATTCCAGAGTGACGTTACCTACAAATCCAATGTAGGAAGGTACTTCCAAGAGTACTTCCCCATGACCGACTTGGTTGTAGACAGCATGGCCTTCACACGAGGAGGTAAACTTTTAATCTCTGATCGACATTTATCCAGTCATTTTTCATCTTTCCTTATCCTTAGTTGCTTAGTGTTGTATCTAGGTCCATGGCACCGACCAGACCCTACTCCTGAAATGGAGATAAGGGCCACAGCCTTGGCCAGCATGACATATATAGAAAAAAAAACATCAAGGAGCAGGTCACGGAGCAATTTAAGGCTGGTCGATCTTTTACAACCTCATCAAGAAGTGAGGGAATCTACCGCGGGGAGTGTCACTAGAGAGGGCACTGAAGGACATGAAAACCCCGAGCAGCAGCAGGATGTGTCACAACCCCTGAGGCACCAACCAACGGGAGTGACCATTCGAGAATTGTCCCCTAACACTCGAGCAGCTAATACTCCTACCCAACATGGTAGGGGAAAAAAGCTACCAGAATATATTGGTCCCATACTCGAATCTTTCAATGAGAATGGTATAGATTTCTTACTCTTAAATAAACTGCCCATCCCATATCATTTATTTGATAGGGATGGAAACTTTAAATTTACGACCATTAATTTTAGCTTGGACTTCTTCAAGGCAGATAGTGAGTGTAGCAGTAGCTCTTTAGATAATGTAGCGACCAGTAACAATAGTTCGGGTATACTACTTAGAATTCTTTTTAGTTTGTTCCTTTATTGTGCCAAACTATTTCTTGACATATCTGCTCGTTTATTTTTATTTTGTAGTCATGCCATCCAACGACGCCTTCGATATCTACGCTTATGTAGACGCTCCAACGAGCAAGAAGAAGTCGAGTAGAAGACACTCCAGCTCCAGCTCCCATTCCTCCCATTCCTAGAGAAGGCAGTGGGGAACCTTCAAAGAAAAAGGCTTGACCAGAGGTCACTCCAGCTCCCATTCCTTCCAGATCAACAACTCCTCCTCCTCCTCCTCCTCCTCGAATTAATCCTTCCATCGACCAAACAGGAAGATCTTTGGCTGCAGAGTTGCTGAGCAATGCTTATATTTCAACATATGAAAAACTACAGAGATTGTCTAAGCACCATCATAGCCAGGAGGCCCTTGCCTGTCTTCCTTCGTTGAAACCCAGCCAGGTCCTTGCTCGTGGGTTCAATGAACTCCTCAGTGTAAGTTTCTTCTGTATTGTGTTTTAGTTGAACAACATTTCCTTTGATTAGCTCTAAAAGCTTCATTCTTCTACTGTTCGCATGGTATCTTGACCATGAATAATGGCTGGCATTGTGCTAAGGAAGTCGATGTAAGGCATGCCGAGGAGATCAAGGCATGGGAAGCCAAGGCTAAGGCAACTGCCGAGGAGACCAAGGCATGGGAGGCCAAGGTCAAAGCAGCTGAAGACAAAGTTGTCATTTTATCCGAGGAGCTAAAGAAGAGCCAAGAAGATCTGGCCAAGGTTGTTGTTGCTAAGGAGAAGTTTAAGGAAGCCTCTGAGACCAATTTCAAGGAAGCATCCAAGCTTCAAGAGGATCTGGAGGCAAGCATGAAGGAGGTCACTGGTCTAGAGGAGCGAGTCAAGTTGCTCGAGGAGAAAAACTTCCAAAACTTGGAGAGGTTCCGAGGAGCCATCTTCAACTGCTTCTACATGTTTTGGAAGAACAATCTAGAGGAAAACTTTGACTACCTTCCCAAGTAGATAAAACAAGCCGAACTTGCCAAGTGTGCTGCTCGCTTAGAGGATGAGAAAAATGCTCAAAATGCCTCAAATTCTCCTGAAATTTCCTTAGCGACAGGCATCAATGGTGCCGACGAAGAAGCCGAACCTTCAGTCGACCAACAGTCTCAGCAAGACCCCCCTTCAGCTACATAGTAAATTTTTTTATATGTAATTAAAACACCCGAACAAATCGTTCGCGGTGTTAAGACAATTTGCTGCCTAAGGCAACTTTACTTTTCTTTTAATATTTTTAATTACATCAGAGCAGTAGTTGCTCACGGTGTAAAGACATTTCATTGTGATATTATAATATAATCTCATTGCTATTATAAAATCTATTCGTATGACCGAACTTAGTATAACACTTTATTAAGATTTCACAAAATTACACTACACCAAAATACCCCTTTTGTGTCAGTCAACACAGTTGACTGACGCCGTTGACTGAGAATCAGCATTTGTGGCAGTTGAGCAATGCCACAAATGCAGGGGCATTTGCGTTAGTGATAACATTGACGCTGTTAATTGGCAAAGTTTGCGTCAGTGGCCAACTGACACCATTAACGCACCGTTTACGTCAGTGGCCAACTGACGCTAATGGTGCACCTAGTATTAAATCCCAACCATCAAACCCGAGCCCTTCATTCTCCTAAATTCAAAACTTAGGTTTTCTCCCAAAAACCAGCAGTGGCTCCGACTTCCTAGACCCATTTTGTTGAGTTTTTTTCATTTTTTTTTTAATTTTAAGGTTAAATTGATGAATATAATATGTTTATGAACCTTATACATAGTTTTGCTTTTAATTTTTTGTATAGATTTCTAATTTTGAAGATTATATTGTTTGAAAAACCAAAACCCAAAAACCCTCCTCTTGATTTTTTTCTCTAATTGGGTTCGCAGGGGTCATGTATGTGGCTGGGGTAGTGGGTGTCATGGGGGGTGGCTGGGGTCGCAGGGTTGAGAGGTGGCTAGTTGGAGACTGGGTACAAGGGGGCTGGGGTCGCATGGGGTGGTTGGGGGCTGGGTACACTGGTCGGGGTTTATAGCATTTTATTTTTTATTATTTTAATATAGCATTTGTGTCAGTGGGGCACTATCACAAACGTGTCATTTATGACAGTGCCCAACTGATGCAAACATGGTCAATGGGGCACTACCACAAATGCCAAGTTGTGACAGTGCCCCAACGCCTAACGTTTGCGTCAGTGGGGAACTGCCGCAAATGCCAGCTTTGTGACAGTTCCCCACTGATGAAAATGCTAGCCTGGTTTGCATCATGGGATTTTGTGTCACATATAAAACTGACGCAAAAACTAAATTGTGGCAGTTAGAAATTGACGCAAATGACCTTTTTTGTAGTAATGTTAACTTAAAATTTTGAAAAATACTCTAATCGCGTAGTATGCTTTCCCTTATTTTTCTCGTTTGTTTACATATGTTTATGTTGATATGCTATGCTCTCTTAGTATCTTATATGCCCCCCAAGTGATCGAGGACCTTAACGTTCTCAATCACTTGCCATGACAAATACCTGTACGAACATTACTGCTCGTGTACTTATAAGCAATCAATGATAATATAGCATAACAACACACGTAATGAGCAAATACTTGTAATAAATACAATAATTGGCAAGAATAAGTGGTTGTGCATAGTTCCTTTTATTTCTCATAATAAAATGGACAAGATTAGTGTTTGTACGAGTGATCAAAATTTGATCTTATACTTATAAGCGACCAGCCCTTGTTCAAAAACTTGTAAAAAGTAAAATTAATACAAGCCAACTCTTTAAAAATAATTGTTCATTGGTAATACTTGCACAGGTGTTCTCCATTCCAATAGCGAGGAATGAGATCTCCGTTTTAAGTGAGCAAGTTTGTATGTGCCTGGTTGAATAATTTGTTCAATTTGATATGGACCTTCCTAGTTTGGTCCGAGTACTCCAGCAGCTTGATCGCAACTGTTCACAAAACTTTTCTCAGTACCAAATCTCCCACATCAAACTTTCTTTCGCGTACTTTAGAGTTAAAATGTCGAGTGACCTTTTGTTGGTAAGCTGCAACTTGAAGTTGAGCCTACTCGCGCCTTTCATTGACCAACTCCAAAGACTCCATTAATAACTAGTTATTCGTATTCTGGTTGTATGTCAGCCTTCTATGCGATGGTGGATCTAACTCAACTGGCAACATGGCTTCATACCCATAGGCCAAGGAAAATGGTGTATGGCCTGTTGTTGTTCGATGAGACGTTCTATACGACCAGAGAACTTCTGGAAATTGTTTTGGCCATGCTTCTTTTGCTTCTTTGAGCCTTTTCTTCAGTGTGTCCTTTAGAGTTTTGTTACCAGCTTCAACCTGCCTGTTGGGTTGTGGATGAGTGACTGACGAAAAGCTCTTCGTGATACCATGCCATTCGCAGAAATCTGTGAAAAGGTCACTATGAAACTGTGTGCCATTATCTGAGACAATTTTTTTTGGCATCCCATATCGGCATACAATGTTTTTGACAATGAAATCCAATACTTTCTTGGTCGTGATTGTTGCAAGTGGCTCAGCTTCAGTCCACTTAGTAATGTAGTCGACAGCAACTACTGCACACTTGACATTCCCTTTTCCTGTAGGCAAAGATCTGATTAGGTCAATTCCCCAAACTGCGAATGGCCATGGGCTTTGCATCTGTTTGAGCTCATTTGGGGCTGCTCAAGGTATCTTGGAAAATCATTGGCATTTGTCACACTTTTTAATGAATTCCATTGAATTTTTTATCATTGTAGGCCAGAAATACCCTTGTCGGAGAATCTTCTTTGACAAACTTTGCCCCCAGTGTGATCTCCTCAAAAACCTTCATGTACTTCTCACATCAATTCCTTAGCTTTTTCCTTAGAGACACACCATAATAAATGCATCGAGTATCCTCGTCTATATAAGACTCCATCAAACAAAATAAACTATGACTATTGCCTTTGAAACGTCCTTGCTTTATTCCTATCTGCTGGTAACAATCCTTGTTCAAGATATTGTATGATGGGAATCATCCATGTGTCAGACACTTGTATTATTAGCGAGGATTCTTTCGCTTGAATATTTGGTGCCAATAAACGTTCGACTGGTACAATGCTCAAAGTGTCAGCATCTTTGGCGCTTGCTAACTTGGCTAAGGCATCAATGTTAGAATTCTGGTTGCGAGGTACTTGCTAGAGAGTATATTTCTTAAACTGTGCTAGTAAATCCTTCGCCTTGTTTAAATAAGCAACCATCTTGAAACCCCTAGCCTGATATTCTCCAATAATCTGATTAACTACTAGCTGGGAGTCATTATATATTTCTAGTGACTTTATGTTCATATCCTTGGCTAGTCTTAATCCTGTGAGTAGAGCCTCGTACTCGGCTTCATTGTTGGAGGCTGTAAAGTTGAATCTGATCGCATAGTGAAACTGATGTCCCTCAGGGGTGATTAAGATTAGCCCTGCTCCCGCGTTGTGCTCGTTAGAGGACCCATCTACGAACAATTTCCACGCAGGGGTTTGATATTGATTATCAGTCTCTATCGTCGGTTCTCTGACAGGGAGTCCTGTGAATTCAGCAACAAAATCGACTAAGGTTTGTCCCTTTATGGCTGCTCGTGGTGCATAGGAAATTTCAAACTGCTCCAATTCAACTGCCCATTTTAATAATCGACTAGCGGCTTCTGGTTTTTGTAAGACTTGCCAGTGGCTGGTCCGAAAGCATTATTAAGGGGTGAGCTTGAAAGTAGGGTCGCCGTTTTCTAGACACCAGTATCAATAAGCCAATTTCTCTATTGGCGGATATCGTAATTCTGCTTCCACTAGCCTTTTGCTTACGTAGTATACTACTTTTTGAATGTTGTCTTCCTCTCTGATTAAAACATCACTAGAAACATACTCTATTATGGCTAAGTAGATGTACAAAGTCTCTCCTTCAATCAGCTTGGACAAAATAGGCGGTTGTGACATGTGGGCTTTGAGCGCCTAAAAAGCATGTTCGCATTCTTCTATCCATTCAAATCTTTTGTTTCCTCTAAGTAGATTAAAAAATGGGACACACTTGTTCATAGACTTAGATATGAATCTACTCAGGCCAGCAATTCTTCCTGTCAGGCTTTGCACATCTTTGACTTTGGCCAGTGACTGCATCTTGATCAGTGCTCAAATCTTGTCGGGAGTGGCCTCTATTCCTCATGAGTTTACTATGAATCCCAAAAAATTTCCTGATCCAACACCAAACAAACACTTTAGAGAATTTATCTTTATCTGATATTTGTCTAAGATGTTGAAGCATTCCTATAGGTCCTTGATGTGTTCTCCGGCCTTTTTTGACTTGACCTCCATGTTGTTGCCAATCAACTCTTTGAACATGTGGTTCACTAGTCGCTGGTAAGTCGCACCAGCATTTTTCAAACCGAAGGGCATTACTTTGTAGAAATAAAGTCCCGTGTCTGTTTAAAAGCTAGTGTGATCTTCATCAGGTGGATTTATACTAATTTGATTATAACCAGAGTATGCGTCCATAAATGATAAAACTTCATGTCCTGATGTAGCATCGACCAGCTGGTCGATTCTTGGAAGTGGGAAACAATCCTTCAGGCAGGCTTTATTTAGGTCTTTGAAATCCACACACGTCCTCCACTTACCATTTGGCTTGGGAACTAGTACGGGATTAGAGACTCATGATAGATAAAATGCTAACCTGATGAATCTATTTTCCTTCAGCTTCCCGACTTCTTCTTTTAGGGCGTTAGATCTATCTTTGTCAGACAACCTTCTTTTTTGTTGTACAGGTGGATGATTTCTGTCTATATTTAAGAAATGGTTGATCACTGTTGGGTCTATCCCAACAATATCTTAATGCGACCAAGCAAAGACCTCCTGGTGTCTCCTCAAAAACTCCACCAGTTTGTTTTTTATTGTTGTCTCTAAGTTCTTACCGACTCTCACAACCCTAGTCAAATCTTTCTCTTCTAGTTAGACCTCCTCGAGGTCCACCATAGGCCCAAGGTTTTCTTCAAAATCCCCAAAGCGAGGATCTAAGTCCCTATCCTCACTTTGGGCAATGCCCTATTTGGTGACTTGTTCACCTAATTGGGCTTGCGTATCATTTACCACTAGCAACCTTTTTTTTGGCTCCACTTCCCGATCCGCCTTTTCTTGCCTTTGTGATCGAGGAATTGTAGCATTCTCTAGCTTCTAGTTGGTTTCTTAACACGCACCTAACTCTTGCATCGGTTGGAAACTTCATGGCAAGATGCCAGACTAAAGTTATGGTTCGCAAATCGACGAGTATGGGTCTTTCGATCACAACATTATATGCAGACAGACAATCAACTACTATAAAAGTAGCGAGTAATGTCCTGTTCATAGGTGCAGTTCCTGCTGTGACTGGGAGTCTGATCGACCCTATTGGTGCTAGCCCTTCGCCAGAAAAACCATAGATGGTTTGGTTGCATGGCTCTAAATCTTGCGCTGACAATTTCATTATTTCCAGTGAAGACTTGTACAAAATGTTGATCGAGCTTCGAGTATCTACCAACACTCGTTTTACCATCATGTTGGCGATTTGAACATCCACGACTAGAGGATCTGAGTGGGGAAATTGGACATGTTGTGCGTCTATCTCGAAGAAAGTTATCAACTCTTCCTTTGTTCGAGCTTTTTTGTGAGTTCGCTCCTCGACGTTCAGCATTTCAATGTCATGACATAGGGTTCTGGCATATCTCTCTCTCGCCTTACCACTGTCACCTGCTACATGTGGTCCTCTGAAAATGGTCAACAATGTACCAGCGACAGGAATCGGCTGTAGAGGAGGCGAGTGTTGGCGTATAGGTGCCTGCTCATTGCCTCTGTGAGCCTCCTACTAAGAACTACCCCCAGCTCGTACATATCTCCTCAGATGTCCTTGTCTAATAAGGAACTCGATCTCATCCTTGAGTTGGTTACTCTCGTTGGTATCATGGCCATAGTCATTGCGAAAATGACTAAACTTAGTCGTATCCCTTTTGGATATGTCATTCCTGATCGGGGCTGGTCGCCTAAAGGGAACAGTGGTATGACTGGCCTAATACACTTCAGCTCAGCTATCGAATAGGGCTGTGTAATTGGTGAACCTCGGTTCATATCTGTTTTGTTTGGGGCACTTGCTATCAGATGTCACTGGTTTGGTGTTCACCCTTTTTCCCCATTCTTATCGTTACCTTTGTTATTGTCGTTGGGTTTACCAGACCCATTGGCGACTTTGGTCGGGTCTTCTTTCTTACCTTGGTTGTCCTTTGGGGACTTTCCTTCATTAGCAATGGCTTCCTCAAGTTTGATATATTTTTCTGCTTGATCTAGAAATTCTTGAGTACTCTTGACTCCATTCTTTCGTAGACTACTCCAGAGGGGAGAATGGTGTCGCACTCCAGCCGTGAGTGCCATCATCTTCCCCTCGTCTCCAACAATTTTGGCCCGAGCAGCCGCTCGCATAAACTGCCGGATATACTCCTTTAGAGTTTCTCCTTCTTTCTGTCGAATGTCGACCAGTTGAATAGCTTCTGTTGGATGTATTCGACCAGCATAAAACTACCCATAAAACTCCTTCACGAACATCTCCCAGGAAAATATACTGGTCGGAGGGAACTTGAAATACAATTCCTGAGCAGATTCAGACAAAGTGGAAGGAAAAATCCTGCACCGAGCATCTTCTTACACCTTTTGGATGTCCATTTGTATCTCAAACTTGTTCACATGAGATACTGGATCTTCTCCTCCCGTGAAGTTGTGTAGAATTGGCATTTTGAATTTGCTCGGAACTTCTGCCACAACAATTCTATTAACGAATGGGGTGCCCTTCCTTCGATCAAACTCTATGTGGGACATTTTATTCACAACTAGCTGTTGCACGGCCAGATTCAAGGCATCTATCTGAGCCTGTACAGGATCTGGTATTGCTGGAGCGGCTAGTGCTGGGGGGAAGTATTCGTCATGTCTTTCTCTTCGGTTATAGAGCATATCCCTCAGATCTTCATCCCTATGTCTCTTGTAACACCCTAATTTGCTAATAAGGTTGATTAGCGTGCCCGGGCGGCAATAAGTGAATTAACATGTTAATATATGAATTTGAATGAATATGTGATTAGAATGCATGTTTAGGTGGTATAAATATGCATGTTGGCCCCGTTTGTATGTCAGGGGTAAAATGGTAATTTTAGCCGTTGAGGGCATAAATGTAATAATTGTGTTATGTGATTAGTACCACGTGTGAGTGGTGATATTATTGTGATGCACGTGCTGAGATAGTCCTAGGGAGCTAATTAGTTTAAAGGTCGCAACGGGATTAAATACCTGGCTCGAGAGGAGCCTAGGGGTATTTTGGGAATTTTATAAATTGAGTTTGAGAATTAATAAGTTATGGTTAATGGTAATTGAGTAACTTGAGTGACCATTGGTAACTATTGATAATAACAATTTTTAGATAAGAAAGATGGTAGATTTGTAAGAAAGGTGAATGGCAAGAATGCCCTTGAGGTTTAGTTAGAAAAGGATTTTGATGAGGGGTATAATAGTCTTTTGGCAGGGGCTTAGATACCTTCAGCTGAGGGAAAAGGTGATTCACGTTTATCACTTAGCCATATTTTGATCTTGCTGGAATTGGAAGAAAACCTAGAGGAGAAAAGGAAAAAAACTAAGGGTAAGAAGGAAGGGAAGAAGGGAAAATCTCTTGGGATCAAGAAGGGGATTAAAGCTAGGAAACTTAGAGGAGTATTCAGCATATTGAGGTAAGGAAATTTTGTGCATATGTTGTAAAATTCAGTTAAGAATATCATGGAATTGAGAATTGAGTTGTGTGTTTTGCTTGGTGAATTCTTGGGATGAATTGAGGATAGGTTCAGCTTGAGTTTGTGTTTGAGCTTGGAATTTGATTGGGAAAGCAGCTCAAGGTTGAATTCTTGATTGAGGTAAGAGTTTTATATATCTTTGAATTTTCGTATCTGATGTGGTTTAAGAATTTGGAAGCATGGTTTAAGTTTTTCAAGCTTTGGTTTAAGTTTTTTGCCTACTGGTTTAAGTTTCTGAAATTTGAAACCAAAGGGAGGATTATGGGTATGATTGTATGTTTGACCTTGTTGCTGATGTTTATAGGTTGTTAGATGGTTCATTTGAGGTTTCAAAATGGTTTTGGGGTTTAGGTATCTGTTTGGGTTGGATTGGAGGTGTTTTGGCTTGGGGAAAATGTAGGGGAAAACCCAGATTTCTGGGTTCGCGAAGGGGCACCGCGGCCCTGTTCTTTGGTGTCGTGGCGCAAGGCTGCACCAGGCAGCAGGGGAGTTTCTGGGCGCCGTGGCACTAGGCCATTTATGGGCAGGGGGATTTTGCAATTTTGGGCATTTGCCCCAGGGGCTAGGGGGATGATTCTGTTGCATTGTTTAGGGAAATTGGAGGTCCCAGGAGTATGGGATTGGTCCTGGGAAGTGGTTTTGGATTGGTTAGTATTAAAGAGTGTTTTATATGTGTTATGACTAGGTTTTCAGAGAGGCTCGGGATAGAGGACCATGCTCGTGACTTTGGTGCATTGTGAAGCTCGGGATACAGGTAAGAAAACTGTAGTACCCGTAGAGCAGGGCATGGGCCCATAGTATTGTTGTAGGGCACGGCCCTAGATTGTATTACATGTTAGGGTGTAGCCTTGATTGGATGGCTATATGATTGAATGTTTTTTGAGTTAAGCTGTATGTGGTTATAGTTGAACGAATGGCAAAGGAGCCGAGAACGGCAAGGAGCCGGGAACAGCAAAGGGCCGAGAACAGCAGTGGGGCCGAGAGTAACATTTGGCACACGGAGTGCATACCACCAGGGTGAGACCCCGATGGATACATGGGATATCCTTACGGTGAGGACCGAGATCCCAGGCTTTGGTAATGCTTTTGGGACGGCATGGCCGTATATGTTTAAACTAATGGACTATCTGTTTATCTGTGGATTGTTTGATATAATGGTTATATAATATGCATATGTTATGTGCTGCGTGAGTTTTCTTGCTGGGTTTCGGCTCACGGGTGCTCTGTGTTGCAGGTAAGGGCAAGGAAAAAGTCAACCAGCCATGAGTACGGAGAGCGTGGGGCGGCGCATACATGTTTGGCATGCCCGACCGCTTTGGTTGAGGGCATTTTGAGGAATGGATGTAAATTGTGTTTTTGATAGTTAGTCATCTGTAAACCTATTTTCAGTTGTAAATATTTTATAAACCTTATTTTGGGATCCCAAATGTTAGACTCTTGGAATTTTCAATGAAATAGAGTACTTTTAAAGATTACAACCTTAACTTTTTGTTTAATCACACATTTGCTCTAAAAACCTCTTTTAGCAAGTTAATTGCACATTTTAAACTCACTTAGTAATGGCTCTAAGGCAGTAGGGTGTTACATCTCTGCTCACTTACACCTATTCAGTCAAAGACATTGAGCTGCTTAGGCTGTCCCCCAGCATTTTGGCCTGTCGCTCGGTTCTCCATTAGCGGAGGATTTTTTTGTCCGCCTTTCTCCTCTTGCTGCCGACCACTGTTCCTCTGCAATAATATGTCTCATGATAATCATGGTCATCTCTTAATTGTAACCTATGAGTGTGCGACCTACTGCACGCACTATTTCCCTCTCTTCCTCCTGATACGTCTCGATAAACAGATGAAGGCCTACGTTGGTCGTTAAGTCCTCTAACGTTACTATGTTGTGGGGGATCCCAGACTACAAAGCCTGAGTCCACTTTCCTTCTGCTTCCCGAGGGATGTTGTCCCCTGCCAAGAGGATTTTGTTCCCCAGCTGTTTGGCATTTAGGGCTTCTAGGATGGTGCTCGACCCTGTTCTACCTATGCTGCTGAACGTTATCTCGACCAGATCGAGAGGGTGGTTGCTGCTCGTTGTTTCTGTCAAGATTTTGGGCTGGTCTTTCCTGCTGAGTAGCAGGAGGTTGCTCTGGTCTTTGACAACTCCTTGGGTGTGGTGGATTGTGATGATACTGGGGATGCTTTGACTGCAGATTTTGCTGAGGGTGAGAGCTTGGTGGCTGATCTGGTTAAGAGGTTGGTGTAGGTTGTCCTCGAGGCAACTAAATAGCTGCTTCTAAAGTTGTCGTGACGTCTCTCTGTCGGCGATCCATGTCGGCCTGCCGCTCATTCAGTTCTCGGCGCTGCCGGTTAATCTCCATTTGCTGCAGTACCATTGTTTCATCCACATTCTCTTGATTAGCTTTCAGAGTAGCTAATTCCTCTTGCAATACTATCAAATTTATTCGCAGGGTTTCAGCATCCATCTCCTCTTCTTTCAGTTCCACCTGTGGCTCGTCCTCCGCTACATTTTGTGGAGGAGGTTGATTTGGCATACTCTCGGATGTCTGCCCCGTCTGACCCGCTTTCCTGGAGGTTTTCACCATTGTTTATCTTGAAGTTCTTGAGTTCAGCTCTCAACGAAAGCACCAAAATGTTGACTGATGATTTATCCAACAACACGGAGTCACTAAAACGATAAAAATTTATAAGCTGAATGCAAGAACTAAACGACACAAATATTTTATAATGGTTCGACCCCAGAGATTGGTAATAACCTATGTCCACTTAGTGATTTTATTGATGTAAACCTTGAAACCTGCGATCAGCAAATTAAGGTTCACTATGTTTCACAAGCTCCAAAGTGGAATACAAAAATTGTGTATAAAAACACTCATCCTCTTTGAATACAAAATTCATCCCCCTTAAATGAATCACATGAGTCCTATTTATAGGCTCAAGGATGTACATATGGGCCAATGGGTCGTGTTTAAACTTTGTTACAAGCATATTTGAATAATTACGAAAACCATCATAGTTACACATAAAGAGGGTCAAATATCTTAGAAATATCTTACTTATAATTGTATTTGAACTCTGGCTTCGTTACTACGACTAGACCTGGTCGAATATATTAGCATATCTTTTGTCGTATTGTTCAGCGTCTTTCTTAAATCCATCGAGCAGCTTACTATCCTGGTCGTTGGTCGACCGGCCTGTTATCACTAAATAGTCTCGTGCTATCCACATGCACCCCAATCATGTGACGTTAGCAAGCAAATATTTTTTGGTTAAACAATAGAGGCTAGGGTTATTAATATGAATCATGTATTATTAATACAAATTCCCCCATTAGTGGGGTATTAATGATGAATTAATATAAAAAGGGCTGCACTAAATAGAGACTACGACCAAGGCGGATTGCACGGTGCCTATTGTAGAAAGTTGTTTACCAGCTTTATGGGGAACATGCCTCTGACAATGTCAAGGTATGGTTGCATGTTTCTCCATGTCAGGCGACATAGTGGAAAGTGTTGATTATCGAGTGTACGACTCAACACCACTACTCGAGGCTCTCCAAAAGGTTGTCACATGATCTTTTGGTGGCTCATATTTGCAGTGATTGACACCTGGCAACTCTTCTAGACCCCGAGGAAAAAACCCTAGACTTGGAGGAGACATCCACACCTCAAGGACCGACCTCGGGGGGTGGCCTCACCTGGAGACATCCACACCTCGAGAACCGACCTCGGGAGGTGGCCTCCCTTGGAGACATTTGCATCTGGCCGATTCGGGGTACCTGGAGGAGTTCACACTCCGAGAACATCATGTCTTGTATTGTCATTATTACTCCTGATGGTCACATGTCTGGTGGTAAAAACACAGACAACATTATTATTATAATAATATTTAATACAAGGCTATATATTTAATACTCATATCAATATAAATTTATATATTATAAAATATAATTATAATAATATATAATACATAATCTTAATTTTTATCAAAAAAAATTTATCATTTATGTTTAATAAGGTTATCATATTACATATATATTTAAAAAAATCAAATACACTATTATGGTTAAATTTTTCATTTAATATATTTATGTAATTCTTTTATATATAATATTTTTTTTATGTCTTTGAATTTTCTATGACAATGATACAAATTTAATAAATATAATTAATAAATTCTATAAATAAAACTAAGCAAACGTGCATTACACGTTGCTTGTATCTAATATATATACTAGGTGTAAGCAACGTGCAATGCACATTTACTTACTTTTATTTATTAATTATTTTTATTAATTTTTTATGATTGTTATATAAATTTTAAATAAATAAAAAAATATTATATATAAAATAATGACATAAACATATTAAAAGAAAAAATAAACCAAAATATTGTTTATGGTTTTTTTTTAAATAATATGATAATATTTTAGATAACATACCACTCTATTTAAGGTAAAAAAAACATTCATGATATTATTCAAATCACACCTCAATGATTGGAGAAGAAACTTATTTATTTTTGATAAAAGATAAATGTTATTCTAATTTCTTATTTAGTTACACAATCATATTATTTGTACATATACGACACTTATATATAATGTATTTATTATGTATTATTATTGTAATAATAATATTTTATAATATGTGAATTTATATTAATATAATTATTAAATGTCTAGTTTTGTATTAAATATTATTATAATAGAATTTTATAATATTTAAATTTATGTTAATATTATTACTAAATATTTATTCCAACAAAATTTTATATAAATTAGGATTAAATATTATATGTTATATATTATTCTAATAATAATGTTTTATGATATTTGAATTTATATGGATATAATAAATAAATATTTAGTTTAATATTAAATATTATTATAATAATGAGAGAAAAATGTGATAAAAGTACTCAATGTTTAACAAAACTTGCAATTTAGTACCCAATCTTTTTTTTCGCGAAAAAAGTACCCATTCTCAAGTTCTATTTGCATCCATCGGTACCTGTTCTAGCGGAGTGGATTGGCTGCACGCGTAGTGTATTTAGATTGGTCCACTTTATATATTTTAAAAAATTAATTTAAATTAATTTTAAAATAGAAAAAATTAATAAAATACATTTACATTTTTTAAGACATTTAAATCAATTAAAAAAATTAAAACCAATCTCTATCTCTCTCTCCCACTCTCCTCTCTCCTGTTTCTGCTTCTCTTCCTTTCTTCTTTTTATTGTTCGGCGGATTGAATCTATGGAGCTTGGTCAGGGTCCTTGCAGGTGGCGACGAAGGTGGACGGAGTTGTTGAGCATACACGATCGAGAAAGAGGCGGGCAAAACTGACCACGCTTCTCACGGCAGCGACTAAGACGACTGAACTCGACGGCTTGGGATTGTCGTGCATTTGCGAAAAGAGATCTGGATGCATCGGTGTTGGGGTGGTCGGAGCGCGGAGCATCAACGACAGGATAAGTAGAACCGCCATTGTTCGAGCGATGGGGAAAAAAAGAACGATAAAAAAATAAAGAGAAGAAAGAAGAGAGGCTAACCTCTTAATAGAAAAATTAAATCGTTTTTTTTGTTCTGGATCTAAGTTTTATTTTTATATAATTGAAAAAATCAACAGAACCCAAAATTATATATGACTACTGATGATGATGTTCTTGTGCATATGCATGGTCGAATCCCCAGTAAGGTTAGTTTGGGGGTTTAATCGAATTAGCATATTATTAATGATGTTGGAAGTGCTTCACTGGAGGTTGCAGAAAGAAAGTCGTTGACGTTGATGACCATATTTCTAGTTTAGGCGTCTTTGATTTAATTTTATATTACTTTGATATTTTAAAATATTTTAATTCTTTTTTTTTCTTTTATAGTTAATTAATTTGATTTTTTGAAAAAAAAATATAAATTGGACCAAATATAATTCGCCATGTGTCCAGCCAATAAGCTCTGTTAGAGTAGATACTGACAAATGCAAACAAAAATTGAGATTGGGTACTTTTCTTGCGAAAAAAAAATATTAAGTGCTAAATCACAAATTTTTTTTTAACATTGAGTATTTTTGCTGTCTTTTTTGCTAATAATTATATTTTCTAATATTTGAGTGTAAAATATCTAATGATATTTTCTAATATTTGAATTGATAATGATATTTTATTATATTTGAATTTATATTAATATAATTAATAAAGGAAAATTTACACAGATAACTTAATTAATCAAATAAAATAACGTTTATACGGTTGTACGGGAATTTTTACATTTATACGGTTGCACGGAAAATTTTACATTTATACAGTGTGTCCTCCAGTCGGCAAGTTCTCCGATGTTATCTCAGTGGTCGTCAGTGGTGGGCTTCTCACTTTAGCTTCATCGTATTATTTTGGTCTCAAGCTGATAATTAAAAAAATATAATAATACTATTAAAGGAAGAAAATGATAATATGACTAAGAAAAAAAAACAAAGATTACCATGAGAAAGAGTTTAGTGGGCAAATGCTTGGAGAAAGCAAAAATGGTTGGTGGTGCTTCAGCTGGTATGCAAGCACCAATGAAGTGAAGAAAAAAGAAGACAGCAAGACCAAGGACCAAGACTTGGAAAAGGGCTTACCTCAGAGACCAATTACATGAAGCCACGTCTTATTGATGCCAAACATATCACTTCAACACTATTTGTAGATTCACTGTTTCACAACATGCAATGACACTGAGAGTGTTATGTCCAGCATGCATGTGGTTACGTGTCATATTTTCTATATATTGTGAGGTGTGAGTAAGCTACTAATTGAGGACAAAAGAGGGTGTTGGCTTGGTTTGGTTAAAAATAGACAATGTTATATATAAATATATATTTATATTTATAATGATTTATGTTTATTTATTTATATTTATATTTATATAAATACTAATATATTTATAATGATTTATATTTATATTTATTAAGTAATAAGACATATTATCAACCTTTTTTATTTTAGTTTTTAGTATATTTGTTATTAATTTAATTTAAGTTTTTTAATTATACTTTATATTTAATATATATTAGGTTGTTTGTTAGTTCTTTTTTTTAGTTGTTTAGATTTATGTATAGTTGTTTTCACATTGATTTTTAGTTGTTTTAAGTATATATATAGTTGTTTTGTTGTGTTGATAACTAATTGTTGTTTAGTTATTTTAGATATATTTTGATTTTTTTATATAAAAAAACATGTTAGTATGTATTGTGTTGACTTCTAGTTGTTCTTCATTTGTTGTTTTTAAATGTGTGTACTATGCATTGAGTTAATGTTTAGTTGTTGTCTTATTGTTGTTTTTGTGCGGTTTAAATTTTATGTATAGTTGTTTTCATGTTGGTTTTTAGTTGTTTAAGTTTATTTATAGTTGTTGTGTTGTTGTCTATTTGTTGTTTAGTTATTTGCAGATATATTTTGATTTAAAATAAAACAATATTAATGTTTAGTTGTTGTTTTATTATTGTTTTTTAGTTGTTTAATTGATATCGTATTTTTGTAAATATAAACCTTTATAAATGTATTTTCTGAAAATTTAATGTAGTATTTTTGAAGGTACCGTACAAAAAGTAAAAAAATACCAAAAAAAAGTATATTTTAAAAAAAATCTCATTAATAAATATCTAATTATATTTTATAATATTTAAATTTATATTACTATAATTAATAAATATTTATTTTTAATTAATTTTAAAAATATATTTTGCTAAATATTTAAAATATTCTGTTAAAATTAACAAAAGAAACTATTAAAATCAATAATTTCTGATATAAACACATTTTTTATATAGAAAATATATAAACTCTCTCTTTCACTCTATTTTTTTTAAAACCCAAAAGAAAAGAAAAGAAAATTCTTTAAAATTTGTTTTCCCAGTTAATAATCCAGGATCAAGACGTTTTTCCTCTGATGATATCATTTTGGCTCTTATATTTGTAATTCTCAAAGGCTTAAATTTGTTATTTTTTAGGTAATTTTAGTGTATTTTAGCATTGATTTTTTTATATGTTAAATCAATTCAATCATGAAAGTCGAAACTTTAGCTAAGTTTGACTTTAAATAAAGAGTGCGCATTTTTTTAAATAGCAAAAAATAAAGGAGTGTTAGTGCGTAGATATGGTTTTTTTTTACGGGGTTAAGGAACTTTCATTGTAATTGTAATATAGTGCAAGAAATTTTCCCAAACAAGTATAATACTTATCACGAGTGGAGAATAAGGTTGTTGGCTACCACTCCCGTACGTAATTGCAAAGTGAGTAATAGTAAGTAGTTAAAATATGGTATTGTTTTTAATCACTGTGTATATATATTTTTTATATTTTTGATATATAAATAAATTGTAATTTTTTTTTTTTTTTTGTGATGGTGTATAATGTTAGTAAAAGAAGATCTCTTATCTTATAAATTTTAAGAAACTTTTAATAATTTAATATGTCAAAATTAAGATTCAAACAACTTACTGCATGCGTGGTTGTTTTAATATTTATATGCATGTGGAATAAATTATTTGAATCCTGATTTCAGCATCTTAAATTATTCAAAATTTCTTAAAAATTTATAAAAAGACATATATAATTACATTATACACCGTCGTGCAAAATAAAAAAAAAAATTATAACTTATTCATATATCAAAAATATTAAAAGAATTTATAGCTACCCAATAATTTTTCTATATATTTATATAAAAAATTTCTCATACAACTGTATACATACAAAGTCAAAAGTAGAGATTGCACTTCTCATGGAGGATTACCTAATTCAGTCTCTTTCTCCTCCTCATAATGCAACCTTTTTGCAATGTAAAAGCAACTCAACAAAGGCACCTTTTTATTAAGCTTAGTAGAAAGAAAATAATATATTTTTGGTTAGAGATAACTAATCAAATTGTCAAAGTAATATATCTCTTCTTGGTGCGTGAATAAGGTAAATTTATATATAATATATATGCTATATAATAATGGAGGTCACCAAGAGAACAATTGTATTAAATTCAATTAATCTATATATATATATATATTTATAAAAGTTTATAGAGTACACCTGCCACCATCAAAGTGGGGGGTGACTGTGGAAAAAAATAATTTTCTTAGTGAAATGTCTCTAGCTCTTTTTTACTCTCCTTTAAACTAAAATGTCCATTTAAGATATAGTAAGAAAACCCAACTTGAGTAAACTAATCTAAAATCCCAACAAAATAAAATGTTTTTCTTTTCAGAACATATTTAATTTGACAGCCTAATCCCCACTAGATATAATCAACACTTAATATTGTCTAATCTAAAGTTATTTAGAATACTTCTATTAGATGTTCTACTCTATTTTTTTAAATACATCACCAACATTTTTTTTTATTATTTTACATCAAACATTGATATTATATCATACATTAATTTTTCTATTTTTTCTTTATATTTTTCTACATTATTTAAATATTTATTTTATTCATTAATATACTAAAAAATGAAAGTGAAAGAAATAAAATAAAATTAAAAAAAAAATGAAAAAAAAAAATAATAAAATAATTTTAACTCAATAAATAATTATCTTCATTTGTATATAATAACAAAATATATATAAAATGACTTAAATTTGGCTCAACCATTCAAAATTTATGTTTACACTACTTTTCTGTATTTTAAAAAAATTACTAGTTTATCTCATGGAATCCACTGTGAATGCTCTAATGTAATATAGCTAAGTTAGTCAAATCCTCTGTCCCTAAGTTTCTGCTTTCAGCCAACGAGGACAGAAAACAAGGCTTAAGAGTTTAAAGTTGGGCCCACATATATCTTTTTTTTTTTTTTTTTTTTGAAAGAGCCCACATATATCTTTTTTTTTTTTTTTTTGAAAGAGCCCACATATATCTTTTTTGATGCTATATCTGTGACTCCAATCATATTCATATTTAAACACATGATAATATGATATGACCTTGTTATCTTTTCTGGTCGGCCAAACATTAAAAAAAGTTGTAGCTTTATGAGCCATATATTCAACCCATTAATTTGCTCGTTAAAAAAAAAACACCAAAATAATTTGTGCTTTCTAGCATCTGCAGCATTTTCATCTCACATGAAACATCATACATACTATATTTATTTATGCCTATTTCATCTAATAATTAATGATTTAGAATTGTGAGATAAGGAAATCAAATAAAAAATAAGTAATATGTTCATATTAGTTATTTTTATGTACTATGTGTAGGTACAAGTGACATGCCCCTTTCATCTACTATTATTGTGGTACATATTATGTGTTCCTCTAATACAATTATGATGTGTTAAAAAAATAGAAATTCAAATCCTAAAAGGGTACATGTATTTTCTCTTTATATACAACTATACATAATACAAATAAATTGGCAAATTTAGTGGGCTTCTTAAAATATATTTAATAAAAGAAAGGGATAATTACATTAAGTACGGTGTTTAGGAAAAAAATTCTAAATATACGGTAATATAAAATAATTACACATTTACGGTAATATGAAAACTACTGATCATCATCATCAACATATGTATATATTGACTGGTTTTTGAATATACGGTAATATAAAATAATCTCTTGACTGGTTTTTAGATATATATATATATATAATATATGTATATATTGTGATAAATTTAATTTCAGTCGATAGATATATACATATACTGGTTAGAAAGTGTATCATCATCATATACATATATAATATATGTATATACGGTTAGAAAGTGTTGTTAATAGTTTTTTCATCATCTAATCTCTTGACTGGTTTTTGAATATATGTATATATTGTGATGAACTTAATTTCAGTGGATAATTCCATTGTTTTTGTTTTAGATTTATTACTTGGGTAATTGAGAATAATTGTGATCCGGGTTTTGATTTCTCTCATAGTAAAGAAGAAGACATTTTCAAATGATTTCTTAACTATAAAATATTTTCGTAAATATTAGTTACAAAAATATATTTCTTAGTTGTAAAACTAGATTTGTAAACTATTGTTACAAAAATAAAAAATTTAGTTACAAATTTATTTGGAAGTTTTATCTAAAAAAACAAAAAAAAAAATCTACAATTCTATAATGGATTTTGTAAATATTATTTACAAACACGTAACAGATATTTACAAGTTTGTAACAGATATTTACTAGTTTGTAAACGTTGTTCACAAAAAATTATATTTTACAGCTTTTATTTATGATTTTGCCACTCCGTATTTACAATTTTTCCATTCCGTGTTTTTATCCAAAAATTCCGTATTTTTGTAATGCACCGTATTTTTCAGATTTTTTTTAACTTTTAGTGTATTTTTGTAGATTTCCCTAAAAGAAAAGGGGTGTGCTGATGAAGTTTGTTTTTGGTAGCAAGCACTGGGTGGGCTGGGCAAAGTTGAAGTTGTAGTACTTAGTTGATTGATTTATGCGAATATTGGCAGCCACATATATTGTCCAATAGCTGCTCTGCCTGGGATGACTTTTTTCTCATTCTGTCCAGATAACAACTCCCCTGATTTGATTGTTTACTTAAGTGAAACACACAGTTTAGTAAAGGAAAAATCATGAGTAAATAAGTTAGAACATCTGTAAAACAAAACAAAGAATTACTCACACCGATGTTATGGCACAAATGTTGATCAAGACACATTTTTTTTCATCTTCAAATCTAATAAAAAGAGGTATAATTTTAGAATAATTAATATTTTTGTCTCCGAAATTATGATACTACCTAAAATATATGGCATATTAAAATTTTAATATGAATTATATTATTTTCAGAAATCTAGTTCTTCTGTTAAGTTTTGTTCTATTTTGTCATTTAAACATTGATGTGACATTATAAATTCTAATATAGTATTGTCACGCGTAGAATAATTAATATTTTATCTATGAACTTTGACCATTACTAAATTGTCCACTTTATATTAGAAAAATTAAATAAAACATTAAAAAGAAATCTATTTTTTGTATTAATTCTTTAAAAATTAATTCAAACCTAATAAATTAAAATCAAAATAAAATTAAAACAGTAACATTATAAAAAACGTTAAATCTTTGAAAAAAAATCTTGTATGCGTTCAAATTTATAATAATTTAATATATGATAATTGTTAAACAAAACTAAAACCTAAAAGTCAAACTAAATATACATTATTTGTAAAAAAAAACTAAATATACATTCAAATTCAAACCAAATTATAAGTATATTCTTTCTTATACAAAAAAAAGAAAAACTATAAGAAAATAAAACAATTGGAGTCGTTCAACTCAAAACCCAACATGAAGGAATTGTTTCTTTTTAATTTATAACAAAAATAAATTGGTTGTTAATACGGGTCTATTGAATTAATTAAGATTTTATTTATATTTAATTTGTTTATTTCATTCATATTTGATTTTTTTTAATATCTAGAGTGAGTTTTAAAGATTTGATTGGAGTTTAAATGACTTTTATTTAATTTTTTAAGATTTGAAATACTTTTATAAGAATTAATAATTTTTTTTCATTTTAAATTATTCTTTTTAATAATAAAAGGGGGATACAATTTGGTAGTAATCAAAGTTGAGGAGGCACAAATGCTAATTATTCTACATGCAAGATTGACGTGACAATGCCATATTAGTGTTTAAACAGAAAAATGGAACGAAAGCTAACAGAATGACTATGTTTTCTGCAAACGGAAAAGTTCATGGGGAGTTTTTAACAAACCGTATATTTTAGGGGGCACAATCTGGTAGTGTCATAAGTTCGGGTGGCAAAAATGTTAATTATTCAAAATTTTAAATATTATAGGGGAAGGTTTTTATTAATTCATAAATAAACTTATTAAATTTGTATACTAAATATTAGAGTTGTTTATCTATCACTTTGGATGAGTTGGGCAGATTTTCAACCCGTCCAAACTTAAAATCGTTAGCTTCTAACTCACCCAATGCAAAAGAAAAAAAAATCAACTGGACTATCGCACCCAAACCACCGCAATATTTATTTTTAAAATTTTTTTGTAGCATTTATTAATTTTGAAATTATAACTTATATACTTGTTACTTTTTGAGGTTATTTAAATTAAACTTTATATATAATATATATTTAATAAATATAAAAATTAAACAAATTATTAATTAAGTAGGTCGGGTTATAATGGGTGGGTTGCAAAATATTTAAACCCACTCAATATAATAATTAAGTGGTTTGAAATGAAGCTCAGATTTTTCAGGTGGTGTTTTTTATCGATTTTTTCGAGTTGGTTTGGGTGAGTTGTAAAATTGAATTTCATGAGCTATTATGTTGAATAGTTGTTGGATAAGTGATTTTGACGGTCATTAGGCGAATGAAAGTTACAAAATCAGAAGGGATTGAGTTGAGATGCTTTTGTGGCAAAATGCAAAATTGGGAGGTTACATGTCTCAAGCCGTGGTCTAGAAGGCAAACAATCAAATTCCATTTTGCATTTCACAACAATTTGAATGTGTTGAACTCTTCTAGTAACTCTCAAATCTTCTCTTTAATTCCATAAACATTCAATTTAACATTGGTAACAACTAAATGGGTTGGTGGAGTTTGAAATTCAAAATGTGTCTCAAAACAATATAAATAAAAGCTTAATGCTTACTTGCAAGACACACAATTTTTATCAATTAGAGCACTTGGTTAGAATTTTACCAAAATATTTGATAATTCCATAAAACTATTTACATTTGTGAGTTCCCGTAGTGCTTAGAGAATAGGGGAATCAAGCTTTTGGATAAAGGTCTTGAATCTTGTTCTAGTTGGTGATCTTTACTACTCTACACAAGGGGTGTTTGGTATGATGTTTGGGTTTGTGAGAATAGAGTCAGAGGGGTTTTTGATTAAGGAAATGTGAAACCCAAGTGTTTATATGGGTTAAGATTACCCTCAAATCAAGCTAAACAATGAGATCCACTTGGAAACATAAATCCCCAAGCCATTAAAAATAAATTTACCAAACATGAGTTAGATTTGGCATTCTCATTCTCACCAAGCCAAACACCCATACCAAACACCCCCTTAAGATTGTGTGGGTGTAAGAGTATTCTTTATTTTTCTTCTTTGCTCTCATTTCATTTTATAGTCTCTATATTTACTTGTATTATTATTGTTTTGAGTGTTAGAATCATTATTATGGACTAATATAATCATAAACATTATTCCATAATCACAACCATTAACCAAAGTGCCTATTAATTACCGATAACCATAATGGGATGGTTCACACTTACTAATTGCATTAGAGGCACATGGTGGCACCCTAATGACTATGTGTTGGCCCATTAAACTATAGTTCACCACCTCATATTATAATGAGCTTCAATTAGCCCACTAATACCTCTTAAGGTATGAGAGCATAATATATATGGTGTATGGGTGGCAATTGGGGGCATAGTGGTATTGTGGTAAGGGTTGGCTATCCATAAGCTTCCTCTTGCATTTTTACACTTGATCTTGTGTGTGATTTTGGCAGATTGTGGAGTGAGGAAATGGCTCAAGATGGGATGAGCAACATGGGAGGCATGTTCTCTACATTCCCAAACTAATGCTCTAAATAAAATGTGATCTTGATTGTTGTATGAGCATTTAATGTTATTGTTGAATCTGATTTATAGATATAATGCTCATAATATTGTGTTTACAATCTAACAATTGGTATCATGAGCAAAGTCATTTGAGTTTTAGGGCTTGTTTTTAGACAAAAACCAATTTTGTTCAAATATGATTTTTTGCACAAATTTTTGAAATAAATGATATATTAATATGAGAAATCGGGTTTGATAATGAGTATTGGGTTTTAAATATTTTTTTGGGAAAAAAATTTCA
Organism: Humulus lupulus; assembly: GCF_963169125.1. Lineage (NCBI taxonomy): Eukaryota > Viridiplantae > Streptophyta > Magnoliopsida > Rosales > Cannabaceae > Humulus > Humulus lupulus. Next base: position 104,593,891 of record NC_084795.1, on the reverse strand, counting down.
TGTTTGCTGTTGTGAAAACCGAGTTTTTTTTAAGCTCAAAAATGGAGGAAACCCATTTCGGGTTTCATACTTGTTTTGATGTTTTTGAATGAATATGAGGCGAGTAGATATGGGAAGGTGGTTGGCGACGATGAGAGGATGAAAACCCCTCAAATGGTGTCAGAAATTGTGGTCGGAGGTGTCCGTTCCAAGCGTGTTTGGCTTCGAGTCCTGTCAACTCGGTTCGTCGACCCACGAACTCGTTTCCAAGGTCAGGGGTGACCTCGCAGAAACGACACGTTGTTGGACATGTGAAGCTCGTAGTTTTTCCCTTAAAAACGACATGTCATTTTCTGGACCAGTAAAAAAAAATTAAATTAAATTATTAATGAAATTTAGGGCGAGTGGAGGCGCGTGTAAGGTCCATTTTGGACCATTTTTCACTTTTTCACTCAATCTTTAATACTCTATCATTTCTATATTATTATGCACAAGATTAACCTATGAATTCTATTTTTTATAATTCCATTTGTATTCAATCTTTTGTGGCATAAATCTAATTATATATTGACAACAATTATTGTTTATTTTCTTGTCTGTTGTAAGAATAAGCATGTAAATTTTTTAATGAATGAGGAACATTTAAATAATTATTTATTTAAATCTTGTGTTTTTTCCTCCAAAGTTAAATTAAGGTCCATATGAGTAATTAACTATCCTATCGATAATAATTATTTGGTAAGGATGCTTAATACGGTGAAGAAAGTCTATTGAATTTTATGAACCACAATTTTCTATCCTCTAGATAGTAAATTCAAGTATTTGGTTATAATGCTTAATAGATTGTTCATACTTGTGAATGAGTTCTATCTTTTGTTTATTTAAGAACTCTAGCATACATAATGATCATTTGTTATTTTTTGCGATCATTTATGAGAAAAGAGCACAAATTATATGATTTTGTTATAACATGCATTTAATAGTTATTGCTCTTGTTTCTCATTCAGCACTAAGCTATTCTAGAACCTACACCGTATTGACACTGAATGCAACCAACCACAAGCAGTGGGTTGGGTCTATCACGATGAACTTGACTTTCATGAAAGTGGACTTGGCCTTGAGAATTGATGCACCATTTAAGCTTGCTGATGATGCTACTGAGAAGGATAAGAAATTCTATGAGCACTGGGAACACTCCAATCGTTGTTGCTTGAAGCTCATGAGATATCACATGGATGAATCAATTCGTGATAGTATTCCTATGTCTGAAAATGCGAAGGATTTTCTTGCTGCCAGTAAGAAAAGGTACTAGAAATTCTCAAAGAATGAGAAGAATGAACACTTGAACATGCTCCATCACACCATTTATGATGGTTCAAGTGACATCAAGGCTCATATTGACAAGCTCATGAGCTATTATCACAAACTTAAGGCCATGGGTATGGACCTTGGTGAGGATTACATGGTATGGTTGGTGATGGAGACCATTCCATCTCAGTTTGATGTGATCAAATCAAACTACAAAGCTCAGAAAGAGAAATGGACTGTTGGGGAGATGTCTGCTATTCTTGCCAAGGAAGAGGAGGACATGAGAAAAGGTAGGGCAAGAAGCATATCTATGGTGACAAATCCTAACAATCCAAACAATCCAAACAATCCTCACAAGAGAAAGTTCACTTCCAATAACTCTGGTAACCAAAAACCTCCCAAGAAAAAGGCTCTTAGTCCTAAAGGGAATGGACAGTGAGACTCATCCTCTAATGGTCATAAGAATGAGTTTTTCAAAGGGAAGTGCAACTTTTGCCAGAATTTTCGGCACAAGAAAGTTGATTGTCGAAAGCTCAAAGCTCACCTAGAGAAGAAAGGTAACTGTCTCGTGATGGTTTGTTTACAATCCAATATTATTGATGTGCCCTCAAATTCTTGGTGGTTAGATACTGGAGCCACAATTCATTTTACGAATTCCTTGTAGGCAATGACAAGTTGAAGAAGACCGAGTAGTCTGGAGCAGCATGTGTACATGGGAAACGATACAAAAGTCCAAGTTGAATTTTTGGGGACAGTTAGATTACAGTTGAGTACATGACATTTTTTGGAGTTACAGGACGTTGCTTACATACCCTCTATTAGGAGGAATTTGATTTCTGTATCTATTTTGGATAGACTAGGTTATAGTCATTTTTTTTTGGAATTGGAAAACTTACTTTGTACCATGACTCTCTTTTGGTTGGAAATGGAACTTTATGTGGAAATTTATATAAACTTGATTTTCGTGATGTTGCTTCTGTTTCTTCTACTTCTTGTCTTAATACTGTTGTTGGTTCTAAACGTGCAAGATTAGATTTGAAATCTTCTATGTTGTGGCACAAACTTTTAGGCCATATCTATAGAGATAGAATGGAAAGGTTGATCAAAGATGGGGTACTTCAAGATCTGGATTTTTCAGATTTCACTGCCTGTGTTGATTGTATTAAAGGAAAGTTAACTGCCAAGGTTAGAGTAAAACAGACAGGTGCACAGGATTGTTGGAATTGATTCACACTGATATATGTGGACCTTTTGTTCCACCTACCATGGGTGGTTATAGATATTTCATCACCTTTATTGATGATTTTTCCCGGTATGGCCATGTAGAGCTCATTCGTGAAAAATATGAATCTTTGGATGCGTTTAAGATTTTTAAGACGAAGGTTGAGCTTCAAAAGGTGAAGAAGATCAAGGCAGTTAATTCCGATAAAAGTGGAGAGTATTGTGGACGTTATGATGAAAATGGAAGGAACTCCGGGCCTTTCGCTAGGTACTTATAGAAATGTGGCATTGATGTAAGATATACAATGCCAGGAACGCCCCAACATAATGGAATTTTTGAAAGAAGAAATTGCACTCTTCTTAACATGGTGCGATGTATGTTGATTCATTCTAGTTTGCCAGAGTTTTTATGGGGTTAGGCATTAAAGACTACAGCTTATATCTTGAATCAAGTGCCTAGCAAGTCTGTCCCAAAGATACCTTATGAGCTATGGTCAAGTAAGAAACCAAGCTTGCATCATTTTCATATTTGGGGTTGCAAAGCAGAAGTGAGGCCCTACAATCCACAGTCTAAGAAACTTGATCTGAAGACCATTAGTGGCTATTTTGTAGGCTACACCATTGGATCAAGGGGTTCCAGATTTTATTACCCATCCCACACTACTAGAGTTATAGAATCAGATAGGGCTGTCTATTTTGAGGATGAATTTGGTTCAAGTCAAGGGTCAAGAGAAATTGTTTTCAGGGAAGAATGCATTTTTGTCCCTGTACATGTCGCTTCTGCTCCTATTGATGACCCTATGATTGAACAGATTCTAATATAAACTCATGATGAACCTCAAAATCAAGACCAAGGTGAAAATCTTGATGTTGGGGATGATGAAGTTATGGTGAGAAGATCACAGAGAGCCCGTAGGTCTGCTATTCCTGATGACTACCTGATCTATTTGCAGGAACATGAGTTTGACGTGGGAGATACTTCTGAGCCAGTCACTTATCAAGAAGCCATGAGTAGTCCTAAATCTGTGTGGATGGATGTAATGAAAGAAGAATTTTCTATGTGACAAAATGAAGTTTGGGAGTTGGTTGAACTACCCAAAGGTTGTAGACCCATTGGATGCAAATGGGTGTATAAGATCAAACGTGACTCGAATGGGCAAGTGGAAAGGTATAAGGCTAGGCTTGTGGCTAAAGGTTATAGCCAGAGAGAAAGAATTGATTTCAAAGAAACTTTTTCCCCTGTTTCTACCAAAGATTCGTTGCGAATCATTATGGATATAGTGGCCCATTTTGATCTAGAACTCAATCAAATGGATGTGAGGACAACCTTCTTGAATGGAGATTTGTTTGAAGATGTTTACATGACTCAACTTATTGGTTTTGAGATGTTTGGCAAAGAACACATGGTTTGCAAGCTTAAGAAGTCTATCTATGGGCTTAAACAAGCATCAAGGCAGTGGTATCTTATCACTGCAAATGGCTTCAAGGAGAATGTAGTAGATCAATGTATATACATGAAGGTTATTGGGAGCAACTTTATTTTTCTAGTATTGTATGTTGACGACACCCGGCTTGCATCTAATAATTCTGACCTGTTTGTCTGAGACAAAACAACTTTTGTTTAGCCATTTTGATATGGAGGATCTTGGCGAGGCTTCCTATGTGGTTGGAATTCAGATTCTTCGGGATAGGGAAAATGGTGTTCTTCATTTGTCTCAGAATACTTACATTGATCGAATCTTGAAAAGATTCAATATGCATGCATGTTCTCCTGGGAAGGCACCAATAGTGAAGGGTGACAAGTTCTCAAAGGCTCAATGTCCACAAAATGATAAAGAGAGAGATGAAATGAAATTCGTTCCTTATGCATCACTGGTTGGTAGCTTGATGTATGCTCAAGTATGCACACGCCTTGATATTGCTTTTGTTATCGGCGTGTTGGGTAGATACTTGAGTGATCCTAGACTTAGCCATTGGAAAGCGGCTAAGAAAGTCATGAGGTGTCTTCAGGGTACTAAGGATCATATGTTGACTTACCAGCGAGCTGACACTCTTGATATAGTTGGGTTCAATGATGCTGATATATGCAAGATGTGTGGATGATAAAAAGTCCATTTCAGGCTACATTTATATGATGGCTGGAGGAGCTGTTTCATGGAAAAGTATCAAGCAGACACTCACAGCTTCTTCTACGATGGAGGCAGAGTATATGGCGTGTTATGAAGCTACTTGTCAAGAAATATGGTTGCGGAATTTCATTTCAGCATTGAGTGTTGTAGACTCTATTTTGAGGCCGCTGAAATTATATTGTGACAACTTCGTAGCAATAGCTTTCTCTAAGAACACTAGGAGTACTTCTTGCTCAAAGCATATTGATATAAAGTACTATTTTTGTAAAGAGAAAGTCGTTGAGTCCCTCATTTCTATTGAGTACACGCCTACCACTAGCATGTTAGTAGACCCACTAACGAAAGACTTACATATATGTGTGTTTTTAGAGCACGTTGCCTGAATGGGATTGTTAGGAGCCTAGCTCGTTGAGCTCAGTGAGAGTTTTGTTATTTATGTATTTAACATGCTAGTATTTTGTATGGATTGCTTATAGCGTGTGTTTTGTTCTGAACATGCATAATGATAATTGAAGTCACTTCTTAATGTTGTTATTACATATATATGTTTATATATATATTATTGTTCATCGAAGTGATAGGTACAAAAGAAGATGAATGCGCATAGTCTCAATTTGTCGTATCTCATGCATGTCTGGTTTGATAGTTAATGGTTGTTATGATATTTAAATGTCTAGATGGCCAAGTCGTATGTAATATTTGTATCCTATCGGTATGATATTATGTATAATTTATTTGACTGCCATGTGTGTGTTAGATAATATTGTGGTAGTTTGATTATATTGTCCAAGTGGGAGAATGTTAGAATTATTATCATGGACTAATATAATCATAAACATTATTCCATAATCACAACCATTAATCAAATTGCCTATTAATTACCAATAACCATAATGGGATGGTTCACACGCACTAATTGTATTAGAGGCACATGGTGGCACCCTAATGATTATGTGTTGGCCCATTAAACTATAGTTAACCACCTCATATTATAATGAGCCCCAATTATCCCACTAATACCTCTTAAGATATGAGAGCATAATATATATGGTGTACAGGTGGCAATTGGGGGCATAGTGGTATTGTGGTAAGGGTTGGCTATCCATAAGCTTCCTCTTTCATTTTTACACTTGATCTTGTGTGTGATTTTGGCAGATTGTGGAGAGAGGAAATGGCTCAAGATGGGATGACCAACATGGGAGGTGTTACACCCAGATTTCGAGACCAGAGGTTATGACCTCGAAAACTGGACTCGTCAAGTGTGAGCTCGAAATGTATGAAAACATTGTATGGTCCAATTGTAAGATCTCCGAAGTAAAATAACAACCTTGAAGATGTGTAACCTCGGGATGCTTTCTAAGTTCGAAATGACATAACATTGGGATACATCCATTATCGATTGCCTTCGGATTAAACAGTTCGAGCTTGGGAAGTGCAGGCTCGAGTATGATGGCTTCGATAGTGTCAATATACTCCGAGCATGTCCTGAAGTAGGATGGAAAGCTCGTAGCAATACCATAAGTCTCAACAGCCACAAGGTTGATCACTGATCTTGAAGACCCGATGAGTCATCTGGGATAGCCCGTTATGTATGAACATATTTATTGTTATATAATCCCAACATTTAAGGGATATTATTTAGTCTGTTATCTGTTCTCGATTCTTATGGGAAGTTTCCATATATCTAGGAGATATTGTATTTAATGTCATTATCTATATTTATATATAGAATATCTTCCCGAAATTTGTGGGAATGAACTCTGTAACCTCCCCTATAAATAGAGGAGGAAGGATCACTTGAAAAGGATCGATTTCTTTGGGCTGGAGAATAAGCTCTGGGTAATTCATCTCTGAAAAATTTCCAGAAATCTTTAAGCCTTAATAATACAGACTCGTGGACTAGGCAGAGTTAACTACTGAACCACGTAAAATCCTCTTGTCTTTCTTCATTATTCATTCGCCTCATAGTAAACATTGTTTAATTGCTCTACGATTTAAGTTGACGAAAAATGGCGTCAACAGTTTGGTGTTTCATTGAGAGCATTAAGCAGTACGTACGTGGGTATATTCAGTCGAAGAAGCCTCCTTGAATCAACTATGGCTGCGAATGATCCCAACATTCCTGAGGAGGAAATCTTAGAGGAAGTTGACTACCCCCGGCGCCCTGGGAAGCAGTCGATGATGAATTCAGACCAAGATGAGAGGAGTGGGTCCTCTGACTCTCGAGGACCACTAGCACCACCGGCCCCCAAGGACGACGAGGACATGTACTACAACCCTGAACGATATGTCCCTATTGTGGAGCTTGAAAACCGTCAGTTGTGACAGCAGTTGGCGGAGGCCAAGAAATGTAACGAGGAGTTGGCCAGATTGGCTGCTGAGGCGCAGGCGGCTCAGCCCCCGCCTCCACCTGAGGCCCAAGTTCCACCTCCGCGAGATGTTCATGTTCCACCACACAGGCCTCGTGGGTGACCTCGCGAAAATGCTGCCACACGAAGAACGAAGCAACCTCTGCCACCTGCAGAACAACCTGCTCCCCCAAGGCCCCGGAGAAGTACCTGGGCTGGAGCTCCTGCCAACTCAACTGTCGAGATACCGTCCGAGATTGGGAATAACTGAGCCCCCATGGAGGCTCGGACCCAAAATCCTAGTAACATGCAGAACATTCCCGAACCAGCACAAGCAAACTCGGGACCTTCTAGGCCCCGTAATGGATGGCAGCCACCATCACCCATAAGGCACCTACCATTGCCGATAGGGAAAGGGAAAGGAGAGCGGGGAAAAAGCATGGGAATGGAGAGACCACTAGGGAGCATAGAGGTACCCAACCACGCGAAGCCAAATGTCTTGGTCTCACACTATCGAGACAAGACAACCAGAAAGGAACCCATCTCGACGAGCCATATCAGTAAAGGCTCAGGAGATACTAGATCGGTCAGTATGTATGACCAGGGACGCAGAAATATTGGGAATCGAAGGGATCACCCAGATTTATGGGAACACCTGAACCAGAATCGGGGCAATGGTAACCCCTCGAACCCAAACTTGAGGGAACACCTCAATGGACATAAGAATCTTGTGCGGAGGCGCGAAGCTGGAATTGTGATCAACGATAACCAGTTTCAAGTTAGGCCTCCCGTGGATCCAGTCCAGGAAAGGATCAAACAACTGGAAAGAGCATTCAGGCTCTTACAAAATGAATGAGTTCGGGATCGGGATGAAGAGTTCGATGAGGAACTTGAACCCTTCGCCCCCCATATTTCCAGCACCTCGTTTCCTCAAGGCTTCTGAATTCCTCATGTCCCACCATTTGATGGGAATTCCGATCCATACAGTCACTTAAGTACGTTCAATACCATTATGAGAGTGAGTAACGTGGGCTACGAGCTCAGATGCATGCTGTTTCCAGCCTATCTCACAGGACCAACAAAAAACTAGTTCGAAAAATATAAGAGGCATTCAATTGCTTCTTGGGATCAATTATCTAGAGATTTCAAGAAGAAATTCAGAGCCATGATTAGAATAAGACCCGAGGCGTCTGCCTTGACCAATGTCCGACAGCAGCAGAATGATACATTAAAAAGTTACCTTACAAGGTTCAATTTGGAAGTCGCTTGAGCTCGTGACGTAGATTACAGTGGTCATCTGATGGTTGTCTAAGCTGGGGTAATGCCTGGAAGCCCTCTCTGGGAAGATATGCAGAGAAAGCCTGTGAGGTCTTTAACCGAGTTCAATCGATGAGCTCAGAGGTTTGCCAATGTAGAGGAGGCAAGGTCATCACTGAATATGGCCTCTCAGCCCATAACTAAAACGACAAACATACACTCTGCCTCGACCTCGGCGGACCCATCGGCCTCGAAGCCCTCTCCAGACAACCCATCCAAAAGAAAGAAGACTGAAGGGAGTAACCCCGAGGCAAAAGGGGGAAAGAAGAAGAAAGGGGAAAGATATTTCTCTGTGTACAAAGTGTATACCGAGCTGAATGAGTCTCGGGAGAATATCTACTTGGCTAATGAAAACTAGGTCCCTTTCAGGCGTCCAGACCCCACGAGGAACCAGAAAGAAAAGAGAGATTCTAGTAAATACTGCAGATTCCATAGAGATATCAGACATACAACCGATGAATGTAGGCAACTAAAAGACGAGATTGAAGGCCTGATCTCGAGAGGATATTTGAGGCAATATGTAAGAAACCAAAATCCCAATCAGGCTTCTACCAGTCAAAGGGCAGCTGCACCACCGCCTGCCCAAAACAATAACTCCCGATCAAGGGAAGACGAGAGACCCCCTCTGATTGATGGAGAAGATGTTGTAACCATCTCGGAGGGACCTCATCTTGCAGGATCAGGTAGGAAACCCCAAAAAAGATACGTGAATGAGCTGAAAACTGGTGACGGGTCCCCTTACGAACCCAAACCCAGGGCTCCGAAACACTAGAGGGTTGAATCTCAACCTATAACTTTTACTGAGGACGACGCATCTCATGTGCAGTGTCGTCATAATGACCCGCTGGTCATCACCCTTCAGCTCGTAAATAAGAGGGTTCACCGAGTCCTGGTTGATAATGGGAGCTCAGAGAATATCCTCTATAAGGCCACCTTAGAAAAGATGGGACTCACGCTTTGTGACCTAAATGCCTGTGTAGCGACATTGTACGACTTTTCAGGAGAAGGGATTACCTGAATGGGATCTATTGAACTCCCTATAACCTTGGGAGACTACCCAGTGTCGGTAACCAAGATGATGGAATTCGTTGTAGTAGATCTACCATCAGCCTACAACGTACTACTCGGGAGACCTGCCCTAGTAGGGCTGGGGGTAGTTTCTTCTGTAAGGCATTTAGCCATTAAGTTCCCGACTTCTAGTGGCATCGGGACACTGAAAGGAGACCAGCTCGTAGGAAGGGAATGCTATATCATTTCCATTAGAGGAAAAAAACAAACAAGCGCACAGACACTTGTCATAATTCAGAATAAGGACGGAATAGTCTTCGAGATAGACGGAGAAATTGATCTGAGAATAGAGGAAAGAGTTGACCTTGAGCCATTAGAAGAGCTCGAAGAGGCCAGGCTCGAAGAAGTAGACCCCCCAAAAACAGTGAAGGTAGGGAAAAACCTTCAAGAAGAAACAAAATAGCAATTAATTGGCTTTTGGAAAAAGAACCAGGATGTTTTTGCATGGTCACATTCGGATATGGTAGGGATAAATCCGAAGGTAGTAAGCCACGCTCTAAATATTGACAAAATCTTCCCCTCGAAGCAGCAAAAGCGAAGACTCCTGGATGACGACAGGAAGAAGGCCCTAAAAGAAGAGGTCGACAGGTTGAAGGCAAACTGATTCATTTGAGATGCCTTCTACCTCGATTGGGTCGCCAACCCGGTGTTGGTCCCGAAACCTAACGGGACATGGTGAACCTGTATTGATTACTTAGACCTCAATAAGGCTTGGCCAAAGGACTGCTTCCCCCTTCCTCGAATCGACCAGCTCGTAGATGCCACAGCTGGGCATGGACTTATGTAATTTATGGATGCTTATTCTGGATATAACCAGATCGCCATGCATGCCCTGGACCAAGAGCATACGAGTTTTGTGATAGAAAAAGGACTATATTACTACAATGTCATGCTATTTGGACTAAAGAATGCTGGAGCCACTTACCAACTGCTCGTAAACATGATGTTCTTCGAGCAGATAGGTAATAACATGGAAGTTTATGTTGATGATATGTTGGTTAAATCTAAACATAATAGTAACCATGTGGACGACCTTGAAGAGTGCTTTTTCGTGTTACAGATGTCTGACATGAAACTCAACCCTCAGAAGTGCTCTTTCGGAGTGTCGTCAGGAAAGTTTCGAGGCTTCATTGTAAACGCACAGGGAATAGAAGCTCATCCGGACAAGATCCAGGCTTTAATTGATATGCCCTCACCTCAAAAACATAAGGATGTCCAAAGTTTGACTAGGCGGATGGCGACACTAAGTAAGTTTATCTTGAAATCTACAGGTCGTTGTCTTCCATTTTTCAATCTTTTGCGGGGAGGCAAAAAATTCAAGTGGACAGAAGAATGCGAGTTAGCTTTTTCAGGAGATCAAGAAGCACCTCGCGGATCCTCCCATCTTGTCTAAACCCATCACGGGGGAAATTTTGTACCTATATCTAGCTACGACCGAGCACGGCATTAGCGCTGTGCTCGTCCGAGAAGAACAAAAGGTGCAGAAGCCTGTATACTATGTCAACAAAAGGTTATTGGGGGCATAATCAAGATACCCCTTAATGTAGAAGCTGGCTCTCAGCCTAATTCACTCATCTCGAAAGCTCCGACCCTATTTCCAGGCGCATCCCATTCATGTGCTGACCGATCAACCACTAAGACAAGTCTTGTCCAAGCCAGAAGCCTCGGGCTGATTACTGAAATGGGTAATTTAACTTGGACAATTCAAGATCACCTATCATTCGAGGACAGCCATAAGGGGACATGCCCTGGTAGACTTCATAGTGGAATGCACTGGAGTGACCAACGATGAAGTTTTAACCCCAGTCCGCGAACTGTGGAAACTTTATGTTGATGGGTCTTCCAATGAAAATAAGTCGAGGGCAGGAATAATACTGATCACCCCAGCAGGAAGTCGATTTCACTTCGCTTTGAGATTTGACTTCAAAGCGTCAAACAACGAGGTAGAATACGAAGCTCTACTAGCAGGACTTCGAATAGACAAGGAACTCAAGGCTAAGGCGGTACATTGCTACAGTGACTCCCAGTTGGTGGTCAACCAAATCTTAGGGGAATACCAGGTTCACGGGAAGAGAATGGCTGAATTTTTAGAAAAAAGCAAAGGAAGCCCTCAAGCAATTCAAATTTTACACGATAGAACAGGTTCCCCGAGAGCAAAATTTGAATGCAGACGCCTTAGCCAGGCTCGCCACGTCCACCGAGGTTGATGAACTGAATGTCGTACCAATTGAACATCTATCGACACCTAGTATAACCGAGCCTGAACAGGAAGATGTGTGCATGATAAACTTCGAGCCGACCTGGATGACCCCGATAATTAGATACCTTGAGACCGGAGTTCTCCCAGAAGAGCGAACCAAGGCTCAAAAATTGATGTATCAGATCCCTAGGTACACCGTTATGGAGGGAAGGCTATATAGAAGAGGATACTCTATGTCATTACTCCGATATGTGACTCCACCCGAGGCTAAGAAGATCATGGAAGAAATTCATGAAGGATTCTGTGGAGACCACACTGGGGGGCTGATAACTCTACAAAATAGAGTTATTTTACCACATTTTATAAGCCAATTGTTGCTTAGTTCTTGAGTTTTTAATTAATTTATCAATTTTTTAAGTAATTTTGAATTTATTAGTTTTATTTTGATTTTATGTATTTTTATTTGTTTTTTGTATTTATTTTGTTTAATTATGTTGTTATTAATTTATGTGTGTTTAATTTCTTTATGTAGGTGTATTTGTTGGGAGCAAATGAAATGTTGATAAAATGTTAGTATAAAGAAATGAAGAAATCAAGCCCAAAATGAAAGGCCCAATCCAATTCTTGACAATGCCATGTCATCAATCCATGTGCTTCTTTCTCCACCATTGGATTTGTAACTATAGGAAAAGATGACAATTTTGAGCATGAATCCATGTGCTTTTTTTTAGACCAATAGGAGTGTTATCCTTTACCAAAAAATTTATCTATAAATAGGAGTCTCATTTCACCATTTCAAGCACACCTTCTCTTACACCACTTCTTCCATCTCTCTATTCTCTCCATCTTTTTCTTTTCTTAGATTAGTTTTTATGTATTTTTAGAGGAATAATTTGGAGGTTCATCCTCCAAATTTTCCTATTTATGTTGTAATTTTTATTTTGTTTTTTTTTATAGTTATGGGTTTCTAATCCACTTAAAATTATTAAGGTGGAGGATGAACCAAGATATAACTATATAGTGTTTATTTTATGTTGACCTCCCAAAATGAGCAATAAAGTTTATGATTTTTCTTCTTCTAAATGTTTCTTTCATCTATAATATCATGTATTTTAGATTGTTAGAACATATTTTACTTAGTTCTTAATTGTGCAAAAGCATAGTATTCTTTGATTAAGATGTGTCATTAAATTGTTCACATCCAATGCTTAGAACAAAAATACTATATTTTGCTTTAGAAATAACATTATTTGATTTTTTTGTAGTTTCATTAAATTGATTCACAACTAATGCTTTGAAGTTATACTATTGAAGTGAAGGAAAATCTATATTTTTGAATTAAAGAGAGCTTAAAGGAAGTATAATGTTTTGGAAAAGGTAATTAGATTGATTTCAATTATCACTAAAAATTGGGAAGTCAACATATTAATAAATATTATTATTTATATTTTGTAGATTCTAAAATCTTAATAATTTTATAAATAACTATTAAAAACAAATCTTTTTAATTTATTTCTTTTAATTTTTTTTAGTATTTTCTTTCTTTATTTTAAAACAAAACACATAAATCTTTGGAACTAGGTTAGAAATTTATTTCATTTTGGTAAAAATAGTTTTCTCTTTTTGATTTAAGTCAACTCCTTTGGGTTCGACCTCGTGCTTACACGAAAACTATTCTATAAATACGATTCGTGCGCTTGCGAGTATAAATATTTAAAACATACCCGTTTTGGGTCCATCAAGTTTTTGGCGCCGTTGCCGGGGAGTTGTAAAGAAGAGAAACAATTTGTGTCAAGGTGAGTAAAATTCTTCTACTAGTTATTTTATTTTTATTGTCAAAAAAAAAATAAAAATCTAAGTATGCTCTATGGTTGCGGTTTCGACTGATCTTCCTCATCAGAAAATGTTTCTTGTCTTTGTCATTTAATTTTATTATTCATTTATGCTTGCTAATTGTGTTTTGTTATTTAATTGTGTTTATTTCTTGTAATTTTAATTTGCCAAAAAAAAAATTAAAATCTCTTGAAATTCTAATTATGCTCTATGGTTGCAATTTCAATTGATCTTCCATATCAGAAAAGGTTTCTTGAGATTTTCACCAAAAAAAAAATTGTCATTGAGTTATTACCATGTTTCATGTTGGTAGCATAGGTTACATGAGCCAAAATGGATGCCCTTGGAATAGTACTAGGAATTTTAACAATGTATATCATCCTAGGGAAAGAGAAGACATCAACGCTCAAATCGAAAATTTGTCTAGAACACTAGATGTCTTACAAGCTAGGCAAACTCAAGATGACCATAGGGAGATAAACAGTGCATTTCACTCTCATCACCATGAGAATTGTAGTCATCCCTTGGAAAATCCCATTGATTTTAGTTGGAAGCCTGAGTACAACTATTATGCATCATCGCACTTTGATTATAATGAAACCAATGATGTGCATGCTTATGGGAATTCCTCAGAAATCCCATTTGATCCTACCTATAATCCAAATTTTACATGGAGTCAAAACTTGTCTCCAATGAACCATGTGCATCAATTCAACATGCCTAATCTAGGTTATGCCCAACCCGATCTGTCATATCCTCCTCAACAAGAAATCAATCCATCTCTAGAGGATACCCTACAACAGTTCATGCAGTCAACCCAACAAATTTTACAAAATCAGTCTCGATCCATTTCCAACATCGAGAAACAAATAAGTCATCTTGCAACTGTTTTGATAGAGACGGAAATACAAGTTCTTCCTAGTCAACCCATTCCCGACCCATTAGTGCAAACCGAGAGTGAAAAAATGAACGAAGTTTTCAAAGAACCTGTAATAAGCATCCAATTGCTAATTGAAACCAATGAGTTTGATGAATTGATTGATGGGGCTCATGAGGAAAATGAAAAAAATACAATTGTACCTCAAGAGCCAATAATTGAGCAAATTTTCATACATACTCAATTTGAAAAGGAGGATAAAAAAGATGTGCAATTTTCTTACTTCATTGAAATGCCACCAAAATTGCATGTCTCTAATTACTGTGTAGGTGTGATGCTTTCAATTCTCATTTATGGCATTTGCATCAACATTATAGTTCACCCTACAAATGAAATTCTACACCATCGATTGGGTGTAGGATAAAAATAAAAAAAAAATAGTCGGGCTAAAGACTATAAACTAAAGCGCTTTGTGGGAGGCAACCCATAAGTTTCAAGTTCCATTTTGTATTTCCTTTTGTATTTCACGTTTGTTGTGTGTTTGTTTCATGTTTTTCAAGTTCAAATAAGTTTGAAGGAAACTTCTAGCCCAAAAACAAAGGAGCGAAATCATGGAAGCATACATTCAAGGGAGTTTTCTTAACTTTTTCAAATTTATTGCTCATTGAGGACAATGTTTTGTTTAAGTTTGGGGGTAGTGTTGTGTGTTTTTTTTTATTTATTTATTTTTTTTTATAAAATGTTCAAAAATTTTTTTGGTGATTTTTCATTTTTAGATGATAAATTGAATTTGAATTTAGTTCTTAGAAAAATGTGAATATTTCTTAAGCTCTATTTTTAATCTTTGGGTTAGTCTTGCTTAGATATAGATTTTTCATAAAAGAACACTTTCTATCTTTCTAAGAATTTTTGTGTAATTTAGATTAATTTATATAAGCATAAAATTTTGTAAGTCTCACAAGTCCTAGAATTCGATTAATTATCTCTTGAGGCGAAATCCTAGAAAAGCACATCATTAGGGAAATGATTTAGGCTATCTTTGGAACGTTTGAGCCTTTTGACTTAATCACCGTTACACACATTATTCCCTAGTTTACCCCATTTGAGCCAAACACGAGCCTTGTTATTGTTTTACCCATATGTGAAATGTAAAACTTCTTCATAAATTTCATTCTTTACACATGAGAAAATGTCATAGAGCTATGCATCTTGATTTGTTACCAAAGTGAAAATAGGAAAGAAATTCGGAAAGCCACAGCTTAAAAAAAAAAAAAAAACAAAACAAAAATATTGTGGCAAGCTAAAAAAAAAAAATAAAAAAATTGAAGATTCCAAATGGGTGGAAAGAATTACTATGGAAATGTTATGGCGTATACTTGAAATATTGTGATGTCTAGTGAAAAGTTCGGAAATACTCATGTGTTAGGAAAAAGTGATCTAAGCTTAAATTCAATATCATTTTTCTCACATTTTTCTTTACCCGCACATTACAAGCCTATAAAGTCCTATTGATCCTTGATTTTGTGTTGTTCTACATTAGTGGAGAGAGATAAGAAAAACGAACCTATGGGACTTTGGTACGGAAAAAAAAATTAATTCATCATTCCTTGAGATTTAATTATTTTATCTTTGCATAAATTTTTCCAAAATTCCACATGATTACTTGGTAAATAGTTTTGTGTTTCCATATTGAAAATTAGTTGTTGAAAGCAAGATTGACTATTGGATTAATTACATGAGCTTAATGTCTCTTCATAATTTTCTTTGAGCTACTTTCATTATGCAATTTTTGAGGAAAACATTTGATATCTCCAATTAAAAAAAAAAAAAGTGTGTTTTTAATTTTTCTTTTGCTTGAGGACTAGCAAAACATTAAGTTTGGGGGTGTGATAACTCTACAAAATAGAGTTATTTTACCACATTTTATAAGCCAATTGTTGCTTAGTTCTTGAGTTTTTAATTAATTTATCAATTTTTTAAGTAATTTTGAATTTATTAGTTTTATTTTGATTTTATGTATTTTTATTTGTTTTTTGTATTTATTTTGTTTAATTATGTTGTTATTAATTTATGTGTGTTTAATTTCTTTATGTAGGTGTATTTGTTGGGAGCAAATGAAATGTTGATAAAATGTTAGTATAAAGAAATGAAGAAATCAAGCCCAAAATGAAAGGCCCAATCCAATTCTTGACAATGCCATGTCATCAATCCATGTGCTTCTTTCTCCACCATTGGATTTGTAACTATAGGAAAAGATGACAATTTTGAGCATGAATCCATGTGCTTTTTTTTAGACCAATAGGAGTGTTATCCTTTACCAAAAAATTTATCTATAAATAGGAGTCTCATTTCACCATTTCAAGCACACCTTCTCTTACACCACTTCTTCCATCTCTCTATTCTCTCCATCTTTTTCTTTTCTTAGATTAGTTTTTATGTATTTTTAGAGGAATAATTTGGAGGTTCATCCTCCAAATTTTCCTATTTATGTTGTAATTTTTATTTTGTTTTTTTTTATAGTTATGGGTTTCTAATCCACTTAAAATTATTAAGGTGGAGGATGAACCAAGATATAACTATATAGTGTTTATTTTATGTTGACCTCCCAAAATGAGCAATAAAGTTTATGATTTTTCTTCTTCTAAATGTTTCTTTCATCTATAATATCATGTATTTTAGATTGTTAGAACATATTTTACTTAGTTCTTAATTGTGCAAAAGCATAGTATTCTTTGATTAAGATGTGTCATTAAATTGTTCACATCCAATGCTTAGAACAAAAATACTATATTTTGCTTTAGAAATAACATTATTTGATTTTTTTGTAGTTTCATTAAATTGATTCACAACTAATGCTTTGAAGTTATACTATTGAAGTGAAGGAAAATCTATATTTTTGAATTAAAGAGAGCTTAAAGGAAGTATAATGTTTTGGAAAAGGTAATTAGATTGATTTCAATTATCACTAAAAATTGGGAAGTCAACATATTAATAAATATTATTATTTATATTTTGTAGATTCTAAAATCTTAATAATTTTATAAATAACTATTAAAAACAAATCTTTTTAATTTATTTCTTTTAATTTTTTTTAGTATTTTCTTTCTTTATTTTAAAACAAAACACATAAATCTTTGGAACTAGGTTAGAAATTTATTTCATTTTGGTAAAAATAGTTTTCTCTTTTTGATTTAAGTCAACTCCTTTGGGTTCGACCTCGTGCTTACACGAAAACTATTCTATAAATACGATTCGTGCGCTTGCGAGTATAAATATTTAAAACATACCCGTTTTGGGTCCATCAGGGGCATAGCCTGTAACGACCCGAATTTGCTAATCAAGCTTAGGGGCCTTGATTGGTGTGCCTAGAGGGCAATAAGTGGATTAAAGTGCTTGTATGTGAATTTATGTGTATATATGATTATGATGCATGTTTAATTGAGTTAAATGTGCATGTGGGCCCCATCTGGATATTAGGGGCATAAGTGTGATAAATGTGGTATATATGTGATATTTTTGTGCAGCACGTTCTGAGACAGTCCTGGGGAGCGGTTAGCCGGAGTGTCACAAAGGGGTTGAGATTCGGACTCGGGGCGAGTCGAGGGGTAATTTGGGTATTAGATGAGTTATGGGATTATCAGGGCATAGAAATAAATATTTGGAGATATATTTGAGGATGGAATGTCTAGGCGGGAATATTTGGGAACTTTACCATTTTGCCCTCGGGGACGTTTTGGTACCCTGAGCCTTGGGGTAACCCTTTAGACTTAAGTCAAATAAAACAAAAAAGGGGAATTGTTTAGAAACTTGAGGAAATCGATACTTACTTCCCTTTGAACTGAAGATAGCTTTTGGTCTCTCTCTCTCTCACTCTCTAAGACAAAACTCAAGAAGAAACTCAAAGGAATTGCCTAGGAATTAAAGGGATTTCAGCTGGGATACTTTAGGAACTTGAAACTTGGGAATTTGAGGATCATCTCAGGGATTAAGCTCAGCAAGAGGTAAGCTTTTTCATGGAAGTTATGTTTAAGTTTCAGCTGTGTTTCCAAGCTTTGCATGTGGATAGAATCTAAGTTGTTTTTGGGTATTCTAGTTGAATTTTTGGAGCAGATTTCTGATGGGTTTTAGTGTTGATATTGAGCTGGAATGATGGTGATATTATTTAGGATTGTTAGTTTGGTTTTGGTGAGGATTGGCTTGAAGAAAAGATAGAAAACTGATGAGGAAATCTGGGTTCGGTGTAGAGCGTCGCGGCCCTAGGAGGGGTGCGTCGTGGCCCGCATGCGCGCGCGGCCATGGGAGGCCGAGAGATTCATGCGCGCCGCGGCCCGTGTGGGGGTTAGTAAGGTGCTAGCCTCTGTTTTGAGGATAGCCGCGGCTCTTGTGGGCGGGGCCGCGACCCTTAGTGCCAGATTGGGTTTTTAGGGTATTTTAGGCTTGGGAACTCAAGGGGTAAGGCTCGGGATGGATTTTATCACCCGGATTGATAGAATTCAAGGACCCGGAGGTTAGGGTTATGGCTCGAAGTTATTTATTGGATTAGAATTTAATGGATGGACGTCGTTAATGTGTTGTGACTAGGATTTCGGCGAGGCTCATGTAAGAGGACTGTGCTCGGGGCATCGGTGCTCAGAAAGCTCAGAACTTAGGTAAGAAAACCCCTATTTCCATAGAGCTTGTGTGCAGGGCTGAGCCCGATGTGTTTGAATGGAAATGATATGCAGGGCCGAGCCCAATATGCTAGAACTGCAGAGCATAGCTCTTTATCTGTTTATGCTTGAATTCTGTACTCGTTGTTTTATCATGTATGATATTATGTGAATGATCGGCAAGAGCCGGGAACGGTGTAGACTGAGAACAGCGAGGGGCCGGGAACGGTGTCATGCACATTGAGTGCAAGGCCGAGAACGGCAAGGGGGCCGGGAGCAGCGCTGAGCACGTGGAGTGCGAGTTCCCAGGGCGAGTCCCAAAAAGGATACCTGGGATATCCTTACGGCATGGTCTGCGAAACCAGGGCTTGGTAAACGCTTGGGTCGGCTAGGCCGTATGTGTTTAGCCATTGATGACCTGTTTTTATGCCTGGCTTATGTGTTGCATATGTTATCTGTTTGTGGGTTTTCTTGCTGGGCTTTGGCTCACGGATGCTTTGTGGTGCAGGTAAGGGTAAGGAGAAGATCAACCAACCATGAGTACAGCAGGCGTGAGGCGGCATGTACATGTTTGGCCAGCCTGGCTGTCACAGCCAGAGGATTTTGGGAGATTCTTGTAAATGAACTTGAATTTTGTCGTCTAGCTGACTTAGTACAGTTTTTATGTTGTAAATATTTCTAAACTGTATTTTGGGATCCCAGGTGTCAAACGTTTATCATTTACTATGAAAAATTACTATTTCTAATGTTTTTTTCTCTGTTTACGGCTTAATTACACTGTTTGACCTAAAACCTCGATTAGCGAGTTGAAAGCACATTTTAAAACTCACTTAGTAACAGCGCTAAGGAAGTAGGGCGTTACATAGCCTATCCAAGAAAATCATATGCCAAGGATACTTCTAGGATACTATCAATGCAGATTCGTTTGATTATGTCAAGAAATGCAACAAGTGTCAACGATTCATCGCAATTCCTCGAGCTCCACCTTCCGAGCTAACGATGATGACCTCCCCATGTCCATTTGCAGTTTGGGGAATCGACCTCATAGGCTCGCTACATACTGGCAAAGACGGAGTCAAATACGCAGTAGTCGCAGTAGATTACTTTACGAAGTAGACCGAGGCCGAGCCTCTAGCGACAATTACCTCAAAAAAGTCTTGGACTTCGTGGTAAAGAACATTATATGCCGATACGGGATGCCAAGGAAGATTGTGTTTGATAACGGTACTCAATTTGATAGCGATTTTTTTTCCAACTTTTGCGAGAAAAATGGGATAATAAAGAGCTTCTCCTCTGTGGCCCATCCCCAAACGAATGGCCAGGTCGAAGTTGTAAACAAAACCCTAAAAATTTCTTTGAATAAAAAGTTGGAAGAAGCAAAAGGGAAATAATCCGAATAATTGCCCCAAGTTTTTTCGGCATATCGAACCACAGCTCGTACTTCAACGGGACATACCCCCTTTCTCTGGCATATGGATGTGAGGCTATGCTTCCAATCGAGGTCGAAATACCCACAATTCGTGCCCACGCTTATGACCAAGCCTCGAACCAATCCTAACTCGAAGTAAGTCTGGACCTGATTGAAGAAAGAAGGGACGAAGCTTAGCTAAAAAATGTTGCATACCAACAGCGAGCTACACGGTATTTCAATAAAAGAGTTTGAGATAGAAAATTCGGTGTGGGAGATTTGGTGCTTAGGCATGTGTTCTTGGCAACACGGGATCCAACTGCTGGCATGCTCGGGCCTAATTAGGAAGGACCTTATCAGATCAAATCTGTTATCCGACCTGGTGTACCCAAGAAAGCAAGATTGAATGGGAGTTTGGTACCACGAGCAAGGAATAGTGAACATCTACGACCTTACTATCAATAGTGTAGGAATGATGTCACCTGTAACCATACTTGTTTATCTGTACTATGTTCCTATTAATAAATCATTCAAATAAAGTTCAATTTCGTTTCAATATGCTGTATTTTTTCAAACTCTCTTAATTTAATAACCTATGGTTACACTCATAGGATATTAAGGGGACATTAGTGGTACATATACCATCAGCTTGAAAAAATGAAATAGCATATATTATTAAAAATAAAGTGTTTGGATACAACCAAATACGCGAGCTAAGATGTTTTGGATATAACCGAATCATGGAAAAATAAAAGTGTTTGGATGTAACCAAATATGCGATCTAGATATAACTAGATCAAGAATATAAGTGTATGGATTACAAACCAAACACGACCTGAATAGGTTTGGAACGAACCAGCTAAAACTAATCAGCAGTAAGTTGGAACACAACCTACTTCAAGCTAAGTCGAGATCGAGGCTGGAATATCCTGCAAAAAGATGGTTTCGACCTCATAACCTTGGGGAGCTACCCAGGGACGAGTAAAAGTAACTAAAAAAGCAAGATATAACTAAACCACCTATGTTACACGCCATAGAAGTACTTTCAGGTGCATGGTAAAAGTAACTTTCGACCTTGACAAATAACGAGATCGGATACGGATATATCGTGAATACTATGCATGAATGCATTGAAGCTCGAGCTTAAAAATCCACCGCGTGTTTGTATAAATAAATAGACATAAAGACACTTTAATATAAATTGCATGAAATATTTCGACCTAAGAAATGTAAAGCAAAAATATTAAAGTAAAGTCAAATACGGTATCATAAATATCATAATAAAATAGCTCTTTCACGAGCTATAAATTGTCTTAGCCCCAGGGGCATAAATAGCAGAAGATAAATTATTACAAAAATTTGAAGGTACACAGCCCCAGGTAGAAACTTAGGAGGGAGGAGCATCCTCCTTAGCCTTTTCAGCATCCTCCTTGGCTCTCTCTGCCTCCTCCCGAGCAGCCTCCTCCTCATCGAGTCGAGCTTGCCACTTGGCCACCAGTTTTGCCTCGAAAGAGCCTAAGAAGCTGGTATCGAGATCGGCATTACTGGCCCAGATCCTACACATGGCCAGGTCGACCGCCCGATCCTTCTTCTCCTTAAACTCTGTTAGGAGACAAGCCTTTTTGCCTTCCATAATCAGGGACTTACGAATTCTCTTGAACGAGTAGTGTCTGGAGGGAACCGAGCCATCCGTCCAAGAGAAAGCCTTCTTGAAGTCTGGGGGATGGTTGGGAAGATCCTCAAAGATTTTCTTCTCTTTGGGATAGCTCGAGAGGTAGTAGAAGCTGTCCCCTCCCCGAGCTCGAGAGGGATTGCTTTTCAAACAAAAGAGATATAGGATCTCCTTTGGTGAAGGTCCTTCCCACTTTAGCTCGTGGTAAAGTGAACTCAGGGCAGACAAAACCCTGCATGAGTTGGTCTTGAGCTGGAAAGGGGCGAGCCCAACAAAGTCCGTAAAGTTTTGAAAAAGGACTTTAAGGGCAGTACAACCCCTGCCTTCATATGTTCCTGGCTCCAAGCTGCGTATCTTAGCTTGCTGTCAGGATTCCCATCTCCTGGGGCGTGGCAACTTCGCTCGTGAGAGGTTGGAGCTCGACACCTCAGCGAGCCCGACAATCCGATATTGTGGAGGGCCAGATGTCAGATATCTGCCCTAATGAAGAGATCGAGCTCCAATAATGCTCGGCCTCGAAAAATTCCCTCTTCAAGGTGGGGATGGAGGTTGGTTGTGAGGTCAAAGGTTCCCCCATCAGTAAGAATTGGAGATCACCTGGCCTAAGTGCAACTGTCACTTTGAGTGTAGAGTCGAGGGGAATCGGTCTAGGCTCGGGGTCCGAATTTGGGTAGATGGCAACCCTTAGTTTTTTCCTTTCTCCTTCTTCGACCTCGTCTATCTGACGTCGAAAGTAAGCTCGGATGTCTTCTTGATCACACCTCATTTTGTGCTCTCGAATCAAGCGCTGGTTCCAAGTAAAAGGGGACTCCGGGCTCAGAGTTACTGGTGAATAAGGAATCGCGAGCTTTGACCCCCACCACTTTCCTGAGTTTTGCGGCATCTAGCAAGAGAATTTTGGAAAAAAAATCATGGTGAATAAGGAATTTTGAATAAGGAATTTTGAAGATCCCGATATTTCAGGGAAAAAGTTGGCGATTACCCAAAGAGTGGAATTTTTGGGAAATGTGCATTTTATAAAACCCTAATTTTATACCCGATATCTTGGTGTACAAGATATGCCATTCAAATTTAAAAAAAAATCAGTAAAAGAGCCATATCTGGGTCTTCTACACATGAACTAGGCTTGGAACCCAGAATATAAGAACTTAAGACTCGTATGTATTGAAACATTCTAATGTGCAAAACTAGCAAGGGAACAAACAGTGCAACAATATAAACATGCATGAAAAATATACGGGCATACGAAGCTATGAACAGAAAACTTACACAATGCGATCGGCAGAAACAGAGAGATTGATGATTGAATAAGTGGTTGCAAAACGATCTCACAGAGTCGAAGAGGTGCACGTTGTTCTGTTTTCGTGGCTTGGAGAACATGCAAGAACTGGGCAATATTCTCTGGTTTTTTCTTCTTTTCTCTATGCAAAGGCTTGATCGTGAAAATAAAATGGGGATGACGAATGGACATATTTATAAACCCATGGGAGTGTAAAAGGCCGAATTAATCTAGGCCATTGGTTAGATTCTGTATCAGATCTAACAGCTAGGGACCTATGAGTTGATAGTACAATAAAGAATGGCAGGCGGATGGATGTGGGCAGGTTTCCAAGGTACTCAAGTACTTTGATTGATCAATACCCGGTTGACGCGTGTCCACACTCCAGTGTTTTTGATGGTACAGTTTCCAAGATGAGCAGTTCAAATGTTTCCTTCTCATAGGATTCGAACTAATACTTTTGAGGGGGCAAACTGTTACACCCAGATTTCGAGACCAGAGGTTATGACCTCGAAAACTGGACTCATCAGGTGTGAGCTTGAAATGTATGAAAACATTGTATGGCCCAGCTGTAAGATCTCCGAAGTAAAATAACGACCTTGAAGATGTGTAACCTCGGGATGCTTTCTGAGTTCGAAATGACATGAAATTGGGATACATCGATTATCGATTGCCTTTGGATTAAACAATCCAAGCTTGGGAAGTGCAGGCTCGAGTATGATGGCTTCGATAGTGTCAATCTACTCCGAGCATGTCCTGAACACTACAACAAAAACCCATTTCCATAACACAAAAATTTAACACTTTTAAAAAAGTATTATAATATATATAAGTGTATATGTATATAGGCGGTACTTAATTGCAATTTGGCACCTAATTTTCCCCAGCCCCCCAAAATTTTTCACACGGTCCCAATTGACCAAAAAACAAAGAAAAAAACCCACCAGTCGGTCCCCGATTCCCCCCTCTCTCTCTTGTTTCTCTGTGTTTACCCCCAGACTAAAAAATGTGTTATCAACCTCTCTCCTTCTCTCTCTCATTATTTCCTTCTTTTTTTCTTCTTTTTCATGTATTATTTTTTAATTTTCTATGTCTCATAATTCAGATCTCTCTTTCTCTTTCTTTTCTTCTTCTTTTCCCTCATCGTTCTCTCTCCTCTCTCTCGGTTCTCTTTCTCCCACCAGACCTCTCTCCTTCACTCTTTCTCTCTCGCCTGTGTCTTTGTGGAGCCCAACTGCCACCTTCCCCTACACATGCCGGCTAGGGATCTTCAGAGGCTGTCGAAGCTTCAACCCACGCGGGCCATCGTGGTTCCCCTGATTGATCTTCTTTTGCAGTGTAAGGGTGAGTAACTTTTCTTGGCATCTCTTTTTCTTTTGGATGATAAATTGATTGCTGTGAGCTAGGATTGTTGAATGTGGAGTGTGTGAGCTGTGATTGAGTGAGATGTGAGTATTTTTTGGACTCATTTGGGGGTTTCGATGCCCTAATGGGTTGAATTTCGGGACACTATTGTTAATTTTTTATTATTATTATTTGTTTATGTTCTATAATCTTTGATCTCCATCGTGTATTTGATCTCTTTTCTTTAGTCTTTATACAACTCTGCTATGTAAATTTTTTATTTCTAAATTATTTTCAGAGCATTAAATAAATATATTTTCTCAACTAAATTATTTAACCATTAAATAAAACATTAACTAATATGTTTCCCCTAGAACGACATTCACCACACAGTTTTGTAAATTGTAATCAGAACCAATTTTTTCTACCTGATACATGCGTATTCTAGTTCTGTTATTTGAGGTAGCACTGGCATTACCAACTTCTGATTCCTCATTTTTTCCACTGTCTACAAAAATTCCACTACTAGTCATCTCTTTCATTTTATACCCCAAACAAGGTTTCCTGAAGAATGCAAAACAGATATAATAGAGGAATATCTAGAAGATGCAAAACGAATCAATGGTACACTTTGATATTACAACAGAAAAACATGTAAGCCCCAGCATGTGTTTTAAAAAAAATGGTGCGTCCCAACGCAACAAGAAATCAATGCAATTCCAGAAAAAAATAATCAGCTCTCTCCAACAAGATATTTTAAGTGAAAATTTAAAACAACAAGTTGCAGTCAAATAAGTACAAATATTTAGCTAAGTTCTCATTAGAATGAAATATTTAAGGAAAGCGTTAATTGTTATTTTCCTTGATTAAGCTATAATGACTACTGTAATGCATGTTGGTGAATTGGATTGCTTACTTATTTATAGTAGTGTTTGAAACTAATTTGTTTGATGTGATCTGAACTAGTAACTGAAGTTGTTTCATGAGTTTCAAAAGCTTGATTCATGAAAAAGCAAACTGGTGCAAATTCTTGCCAAGAAAAAGCAACATTCGGTAAAATACATTTCCATTGGTCTTGTGATTTTGTTATCCTTTATGGTGTACTCTTATCCTGTGATTTATTGTTGGTTTTGCAATGTGCAGGCTGTCTTACGTAAAACAAGAGGCTTAGCAATGCGTATACATATATATATATTTGTGTTTGAATTGTTTTAGGATCCTCTTTGGGAAACTTACTTCTGTCAAGTTACAGACACTCACTCATCAGGAGAAGCTTGCTTTCTGGATCAATATCTATAATTCTTGCATGATGAATGTAAATAGATGATCTCATCTAGTACTCATAGCTTCTTTTTGTTTCTTTTATGTATATTTTCTAAAGCTGTCATAAGTAAAATAAAAGCACTATTTTACTGTAGGCATTCCTGGACCATGGAATACTAGAGAGTCCTGAAATGGTTGTTGCCCTGATGCAAAAGGTATGGAATGTTTTAGTATCAAAGTTTTCCTTTTCAATTTTTTTGTTTCTTTCAAACTAAATACACAAACATTATCTATAATGATCAATGATGTATATGGTTATGTTTCCTTTTAATTAGGCAACAGTAAATGTGGGGGGAAATGTGGGTAGTGATTATGTTTCAATGATCAATGAAATCAGTGTGGCTTTATCTAATGGGGATAATTAGTTATTGGTGCCAGTTAAATTAATTAAAACCATCTACTTACTGACCATTGTGTAATTTCTTTCCCCATTTGTCTTGTTAAACTGTGTAAATTGATGGTAGTTTCTTCTGGTTTACAGAAGATCTATCTAGCTTATACAATTATTTTTCTCACTCACACTTTCCCTGTTTTTAATCTGTTTTTCGTTAAATTTGACTATAATAATACTGAATTTCTTTCTTTGAATGTTTGGTGATTTCAGAGTCCAGATGGTGATATTATAGATTGTGTTTTGTCTCATCAACAACCAACTTTTGACCATCCTCAGTTGAAGGGACGAAAGCCATTGGTAATACCAATAATTCAATTTCAAGATTTATATAAATTGAAGTGATAAATTGTTTGAATATTGATTGAATATTACGTAATGTGCAGGAATAGGCCAAAAACTCATAAAGATCATCCTAATAGTACTATGATGAGGACTCAGGAGCTACCAAAATATTGAGTATACTAACAGTAAGTAAATGCTAGATAAAATTAAATAATAAAATTGTATGTTTAAATTCAAATGATTTAACTTATAAGGCCAATTTTTTTTCTTGATATCAGGAAGCAATAGCAATTGGAAGAACATTTGCAGCCATGAAGGACTATCAAATTGATGGCAACAAAGAAATGGTGGCATTAGGAACAATGAACATTGTTGGTTCTTTGATCTCTTGTTATGTAGCTACAGGTGATCTAGTAATAGTCGCTAAAAATTAATAAAATTTGAGACACATATATTATGTATTGGTAAAATTATTCATAGTTGGTACATCAATTAACTAATACACAATGATTACAAAATATTATAGGTTTCTTCAAGTTTAATTTGGTTTCTTTATGTTTGTAAGGAAAAAGTGTTTCTTCATAGCCTTGTGGACTAAGTTGAGGAGAAGAAGGAACCACCAAGAACCGGCCATAGTAAGAGGTACAAATTCATAGATTTCCTTAGTAGTTTACAGTTCCGATTTTTCGTTTTCATTTCTTAGGATGGCTATGAATTTGTGGGGTGTTTTATATAGGTTTAATCTGTGTTTAGGGACTATAAACTTTCATTAAGGGGTTGTGAATGATTTAATATGATAAGGTTTTAATTTTGGGCTTGAATCTGTCTTTTGCTTTCATTAGCCTTTTAATCTCCACTTTCTCATTGTATCTTTTGTCCTCTGTTCTCTGTGTAGCTAGTTGCATATATAACTGTTTGCCCCAATTATATAATATTATGTTGTCAATATATTGTTCAAATTTAATAACCCAAGCATTAATCTGCACATATAATTATATATATATTTTTTCTTTGTTAGAATATATATGTCTGTGTGCCAATATAGAGATGATTTATAATAATGTGAGACTTAATTATAATGATAAATAACTGAGAATTGAAGGATTAATCAATGAGTTATATATATTAATTTAACTTGTAGATTTCCAATGAGGTATAGAAATAGAAGCAAGCCAAGCATAGACAATAGTGCTGCAAAGAAGGTTTCCCAAGGATTGGGACTTGTTTGGAGGTTTGAACCAAAGGAACTGCACAAATATGGATAGGATCAAAAATTCATTTGTTAGAAATGATTTTGCATTTATTTTTTTCTGAGTGCCTTCAGAATTCAAATCCCTTGACTTCTATCACTTATTTTCAAGTTAAAACCACATATCCTTTTTTTTTTCTGAGTGCCTTCAGAATTTAGTTGCTTGAAAAAATTATTGCTGCTTTGTTTCTGTCTGTAAAAGTTATCCTGACTCTACCGAAAATCATTGCCTGGATCTGCCTGAATTGATTGGTTTCTTGGAACCACAAAATGAGTGATTATTGTTTGGGTTTTTTTATTAATTTTTTGAGGAAACAAATAGAGGTATTGTTTGTGGTTTAAGGCCTTGCTTGTTTGTTGAGAAACTGGGGGAGAATTCTTCACTTGTTCAAAGATTCTGCAACCAAAGAAATCCAACGATGCATGATTTGATTCTTTTGCTATTCTTATGTTGTTATAAATACATGTTCTTATAAATAATTTTTTTTGTTTCTTCTTTAAATTATAGGAGAAAAGGACTACTATGAAGGACAGCTTTTAACTCTGAAATCTTTGGAGGAAGTTGACTCTATAGTACAATCAGAAGGCATTGATGAAGATGATCTTGATGAACAAGCTCAACATGAAAGAGCCATGAAGATCTCTAATTATGCAAACATAATTCTCTTGGGACTTAAGATAAAATTTGAGTATTTTTATAAGAAATCTTGGCTGAAGTAAGTTCTTAAGAGCTTTTACAGCTCCAGTCGTATCTGTAATGTTTTAGATTATATAGACCATGTTTTAGAGTATTTGAGTTCTTGCATCAAATAATATTTTATGGCCTTATAGAACATTCATTCCCACTTTACAAACTAAAATTGAAGCTTATGTTTGATTCTGCAGATCTATGCTACTATAAAGAGTGGGTCCATAGCCATTGCAGCATCAACACTAGATTCTTTGTTGGATCTCATGGATGGTGGCATACTTTGGTTCACTCACTTGACAATGAAAAGTATAAATATTTATAGATACCCCATTGGCAAATTGAGGGTGCAGCTCGTTGGCATAATCATTTTTGCTGCTATCATGGTGACACTAGGTACAATCTGTAGCTTAATTTGTTGATAGTTTTCACAGATTTTTCTCTTTCTTGCTTCATATCTACATTGAAGGCTGTTTGGCTTCCTTAGTGAACACATATATCATCTAGTGTGTTTTACTCTATTTGTTACAGAGTAGATAAATTCATGAGTCTAGGATGAAACAAGGAAAAAATAAAGCTTATTGAGAGACTTTGTTTTATTAAATTTGTCTAAAGAAGACATGTTATTTGATTCTAGAAATTTTTTTTGGTCATTTTCTGCCGGAAATCTCTAAAGTATATGGTCATGATTGCCAAATACAGACACTTAATAAGGTACTTATTTTATTTTATTATTTTTCATGTACTTATTTCTTTATTTCCTTGGCTTTGTGGGTCTTAAGAAACTTCTAAGGAAAACTAAAAAATAGAATGAAAGAAAATTTTAATTATATAAAAGTTTTGTTTAAGTTTTCTCTTCGTGCTAATGAAAGGATTATGCAATTAATTTTTGTTTAAATTTATTTTTATGATGTGCTATGGTTTAACTAAGGACTTACAAAGCTCTTGGGCTCTATATACATATACTATATATACTATAGTACTCTCTTGCATATCCTCAAAGTTGGTCAGCCATAGATTTTGATGGCTAGAATTTGCCACTGATATGAATTGCTATGTGTTTTTTGACTTTGGATTGAATTTTAAGTGCCATATTTTGGATACGTTCCTCTGTTTTCATGTGATTTATTTTTATGCATCTGGTTTAAATTTAAATTCTATTACTATTGATCCTAAATTAAGTTTATGATTTCATGGGTTGTGTTGAAATGCCTATCTCAAGTGTTCCCTCATTTGCTTCTGCCTTATTTTTGTGCATGCATATTTAATGTTTATTTCTATTCCTGCTTGTTAATTTATTGGAACATATATAATACAATACTAATTGAATATATATATATATATATATTTATATATATTATTCTGATAACACTCCTTGCACTCATGTCCATGGTATATATAGTTTCTCATTGTTTTAAACATTGATTTATGTTTTTGCTTGTGTATTTCTCTCTTGTTTTGGACATTAGCTAGTTAGATTAAGTTTATTTTTCATTAAAAATATTAATTTATAATAGAAAAACTTATTTTAAATAATTGCTTTTCTATAGTCCTTTTAATTCTTTAGTTTATTGCATGAATTTCTAATGTCTGATTTGTTCATTGGATTATTTTACTCAGTCGCCTGAGTAGAATGCATAAAACATTCATTAATTTTGTTTAATTTTTCTCATCTTCTTCAATAGATAGGGAATAGTGTTTTTTCTTCACTTAATTGAAAATTTTCATTCTCCCTAAGGTAACATGTAAACTACCCTTTTCAAGTATTGACATGTTTGACATAATAATGCAAGTAGAAGTTACTAGCATGTCCATTTTATAGGCTTTATCTTTCTATCGATTGTGGCATATTAGGCTATTAATGTATATTTATAGGATTGTACCTGTCCTATATATGCATCCAGTGTGCATGGGATTACATTCTTTTAGTTAAATTTTCTTCTTATTTCTAAGTTTTTGAACATAAACTAATAAATTATACAACTAATAAATGTATATACAACAAATCACTCTTTCTACAACACAAGAGTATAACTTTATTGAAAAAGTATTATAATAACTAGTAAAGTAAAAAATCAGTATTGAAAAAGAGGGAAATGAAATAAAAAGGCAACATCTTTTCAGGGAAAGCCCGCTCAAAGTAAAACACATTATTCTTTTTAATCTAACTTTAGAATAGTTTCAGAGTCACTTTTCTTCCGACCTAGCCTTCCTATTCTGTTCTAATGGTTTCCATTTGCTCTAGCCAGCATGCCTTCTCTCTTGGATTCAGAAAACTGATCTGGGTCTATCTTCTGTTCTAGTTTTGAATTGATCGAACCAAGTTTTCATCGTTTTAAGTTTGTTCCTGATTTTGGATGCCTCAAAATTTATGTTTTTGCTCAACTTTTCTTTTATGTTTACAAAAATTACTCTGTTTTTCAGTTTACAAGAATTACTTTATATGCTTTTTTTGGGGGCTGATTTTCCCATGACTTTTTTTAGTACTTACACATTATTCTTGGAATATTTTAAATTTCTAATATGAAAGTTTCTAATAATAACAATATTATATATGCAGAATTATGAACCAGGATACTCAACACCTCCAAAATTTCTCCTCTAATTGAAGCAGCAGTGACCATTAGGTACACAAATTTCAACTATTAAAAATGGTTTAGTCATTTTATTTTTCACTTTTTTGAGCAAAAGGGTAGCTTTAAATTTAAACATAAAGCTAAAAGAAGATATTTGTTTTTCTTTCATAGTTTTTTTTTTGGTTCTTGAATGGCTTATTAAATATGATCACTTTTCATTGGTTTTTGATGGTATTTCATTTGTTTGAATGCAGTTACTTAGTTGGCTTCTCAAAATTGTAGG
The DNA here is from genome assembly GCF_963169125.1 of Humulus lupulus. Lineage (NCBI taxonomy): Eukaryota > Viridiplantae > Streptophyta > Magnoliopsida > Rosales > Cannabaceae > Humulus > Humulus lupulus. The sequence goes on along the minus strand of NC_084795.1, from coordinate 104,562,464 downwards.
AACTATAACTATTTTGCATGTGTAGTAAATGTCTGTTTATGTCAGTCTACCTATTTTAATGTTGCACTAGGGAAATGGGAGAGTGCTCTTATGCATGGAGTGATTTGAAAACAACTTCTTGTTTGATGTTGCCTTTTGTGGTTTGGTTTAAGCTATTATGGTATGCATGTGGAGGACTGATTATAGAGGCTTGGGCATGTCTAGTTTCATCCTCTACTTATAAAATCCAGTCTTTCTAACTTTATTTGTGCCCTCCTAGATGGATGTTAAAACTAGTGACATGTGACTATTTTACTGCTTGGCTATTCATGCATTTTTTTGTTGATATATGTTTTATTGTACATTGGCTTTAAGGTCTGTTAACTATTTTTTGCACTTTGGAATTGGCACAAATGGGAATCTTCAATTTGTTGTGTTTTGATTATTTAAAAATTTGCCAAGAGTTTCTTTTCCTGATAGGATTGTTTGATTTTTCTATAAATTTTTTGGTTTACCTTGTTCTTTCTATTGATATTTTTTTTCTTTATGCTCTAGGCGATGTGCTTTGCTTTAATGAGCATTGGCAGCTCATTTCATGCTCAAAAAATTGCTGTGAGTGAGCAATTGGAGAGTCGAGTGTGGTAAATACTGTTCTTTTCCTGTGTACTGTGTTATGTTTGGGGTCATTTGGGACATGTTACTTTATGATTCTTTTGAGATCTGCTTGTAAAAGACTCAACTTATCTGTTTGCATACATTTGTTGAAAACATCAGGTTCTGGCCTTCGGGTACTGTGTGACTTCAGGCCATCAACTACAGAGGTTAACATAAAAATAAAGCTTTTACTTGTGTTGCTTCTCTCGACAGTGGAGTTTTGTTGTCTCAGTTCACGTTTTGGTGGCATGATAGACATGGAATCTGTTGAGGACGTGGCTAATATTTCTAATGTGTCTGGGATTACTACCCATTCTTTGCAACTGTACAGTCATTGCTGACCACTAGACCCTCTCCCGGCAACTGTACAGTTATTGCAACTGTTGTTTTTTAATTTGGCAAATACTAGGAGCTTGGGCATATATGCACTGTTAGGGGAGAATATTTTGTGCTGAAAGTAGTAACATTTCAATATGTTGAATATTTAAGACTACTTGAATACTTAAAGAACATTTTGTTGTTGATGACAGTGTTGAATGTTTTAAACTAATTTGTGGATTGTTAATACAATGTTGAATGTTTTTACTTTTTGTTATTTGAAAATCAAGTTCATTTGATGATGCTAGTATATATTAGAAAGCTAATTTTAATTATATAAAAAAATTAAAATATAATAGAATAAATTAGTGTTATATAAATGAATATATAATGAGAATTTAAACTTATCTAAATATTAAAATAATACGAAAATTGTGTTATAATATCTATTACAATAACACTTTTTATGTAAAGAATTTTGTTATGAAAACTTCATTATATAACACAAAAAATGTGTTAAACTAAAGTGTAGTATAACACAAAAAATGTGTTATACTAAAGTGTAGTATAACACAAATTTATAAGTATTGAAATGTGTTATATAATCGACTATAAATAATATAATTAAACACTTATCTATTTATTAAAATAACACAGAAAGTGTGTTATCGTTGACAGTATAATAACACATCTGTATAACAATGATAAAGTGTTATGTAAAGTACCCTGACCTACGATAATATAGTCGGTCTTAACACATCAAAAAGTGTTATGGTATGTTTTGATAACACATTTTTGGTGTTATTAAAAGTATTTTTTCTTGTAGTGGAAGTAGGATGGAAAGCTCGTAGCAATACCATAAGTCTCAACAGCCACAAGGTCGATCGTTGATCTCGAAGACCCGATGAGTCAACTGGGATAGGCTGTTATGTATGAACATATTTATTGTTGTATAATCCCAACATTTAAGGGATATTATTTAGTCTGTTATCCGTTCCCGATTCTTATGGGATGTTTCCATATATGTAGGAGATATTGTATTTAATGTCATTATTTAAATTAATATACTGAATATCTTCCCGAAATATGTGGGAATGAACTCTGTAACCTCCCCTATAAATAGAGGAGGAAGGATCACTTGAAAAGGATCGATTTCTTTGGGCTGGAGAATAAGCTCTGGGTAATTCATCTTTGAAGAATTTTCAGAGATCTTTAAGCCTTAATAATACAGACTCGTGGGCTAGGCAGGGTTAACTGCTGAACCACGTAAAAACCCTCTTGTCTTTCTTCGTTATTCATTCGCCTCATAGTAAACGTTGCTTAATTTCTCTACGATTTAAGTTGACGAAAAACAACTTCAATAGGAGGTATGTTCTCTACATTCCCAAACTAATGCCCTAAATAAAATGTGATCTTGGTTGTTGCATGAGCATTTAATGTTGTTGTTGAATTTCATTTATAAATATAATGCTCATAATATTGTGTTTACAATCTAACATTGAGTTGTATCTTTTCTACTTAGTTACTTGAATTTCTACAATAGAGTTGTATTTTTATTTAATCAATTATCTTGTCCTTTGTATCCACTTGTCTAGAGTTTTATCTTAATTTTAATTATATTGCATTGAAATATTTATTTCTCAAACATCTATACAAAATATGAAAGCATATTACAATTTTGTTATGGAAAAAATAATATCAATCCAATAGCGTATTATGATATATAATAGATATTATATATTTAAATCAAACATTACACTTTCCTTAAATGGTTTACTATCATAATAACTTTCCTAATAAAACTTAATTAATCAAAATATAACTTTATTAATAATTTCATTCATTTGATTTAATCATTATCAAATATTTTCTCAAGGTCTATTGCCGGCCATTACCGATTGGCAATTACAAATCGGAAAACTTGCCAGAAAAAAAAAATAATAATAAAAAAACTCACTCATTTGAGTAAAGGAGGTGGAGAACAAGCCTATTGGATACCATTTCGTATCCTTTCCTTATTGATACTATTTTTCTCTTCATGTTTCAGTCAAATTTTCTCAACGTTTATATTGCTTGGAACTGAATGAAATAAAAACTTCAATTCTTGAATATTATTTATTACACTTGATTGTGATTTGTAGATTTTTTGTGCATTTCGTAAATGTTTCAACTTCACTTTGAAATTTATTATGATTTATATCTCTTTTGGGTAGTTCCTCTCAATTTGTTACAATGGATGTTGCATGCAGCGTTGTTGGTCTCAGTTTCTTTTAAAACAATGTTTCAATTGTTTTTGTCGTAGAATACTTAACTGTAGTTTTTTTTATGTACAGTAAAAATCTACACAGAAACAAACTAATTTTATTACTAGGAAGATGTAACAACTTAATAGAGATGTTTAGTTAGAATGTGTCTATGTTGACTAATTATTATTTACCCGCAAATTAGTTAAAGATTTGATAATAATTTTATATAATAAATCATTGTTTATAAAAAAATAAATTGAGATAAACATTTTATTTTATTATTACTATGCAGAGACAATTTTCTTAACATGAAATTTAGAAAAATTATAACTTACTACAATGTGAAGTTTATTCTTATTTATAAATGGCCTCAAGTTAGGATAAAAGAAATTATGACAATATAAATATTTTTTATTCAAATATTGAGTAACACGTTATGGAGTATCACTGTATTATACTAAATATTAGTAATGATTTATATACTATTATTTTGCTAAAATTTTCTGACTATATATCTTCTATATAAAAAGTGTATAGATAATAAAAATTATTAGTATTAACGGTTTGTTTGGTTAAATTTAACGGAATATTATAAATATTTAACATAATATAACTTTAAAACTAACTAAAAATAAATATTTGTTAATTATATTAATATAAATTCAAATGTTAAAAAGTATCATTATTATACCTTTGAAACTAACTAAAAATAAATATTTATTAATTGTATTAATAAATGCAAATGTTATAAAATATCAATATTACAATAATATATAATACAAGACTAGATATTTAATAATTATATTAATATAAATTTAAATGTTATAAAATATTATTATGATAATATTATATAATCCTTATTTTTTACTAATTATATTAATATAAATTTAAATATTATAATAATAATATATAATACATAATTTTAAATTTTATTAAAAAAATTATCATCTGTGTTTAAAAATGTTATCATAATATATATATTTTAAAAAATCATAAATAATGTTTTGGTTTAATTTTTTCATTTAATATGTTTATGTCATTTTTTTATAGACATAATATTGTTTATTTATTTGAAATTTATATGACAATAATACAAATTGAATTAAAATAATTAATAAATTCTATAAATAAAACTAAAGAAATATGCATTGTATGTTGCTTATATCTAATATAATAAAATGCATAACGATTTCGAGATATAAGATGTTTAAAAATTTACTTCCATCTTATGGATAGAAATAAGTATCTAAAAATAATTATTGTTATAAATAGTTTTTATTTGTTACATATTATGATTCATATTTATATACTAAGGCGTTGGTTATTGAAACTTATGCTTTTGACTTTTGAGCTTAATAAAAGGTCTTCTACAAGAATCTACATTTTATAGCTTCTTAGAAAATTGTTTTTTTTTTAAGTTAAAAAACAAATTTGAATAAAAAATCCAAACAAATCCTTTAAAGTGCTTTTAAACATTAAAAGTAAAAAAAATGCCAAAAAGTTCTTTTTGGCAAATGTTCCTAACCAAGCCCTAATAGTTTGCAACATACATAATATACTATATTTTTAGTATTCAACAAAACTATTTGTTATACTCTTTTTTGTCACAATTACATAGCCAATGATGGGGCAAAAATGTGATGGCTAAAACCCAAAAGCATTGTTCGCTACCAGGAAGAAGCCCCTCGTGGAGGTTTGGTCTTTGCCCAGAGGAAGAAGTTGCCCGTGTATAATCATTAAACCACACAGATAACGTGTAATTGTATACTTTCTTCACTCAGTCGGTAAAAATGTCAGCACATTCTTGAAGAATACAAGATTTAGCCATTACATGTATTGAGTGATTAACCTACTCCATGTAACTCCAATCCTCACTATAAATAAAGGGAGAGGGGACCTTAGCATATTTTAGGGACTATTTCTGTAGAAAGGAACCCCTCTTCCTTTATGTAATATAAAACTCTCCAGCCACCGAAAACTCAGTAGTTCGAGTTTTTCTGATTTGGTGGTTGAGAAAGTTAATAGCAATAAAAATGACTAAGTGAACGTAAGTCATTCTTGGGGTCAAACCACTATAAACCCTCTTGTTGTAAGTTAAAATTCGAGTTAATTTAATTAGCTCCAGATACATAATTTCAGTTCGCATTTCTTCTTTCCTTCATACTTAACGAATAAAGATAAACGACATGTGCGCTACTTGCCTTAGACGAAATCAAACATGATAAGGACCACAAGTCAGTTCTCAATTGCAAGGGTGAAAGACGCCTAGATTCAACCCATCAAAGGTCTTCATTACCAAGTTCAGGTACATTTAGGTCGAGCTAATGAGAGGGAGCCAAAGAATGCCTTGTCCTTCAGTGTGCTTGTACTGATGAATCATTCAGCTCACCCATGTTGAGCTCACCTATGTTGATTATTCCAGAAAAATGTGAATTGCATTCTCACAAAATCTGGGATTATTACCATAATTAAAAGATATACGCGCTTGTAAATTAGTTGCAAAATATATAGTATTAGATGTATTTAATTACCAAATATTTAATTTTGGGAAAAACCTTAGACATCAACTTGGCCTATAAATAGAAAATGTTGATGGATAGGAAGGGGGGCCATTATCTTATGTACTAAAACTATGGAGAAATTTCCTTGTGCTCAAAACTCTAAACAAAACCCAAAAATAATATAGACTCGTAATCTAGATGAGTTTTAACCATTAAACCAAGTAAAAAATCATTGTGTTCTTCATTGTTAACTTGATAATCTGATTTACATTATGCTTGATCTCTTTTTTTCAAGTTGACAAAAAACTGTGTCAACGGTTTGGTGCTTTCATTGAGAGCATTGGGCTTAATTTTTCCTTTTGATTCTTTTTTCCTAAAAATACTCTTTTGAAATATGGTAATGATGGCAGACGCTCAGCAAGAGATTGGGAAAATTTCCTCCCCACTAATAGGGAGGAATATGTGCATGTAGTCCCCACTGAAGAAGGGAATTCATGACATGTTGAGAAGTGTCCTCAGGTTAATACTGGAAATAACCAGCAAGAAGATGTAGGGAGTTCATCTTCTCCCTCTAAACATGGTACTGTTATATTATTTTATAATATAATGTGTTAGATTAAATAAATGTGACAAAGAGTGTCACATATTGTAACATATAAAAGAGAGTTACAATATTTAGATATATGTGAATATTCAAATATGTAACATATTTAGTGTTACAAATTTAGTCACAAATTTGTAACTCCCATATATTGCACATTATTGTGTAGATTTGTTGTTACACAATTTTGAGTTGAATTTCTTAATTCCATAAGTAGAATAGTTGTTGGAGACTTGGTTTTAACCCCAATAACGTGTTTGGGAGTTACAAAATCATTGGGAATGATTTGGAACCGTTTGGAAAAACAACACAATTTTTTGTGCTGAAATTGGCCAGTGGCAGTGGCCAGGAGCACTGGTGGCTGCGATCTGGGTGACACAGAGCCACGGCCGCGCCTAGCAATGCCCATGGCCGCGGCTAGGAGGGTTGGCTGCCAAAAATTTAAAATTTTCCAACTTTTTTGAACGTCTATATCGGTGACTCAACTTTTGGAGCAGTGTCAATTGGTGCCTCAACTTTTGTTGTATTGACTCTAGAATGGCTACCAAAGCTAGAATGACTACCAAAGTTAGCTTGCATATGTGCCATCTTGGTTGATAATTCTTCAAGCTTGGACATGAATGATTCTTTCAACTTTTCAATCTCCGCCCTATGTCGTATGTTGGATTGTCGTTCGAACTCAATTTGTTTTTTCTGCAAGCCTCTTAGAACCCCACCCCCCACCCCCCACCCCCCTCTTCAATAGGCTTATGAAAGTAGTCTCTTTGTGTGACACCTCGACTATGGCCTCGAAATCGACCGGGGAGCTCAGCAGTACCTAACACTTGTGTTAGGATGCCATTTGTTCTGATCTTAATCAATTTTCCCTCTTTTCTTTGCTCAAGCATGTCTTCCTGTACAAAATTTAATCAATTATTTGTTTGCTACTAAAATATAAAACAATATCCAAAAGTCATTTAACGTTTTACAACTTACGATGGCCTCTCCCATGACCTTGTCACGCTCGGTGACATAGTTGCCAGAGAAATCTTTTCTGGCCTCCTTCCAGAGTATAGATCGATCTATCTGCTCTGTTGTGCCCCACTTAGCTTGCTGCATATAATAGAATTATGTCAATTTTAACATCAAATGAAGAAAACATAAAATCAGGCATAGTTAAGTATAGCTACGACGTGAAGTCCTATGAGGGTATTGTAAATGATTACGCCTTTCTTGTTGTAATTTTCTATAATCTTAAAACTCTTTGGATGTCCTTATCTTGACAAATTCTTTCCAATGTGTTTCTTTTATATGATAGCTTGGTGGAGGTTTATCGAGACCATTGTATTAAAAATTTAAACAATTATTTGAATAACTCATTTAAAAGCAAAACTCATTCTTTAACCAATAGCTATTGTGTGTTGCAAACTATTAATTAATATTTTTTTATTAATATACTTACATAAAATATATTAAATTATATTAAAAAAAAATACAAATTAAATTAGTCCTTGATTAGAAAATTTGTATTGCATTAGACAACAGTTTAAGTAGAAATATTGTCTCATGTTAAAAATAGGCATGCTCCAATAGTCTCATTAGAACTGTCGTTTCATGTGAGTTTTAATTTGCATGGCACAACAGTTTGTAAGTGACTGTTGTGTCATGTATATTAAAAACATGACACGACAATTCTACTACAAACGTCATCTCATGCATGTCGTCTAAGTACAATTTTTTAGTAGTGAAATAATTGTTAACAAATTGAAAGTTTTGAAGATTGAACATCTCGAGGCCTTTCAAGTTGGTGCTAGAGTGGAAAAATTACCACCAACTTGGAGGAGTTGTAGGAGAATAATCCTTCATAAAAATGAGGATTATTCTTTGGAGGAAATCCAAAAGCATGTTCGAATCAAGGAGGAATCGATATGTAGAGATAAACTTGTGGAGGGATCTAATGGAGAGACTTTCAAAGAAAATGCGGTGTCACAACAAAAACATCCCAAAAAACAAAGGGAAAGGCAAGAAGGGTAATGAGACATCTTTGGGTCCAAAAACCAACCCAAACAAGTTTAAGGGTGAGAAAAATCCTTGCTTTGTGTGTGGGAAAAAGGGTCACTATGCTAGAGAGTGTAGGCATAGAAAAGACCAACAAGGACCTAAGGTAAATGCAACTCAAGAGGAGAATATAGTTGCTACCCTTAGTGAGGTGAATGGGGTCCAAGGCAAGGTGAAGGGATGGTGGTATGACACATGTGCCATCGTCCATGTAACCGATGATAAATCATTGTTCAAGACCTTTGAAGAGTCAAAGGGCAACCATGAGATTCAAATGGGCAATGGGGGCAAATCGAAGGTACTTGGAAAAGGTACCATTGATGTTTTTTTTGCCTCCCGCAAGAAAGTCACATTAGTGAATGTGCTTTATGTTCCCAAAATGAGTAGAAACTTGGTAAGTGGTGATTTTCTTGGCAAGCCCAGCATTAAAGCCATTTTTGAGTCCGATAAACTTATTCTTACCAAATCTAATGTATTTTTGGGAAATGGGTACTCTTGTGAGGCTATGGTTAAGTTGTGCACCAATGATGTAACTTTGAATGTTATCAATAAAAATGCTAATTTCTCTTATATTGTTGAGTATGATTCTTTATTTTTATGGCATCTTAGACTATCTCATATCAGTTTTTCAACCATGAAAATAGTAGTAAAATGTTTTATGATTGCCTGCAATATTAAAAACTATGGTAAATGTGAAACATGTGTTAAGGCTAAAATGATTAAGAAACCATTTCCTAGTGTAGAAAGACCATATAATCTACTAGATTTAATCCATATTGATCATTGTGAATTAAATGGTGCTTTAACTAGAGGTGGTAAAATGTATTTTCTTACTTTTATAGATGATTTTAGTATATATACCTATGTGTTTCTTTTAAAGCATAAAAATGAAACTTTCGATGCTTTTAAAGTATATAAATTAGAAGTTGAAAATCAACTCAATAAAAAGATTAATGTGCTAAGAAGTGATAGGGGAGGAGAGTACTTCTCTAATGAATTCAATGCATTTTATAAAGAAAATGACATAATTCATGAGTGCATCGCACCTTATACACCACAACACAATGGTGTTGCCGAAAGGAAAAATAGGACTTATCTAGAGATGATAAATTCTATGTTGGTGTTTTCTAAGTTGAACTTTAACTTATGGGGTGAAGCATTGATGACCGCTTGTCACATTATTAATTGAATACCGATGAAGAAAAATGATATATCTCCATATGAGTTATGGAAAGGAATAAAATCCAACATAGGGTACTTCAAAGTGCGGGGGTGTCTTGTATATTACAGGAAAAATGAACCTAATAGAACAAAGTTATGTTCAAGAGCCATAAAGTGTGTTTTTGTTGGTTATGCCAACAATAGTAAAGCTTGTAGGCTATTAGACTTAGATTCTAATGTTGTGATTGAATATAGAGAAGTTGAATTCTTTGAGAACATGTTATGTGATAGCAATTCTCAAGCTTCAAAGTCTCTAATGGAGAACTTGTTATGTGAGAACAGTTCTCAAGCATCTACATCCAAAAATGATTTTCAAGAGGAGAATTCTCAAAGGAATGTAGAGAAACCCATTGAACTTAGAAGAATTCAAAGGGTTAGAAAGGAGAAAAGTCTAGGATTGGATGAGATAGATTCTCAACGAATTTCTTTCTACATGGTAGAAGAAAATAGAGAGGAAGTCATTAGGAAAATTCCTATTGTACTTCTCATCGAGGATGATCCTAAGACCTATAGAGAGGCCATGCAGTCAAGAGATAGTGCATTTTGGAAAGAAGTCATCAGTGATGAGATGAATTCCATTCTTTCCAACAACACTTGGGAATCGGTAGACCTCCCACTGGGGTCTAAGCCAATTAGGTGTAAGTGGGTATTTAGGAGAAAATACCACACTGACGACACTATCCAAACATTTAAAGCTAGATTAGTAGTTAAAGTGTTTAGGCAAAAAGAGGGTATCAATTATTTCGATACCTATGCGCCTGTTGTACGAACAACGGCTATAAGAATTTTGTTTGCTTTGGTTTCTATACACAACTTGTATTTTCATCAAATGGATGTCAAGACAAAATTCCTTAATGGTGACCTCAATGAGGAAGTTTATATGGAACAAACCGAAGGGTTTGTCCTACCAAGATATGAACATAAATTATGTAGACTTGTAAAATCTTTATATGGATTGAAACAAGATCCTAAGCAATGGCATGAGAAATTTGATCAAGCCATCATGTCTAATGGGTTTTGGCATAACAATGGAGACAAGTGTTTGTATTCCAAAACTTGTAAGGGATATTTGATAATTGTGTGCTTTTATGTGGATGACATGCTTATTCTAAGTAATAGCATGAAAGGGATGGAGGAAACGAAGAGGTTTCTATCATCAACCTTCAAGATGAAAGATCTTGGAGAAGTTGACACCATACTTGGTATCAATGTGAAGAAACATAGTGGGGGGTTTTTCGTTGGGGCAAGCCCACTATATTGAGAAAGTATTGAACAAATTTAACCATCTTAAGGTTAAAGATGTAAATACTCCATTTGATCATAGCGTAAAACTAGAGAAGAATGAAGGAAGAACGGTGGCTCAATTGGAGTACGCAAGTGCTATAGGGAGTCTTATGTACGTTGCCCAATGTACTAGACCTGATATAGCATTTGTGGTAAGTAAGCTTAGTAGGTTTACAAGTAATTTAAGTGTTGATCACTGGAAGGCTATTGGGAGAGTCTTATGTTATCTCAAGAAAACAAAAGGAATAAGCCTCCCTACTCCAAATTTCCTTCAATCTTAGAAGGATATTCAGATGCAAGCTGGATATCCAATCTTGGGGACAACTTGTCCACCATTGGATGGATATTTACACTTGGTGGGGGTGCAATTTCTTGGGGTTCCAAAAAACAAACCTTTATATCTCATTCCACTATGGAAGCAGAGTTACTAGTTCTAGCTGCTACCGGTAAAGAGGCCGAATGGTTAAGGGATCTTTTGATGAAGATACCCCTATTCAAAGAGAATGTATCCACTACATTGATACATTGTGATAGCCAAGCAACGTTTTCTAGAGCCTACAATGAAGTGTATAATGGGAAGTCTAGAAACATTAGTCTAAGACATGGATATGTAAGAGAATTGATTCAAAGTGAAAACTTGGCGGATCCTTTCACTAAGCCACTAACGAGAGATTTAGTGGCTACATCAACTCGAGGGATGGGAATTAAAATCCCTATAGAGATTCACGATTGATGGTAACCTATCTTAACACTAGTTATTTAGCTAGTGTTAGGTTCAATAGGTAATAGCAAGTCAATTAAGTGAATATTAGTTGTACTCAACACAGTCCCATCTGAGATGTTGAGTACTTGTGAGTTACCAAATTGAGGGTTAAAACTGAGAGGTCTTTTAATAGAATTCAGTCTTGTGAAGACAAGTATTTTTGGTAACAAAATACTGTAAGAGTTCTACCTATATGGACCTAGGGGTGGTGTCGACTCTTATGAGAATTGAGAGTATTCTCAAGAACATCCATGAATGGAAAGTGCACATGGCCATTAACGGTGCAAAGCGAGACATAGATGTCTCAAGTCAACATGACAAATGTGTGTGTGTTATCATCGATTTGTTATCATGGAAAGATGGTTCAATGTCTAGTGCAACCAAATTTTCAACAAATTTTGTGATAATTACACTATAGTAAAGTTCAAGTTGAAAAACACTTTACTTTATGCACCAATGCAATGACTTCTGTAAGAGAGAGTTATTATTTAATCAGGTGGGGGATATGTTATATTTTAAAATATAATATTGATTAATTAAATAAGTGTTACAATAGATTACTATTTAATCTAGTGGGGGAATGTTATATTATTTTATAATATAATGTTTTAGATTAAATAAATGTGACCAAGAGTGTCACGCATTGTAACATATAAAAGAGAGTTACAAAATTTGGATATATGTGAATATTCAAATATGTAACATATTTGGTATTACAAATTCAGTTACAAATTTGTAACTCCCAAATATTGCCCATTATTGTGTAGATTTGTTGTTACACAATTTTGAGTTGAATTTCTTAAATCCATAAGTAAAATGGTTGTTAGAGACTTGGTTTTAACCCCGATAATGTGTTTGGGAGTTACAAAATCAATTGGGAATGATTTGGAACCGTTTGGAAAAATAACACAATTTTGTGTGCTGAAATTGGCCAGTGGCTGCAGCGAGGAGCACTAGTTGCCGCAGCCTGGGTGACAGAGAGCCACGGTCGTGGCTAGCAATGCCCGTGGCCACGGTCAGGAGGGTTGGCTGCCAAAAATTTAAGTTTTTCTAAATTTTTTGAAGGGCTCTAACAACACAAACAAATCCCAAATCTTCTTTTTAATTCCATAAACATCAAATTAATCATTGGTAACAGCCATGGGAGTTGGTGGAATTTGAAACTCAAAGGGTGTCTGTAAACTATATAAATAGGAGCCTATTGCTCACTTGTAAGATAAAATTTTCTATCAATTAGAGCACTTGGCTAGAAAACACCTAGAGGCTTGATAATTCAAGAAAGCTATTTCCAAAAAATTGTGAGAGTTCCCTTAGTGCTTGAGTTAGGGAGAAATAAGCTTTTGGATAAATGTTTAAAACCTTGTTCAAGTTGGTGATCCCCAACACTCTTCATTTTGGTTGTGTGAGGGAGAGTTTCTTTTTCTTTGTTCTTATTTTTATCTTTTCTACTATTTCTTTTCTTTTTATTATTCTTTTCTTATTTACTTGTATTTCTTGTTTAAGAGTTGTAATCTTTTATTTCTTTTTGTTTCATACACTATTACTTTATTTGTATCCTTTGTTTAGAGTTGTAATTTTCTATTCTCTTCTTCTAATTCTTCTCTTATTTATTTGTAATTTTCAATTATAGAGTTGTATCATTATTTAATCAATCTTAGTTTATTTGTATTGTTTTATCTAGAGTTGTAAGGTCTTTTTACCATTTCCATTGAAGCAACATACTTTTTCCTGACAGGTACAGAAAGTGATCTGTCAACGTATTATGCATCTCTCATTGACCAAGAGAATGCACATCTTAAGGAACTGCTTGTGAATGTCGATAGGTGTATCGATGACATTATGGCAAGACTACCACCTATGGCCAAACAGAATACTCAAAGGGGATCAAATGCATCACAACAAACCTTGTTTCGTGGAAGGCCCCATGGAAGCAAAAATCACTTTGTTAGAACTGCAACACCCAACATTCAAGAGGCTGAAAATATGGGCGTACAACTGTGGGGTAAAACTCAACCTTAGGGTCAAGTGACCATGGGGAATATTTGACCCAGGGCCAAACAACCAAGGATATGACCACTTGAGAAGGATGAAACATCACCCCCTGTTGATACTAGAGAAATCTCGATTGATATTGAGCGATTGCGAGCTGTGCAAGGATCAGAACGAGAAAATAGGTGTCTCTTCTACCATTTGGCATCCATCTTCTCTAATTAGGCATACTTTACCTTCGCAAGTTGAATTTTCTCGTCAGAGGTCTCGTGGGAATTCTGTTTGGGAAGAAAGAATAAGTGTTTTAGCTCTTGGGACCATGCTAAATATTGTTGGAACTCGTCCACAACCATGAGTAGAAGTGAGTTATGCATCACGATCCCGTAATACTGGGATCAGGGTTCATGTGAATAATCTCCAACCTCCTCACCTCAACAGTGAGCTATTATCTTTGAAGAGGGGAGCTACCGGACAAAAAGTCGCGATATAAGCAGGTTGATAAATGTTTACAATACTTCCATGGAATAATTATAACCAGTTGTAGAATTGGCAAGAACTTGACCTGTGAGAGCATCTAAATAGAGGGTGAAACCATTGCGAACAAACAACACCATATATGTGTGAACACTAAAACACACAAAGAAGGCCTCAGAATTACAATTGCGAGCAGGCTTATAACCAGCCTAAAAATTGTCTGGCTAACCCACATGTAAACATGAATGTTCCCAATAACTAAGCTCCAGACCGGGAGGACCCTAACATGTAGAACACACCCACGGGGGCTAGAGTTTTTAACCAAGTCTTGTAAGTTCCTATGATACAACAAGACCCAACTTAGGAGAGACTGTATTTGTTGAGCAGATGAGGCTCCTACTGGCTGTAAAGAACAAGGTCGCAACTTATTTTTTGAATGAGGAGCTCGAACATTTTGCTCCCCATATCACATCAACTCGATTTTCGTCAGGGTTCAACATTCCACACATGGAAACATGAAAAAGAACAATTGATCTAAATACCCATGTAGGCACATTTAATACCCTAATACAAGCTCATAATGTAGGGTTTGACCTCTAGTGTATTTTTTTCTGTGTGACATTAACTGAAGTGGGAAAAATGTGGTTTGACAAGTTTAGGAGGCATGTGATAGTCTCATGGGATCAACTGTCATCTGATTTCAAAAAATAGTGTTGGGTGACCAAAGAAAGGAAAATAGAGGCTGACACCATGACAAATATAAAGCACCAGCCTGAAGAATCTCTAAAGGCTTTTGCCAGCAGATTCACGAATGTAATTGCTCAAGCTCGAGATGTTAATGATAGTGTGAAGTTGATGGCTATGAAAGTTGGAATCACTCTAAGAGAGTAGTTTTAGGAAGACTGCTAGAAGAAAGGAGTGAAGGACACTGATGAATTCCTATCTCGAGCTCAAGAATAAATTAACTTTGAGTAAGCCAAGGCTAACATCAGCAGGACTGCCAGCCTGATCATTTAGCCTAATGTAACGACAACATCAACCGTAGTGGTAACTTTGGTTCAGAATGCCAATAGTGGGTATAATGGAAATAACAAAAGAAAATGAAATAACGAGGGAGAGCAATCTGAAGTGAATCCCAAAAAGAACAAAGCCGGGAAAAATATGTTTAGATCTACACAGTGTACACCAGGCTAACTTGCTCCTGAGAAAAATGTTAGGATTGATGCCCTAAAATCATATGTAAATACATGTTATTTTGGACTTAAATGAAAGTATATTTTTCTTATGATTGAATGTTTGAATTATTACTGAATAATTGTATAAATATAAAAAAATTCTATATTTATTAATGTGAATATGATCTTGTATGAGTACGAGAGGATTGAGAACATATATAATAAATAAAATAGTTGGCAACATATTAATACCAAGAAAAATACCTTGTTTGTGCCTGAACAACAATGAATTGAGAAGCAACCCATTATCTATACTGAAGAAGATGGAGATCATAACCAATTCCCGCACAACTATCCCTTGGTAATAACTATCCAAATGGTGAACCAAAGAGTTCACCCGTCTTGGTTGATAATGGCAGTTCTGTACACATAGTATACAAGACGACATTGGAGAAAATGGATTTATCATTTCGAAACCTAAAAGCATGCTCAACTACCCTATACAGATTTTTGGGGGACGAAATGGTTACTATAGGTTCCATCAAACTCTCATTAACTATAAGGCACTACAAGAAAAAATGCTTTTAATAACACCAAAAATGTGTTATCAAAACCTACGATAACACTTTCTGATGTGTTAAGACAGACTATGTTATCGTAAGTCAGGGTACTTTACATAACACTTTATCAGTGTTATACAGATGTGTTATTGTACTGTCAACGATAACACAATTTCTGTGTTATTTTAATATATAGATAAGTGTTGAATTATGTTATTTATAGTCGATACTATAACACTTTTTTTGTGTTATACTACACTTTAGTATAACACTTTTTTTGTGTTATACTATACTTTAGTATAACACATTTTTTGTGTTATACTACACTTTAGTATAACACATTATTTGTGTTATATAATGAAGTTTCCATAACATAATTCTTTGCATAAAAAGTGTTATTGTAATATATATTATAACTCAATTTTCGTATTATTGTTATATTTAGATATATTTAAATTCTCATTATATATTTTATTTATATTACACTAATTTATTCTATTATATTTTAATTTTTTTATATAATTAAAATTAGCTTTCTAATATATACTAGCATCATCAAATGAACTTGATTTTCAAATAACAAAAAGTAAGAACATTCTACATTGAATTAACAATCCACAATTTAGTTTAAAACATGCAACACTGTCATCAACAACAAAATTTCTTTAAGTATTCAAGGAGTCTAAAATTTACTACTTTCAACACAGAAATAACGCTTCGCTGGATTTTTCCTCTACTTCTGCATCATCCATTGACAGGTTCTTAGAATTGTAGCTGTTTAATGGTTCTTCAATAACCTCTTTTTCAAATCCATTTTCCTTACCATTCTGGAGCTTAACTGAAGGACGCGTTCTCTTCAAAGGTGACAACAATCTAGTAACAACGGCTTTAACATTGGCTCCACATATTGGCTCTTTTAAATAAGTAACAAAAGGGGTACTGATAAGCTTTCCCTGACAACCCTTAACACTGTCTGACGGGCACCTGAAAAATCCAACTATCTAAGTTAGGAAATCCAGGAGAAGTCTAACAAGCAGTCTGCGTAGATGATCCAAGACATAAAATGACTAGGATACAAAAAATTAAAACACATATTTCTCAAAAGCAGATAATATAGCCAGTATTATCCAGTCAACACTTGACTTGGAGCGCTTGAACTTTATTCATACGGACTTCAGCTTCTTAATGAACAAGTAGCCAATAATTATTTTAATTGATACTATAATCCCCTTCTGAAGTTACTTAGTTAAAGCTATTTTTCAATAGATGGATTGGCAACACCAGTTTGTACATCACATGTTTACCAGTGCTATTTACCAATTACATAAGGATAGGGATGCAAGCTTACTTTTTATGTGGTTGATGAATTATTTCAACACTGGATCTTCCCACGACGTTTTTAGAAAGTCTATAAGTGGTCATCCTCCTTAATTGGAGCCAATAGCTCTGAGGGGTTTTCCAAATATCGAAAAATCTTATGTTCATAAACCTGGCAATCGAAATTACAGTTACTCAACCACCAGAACTAAAATTAAGGGAATAAATAAAATAAATTGTAGTAGATATCAATGGAAACCAAATTTACCTCTGCAAGCAGAAGAATCTCATCAGCATTCAAGCAACAAGCATTACTTAGTTGTTCACTAAGATCTTTACAACAACCTTGCTTTAGCAAACTAACAGTGTATAGCATAGGAAGACCACTTCCATCGCCGTAAAACACAGTCACGGTTATTTGCCGAGTTGCAGTTGAAGGTAGCGGCAACGACAAATACATGAAGGGATCAAAAGTGATTGAAATCTTTCCACATGCTGGGCAAACCAGTGTTGACTTATATTGACCCTGACCATTAACATATAAACATTGTAAGAGAAGAAAATACTTTTGTACCAGTACAGGAAAAAATAAATGCTTATGGTTCAAGGAAAGAAGAAATATAGCTTTCAAGAAAGAAGACTTGAATTCCCACTCACCTGGCAAACATCCACTATCAATGAGTCATTTCGGGCCCTGTGATTTTGCAAATGATGAAGATCCAATGCCTACATCAATCTGCAAAATAGACAGTTAAGCTGTCATTTTCTACAATTTAGTATCCCATAGAGAAAAAAAAAGAGGTTTGCAAATTATCATATTACTTCAGTAGCCAAAGGGCAAAAGTAAATGTTTCTGTAAAACTGAAAACTTAACTTCTCTTTATTTAGTGTAACAATAAAAATAATTAAAGAAATAAATAATACTTAACGTGACATCTAGGCAAGTAAGATGTTTGACAAAAGAAAGTATTAAAAAAAGAAATACCTAAACTATTAAAAAAGAAAGTAATCACTATAGATTACTTGGACAAAAGAAAGATGAAACAATTAAAATATTATCTATTATTAAAAACAGTCAACAATATTCATAAGAACTCATTAGCCTAAAAAATTATAGAGGTATGTTGACTTACAAGACCCAGTCTTGGATACTTGCCTAAAATATGCCAAAAGGTACCTAACATAGTGACATGGTGTGCTCAAAATATAATGATATATTATTATGGCCAATTTACCGTTAAAGAGGGTGACACAATTCAATATAAGCAATCACTTGTCACGGTTGTTTCAGACATTGTGAAAGGTAAAATCAGACTTGATGGCTATGAAGGAATGGAAATAATGGCCAAAAAAAATTCCAATAATGTAAACCAGAAAATAAGATGTAATACTCTGTTTTGTCTTTAGAAAACATAGGCCCCCAAAAAAACTCAGCAATGAAGGCTGGAAATAGACAAAAATCAGCAACAAAGACTTTGAAGAAACTAACCTAGAATAGCGCCAAGCTCTGACACATGACTCATTCAGATCTCTCTAAGTCTCTCTGTCTAATTGTAAATACATGATATGTGTGCATGCTATGCAGAAATGTAGATCATGTTAGGCTAATTCTAGTTAAAACCTCTAATTCTAGTTAAAACCTGGTTCATGTCAACAACAGCTGCATATCTTCCAACTAACAATGAAAATATACTAATCAATTTAATTGATGAAGAACAGAGAAATAACATTCTTTACAGCACAAAAACTACAAAAAATCATGATTAAAATGCAATGCAATAAATCCAATATGTTAATAATACTCTGGAACTTTGACTCTTTTATCTATGAAAGAGAGCTAAGTAAAACCTCCAATTATAGCACCTAGAATCTTAATCAACAAGAATATGCATATTTTTTTTATAAAATAAACAGGGCTTATAATCAATAACCAAAACAGAGTGTTAGTGGCACCACACATATGAGAACATAATTTATAAGCAAGAAAGTTTCATGCACCTTTAAACAAAAATACAAATTTCAAGCCATGCTAAGTCAAGGTAATTTCAGCAGCAAAAAAAATTGTCAAGCTAATTAATAAGTACTATTATAGCTAATAAAATATATACAATATAAGCAATACATGCCAATAGAAATATCTTGATTGCATAGATACAAAAACAGCATGAAATAATCTAAAAGGTTAAGTTGATATACAATAAGGTAGTATGTGCTACTTAACAATACCAAACAATGTAATTAAAGTTCCTATTAACTGCTACGTTGAGTTAACAATTTTGACTAATTCTATATAAATATATCTTGCATTATACACAAAGCCATGTCCTAAAGAAGTTACCTTCCCTTCTTCACTTTGTCAGATACAGCTCTATAAGCATACTTCCACCAAGAACGAGGATCAGATTTCACGGAAACATGTGAACGAAAATGCGCATATTTTAAGCGTTGATTAAAGGCAAAAAAGTTATCAGCTAGTTTTAACATATCCTTGTATCCATCCTGCAACAACAAGATACTAAAAATTTTCAAGGCCAATCAAAACATGCCTCCAAGTATTCAATCACAGTTGAATTATGAAATTAAACCTTTGATAAACAGAGAATGACATCATCCAGAATATACTTTGCATTTCCTGTAATTGGTTCCAGAATATAAGTGTGCTATTTGACAATTCTATCAGCAGGTTTGCCTTCTTCAGTGCCATATCTAAAAACCTGAAGCAAATAATGATCAAAGTTTCATAGTTTGAACATGCCCTCAACATATGTAACTGCAAGAATAAACTAAATATTGGTTCTACCTGGACCCACTCAGAAGGAAGCTAAGAGTTTCTCCAAGGTCACACCTGCTGCAAATGGGTGACCGGGATTGCTAGAGAATAGGAAATTAAAATTCAGACAGAAAATAAGAATGTTAAGATTCCAAAATATAAAATTTAACTTGCTATTACACACCTTTCACTGTCCTCGTATCTGATATGAATATTTGAAATTCTGAATTTCAAATTTCCAACTATAGTGTTGATAAGGGAACCCAACCATGATTGATTCTTCAAATAAAAATATATACATATTAATACAGTTATAATCATAATTGACAACCAAATATATGTATAAACATATGTATGGTTCAAAAAGATCAAAAGGTAAATCCTAGAAAAGAATAACATCACAGCATTTGAATACTACAACCAAAACTTGATACAATATTTGTTATCATAGATTCAAAAATAGCACATAAGACGCTTAAGAACCAAATACTAGTTACAAAGACGCGTTACCAATTAGAAATAATATGAGCATCCTATGCAAACATAAGTGCTAAGTCCAAAGATAAGAAAATTAAGAACCTCATTTCTGAAAGCCTGGCCAATTTGAGCAGCAGCAAAAGGAAGCTTGTTCCCATTGTAATTGTACAAGTCTTTGAAGTTAACAAATATGCCCTGTGCAGTTTCTGGCCGCATGAACCTACAGCAAAGGAGATTTAATTACATATCATTACTGACCAAACATGAGTCTTAATAAAAAAGAATCGCTAAGAATAATTAGTACCAAAATGTAACGTGCTCACCCAGGGCTTAAGCCAGATTAGAATCAGACCTTGCAAAATGGGTCTAATATAAGAAATAACAACTAAATCAAACAGAAAATAATAGCTTAAAAAATATCATATTTTCTTTGGTTGTCTTGATTGTAAATATCCGTATGGAACCTGAGTCTATTAGTTCTCCCTGTGTCATTTGAAAATTTGTTCATAGACACCATTATCAACTCAACTATAAATAGAGGTTGGAAAAATGGTATACTTATAGTTAAACCCTCGCATTTATCATGAAGACAAACTATTTCATTCAACACCTCACCAACTCTTGAATCATCATGAAGTAATCTCCTACAAAATCAAAGCAGCTTGTTTGAAGTCATGAGGAAGCAATCCTAGCTGATTAAATCAAATGCATTAAACCAGGGAATAATAATTAATCTTGGAAAAAAATCAAAGAGAATAGAAACTTGTGGAGCATAAGCTCTATCTGACCATCCACTAAACTAGATCCCTCAGCTGAACGGTCAACCAACACTGATAGTTCTGAGATACTGTCTTGCATGTATATTCCAAGATTAATATGAAAAATAATAACAAAAGGCAAGAAAGCAGTCAGAAATATAATACATAGAGAATGCTGAACATGAGAAAAACAAAAACAAAGCATATGTTTTTGGATTTCCTCTCAAAAACTGAATTGAGACAGTTGAACTAAGTACATGCTCAATAATTGATGCTTACTATAAAAACTGTAAAATGGAATGGAGGTAAGATCAATGCAGCTTGAGAATAAATTGAATCAATACCATAACATATCTATATGAGTCGTATGTTTCAATGCATCAAGAAACAGAAGCACACAGGATAATAACTTCATGTATGCTTCCATGAGATGGAATAAAGACTTGAAAATAAACCGCAAAGATCTTCAACTTCCATATATTTAACTGTACAATGATATATAAAGTAGCACAGTGTGTGATTCAAATATCTCTTATCAAATTTAAGTATTAGAGATTTAGAATACCCTCTTAATGAAGTCACGTCCGTTAGAATCTGTGTAGAATGTTCCATTAGTCTTTAAGGCTGTTGTAATTTGAGTAGTGATTTCTTTTCCTATGCTATCATCCACAGGTATAGGTCCAATCTAAAAATAGAATAACATAATCAACAAACAATAAATTGACAACTATATATATATATATATATATGAAAAACAAAGTTAACAGAATTCTCTGTGCTCTTGGTAAATCAATTTCAGAAGTTAACTTACAGTAAACTCAACTTCAGCGTGCTCCTTTTCCTTGAATACCCTAGTAATCTGTGCATACATTTGGGTTTGTTACTGAAATTATAAGGAATAATGTCCCTAGGTTGAGAACACAATTCCAAACATGTTATCTAATCAATCCTACCCAATTACAGTTTGATATATCAAGTCTAAAACAACTGTATGATCTTGTTATATTTGG
The DNA here is from genome assembly GCF_963169125.1 of Humulus lupulus. Classification (NCBI taxonomy): domain Eukaryota; kingdom Viridiplantae; phylum Streptophyta; class Magnoliopsida; order Rosales; family Cannabaceae; genus Humulus; species Humulus lupulus. The sequence continues at coordinate 104,540,330 of NC_084795.1, read as the reverse complement.
AGCAGCAAATCACCTGAGATATCCATGGATTGAGCCGTTGGTGTACTTCATCCAGTACCGGACCTCGAACCATAGTTAGAGAAGCCTGGGACATAGGAGTGTTACCTTTAGGTACTCAATTCTATAAATTGACAGTTCATGATCATTTAAAAATTTTACACAAATTAAACGACTTTAGTTACCTGGCTATCAGATTTGATTGGAAATGTGCCATTTGGATGAAAGACATATGCTCCAGAAGCCTTCAACAGAAAAGACAACACCACATTGATAATAGCTAAAACTACTCTAAACAATAGAAGTAATCTAGGAATTGACAAAGCGTAGTAAATTTTTTAAGTGCATAGATAATTCACTACCTGTGGATCTTTATTAGTTCCATCGTTTCCACTGTAATAACTGTATGACTGTTCTGCAGATGCTGTAATCTTCAATAGGAACATAACATAGTAGACACATCACCATCTTTGTCCATCAATATAGAATTTTATAAAACCATGAGCAAATACATGAATGTACAAGGAAATTGGAAACCAAAAAAAGAAAAAGAGGAAAAAGATTAGCATCACTGTCCATGACATGTCTATGAGATAATTTACCCATATGTGTTAATTTTGAATTAAGATTGAATATTAGAAGATACATAAAAAAAAACTCCATAAAAAAACAAACCATATAAAATGAAGTGGAAAAGGTACTGGGAAACTAAATCTTCAACATAGCATACCAAATTTCTGTTGTTAGCATAGTGTGAAAGCTTTCCATCACGAGCTGAATAAATTAGCTTCAAACTTCCTTGTCCAATTTCTATAGTGTTGTCTATACTTTCTTTTGACCTGTACACAGAAGAAATGGCTACACTAGAGCCTGTAAAGTAGAGCAATAATTAGATTATCAGGTCTAACTTGGAGAGCTCTTAAATGAAATACCTTAAACATTACAATATGGCCAACCTGTTTGTTTAGTGGTAGAAATTATGTAAGTGCTGAAACTAATTGGCAGTACTGACAATGTAAATGCAAGCCACTATTTAATTGTTTCTCTCGGAGATTCACCCAAATATGCTCTCACATAATAATTTCTAACACTAAAAGTGGCATTCAATATAGGAAGAAGCTGGGCTTCAACTTTCTTCCCACTAGAATCCTGAACACTAATTCTGTCAGTGGAAACCTACATAAAATTTCAGTTGCAAAGCCATTAGTAAACATGAATAAGTTAATATATACAACCTTAAATTTTTTGCAGTTTTCTCCAAGTCAATGATGGTTACTTCTTAAATTAAGAAAGTGTTTGACACAGATAGACATAGCGTTCTGTCCTCAAGTGCTCAATATTGAAACTCTTTTTGGTTGAAAGTGTGTAATAGAAATCATCAGTTCAAGTAGACCTTTTCAAATTTATGTTGATCAGCATATGAAGTATAGTTTAGCTACTTATAGGAATTTGTATTACTTCTTCTCTCTTCCACCCTAGGGAATTGTAGATGACAACGACCTAGTAAGAAAATACATGATGATAAGATGACATAAAAAAGGGAATTCTCTGATACTCAATTGAGTTGGATATTACAACTTATAAGTAAAAATGTACTTACCAAACTTTTCCCATCACCATCAGACAGGACCGCTTCTGATGGAGGACAATAACTTATGTTAAGAAGAGGACACTGCCAAGAAAAGCCAAAACATAAAACTGAATTGATGTACACTCTGTTACTGAGAAAAGTGTAATAATAATGGTGGTGAAGATTGAAGTTAGAGGTGCTTAAATAAATGCATCAACATTATAAAAGCCTAAACCAATCCCTTTTGAAATGAAAGCTAATAAAGAAAAGTTCAATTTACTCCCTTTCATGCCTCAATGGCATGTAGGTTCCCAAATTTCAATTGACTAAGATGCCTCATGCAACATGGGAAATGAAATAAAACCATTTATGCCCTATTTGTATATGACCAAAAAAAGGGTTCCAGTAGCAGGGTAAAAGAAAGAGTACATAAGGTCAAAACTCACAAGTGAGAAGGAAAATATTGTAAACCTAATGACAACTTGCCTGTTGAAAGTTTTCAACTCCAGAGCTTGAATCTGGTTGTGTCAAGTATGCTAAAGAAGAGGCAACCACCTTCTCAGCCTACAAAAAAAAAAGTAAACAGAAATGATTCATATGAAATTTAATACAGAAAAAATATTTGAAGTTAACTTGGTTGTTGAAAATATCCACCTCCTTGTAGCCCAAAGAAAGTCGCAAAGCATAATCAGTAGCAACGTGTTGTCTTTCTGTACCACTAACTGCATCATGATGTTGAGCAATTGCCAAAGCATCAGCAAGTACCTCAGTGTTTGGCCCTGAGTCAACCCCTCCTTTAAAAAACTCCAACTGCCTAGCTGTCTGTTCATTAGAATAAAAAACCAATAGATGTTTAAAAAGAGATAGTAGAAGCCTGCCAGATACTTGAGAGAAACTCTAAATATATAAAAGAGGCTCAGGATATACCAGATAGTAACCACTCAAAGCTCTAACGTAACCTTTAAGTCCTGGATGACTTGTAAAGTACCCGGTCCAATAAGCATTTGGATGATCTGCATACCTTTAAAAAAGGGAATACATTTTAAGAAGCAATTCTTGAAAACTAAAACTGAAATGCAGACATCAAACTTTACTCACGGGAAAAAGTCATCAGTTTTAAGAGGCCATTTCTCACCAGTTGCATGTTTCACATCAGTGTAAAGAGATGGTGTTGAATACAGTGCATTCACACGCCCAAATGGAATTTAGTAACTTTAGACTTCAACAAGAACTCCCAGATGGAATGACAATGAACAGGTAATAAATATTACTTCGGTATTTAGATTGAGCAAAATATTTCTATTTAACTCATTCAATATGCAAAGATCTATAGGACTACCTGATTTACATAGTGAATAAACTTGTCCATCTGCCTGAACCTTGAAATTTCATATTGATAACGAAAATCTGTCCCCATCATCCACATAATGTGATTGGTTCTTGTCACGTTAGCCTACAAGAAGAGAAAACGTTTACTTTAATCATTCCAAAAGAATTCCACTAAAATTCCTACAAAATTTGAGGTTACCTAAAACGAAAAGACTAAACACAAAGGTTTATCAGATTTATCATGATCTACGCAATGAACATAAATGCAATTATTAGGATATGGAATTTAATGTGTAGACTCCTATTATTTTAAATATTGATCATTTGCATACAGTAATCTAGAAAACATGGAATTCGACTAAATGGTTCCTCTCTAATTCTTACCTGAGCTAAAGCGGCAGCAACAAAGTCATTCACTCGCTCTTGAACATTATAGTAAAACATAAGAGTATCATCCTACAACCAAAAAACATGTTTCAGAATGCATTCAGATGCAAACTTTCAAGCATTATCTACATTATTGATCAATCAAACTTACCTGAATAGGTGGTGAAACATCATTTATTTCAAACGTGAAACCATCAGGAGGATCATAATGCCAGGGCGATATGCCAGTGAAAATCTGAGGATAAAATTAATAAAGGAAGTTACTTGGAATCCAAGCACAGGACTAGTAGAAGCGACAAATATAAGAATTAATATATCAAATGAATTAGTGGTAATAAAATAAAGGGGTTCCTAACCTGTGAAGAAGAACCAAGGGACCTAGATCCCTGCCATACAACATCAAGAGTTTTCTCTTTGAGACGCTTAGCTCTGTCTTGGTAATCAATTCGAGAAAAATAGAGGGAGTCAAATCCCAACAGCAGTTTGTCCAACGGCGATCTCCAAGAACGATGAGACCACTGGGTCGAAGGCACGCAGAGGTGGGCTCGCACCTGGGGTCACTTGGTTCGGGGGTTGGGTTCACGGGTGCCTGAGATTTGGAGCTTGGCTCGGAGAAAAATGGGTGAGGGGATGGTGGTTAGGTGGTCAGAGCTGAGGATGATGGTGGTTACGGGAGTGCGACTAGGGCGAAGGGAAGAGAGAGACGAGAAGGAGAAGGGGAAAAAAGGGAAAATGAGAAAGAGATAAGACTTCGGTCCGAGATAGTGAAATGAGAAAAATTTGCCTCTGTTTTTTTTTTCACTTGGCATTTTATTTTTAACTTTGCCGCGTGTGATTTACTCAATAACTTTATATATATAATAACTCTTTTCAAATAGTATTATAATGATGTGTTATGGTAATGGGTGTTTGGTGTAGTGAGGGAAAATACTTGAACAGTCACCAAGATGTTCAATTTTATAGTGGTTGATTTCCTGTCAGCATACAATGCAACAGTCGGACACCCGACTTTAATCATGTTAAAGGTGATAACTTTAGTTCACCATCTTGCAGTAAAATTTCCAACCTTGAAAAGTATTTGTACCGTAAAGGGAGATTAATTGGCTTCTTAGGAGTGTTACAATGTTTCCATGCGAGTTAAGGCTTAATCCGCATGGTAGTTGATGGTAATGCTTGAAGAAATACCTGACCTAGACGTTATGGAGATCAATCAGGATGAAAGATAAGAGCTAAACTGTCGAATGGGAGAAGAACGATTTGAGCTAAAACCTGTGGATGAACTAAAAGAAATCATACTCCATCATAAGGTTCTCACTCAGGTTATCAAGATAAGAATAAATCTTAGTAAGGACGTTAGAGATCATGTAGTTCACTTTCTATGGGCGAACCAAGATGTCTTCGCTTGGTCCCACTCAAACATGATATGTATATGCTCGATTGTAATTGTACATACGCTCAACGTGGACAAGAATATTCCCGCCAAAAAAAATAAGAGAAGGTTAATCGAGAAAGAGCGAGTTGAAGCCCTTGAAGAAGAAGTGGCCAAGCTGCTAGCTTGTAAATTCATCCGAGAACACATGCTACCCAACCTAGATTGCAAACCCAGTTCTGGTATACAAGCATAATGGAGAATGTGCATCGACTTCTCCAACCTGAACAAGGCTCGTCCAAAGAATTGTTTCACTTTTCCTCAGATTGATCAACTCATTGATGCCACCTCTGTTGATGAGCTTCTAACATTCATGGATACTTATTCTGGATATAACCATATCGCCATGAATGCAGCAGATCAAGAACACATGAGCTTTATGATCTATACTGCTACAATGTAATGCCCTTTGGTCTCAAGAACACTGGAGCTACCTACTATTGATTGGTAACCAGGATGTTTGTTAACCATATTAGATGAAACATGGAGGTCTACGTCAATGACTTTTTGGTCAAGCCAAAGGCGACCAAAAACCAAGTTTCTAATATGAAAGAATATTTTGTGGTGCTAAAACTATTAGGATTTGTACCCTTAAAGCATTTATCTCTATGAACGATTACTTTTAATTTTGAACTCATATTTGTATTTAGTTATACATGAAATTTATCATGAAGATCCAATATTATTGTTGTGGTCTTGAATTAAGTATATGTATATTGATACATATATATAGTAGGATTTCATTCAAGATAATTATATAAAGTTATCAGTAATTGCTAAATAAAGTGGGAGCTTTATTTAATTAAGACTATGAGTACGGTCTATCTTTTATTTAAGATAGAATAGTTTATCTGGGCTGTTATGTGTAGCGACACAAAGAGATAAATGTGTCGTATATAGTATATATTGTATAGGTCTGGGACACGGTGAAAAAAAAAAACTTTTAATAATTTCCGTTAGAATATAGTAGTTCAACATTCATCAATTAATGATCGTTTGAGACCTGACCTGAAACCTAAAATGTGTAATGGACTCCTATTTGTGCTTTTATGAATTTTGACTTATCGAGTAAGGCTCAATATTACTGCGGTCGAATTCTTGATATCTTGGAGTCGTAGAACTGCAAGTGGCTGGGAACATACTTCATAGATATGGAATCTACTCCTTACTTGAATGGAAGCAGATTAGTTGTTCTGTTTAATATTGATTTTGGGCTTAAACAAAAAGCGCTCAATTTCTGTTAGAGAATAAAGACTTCATTTTGTAATTATTTTTATAGAATAATGTTCATTAAATGATCTATGGAACTAATTGATAAGGATATAATTAAAGAGGTTTATAAACATTAAGACCTAGCTCTAATTATGAATAACTATCAGAGGGTCATAACTCATGCAATGACTAAATTAATGGACGACTTTATAATTATTGTTGACACGATTTTTCGCCAAAAATGTATTAAGAAATTAAACAGGTAGATTACTGCTAGATTATAAATCGTAATGAAATAGTAAAAACCCTCTCAAACAAGCACAAATTTTACGTGGTTCAGTGGTTAAAATCCACCTAGTCCATGAGTCAATATTATTACTTTTCTCTGTCAATTTCTGCAGAGTTTTGGTAATACAAAAAATAGTCGTCCCCCTTCCTTGTCCAATATTCCTAGTATTTATAGGGGAATTCAATGGGACAGGTTTGGGTAACCGTGTGAATAAACCACATGAATAAATAAGGTATATAATTAATACATATTATTCGTATTTACATTGGGATATGATTTGATAGCAAAATAAACATACTCCTGCTATCTTGGATAATAAATGATAGATATGTGGTACAACCTGAGTATTAATGAGCGTATAAAGAGTCTCAGAGTCTCTTGGGATCCTGCTGTATGTGCTCAGATCAAGTTCTCACGAGCTGAATGTTTCACTTGTGATCGTGTTTAACAAATATCTGAACCCTATCTCGTAGTAAACTCAGAGCGCCCAAAGTTGGATGCATCATGCTGTCGAACCCCCAAACTTGGGCTATTCACATCACTGTTAGCCAAATATTCTACTTGGTTATTTTTCCATTTTGCCAGCCACATCCGAGCTGTGTAATTGAACTCATGCTAATTTTAGGGTACAGCATTTTCCCCCCAAGCTCCTACTCGTGCTTGATGTCATCACTCTTTGACATGGAGAGTAGGGGGCTTTTAGACTTCTACCATATAAAATCGTGCCTGCCCACTACTCAAGTGCTGGACATGTGGCTTCCTGCAATTGGCATCCGTTCGGGTTTCAAGAATCGAGACAACTGTCCTGTCAACTTTTTGCCACCGTATGGTTCATTTAATCTTGGCCTTCGGATCTTGAACTAACCTAAGCAGATGGCCTATATTAGTTTCTGCAGTTAACGTATAAATAGGATGATCAGTCCTGAAACTTCACCACCTTTGCATTCAAAAAATTTCCTTTTAAAAAACCCAAATTTCATATTTTATTGTCCAAAATCTCCCAAAAACCCTCCATCGGCTTTCAGACTTTCAGAAGCATTCAAAGAACTTTCCTATGGACGAATCAATATCTTCCTTGAATGAGCATATAATCTGTAAATATTTCTTCACCTCATTTGAATTTTTTGATTATTTATTTTCCAGTGAGTTTTTTTTTTACTTCAAAAAATAAATAAAAAAATGCTCTTTGCTCAATACCGTCTACGTTACGTCTGAGTGTAAATGGGAAATAAGATTCGGTTTAGGCTAGATAAATGAAATCAAATTCGTTTAGAAGTAAGGTATTCTCAAAACTGGGCATATTTTCTGGATTTTTCTGAGAAAATTCTAATGGTGAATCAGTCTGTATACCTGTCTGGGGTGTAGAAGCCAAAGGGGTTTTAGGTTTAATCCTAAGTAGCTTAAAGTTTTCAATTCCTTAAGAGATTTTGTATTAAACTGCTTTAAAAAGGAAAGTATTGGGTCTGACGGATCTGACACGTGAATCCCGAAGTATCTGGGAATTTTAAGAAACTGAGGCGCATGGCCTAGCACCTCGTGTGGGACCACGCATTGAGGCTAGGGTGAAGCTTAGTTTCTATAAACTTTCAAATCTTGAAAGTAAACCAATTAAATCTTTGATCTTCTGTACCTCTACAACCGTAGCTAGAAACCATGATAGATCGCCTAGTAATAGGTCACCATGTCGTCAAGTGATCTGAATCATGGCACCCGCAAAGAAGAATTCCGCGAGATCCTCTGATAAAAAAAAAAAAATATGGGCAAGCAGATCGCCTCTGATTCTCCCATCCCTCACTTTGGTCCTGTGGTGGAGAGAGAGAGATTTTAGTCGACCCCAATGCATTCTTTGAGGTCGAGCATATAGTCTCTCGGATAATAACTCAGGGGAAAGTGAACAAGATCCTGCTCAGTCACAGGATTGAGATTGGAGATGATGGTCTTGTCACCCGACCTGCGCTTGAGGGAGAATAAAGCAGCACCCCTCTCCAAGACGACTACGGGGCTTGGAGTGATGAGCACTTGAAGGCCGGTGCCTTCCTCCCATTGGACCAGCATTTTGTAGACTTTCTAAACTACATCAAGCTGGCTCCTTTCCAGCTCCCCCCAAACTCATACTAGCTTTTGGCGGGGTTAAAATATTTGTTTCTGAGGCACGAGTGGGAGGTCCCCACTCTAGCAGACATCATGTACTTCTTTTGCCTCAAAGCTAGTCCCAACCTAAAAGGGCGAGGTGACCGATTTTATTACCTCACTTGTTTCTCGAACCTCGCCTTTTTCATCGACCTTCCCGGCCATCCAAACGACTATAAAGATTTATTCTTTATGTCAAATGGGTTGAAGAAAAGAACTGCAACCATCGATACTTCAACCGTCCTCATAAGTCTTCTATCTTTATGAATTCAACACGTGAACTTTTATCACTTTTGCATTGTATAAAAAAAATGTTTTTTTAGTTTTTTAAAGATTCTGAATGAGTTCGCTCTTTGTGCATCTATATTCGCAAGGACAGGGTGATCTGAGACCCTCAGAGGTTAGTACGAGACCCCGTCTAGTCTTCCTCTAAGAAAGACAATCATCTGATTTTGAGTGACACCACCATGGTGGCTTGCAAACTGATCAGCAAGGGCTAGATGTTAGCTCTGAGGACCCGAGCTCCTCTTCCAGTCATCCCCGAGCTCCCCCTTTTTCAAGAGGCCTTGCCAGTCGACGAGGACGTTGAGGAAGAAGAAACCGTGGCACCACTTGTGCGTAAAAGGCGAACTTCTGAAGATAATCAGGGGCCCGATCCTAAGTGAACTACGTTTGGAGTAGCAGCTGGTTCCTTTAGCCAAAGAAACCCGTACCCTTTCAGAGAGTTAGATTGGGCTGCTACCAGTTATAGGCTAATTCGATTTAACCCTAACCAGCTCATTAGGTGTCACCTTACTAATTCGGACCTGAACATAACCCTTCTCCAGTGTGTGGATCATTTGGTGGTACCCTACTGTTTACCGAGTTTTTCAGAAACGAATACAAAAAGAATAATAAAAAGATAAAACTGTAGAAGTGCAGAAATATAAATAGACAAACAGGTTTTTTTACGTGGTTCAGGCGTTAACGAGCCCTAGTCCACGAGTCGATGTTATTATACTTGTAGAGAATTACAGTAGGATGGCTGGTGTACAAGAGCTTCACACCCTCACAGTGTTTCTCTCGGGTTCTCTTGAAGAAGATGAAACTAGAGAGATTTTAGCAGAGTTCTTGCTATGTAATTCTTTTTTTCGTCCCCTCTATTGTAAAATGAGGGGGTCTTTATAGCTAGGGTTTTTGATTAGGGTTTTACTCTGTCCCCCTGAGTCTTAATTACACCAGCCATAAATAGGGGATACAATTACTGTAGTAGCATGGCTACAAGACTCTACGTAGGTATAATTACATGAAAATATGGGAAATAGCAAAAGGCAGCCGTCTTTTCCAGGCGATCAGCGGAACAGTAGGCGAGAAGGCACTTTTAGGCATGCTGGGATGTGTGCGGCTTTGACCTGTCAGGCGTGTCAGGCGGGATCCTGTGTTAGGTGAGTATCATTCCAACTATGCCTCCTCCGGGACTCGACCGCTTGGTCTTCTTCCGTGCGGGGCACGGAACCGTATCCGCGAAGATAACCTGAAGAGCTTCTCCTGGAAGGACCTTCCCCGAAGGATATCCCTTCGGGAGTTCGGGAGAATCGTCGAGCTTCCGGGTCACGGTTGCTTGAAAGCGTGTGCTAGACACTAAACGGGAGAGGCGAAGCCTTCCTGTCCACCCGCGACCCCTGGTCACCCTCCGTGAAGGACTTTGATAATTCTGCTTCCCGAAGGCTATCCATCTAAACGCTATCTGGAAATCTTAATAACATTTACCCCCCAAGGTCACGGAGCTTGAGAGGTCCGGGAGCTTGTACAGTCCTCCGGGTATTCAGGTCTCTAGATTAGACGAGGGGTCACCTCCTGTGTTCCTGGAAGAGTTCCTTTTTCCCGTCTGAGTGTTAGTACGAAAAAAGAAGGAAATTTCTTCTGTTTGAACTCCAGTACTCAAGTGTGGCAAGGGCCACGCGTTATGTAGGGAATGGTTCTGCGACCAAGACGTGTGCGTGAGACGATTGGCTGAGTTTGCGTGCGTCAGGCGTCTGAGTAGTGATTTGACGGTATTTAATGGTACACTGGGCCCGAGATGGTACAATGATGGGAAATAAATATTTTATTCCCATCCGAGGAGTCATAAATGGGACCGGCACTTCATCCCCAGCCGTCGGATTTGATGCATGGGGAATGGGAAGATCGGGACCATCCATCCGAGGAATTCAAAATGACTTCTTTCCTGCTATAAAAACGAGGGAACGGACCTTTCTTCCTCTTTACGCTTTCAAATTCTCGAGCTTTCATATTCTCAGATTCCCAAATCTTCGAACTTTCAAGCTTCCAATCTTCCTTTCCTTCGAATTCGCCACTTCTTTTGGTAAGGAATCCAGCAACTTTTCTTTCGTTTTGGCAGTAGGTTTGTTCGCCGAAGTTCCAGGTTTGAATCGTTGCTTGTCTTTGCAGCTTTCACTTCACGTGTTCGTGCGGCGCAGTGATCCGGTTACTCCCTCAATCCTCAAATACCCGAATACCAGTAAGTATTTTTACTTTGAAATTTCCTTCTAAACCTCAGATTCTTGGTAGTTGTTAGGGTTGAGTTTTCTGCCGGTGTCATCTTTATGCATGCGTGAATAGGGCTTTGGTAGGCATGTGACTGATGTGAGTCAATAAGTGATCTCTTTGCATGCTTTGACGATTTGCGTTTGGAAAGTTGTTCCTCGTCTTGCTTGTCCTGTTCTGGTTTGCTGTTTTAGGGCATAAGCGTGAACGCCTTTAGGGTGTCTTCCTCTGGAAAAACACTTCTCTCGGCGGGCTTAGGCTCAGGGTTTGAGTTTGGCTCCTTGCTGTCCTTCGGGTGGCATGGTGCCAACCCCTCGGCAAGCTTGGTGGGAGCCTCTCCAAGCAGTTTTCGGGGAGGGTCTCCCCGACGCCTTTGATACCGTTAGGGTATGACAAGGGTGATGACTGCTTAGAGTGTTTTCTTCTTTGTTTCTTTTGTTCAGTGACGAACACCTCAACGGAACAAATCATCGCTGCGGTAGAGGCTGAATCTGCCCAGGAGCAAGGTTCCCCTGTCGCTGGCGCAAAGGGGAAAGGAAAGACTAAAGTGGTCGCGGCCAGCCCACCGACTATCAACAGTTCAATCTGGGAGATGGACCAGAAGCCAAACCTGTTCAGGAACTACGGCATGCTGGAGCTGTATTCCTCAGAGGCAGGCCTGAAGAACATCCCAGGCCTGATGTGGCACCGTCTGTCGGTGCTGGGTGAGTCTGCTAGTCAGAGTCACGAGGGTTTTGGTGCCTGGAGCTGGGCACACATAGTGTGTGGGGCGCACTTGCCCCTAAGAAGCTATTTTGCCAATTTCTGTGTGAAGGCGGGGATTGCCCCCTTCCAGTTGATTCCCCCTAGCTATAAGCTCTTAGCGGGGTGGTACATCTTTTGCAAGTCCCGGGACCTGGAGGCCCCTACCCCGGAGGAGGTGCTATACTTCTATGGGCTGAAGTCTCAGCCCATGAGAGGTCATCCAGACAAGGTGGGGTTTTACAGGCTGGAGAGGTACCTGGACGTGATGTGTCCCACCTGTCATACCGCGAGGGTTCCAGATCTCCGGGAGTACTGGTTCCTGACGACTGGCTTCTCATTGAAGAGGGTGCCAGCCCTATCTTTTGACTTCAAAGTCCCTGGTAAGTGCTCCTTCCTCTCCTTTTTAAATTTGTTTCTTTACGTTTGGTTTGCCTTTCGGGAGGATCTCTAATACTCGTATTTGGATTTTCCAGAAGCCGTCCCGCGGACACCTCGCTGTGCGGAGATGATAAGGAGGTCAAAATTCTACGAGGGGCTCTCGGAGGAAGAGCTGAAGGAGGAAGGACTTGTGACCACCGAATCTTTGAGGGAGTATGGGCTACTCGCCTCTTTCCAAAATATTGAGCCAGTGAGTGGCAGGGGGCAAAGTCAGGTGTCCGCTGACGTCCGGGAGCAGATTGCCCTGAAACTGTCCAAGGTGATCTGCCAGGCGGCCCAGGACGAGAATAATTTGTCCCCCAATTGGGCGGAGAGGTTCCCCGATCCCCAGTCGGAGGAAGAAGAAATTGAGGCTCGCTACGCCGCAGCTTACCCCAATGAAGGGACTCCGGGAGCTGGTACCTCCGGGAATGGTAAGGCTAGCTTTCGATTGATTCGCACCCCTAGCCTGTCTGAGGTTTTCTGGACTTCTCAGATGGGGTTCGATCCCCGTTTCCTTAGGCTAGATCCGCGTAGGATACCCTTTGACAGATATTGCGATAGGGTAGATGAGCTCCTCGGGTGTTTGAGTGACAGTAGTCTGCTAGAAGGTGTCACCATGGTTGACCCTTCTTCCCTCAGCATGTCATTCCTAGACTTCAAGGAGTACGGGAGCTTCCTGGAGCAGGAAGCGGTGTCTTGTTTTGCTCGGGGAAGGCCATCCACGTTTCTCGTGCATGGTCGTCCCTTTCAATCGTTTCTCTTTTTTGTTTCTTGTTCCCTGCTGGTGGACTTGTTTGTGCTTTTATGTTGTTGCTTGTTTTGTTTTCTGCTTATCTTTTTTCACATCACTTGCTGGTTCGTTAACCTTGCTTCGTACATTTCTTGCAGAACATCCCGAAGCAAAAATGTTGGGGAGAGTTACCTTGCTTATCAAGAAGGCCGCCACCAGCCAAGATCCGTCCAAGAGGGATGGACGAAAGACCAGAGCTGGTAGGGGAGGTAAAGCTGCCACACATAAGAAGACAAGTGGCGAGGCGCGAGCATCTCTGGTGGTGGAGAAGTCTCCTGTCAAGGGGCCTTCCGAGTCCATGGTGGTTTCGAGTAGTAGCAGCGATGGAGAAGGCCTCGTGTTCCCCGCGAAGGTGACCGGGGTGAGCAAGCGCCCCGGAGGAGAGGCTGAGGGCGACAAGAGGAAACGCCTTAGACATTCTTCCCCCGAAGGTGATGGAGACCTCCAGGCCGCGCGCAGTCCCCACCAGACTACCCTCTCCCAGCAGCAACCGCAACCCCAACAGCAAAAGCATACAACAACAACAACAACAACAACAACAACAAAGACAGCTAACACCGCCACAGCAACAGCAGAACCAACCGCAACATCAGCAGCAACAACAACCGGGGCGGTAGTGTCTTCGCTACCGTCCCTAATACCCCGTCTACCTCCTCCTCCAGTCCAAAGGGAGTCCACCCTTTCGGGGTCTCCTTCTCCTCCATCTCTTCCATTTTCTCAGCAAACAAGTCTTCCTCTGCCTGCCCTAAAGTTCCACTTCCCTCAGAAGCCAACCCGTTTCGCCGCTGCTCTCCTGGAGGGTGTAAGACGGGCTGATAATTTTTTGAAGAGGCGGCTGGAGGCTGAGAAGGCTGTTGTTCAAGGAAGGGCAGACAACCTGTCTGCCGTGAAGAGAGCCGAGCTGGCAGAGGGGGTGAGATCCCTTCACCCGGCTAGAGCGGTTTTGGATGGCCCGGCCTTGGGGAAGAGGCTGGTGCCTAGGCTCGGACGTGCATTGGCGCCGTTTGGAGCGGAGATGATGGAGGACATGGCCCTGAGCTTGTGGGAGCTCAATTATGAGAAATGGGCCATCAGTAGCAGTAAGGACCCGCTGTTGCTGACCCATGCTGTAAAGCAGCAACTTTCTGGGGTAAGCTGTCAGTTGTCGTGTTCTGGGATCATTTGTCTTAGTGCACTTGGTTCTGCTTAACTCATTCTGTTGTCTTTCCTTGCAGGCCTCTCTCATCGCGGAACATTCGTTCCAGGAGGTGGGTGCAGTTTTGGTTCAGCTGGAGGAGAGCCAGGTGGCTCGCCAGGCCGTGGAGGCGGAGAAGCAGAAACTGACCCAACAGGTCGAGAGCATGAAGGGGGAGGCTGTGGAGAAGGTTAACCAGGCCCGGCGCAAGGCTGAAGAAGAGGAGAACAAGAAATATCTTGCCAAATACCGAGAGTACCGGGCCAGCGCAGAGAATGAGTTCAAGCAGCGGTCGGATGTCTTGAAGGCCGAAAACTCCAAGCTCCGGGAAGAGCTATCCCAAGCCAGGGAGGAGAAAGATACCTTGGAAGCCCACTTGCAATCGAAAAATGATCTCCTCCTTAAGCGGCAAGAGGAATATGCCACTCTTCACATTAGGCTGCACAAGGAGGAGCAAGATCATAAGAGGAGCAAGGATCTTGCGTCTATGCAGGAGTTGGGGCTTGCTGAGAAGGATAAACAGATTGGAGCCTTGCAATTCACCGTCAGGGGGCATGTGACCGAGAAGCAATCCTTGCTGGATCACAATAAGGTGCAGCGCAAGGAGATTGATTCCCTTAAGGGAGAGCGGGATGCATCCAAGGCCGAGCTGGAAAAACTGAGGGCTCAATTGGCTGTCGCGGAGGCAAAGCTGGCGACCTCTGAGGCGGAGCGCTTGAAGGAGAAGGAAGATGCTGAGGTGGTGCTGAATAGAACGATTAATCTATCCCACGTGGTCCTCATGCACCAACTTTGGAAAATAAACCCGGAGGTAATAGGCTACCTGGGAGAGGACGCCGCCGCCATGAGGGAAAAGATACAGGTGTGGGATCAAAGCCCAGAGGTGTACGTCCAGACTTATAGCATTGACGAGCCTGCTGGAGCCCCTGAGGCAGAAGATCCCAAAGAGGCGGGGACCTCTGGACCTGCCAGTGATGAAGTTCCACCTTCCAATGAGCTGACTCCGCCAGCCCCGGTTGAAACCGCTGACCTCGAGGCCCCGGACGTGGATGCCGCTGCCACCCCCAGTGCTTGAAGGGGCCTTATCTTTAATTATTTTTTATTTTTTCCTTTATTTTCCTTTGGGGCGAAGCTCCTTGTATTTTTTTTTTTTTTATTGCGGGAACATTACAGATGCCCGGTCCGCAGGGCCTTCATTATAATAATTGTAGAA
Organism: Humulus lupulus; assembly: GCF_963169125.1. NCBI lineage: Eukaryota > Viridiplantae > Streptophyta > Magnoliopsida > Rosales > Cannabaceae > Humulus > Humulus lupulus. The sequence continues at coordinate 104,525,120 of NC_084795.1, read as the reverse complement.
TTCTTCATTCCTTTTTTGCTGAGTTCCTTGTTTAATTTTGCGCTTAGAGTATATACTTTTATACGATAGAAACTGCCGTAGGGGCACATGAGGCTTTGGTTCCAACGGCCAGAACCTATGCATTTCTAACTTGAAGCTCCAACGACTTATGTCTTTTCCCACGTAGTTTCTAGGTTGCGGAGGATTCTTGGTTCCAATGGCCAGACTCCCTCTTTCATCGTACTCAGCCTTCCTAAGGTAAATAGCCAATCTCGGGACTTGTAGTCATACCGTTCGCTGGGATGGCTAGGGTGACCCGTTCCATCTCTCCATTGCGATCTTTACAAAGCTTGCGAGGCAAACACTTAATACGTTTCCGCGGGATGGTGCCGGAACGGGAGTTCTTTTGGTGAGCGTCGCTAGACTTAGGGCTAGATCTTTGCGAAGCAAAACTAACTATCGTCGCGGAACCCACGGTGGCCGACTTCAGGGACTTAGCATGAAGCCTTGCGAGGCAAGGTTCGTTGCGGTCGGGGAAATCGTCACACCTACCATGTGCGATCCTGGAGCAGGAGCTTTGCGAAGCAAGGCCTACTGTAATTGGGGGATCGATTATATCTGCTTCCAGGGTTGAAGCTTGCGAAGCGAAGCTTGTAGTGGTCGAGGGACTCGCCATGCGTTATTTTTTGAGATCCGGAGCTGAAGCCTGCGCAGCAAAGCTTACAGCGGTCGCGGATCTCGCCATCTTTCGCCTCGCGGGACCCGGAGCTGGAGCTTGCGAAGCAAAGCTTACAGTGGTCGCGGAATATTCTGCGAAGGGCTTGTCAGGAAGTTGGGGGTGTTTCGGCGTAGCTCTCTGAGTGCGCCCCAACCCCCGGTCCTGTTCATCGCTAGGCTACACAGGAGATCATTTTCATGATGCATAATGGCAGATATTTTCATGGCAATTTTCACATAACCACATAATGCACACATGACACGTAATGTAAATATGTTCATGGCACAAATCAACCTAAGCTAAACAATTTAAAAATTTCAAACACAATGCTAGCACATAAGTGGTGTTCTCTGTATGTTTTGTTCAAGGGGCGTATGGCTATGCCTTAGCCATGTATACCCCCCCCCAAGTGAGCGTGGGGTCCGGACGTCTCCGGACCGCGTGGTCACTTGTTAAAACGCAGCTTGGAACAAAGGGGTAAAAAATGCAGTAAAAGCGGTGTGAATCTCTCCGTGTTTCATTAAATTAGCCTGTGAGGCATGTGTTTTACAGCTGGGAGGATTGTCTCCATATTTTACATTTTTGCTACGTCCACCAAGGACTTTCGACTAGATATTCCGGGGCCTACTGATAGTAACGGCGGAGGTGCTCCGCGTTCCAGGCGCGCGGGACTTTAGATCCGTCGAGTCTCTTCAAGTGATACGTCCCATGGCCCACTTTTTCTTGGACTACATAGGGGCCTTCCCAGTTGGGTCCGAGGACTCCCACTCCCGGATCCTGCGTAGTAGGAAATACTCTTCGTAGGACAAGGTCCCCAACTTCGAATGTATGGCTCTTGAATCTTGTGTTGAAGTGTCAGGCTATCTTGCCTTGGTACATTTTGAGTTGGACCTGTGACTGCTCCCAGAGTTCTTCGATCATGTCCAGGGACTCCTGGAGAAGGGCGTGGTTCCGGGTAGGGTCGTAGGTGTCCTGCCTGTGAGAGGGGATCATAGTTTCTACTGGGATGACGGCCTCGCAACCAAAGGTCATGGAATAAGGTGTGTGCCCCGTCGAAGTCCTCTCTGTTGTGCGATAGGCCCAAAGTACTCGCGGAAGCTCTTCTGGCCAGTGAGCCTTGCATGCTTGGAGTTTTTTCTTCAACGTGGTCTTTAAAATTTTGTTTACTGCTTCCACTTGCCCATTAGCTTGAGGTCTGGCGACTGCGGAAAAGCTTTTGATGATTCCATGCGAAGCACAGAAGTCCGTGAAATGTTCACTATCAAATTGCTTCCCGTTGTCGGACACAATTTTTCGTGGAAGCCCAAAACGACACACTATATTCCTGATGACAAAGTCTAGGGCTTTCTTAGACGTGACCGTGTTCATAGGTTCAGCTTCAGCCCATTTGGTGAAGTAGTCTACCGCGACTATGGCATACTTCACTCCACCCCTTCCAGTTGGAAGGGAACCTACTAGGTCAATGCCCCAAACGGCGAACGGCCAGGGGCTGGTCATTAAGGTAATTTCTGTAGGCGGCGCTCGCGGAACCTTGGCGTACCTCTGGCACTGCTCACATTTTCTGACATAATCCACACAATCCTTCTTCATGGTGGGCCAGAAGTATCCTTGTCGAAGGATCTTTTTGGAGAGGCTCAGCCCGGAGGTATGGTCGCCACAGAAGCCTCCGTGAATCTCATGGATGATGGTGCTGATTTCGGTTCTGGCAACACACCTAAGGAAGGGTATGGACAACCCCCTGCGGTAAAGCTTTCCTTCCACAACCACGTATCGGGGAGCTTGATACTGGAGCTTTCTTGCGTCAGCTTTATCAGTGGGGAGCTCTCCGGTGGTGAGAAATCTGAGGATGGGTCCTATCCAGGAATGGGAATGGTCGATGATGGCATTTACCCTCTGTGTCTCGGTACTAGGTGCTTCTAAGTGCCCGATGGGCAATAGGCCATATTGTTCAATCTCCGGGTCTGTTGCAAGCTTGGCCAGTGTGTCCGCGAGTGAGTTCTGGTCCCGGGGGACCTGGCGGATTTGGTAGCCTTTGAAATGCTGCAGGAGGCCGCAGGAGAGAGACACGTAGGCAGCCATTTTTTCGCCTTTCGTCTGGTATTCCCCGGATATTTGGTTTACCACAAGTAGGGAGTCGCTGTATACTTCGATTTTTTGGGCTCCGACTTCTCTGGCCAATTGTAATCCGGCTAGCATGGCTTCGTGTTCTGCCTCGTTGTTGGATGCTGGGAACGCGAAACGGATGGCGCTCTGGAGCTGATGTCCTTGGGGAGATATTAGGATGACCCCTGCTCCAGCTCCTTTTTCATTTGAGGCTCCGTCTACATAGACCTTCCATGTGGGAAGTTCCGGGACAGGATCTTCCGGGAGGTCATTCATTCCTGAGCATTCCACAATAAAGTCCGCGAGAGCTTGTCCTTTTATGGAAACACGTGGCTGGTAGTGGATGTCAAACTGGCTCAGTTCCATGGCCCATTTAAGTAATTTTCCAGAAGACTCGGGCTTCTGCAAGACTTGTCGGAGAGGGTGGTTGGTGAGTACTCTGATGGTGTGCGCCTGGAAATAGGGCCTTAGCTTCCTCGAAGCGATCAGCAAGCAGAGGGAGAGTTTCTCGATCATTGAATATCTGGACTCGGCGTCCAGTAACCTCTTGCTCACGTAATACACAGGGAGCTGGATACGGCCGTCTTCCCAGACGAGAGCGGCACTCACGGCGTGCTTTGTCACAACTAAGTACAAGAACAACGCCTCTCCTTCGACAGGTTTGGACAGAATGGGAGCTCGGGTTAGATGTTCCTTGAGGTGCTGGAAGGCTGCTTCGCACTCGGGGGTCCACTCGAACCTCTTGTTTCCTCGCAATACATTGAAGAAGGGGACACATTTGTCAGTGGCCTTAGATACGAAGCGGCTGAGAGTAGCTATCCTTCCGGTAATGCTTTGGACATCCTTATGCTTCCGGGGAGAAGGCATGTCTATGAACGCCTTAATTTTCTCAGGGTTGGCCTCCACTCCGCGGGAGCTGACAATGAAACCGAGGAACTTCCCAGACGAGACCCCGAAAGTGCATTTCTTCAGATTCAGTTTCATTCCATACTTTCTGATCACGGCGAAAGCTTCCTCAAGGTCGTCACTGTGGTCCCCGGAGGTCTTGGATTTTACCAACATGTCATCTACGTACACCTCCATGTTCCTCCCCAGCTGGTCCTTGAACATCTTGTTTACTAGACGCTGGTATGTCGCCCTAGCATTCTTCAAACCGAAAGGCATGACCACGTAATAGTAGACACCCTTGTCCGTGAGGAAGCTGGTGTGTTCCTGGTCCGTGACATGCATCTTGATCTGGTTGTATCCGGAGTATGCATCCATGAAGGATAAGAGTTCATACCCGGAAGTAGCGTCTACCATCTGATCGATTCGCGGAAGAGGGAAACAGTTTTTCGGGCAGGCTTTGTTTAGGTCCGTGAAGTCAATACACATTCTCCAGGACCCATTAGGTTTCGGGACCAGAACCGGGTTGGCCAACCACAGGGGATAGTGTGACTCCTGGAGAAAGCCTATGGACATCAGCTTGTCCACTTCAGCTTTGACTGCTTCGGCCCTCACTGGGTCTAACGGTCTCCTCTTTTGGCGAACTGGAGTTGCAGATGGGTTTATGTTGAGTGCGTGGCACGCAACATTAGGATTAATCCCCGTCATATCAGCGTGGCACCATGCCAGGATATCCTGACTATTCTTCACAGTGGCCACGATCTTTTCTCGAATGGCCGATGGAAGGTTTTTCCCTACCTGAATGACTTTGGTGGGATCTCCCGGGTTGAGGATCACCTCTTCGACTTCCTCCATCGGCTCTATCGCTCTCTCGACCCCCACTCTAGGGTCGAGTTCGTCAACGCATGCCCCTTGGGCACCCCCAGTTTCTGGTAAATCTTCCGCTAAAGGAGCGGCAACAAACGCCTCCTGGACCGTGTAGACGGATCGGACGGAGACGTTATAACAGCTTCGTGCACTTCGTTGGTCTCCCCGGAGGGTGCCGATACGCCCGTCGTCGCATGGAAACTTCAAGCATAAGTGGCGTATCGAGGTTATGGCCCCGCAATCGATTAGGACCGGTCGGCCTAGGATAGCATTATACGCCGTGGGGCAGTCGACTACTACGAATGTGCAGTGCTTGAAGGCACAAGCGTCGCTTTCTCCTCTGAGGGTGACTGGAAGTTGAATTTTGCCTAATGGCATGAGTGCATCCCCATTGAACCCCTGAAGCTGGATGGGGCATGGGGTCAGGTCTGTCTCGGTTAATCCGATCGCGTGGTAGGCAGCTTTGAAGAGGATGTTTACGGAGCTTCCATTATCGACCAGGATCCGTGATACCTTCTTATTGGCAATCTGAGCTTCCACCACGAGGGGATCATTGTGGGGGAAGTGCACATGTCGGGCGTCATCTTCCGTGAAGGTGATGGGAAGATCCATCATTCGGGGACGCTGAGCAGGTGACTGAACCAAGGCGCACATCTCTCCGGTGTGTTCTAACTCCCTCAAGTACCTTTTCTGGGAGTTGCGGGTGCTTCCGGCAAGGTGTGGTCCTCCGGAAATGGTGGCTACGTGTCCGTCAATGGGTGGCGGAGCAAGGCCGGGCGTATATGGGTTTCCGGGTCCTGGAGCCAATAAGGCAATGGGTGCCGGAGAGGTTGGAGCAGGAAGCGCCGGGAACTGAGACCCAGGAGCTTGGGGCTGACCGTCTCCAGGAGCGCTAGCGGTCCCCCTCTGTCCCGGAGAATATGCAGCTCCGTGAACTACTCCCTGTCCGGGATAGATTATGGGTATCCTCACCCATTGACCGAGGTGTCCCGCTCTTGCCAGGGACTCGATCTCATCCTTTAGCTGAAGGCATTCGTTTGTGGTGTGCCCCACGTCTCCGTGGAACTCACACCTCTTATTGGAGTCTCGCGGCCACCTTCCTCCGTGAGATACTTTCGGGGGCTTCCTGTAGTTGACCATATTACAGGTCGCCCGATAGACATTCTCTCGTGAATCTATCAAACTGGTGTACTCCGTGAACTTGGGCTCATAGTCCTTCCGGGGTTTCTTTGAATGGTCCCCCCGGTTGGAGTTTCTTCCGCCTCGTTTATTCCGCGATTGACTCAGATTTCGTTATGGGCCTTCCGCTTGCGGTTGCGACGGGCCAGGAGTGATACTACATCCGGTTTGTACAGCTCCGTACCCAGAGAAATGGGTTTGATTCGGAGTCTGAGCAGACGCGGAAGGCCCATACACGCTTGGAGTGAACTGGGCTCCTGGAAGCGTGAGGGCTAGTGCGGGTGCTTGCGAAGCAAAGCTCGGCGCAATCACGGAAGGCGTCGGAGCTGGGGGAAATCCAAAGGCCTGTTGGTAGGCATCCTCAAGGTTGATGATTCCCTGAGCTTTTGACATGAATTTGGACAGAGTTTCTGCCCGTCTCCTTTGCATTTCCCCCCATAGCAGGGAGCCGACGGTAAGGCCCGATTGAAGGGCAATCAGATTCATGTCATCGCTGACCTTGGTTTTAGTAGCAGCTTCCATCATTCTTTGAATGAAAGCTTTGAGGCTCTCATTGGGTAACTGTTTGATGTTGGTTAATGAACCAACCTCCATGTCGTGGTCTCGGGCAGCAATGAACTGCCTCCTGAATGCGGACTGTAGCTCCTTCCAACTGTGGATGGATCCGGGAGCTAATCTTTCCACCAGTCCTCCGCGGACTTGGTAAGGGTGAGTGAGAAACACATGCATTTGGCATCCTCACTGACGTGCACCACTTGCATCATTTTGTTATATTTAGCTAGATGGGTGCGCGGGTCTGTCCTCCCCTCATATAATTCTATGTGAGGCATTTTGAAATTCTCCGGGAGGGGCGTTTCCGCGATCCTCCGAATACATGGTTCCGGGTCTTCCTCCTCCGAGTCTGACAGGGCCCCACTTTGCTTCCGGACCAGCTTGGTCAAAGCAGCGATCTGTTCCTCGAGCCTCTTTGTATCGCTCTCCGGGAGGTCACGTCCCCGGAGCTTGTCATTGAGATGATTTCGCAGGTCATCTCCGCGAGGCCGGGCCTTTTCTCCTTTGGCCTTTTCATACTTGGCCTCCAACCTTCTTCTTAGGTCCACCGTGGACCAGCTATCTTCGGAGTGCGTGTCCGCAACCCGACCGTCCTGGTTGACGGAATCACTAGGGCGGTTTGTCCTTCCCCTAGGCCTGGGTGCCTTAGCACCGGGCCCTTTAGGCACAGAGTGCCCCCTTGGGGCTGAAGGACGTCTGGGCTTAGGAGCGCCAGAGACCTTCTGCGCGCGGGGGGGGGGGGGCAGTCGGCCTGGTGATTCACGCCTTTAGGAGGTGCAGGGGCGTCAGTGCGCATAGGCTCCCCAACTTTTTCTTTGCCCTTGTTAGGGGCGGCTTTGGATGGTCCAGCAGCGGCTGGATCCGGCATGGTGGCATCAGCACCACCTAGAACAGAGACGTCCTCGTCCGAGTCGCCTAGATCTCCGAACTTGCTTTGGAGGCGCTCCATCATGCGCTGCATTTTTTCGGAGACGCGCTCCTGCTCAGCAAGCCTGGCCTTAGTGACCACCAGTTCTTCGGCTACTTGGAAAAGTTCTGGATCCTTCTCGTAGTAGTAGCCGTCTTTGTAGTAACCGTCTCGGACATACTCTTCTTCGTCTTCTAAGTATGTCGTATCTTCAGTACTGAGCCGATCCTGGCGGGATGTCGGGTCTTCACCTTGGTAGTCCGAGGGTTCGTTTTGTACCGCATCTTCCATCATAGTATCGGGGTTGACCCTAGCATTTTTGTCAATCGCGGATTTTCTCGTAGTCACCATCTTTTCAGCACGGAGTGAATACAAAAAACGTACACAGAAAAAGAGCTGACTAACAACTTCCTACAGCTCTCAATGAAAGCACCAAAATGTTTACCGAGTTTTTCGGAAACGAATACAAACAGAATAATAAAAAGACAAAACTGTTGAAGTGCAGAAATATAAATAGACAAACAGGTTTTTTTACGTGGTTCAGGCGTTAATGAGCCCTAGTCCACGAGTCGATGTTATTATACTTGTAGAGAATTACAGTAGGATGGCTGGTGTACAAGAACTTCACACCCTCACAGTGTTTCTCTCGGGTTCTTTTGAAGAAGATGAAACTAGAGAGATTTTAGCAGAGTTCTTGCTATGTAATTCTTTTTTTCGTCCCCTCTATTGTAAAATGAGGGGGTCTTTATAGCTAGGGTTTTTGATTAGGGTTTTACTCTGTCCCCCTGAGTCTTAATTACACCAGCCATAAATAGGGGATACAATTACTGTAGTAGCATGGCTACAAGACTCTACGTAGGTATAATTACATGAAAATATGGGAAATAGCAAAAGGCAGCCGTCTTTTCCAGGCGGTCAGCGGAACAGTAGGCGAGAAGGCACTTTTAGGCATGCTGGGATGTGTGCGGCTTTGACCTATCAGGCGTGTCAGGCGGGATCCTGTGTCAGGTGAGTATCATTCCAACTATGCCTCCTCCGGGAATCGACCGCTTGGTCTTCTTCCGTGCGGGGCACGGAACCGTATCCGCGAAGATAAGCTGAAGAGCTTCTCCTGGAAGGACCTTCCCCGAAGGATATCCCTTCGGGAGTCCGGGAGAATCGTCGAGTTTCCGGGTCACGGTTGCTTGAAAGCGTGTGCTAGACACTAAACGGGAGAGGCGAAGCCTTCCTGTCCACCCGCGACCCCTGGTCACCCTCCGTGAAGGACTTTGATAATTCTGCTTCCCGAAGGCTATCCATCTAAACGCTATCCGGAAATCTGGATAACACCTACGATCATAGCTTCCCGAAAGGCACCATCATAGCTGACAACACTTTAAATATTAGATCCACCATTTTTGAGGAGTATGGGACAAACCGTAGGTCTTGGCCTTCCCTGCTCCAGGGTGAGTACGCCCCTGGTTTTAGGCAGTACGTAGATGAGTCCAACCCTAAGGAAGGACCTGAACCCCCTAGGATCCCGGAGATCATAGCTTTAGACTCCCCCTTCCTCTGTTAATGCCAGAGTTGGAGGTTGTACCTAGCCCGGTCAATACCCCCGAGCTGATCGTAATAGATTCCTCCCCTAGCTCGAAGGGTAGGATTCTTTCTCTTTTTCTTGTATTTATAATATTTTTGAAGCACTACTCCTGTGAACTGAATCCTCTGTTCGCTCTTTTTTCAGGCAAAGAGATGGAATTGCCAGGAGCTTCAGATTTAAGGGGTGCCTTTAAGGTCAGCGGGACCGGAACTGGTCCTGTGGTGAAAAGGCCTTGGGTGACAAAGAAAGCAACTTCGAAGATAGGGGGTATCACTAAATCCCCGTCTAAGGATAAGGGTGCTAGCACCGCTCAGGAGCAGCAATAAAGAGAGCTCCCCTCAGCTCCGGTAACAACGGTTACTGTTCGTCAAGCTCCCCCTACTTCTCCTCGAAACATGCGTTCCTCAAATCCTCAAGTGATTCAAAGGGAGGCCCCCATTCAAAGCGAGATTCCCATTGTCCGGATCCCGGTTGAGCCACACGACTTGGACAAGATCCCCGAGGCCTTTCGGGGTATCGTGTATGAGAGAACAAGCCACATGGTGGGCCATGCTTACAAAGCTAGTGCCAGGGATTTGAGGGCTATAGAGGAGCGCAACCCTGAAGACACCCTCGAATTTACTATGGGGATGAACCTTACATTGAGTCCCTTTCACCCTCCTAACCTTTCCTTTTTTTTTATTCGTGACTTGCTTCATTATTCTACAGTCTGTCCTGGCCCAATATCGAAGCATAGCTCGTATTAAAGCCAAGAATGAGGAACTCTGAACCGCCCTAAATGTTGCTAAAGAGAACGAGCAGTTCGCTAAATCTGCCCTAAGTGTTGCTCAAGAAAACAAGAAGGTTGCAAAAGCCGCTCTTACTTCTTCTCAGGAAGGCGAGCGGTTTGCAAAGGCCACCCTGTCCACCTCTCAGGCTCAAATCGTGGAGGCAAGTCATCGCAGAGATTAGCTTCAGGCCAAAAATGAAGAACTCAAGGCGAAGTTGATCGAGGCTGAGGCCAAGGCCGAGGAAGCTGCAGTGTCCTCGACGCAAATGGAGGAGATGCTTTACCGTTGGTGGGCCGTTAACCAGGATTGAAACTTCTCTTTTATTCAGCCCGAGTTGTGGGATCCGTATCTTGCTAGGTTCAACCTTTTTATTGTTATTATTATTATTTTTTTTGTAACAGTCCTTTGGGACCCAAACAATTGCCTTCAGGCTTAGTTCGAGGTTTTTTCTCCTCGAGATGACAATATACTTTTGAATATACACTTAACTTGTGATTTATTTGTGTTTCCCTCAGTTTAATATTTTCTCATGTTTATGAATCCTTAGACTCTTGCACATTAGAAATCTTAGGATTGACTTTTAGATTGAGATTTTGCTTGGTTAGCTGCGTCATACCTATTAAGAATCAGGCCTCAGACCTAGTTATAACCAAGGTTTTTAATAAACTTATTCGCGTTATACCTATTAAGAATCAGGCCTCAGGCCTGGTTATATCAATGGTTTTTAATAAACTTAATAGCATTATACCTGTTAAGAATCAGGCCTCAGACCTGGTTATATCTAGGGTTTTTAATAAATTTAGTTTACGTTATGTTTATTGAAAACTCGAGCTTTAGAAAGCCGTTGAATAATCAATTTATCCAAAATCCCAAGTCTTTAATCATTATTTGAGTAAGCTTAGGTTTCTCAAAAACTTTCCTCGATTATGTGCCCCATAAGTAGCCAGAACGTATAAACGTTCTTGGTTGCTTCTACAATGTGAGCTTGTAATAATAAAACAAAAAGTAGTTATTTAATAGTCCATTTGTTATTGAATTGAATTGATTTTATAAGTCAGACTTACATAAATGGTAGCATTATTGATAGTACTTTTTCAAATGAAGAGCATTCCATTTCCGTGGGACTATTTCCCCACTTAGCTCGACTAGCTTAAAAGTTCCTTTGCGTAGGCCCTCTATAATCTAATACGGTCCTTCCTAGCTCGGACCTAACACACCATCCTTGAGATCTTTATTTACCAAAAAGACCCTTCGGAGAACCAGATTGCCTAATCCGAGTCTGCGTCCCTTGACATTTGAATTGAAATTGCGAGTGATCTTTTGTTGATAATGGGCGAGTTGTAATTGCGATGCCTCACATTTTTCTTTGATCAGGTCGAGGGATGCATTAAGCAGCTCGTTGTTCTGATCTTAATCAAATGTACTTTGTCTATGAGTAGCCACCATTGCCTCAATTGGAAGCATGGCCTCACTTCCAAAGGTTAGAGAAAAAGGAGTATGTCCCGTGGATATCCTATGCGAAGTTCGGTAGGCCCAAGGTACTTGTGGGAGCTGCTCGGGCCATAATCCTTTGGCTTCATCCAACCTTTTCTTCTGGCTCAGCTTGAGGGTCTTGTTTACAGCCTCGACCTACCCATTGGCTTGTGGGTATGCTACAAACGAGAAACTCTTCGTTATGTCGTATCTTTCACAAAAGTTTGTGAAGAGATCACTATCAAAATGTGTTCCCTTGTATGACACAATCTTTTTAGGAAGTCCAAATTGACATACGATATTCCTTACAACGAAGTCCAGGAATCTCTTTGAGGTGATGGTTGCTAAAGGTTCAACCTCTACCCACTTCGTGAAGTAATCGATCACCACTACTGCATACCGAACTCCTCCATTTCCCGTAGGTAGGGAACCTATCAGGTCAATTCCCTATGCTGCAAATGGCCAAGGGGACAAAATCATGGTTAGCTCGACTGGAGCAGCTCGGGCAACTATGGAAAAATGATGCCATTTGTCACACTTCTGAACATATGATCGAGTCCTTCATTAAAGTGGGCCAGAAATAGCCCTGCCTCAGTACCTTCAGTGCTAGGTTTTTCCCCCCAACGTGATCTCCAAGAAAACGTTCGTGTATTTCTTGTAAGATGGTTTTGGCTTCCTCGGGCATAACACACTGCAGGAGGGGCAATGAATGACCACGCCGATATAGGATTCCCTCAACTATTACATACTGTGGAGCTTGATAAAGCAGTTTTCTCGCGTCTTTCTTGTCATCAGGTAGTTTTTCAGTAGTGAGATATTCTATTATAGGAGTATTCCAGGCCAGTCTTATGTCAATCATTCCGACCTCCACTGTTTCTCCCGTTACACTTACGCTTTCCAAGAACTCCACCATAACTACATTCAATGTTTCATTCTCTTTGGTGGTAGCAAGTCGAGCTAGAGCACCAGCATTAGAATTATGCTCGCAGGGTATCTGTTCAACATAACTAAACTCGAATTCAGACAATTCGCCCTTTACCTTAGCCAGGTAGGCTGCCATCTTGATGCCTTAAGCTTCATATTATCCTAATATTTGATTTACCACGAGCTACGAATCACTATAGCATTGGATGGCTTTCGCCTTCTGCTCTTTCGCCACCCTTAGCCCTGCCAATAAGGCCTCATACTCTGCTTTGTTGTTGGATGCTTCAAACACGAATCTAAGAGCTGTATGGAACCGATGCCCTTCAGGAAAGATTAAGATTATCCCAGCATCCGATCTGTTCTCGTTTGATGATCCATCAATGAAGATTTTCCATAATTCTTGCACTGGCTCCATTATGAGCTCGTCTTGAAAACTAGTGCACTCAGCCATAAAATCAGCAAGGGCCTGACTCTTGATTGTTGTTCGTGGCTTGTATAATATCTCAAACTGGCTAAGTTCGATGGCCCATTTTAAGAGACGCCTCAATGTTTCAGGCTTTTGCAATACCCGCCTTAAAGGTTGTTCAGTTAAGATGTTAATAGAATGGGACTGGAAATATGGTTTGAACTTTCTGGAAGCCAAAATTATACAGAATGTCAGCTTCTCTATCAGTGGGTACCGTAATTTAGCATCGAGAAGCCTCTTGTTTACGTAATATAGTGGTTTCTGTGCTCGGTTTTCTTCTCGGACTAACATGGCACTGACTGCATTTTCTGTCACAGTCAGGTTAAGAAATAGAGAATCTCTAGACGACCGTTTGGATAGTACATGGGGTTCAGCTAGATGCGTCTTTAGATCGTGAAATGCCTATTCGCATTCTTCGGTCCAATCAAATTACTTGTTTCCTCTGAGCAAGTTGTAGATGGCAGACACTTGTCAGTGGATTTTGAAATGAAGTGATTTAGAGTCGCCACCCTTCTAGTTAGGCTTTGAACTTCCTTACATGACCTAGGTAAAGGCATATCTAACAACGATCTGATTTTTTCTGGATTCTCCTCTATCCCACTTGTGTTGACTATGAACCCCAGAAATTTTCCAGATGTCACCCTGAAAGTGCATTTTTGGAGATTCAGCTTCATGTTGTACTTTCTCAAGATGTTAAAACATTCCAGGATGGATACATGGTTATTGGCAATCTTTGACTTGACAAGTATGTCATCGACATACACCTCCATGTCTCTCCCGATATGGTTAGCGAACATTTTGTTGACCAACTGTTGGTATGTAGCACCGATATTTTTTAGCCTGAATGGCATAACTTTGTAACAATTCACATTATGCTCGTTCGTGAAATTGGTATTGTAATGCCCTGGATAGCCAAGACCGTTACACTGTGTGTTTATAAAGGTGCAAGACTTGCTAGTCAACTCAATTAGTTAGAAACGTGTTACTGAAACGACAGTTGAACTAGGGTTAAAAGATTTTGGTCTCAAAATTTTCATTTCTTATAATCAAACATTTTTACAAGGGATCCCAAAAAGTATTAACGTTAAGAGTCACTTTACAAAATGTCTGGATAAAAGTACAGTTACTAGCCACTGTAAGGCCAAAACGGACAATTAGGCTTTTCTCGTCCTGTACCACTTCTCGGCCGTGGCGGTCGATCAGCTGGCTATGTACATTCAGCCCCAAAGCTCTCCATCTCAGGACTGGTCCACTTTGCTCTTGCCTTTTGTGGATGCTCAATATTCCTCGCTCGTAAAAGATCCAAGACGCGCCTAGGCGCGAGGCCCCGCCTCACTCGGCCATGCCCAGGCGTGAGGCCCGCCTCGTTCTCAGCACGCCCACGCGAGGCCATGTCCACATAGTCACCAACTCAGCGTCACGCCTAGGCCACGCGAGGCCATGCGTAGCCCTCGCCTATGCCCAGGTGCGAAGGCCGTCTTGTGCTCAGCCTCGGCCACGTGAGGCCCAGCGTCCCAGTGCCTCGCAAGCGAGGCCCGTGTCTAGGCATGAGGCCCGTCTCGCGCATAGCCTCGATCACGCGAGGCCCAGCGTCCCAGCGTCTCGCAAGAGCGGCCCGTGCCCAGGCGCGAGGCCTGTCATCGTCCAGCCTTGGCCACGCGAGGCCCAGCGTCCAAGCGCCTCGCAAGCGAGGCCCGTCTCGCGCACAACCTTGGCCACGCGAGGCCCAATGTCCCAGCGCCTTGCAAGCGCGGCCCGTCATCACCCAGCCTCGGCCACGTGAGGCCCAGCAACCTTTAGGTGTAAGGCCATGCGCGCATGATGTCACGGTTCAAGGTGGCCCACAAGAGACAAAAAGAATACGAACAAGGTACCTCTAAAGGGGTACGTACATGCCTACAAGGATCATGGGACAGGACTGACACCTGTACCCGACAAGTAGTGGCAGTTGGGGATAGTACGAGGAGTGGCTACACCACCACCACGTCTCTGACACCCGTACAAGACAAGTAATGGAGTCATGACCAGGTACAAAAGCTGAGGTGCTTCCACGAACTCTGACCATGTACCAGAGCCGACACCACTACCCTTGTACCTTCTGGACCACCATGTACCCAGGGCCATTAGATCCCCCTATAAAATGAACTCTAACCCCACCTAAAAAGTGGTTGGAAAATTTACTGTAGCAAGTGTACCATAGTGAATGAAAAACTGATTTCACCATTGTTCTTCTGCAATTGTTTTTAGAGTTGATACTTGAATTTCTAAGGCTTTTTCTCTTGATAATCTTGATCTTGTAATTCATTCCAACTTAACTTAGTTGACGAATTCTCACCGTCAACAATTTGGTGCCGTCTGTGGGAAATTAAGTTCCAAGCAACTGTTCTACCATTACTTCCAGCAAGAAGAAATGCCAAGACGTTCAAAGCGACTCAGGGAGCCACGAGAGGTGGAGGTCCACCTTACCGGAGTCTAGCTGAAGGCCTCCATGAAGGAACCCCCTCCACCCAGAGAGGTGGAGCCCCTAAGGGACCCTGAGATTCACGAGGATGATAGAGAGGCTCTGTCACTGGGTGTCCCGCCTGTAGAGAGTCCTCCAAGAGCACCACCGGGAAATGCTAACGAGTTCCCGCTCCCTAGACCACCCCAAGTACCGAACTCCGGCCGGCAGGACCTGGGCCACTCTACGCGCAGGAACGATAAGCATCCTCGGGTCCATTCCATGAGCTCGAGTTCGAAATCTCGATTTTATGAAGAAGAAATACGTGAGCTCCACCGTAAGAACCAAAGGTTGGAGACCACCTTGGAGAATATGCAAGAGGTGCTGAATGGCCTATTGCAGGGTAAGTTAAGCGTGGCCTTGCCCAACATAAAAGAGAAAGGTCGTGAGGGGGAAGAGACCACAGTTCCAGTAGACGATGGGAGGACCCGACACTCCACCAGCAACACCCCCCGAACGAAGCAACGCGAACATCCTGAGCCACCGAAGCAGGCCCAGAAGCCAGAGCCGAAGACCAACGCGGCCCAACGAGGACGAGGTCACCTCTAAGAGAGCACCCTCAGATTTACGGGAGGAGCTCAACAAAAAGAGGGCGGGTAAAAGGACCACGCCCCCTATGGCGCCTCGAGAGGGCAAGGGAGAGGCGGATCTTAACCCGTTCGCTTTGAGGGACTCTCTAAGTAAGAGGAGGCAGGACCTGGACACAGAAATGAGGAGCCTGCGAAGAAAGATCATCACCGCCTCTGGCGGTCAGGCTTTTGAGGAAGATTTCAACCATGAGTCGCCCTTTGTGAGGGAGATTCAGGCCATCCGGCTCCCTGCAAACTTTAAAGAGCCCCACATGACCCCCTACGAAGGAAGCACGAATCCAAAATACCATCTAGATACATTCAACTACTTGATGAAGTTGAGAGGAATTGGCAGCGGGGCGAGATGTCATTGCTTCGCTGTCACCTTGAAAGGGCCCGCGTACAAGTGGTTCAAAAGACTTAGACCAGGGTCCATCAGATCTTGGCAACAACTTTCTGATGAGTTCCTCCAGCAGCACCACGCCGTGCGCGACTACACGATGCCAGGCACCAACCTCGCAAATGTGAAGCAGGGAGAAAATGAGAGCCTGGAGAGCTATATTCATAGGTTCAATATGGAGGCAGCTAAAGTAGGGAGCCTGACCCGCCGAGAGCTGAAAATGGCCATCACAGCTGGAGTACGCCCAGGCAGCAAGTTATGGGATAACATGTTCAAGATGGAGGTCACAGACTTGGGTGATTTCTACGAGCGGGAATAAAAATACATTCGCGTGGAGGATGGTCACAAGAACCTCAAAGCCGGAAAGGGCCCACCGCCCCTGAAACCTTCAGCCCGAGGAGACCCGAGTGGTGCAAAGACGAAGGGGGTTTATGAGGGAACAAGAGGCGATCGACCTCGGAAGCATCAACGCTCTGAGGAGCGCCTACAGGACCCCTACACCTTTTACACTGACCTCACCCATGCGAGGGAGCATATTTTCATTGCGAACGAAAACCAGGTCCCTTTCAAAAGGCCCCCTCCAATGAAAAAATACCGGTCCAAAAGAGACCCCAGCAGGTATTGCCAGTATCACAAAGATGTCGGCCACACCACCGCGGAATGCAACCATTTGAAGGTGGAAATCGAGGAGCTCATTCGTAGGGGACACTTGGGCAAGTACGTGCGCAAGGAGAGTCAGAGGCCAGAAGAAGGAGTGTCCCCGCCGTGGGCGTGGGAGGTGGCCCCAAAAATACAGGTAGAGGTCAGGACTATATTTGGGAGACCGGGATTCGGAGGCGATTCAAGGAAGGGGCGAGACAAGTACGCCAAGGAGGCCAGACGAAGTCCACCACCTTGCGTTTTAAGTTTGGAGCAATGCCCCCCGAAGAGCTTCAAGGGCGAGAATGACACGATAACTTTCACTGAAGAAGATGCGCAGGGGGTGCATTTCCCACATAATGACCCCCTGGTGCTAACTGCCCATCTTGCTAACATGAGGGTACATCGGGTCTTGGTGGATAACGGGAGCTCTGTGGACATCTTGTATCGACCTGCGCTGGAAAAGATGGGATTGAGCCTCCGCCACCTAAAACCTTGCACTACGTCTTTGTATGGGTTTACGGGAGATTCGATGCAGCCCCTGGGGGTAATCGAATTAGCCCTCACTATAGGCGAGCAACCCAAGCAAACCACCGTAATGGCTAACTTTGTCATGGTGGATTGCACCTCAGCCTTCAATGCGATATTAGGGAGACCCTCTCTGAGAGAATTGAAGGCGATAACTACTGTGTATCACCTGGCTATGAAATTCCCAACCCCCAGGGGAGTAGCATGCGTGAAAGGGGAGCAGAAGGAGGCGAGGCAATGCAATAACATGTCCCTCCGCACAGCCACCAAACCGTCCGTACTGATGGCAATGGTTGTGTATGAAGGAGCGACCCACACAAATTAGACCCACACAAGTTGGACGCACGAGTTACGGATCATCTCGAGAAGTGCTACCAGCGAGGCTTCGACACTCAGTGCAAAAAGAACCTGTGTTTAATTTGTTCCTTGTTGTTTTAGCTTAATTAAGTAAGAATCAAAGAGGCTACCTAGATAACCTCCTAGTTAGATGTAACCCTTTTATTTACAAGGTTGGTTGTAAACCGCATGCTATGAATGAAAATGTTTGCAACTTCATGTGTCACTTTTCTTCGCTACGCGGGCATTAGCCAAAGTGCCTGCCGACGTAAATTTCACCAAATACTTGGGGGGCAGGACAGGACCCAAAAACATGCAGCTAGTAAGGGGAACCTAAAAAGGACTTCTAAAAAGGACCCTCTAACGGAGGATCCTAAAAGGACCCCTTGCCCTCCTAAAAAGGAGGATCCTAAAAAGGACCCTCTAACAGGGGATCTTAAAAAAAAGGGCCCTCTATTAGGAAGACTCTAAAACGACCCCCTATCAGGAGGACCCTAAAAAGGGCCCTCCATCAGGAGGAAGTGCCCCAGGAAGATAAAGCAAGCAACAAACAGGAGAATCCAAAGAAGGACCCCTTGCACCAGGATCCTAAAAAAGACCCTATGCACCAGGAGGATTCTAAAAAGGGCCCTCCATCAGGAGGACCGCAAAAGGGACCATGACCCTAAAAAGGACCCTTTAACGGGAGGTCCTAGAAGGACCCCTTATATCAGGGCCTTAGGCGAAGTCCTTAATTACAAAAAACAGGGAGAGGACCTTGCAAGGCATCCCTTAGGTTCACAAGGATTAGCTACCCTTGTGAACATCAAGGAGGCCAAAAGGTCTTACGAAAGAAAAATATATAGTGACAACACTAATAAGTCTAGAGCGGCCACCAAGCCGTATAGCCAAAAAGGGTCCTAAAAGAGACCCTTGAAAAAATAGTACTATGAATAACGACGAGAGGGACGCTTCTCGCAAAAAAATAATAAGCGTGCGCAAGAATATATAAAAGGATAGCTAGGACCCAAGGGGTCAAAATATCCTTATAAGAGTAATCAAGAGGCACCGAAAGAGGTCCCAGTGAACCCTTTCACATGGGCTCCAAAGGACCTCCAGCCTGGTAAATAAAAGAGGGGAACCAACCAAACCCCATCATACAGGCTCAAAAGGGCCCCAAATGCAGTAGAATAAGAGATAAATAGCAACACATGTATATATACATAGAAAAAGAAAGTTTTGAAGACAGTACAAGAGTTACAAAAGAAAAGTAGTAGTGATAATGATATTACAAAGTCAAAGAAAAAAAAAAGAGCGTACACCCATGGTAGGCTAGCTAACAAAAGTTATGAAATGACTACTACAGGGCCTCCTACCGTGGGCACTCCACATGGCCGCTCGAGCGACAACATGCTCACCAAAAGAAGAGAAATCAAAATTGGGATCCTGCCTCCACACGTTGTAAAGGGCGCGGTCTATGGACCTGTACTCAATGGCAGTCTTCTCCGCCTCCAAGGAAGCATTTCTCTCCTGCAACGTAGCGACATTGGTCCTAGCAGCCTAGAGTTCAGTCCTGGTAGCCTCGACTTCGTCCCTTGCAGTCTGGAGTTCGACCCTGATAGACTCGACTTCAGCCTCTAAATAAGTAACCCTCTCTTGCGACACTATCACGATATCCTTGGTCACCTGGAGTTCGCTCTTCAGGCTGGCAACTTGGTCCTTCAGCTCCTTGGCCTTGGCAACCGCCTTTAGCTTCCTTCTCGACGAGGTGGCAAGTTCGGCCCGAACCTTCTTTAACTCAGACTGGATTTTCTCAAGCTCTTTCTCGAGCTCCTAGACCCGGGCTGTAAGGCAGTCCCTTTCAGTAGTAGATGCGGAGAGGTTGCTAGACGAGTCGGCAAACTGTAGAGCCACGGTATAGGCCTGCACAAGAAAGTTAACGACATCAACAATAAGTAACAAAAACAAAAACGCATGTACATCTATACATAATAATGCCGACGCGAGGTGAAGGAACTCACCCAGGCCATGGTGCACCTTAGGGTTTCCCCAAGGTCCATCTGGGCAACGTTCCCAAGACTGTTCCAGTCAGATATGGGGAGGCCCGAGGCAAGTTGGATGTATCGCTGCCCGTAAGACATCGCCATCCGAGTCACCTAGGGCTCCCCATCCGCACTAGTGGCACCTGGTTGGGTGAGGACGGACGACCCGCTCTCCGAAACAGGAGGGGGCGCGGTGAAAGTGGAAAACTAAGGATCTGGTAGATCAGAGGGAGGCTCCGGAAGGTCGGCAAAATAAGTCCCCGATGGTCCAGGGTCGAGATGAGCCTGAGTGAAGGCGTCGTAGCCCTCAGGGTCAGGGCAAACATAACACCCCAGAACGGCCTGCTGTTCTTGAGAATGAGGGGCTATGTCCGGATCATAGGAGGCACATGGAGGGCATCCCCCAAGAGATGGAGGCAGCTGGTGAGATCCCCCGCGGTCAAGGGGGGCCTCCTCTGGCTCTTCCTCATCCTCATTGTCATCCGGGCAAGGCTCGGCCAAGGCCCCCTTCATCTTCGTGGACCCAGAGATGGTCCACAACAACTTGGGGTCTGAGACATGGGACAATTTATAGCGGTTCAGATTCTTCACGGTGAATAGGCACACCACCTTTTTCATAGCGGGGTCAGCGCTGAGGAACGTTCTCATGTCTCTCGCTTCCGACCCGACAACTATGGGTTCAGCGAATTGCTCTGCATAATACACGCCATGGTCGATATGAACGTAAGTCATGAAACAATAAGTTGTAAGAAAGTAAAAGAGAGAAAGTGATGCTCAGGGTACTTACTGACAGTGGCCCGAAAGTCCTCGCAGACAGAGAAGGGGCCTTCCACGAAGAAAAAGTCCTACTTCCAGGACCCCGGGTTGGACACCGAGCCCTCTATCAAAGTGGCCTCGTTGTTGGCTTTTTGTAAATAGTAAAATCCCTTGGACTTGGGAAGGGGCATGAGGTTGTAGAGGAAATGCACCTCCGTCGCCGTAGGAGCGCATTTAAACAGCTTCGTAAATGCAACGAAAAGGCAACTTAAAGTCAGCCAGCCATTGGGAGCCAGCTGAAGCGGGGCTAGGTCGAAGTAGTTGAGGACCGCAATAAAGAACAGGTGTAACGGGATGGTACCACCCGCCTTCAGGATGTGCTCGCTGAGGGCCACCAAGCCGGGCCTAGGACTGTCAGCCCGACATGTCTCCTGAGGAACATATAATGCGTACTCCGGAGGGATGCGATAGTGATCCATGATGTCCATCAGTTTTTTTTCGGACACACGCGACACCAGTTCGGTTGCCAGTAAAGGAGCATTTTCCGGTTCATTGGAAGTCACCTGTTGTCGTGCCCTCGGCATATCTTCAAAATCAAAAGAAAAATGTGAGGAAGAGACAGAACACTTGACCCTCCATTTTTTCCTCCTAGCAAGAGTCTTCCATCGGGGGAGCGACTGCGGAAGCGCTAAGTTAGGGAAAACCGAGATTAAGGGCTGAGGAGAACTGGTAGTGGCCCCATGGCAGTCATAAGGCGAGGATGGGCTGGAGGGCTCAGGCGGAAGGTGTCCCTCCATAAATTCCAACTCCCTCTACAATTCTAAAAGGGTCATCCTAAGGCTCGCTACATGGTCACTAAGGTCTGGGGGGAAAGGTGCTCCGTCTCCTCTCAGCATCGAGTCAATTTCGCTCTCCACCACCCAAATTTTATGCCTAAGTTCAGCCATGTACTCAAGATGGTGGATACGGGCCTGCCTCAAGGAGTCATAGTCCTGGTAAGGGCTTTCCTCAGGGGACTCTGAGTCTGAGGACAGGTCAATAAATTCAACTCCCGGAGGTATGTCGGCCGGACCGTCACTGGCCATGAGACCTTGTCCCGAAAGCAAAAAGGGGTTCACGTATAAATGAGGGGATGGCTACAAAACACAAAGGAATAGGCTTAATACGTCTAGATGCAAACACCGTAAATGACCCACTACAGAGTATAAAAAAAAAAGAGGGGCATGCAACTGGGCAGACTCACTGCGAGCTCAGGCCATGATACCCTATCCCGAGTAACGCTAATTTGGACCCAACAAAAACCAGGGAAAAAGAGAAAATACCTCAAGATGTAGAAATTGGAGGCTGTCGAGGCCAAAAAAGGAGGTCGAGGGCCAAAAGCACCAAATGGTCGAAAATACACGTCTGCAAAAATAGGCAAAAAGGATGTGTTAGCCTCCAAATAGACATACCAAGAAATTAGCTCATATGTAAAAAAAAAAAATGAAATGAAAAAAAAAAGAAGGAAAATATGGAAAAAGTGAGGTGGTGGGGGATTGAACCCCTTACCTCTTGAAAGGAGTAAGGGTCTAGATACCACTAAGCTAAGGAAGTAAGGTGTAAATAATGAGCCTTGCATGAGGGCCTATTTATAAGAATCAAGGAGAATAGTCTACAAGAGCACCTAAAGGTCCTCTCCTAGACTGGGGGGCAAGTGTGGATGCTCAATATTCCGTGCCCGTAAAAGATCCAAGACGATCCTAGGCACGAGGCCCCGCCTCGCTCGGCCATGCCCAGGCGTGAGGCCCGCCTCGCTCTCAGTACGCCCACGCGAGGCCATGTCCGCATAGTCACCAACTCGGCGTCACGCCTCGGCCACGCGAGGCCATGCGAAGCCCTCGCCTATGCCCAGGTGCGAAGCCCGTCTCGTGCTCAGCCTCGGCCACGCGAGGCCCAGCATCCCAGTGCCTCGTAATCGAGGCCCGTGCCCAGGCGCGAGGCCCGTCTCGCGCATACCCTCGGCCACGCGAGGCCCAGCGTCCTAGCGTCTCATAAGCACGGCCCATGCCCATGCGCGAGGCCCGTCATTGTCCAGCCTCGGCCATGCAAGGCCCAACGTCCAAGCGCCTCGCAAGCGAGGCCCGTCTCGTGGACAGCCTTGGCCACGCGAGGCCCAATGTCCTAGCGCCTCGCAAGCGCGGCTCGTGCCGAGGCGCGAGGCCCGTCATCACCCAGCCTCGGCCACGCGAGGCCCAGCAACCTTTAGGTGTAAGGCCATGCGCACATGATGTCAGGGTTCAAGGTGGCCCACAAGAGACAAAAAGAATACGAACAAGGTACCTCTAAAGGGGTACGTACATGCCTACAAGGATCATGGGATAGGCCTGACACCTGTACCCGACAAGTAGTGGCGGTTGGGGATAGTACGAGGAGTGGCTACACCACCACCACGTCTCTGACACCCGTACAAGACAAGTAATGGAGTCATGACCAGGTACAAAAGCTGAGGTGCTTCCACGAACTCTGACCATGTACCAGAGCCGACACCACTACCCTTGGAGCCACTCTCCTGTTAGTGTACTCGTGTACCTTCTGGACCACCATGTACCCAGGGCCATTAGAGCCCCCTATAAAATGAACTCTAACCCCACCTGAAAAGGGGTTGGAAAATTTACTGTAGCAAGTGCACCATAGTGAATGAAAAACTGATTTCACCATTGTTCTTCTGCAATTGTTCTTAGAGTTGATACTTGAATTTCTAAGGCTTTTTCTATTGATAATCTTGATCTTGCAATTCTTTCCAACTTAACTTAGTTGACGAGTTCTCACCGTCAACACCTTTACGTGCACCACGTAGCACCCGCGAGCCAAGGCCCAACAAGAAAACACAATACCAGAGCATAATCATCAAGCAAACAACCAGATAACTTATGGAGTATAATCATATACTCAACATTCCAAATATTCACGTTAATCAAGAATTCAGCATACCAAGTACATCATTTCATACTAATAATCAATTACCACATGAGAACCAGGGTCAACGCCCTTAGGCCGCACCCTCAATTTATCCCACTGACTCCGGCTCACTTAAATCGCGCTCAGTGAATATCAAGCTGCCCTCAGCTACCAGTGGCCGAGCCACGCCCTGTGCGCAAATATTATTTACGACACTCTTAGACCGTTTATCACATGTCCCATGGAATAATACCATCTATGACATCATACACATATAGGGAGCTCTTAGTCCCAACAAAATCACATAACCGGGTGCAGTTTTCTTACCATTAGATTCCAATAGCTTTGTTCAATTCAATCCTCAAGCACGATCCCGCCTGAGCCCTACCGTACACCTAGTCACAGTTACAAGTTAGAACCAACTCCAAATTTCAAATCCAAAACCTAGCCTCGGAACCAATCCTGAGCCCTCGGGAAGCCCTAATTCCACCAAACGGGGTGGTGGAATCAAATCCCGAGCCCCCGGGCAAAAACCCTAAGAAATAACCCAAAACATCCTTCTGGAAATAGGGTAGCACTACAGTGCCCTAAAGTGGGCGCTACAGCGCTACAAACAGAGCCAACAGGCTCCCAGACACCCAAGCCTAGCGCTGTAGCACCCTAAGGCTAGCGCTACAACGCTAGTCACAACCTGACAATACCCAGACTTCTCCTCTTGGAACTTCCTTGAGCCAAAACCCTCCAAAATCTTTAGAAACCTCAACCAAACTCCAAAAAAAGCCTACCAACATCTATATCTCACCCCATAAGACCCAACCATACAAAACTCAATCACATGCACCCCAGAACAAAGAAATCACCATGGTTGAGCTTGAAGCTCAAAACTCAGCAGAACAACAGAAATCTCAGAACTTAAAGCTAGACTTTCTTACCTTTGATGGATGAATTTTACCTAGGTTATCTTCCACACTTCCTTACCCTTCACCTCCTCAAATCCTTAGGCTTAATCCCCTAGAATTCCAACAGAAACTCAGCTTAGAAAACCAATTCAACACCAAAACCAAGAACTGAATAACGACCTCAAAACCTTACCTAAAATGGATGAATAACCTCTGCCAATTCCTCAAGCCAAATCAAGAACCCTAGTGGTGAGCCTTAGCCTAAGCCTTCTCTGAAGTTTAGCTCCAAATTCTAGAAAAAATGGTGAAGAAAAGCCTAAACCGCATAAGGGAATAGTGCCCTATTTTTTCCCTTCTTTTCTTTTCTCCTTCTTTTCTTTTCTTTAGACTTCTAAAAGCTTCTATATATTCCACTAAGGCATAAAGCAGCATGACCCTTATCTCTGATCCTAAACACCAAAATACCAAGCTGCCCTCCCATTTAAAACTAAGCTTTTAAGCCTCCTAAGGGCATTTTAGTCATTACACCCAATTCCCACTAATTCCTTGAATGTCTCTAATATTTATCGCTTACTTCCTGACACCTAACTAATCACCAATTATACTCCTTAATATCAAAATAGACTCCAATATATTTCTTAAATCCCTAGAAATACCCCCAGGCTCGCCCCAAGCTGGGTATAAATCCTCGCCGTGACTTTTTCGCTAAACTGCTCACTAGGATTGCCTCGAGTCACAAGCTACAGATATATCCACATAATAATGTGGTCTCAACAATTTATCACATATATTTACAGTTATGCCCTCAACGGGCCAAAATTATGAATATGCCCTTCTAACCTAATCAGGGCCTACATGCATACTAATACACATAGTCATGCATCACAAATATCCAAATAGTCATATAACATTATTTTAATCACTTATAATCCAGTTATGCCCTCCCGACACACTAATCAAGACCCTTAAGCCCTATTAGTAAATTTGGGTCGTTACAGGTATGCTCTTGATCTGCAGGGTTCATTGCAATCCGGTTATATCAAGAATTTGCGTCCATGAAACACATGAGCTCGTGACCTATTGTGGCATCTACCAACTGGTCAATCCTTGGCAGTGGGAAAAAGTCCTTAGGACAAGCCTTGTTAAGGTCAGAGAAGTTGATACAGGTTCTCCATTTCCCGTTTGGCTCCAGGGCCAACACAGGATTAGCATCCCAGATCGGGTATTTTGCTTCCCTGATAAACTCGCATTTTAGTAGACGAGCTACCTCTTCCTCTAATGCTTTAGCTCGTACTGTCCCCAAAAGCCTCTGTTTTTGGGACTTTGTAGGCACACTCTTGTCCAAGTTTAAGGTACGCATTATTATACTCGAACAGATTCCCACCATATCCTCGTGCGACCAAGCAAAAACATCCAGGTTCTTCCGTAAAATCTTGACCAGCTCCCTCTTCCTTTTGTCTTCAAGATTTTTCCCAATTTTTACAACCCTTGAAGATTCTTTCGGGTCGATGTTTACTTCCTCGAGTTCATCTATGGCTTTGAGCTTAGACCTGTCTTTGCCTACCTGCGGATCAATGTTGTCATGTTTGGTGACCTCACCATCTTCTTCTTGAGGTTCTTCCATCCCACAAGTGACTTCCATTTCTTGGGACTCCTCACCTTCCTCATTTATGGTCACTGCCTGTACCTGGGTTGTGATTTTCCCCTTCATAGAATTGCTATAGCATTCTCTAGCAGCGAGCTGGTCTCCTCTTACTGTGCATATCCCCGAAGTTGAGGGAAATTTCATTGACAGGTGTCGAATCGACGTGACAGCCTCGAATGCCATCAACGCGGGTCAGCCAAAAATTGCATTGTATGCGGTCGGACAATCAATTACCACGAACTCATGTATTTTGGAGAAAGTTCGTGACTCTTCTCCCAATGTCACCACTAGCCCGATTGTCCCTATGGCCACTGTTCCTTCATCCGAAATCCCATATAGAGTCATTGAGATCGCCTTCAAATCAGATACGGACAATCCCATTTTTTCTAGGGTGGATCTGAAAAGTAAATTTACGGAACTTTCGTTATCCACTAGTATTCTCCTTACCCTTCGGTTGGCGAGCTGCAAAGTTATCACCAGCAGATCATTGTGTGGGAATTGGACGTGGCTAACATCCTCTTCCATGAAAATCATTGGTTGTTTTTCCAACTACCGTTGCTTTGATAATTGCTGCTCCAGGATGAACTCCATGCCGTTATGAGCCTTCAACTCATTGATATACCTCTTTTGGGCCCCGTTCTCGTCCCCGCCAAATGAGGTCCTTTGGCAATAGTGGTTATATCTCCTCCTGATATTGGGGGAGGATTGACCTGGTTCGTCTGAGCTCCAGATTGGCCTACCAAAGCTTCTGGCACTGACTGGGAATTATGTTCGGTAGTTTGATTGGGAACTACTCGATTTCGAGCATACTTGGCCAATGGTCCAACTTGAATGAGATTCTCGATTTCATCCTTTAGCTGTCGGCAGTCATCAGTATTATGACCGATGTCATTGTGGAATTAGAAATTTTTTGAAGGATCTTTTTTCACTCTTTGGTGCCTTAAAGGTTCTGGCTTCTTCCATGGGAGGAGATTAGAATTAGACAGAAAAATATGCTCTCGAGTGTCTATTAGGTTGGTATAGGTGGCCTAAATGGGCTTGAATTTCTCCACAAACTTGTTCTTCTTTGTCTTGTTCTAGTCGCCTTCATCATTCCCATTCCTCTTGTTATTTCCTCCTTGGTTATTCTGGGTAACGGGTTGAGCCGTAGCTGCAACATCCTTCATCACTCCAATGGGTTGGATAGATGCCTGGCTAGTTCCTGCGATAGAAGCTCATGCATCTTCCAAGTTTATCTCCTAAGCTCGGACCATAAATTATTCTATGCTTTTAACTCCTTTTCTTTAGAGTTCTTGCCACAGGTTTCCCCCCATGAGAATTCCCGTTCTCATTTCCTTGAGCATAGAGTTCTCATCAACATCACTAGCTCGTGCAACAACATTGGAAAATCTGCTCAGGTATGCTTTCAATGTCTCGTCAGGTTGTTGCTTTACGTTGGCTAATGAATTGGCTTCAACACGAGCTGCCTGTGAAGCTTAGAAAACTCTTTTAAACTCGGAGGAAAATTTCTTCCACAAGCTTATCGAATGTTTATTATATTGTTTAAACAATTGCTTGGTAGGTCTGACTAGAGTTGCAGGGAACAAGTTACATCTTAGATCGAGCTCGACATTGTGGGCCATCATCATGGTATTAAACATCCCGAGGTGATCAGACGAATCTGCTTTTCCATCAAACGTCAGCATGTGAGGCATCCTAAAGCCAATAGGATATGTTGCTGCTGCAATGTTTGGAGCAAAAGGTTCGAACTCCTCATCTGAGTCGCAATCGTCATTCCCGTTCGCAAATAAGAGTCTTTTCATTTGCTCTTCAATCAAAGCTAGTCTTTCAAGGGTTTGGTCCCTGGTCCCTAGGTTAGCTGGGGGTTGTTCAAAAAATCCCATCCAATTTTACACATTTGATGGGTTGTTGTCCCTCAAAGTTCGAGCTTGGTTAGGTGGGACATTCCCATTGTCATGTACAATGGACGGACCTCCCTCATGCCAAGTATAGCTAACATCCTTATTCCGAGCTGGATACCTTCTCTGTGAGTTCAAATGATCGCGCAGATCAGGCTGTGGATCATATCAAGGACTTTGTGCTAAACTTAAGTGATTTCGTAGGTCGCTCTCGGACCTGCCTCCATGCTGGCTTTCCATCGAGTAACTTCTGTTTGTGAAACTTATGGCTTGCAGTTGAGATCGAGGACCTGGATTCTTAGCACATGTCCATTGGGCGTAAGTATTTACGGATGGGGAAGGATTTCTCCTATTGTTCCCATGAGCTAGAACATCTTGTTGAGGGCGAGGTGGTGTTGGATGTCATACAGGTGACAGAGGATTCCTTATTGGCAAGGCTATCCTCGTTCCATCAGGGCGGACTAAATTAGCCATTCTTGGTGCTATTCCAACGTCCCTAGTTCTCTGTGCCTAGGGCTCTGATCATGGCACAGAGGGATTTTTTGGAGCATTTTTCCTTCATGAGCTTGTCCCAGCCTCTCCCCGCAGGTTGTTGTGGGCATTTATGGGAATCTGTGAAAAATACACAAAGCTTGGGGTCGCAGTCCTGACCGACCAGCTGACATACTGATGATGATCCTTGTGATGAACAGTGGGCTGAGCACTATGGTGGTTTGCCCTAAAGGTGCAGAACTTAGACTGGCGGCTCTAACAGAACGACTCGGTTTAGATCGGTTCTTCCTGTGGGACTTATGAGACCCACTTTGCCTTTTTCTGACATTAACATCGGTTGTAAGAGGGGCTAATCTAGCAAAGACCTCCTCAATTTGCTTGTTTTCCCTAGCAAGATGGCTCCTTAACTGGGCGTTTTCCATCCAAGATAAACATATAATTAAACCATAAACAGAGTCATAAACTTTGAAAATAATTCTATTTACTGAAAATCATAAAGCGTTTAACCTTTGGGATCCCAAAATACTGTTTAGAAATATTTACAACTCAAAAATATAATCATACTCGGCTAAACGACAAAATTTATGTTTAGTACGATCATCTCCCAAAAATACCCTTCGCCGAAGCAGCCAGGCAGGCTAAACATGTACGCGCCACTTCACGCTCTCCGTACTCATGGTTGGTCGACTTTCCCCTTGCCCTTACCTGTAGCATAGAGCACCCGTGAGCCGAAGCCCAGCAAGAAAACCCCCACAAGCAGATAACATATGCATATCAAACACTTAACATATAAACAAGCCATCCTTAGGCTATACACGTATGGCCATACCGTCCCAGGCGCTTTACCAGGCCCTGGGTTTGCGGTCCATATCGTGAGGATATCCCAGGTATCCTCTAGGGTCTCGCCTTGGCAACTCGCACTCCGCGTGCTAAACTTTGCTCCCGGCCGCTTGCTGTTCTCGGCCTTCGCCGTTCCCGACCCTCGCTGTTCTCGGCCTTCGCCGTTCCCGACTCATTTCGTTCATTCACATATATGCACACATAGCATCAATAAATAAACACTTAAACACGTATAATCAAAATCAATGGGCTAAACCAAACAACACAATTATATAGGACCGTGCCCTGCAACACAAGCTATAGGTCCTCGCCCTACTCTATGGGTACAACAGTTTTCTTACCTGTGTTCCAAGCTTTCCCAGCACCGATGTCCCAAGCATAGTCCCCTAGTCCGAGCCTCGCTGAAACCCTAGTCACAATGCACCAACAGTATCCATCCATAAAGTTCTAATCCATCAAATAACTTTGGATCATAATTCTAGTATCTGATACATTGAATTCTATCAATCCGGGAGATAAAATCCATCCCGAGCCTTAACTATTGAATTCCTGAGCCTAAAACCTCTTTAAAGCCCAAAAATGCACTAAGCATCGTGGCCCTAAGAACTCATGCTGCGACCCCTAGCTTAACCCAAGGCCCTGCCTCATTTCAGCCTACACGCGCCGCGACCCTTCCTGAAGGGCTACGCGACGCGCCTCCATTTCTTGACGCCCCAATGTTCTATGGGGCCACGACTCAGCAAGAACAGCGCCACGGCCCGACTTTGCAAGCCCAAAAAAACTCACCATTTTTACCATGAAAACCAATCCAATTAACCAAAAAATCAACCCAACAACTCAAGCTAATCATCACAGAAGTTTTACTATGGATTCAGCAACAAAACCCAACAAGAATCAAGCTCAAAACCTCATCAAACTCAAAGTCAATTCTTCACTCAATACACATGCAATACTCTATAGTTTTAGCTTAAAACCAGTATAATTCACTAAGATTAAAGCTTACCTTGAGCTGAGTTGAGTCTCTGAATTAAGTCCTTAAGCTTCAAGCTTCCAGCTCCCAAGATTCCCAGCCCAATACCTTAGTTTTGATTAGTTTCCACCAAAATTTCCCCAAGCTTCCAAAGCAAGATACTCCAAGAGAGAGAGAGAGGAGGAAAGAGTCGGTTTCCTTAGCTTCTGAGCACTTCTCTAATTTTGTTTTATTAAACTTAAGTTTCTAAGGTTATCTCAAAGCTCGGGGTGTCAAAAACGTCCCTGAGGGCAAAATGGTAAATTTCCCCAATATTCCCTCCTAAACAGTCTAACCTCAAATATATCTCCAAATATTTATTTCCATAACCCGATAACCCCATAAAATGTCTAATACCCGAAATACCCCTCGACTCGCCCTAAGCGGGTTTTCGACCCCGTTGTGACTTTCTAGCTAACTGCTCCCTAGGACTGTCTCGGATCGTGCAACACGGATATATCACAAGTATATCACAATTATTACAATTATCACATTTATGCCCCCAACGGGCTAAAATTACAAACATGCCCCTAATAATCAAACATGGCCCACATGCATATTTAATTCTCCTAAACATGCATCACTAATCACATATTCATACAAATTCACATATTATAACAATAAATCACTTACTGCCCTCCAGGCAATCTAATCAAGGCCCTAAGCCTTATTACCTAATTTGGGTCATTACAACTATACCCTCCCTACAGAAATTTCGCCCTCGAAATTACCTGAACAACCCAGGATACCACTCCCGCACTTCTGACTCAAGTTACCTCGTCACCTCAACCTTGTTGTTCCTCCACAACACTTTCACCAAGGCGATGGTCTTACTCCGCAAGACTTTGTCCTTCCGGTCAAGAATCTGAACTGGCTTCTCCTCGTAAGGCAAATCTTGTTCCAGCTCCAAATTCCCATAACTCAGTATATGCGTCAAATCAGACACATACTTCCGGAGCATGGATATGTGAAAAACATTATGAACCCTTGATAAGGCTGGAGGCATCGCCAATTTGTAGGCTACCGCTCCAACCCGTTCCAGAACCTCGAAGGAGCCAACAAATCTAGGGCTAAGCTTGCCCCAAACACCAAACTGTTTCACTCCCTTCAAAGGTGAAACTTTAAGAAACACATGGTCACCAACCTGAAATTCCACGCTCCTGCGTTTCAGGTCTGAGTAACTCTTCTGGCGACTCTGGGAGGCGAGCATTCGAGCTCTAATCTTTTCAACTACCTCATTGGTCCTTTGAACCGTCTCAAGACCTAAGTACCTCCTCTCACCCATCTCGTCCCAATGAATAGGTGATCTGCACTTCCTCCCATATAGCATTTCATACGGAGCCACTCTGATAGTAGCCTGATAACTGTTGTTGTACGAGAACTCACTCAAAGGGAGATACTTACTCCAAGATCCCCCAAAATCTAGCACATAGGCTCGCAACGTATCCTCCAATATCTGAATGGTCCTCTCAGAATGTCCATCTGTTTGGGGATGATAAGCGGTACTATACCGTAACTGTGTGCCCATAGCTTTCCATAGACTCTCCCAAAAACTTGGAGGTGAAGGTGGGGTCCCTATCAGATACTATTGACCTCAGAGCCCCATGAAGTCGAACAATTTCCTTCACATATAACTCGGCATACTGCTCCACAGTATAAGTCGTCCTGACTGGTAAAAAGTGGGCGGACTTGGTATACCTATCCATAATCACCCAAACTGAGTCATGTTGTCCCACGGTCTTCAGCAAGCCAACCACGAAGTCCAAGGTAATATCCTCCCACTTCCACTTTGGAATCCCTAGAGGCTGTAGCAACCCTGCTGGCCTCTGATGTTCAGCCTTGTCTTACTGACAAGTTAAGCACTTGGACACATAGTCCACGACATCCCTCTTCATGCCCGACCACCAAGAAAGAGCTCTCAGATCTTGGTACATCTTCGTTGTGCCTGGATGTAAGGAATAGGGAGTGGTATGCAATTCACCTAAGATCTCCTGCCAGATATCAGAATCCATCGGAACACAAATCTGACCCTTGTACTTCAGTAACCCCATCTCCGAGATAGAGAAGTCCTTAGCTGCTCCAACTAAGACGTTCTCCCTGTGACCCTTCAACTGGGAATCTTTCCCCTGCACCTCCTTGATCCTCTCAAGGAGTGTAGACTGAAAAGTGATGTTGGCTAACCGACCAACCGACAACTCTATACCCCCTCTAGTCATCTCCTCAGCTAGCTTATCAGATATCTGTATTGAACTGAACAGCTGTCCTGGGCCTTTCCGGCTCAATGCATCAGCAACTACATTAGCCTTCCTAGGATGGTATAGGATGTCACAATAATAATCCTTAACCAACTCCAGCCACCATCTCTGGCGCATATTTAGATCCTTCTGAGTAAAGAAGTACTTCAAACTCTTATGGTTGGTGTATATCTCGCACTTGTGACCATACAGATAATGTCTCCAAATTTTAAGTGCGAATACCACCGCTGCCAAATCCAGATCATGCGTGGGATATCTCTGCTCATACTCCTTTAACTGTCTCGATGCATAGGCTATCACCTTCCCAGCTTGCATTAGCACACACCCTAAACCCTGTCTGGAAGCATCACAATAAACCACGAACTTCTCATTGTCTGTCGGCAAACTCAACACTGGCGCGGTGATTAGTCGCCACTTCAATTCTTTGAAAATGTTCTCACATCTGTCTGTCCAAACATACTGTCTTCATCTTTGTCAATTATGTCAATGGCGTAGCTATCCTGGAGAACCCCTCAACAAATCACTGGTAATACCCCGCGAATCACAGAAAACTCCTCACTTCAGGAACACTGCTCGGTCTAGGCCAACCTCTCATTGCGTCAATCTTACTTGGGTCAACCAGAATCCACTCCTTACTGACGATATGGCCCATAAATGTAACTTGCGGTAACCAGAACTTGCACTTGCTGAACTTAGCATATAACCTATGCTCCCTCAATTGCTGCAACACAAAACGTAGATGCTGCTCATGCTCTAATTCTGACTGAGAGTACACCAGAATGTCGTCGATGAACACAATCACATACTTGTCTAAATAGTCCTTGAAAACCCTATTCATCATGTCCATAAAAGTTGCTGGGGCATTGGTTAATCCAAAGGACATAACTAGGAATTCATAGTGTCCATACCTCGTGCGGAAAGAGGTCTTTGGTATGTCTTTCTCTTTGATCCTTAACTGATGGTAACCTGACCAGAGATCAATCTTGGAAAACAGTGTCCTTCCCTGTAGTTGGTCAAATAAATCATCGATCCTAGGTAGTGGATACTTGTTCTTAATGGTTAACTTATTCAGTTCCATGTAGTCTATACACATCTTAAGAGATTCATCCTTCTTCTTGACAAACAACACTAGAGCACCCCGTGGCGAGAAACTCGGTCTGATGAACCCCAAATCCAGTAACTCCTACAAATGAATCTTCAACTCCGCTGGAGCCATTCTGTAAGGTGTCCTAGATACTGGCTCTGCCCCTGGTACCAACTCTATAACAAAATCAATATCCGTTGCGGCGACAGCCCTGGCAGATCTATTGGAAATAAATCTGGGAACTCACATACCAATCTGGTCTCCCTTGGTCCAACCGACACAACCCTAGAGGTATCCACAACATTCGATAGGAATCCTATGCATCCTCCCTGCATCAGGTCTCTAGCCTTCAGTGCTGAAATCATAGGTACTCAAGGTCCACTAGTCGTTCCCGCAAATACAAAGGGTACCTCCCCTTCTGGTTCACAAGTCACCATCCTGCGCTTGCAGTCAATCGTCGCCCCATACTTTGTTAGCCAATCCATCCCTAGGATCATATCAAAGTCATCCATCACTAGCCCAATCAGATCAACAGACAACTCCCTACCATCTACCTCTACTGGTAAAGCTCTAATCCATCTCCTAGAGACTACCAGTTCCCCAGTCGGCAACAAAGTCTGAAAACCCCTAGAATACAAAACACTAGGTCTACATAGCTGATCTATCACTTTAGCAGACAAAAACGAATGAGTAGCTCCCAAATTAAACAATGCAGTATAAGAAGAACTAGCACTAGAAATCTGACCTGTCACAACTGAGGGGCTAACCTCTGCCTCAGTCTGAGTCAAAGTAAACACCCTAGCAGGAGTGAGACTGTCGCTCTGCTTCGGCTTCTCTTTCTTGACTTGTGGGCAGTCCTTCTTCAGAGATAAAGCATGCCCTGATCCTGCACTTACCCTGATGTTGTCGTCTGCACCGGGGACACACTAGAAAGCTCCTCTAGTTGTCACCTTCGCCCTGACGGCAACTAGAAGCCCCCCGTGCCTTCCTATCCGAATTGGGAGGAACAAAGTAATCTAGGGCCTTCCTCTTCTTCTCACTAGAGCCACTACCCTGACTGGATCCAATAAAAGGAGGCACTGTCCTCCTAGCATCGCGCCTAACAATGCTCTCTCTCCAAATCTGGTCCTCGGCCCCCTCAACTGTAAGGGCCTTGTCTATAACTTGAGCATAGGTAGTAGTCTCTGGATCCAAAGTGATCTTCACATCACGAGCGATCATAACGTTTAATCCCCGTACAAATCTGTCTTTTCTTGCCACATCTGTCGGCACTAAATCTGGCGCAAACCTTGCCAATCAGTCAAATTTCAGAGCATACTCTGTCACGGTCAACCGGTTCTGAGTCAGGTTGATGAACTCGTCAACCTTCGCAGCTCGGATTGCCACACTGTAGTATTTCTCTTTAAAGATGCTCCTGAACTCTTCCCAAGTCATAACTGTCACATTCATCCTCTGAACTACTACATCCCACCAGATGCGGGCATCCTCTTTGAACATATAGCTAGCACAAGCTACCCTCTCATTCCCCGCAACCCTCATAAAATCGAGAATAGAGGAAGCCATGTTCATCCACTACTCTACCCGCAGTGGGTCTGGTCCACCCTCAAAGGTGGGAGGATGCTGCTTCTTGAATCTCTCATATAAAGGTTCCCACCTATTCTCCACAATAGGTTGAACCGACACTGGCGCCACAATCTGCTGAACTGGCAACCCAGTAACCTGTGGAGGGGCCTGCTGTCTCAAGTGTCGAAGTTCTTCCTATGTTCGTTGAAATCTTGCTTCCATTTCGGCAAACATCTGTTGCCAATTCTGTGGGGCAAGTGGAGGGTCCTGACCCTGGTTATCATCCTTGGCCCTACTACCGCAGAGTATAGATGATTGTCGAGGCATCTCAACATATATGCCTGCAATCAACGACGCCGCTCATCAGGCATGGTAATAACATCCAAAACCCCTTCACAATCACATCATCCAACCATAAACAACAATCCAAATAACATACAAATAACATATAATAGTCAACGGGCCATGCCCTGGCACCATGCATATGTTAACTCATTCATCATGCTCTACATGACATAAGCAGGCAAACAGGGCATTTAAGCACATATTCAAACATATAAGTGAATTATTACCAACCAACCCTTAGTCGAGCTTGTCACTGACAGCGAGCGTACATGTTCGGTCATTCTCCAGAAAGCATAAACCTTGGCCCGCTCTGACACCAAGTTGTAATGCCCTACTTCTTTAAAGCCGTTACTAAGTTAGTTTAAAACGTGCATTTAACTCGATAATCGAGGTTTAAGATAAACGTGTAATTAAACCATAAACAGAGTCATAAACTTTGAAAATAATTCTATTTACTGAAAAACATAAAGCGTTTAACCTTTGGGATCCCAAAATACTGTTTAGAAATATTTACAACTCAAAAATATAATTAGAGTCGGCTAAATGACAAAATTCAAGTTTAGTACAATCATCTCTGAAAAATACCCCTGGCCGAAGCAGCCAGGCAGGCCAACCCCTCGAGCCTAGAAAAATTCACCATTTTTACCACGAAAACCAATCCAATTAACCCCAAAATTAACCCAACAACTCAAGCTAATCATCACAGAAGTTTTACTATGGATTCAGCAACAAAATCCAACCAGAATTCAAGCTCAAAACCTCATCAAACTCAAAGTCAATTCTTCACTCAACACACATGCAATACTCTAGAATTTCAGCTTAAAACTAATATAATTTGCTAAGATTAAAGCTTACCTTGAGCTGAGTTGAGTCTCTGAATTAAGTCCTTAAGCTCCAAGCTTCTAGCTCCCAAGATTCCCAACCTAATTCCTTAGTTTTGATTAGTTTCCACCAAAATTTCCCCAAGCTTCCAAAAGAAGAGACTCCAAGGGGGGGGGGGGGGGGGGGGGAGGGGGAAAGAGTCGGTTTCCTTAGCTTTTGAGAACTTCTCCAAATTTTTTTTATTTAACTTAAGTTTCTATGGTTATCTCAAATTAAACGAATATTCCCTCCTAAACATTCAAACCTCAATTATATCTCCAAATATTTATTTCCATAACCCGATAACCCCATAAAATGTCTAATACCCGAAATACCCCTCGACTCGCCCCGAGTCGGGTATTCGACCCCGTTGTGACTTTCTAGCTAACCGCTCCCTAGGACTGTCTCGGATCGTGCAACACGGATATATCACAAGTATATCACAATTATTACAATTATCACATTTATGCCCCCCAAAGGGGTAAAATTAGAAACATGCCCCTAATAATCAAACATGGCCCACATGCATATTTAATTCACCTAAACATGCATCACTATTCTAATATTCACACAAATTCACATATTATAACAATAAATCACTTATTGTCCTCCAGACACGCTAATCAAGGCCCTAAGCCTTATTAGCTAATTTGGGTCATTACAATCCCGGATAATAAATGATAGATATGTGATATAGCCTGGGCATTAATGAGCGTATAAAGAGTCTCCAAGTCTCATGGGATCCTTCAGTGTGCCCTCTATCTAGGTTCTCACGAGCTAAAAGTCTCACCCGAGCTCATGTTTAATGAAAATCTGAACCCTAGCTCGTAGTAAACTCAGAGCGCCCAAAGTTGGATGTATCGTGCCATCGAACCCCCAAACTCGGGGGCTATTCACATCACTGTTAGCCAGATATTCTACTTGGCTATTTTCCATACATTCATCTGCCAGCTGTACCTGAGCTGAGTAATTAAACTCGTGCTAATTTTAGGGTACAACAATTATAGTTTCTAATAATATAACATTGTAATTTTCATAGTTTAACTATGCATTTCTAGTGGAATATTTCATTGTTACAAAATTAATCAACATGTGTGCTAATATTGGATTAAATAGGTAGGCACATTTACAAAAATAAAGTAGGAAAAGTCTCCACTATGTCCACCTAAAAGAATCAGTAAATCTTCTCACGCGAGCAGAGTCTTGGGGGGAAATATTGTACCCTGGAATTCGAGCTAAGTTAATTAGCTCTGGGTACATAATTTTAATTTGTGTTTCTTCTTTCCTTCATACTTAATGAATAAAGATAAACAACATGCGTGCAACTCGCCTTAGACGAACTCAGACATGATAAGGACCATAAGTTACTTCATGATCGTAAGGGTGAAAGATGACTTGGAGTAAACCCAAAAAAGGTCATAATTACCAAGTTCAGGTACTATTAGGTCGAGCTCATGAGAGGGAGCCCAAAAAATGCCTTGTCCTTCAATACGCTTGTACTGATAAATCATTCAGCTGACCTATGTTGAGCTCGCCCACACTGATTATTCTAGAAAAATGTGTATTGCAATCCCACAAAATCTAGAATTATTAGCATAGTTAAAAGATATGTGTGTAACCCACTAGATAACCAAGACTGCTACACTGTGTATTTTAAAATAGTGCAAGACTTACTAATCAAGTGGTTTAAATAAAAATGTGATCTTAAGGTCAATCACCAGGTTAGGGTTAACAGATTTTGGATATAAACAGTTAATTCTCATTGAAATAGACATTTGTTACATGGGATCCCAAAAATAGGGTTTGTTGACGCGGTTCTTCGCCAACAGGTAATTAAGAAAAGAAGAGAAAGGGATTAGTGCTTAGGTTGAACCGAAATAGATAAATGATCTTAGAAAATGAAATGGTGACTCAAAATGCATTTTTTACGTGGTTCAAAGGTTAAAATCCTTCTACTCCACTAGTCAGTATTATTTCTATATACTGGGTATTTGATTACAGGGTATTTCTTACAATATAGAATCCAACCTCTATTAACTCTCAAGGTCTCCATATTTATAGGAGAAGGTGTTGCGATATTTTTGCTATGCAAGTGCACACAGTCGCAATTCGTAATAAAATGGAAAAACCAAGTATCGTCCTCAAGGACTGATTTATCAATTACCAATCAACCAATCTTTTTAATTCTATTTGATTAAACAATTTCAGAGATTTCAAACAAAGAAAAATACTAACGAAGTACAATGAGAATTTAAACAAAATAATAGAGAAAATGAAATTAGGACAATTATGATCCTCTATTTTCCACCCTTTAATTTCCTAATGCAAGAATTATATCCCCTTCTCCTTATTCAAGAACAAGTTGCAAAAACAATTCATAATCTGGTTAAGATTTATAAAATTCAATCTAAATGACAACTTCCTATATTTCTATGGTAAGTTGAATCATGAAGAAGGCATTAAACACGCAACTCAGAAAAATAGGCACACAATTTAGATACTTTCGTTCTAAATTGAATTTGCATCCAAACAATCAAAACATATCAAATTTCACTTTTCAGATTTTAATTTGATTCATGAAATAACAATTAGAGGTGATCAATCAATAATTGCACAAATGACACAGATTGTAAGGAATTGAAAGAGATGAAGAAGAACAATAATTCTGCATTAATCCATAAAAGGGGTTTCCAAAAGATTCACATAATAGCCCTAAAAAGAAATTAGCCCATAATATTCATTCTAGCAGTCATAGAATTCAATTACAAACATGAAACTAATAAAGACAGATGAAAAAAACTCAAGAATGGATCCTCCAATGGTGTCCTCCGCTCTCCGCCGTCGTCACCCACTGTTCAGCACTCCAAAACGCCTCTCTCTGTCTAATTCCTCGTCATTTTTAACCTAATCCCTGTTTTGTTAAGCTTGAAATGACTAAAAAGTCCTTAATTAAAAAATCTGCATTTTTCTCATTTCTAGACACATCCTGCAGTTGCAGGATGTCATTCATGCAGTCACAGGAATGCTCTAGAAATGCAAAAACTTCTCTGGAGCTGCGGCCGCAAGACACACTTCCTGCGGTCGCAGGAATGCTCTTCGTATTTTGATCATAAATCCTTCGATATAACTCCATATTGAATGATTCAAAAAGCTATGGAAAGATAAGAGAAATATCTACAACTTCTATTTCTAGAAGTGTTTCCAGAAAGTGAATAAATTATGGTCACAATGTGGCTTGAAGTCTCAGACTTGCGTGATAGAGCATAAACGACGTGTGTTGAGCATCTTCAATGTAGTATTTTCCGCACATAATGTCTTGAAACTCCACAATCAGCACGAAATCCACCTTATTTATCATATTTAACATGTTTCTTCTCATTTCACTCCATATTATGTACTTGACCATTAAAGCCTGAAACAAGAAGAAAACAAGCATAAATCTGCGCTAAACAATCCTAAATAACTAAAAACATAACATAAACACAATCTCTAAAACAAAACTAAAATGAACCTAACAGAAGGCACCTGGGAGTTGGTAAGAAGGTCATCCCATGACCTTCTTACCTATCATGTCAACTCTGTGACATTCATGATTAATTCCTAAACCTGACACATTAGTGTGGTCAAATCAATAGGTAAGGGGATAATGGGCCGCACGGCCCAACCCAGTCGTGGGTGTCTGAATACGCACGTTCCTGCTACGTGTTCGAGAAGTCAGGGGTATATCAGACACGTGATGTCTGATATATGTACGTTTACCTTGTGTGGTTGACTTTATAAAAGGTCACAGCCTCCATCTCCAGCTCGTACCACGAGCTGGATGCTTACCTCGACCTGCGGCCCTCAGAGTCCAGACTCAGTCCTGGAGCAATCTTGGCGAACCCTTAGGTTAACTCGAGCTAAGGAGGTAGGACCTTACGATGGCAGCTTCGGTCCTGGGGACGTCCACGTGGTAGTCATGATTAGGCCGTATCTCAGCCCGTGGGAAAATTAGGGCATACATCTGCCCCCCAAGCCCCTGCTCGTGGTACACGACGTCGTGTAGGGCCACAGTAGGGGCTTTTAGGCTTCCCCATGAACTCTTCATATTCCACATTCTACGCAGGCGTCGAATACGTGGAACATCGTGGTTGGTGACGGTACGTCTTCCAAGAACCGCATTAAATGGCCTAACCTATGCCCAGCCGTCGTTTCATCTGTCTAGTGGAGGGCCTTGGATCCTACATCAGGGAAATCCAACGGCCCTCTTCACGTGACCTTTCACGCATATAAAAAGGGGTGGCCACCTTACGCATGGGCCACCCATTCATTCGAAATTTTCCAAAATTTTCTCTTCTTCTTGCTCTCAAAAATCCCCCCTTTTCCTCTTTCCAGTTACCACCTTCGGCGTTCCAGAAACTCAGGTGCAAGGACTCCTTCGAAGCCTTGAAACCAACTACTCTGATGAAGTTCCAACCCAGACGATTCCTTCATCCACTTCCCAGCCAAACATTCTGTAAGTCTCCTGACTATGCATGTTTTGTAGTTATTTTTTACTGTAGCTTAGGTAAATATTTATTGTAGCCACATGCAAGGGTTTGCTGGGTTTTGTGGGAATGAAGGGTGAAAGCCTTTTAGGTTAGGGTATCTTTGCCGTAGGAAACCGTTTAGGAGCATGGTTTACAGGATGCATTTTCTGGGGAAAATTTCTGGGTAGGATTTTTGGGACATTAGTTCAAAATATCCAGTATTTTGGGTGCAAAACCGGGTAGCTTAGGGGACACGCTTCACAGGCGGTTTTGCCTTTCTTGCCTATTGGAACTTTCCCTCCAAGGCAAAATTTTAACCTAACCCTCCTGACACACGAATTCCGAGTAATCGGGGATCTGTTGGGAGCACAGGTGCGTGTTCATAGAACCGCGTGGTCTCACTCTCCACGGGCTGGGCTTACCTAAGCTCGTGCAAAGAACACTTGATTCTTCCTCATGCTTAGGTCGCCTTTTCTGAAATCTTTTCTTTTGTTTGCTAGGCGACCAGATGGCACCAAAGAAGAATGCCTTAAAAAGGATCGTCGGCAGCTCGGCCTCCCAGCAAGACAAAGGAAAGGCGGTGATGGCCGAATCCCCAATCCCCCACTTCGGGCCAGCGGTGGAACAGGAGCTCGAGGTGGCTCCTGACGCGTTCTTTGAAGCGGAGAGGATCGTCTCAAAGATTACCGACCAGATGAAGGTCAACAAAATATTCCTCTCCCACAACTTCGGGCTGGGGAGAGCATCAGTGATTGCCCGACCTCCCGCAGAGGGCGAGCGAAGCTACGCGCCGCTTGACGAGGCATTTGCGACTTGGAGCGACGAGCATTTCAAGGCGGGGACCTTCCTCCTGTTGGATCAATATTTTGCTGACTTACTCAATTACGTGAAGTTGGCCCCCTTCCAGCTCCCCCCCAACTCTTATCGGTTGTTGGCGGGGTTAAGATATTTATTCTTGAAACAGGAGTGGGAGGTCCCTACTCCTGTAGACATTTTGTATTTTTTCTGCCTCAAGGCTAGCCCGGAGCAGCGGGGGCGAGGCGATGGGTTTTATTACTTAACCCAATTCCCTAACACGGCTGCGGTCATCGAGCTGCCCAGCCACCCCAACGACTTCAAAGATCAATTCTTTATGTCTACGTGGTTCCAGAACTGCGATCTCCACTACTTCAATCGTCCTCGTAAGTGCTTTTCAACCTTAGCTCGTAAGTTAAGTATCGTTTAGCTCCTCTTGTATCCCTTTCTGACTTAGATTAATCCTGCAGCTATCTTCGCGAGGACAGAGAAATCTGTGACCCTCAGGGCCCAATACGAGATACTGGCGGGCTTGCCCCCCAGTGAGAAGGATTACCGCATGCTCGTAACAGACGAGACGATGGTGGCCTGCAAGCTGATCTTCCCAAATTAGACTCTGAACTTGAGGAGGACCCGGGCGCTTCTCCCAGCTCGCGATACAAGGCCTATCATCATGGAGGAGGCCGCGGGGGGTGAGGACGAGGAGGACGAGGTTCCCCTCGAGAGGAACAAGAAGCGGGCGTTGGATGTCGCCCAGAGGACGGACAAGGAGAGGATCCGATCTGGAGCAGCCGCGGATTCTTCTGGCCAAGGTAACCCTTATATGTTTAGGAATTTAGATAGGGCCATTATCGACCCTCGGCTAGCTAGGTTCAATCCCAGATAGATCGTCCAACGTCACCGAAGAGATCCAGACCTGGATACAACCCTTCTTCACTGTATCGACCAGCTCGTGCTGGATTACCAAGATAGCCGACCTAGGGGTTCCGTAGTCGTAGATAACACCCTAGCCTTTAGGTCGATCTTATTTTAGGAGTATGGGACCAACCTTCGGTCATGGCCATCACTCCGGAGAGGTGCCGTAGCTCTGGGACTTAGGCAATATGTAGAAGAATCTAGCCCGAAACTAGAGTCAGATCTAGAACTTGCACCAGCTCGGGAAATAATCGACTTAGATTCTCCCGCAGGAGCTCCGGGACCGATGGTCGTAACCATAGGTTCTTCTTCTAGCTCGGGGGGTAGGATCCCTTTTAGTATATATACATACTTGAATTTCTCCTTTTCCCCCTTTGTGTTTTGTTTTTGCATGACTGCTGACTATTGTACTAACCATGTCTTTGCTTTGACAGAAGAGATGTCTCAGCCCGATGGGAGTCTGCGAGCTGCGTTCGCCGGGGGGAACCCCTCAGCCGGGGCCCCTGGGCCAAAAATGAAGAAGCTCCAGACATCGAAAAAAGCCGCCAGAACCCTAACTAAGTCTCCTGCAAAGGAGAAAGAGCAGCCCCCAACAGCCCAGGTCGCGGGAACTGTTCCTCCTGCTGCAGAGGGGAGCAGCATGCCCCCACCCCCTCCGCGAGCTCTGGCCTTCATCCAGG